>NC_083337.1:42322937-43707114 GCF_019175385.1 Lycium barbarum
CAGTTTTCCGCCATGGGATTGTGCTTCTAGGGCAGGAGGCTATGTCAGTGATCGTTTTCTTTCTGGACTTCGTCCCCAGGAGTACTATTTTCATTGCATGGCTGGTCGAGAAGGGTAAATATATGATTTTTTCTCTCTTTGTTTTATCATTCTGACCTATTACTACTCATTTTGGTCAGGGAAAATGTAGCCATTTTGAGCTCAGGCTCTCATTTGAGAGGAGCGTATCCTAGGACATGTATTTTAAGAAAATGAAGCCAGGCCTTTTTGTATAGATGGCAAGGGGAGTCGGGATGAGGGCCCAAAATTCCTTTGTGTAAGCAAGCCCACTAAAATCCAAAACTGCCGAGTGTTTTTTAAAAACCTTTTTTTTTTTGATTAAGCACCGGGTGTCCGGGTCTCTTTGAGCCCCGACTAATCCCGGGGGTGCACAGGCCCTCGGCAAGGAGTTTCCCGCAAGTGCACCACGGGTAATTCAGGGTTTTACCCCAGTCCGATGGCCCTCAGAAATTGTTTGCACCCAGTGGGTTTCGAACTTGAGACCTTGAAAGGGAGCACCCCAAGGCTCAAGCCAAAAACCTTTTTAAGCCTTCTCTTTATGATTTATTCAAGTGCACCTCCTCCTACTACTACTAGATCCTTTGGCTATGGTATCTGCCAGATCTAACTTCCACCTTCTGGTTGTTACAAGTTGATCTATAGTCCTTCAGTTTTTTTCTATGGATTTTGGTGTTTCTGTATGCTACATCTTTTGCCATCCTTGGGGGTTTTTGCATTTCAGACCGGAGGTGCAACTTTGTTATACTGGTTGATTAGATTATTTTAGATTGAAACACCTTAAATGTTGTGTTGAAGGATGAATAAGCTAGCTATTGAATGGTGGCTTGACTTCTTACTGAATAACACCATAGTTTTGACATCTTTATTCCATTCTCTTTCCGCTGCCGAGGAAATGGTTTGAGACTACCTATATTTCTTTTAGTTAGTGTTTGTGAATCACCATTATCATGTATTCCATCGATCACTGTTCTGTTGGTCAAATCTGCATGTACTTGCCTGACTGTTGGCTCCTTGTTTACAGATTAGTTGATACTGCTGTCAAAACATCTCGCAGTGGATATCTGCAAAGGTGCTTGATAAAAAACCTGGAATCTCTTAAAGTCTGTTATGATTATACTGTCCGTGACGCAGATGGTTCAATTATCCAATTTTATTATGGAGAAGATGGTGTTGATGTACATCGAACAAGTTTTCTCAAAAACTTCAAAGCACTGAAAAATGTAAGAACTGGATTTCGAATTCCTTTATTGATTATTAACTACAGTTAATAAAATGTGTTGCTGATTGTGTAAATATTGCCATACAGATAATCTTATTTTTTCCCCATTATGCTAATAGGTTATTAACTTGATTAGAGATGTATCTTACTTTGATTTTTTGTATTGCGTTGATGAAAAAATTCATGTCAAAAGCTATGTATTATACATCATTTACTAAAAGTCAAATTTGTTATAGTATCTTGTAATTATGAATTTTATCGCTTTCTCAAGTTAGAATTTTACTTCATGCAACGGTGGAGTTTACGTATGGAACTGAAAGAAAATGTAAACTATATTAAGGAATAAGGAGGACTTATTTCAGTTACTTCTTTTATTGAAAAAAGTTGGATACTGTGGATGTTAACATTTACTAAGTTTTTAAAAGCATAAATATGATTACCAAAGATATTGAGTAAAGTGTACATTTGGATCAAGAAAGGATCAATACAAACTAATGCGAGTCATTCAAGCTTAAAAAATGTTGAGAGGAATTGTGTATTCAGCATGTAATAAGTGAAGTTGGTCATTGGTTATTTAAGGAAATGATATAGAATTTAATACTGTGTTTATTATACCATAATATCCTTAATATCCGTGTTATTAATGAACTGATTGCTTGGTATTTTTCATTTTTTGTATTTTTGTCATTAAATTTGTTAATGTTCATAAAGGATTCTTGTTATACATGTATATATACTGTATCCTCCGTGTCTTGAGTCATTTTATCCATTTATTGATGTTTAGAATGAAGAGACCATTTGCCAAAAGTTGCGTCATGGACAAAAGCTCAATTCCTATATTGAAAAGTTGCCTGATGGCCTGGAAGAAAAAGTGAAGGACTTCTGGGAAAAAAAAGCAAAAAAGTTAGAGAAGAAATCAGAAAAGCAAGTGAAAAAGGAAGAGATATTGAAGCAACTGAAAGAGGAGGAGGTGGACTTTCTAGAATTGGTGGGACAAAAATACTTCTCCAGTCTGGCAGATTCAGGAGAACCAGTTGGTGTCCTTGCTGGTCAGTCCGTAGGTGAACCTTCAACCCAAATGACGTAAGATAATATCCTTTCTCTTTTCTTCTCTTAGTAGGTTATTTACTTTGTTGTTTTAAGTACTTTTGGACCACATTGATATGGAAATGCGATTGATATCTCCTAATGAAAATGCTTAATCTATGATGCAAAGAAAATGAAATTAAGGTCTTTAAATCAAATGTCATGTTACTGTAACAATCATTGCTTGAATTTCAGGCATTTTGCTCGCATATGGTCTTGTAGCAAACTGTCTGTGAAATAAGTTACTACTATGGTTGTACTTCCAACCACGATTTACTGAGATATGAAAGCCGGTGTGATTGGATCATTAAACACTCCCTTTCTCAGCGCACAGACACACAAAAGAAAATGAAAGTAATGAGATGCAGAGGAGGGAAACCAGGTAGCAGCCTTATAAACCACCAGTAAAAATTTGTATGTTGCTCGTAGGATGTAATGCATATGAACTTGAAAAATGATATTTGGATTTAAATAAGGCAGTACAATTTGCTGGATTTAATCTGTTGGTTTTAAAAGCTACAGGATTAATATAGTAAGTGAATACCTTGTTTTTACTGCTCCATTAGACAACCATATAGCTGGAGGAAGGTATATGGAAAATAATTATATGGATATTTAGTAGTTCACTGCTACAAATCTCGTTTTCTTAATCCTTATTTTTCCTGAACGTCCAACTTGTCTAGCCGCTTAGTTGTTCTCTTGCTGCATGTTAATACCTTGCGTGCTCGCACGATGAGAAACAATAAGGCTGTGTGTCTATGGCTGTGCTTTATTCTTACTAATAAGGGAAGACGAATGTGCCCGTTCTCCTGTTGGTTTGGATCACTGACCACACTGCAGGTCCAATATTTAACTTTCTCCCGTCTATGCCAGTTGAATTGATCCATTTCAGATAGACTTGCTCGAATTATTGTGGCTTGCTATGATCCACAGCCAGTCTAATATTATAATGGTTGTCATGATTGAGGATTTTGTACGTCATTATTGATGAAATCCAGATTTTCTTTAGTTACACAATTTCATATTGCTGTCTATGAAGTCTGTCTTGAAGCTTGGTCGACTTTTTGGAAATTCTACTGAGCCCTCCTAGTTCTTTCGCTTACTTGCCAATTACTGTCACAGTAAAAGTTTGTCCGAAAGTACTGATGTTGTGAATGAATTCTGGTGAAAATTTAGTTAAAATTGATATCAAAAGGCAAAGTGAGACGGAAATAAAAGATATTGAATGCGAGTCATAAAATGAGACTTCTCAGATATTGTGCTTACATCTATCTCCAGGAATTCGTTGATAACGAACTTGTTGGAACATGTGTTTTGCCTAAATATTGAAGATCAGGCTAGAGTTTCCAGATACACATAATGTTTTGAATTCCACTCATTCAAATGCAACCTTAAAGTATTAAATGATGTTCTCATTTTCAGACTTAACACTTTTCATCTTGCGGGCCGTGGAGAAATGAATGTCACTCTTGGAATTCCACGTCTTCAGGAGATTCTGATGACTGCCTCTGATGCTATTAAGACTCCCATCATGACGTGCCCCTTCCTCGGCTGGAAATCAAAGTAAGTTAAATTCTCCAACGATCTCTTCGTTGTTTCGAGATGGTTTCCATTTGAATGAGCTAATGGGTCTTTAGTCCACATTGACAATATAATGACTTACTGCCTTTTCTCATTGATAATGATTCTATGTGGTCTTTCTTATCGACATTTTTTTGAAATCTGTTGCAAATCCTAAAAGTTTCAAATGATCTTCAGGGATTATGCCCAGTCTCTTTTGGCAAAAGTGAAGAAGATTACTGTTGCAGATATGATTGAGAGTATGGAGGTTAATCTTTTGCCGCTATCAATCTACAACCATCAAGTTTCTCAACTTTACAAGCTCACAGTGAAGCTCAAAAAGCACAATTTTGTGTCATCAGAAGATTGCGAGTATACCCTGAAATATGTGTTCTTAAGGGAGTTGGAGGATGCAATAGAAAGTCATTTGGCCTTGCTCTCAAAAATAAATGGCATACAGAACTTCAAGACAAGCTCGGAATCAGAGGCTTCAAATGAAACTGAAGAAAATGCTTTTAGCGCCAGACATGAAGAAGAGATGCTGGATGATGATGACGAAGGTGATGACGAAAGAACTGAAGATCTTAGTTCAGACGCGCAAAAAAGGAAACAGCAAACCACGGATGAGATGGATTATGACGATGCTTCTGAAGATGAAGCTAGTGAAGCTGAGACCACTGCTGAAGTTGAAAATGAGAAAAGTGTCCAAACGCAAGAGATTGGAAATAGGGATGAAGAGGAAATTGGAGACCATGGCAATGAAGAGGACATATCAAGTACCAAAACAAGTAAGTCAAACACCAAAACAACTGTCAAACAGAAGACAAAGAAAGAAAGACGTAGCAGAAAGGATTCAGACAGGTCTGTCTTTGTTGAGGTGGAGGGACAGCATTTTGAGGTCCACTTTAGACTCATCAACGAACCTCATATCTTGTTAGCTCAGGTAATATTCTATCATTTTTTTCCAGAAATTACCTAAAGATAGTCATTGAGTTACCCTTCTTTTATGTTCTTACATTCTTTTCTTTAATCCACACTTGATTGAGCACTTTGCTATGCACTACCCACCATGTAGTTATCCTTCAACTAGCTTATGTTGAGTAGACTCATGAGTTGATCAACTAGAACTTTATTTTGCAAATGTTATTTTCTGTCTGATCTCTATGCATCACTGGGAAAATTGTTCGCCTTGAAAATTCTTTGGTCCATGATACTCTTCGTTTACTAAGTGTTCTACTTGGTGCTGCCCTGGCAGGTTGCCCAGAGGACTGCAAAGAAAGTATATGTTAAGAACTCCGGTAAAATCGACCAATGCAGAATGGTCAAGTATGAAGTAACTGAAAATACTGTGATGTGGGATGAAAAACAAACAAAGAAACAAAGCCAAGACACTGATTCTGCTTATTGGGCCCTAAAAGCAGCTGGAATAGATTTTGGCACCTTTTGGGAAATGCAAGATGACCTTGATGTTAGTCGTATATACACGAATAATATTCGTGCTATGTTGAATACCTATGGAGTTGAAGCTGCCCGGGCATCAATCATACGAGAGGTCAAGACTGTTTTCGGAATATATGGAGTTGAGATAGATTTTCGACATTTGAGTCTAATAGCTGACTACATGACCCATACGGGTGGATACCAGCCAATGAGCAGACATGGAAGCATATCTGAGTCTCTGTCACCGTTCCTTAAGATGTCGTTTGAGACGGCTTCTAAATTCATAGTCGAAGCAGCTGCTCATGGTTTAACTGATTCCTTGGAGACACCATCCTCCAGAATTTGCTTAGGTTTACCAGTGAAGATGGGTACTGGTTGTTTTGACATAATGCAGAAGTTAGATATTTGATGTATAAGCATATGGTGATTATTGTTTTCGAGTGTCCAATATAATTCTTTTTTGGTGATTTTCTGTTCTGTGCTGCAATTGTTACCCAATTCTAGTTGCTTTGTCTGTTTATTTATGCTGTTATCACTACTATGAAAAAAGAGATTTAAGTTCTGCCCACAAGGCTTACTTCAAGTGGAGGGACTTCAGACTTAGATCACAAATTCGAGCCCTGCATTATGCGAATTAAACTTGGTATTTAAGTGGTGAAGGATAGATGGGTGGGTTCATTATCCCTGAGTTTTGAAGTTAGCGGTTGATCCTAAGGGGTGGTCATAGAACAGAGGATATCCTCTTACGGACTTCTCTGTCATAAAAAGAGGTTAAAGTTCTATTCACTGACAGTGTGAAATATATTTGTACAATCAGATCACTTAAAAAACTAATTCAACTGTTAAAAAATATATTTAGAAGTTACTTTTTTTTTTTACTTATTATGGTTAAGTGATTTAATGTAGATAAACTATGCTTTAATTACAATGATTAAGTGATAGAAGTGTGTGTACAAATATATGTCATGCTTCTTTACTTTAGGTGATCTCTTTATCGCCAAACTGTAAGCGCAAATAAACATACGTTATTGATTAGCGATGAATAATCATATTGTTTCATAGATACTAAACACAACATGAGCCATGAATAAAATGAAAGTTGCATTAATAATAACGATCACTTGGAAAACTGCTAGAAATATTGAGAATGTGAGAAGATTTGGATAAATTCTGCTTTCGTTAGTCGTACGTAGACAATCCCTTTAACTTAGACGATGCGATATAACATTTTAGAATTAAAATGTTTTCATGAAGTTTTGTAGGATATATATAGCTTCAACTTAAACAACTTGATATGTAAGTTTTCACCATATAACTCGACATCACCACCCCCAATCTAGGGTATAAGTTATAGGTCCATTTGAATTTTAAGAAATTGGTCTAGATCTCGTATGTTTATTTAAAATTTTACGAATAAGTATAAATAATTGACCTCAAACTCAGTAAATCAAGTGAATTGTGGTAGAATCATGAAGTTGAGCTCATAAAAGTTATGATATGTTTAGAACTACAAATTTCTCACATTTTATTGTCACACACATGTCATCACATATTTAAAAGCACAAGTGAAAAAAAATTAATCTTATAAATTAGAACGGAGGGATAATTTGCTGCTTTCACTGATTTGTCTTCAGCAGTAATTATCATATTTTTTTTTTTTTGGTTAAAGTAGTTACTAGAGTACCATTTTTATAATTAAGAGCCTGCGGCCACTAATTGCTCAAAACCACGTTAATCTCACTAATGTTGATTTGCTTTCATCTGCTAATCCAAGCAATATAGGTTGACAATGATACTTCACCCATCAAATTAAAAGAGTAAATTAACAACATCTTATTATTGGTTTTGTGGTACGTCAGAGATTGCCCCTGGTATTAATACGGGGAAAATCATGTTTCTTTGTTACATATCACTAATCAATAGAGTATGATTTAACATGTTATGCGAGGTTATTAATTTTAGTTGTGTTATCATATCATATTATTATAAATTGTATCATATGTTATTACAGGCAATTTGTCTTGATAATTTAGGAATATCATACACTACCAATGCACATACACGAAAGGGAAGTCAGTTGAATATTTTTCATCACAAAATTATATTATGTATATAAAATATAATATTGAGTAAATAGATCGAAAATTATTTTTTTTAGATATATATTAATTCTTGAACACCCTTAGCAAAATTCTTAGCTTCGCCGGCCCAATTGGATGGAAGTTAGTGGCATAGCCGCATACAATACAGGGTGTTCAGTTGAATACTTTGTCGAAAAGAAAATACTAAGGGCCCCTTTGGATATAGAGATTTTTTCCGTTGTTGCCAAAAACACATTTCCAAAACATTGTTTGATCAATTTTTCAATGCAAGTAATTTTCCCACTCATAGCACTTTTATTTCTTTTCAAATGAAATGCCGTGCGTATTCACGCCCAACTTCTAACTTCATTTTTTTTTTTCAAGTTTCAATTAAATCTATGTGCGAACACCTACTAATAGGTCAAAATTTTACTTTTTATATCTATAAATTAATTCTTGAACACTAATTTTTTGGCTTCGCCACTTGTGAAAGTAATAGGTTGAAGTTAACACCACTCTATGCTTCGCTCTTCGTGCACTCCCCTTATGGCGAACTCGTTCTTAACCAGTACTCCTATGTTTCAATTTGTTTGTCTTAGTTTGATTGGGCACGAAATTTAAAAAAGTAAAGAAGGGTGCAATGGTGTCATAATTGGTCATTCTGTTGATTTCGAGGATAAAAACGGTGAAGAGACCAAAATCCAACGATCTATTACCGCAATTTTAGGCATTTTGAAGGCATGTTTGGATTCAAAAACAATAAAACGAGTTATATACACTTCTACTGATGGTGCAGTTATCTATAACGAAAAGGGTTCAGATGTAGTAGACGAAAGTTCGTGGAGTGAAATAGATTTTCTCAAAAAGTTGAATCCTTTAGGAGTTGTTTACTCAATAAGTAAAACTTTAATAGAAAAAGAAGCTCTAAATTTTTCAGAGAAATATGGGCCGGAAGGCGGAGCTAGGATTCGAAGCTTGTGGGTTCGGGGTTCTAATTCTTTAAAGTTACTGGGTTCTTAATTAATAATTTGTACATATTTGACAAAATTTTTAATACAAATATATGTTTCGGACAAAAGCTACTGGGTTCGGCCGAACCCCCACCCGAAGGGCTGGCTCCGCCCCTGGCTGGATCTTGCGTGTGTGAATCATGCTTTGGTTTTTGGCCCATTCATATATAATTGTTCTTCAAAACATGGCTATGATTCTAGGTATTTCTTCAACAATTTCTTTATTATTTTCGTTTAACTAATACTACAGTACTGTAAAACGTTTTTACATTATCATATGTCTAAAGATAATGAAAAAAATATAACAACCTATAATATGTGAAATTAGTAGCCTGAGCAAGTAGACATTTGTAGCAAGTTAAATTGCATGATAATGAAATTGACGAATGGAGTATAAGTTAAATCCTTATTATTTTGGTTTTATGTTTATCTATACTAAGGGGCCGTTTGGTTCAAGAGATTAGGTGCGTTATACCGGAGTTGAAATCAGGATTATAATCTGGAGAACTTATTCATATAGAAGGTGAGATAAGCTATCCGGTAATAGTCTTGGTTTTAATCCTAAAATTATAATTTTGGGATATCCTAGTTTCAAACCGAACGTAACGGCCTATAAAGATTAGACATGATCAATGTAATTTACCTATTTTAGCATGTTTGTCACCATATTTATTTGATTTCTCAATTAGTGTTTATTATAACAGGAACTATCTAATAAATGACTTGATCGTATAAGCATTTTTCATACCAATTAATGTGTTTAAGCAATTTTTAAAATCATATTATTGATCTAACATAACGTGAGCACCTAATTATGGAATGCTTCTACTGTTTCACTTTGTCATATTAAATTTGTAGGTAATTGGACAAATATAGAGTATGATTCTCTTATCGCATTCGTCCACGTGGATGATGTGGCTCGGGCTCATATATTTCTTTTGGAATGTCCTCAAGTTAAAGGGAGGTGCATTTGTTGTAGTGCTGGTTTAACTCCAGATGAATTATCTCACTTTCTAAGAGCTAGATATCCTCAATACTAAATCCCAACTATTGAGTGAGTTTTTCCTACTTTTGTATTTGTCGTTTAAGATTTTAATACATTCCTATTGCTACAAGAAAGAAGACATTTGCTAACAAAAATATTTTTGTTGCCATAGATAGACTATTGTTGCAAAAAGTACTTTTGGTAACAACATTTTTTTTTTGTTGCATAAACTTTTACCAATGGTTGTTACTGCAACGACATGCAACAACTTTTTTGTTGTTGTCAAAAGTACTTTTTGCGACAACAGTCAATACTATGGCAACAAAATCAAATTGTTTGGCAAAAAAAATAAAAATTAAAAGATTCATCATATATGCCAACAATAAAACTAAGTTGTTGCCAAATATTAAAATTTGTCAACTATATTATTTTTGTTGCCAAAAGAGTTGTTGTCATTTCTGTACTTTCTTGTATTGGGCCTCCTTATCCTTCTTTTATTCCAATAAATTATAATCACACAACTAAAATTATAACAATAATAACAACATACCCAGTTTAATCCCACAAAGTTGGGATCTAGAGAGGATAGAGTGTATACAGATCTTACCTCTATCTCCACTATGCAAATCTTACCTCTAACTTGGAGGTAGAAAAATTGTTTTCGATAGACCCTCGGCTCGAGGAATCACACAACTAAAATTAGTTGGAGAAAATTGAAAACACAATTATTTTATTTTGTTGAGCTGGAAAAAAGTTTGTTGAAGAAGATAAAATAATTTTATTGGTTTTTGAAGGTTTGGGTTGAATCTAACAATTAAAATTATTGATTGATATTAGAAAATTGTATATCAACTTCAGAGTCATTTGGAATTGGTTTGGACCGATTTTGAAGTAAAAAATGTGTTGTGAGATTTTTACACAACAACTTATGGCGATCCGTTACGATTTCGTGGTCAATTTTGGCGATTCGTCAGAATTTATGGTCAAAATTCTGGCGATCTATCGGGTTTTGGCCACAAATCATGATGAGGCTAGTTTTTCCGTCGACTTGAAATCTGTCAGGATTAATGGCCCGAATTATGGAGATTGTGGGGATTGATTGATTTTTGTGACAATCAAGTTTTGTCCATCAATTTCAAATCGTAGCGATTCGCTAGGATTTTGTTGCCTAATGTTGGATGTGTCCATTTTTTGCAAAAAAATTCTAACGGAGTCAAAATTAAACAATGATACTGAAAAATCCTATTTATGCAAATCACCCTCTAATTAATTAATGTACATTCGGAAGTGTAAATTATTGGCTCTTTAATTTTATTTGCAGTTATTTGAAGGTGACAAAAGCATTCAAGTACCCTAGTCCTTCTTCCAAGAAACTCATGGACCGTGGATTCAAGTTCAAGTACAATCTTGAAGATATGTATGATGGAGCCATTGCTAGTTGCAAACAAGTTGGTTTACTCTAGAAATATCACTTGGGGATGATGATGTGGCATCAATAAATTAAGATTAGCAAGTTAAACTAAATAATGAACTTTTCTTCATGTTGTCATTTTAATTTCTTAAAATCATCTTGTTTGATGAGTCCTCTAGAGTGTATTTTAATAAAGAATCACAATTCAAAAAGATTTTGGAGACTCCGTCCAATTTTATTTCCTTCAAACCCAACGCCTCAACAAGGCGAAAATAATATTGATGACTTGAATACTACTTTTTTAATATAGTTGTAACAAGAGGATTAGGTAACGGAATTAACAACAGGCAGTGAATTAGTGGATTCAAAATTGCAAATTATATGTGAATGGTGATCTCTTGATCGTCAAACTGTAAATGTGTGTTACTAAGTAATCCAAACCAACTCATATTATTCATGATTAACGATGAATAAACATATTTTTTGTAACATATTAAATACAACTCTATGAATCATGAGCAATATGAAGGTTACACTAATGATAAGTTCTATATTCGGCTTTTATCATATCTCGTTGGTTACATATTTTATAGCTAGGTTAGCAAACTATCTCTATATATTATATTATAGATATTTAATTATTATAGAAAGTAATAATAATTCTAGGTGTTAAGTAACATCTCTTTGCATGATTAGTATATAAAACTTATACCTGACTGAACACGTGTATTAGCATCTCATCTTAGTTTCTGTTATGTGTATATATCAATGTAGACACACAAATATACTTCATATAAGGAATTTGACAAAAGATAAAAGAGAGATATGGAGAAGAATGAGAAGAGCATTGTATGTGTAACTGGTGGAACAGGTTATGTAACATCTTGGTTGATAATGAGGTTCCTACAATCTGGTTATTCTGTTAATACCACCATTAATAATAACTTGGATCCAGGTATGTATCGATCTCTAGTTAATTTATTATACGAAATATTTTAATCTCACTCTTCAAAATTTAGTCCTAACAAGGGATTCAGAAAAATCTAAAGATGCCGCCCTTGCACCTTGAACTTATTTCTATTTTGAAAGGGATTCAAAAATTTATTTATGTATAAAAGCTTTTTGGTTTTACTCTATCTACGCCATATAACGCTTCATTGAATGTGGCTGTGTCACTGATTTTACTCTCTGTTTTATTTTGGGTCATTAATAACCTTGTCGTTAGAAATTATCTAAATTTTCCTTTGATTCTAATAGAACTCCAACATGGACCACCGGTTGAAATCCAACTATGTCAACATACGTAATTTAGGAGAAATATGTCCAAATTTGCCCCTCTGCTTTTGATTATAATTTGGAATTGCCCATTCGTTATACTTCATATTGGAGCTTTATTATGCCAAAAAGCATATGCTGAGACATTTTGTTAACAGCGAGAATATGAATAACAACATAGTAAAACTAAAATATTTCGTCTAGTAAAAAGGTATTCCTGATCCTTTTCCGTTCTCTAAATCATTAAGGCCTGCTAATTTTCCATTTTCTATGCAATCATCAGGAGCAAGTTTCTTGGAGAAATTACCAAATGCATCCAATAAACTCAAAATTTTCAGGACAAATCCTGAAAAGCCCGAAAGCTTTCAACCAGCTATTGAAGGGTGCAATGGAGTCATAATTGGTCATTCTGTTGATTTTGAGGATAAAAACGATGAGGAGACGAAGATTCAAAGAGCTATTACTGGGATTATAGGCATTTTAAAGGCATGTTCGGATTCGGAAACAATTAAACGAGTTATATACACTTCTAGTGATGCTACAGTTGGTTACGTTACTGAGGGTCAAGATGTAGTAGACGAAAGTTCGTGGAGTGATACAGATTTTATCAAAAAGTTGAATCCTTTAGGAGCTGTTTACTCAATAAGTAAAACATTAATAGAAAAAGAAGTTCTAAATTTTGGAGAGAAAAATGGAGTCCATGTTATGTGTTTGAATCATGCTTGGGTTCTTGGCCCTTTTGTTACTCCTCAATGCCCTGAAGTTGTTCGTTACTCCTTGGCTATGATTCTAGGTACTCTCTATAGCAGTATCTTTATGGATTTAACTCATATACACTGATTCACAATATATAACAAATTTTTACCCTATGGGTGTATTCGCTACGGAGAAAAATATTTTTCAGAAAATATTTTCTTTCGTACCTAACACACCCTACTTTATTTTTAGAAGGATATTACTTTCAAATATGGCCTGACAGTACATGTTTAACATAACATGTATGTAATTAAACGGTGGAACGGTTAATAATTATGAAAATTAGTGAATATTGATAATCAAAGGAATCAAAATCCACATTTCAGGTAATTGAAAGTTAATTGTGTTTAGTCAGATATAAGGATTAAAATTAAAATTTACTAATACACGAGGGACCAAAAATATTGTTGACCCATAGAATATTTTACACTGTGAATATATACTTGTTAAATTCATATTGTATGCTTCTACTATTTCACTTTGTCAAATTAAATTTGTAGGTAATTGGATCACCATAGAGTATGATTCTGGAGTTATCGCATTGGTGCACATAGATGATGTGGCTAGAGCTCACATTTTTCTTTTGGAATGTCCAAATGTTAAAGGGAGGTACATTTGTTCAAGTGCAGATATAAGTCCAGATGAATTGTCTCAATTTTTAAGAGCTAGATATCCTCAATACCAAATCCCAACTATTGAGTAAGTTTTTCTCCGATCTTTTTTTTTTTTCATCTATCGATTAAGATTTTGATACGCTCATTAATTATTACAAGTATTTGATGTTACAAACAAAAGTGTAAATTACTGGCTCTTTTGATTCTATTGTAGTTGTTTGAAGGTGACAAAAGAGTTCAAATTCCCTCGGCCTAGTTCGAAGAAACTCGTGGACAGTGGATTCAAATTCAAATACAATCTTGATGATATGTATGATGGAGCCATTGCTAGTTGCAAGCAAGTTGGTTCTCTCTAAAAATATTACTTGGGGATGATGACGTGACATCAATGAGATATAGCACAAATAAATAATGTACTTTTAATCATATTTTCTTAAAATCTGAGTTAATTCCTCAAATGGTCATTGAAATTGTAACAAAATTCCACTAAAGTAACTTATGATTTTTTTGAACAAAATCCCACTAAAATGAATTTTGCTATTTTAGTGGGATTTTGCTACAACTTCAATGACCATTGGAGAAATTAACTCCTTAAAATCTTCTTGTTTGATGAATCATCTTTAGGAATAAAAGTGGCGTCTGGACATTCCTTTTTTTTTTTTTTTTTGGTTTTTTTTTTTTTCCCCCTCCCATTAGGAGGATTTATAGTGTTTCCACACTTCCCCTCGAGTCTGGACATTCCTTGTTGCTCCAAATTTCCCCTAATTAATACCTAGAATGTTGTCTGGACCAAGAGTCATAATTAGTTGATATTTCCCATTGATTATTTCTTCCTCATTGTTGACATCAGCAAGACCTAGTCAGATATTGTCTGTTAGTTGATAGTGAGAAGACTTTTTATAGTAAATGCATACCTACAACATGGCGCTTCTAATAAAAAAATGAAAAGTGCTCTTTTGATTGTCATAATGCAGGCGTGTAACAAAGTAATCCAAATCAATTTATGTTACTCATGAATAAGCAAAATGAATGTTGCATTAATGATAAAGTTTTCTGAGAAAGCCATTAATACAATATTGAATATGTGAGAAAATTATGCTTTCATTATTCTATGTTGAGACAGCTCCTATGACATAATCGACGCGATATGAATTTCAAAGAGGATTTTCATGAAAGATCGTAGAATAGCTTCCATTTTAACTTGAAATCTTGCCATCAAGTTGTCTTAAATAAAAGTAATGCACATAAAAACAAAACAATTTAAGCTTCAATAAAAGGTACATAAGCACTCTTATTTCTGCAAGATTCTTGAATGAAAGGCGCAAAAATGATTGGAATATATCTAGACAATATTTGAATCATACTTTATTTATTTGGATTTTTAATGATTCCTTTACAGCTGTTGCTCTACTTTCCTACTTATTAATTACTAGTGATATTGGCCGCGCTTCGCGCGGTAAGTGAAGAATTTAGTGGATCTTTTAATTTATCTATTTATCTATATATATATATATATATATATATATATATATATATAGAGAGAGAGAGAGAGAGAGAGAGAGAGAGAGAGAGAGAGAGAGAGAGAAAGAGAGAGAGAGAGTCAATCTAAAAAATTAACTTTTCCTGAGAATAAATAATTAAAATCACAAATATAAAAAAAAAAAATCAGTTTAACTCCGACCTCGCCAATATCGTCAAGTTCGCGTCAATAGGAATTTAGATTGGAATACTTCCTATATGCATGGGAGTTTAAAATTACTCCAAAAACTTTAAAAGAATAAATACTTATACTATATAGGTCACTCAAAAATTCTTATTCAAACAATAAACTTAACAAATCGATAAAAAAAAAAAAAGGGAGATGTGATGATGAAGTTGTATGATGGTTTATCAAACAAACTCATGAATATCTTTTCATTTCTCTCATATAACAATTACAAAAATTACTAAAAAAGAAAGGAAGCTACATGAAAAGAAATGTAAAAAGAAAATAGATGAAAAAGATGAAGGAAAAACTCAATTATGTTGTATTTTGTCGACGGAATTAAATTTTGTATTTTTTATCAACCTACACCACAAATTCTTAATTCAAGTTGATCAAATATCACATGATAAAAGAGGGTGAAAAGGAAAGCTGAGCTTAATTAAATTCTGACCTCTTGAGTCTACTTCAGGAAAACTCTTAATTGTATTAGATTTGAGATTTCTAGATCTTGAATGGCAGGGGAAACAACAATAACAAAATTAGTTAACAATTAAATAATTCAGAAGGAATCAATGAGACCAAATATTATGTGATTGAGATCCTTCACATGCAATTACACGTTTCCCTATTGGTTGTTGAAGCAAACAATAGGAAATCATTGACAATGTCAAAGGATCATCAATGTTATTACATTTAATAGAAATATTAATAAATTCTTTCGATGAATTATATGGAATGACATGACCAGTGAAAATTCATATAGCCGACTTCAATTTATTTAGAATTAAGACATAAACATTATTATTGTTATTGTAGGAAAGAATATAACTGACCTCTTCATCATAAGGCCGAGTGATATTCTCCATGACTCCATAACAATACTGTCTATTGTCTTTCAACAAAATTTAATTCAATAGACACAATTGGTATTCATGCTTGTTTAGAGGAGGATGAGAGAGAAAGGAACAAAGTAAAATTGACAACACAAATAAATAGTAAAAAGTACTCACCAATATTAGTTAGTTTTGTACTCGGAAGATCATGAATCAGTGTCAGATTTATCATTAAAATCCAAAATAAGAAGATGATATATCTAGTCAAAAATATATATGCCTATCTGGGTAAAAAGCTTGAATATAGAATGAAAAGACAAGAAGGTTCTTTTGGGTTATCATTGTTTGAGTCGTTTTGCTTCACATGATCATACTGTTTTGGATTTTTAATAGCAATTAACGGGCTGACTTTCCAGGAGCAAGAACGTTACTTACTGTTTAATTGTAATCATTACTCATTTACGTTAATAGATGATTAATTGCAGTTAAGGATTTTTATCACCAAAATACCTCAGCAATTCTTTAAATATTGCCTTCTCCAACCAAACAAAAACAATTAAAGAAATGAAAAAATGTCAAAAAAAGGAGAAAAAAGATAAATAGGAATGGTGGCCATAGAGAGATGCCACATCACCTTGTCTATGTCTAGCTTTATTATATATATAGATTTAAAACTTTTAACAAATAGGAGTTGTTGATGGGTAGTAACATGCTAGAACGTGGTGGTTGGCCTACCTATATTATGGTTTACCAAATATCTTGAGCATTGAAATTGTTTAAGATGGGACATCTGTTCGTATAGGCCATTAGATTTTTTTTTTTTTTGGTAATATATCCCTTTTCACAAAAGATTAACATAAGATATTAATAAATTAAATACAAAATCTTTATAGAATCTTTGTACATAATTGATCATAGAAGATAATTTCGTCAAGAATAACAAAGGGGCCGAAAACAATAATTATTGGGAGCCATATCTAATTTTTCAAACAATAACATTTGAAGAAAAAATCAAATTAGTTTAAAACTTATTTGATAGAACAAACAACAAATATTGGGCAATTTTAACGTGGACCCACCCATTTTTTATGTGTGTCTTCTGTCTACTAAAGAGGCAAAGATTTAGCCAAATAATATGAGATCTCTTGTTTTAGTTCCTTACTTATTTGATGGAACAAACAAACAAAAACTATAGGGAAGTTTTTTTTTTTTTAAACCAAAAAATTATGTTTGGTCAAGCAAATATCGAGCCTATTATTGTTTTATATCATATGAAGCATAATCGTGTTTTAATTAATATATTTAATATTTAGTTTTTATGTTAATGATAGTGGAAATTAGACATTCAGTTGGGTCTTCATTTTACCAATAGATTCAGAGCATTGCAAGGCACAAAACAGAGTAAATAAATGCCTTTGATCTTCAATCAGTAAAAACTTTTTCTCATCATCAATAATCCCAGAAACAATTTTCATCCAAGTCCAATTGAATAAAAAATTAAAATACGCAATAACAAAATCACATTTACAATAGGCAAATGTTGACGAAAATTACAAAGAAAGTTATCAATAACACTCCTCACTCCATATACAAACACAAAAGAATCAATCGAATAATAGCATTTCGATTACAATAAAACATCCAAAATCCAATCAAATCAAAAACAATTAAATCGATATAATTGTTTTAATTCCTCAATGAAGCGAACAGAGAGACGATCAGAGATGTTCCGATCAAAGCACCGGAAACCGGCACGGAGAACCCTGCCCCGGCGTCCGGCGACGGAGCTGGAGCTAAACCGACCTCCTGTGCTGACGTGGCAACGGCGGCGAGAACGACGGCGAGGATGAAGGCCTTAATTATGTTGCTAACTTGCGCCATTTGGATGAATTGATAGAGAAAAGTGAAAGTGAAATTTGAATTTGTAGAGAGAGAAAGTATGGGCTTGAGTGATGGGGAAAGAAGAGTGGAAAAGGAGGTTATTTATAGTGGAAAGAAGTGACAGCTGGAGGAGGAATTGAGCCGTTGAACTAACAGCTCTGTTTTACTGTAGCGATGACGGCAACTGTGGGGGCATTATTGTTGAACTGTCTTTTATTTGCACCGTTCTTTTTACAAAAAGATCAATATATATAATAAGATCCGTTAAACACGAAGAATCTTTACAACTAATGAAATGATAGGAGATGATTGCTTCTAATCTAAAATACAGAGGGCCAAAACCTCAATTCAATTCGGAGTCATAGTGTTATTATTTGAGTACTATAAGGGGTCATTTGGTGTGAAGGATAAGTAAAAATAGTTCCGGAATAACTAATTTCGGGATTAGTTATTTCGGGATTATAGCCTTCCCGCCTTGAGGGTGGAATAACTAATTCCGGATAACTTATTCCGGGATTAGTTATCCCGGGATAAGTTGTTTCCAACCAAACGAGCCCTAAGTGATTAAAAAAAAATAGATTTTGAGCTTATTCAAACTTAAAAATTAGTTCATGAGGTGAGAATTATTCAAGATTATAAGTGATCTAATAACCCACTTATAACAAATGTGATACTCTAACATCCTTGCATATTCAGAACTAGACATTTAAAGCGTGGAGCAATATAATATGAAGTTTAACATCTAATAAATAAAAAATAATACTCATATGAGTTTCGCTTTAATACCATTATTTAAACAAAATATACATTAAGATTTAACTTCAAAAATTAGTTCACAAGGCAATGATTGCCAAAATCATAGAGGAGATCAAACAACCCACTGACAACCAATATAAGACTCTTGACCACTAGGTAAAGAGTGGGACATAAGAGTCGATCTAGAATTATGAGTTAAGTAAATCAACTATATCTAACTTTTCAAAGAAAAAATACATAAGTTCCTCCCCAAAGTTGTCCCGAGAACTTAGTTACACACTTTAACTTTACGGGTACTTTTTTACCCCTCTATTTTTATTCGCTATGAAATTAGTACTCCCGTAAGAGATGATAGGCTTAAGGAATGATGTGGCAAAGAAAGGAATCCGCGACTAAAGTAGCACAAAAAATAAAAAGTTGAACCAAACTAGTACAAAAAAAAAAAAAACATAAGTAGTATTCACGCACGAAATTCGTGCGTGAAAGGACCAAACTGCAAAATTGCAGATGAGGCCTTTCACGCACGAAATTCGTGCGTGAATGGGTCAACATATATTGACCCCATCTTCCCCACCAGTGACTGCTCCCTTCCCCACCCCCATTAAACCCCGTTCCAGTGGTCCCACCCCCCTTAAAACGATAATTTCGTGTTATTTTTCAATCCAAAACTCAATATTCTTGGTATATTGAAGTGTACGAACAAGTTTCTAAGGTTGGATTTCGGAATAGAGCGGCGTATAACATATTTCAAAAACTCAAAAAAAGCTTCAATCTAGGTATTTCACTATGAATTTTCTATTACATTGTTAAATATATTATTATCCTAAGCATGATCATTGTATAACTGTGGTGCATTTCCCTTTTTTTTTTTTTTGCGTTTTTGGGCAGTCCGTGCACTGTTGGGACTACCCATTTTTTCGTTTTTTTTTTATTTGTTTATCTATTGTTAATTAGTTAATTATTTATTGCTTGTTTATTTAGTATTTGTTAATTGTTGGATTAGCGACTTAAGTATTTGTTAATTGTTGGATTAGCGACTTAAGTATTTATTAATTGTTAGACTGGCTAATTATTTATTTTGTTTTTGTTAAGCCAATTGTTTATTTGTTAATAATTTCTTAATTGTTTCATTAGTTAATTAATTGTTTATTTGTTAAATATACGATAATAATTTATTAATTTTTTGATTAGTTACTTAATTGTTTATTTATTAAATATGTGATAATAACTTGTTAATTATTTGATTAGTTAGTTATTTGTTTATTTATTAATTATTTATACTAATTGTATGCTAACTAATTGTTAATTATTTGACTTATCTTTATATTTTAGGAATGAAAACCGTTAGTTTAGGATTCTTAACCCGTAGCTTAGGATTGAAAACCCTTAATATAATTTTCTATAAAATATTACATAACTAATATTACTTGTTAATGATTTATTTAAAATACGTAAAACAGATGGGTCACCACAATCTTTAATAAAATATTCGATAAAAGATTACATAACTAATACTAATACTACTTGTTAATGATTTATTTAAAATGCGTAAAATAGATGGATTACCACCCTCTTGATCCGGGGCCCTTCGACCGAGAGTTACTGTATCTTCAGCCCGAGCATAGATCGCAACATATATGGACATCCGACCTGCAGCCTGAGTCTCAGGTCCGTACCCGGTTAGGGGACTCACATGGGAGATCTTAGCTGCTCGCCCACCACATCCTCGTGTCCTGGATATACTACGTCGGGGCGGTATCTACCGGTGCGTCGAAGTTGGTCGGGTACAGCACGATAGGTCGCTATTGACGGCATTGATTGAGAGGTGGCGACCGGAGACGCACACATTTCATCTCCGCACCGGTAAGGCTACAATTACCCTTCAGGATGTGGAGGTCATTTATGGGCTACAGGTTGATGGACGCCCATTGTATATTGAGGAGCCTCCTGTGCTGCCGCCTTACCGGGGTGAGTTGATTAGGCTCACCGGTTTCGCGGCTCTGGATGGTCATATTTCCGGCCAGAGTCGGCTTTTGTTGTCGGCCCTTTACGCTCACTTGCGCCTCACAGACATGCAGCATCCGATTGGAGAGGACACGCCTCAGGCTGATGTTGATCGACGTGCGCGTCTATACCTACTTATCATATTCGGGGCCATCCTATTCCCGAACACTTCGGGTTCGCATATGAGCTTGAGGAATCTTCGGTATATCGACGATCTCGCCGAGATAGGATGTTATAGTTGGGGCGCTGCTGTGCTGGGCTATATGTATCGAGGATTATGCCGATGTTCTATGGGCACGAGGGTAGAGGTCCCTGCATTTTGCTCGCTTCTTCAGGTAATATATTTAAGTGTGTGTAATTATACACAAAATATATTTATTTAAAACGACGACTGATATTTTTTTTTTAATTGACTATATTAGATATGGGTGTGGACTAGGTTGAGACCTTTTCAGCCCATACCAGCTGACGCTCCCGCTGACTATCTTACTGTCCCGATGCCATACGCGCGGAGATGGTCGCGAGGCGTACGCCGACGTGTGGAGACGCACCACAGCCTTCTCCCGTTTAGGGATCAGCTAGACCGCATGACGGCGCAGACGGTATGTTCATATTTTGGATTCACACGCTAGACCACATAACTACTATTTTAGTCTTTTGTTGTTAACTAGTTCAATTCTTTTTACAGGCTTTTATATAGACGCCGTATGATCATATTTTGGATGAGCTGCCGGCGTTTTGTAGGGCTGGTCAGCACATGTGGATGTCGCGGTGTCCATTGATACATATGGATATCGTTGAGTATCACGCGCCCGACCGCGTGTTACGGCAGTTTGGGTATGTACAGAATATACCCGTGGCTACGGTTTGGGAGCATGACCACTATGTGAGGGACGAGCGTGCGGGCGTCGATGATGCATGGTGACTCCATATGCTGCAGCAGGTCCAGAGTTGGGATGTGAGGATGGCGAGCCTAGCGGTGGTCGGACATGACACTCCCATCCATGTGTACATGGAGTGGTACATGCGGATCACTCGTATCATTATTGGCAACCCCTCTAGGCGTCGTCCAGATGGCCTGGGATATGTAGCTCTCGCAGGAGCGTATGAGGCGCTGGTAAGTTTTATTAGTCTTAAACTTAAACCATCGTCTTATGTACTACTTTACAAATTTATTCAATTGTTAATATTGACAAACATTTGCAGGTACGGACCGTTCAGACGATGCGCTATGAGAGCACTGCCAGTACGGAGTCCCCCGAGACGGTGGAGTACGTAGCACGGATGATTGAGCTTGACGAGACTGGTATGAGACAGGCACATGACTTTGAGCGTCTCCATGAGCGTGTTCCCCGTGCCCCACCTGGGGCAGCAGGTAGCCGTGGTCGCCGAGGAGCTGGTGGCCGTCGCAGAGGAGCTAGGGCTGGCAGAGGTGATGACGCTCCGTCGACAGATAACCCATCGACTTCTCATTACCGGCCGTCGACTTCACAGACACCTCTGTATACGCCGGACCTTTTTTCAGGTTATGTGCCCTGGCCTTCACTTTCAGATCCACCAGTTCGTGATCCACAAGGTGAGCGGCTTGTTCGTGTTCTACAGGGTGGCCTACATTTGCAGTTCGATGACTCCATGTTCGAGGACTTCGTGTTTGATGTGGCACCATCTGCATCTCCTGATCCAGCGGCCGCTCAGGAGCCCTCTCACCAGGCATCTATGGAGGCCGTCGACACACAGGTTTGACTTTTACAATAAAGTGGAAATAATTTATTAATTATTTTTTATTTCAGTTCCGTTTTAGAATACATCAAATCCAAATTATTTATATATTATTTTAGGTTCATTGTTCTACGCCTGTGGGTCCACAAGAGCGACCCATCCAGGAGACTACCTCATATTCACCACCACACCTATCTCAGGAGCCTACTCAGGCGCCCGTTGACACACAGGTTCTATTAAATAAATAACGTTAATGTATTCAATATAAATAATAAATGGTACTAATTATTATATACTTTTCAGGTTCATCCTTCGGCGCCTGAGGTGGCGACTCCCGACGAGGTAGAGTTCGAGATACCAGACCTAACTCAGCCTGAGGTTCTGAGTGTGCCAGCGGGACCAGATCCCAAGAAAAAGCACGTTCTAGTCAAGGGAGCACGTGCCAGGCAAAGAGATGATGATCATGACTTGGAGCGCCCTGTTATTAAGAGGAAAAAAGGCGATGGAGACGATGACGAGGGCGGTGGGGATGATATGAGCCTTAGGCCCAGGGATAGTCTCCGGCATACTACATGTGGGACCCATCCTCGATAGTGTATATACATTAGTGTTGTAAAATTTATCGTAAATAACATATTTTTTTTTTGCATATTTAGTCTTTATTATTGTTTCATATCGTAAATTGAAAGTGCAGCAACTACCACATAAACCCTAAAATCTGTGCGTGAAATGACGTTATGCCCTTTCACGCACAAATTTTGTGCGTGAAAGTGGAAAATGTATTTTACCCTTTCACGCACAGATTTTGTGCGTGAAAGTGCACCATAAACCCTAAAATCTGTGCGTGAAAGTGGAAAAATATATTTAACCCTTTCACGCACAGATTTTGTGCGTGCCTAATTTAAGCATATTTTCCCCTTTCGCGCACAGATTTTGTGCGTGAAAGTGCACCACGTTACCCATAACATTTCAAGAATCTATGACACATAAAGGCTTGATTTGACAATACGTTGCTGCAATATTTGACCATTTTGTGTTGCGCACTATAAGTATTGATTTGATATTTGACCGTTTTGTATTGCGCACCATTTTAATGCGCACTATAAGTATTGATTTGACAACATTTCAGGAATCTATGACACATAAAGGCTTGATTTGACAATACGTTGCTGCAATATTTGACCGTTTTGTATTGCGCACCATTTTAATGCGCACTATAAGTATTGATTTGACAACACACCACGCGTGACGATTTCAGGAATCTATTTAACTTGAAGGCTTGACGAGTGAATAACTCATCAATTGCATAAGTGTAAGTCTTCCAAGTCATAAAAAAAAATCAAACTTCATTGAAAAAATGTCTCAAAATGCTTCACGTGTTAAGGTTTCACTATTTTGGGATGGAGATATCGTCGAGGACAATTACACCATTCGTTATAGTACCAAACCAAAAGCCCATGTTAAATTTCCAACAAATTTAGATTATGAAACACTAGTCATGTACATGCACGAAAGAATGAAAACTACACCCACTGAGTTTGGAATCTCAATAACTGGCAGATATCCACAAACAATATCAAACGGTGTAATGCGTTATGGCATGCACAATATCAACGATGATGAATCTTTGAGTGATTATTTGGGATCGCCGGAAGAATATCGTGATTTAGTATTCATTAATGTTCTTGAGATGTATGTTGAAAAGATACCTCGGGAAGAAATCCCTCAAGTCCAGCCTATTCATGGTAAAACATATGGGGACTTTAATTCCTATGGAGACATTTTGAGTGGTCAAGTGCCGCTGGAAAATCTAACCCAGCAATTTAATCAAGCTTACAATGAAAATTGGTAAATATGAGTTTTTTTATATTATTATTACGTGTAGTAGCATATGTTTGTTGTATGAATTGGTAATAACCAGTTTTCAAATCTTTATAGGAACTATTCTCAAAACTCACCAGTGGTACCAAATATGGATGTTGGTCAATCCTCTCAGTTTGGTGGAGTTGATCATTCTCCACACCATGACAGTGCTTATGAACAACAGTAAGTTCATCACCTTGATATTAATTTATCTATATATATGTATGAAGTTGGTATTTAAAATATGTTATTTTTCATGTAGGAGGATGAATGCACTTAATAATGAAGATTTTCCTAATTATTATGAGTCATCATCAAGTGATGATGATGAAATAGCTAATAATGCAGAGGTAACCGATGATGAAGACGATGACGATGTTCAAGTTGGTATGACCAACAATATTCCTCAAAGCCAAAACCAACAAGAACCAATACACCACCACATACCACCATCGATGGCTGAAAAACCAACTTCTGAAAGCCCAATTCAGTGGCATTCTAAAAATATCCCTTATCTTGATAGCTTGCAGGGTCGTGATGATGCATTTGTCTTCACAAGAGAAGATTATGATAGTCGCTTAAAAACCTGGATTGAACCTAAGGATCTCAACAAAGATCGATGCTACCTTGCAAAGGGAATGTTGTTCGCATCCAAAAAAGCTTTGCAACGGGCTGTCAAAATTTATTGTTTTAAGGACATGAGGGAGTTTAAGGTTCATCTATCAACCTCAAAGATATGGAGGCTAGTTTGTAAACGACGGTATCAAGGCTGTGAGTGGTTGCTTCGGGGAATTGTTAAGCCTGATGGTATGTGGGCTATCACAAAATTCCGCGAAAGACACACTTGTGATATGGAAGAAAATCGAGTAGATCATTATAATTTAGATACAAACATGACTGCTCAAGTGTTACTTAAAGACATTGCCGAAACGCCAAGGTAACTTATCCTACCTAGTACATTATATGTCTTATGTCAATTGAAAGATCATTACTAAATGTTGTTTGTTTAAACTTGTGCAGGTTCCCCATCAAAGATTGTATTCGAAACGTTCAAGCCATATATAGAAAAACTATAAGCAACAGAAAGGGATTTCTCGGGCGTAGACGCGCTTTTGAGATGGTCTTTGGAAATTGGCATACTTCTTTTCGATCGCTGCCAAGGTATATGGCAGCTCTACAACATTTTAATCATGGTACTGTTGTAGGGTGGCGACTTATAGAGGGTAAAATCTTCAACTTCGTATTTTGGACATTCATAGATGGTACGCATGTATATGGTGCCTACGACATCAAGCTCCTAATTGCAATAGGAATGGATGCCAATGGGTCAATATTTCCTCTTGCTTTCGCAATTGCCGCTAACGAGAGCAACGACACATGGAGGATCTTTTTGACCCATTTGAAAACTTATGTTATTAAGGATCGTACCGGCATATGCATGCTGTCTGATCGTCATAAAGGCATATTGCACAATATGGATAATTTACCGGGGTGGCAGCCTCCCTTTGTTTACCATCGCTATTGTTTAAGGCACTTGAAGGCAAATTTGGAATCAACTTTTCACAATGGCACTCTAAACAAATTGATGTGGGGGGCTGCGATGGAGCATCAACAACGAAAATGGGCTGCAAAAATGGATCTGATCAGGTTAGTGAGTGAACCCGCATACGTTTGGCTGATGAAGCTCGATGTTGAAAAATGGACGCTTCATGCTGATGGAGGAAAAAGATGGGGCATGCTCACAACAAACTGCTCAGAGTCTTTCAACGGCTTGCTGAAATCTGCTCGAGGACTACCTGTCACCACAATGGTGAGAATGACTTTCAAGCAGGTGGTGGAGCGATTTGTTGTTAGGACAAGGCAGGCCAGAGCGATATTAGCCGACGGCGGGACATGGATGCCAAAGCCCTTCAAAACTATGGAGCATTATAGGAAAAAATGTGAGCGTCACCAAATGACCGAGTTTGACCCAATTCAACATGTGTATGAAGTTAGGACGGGTTATTACAACGGTAAGGGTGGCAACGTGCATAACGTTTATGAGGCAACAAGAACGTGCACTTGTGGTAAGTGGCAAACGTATCACATGCCGTGTTCTCATGCTGTCAAGTGCTTCGAGAGAATGAGAAAAACGGTAACAAGTTATGTGGCGGGGGAATACAAGGTCCACAGTTACCTTAGAGCATATTCCGGTCAATTCCACCTGTTGACACCCAATTTTGTCCCGCCTCTCCTCCGAAATACCTATTTATACTTCTGGTATTTTGAGAAATTAAAAAATATGCATTTAAATTTTACTATAATTATTTGTCTTTTATTAACACCCACGTTTTTATTCTACTGCAGTTATTATTATCATCATTATTATTATTATTATTATTATTATTATTATTATTCTTAAATTATCATTTATTACTAATTATCATTAATTATTATTATTCTTGTTATTTCCATTATTACTATTATTATTATTATTATTATTGTTGTTGTTACTATTATTATTAATTACTAATCATTATTATCAGCGTTATTTTTGTTATTAATTATTAATCATCATTATCATAGTTATTTTTATTATTAATTATTATCATTGTTTTATCAATAATTGTTATTTATTATTATTATTATCATCATTATTATTTCTTATTATTATTATCATTATTATTACCACTATTACTGTTATTATTATTAATTTATTATCATTTTTTGTTATTATCAATAATTGTCATTTTTTTTATTATTAATTACTACCATACTTATTATTATTATTAATTATTATCACTATTCTTATTGTTATTTGTTATTAATTATCAATATTTGTTATGTACTATTATTATTATATCTATTATTATTTTTATCACCATTATTATCAGCATTATCATTATTGTTATCATTATTAGCAGTATTACTACCGCTATTTATTTGCTACTATTATTTAGTATTATTGAAACTTGCATTTCTCGACGTTTCTACCAACTTCCGCACACACATCACATTTATTTCGCACATTTAAATGATAGCGTTTGTCATTAAATATTATAGCACGGTCATTTGCGACATCATATAATTTTTACCCGGATCTTTTTTTTTAATTACATATTTCCGTATTAGGTGATATTCTGGCACCCTTAGTACATCGTCAATCAAAATGTGTCTCTTATTCAAATTTAGAAGCCAAACTATTTCTTGCACTCAGTCCGTATTTTGACTTACCGGACCACAAATCAAAGTCCGATTAATTCCTAATATTTTTTGGACTAGACCATATGTTTTATCTCAATTTTTTTAGATCAGTCCATGTTTAATTTAATAGTCCGTTCTTTTAATACCCAGTCTAAAATTTGACCCGGTCCACAAATGGACCGGGTCCAATTCATTTCTCAGCAAAATAAGGGAAACGTTCCCTTATCTTCATTTCCGCCCCCTTTTTCCTTTCTCCTTCATCTCCGCCTCCCTTCACCCCCCAAAAAAACCCTAGCCGCCTCTTCTCCTTTCCCGCTCCCTCGCCGCCGCTCCCACTTCCCCCCCTTTTCCTCCTTCTTCTCCGCTTCCTCCACTCATCCCTGTTCCCCACTTAACTTTGTCTCCCCCGCTCCTCCTCACTCTGTCTTCAGCGCAAAAACAAAACAAAAACAACCCTATAAAAAGAAGATCGGAGAAAGGAGAAAGAGGGAGTTGAATCGAGGAACGGAGAGAGGGAGAACGAAGGAGAAAAACACGAACAAAAAGAAAAGAAAAAAAAAAAAAACCTTTCTGACGAAGAGGTCAGAAAACCCCCAAAGAAAAATAGAATTTTTGTTTTGATTCACTAAATCCCCCCCCAAGAATTTAAAGTTGGAGTCGCCTTGAATCTTTTAAAAAATATTAGTTTTTAGTAAGTCAAGAACCCAAAAATCAATTTTTTCTATTTTTCATTCCCCTTGTTGCTGCCGCGAATCCGAGCGCCACAAGCTCAGATCTAATAGTTTTCGAGTGTGGATTGGAAACCCTGCACCCATTTCGCTGCACTCAAAGCAGGTGATCCTCCATTTCTTTTATTTAAATTTCTTTCGCACTTTTTGGTTGCCTTGTGTTATTTTGGTCTGTTATTCCGTGATTCAAGCATGTTAGTTTAGTCAAGTTGACTTAGTTTAATAGATAAGCTTTTTTTCTGTGTTTGTTTGCCTGTGTGGTTAAGCCTGTTTTCTATGATAACTTAGTTTAGCTTGTGAACAATTCTTCATTATTTAGTTGATTCCAGTTTTTTTTTTGGCAGTTTTCACGTGTTTATACGCTAAGTTTGATACGCTCCTGTGTTAGTTGATTCAGTTTGTATAGTCAAGCCATGTTTATGGTATGTCGCCTTTAGTTAGCTGGTGTGGTCTAATATAGTGCCATTTAAATTCTTATATTTTTGGGCTAATGATTGTGTCGAATCTAAATTCACACATGTTTGAATACTAGTCGATGTTAGTCCAGTTCCTCGGATGTATGAACATGTCATTTCCTCATTGCAAAGTAATGTAGTATTGAATAATGATGCGCTTTTTATGCTTTCCTCATCTTAGTCTATTAAGCTAAGTATGCTAATGCACTTGAATAATCATGTCTTATGTGCTATTTATAGCTTAAACAATCTTAAATGAACATGACTGCACTGTGGACTCAACTGGTGTGATTGAGCAAGTCTCCTGCAAGCTTATGTCATTTAAATTTATGAAGGGGGTTGATACTACGCATATATGTCATAGCATTGGACTTAGGCTTATGTGTTACTTGGTTTAATTTAGTTCAATTGCTATTGGGTTTAAGTATGGATTATATTAGCCCAGTAGTTAACCTGCTGGCAGTTATTGTAGTCATTGGTGTGTCTATAGCTTAGCTTTTCATACTGCTCAAATTATATAATTGGTCTAGTATCAACATGCTTTGTGATTTGACTAGATTATGCTAAAATCTGATTATGTGCCTATTAAGATGATTACAAGCATGTTTAAGTTTGTTCAGGCTTTGTCCAAATGTGTTTGTCTGTATGAATCATATGGATTTTAGGACACCTCATCTCGATCAGTGATGTTGTCTGTTTCAGTCATGAACCTGATGTCTAGATTTTTTCATTCCTTTGTTGTTCCTTGAGTAATGATAAACATACGACCATACTGTTTACATTCACTGACCCTGAAACAGATTCGATAGCGAAAGTATGATTAGTCAATTGGTTGTTTTTTTTGAAAGCTGATCTGACACATTTCCTGAGAGCATAACTTGTTTTCACATGGTTGCTGCCTCGCTTAGGTCTCTGTCAAGTTGGCAATGTCTGTTTTGTTGGTCTGTAGACCCTGCTTGTGTGATGTGTTGTCAAGTTTGTTTGATTTGAATTGAACATGTGAAGGGAAGTTATTGTCTAAAACTGCATGAAACTAGATTGTTTGGTTAAAGACTGCCTCTTCATTATGCTGATTTAATGAGACATGATCCTGGGTTTCTTTAAAGGGAAATAGCATGATTTTTCTAAATTTGTTTCTCCTCTTGTGTGATTAAAATTCTGGTGGTATATCAAGGGTATATACTCATATACACAGAGTATATTCAACTCTGTATATCTATCGTAACGTGTATATGATGGTATATCTAACATATATCGAAGGTATCATCCTAGATAGTTAGTCCTACTATTAAGTGTTGATGATTTTGGGAATTCCTTTCTCTATTCATTGGGGCCTAAGTTATTCAATGATATGAAACAGATCACACGGGCTTCAGTCGTTTCTTTATTATTAGCTTACTTGAGCTTGAACATTTTCTCTAAATGTCCTATTATTGTGTTATGTGCTAATCCAATCAGTACGCTTAGTTTCTTTATTTAGGTCGTAGTCTTTTTATTATATACTAATCCATTTCCTTTCATTCTTATGCACGACCATCGCATGTGAGTCCAAGGACTCGTCCTCCACATTCGATGTTGGGCCAAAAGCCCAACATAATACTCTCCGCGTCCAGCCCAACAGCAGTCTAGAAAAGCAGAGGCCCAATTCCACAGCAGCAACAACAACAATAAAAATGCTGGGCCGAAGCCCAGCAGCGGCCCAGATCCAAAAGGGCTGCTGGGCCGAAGCCCAACAGCAAATAGCAATTTCAAAATGGGCCGAGCCCATTTAATTTTATTTATGCCCCTTTTGTTTTATTTTATGCCTTTAACTTGTATGTATTATTTGACTAACACTTTCGTATTTTTTTTATTTTTTTTGCTTTTCCTTAGCTCAGTTGAACTATTGAGGATTAATAGAGATAGGTTAGTAAAGGGGTAGTTAGGTAAAAAAAAAAAAAAAAAAAAAACTAACGATCAATCCCATAAGTCGTGTGCTTTTCTTTTATGTCAAAACTATTTATAAGCATCTAATATTTATCTTATTTATAATAACTGATTTGCAAATAGCCTAATTTCATATTTTTCGAAATTAAAAGATTCACATATTATTATCTTGAGAATTTTGAAACATCACTAACATGCAAATAGGAATTAAAGATCTTTTTTTTTGAATTTCTAAAACGCAAAATCAATCAATATATCATCGCTTAGTTTGTTTCAAATATTTTGTCAAGGCATTATGCAAACCCGCGTCTTCTTTGCACATATATTTCATGTGAGTTTTTCTTTATTTTTTATTAGCAGCATTATTTAAAATCTTTGCAACATTTATAAGTTATTTTATATGGCACTTGCAATTTCTTTTACGCGAATTATTATATTTCCTACAAATTTCATTCTAAACAGCATTTTTTTCTTATGTTTAAACCTTAACAATATTTATAAATTTTATGATATTTGAAGTCTCCTTTTATACAAATTATTATCCTTTTAATAAGTTATATTAGTATTTTATGTTGAATCTTAGCAACATTTATAAACTTCTATTTTGAATAGTATTCTAAAATCCTCCTTACGCGAATTATTAGTCCCACATTTTAACAACATTATTATTTAAAATCTTATTTCTTTATAAACAAAAATGACATTTTAAAAATCCTCTTTTTTGCCTAAATTGTTATATTTTTACAAGTCTTATTTGCATAAGCTTTCTTTAAAAAATTTTAAATACTATATCCAACATTGATTAATTAACCTAAGTTTGACCGGATAACCGTGTTTAACGGATTCTAAAGGATGCCTAACCCCTTCCCTTTAGGATGATATAGAACCCTTACCTAGAATCACACTGGTTAAGCAGACCATTAACAGAGGTTTAGTTTTAACTTTACCTTAGTTAAATAATCAGGTGTCCTAATTCACCATAAAATCAATTAGGTGGCGACTCCTTAAAACAAGCAATATAGGAATCACCAATATGTTGTACTCCGTTAACTCCGGTTAAAATGGGGTATAACAGCTTGGCGACTTCTGCTGGGGATATTCTAGGTTCTAACCATAATAAATTTAGGTTAATAATTGAATTGTTGGATATTTTGTTGTTTTCTTTATGCTTGCTTTATTGTTGCCTTGTTTGTTTCTTTTATGTTCTTTCAAGTGTTTTGTTTTATTATGTAAAATCTTCTATGTAATAATGTGTTACTGCTTTCCCTAAATTGGCATTCCGCTCATATTTCTTCCACTCCTGGAAAATTCACACAAATTCACACACTTAAGCGGTTTCGCGGATCGCGGCCGTGCACTACTAAAATTACCCTTTAGCTGGATTGATCTTGTGGATTTAGTCGATCGGCGGTGCAGTCGACGGCCACAGACTTTCCACTCCCAAGTTGTCCGCTTGGGGGAACCTTGCGTCATAGGAAACCAACTCCTAATCAGCCTAAGATAGAGCTAAACCAAAGCCTTTTATAAGACATGCACGAGCCTAGGAGACTTAATACCCAAGGTGTATTAAGTCCATTAGTAAACCTTTTCCAAACGTCCGAGTGGGTCTACGACCCCGAGCGACAATCATCATGGTATATGCATTGATTTGAAGGATGAATGTGTGTTATGTGGACCCTGTGCTAGTTAGGTAGAACTAACCATTCGTGAACGCAGGTAGCCATGAGTCAACATAACGCCTATCCGAGATTCAGTATGGTTTTGAGCGTCCCTCCCCAACTAAAAGCATGGTGGATTGATTTAGGAGATTACGGACAGCGGGTTGTACGTGGAGCATTGGGACACTTACCGTCTTTGATGGATATCCAGCCCTGCAGAGACATCATCGAGGCTGCAACTGTGTTTTGGGATGAAAAGAGGGTCGTGTTTAGATTTGGCAACATTGAGATGACTCCGTTGTTAGAGGAAATAGGGGGCTATATAGAAAATGTGGCATTATTACGTAAACCAAGAAAATGGCAAAATTGTGGCATGATTATTCCGAGGCAACCTTTACCAAAAGAATTTGCTGACAGCTTCGGGTTCAGAGAGGGTAAAGGTGTGGAATGTTTGCGGAAGTCTATGATACCACTCGAGTATTTGTATCACAGATTCGGTTATCAAAGGAGTTTCGTCGATCATCAGGATGAATTCTTCTCATATGACTCTTGGAAGCAGAAACGGTGCTTCGCTTTCGCAGTATGTTTTTTAGGGACTATAGTATTTCCTAAAGGAACCACAAAAGACATTCACACCCATCTTGTTATTATAACTAAGGCTCTTTTTGGTGGCATCGACGGGAAACACTACACTTTGGTCCCTATGGTCGTGGCAGATATCTACCGAGCATTAGGGCGTTGTAAGCGCGGGTATAAGCATTTTGAAGGATGCAACTTGCTTCTGCAAATTTGGCTGATGGAACATCTTCAGAAAGTCAACGGGGGTCTAGCATTCCAGAAGCCGACGGGTGAGAATCACATTCTGGGTCATGTTCCAAGCGCTATCTTAACGAGTAGACCATTTGAAAAGCCAAAATGTGTAAAAGAGTGGGTAGAATTTCTTAGCCATTTGGACGACGATTCAATTCAATGGATGTTTAGTTGGTTTCCATCCGAGAGTTTGGTGTTTAGAACGAGGGTTATACCATTCTTAATTCTGATGGGACTTCAAAGCCTGCAACCTTACGCCCCGCTAAGAACTTTGAGGCAATCGGGAAGAAAGCAAAACATACCTTTAGTGGCAGATATGGACTATTACCGAGCTGATTACAAGGAAGGGAAAATCCCTTTTTTAAAGGAGGTTATCCGCATGTGGAAACTGAGGGAAACTATGAAAGCAGATTCAGTTGAGCCAAATAGATATCAAGCTGGATGCGAGGACAACTATATGGAATGGCTGGCCGCTGATTTGGAGGAATCAATCAAACCCGGCGTTAGTTTGAAAGATCGGATTAAAGATGGGGAAGCCGAAGCATGCATATTACTCCGACAATTGCGTAAGAAAAGTCTTGTTTCTGAAGCCGAGCATCATGCGCAACTTAAGGAAAAGGAAAGGGAAGCAGAGAATTGGAAGCAGCAAGCACTTAGTTACGAGCAAAGTATGCAAGAGTTGGATACACTTCTGGCTGAACAGGGCGATACTTGTATCAAAGAAGGCATCAAAACAGGGGGTGTTCTAGCTATGTCATACCTTGCCCAAAATCGCCGAAAGATCGATCAGTCAATTCGGGCAACCAAGAGGTTCAAGAGCGACGAAGGGCCATCTTCATTTTAGTTAACTTGTTCAATAGCGATTGTAATAATTTCTTTTGCATTGGGATTGTATTCGTTTTGGGTTTTCAATTAATAGCACACTGGAATGACACATGACTACATATGTTATCCTTCAAATCCACGCTAGGCCTACCTTTGGCAAAAAAGGTCCCTTGCATAATAGGACGCATTGATTTCCTTCCGATATGTTTTGTTTGCTATTCAATATATGTTTGTTTGCAATATGTTTTGTTTGCTATTTAAATGTATGTTTGCTACGCAATATGTGCTTATTTGCTATGCAACATGTGCTTATTTCAACATTATCTGCTAAATCTCCATATTATTTTAAACAACAATCATTCGGACCACACTAACACAGCTTTCTTCATTCTTAAAAGGTTTATTTTTTACTATCCCCCAGAGGTTGATTCGCGTTGACTGTGAACTGGCAGACCACCCATACTTCACGAGATCAAAAGCACGAACATCCGGCAATATGAATGATTCAGGGGCATCCGAACAGACTGGCTTGGGACTCGTCACTCTTCCAAGAGAGGAACCTGAGGCTTCAGGAGGGGGAAATGATGAACTCATTGCCCAATTGTTGCAGCAAATGGCCAATATGCAGACCGAAATTGAGCGACTGCGGAATCTCACCAATCTGTCCATCACTCTGAACGCCCCTCACCCTGAACAAAGAACAAACACAACAATTCCACCATCCTTTTCGCCTGTCGATTCACCCGCACCACAACCTTCTCCCTCAAACCCTCCGCTTTACACAGTCCATCCAAATACCTCCAACCCCCAACAAACTAACCAACAATCCGCCTCACAACAGTCAAATCCACAACAAACCATTCCACACCAGATCCACCCGCAACCAACCATCCCGCAACAAACTATCCAACAACAAACCATCCCGCAACAAGCCAACATACAACAAACTACTTCACAACCAAATGACCAGCAACAAGCCAACCTCCAGCAAATTAACTTCCAACAAACCAATTCACAACCTTTCGCTACTCCTTACATTCCTCAACCTGCAATTACCCAAATTAACCCACATACCCAAAACTACCAAGCAGTTCACCATACACCATTGGCGCATATTGCCAGCCATAACACACAGTATGCGGCAGAAGCTCATCCTTTCACTACCCAGGCACAGGCCTTGCAACATCCAGAAGTTGACCCCTATGAAGAGTTGGAAAGGGAAGCTAGGGCAAGAGCGGACGAAGATGTGGCAAAAGAGCTTCGCAGTCTGAGGGAAGCAGTCAGGAACATCCAAACCAACAGGGGATGTGAAGGACTTGAATATGAAGATCTGTGCATTCACCCGGACATTGAGTTACCTGCTGGATATAAGGTGCCGAAGTTTGACATGTTCGACGGGAAGGGAAACCCTCGGGCTCATTTGAGATCATATTGCGATAAGCTTGTCGGAGTGGGTAAAAATCAAGCTATCAGAATGAAACTATTTATAAGGAGCTTAACTGGAGAGGCACTCGATTGGTACACATACCAAGACCCGCAGAGGTGGCACAGTTGGGGAGATATGGCCCAGGAATTCATGGACAGATTCAGGTTCAACACTGAGACTATCCCGGACCGGTTTTATTTGATGAAGCTGGAGAGAAAATCAACAGAAACTTTCCGGGAATACGCTATGCGCTGGAGGGCAGAAGCAGCAAAAGTCCAGCCTCCAATGGCAGAGAGTGAAATGACGATGCTTTTCGTACAATCTCTAAAGGACCCCACATATTATGAGAGAATGTTAAGTGTCATTGGGCAGAAGTTTGCTGAAGTCATCAGGATGGGGGACTTCATAGAAGAAGGGATAAAAACAGGAAGAGTTACAAATCTTGCGGCCTTGCAAGCCACAAGTAAGGCCATTCAGGCGGACCCTGCTAAGAAGAAGAGAGACGGAGTATCCCCAGTCATGGCCGTCCAAGATCAAAAACCAACCCAAAAATCAACCCACCAACATTTCTCACCTCAGCCCTCGCACTACAGCCAGTACACTCAAACACCTCAGCCTTATTACCAACCCCCACCTACCCCTCTTCCCGTCTATCACACTCAGCCAGCATATTATTCACCTCGAACCCCTTCCTACCAAAACCCAACACAACACCGTCCAACCTATGCAACGCAACCCCAGTACCATTCACCAAACCGCCCACAAAACACCCCTAGACCACGCCCAAATGTTGAAAGAAGACCAACCAGAACTTACACACCATTAGCCGAGCCTTTAGCCCAACTGTACGAGAGGCTGAAAATGGCAGGGATACTCCAACCAATTCAAGGAAGAACTCCTGATCCTATCCCAGGATGGTATGACGAGACTAAACATTGTGCATATCATTCGGGAATTGCAGGGCATGATACTGGAAACTGTTTTGCTCTCAAGGATAGAGTTGAGGCATTAATCAAGGAAGGAGTCATACAGCTTAAGGAAGCTCCCCCGAACATAAACAACAATCCGTTACCGAATCACTGCAATGCAGATGCGCACATGATCACTATTGATGAAGATTACAATCTGGAGGGGACCATCGTCCCGGTTAAGAAAAGAGATAAGGTCGAATCGTCAGCTTGTGTTGCTCCCGTAATCACAGTTCAAATGAGGGCCCCGTTCGAAGTACTCACTCCAAGGCCCAAGATCACAGCTTTCGTTGCCCCAGCACCTTCTCACAGCACCAAAACGGTCCCCTGGGACTATCAATCCGGGGTAAAGGACAAAGAAAAAGGAAGAATAGTTGTAGAAACCGTTGCCACCGGGATAACTAGATCTGGACGATGCTATGCCCCCGAAGAGGTGGCACGAGGGGCGCCAAGCAAGGAGAATGGCTCGAAGAAAACTATTACAGACGCTGAAGTCGAAGAATTCTGGAGGAAAATGCCGACGAAGGAATACTCTGTTGTAGAACAGCTGAAGAAAACGCCAGCTCAAATTTCCTTATTCGCATTATTGATGAGTTCTGAAGCTCATAGGAGTGCTTTAGTGAAAATACTGAATGAAGCCTATGTTCCGGTCGAGACTTCCAGTGAAAAATTGTCGGCTATGGTAGGGGAGATCCTCGAGGCCCACCGGGTCTCTTTTCATAATGACGAGCTGCCACCTGAAGGTTTGGGGCATAACAAGGCATTAAACATTACTATCAGATGCAGGGATAAGTTCATCTCCAAAGTATTGGTCGACGGGGGTTCAGCTGTGAATATATGTCCTGTCGTTACTCTACGAGCTTTAGGGATCGATGTTGGGAAACTCCACGGCAGTCAGGTCAGTGTCACAGGTTTTGACGGAGCCCGAAGAGAGGTTGTCGGAGAGATCGATTTATTTCTAGAGATTGGGCCTGTGGAGTTCATGGTGAAATTCCAAGTAATGGACATATCTACTAGTTACAACTTGCTGATTGGGAGACCATGGATCCACATGGCTGGTGCGGTCCCTTCCACTTTGCATCAGAGTTTGAAGTTCGTGTGGAATCATCAGGAAGTGGTAATCCATGGAGAAGGCAACAATTCCCTCTACCCGGAAGTTTCGATTCCTCCTATTGAGAGTGTGGAAAGACTAGACGGATCTGTTTTCCACATCAAAGAGATTGTGTGTGCTGTTCAAGCAGGGAAAATAAAATTGCCACAAGCGCTTATGATGGTGGCATGGGAAATGCTGAAGAACGGTTTCCGACCCGGTCAAGGCCTCGGTTTGAATTCGAATGGGATTGTGGAACCAATCCAACTGCCCGGACACAACCATACTTTCGGTCTCGGATATGAGCCCACCCCTGAGGAGATTGCTTTAGCCAGTCTCAAAAGAAGAAGTGCTAGTCCCTTGCCGAAGCCTGTTCCGCTCCTGAATCAATCATTTCTCAGGGATTCCGCTGCCCAGGCGTCAGAAGAAAGGCTGGAAGACGACCTCCTAAGAAAATTTTAAGAACTTATTCATCATCGAAGGAGAAGCAGAGTGCAACATGGTTTCAAGTGGATGTTCCGAAGACCCGACTATCCGGGTTGCAGAGCCAGGATGTCGTCTGAACAATTGGACTTGTACCCCGCCCCCGTTTCTTCGGGAGTCTTGGTAGACAAAACTGTATTCAGTATTTTATGAAACAGACACGATTCAAAATTGAGGCTTGAATCGTGCCTATGCTTTTGTTGTTTTGCCTCCCAACTATTGAAGTTTAAATGCAATTTTCCAGCCATGCTTTTATCTATGTTTTCCATCTTTATTTAATCAATTTTTCTTTTATTTTCAGCAGTCAAATTAATAGATCTGCTGATACCTCGAATATGACACATAGTGAAACGAGCGAGCCCGTAGGAAATGCCGAACAAGATGATGAAGAATGCGAAGAAGATATGCGACCTGAAGGATTAACTAAAGATTATGAATATTTTGAAAATAAGCCAAAACCAAATTTGGATGAAACAGAAATCATAAATTTGGGTAATTCAAAAATCATGATGGAAGTAAGAATCAGCGTCCACTTAACTCCGTCACAGAGGGAGAAATTGATCAAACTTTTGAAAGAGTACATAGATGTGTTCGCCTGGTCTTATGATGATATGCCCGGATTAAGCACTGACATTGTTTCGCACAAGTTGTCTCTTGATCCATCCTGTCCTCCGATAAAGCAAAAGAAAAGAAACATTAAATCAGACTTGAGTTTGAAAATCAAGGAGGAGATCTCTAAACAGTTCGATGCAAAGGTCATACGAACTACGATGTACCCCACTTGGCTAGCCAATATCGTTCCCGTGCCTAAGAAGGATGGCAAAGTTAGAGTGTGCGTGGATTACCGAGATCTCAACAAAGCCAGTCCAAAAGACGACTTTCCCCTCCCGAATATTCATATGCTTATTGATAATTGTGCAAAGCATGAGTTGCAGTCTTTCGTTGATTGCTACGCAGGATATCATCAAATCCTAATGAATGAGGAAGATGCAGAAAAAACAGCATTCATCACACCTTGGGGGGTGTACTACTATCGGGTGATGCCTTTCGGGCTCAAAAACGCAGGAGCTACCTACATGAGAGCCATGACCACCATTTTCCATGATATGATCCATAAAGAGATTGAAGTCTATGTGGATGATATCATCATCAAATCACGAAAGAGGCTCAGACCATCTAACGGATTTAAGAAAGTTCTTCGACAGGTTGAGGCGATATAATCTGAAGTTGAACCCCGCAAAATGTGCATTTGGAGTACCTGCAGGGAAATTGTTGGGTTTTATTGTGAGCAGAAGAGGCATAGAGTTAGATCCCTCGAAGATAAAAACCATTCAGGAATTGCCCGCTCCAAAGAGTCGGAAAGATGTGATGAGTTTCCTCGGGCGCCTCAACTACATCAGCCGATTTATAGCACAATCAACGGTGATATGTGAACCAATAATCAAGTTATTGAGGAAGGATGCTCCTACCACATGGACTGAAGATTGCCAAAGGGCCTTTGACAAAATCAAAGAGTATTTGTCTAGCCCGCCTGTTTTGGTGCCTCCAGAAGCTGGAAGACCTTTGTTATTGTATTTGTCCGTATCAGAAAATGCTTTTGGGTGTGTATTAGGACAGCATGATGAGACAAGAAAGAAGGAGCGAGCGATATATTACTTGAGTAAAAAGTTCACACCTTACGAGGCACGGTATACGTTATTGGAACGCACTTGTTGTGCTTTGACATGGGTTGCACAGAAGTTGAGACATTATTTGTCTGCATATACTACTTACCTCATTTCGAGGATGGACCCACTCAAGTACATCTTCCAGAAGCCTATGCCTACGGGGAAGCTAGCTAAGTGGCAAATGTTGTTGAGCGAGTTTGACATTGTGTATGTTACTCAAAAGGCTGTCAAAGGGCAGGCGATAGCTGATCATCTTGCAGAGAATCCTGTGGACAAGGAATACATACCCCTTAAAACTTATTTCCCGGATGAAGAAGTGTTGTTCATCGGGGAAGGCATCGCAGAAGAGTACCCGGGGTGGAGGCTGTTCTTCGACGGGGCGGCAAATTCTAAAGGGGTCGGCATTGGAGCAGTTTTGATTTCAGAGTCAGGCCAGCACTATCCCATTTCAGCCAAAATCAAGTTCCCGTGTACCAACAATATGGCAGAATATGAGGCTTGTATTCTCGGCCTCAGAATGGCAGCTGACATGCATATACAAGAGCTTCTGGTTATAGGCGATTCAGACTTGCTGGTTCATCAAGTGCGAGGCGAATGGACAACTAAGAACGGGAAGATACTTCCGTACTTGCACTGCGTAAAGGATTTGTGTAAGAGATTCATTAAGGTCGAATTCAAACACGTTCCAAGGACACAGAACGAGTTCGCTGATGCTTTGGCCACGTTGTCTTCTATGATTCAGCATCCAGACAAGAACCGCATAGATCCTATCAAGATAAACGTGCACGATCAACATGCACATTGCTTCTATGTGGACGAAGAGCCTGATGGGGAACCTTGGTACTACGACATTAACAAATATCTTAAGACCGGAGACTATCCGGAAGGGGTAACTAGGGTTCAGAAGAAAACGCTTCGGAGATTAGCAAACCATTTCTTCCTAAGCGGAGAAATCCTGTATAGGAGGACTCCGGAGTTAGGATTATTAAGATGTGTTGACGCCAAAGAAGCGGCTCGTTTGATTGAAGAAGTGCATGGCGGCACATGTGGGCCTCATATGAATGGCTTTACGCTGGCCAAGAAGATCCTTCGCGCAGGCTATTTCTGGATGACTATGGAGTCCGATTGTATCCGTTTTGTGCAGAAGTGTCACCGATGTCAGATTCATGGTGATTTGATTCGAGTTCCGCCAAATGAATTAAATGTGACAAGTTCTCCGTGGCCTTTCGCAAGTTGGGGTATGGATGTCATCGGTCCTATCGAGCCAGCAGCATCGAATGGGCACAGGTTCATTTTGGTAGCCATTGATTATTTCACAAAGTGGGTGGAAGCATCTTCACATAAGTCGGTAACAAAGAAGGTGGTAGCGGATTTCGTTCGGAGCAACATTATTTGCCGATTCGGAGTCCCGGAGTCAATCATAACGGATAACGGCGCTAACCTTAACAGTGGTCTAATGCAGGAGATTTGCGATACCTTCAAGATTACTCATCGCAATTCCACTCCTTATCGCCCTCAGATGAATGGGGCAGTTGAAGCAGCCAATAAAAACATCAAGAGAATACTGAGGAAGATGATCGATAATTACAAGCATTGGCACGAGAAACTGCCGTTAGCTCTTCTCGGGTATCGCACTACCGTGAGAACTTCAACAGGGGCAACACCCTATCTTTTGGTCTACGGGACAGAAGCGGTGTTACCTGCTGAGGTAGAAATACCCTCTTTGAGAATCATCCAAGAAGCTGAGTTAAGTGACGCTAAGTGGACGCAGAATCGATACGAACAATTGATGCTCATTGATGGAAAGAGATTGAATGCCGTTTGTCATGGACAACTTTATCAGAATAGAATGGCCAGAGCTTTCAACAAGAAAGTAAGACCGAGGCAATTCAAAACGGGGCAATTGGTACTGAAACGCATATTCCCATGTCAAGATGAAGCTAAAGGAAAATTTGCACCTAACTGGCAGGGACCTTATATGGTTCATCGAGTATTGACTGGAGGAGCGTTAATCCTAGCAGAAATGGATGGCGAAATTTGGCCGAAAGCTATCAACGCAGATGCCGTCAAGAGATATTATATTTAGAAGCCTTCTTTATTTGTATGTAATATCCCGCAACACTTATTCATGTAATGACACTACTCCCCGTGGCGGGATGCATGACAAACCTATATCAGTTTAGGTCTTTTGGGTATAATTCCAATCAATATCCTTTGGCTTGTAATATGAACTACGCCTGACCTGATTCCCATGGGGGATACGTAGGCGGCCCGCATAGGCCTCGGTCACATCACTTCAAAATTCCAATTTTATTTCCGCTTGTAATATGAACTACGCCTGACCTGATTCCCATGGGGGATACGTAGGCGGCCCGCATAGGCCTCGGTCACATCACTTCAAAATTCCAATTTTATTTCCGCTTGCAATTTGAACTACGCTCGACCTGATTCCCCTAGTGGGATACGTAGGCAGCCTATGTAGGCTCGGTCTCGCCATTTTGAAAAGATCAACATCCCTTGCACCAGAAACTGGGACAATTTTTTTTAAAAGGGATCACCGTAAGACAACATCGACAGACTCGGGAGAATATTGTTCGACAGAGTCTTCGGGCAGAAGAAAACTTCGGAAAAGGGGCATTCGCTTTGTTTCACAATGTGTCACAGTTCCGAGTTCAGCAAAATTATTTATCACCATACATATAGTTTACTATGTCTATTTTTTTTTTTTTTTTTTTTTTTTTTTTTTTTTTTTTTTTTTTTTCTCGAAATAATGTGATTCTAATCAGACTGTTTACTAGTCGGCCGAGACTTAAAATGAGCGGAGGTTACAAGTCCATACGAAGCTGGAGGCACGAAGCGCAAGAGCCAGATCCCCAAGTCAACGCGAATCAACCCCCTCCCCAAACTTACAAATTTTCTTTGGATGCAGGTTGCCAAGTTGCAGGAGCGAAATAGGCACGACCTTGAAATGATGGCGCGTCAAACGGTTTGAGCATTCTTCTATCAATTATGTCTTCAAATATAAATAACTTTCGGCGATCACCATAAGCTAATCTTGCAAATTATTTTTTTTTCAAATATATATCAACGCACAAATATTTTGAATTGCTTTCGAATACATTGCTTTTATTTTTTGCCACTGCGTGTGCTTACAGCCGCATTGCACTGCACCTGCATTAATCATCGTTTTTCATATGATGCATGAGCTGCGCACCGCTCTTCGCATCGCTTTCGTATTGTCTGGGCCATGCACCGCCCTTTTAAATTTCTGCATAAGGCCATGCACCGCCTTTCATATGATGCATGGGCTGCGCACCGCCCTTTGCATCGCTTTCATATTGCCTGGGCCATGCACCGCCCTTTTAAATTTCTGCATAAGGCCATGCACCGCCTTTCACATGATGCGTGAGCTGCGCACCGCTCTTCGCATCGCTTTCATATTGTCTGGGCCATGCACCGCCCTTTTAAATTTCTGCATAAGGCCATGCACCGCCTTTCATATGATGCATGAGCTGCGCACCGCTCTTCGCATCGCTTTCATATTGTCTGGGCCATGCACCGCCCTTTTAAATTTCTGCATAAGGCCATGCACCGCCTTTCATATGATGCATGAGCTGCGCACCGCTCTTCGCATCGCCTTCGTATTGTCTGGGCCATGCACCGCCCTTTTAAATTTCTGCATAAGGCCATGCACCGCCTTCCATATGATGCATGGGCTGCGCACCGCCCTTTGCATCGCTTTCATATATTACATGGGCCATGCACCGCCCTTTGTAAATTTCTGCATAAGGCCATGCACCGCCTTTCATATGATGCATGAGCTGCGCACCGCTCTTCGCATCGCTTTCGTATTGTCTGGGCCATGCACCACCCTTTTAAATTTCTGCATAAGGCCATGCACCGCCTTTCATATGATGCATGGGCTGCGCACCGCCCTTTGCATCGCTTTCATATTGCCTGGGCCATGCACCGCCCTTTTAAATTTCCGCATGGGCTGTGCTCCGCCCTTTGCATCGCTTTCATATATTACATGGGCCATGCACCGCCCTTTGTAAATTTCTGCATAAGGCTGAGCACCACCTTTCATACATTACATGGGCCATGCACCGCCCTTTTAAATTTCTGCATGGGTTGCGCACCGCCCTTAGCATCGCTTTCATATTTACTGGGCCATGCACCGCCCTTTTAAATTTCTACATAAGGCCATGCACCGCCTTTCATACATTACATGGGCCATGCACCGCCCTTTTAAATTTCCGCATGGGCTGTGCTCCGCCCTTTGCATCGCTTTCATATATTACATGGGCCATGCACCGCCCTTTGTAAATTTCTGCATAAGGCTGAGCACCACCTTTCATACATTACATGGGCCATGCACCGCCCTTTTAAATTTCTGCATGGGTTGCGCACCGCCCTTAGCACCGCCATTTTTAAATTTCTGCATAAGACATCGCACCGCACCTGCCCTGTCTTGTTATTATTTTATTAATGCCCTGCATATGCCCGCAACCGCATTGCACCGCACTTGCGTCGCTATATTTCAATATTTATTCTTACTGACTATTTTCATCTAGTTTTTAGTTTCGCAGGAGCTTTAGCGCAACGTGGAACTATTTCTTCGGCAGCGAACTGGGGCAATACGTCGGGAAGGACAAGCAGACTTCTCGACAAGGGTCAAAGATCTACCTCGAACACTCGGCTCCAAATTCAAATTTCCCGTTCACATTCCAGCACAATCAATTTTTAGGGTTCTATCACAATACCCAGTGTCATCATAATTCGACACTGGGACAATATTTTTTGCGAAGATTCGCGTCAAATCATGAGTTGCCAGTCATAGGTGTCGTAGTCTTCCCAGAACTACACACGGCCTGATTCTCGTGCAACCCGAGATATGTAGGCGATTCAGAGACCAGAGTTCGGCCGTAATTTTCTTTACCCTTAGTCCTCCACAATCCTTCAGCCGGGACAAAATAGGCTACTAAGTCAACGTCTTTGCCCGAAAATTCTTTCATCATTACCAGGCAAAGAGGGACAAGTTGTTGACACCCAATTTTGTCCCGCCTCTCCTCCGAAATACCTATTTATACTTCTGGTATTTTGAGAAATTAAAAAATATGCATTTAAATTTTACTATAATTATTTGTCTTTTATTAACACCCACGTTTTTATTCTACTGCAGTTATTATTATCATTATTATTATTATTATTATTATTATTATTATTATTCTTAAATTATCATTTATTACTAATTATCATTAATTATTATTATTCTTGTTATTTCCATTATTACTATTATTATTATTATTATTATTATTGTTGTTACTATTATTATTAATTACTAACCATTATTATCAGCGTTATTTTTATTATTAATTATTAATCATCATTATCATAGTTATTTTTATTATTAATTATTATCATTGTTTTATCAATAATTGTTATTTATTATTATTATTATCATCATTATTATTTCTTATTATTATTATCATTATTATTACCACTATTACTGTTATTATTATTAATTTATTATCATTTTTTGTTATTATCAATAATTGTCATTTTTTTTATTATTAATTACTACCATACTTATTATTATTATTAATTATTATCACTATTCTTATTGTTATTTGTTATTAATTATCAATATTTGTTATGTACTATTATTATTATATCTATTATTATTTTTATCACCATTATTATCAGCATTATCATTATTGTTATCATTATTAGCAGTATTACTACCGCTATTTATTTGCTACTATTATTTAGTATTATTGAAACTTGCATTTCTCGACGTTTCTACCAACTTCCGCACACACATCACATTTATTTCGCACATTTAAATGATAGCGTTTGTCATTAAATATTATAGCACGGTCATTTGCGACATCATATAATTTTTACCCGGATCTTTTTTTTTAATTACATATTTCCGTATTAGGTGATATTCTGGCACCCTTAGTACATCGTCAATCAAAATGTGTCTCTTATTCAAATTTAGAAGCCAAACTATTTCTTGCACTCAGTCCGTATTTTGACTTACCGGACCACAAATCAAAGTCCGATTAATTCCTAATATTTTTTGGACTAGACCATATGTTTTATCTCAATTTTTTTAGATCAGTCCATGTTTAATTTAATAGTCCGTTCTTTTAATACCCAGTCTAAAATTTGACCCGGTCCACAAATGGACCGGGTCCAATTCATTTCTCAGCAAAATAAGGGAAACGTTCCCTTATCTTCATTTCCGCCCCCTTTTTCCTTTCTCCTTCATCTCCGCCTCCCTTCACCCCCCAAAAAAACCCTAGCCGCCTCTTCTCCTTTCCCGCTCCCTCGCCGCCGCTCCCACTTCCCCCCCTTTTCCTCCTTCTTCTCCGCTTCCTCCACTCATCCCTGTTCCCCACTTAACTTTGTCTCCCCCGCTCCTCCTCACTCTGTCTTCAGCGCAAAAACAAAACAAAAACAACCCTATAAAAAGAAGATCGGAGAAAGGAGAAAGGGAGAGTTGAATCGAGGAACGGAGAGAGGGAGAACGAAGGAGAAAAACACGAACAAAAAGAAAAGAAAAAAAAAAAAACCTTTCTGACGAAGAGGTCAGAAAACCCCCAAAGAAAATAGAATTTTTGTTTTGATTCACTAAATCCCCCCCCAAGAATTTAAAGTTGGAGTCGCCTTGAATCTTTTAAAAAATATTAGTTTTTAGTAAGTCAAGAACCCAAAAATCAATTTTTTCTATTTTTCATTCCCCTTGTTGCTGCCGCGAATCCGAGCGCCACAAGCTCAGATCTAATAGTTTTCGAGTGTGGATTGGAAACCCTGCACCCATTTCGCTGCACTCAAAGCAGGTGATCCTCCATTTCTTTTATTTAAATTTCTTTCGCACTTTTTGGTTGCCTTGTGTTATTTTGGTCTGTTATTCCGTGATTCAAGCATGTTAGTTTAGTCAAGTTGACTTAGTTTAATAGATAAGCTTTTTTTTCTGTGTTTGTTTGCCTGTGTGGTTAAGCCTGTTTTCTATGATAACTTAGTTTAGCTTGTGAACAATTCTTCATTATTTAGTTGATTCCAGTTTTTTTTTTTGGCAGTTTTCACGTGTTTATACGCTAAGTTTGATACGCTCCTGTGTTAGTTGATTCAGTTTGTATAGTCAAGCCATGTTTATGGTATGTCGCCTTTAGTTAGCTGGTGTGGTCTAATATAGTGCCATTTAAATTCTTATATTTTTGGGCTAATGATTGTGTCGAATCTAAATTCACACATGTTTGAATACTAGTCGATGTTAGTCCAGTTCCTCGGATGTATGAACATGTCATTTCCTCATTGCAAAGTAATGTAGTATTGAATAATGATGCGCTTTTTATGCTTTCCTCATCTTAGTCTATTAAGCTAAGTATGCTAATGCACTTGAATAATCATGTCTTATGTGCTATTTATAGCTTAAACAATCTTAAATGAACATGACTGCACTGTGGACTCAACTGGTGTGATTGAGCAAGTCTCCTGCAAGCTTATGTCATTTAAATTTATGAAGGGGGTTGATACTACGCATATATGTCATAGCATTGGACTTAGGCTTATGTGTTACTTGGTTTAATTTAGTTCAATTGCTATTGGGTTTAAGTATGGATTATATTAGCCCAGTAGTTAACCTGCTGGCAGTTATTGTAGTCATTGGTGTGTCTATAGCTTAGCTTTTCATACTGCTCAAATTATATAATTGGTCTAGTATCAACATGCTTTGTGATTTGACTAGATTATGCTAAAATCTGATTATGTGCCTATTAAGATGATTACAAGCATGTTTAAGTTTGTTCAGGCTTTGTCCAAATGTGTTTGTCTGTATGAATCATATGGATTTTAGGACACCTCATCTCGATCAGTGATGTTGTCTGTTTCAGTCATGAACCTGATGTCTAGATTTTTTCATTCCTTTGTTGTTCCTTGAGTAATGATAAACATACGACCATACTGTTTACATTCACTGACCCTGAAACAGATTCGATAGCGAAAGTATGATTAGTCAATTGGTTGTTTTTTTTGAAAGCTGATCTGACACATTTCCTGAGAGCATAACTTGTTTTCACATGGTTGCTGCCTCGCTTAGGTCTCTGTCAAGTTGGCAATGTCTGTTTTGTTGGTCTGTAGACCCTGCTTGTGTGATGTGTTGTCAAGTTTGTTTGATTTGAATTGAACATGTGAAGGGAAGTTATTGTCTAAAACTGCATGAAACTAGATTAATGAGACATGATCCTGGGTTTCTTTAAAGGGAAATAGCATGATTTTTCTAAATTTGTTTCTCCTCTTGTGTGATTAAAATTCTGGTGGTATATCAAGGGTATATACTCATATACACAGAGTATATTCAACTCTGTATATCTATCGTAACGTGTATATGATGGTATATCTAACATATATCGAAGGTATCATCCTAGATAGTTAGTCCTACTATTAAGTGTTGATGATTTTGGGAATTCCTTTCTCTATTCATTGGGGCCTAAGTTATTCAATGATATGAAACAGATCACACGGGCTTCAGTCGTTTCTTTATTATTAGCTTACTTGAGCTTGAACATTTTCTCTAAATGTCCTATTATTGTGTTATGTGCTAATCCAATCAGTACGCTTAGTTTCTTTATTTAGGTCGTAGTCTTTTTATTATATACTAATCCATTTCCTTTCATTCTTATGCACGACCATCGCATGTGAGTCCAAGGACTCGTCCTCCACATTCGATGTTGGGCCAAAAGCCCAACATAATACTCTCCGCGTCCAGCCCGACAGCAGTCTAGAAAAGCAGAGGCCCAATTCCACAGCAGCAACAACAACAATAAAAATGCTGGGCCGAAGCCCAGCAGCGGCCCAGATCCAAAAGGGCTGCTGGGCCGAAGCCCAACAGCAAATAGCAATTTCAAAATGGGCCGAGCCCATTTAATTTTATTTATGCCCCTTTTGTTTTATTTTATGCCTTTAACTTGTATGTATTATTTGACTAACACTTTCGTATTTTTTTTATTTTTTTTGCTTTTCCTTAGCTCAGTTGAACTATTGAGGATTAATAGAGATAGGTTAGTAAAGGGGTAGTTAGGTAAAAAAAAAAAAAAAAAAAAAAAACTAACGATCAATCCCATAAGTCGTGTGCTTTTCTTTTATGTCAAAACTATTTATAAGCATCTAATATTTATCTTATTTATAATAACTGATTTGCAAATAGCCTAATTTCATATTTTTCGAAATTAAAAGATTCACATATTATTATCTTGAGAATTTTGAAACATCACTAACATGCAAATAGGAATTAAAGATCTTTTTTTTTGAATTTCTAAAACGCAAAATCAATCAATATATCATCGCTTAGTTTGTTTCAAATATTTTGTCAAGGCATTATGCAAACCCGCGTCTTCTTTGCACATATATTTCATGTGAGTTTTTCTTTATTTTTTATTAGCAGCATTATTTAAAATCTTTGCAACATTTATAAGTTATTTTATATGGCACTTGCAATTTCTTTTACGCGAATTATTATATTTCCTACAAATTTCATTCTAAACAGCATTTTTTTCTTATGTTTAAACCTTAACAATATTTATAAATTTTATGATATTTGAAGTCTCCTTTTATACAAATTATTATCCTTTTAATAAGTTATATTAGTATTTTATGTTGAATCTTAGCAACATTTATAAACTTCTATTTTGAATAGTATTCTAAAATCCTCCTTACGCGAATTATTAGTCCCACATTTTAACAACATTATTATTTAAAATCTTATATCTTTATAAACAAAAATGACATTTTAAAAATCCTCTTTTTTGCCTAAATTGTTATATTTTTACAAGTCTTATTTGCATAAGCTTTCTTTAAAAAATTTTAAATACTATATCCAACATTGATTAATTAACCTAAGTTTGACCGGATAACCGTGTTTAACGGATTCTAAAGGATGCCTAACCCCTTCCCTTTAGGATGATATAGAACCCTTACCTAGAATCACACTGGTTAAGCAGACCATTAACAGAGGTTTAGTTTTAACTTTACCTTAGTTAAATAATCAGGTGTCCTAATTCACCATAAAATCAATTAGGTGGCGACTCCTTAAAACAAGCAATATAGGAATCACCAATATGTTGTACTCCGTTAACTCCGGTTAAAATGGGGTGTGACATAGGGGATAGAGGATCACCTTGTTTAACTCCCCTTGATGACTTGAAGAATCCATGTACTTGCCCATTCAAAATAACTGAATACCAGTTGTTTGATAGTAGCCTGAACACCATGTCAAATAGCACCTCACTAAAACCAAATTTTCTTAGAACTTTAGTGAGGAAGAGCCAAGAGACTCTATCATATGCCATGGTCATATCCAGTTTAACCACCACATTTGCAGTTTTGGTTCTCTTGTTTATATCTCTGACAATCTCCTGTGTGAGTAGTACATTCTCTATGATACTCCTTCCCTTCACAAAAGCTGATTGATTCTCAAAAATCAATCCTAGCAGCAGTTTTACTATTCTTTCATGTAGTACCCTGGAGATGATCTTGTTTGTAAAATTACTGAGACTGATTGGCATCAGGTTAGAGAAACTTTGCACCTGCTCTTTCTTAGAGATAAGAATCAGATTTTTATGAGTGATGAACCGTGGTAGTTCTTGCGTCACAAAGCATGCCTTCACCATATCCACCACATCTAGCTTGACTATCTCCCAACAGGATTGAAAGAACAACCCTGTGAATCCATCATGACCACAAGTACTTTCTCTATTCAAGGCAAAAACTGCTTCTTTGAGTTCTTCTTCAGTTGATAGCATCTCTATCTTATGATTCTGATCTTCTGTGACTAGAATAGGGATATGCTTTAATAGTCCAAACTTTGAAGGGATTCTATCATCCTCAAACTGTTTCAGATAAAATCTGACTGCTTCTTGTGAGATCTCCTCTTGATTGGTTAGCCAGTTTCCATCAGCATCTTGGATATTATCCACTCTGACCTTCTTTCTCCTCCCTTTTACATAAGCATGAAAGAATTTTGAGTTTGTATCCCCATCTTGGAACCATGTTAGTCCTGATTTCTATCTCCAAAACTGTTCTTCCAAGTATAAGAATCTACTAAGGTCTGCCTGCACCCTATGTAGTCTTTCTCTATTCTGCATTGTTAGAGATGTTTCAAACTGTTCCTCATGGATTTTGATTACCTCTTCAAGTGATGCAATTTGCTGAAAAATATTGACATATGTATTCTTGCTCCAACTTCTCAATGCATTCTTCACCTTTTTTAGCTTGTGATGAATCTTGGCAAATGCATTTCCTTCAAAATCTATACACCAGTGTTTCTTGATAATCTCCTAGAAACTCTCATGTTGGACCTAAAAATTCAAGAACTTAAAAGGCTACCTCAGCAGCTCTAGTTCCAAAGGGGAATGATGAGATCCCTTTTTTTATCAGATGAGTTACCTTCATGGTGGGTATTACATCTAGCAATTTGTCATTAAAAACCATCCTGTCCAATCTTTTAAAAATGAATGCTTCTCAGCTCTTCCATTTCACTATGTATATGTACTAGCTACATATCCAAGATCCTGTAAACTACAACTGCTAAGGCAATGATTGAAATATGCTACATCATTGTATAAGACTGGCAGACCTCCTAATTTTTCTTCTTCTGAAGATATGACATTGAAGTCACCTCCCATTATCTAAGGTAAATCAAAAAGATTAGAAAACTGACTAATATAATCCCATAGCATTCTTTTTTCTCCAGCATCACAAGAGGCATACACCACTGTTAAGACTATATAACAATTTAACATTTGATGAAACAGCTTCAAAGTAATCTGCTGTTCATTGTCAATCTCCACTGAACCCTGTACATACTCTGAAAGGAATAATCAAATTTTTCCTGAGATGTTCACAAAAGCTGTTTCCATCCCTAGCTTTCTTCTAAAATTTTCTACTTGTGCAGCATCTTCAAAAGGTTCCATCAGGCCAATAATACTGTATCTATTTCTTTTGTTCAGATTAGTTAATCCCTCAAAATATTGTTGAGTATTAAATGATCTGATATTCCACAATAAGAGTTCATTCATCATGGTTTTGAGGCTACCTGCCTCTTTGATAATAGTTTGACTGGGGGAACATTTTCCTTCTTTCCTCCTTTTGCTTTAGAGTTTCTCATTTGCCTTCTCTATCTAGGTGAGAGATCTGCTTCTCTTGACACCTGGTCAATTTGAACATTAAGTAAAGCTTCCTTAAGAACCTCATCTCTAAGTTTCAGAGGGGGATTACTTCTTGAAGTCTTTAGGGCTGTTCCAGTTGGATTCTTTGCAATAGGGCTGGAATGTGAGGATTGTTCCTCAGTTCCTTCTTCTTCTTCTTCTTCTTCTTCTTCTTCTTCTTCTTCTTCTTCTTCTTCTTCTTCTTCTTCTTCTTCTTCTTCTTCTTTCTTATCCTCTTTCCACTTATCATGTTCCCCTTTTCCACCACTGCTTCCTGGCTTGTACTAGACATTTGTCCATTTGATTCTTGTCACTCCACTGATTCTGCAGGCTGTCCATCTGTCTCTACTAACTCTGTGTTAGTTTGGACTATAGTATTATTGATGACTTGTTCTTCTAGTTGATCAGTATTATCTACTCCTTCATTGATTGACTCATTGATCATCTTTGATCTACTGCTTTCATCTACATCAACTATTAGAACCTCCTTCTGATTTTGTTTTATAATATCTGACAGTTCCATTTGATCTTCCTCAGAAACACTACTCTTTGCTTGTTTACCAAAAGATTTTTCCACCCAAGGCTTTGTTGACTCTTTTTCTGGTTCAGAATTTCCTTTGTCTTGCCTCTCCTTTTCCTCGAAGTTGATTGCCTTCTTATTTTGTTCATCAAAGGCTGCAAAAGAATTATTTATTTCCACATTATTACCAACACCATAAGATTGAGGATTATTAAAGGTTCACTTATCCTTTACAATCCCCCAGCCATCGATCACTCCTTCATGCTCCACCTTCTTGTGCATATTCTCTTGAGACCTTTTTTGCGCCCTTTCATTCTTCCTCCTACCATGATTCCAAGTATCTTTTGCTGGTGCTGCAGTATTCATTGCTTTCTTTCCTTTGTCCATCATAAGATTTGTGCCTGTAGCATCCTTTGTCACCTGCTCATGATGTTTCATATTTGCAGCAGTAATACTTGTCTCTGTAGGTTTTTTATCCTTTATCTCCTTGGCTGGTTTCAAATATGGATGAAGTACAAAGCATTCCTTCTCATTGTGCTCTTGTAGTCTGCATGATTTACAATACTTTGTCATGTAATCATATTTAATATCAATCAGTTTGCAATGATCTCTCCAGTACTCGACCTTTTTATGCCAACATTTATTCTTTTAGGGAAGTCTTTTAACAAATCAACCTCCACCTTCACCTTTGAACAACTAGGTCTAGACTTGTTCTTCATTTCCATATCAATATGTAATGGTTTTCCTACTGCTTCTGTCATTGTAAAAAGAGACTCCTTAACAAAAGATTTAGGAGTTAATCAAGGAAAAGATATCCATGCAAAGGCAGTCGAGGTTTCATATTCAGGATGAAACCAAGGTTCCCATTTTTGCACTCTCATCTGATAGTATCCATCTTTAGCCTTCAAGTAGTACGCAGGTTTGGACATCACATGAATATAGTCTTTCATGGATGATAATCTGAGGAGTAGATGTCGTTTGCACAAGTATCCAATGGGGCATTCTGATTTAATCTAACATTGAAGGGGGATTATTTTACGTAGTTCTTCAAGTTCGAGAAATCCATATGAGAATTTACCTATCACTGCATATTGGAGTTTCTCTTGTATTATCATTGCATTCACTTATGCTTCATCCTACAAAGCCATAGGCTCACCATGCACATACGTTAAAGGTTTCTCTTGAATAGGGTTTGTTAGGTTTTATAGTGGCTGTTTCAATCAAAGGGTTTAATATCTGGGCATATAGGTATTTTGGTGGTGGTTCTTATTGAGGCCTATACTGGTCACCCCCAGGTAGGGGTGACCATGCACCAGCGGTGGCCGTAGCCATGCCGACAAAAGCACTAGGGTTTAGGGTTTTCTTTTGAGAGCTTTTTTTTAATTGCTCCAAATTTACAATGTTGTATCTAACTGTGATGCTTCTAATAAAGTAGATAAAGATATAACATGATAACCAACCTAATACAAGTTTCTAGACTTAATAACTGGAAAACATTATACAATAGAACAACTCCTTCAATCTTTCTTCTTGCACTAGGGATGCACTCCTGAATTCTTGAATATTCTTCATATATCTTTTGATTGCTCAATATTCTAAAGTCTCTCTTTGTGGGTGCGGAAACCTTCTTCTTGATAAACTTGGATATTTATAACATTGAGTGCATGATAAATCGGAAAAGATAAAATCCTCTTCGCTTAGGCCCATGAGATATATTAGGGTTTTGGTTCAATTGGGATTATTTCCTTTTGAATCGACTTCATTATACTTTTAGGAGTCTAAAAAACCCTATTTAATTATTGAAAAGAATCCTACAACTTGACTGTTAAGTCTTTACTATAAATCTTCATATCCTATTTGTTGTAGGACTTATGCCGGAACATGTTCACAAACCTGTTCCATCTACCTGGTTCGTCACCTCTAAATATCTGTACTGTCTGAGATGGAACATGTTCACGAACCTATTTCATCAACACCATCTCATTCATTCCTGCAACTCCAGCTTGAGCATGCTTTTGTAATAGATGATGGAACATGTTGACAAACCTATTTCATAGCATCACTCTCTTTGCTCTGTGTCAGTATTACTTCACTTAGATTTATTCATTACTATAATAAATCATGTCTTCAGCCTCGTATCAGCTCTGTGACTCTGATCATGTTCTTGCTCTGTGTTTAAACATGTATGCAGACCTGGTTCATGTGCTTTGTCTGCAACTCTCTTTATTCAAACAAAATAGTTCTAAGTCATCTTCACCTTTTCTGGTTCATGATCTCTTCTCGTCTGATTCATTCACCAACTGCACCTGAAGACTTCTGAGATAGACCATGTTTTCAGACTTGTTTTTATTCTTCTCCTGAACTGCTCATCTGACTGAGTCATCTTCGTTTTTGCTCTGCATCTGCCTTTTTGATAAATCATGTTTGTGACTTGTTCATTCTCTCTCTGATCTACTTATTGCACTTTTATTTGCATTGGCACATATATTTGCAATCTGGGTTCATATGTATGCTCTTTTTATAGCTTCTTTGCAATGGAACATATCTATGGACCTACTCTATCCATCCTGTGCTGCTCACTTTTTCAATTGAACATGTCTATGAACCTATTCTATCCATCCTGTGCTGCTTGCTTTCTAAGGCCTTTTTCATTGTCCGGAACCTCTCGCTTATTTCAACCAACTATCTAGTTCTGTTTAATTCCTTTGTCAATTATCACATATATCTGGACCTGGTCTTCTTTACATTGTAGGTTCACTTTGTCAACCATCAAAACCCCATACATGGATTTCTGCCAACAGGACCTCAATAGTATATTCCCTTTAACTCTGAGATTTTGCAGGTTAGGCTTCGAGTCTCTTCTTCGTGTACTTCAAGAGATCACCTGACGTTTTAAGAACATCATAATGGTTAGAGAAGGATACTAAAGCTCGGTCAAATTGGTATTCATCAGAGAAAATTGGTTCATCTATGCGTCATGCTCTTACTTTATTTTTCCTAGGGTTTTAGATTTGTGGGTTAGAGGTTTGAGCCATACTTGTGGGTATTTCTATGTTGGAGGGTTCAAGAATATTTTAATTTATCATTATGTCAATGGCGGTTATGATATGGGTGGAAATGATTTGAGAAGTAGTTTTGGGATTTTGAGGAGTAGTGGGGGTTGATGCGTGTTGTTCCATTTGATAATTGAAAGAGGGTGAGGATTTTATCGTGAAGGCAATCTTTAGGATGCATGACCTTTGAAGATGGGAGGCAAAGCAAGAAGTAGATTGCAATGATTTAAATAAGCAGAAGGAAAATGGGTAATTGGATGTGAATAGGTTTCTTCTTTCAAGGTACTTTAGACCGTGTATGAGTATTGGAAAGTAATTAACTTGATGGTTTCAAAAAGAGTCATCATTGTGAAGGGTTCTTAATGGATAATGACAACAATAAACTTTAATTCACACTTATGGACAAGATATGAGATGCAATTGTTTCATGGTCTGCACATTTATTGAAAACACAAGGGTGGTGAACATACCTTTCTTTGATGGATCCTCAACAATCTCAAAATCCGGGTTGTTTTATGTGACAATCAATATTCATTAGATTTTAAGAGATAAATGTCTATCATAGTATAGGACATAGAAGTGAATGTACAAGACTGAGTTGAATATCATTCAATTTACAATTACTTTATCTGCTATCATTTTTCTTTTCCATTGCAATGATATTTATGCAATCTTAATTAGTCCTCTCCCTTATCCTTTTTCATGATCTCTTTTGGTTCCTTGGGTACCCATAGTCCAGTTTTCATCCATCAAAGTCATATTAGAAGAGTCAAGTTGACCAATAAATTTAGTACTTGTTCCCCCTATCACCCTGCCCTTCTTGCTTTACAAGAACATGTTATTTCTTAGTACAGAGTGCGCAAAATTATTGTATATCGTTATTTTTATATATCAGAAAGCACCCCCTTTTTTCAGATGTCAGTTTAGCTTTTCTATTTATGCCACTCATACCTAAAAAATAATCAAACGTTAATCTTAATAACCCAAGATAGATTGGGTCCTTTCCCTTAATCAATGGGATAAACTACTTCATGCTTTGTCCATCCTGGTAATTATTATAGAAACTTGTTCCTTGAACCTGTTTCAAGCTTGTTCTCAAAATTGGTTTATCTTCTAGCAATTTCCAGATTTCTTTTCTTGCATTTCGTGTTTACTAGGCATCCAAGTTTGCAATGACCAGTCTTCCCATAGAGAGTGCACAACTCATCTCTTATGGGTTTTTCTTTAGCAATTCCATTGTACCCTAGTGTAGTGGTTTTGTTGTGTGTTTGACTAGTGAAATTTGAGAGCAATTGAGATGTGTTTATCCAACGATTTTATCTCTTTTTATCAACTTCTGCTTTAGATAATTTTTTGCTGACTCCTATGATCCTTTCCCATTCATCATGGAACTCCTTCTTGCCCTTTTCAATTCAGGTTCAACCTTGAGTCGTTTATCACCAATCTCAATAGATCCAGCCTTAGTGGCTAGCGTTGTTAGCCATATAACTTCAAATTGGAGAGCCAGGATGGAAGAAGTTAGTCGAGTGACTTGTTCCCTTAGAGAGTTGTTTTCCTTTCAGCCTTTTCTTTGCTGGCTTCAATAGCCATAGATTCATTTTGCACACGAGTGAGGGAATTAAATGATTCAACCCTTTTTATACTCATTTCATGATGTTCATTGAGGACAGTGATCATTACATACTTGAGTTTCTTCTTATAGAATATATTCAACTTATTTTTCATATTATGAACTTATACTGTAGTGTCCTCTTCTGGATCTGAGTCTGACTCTTCAACCACTACGAGTGCTGAGTGACTAGCTTTTTCCACTGACTCATCATCGGAGCCCCATGTTGCTACCATAGCCTTTTCTGCCTCTTTATTTGTATTATCATGGACTTGTTCGTTCTTCCTCTCTTTCTCAGCTGTTTCCCGTTTCCATTCAATTTTCCATAGTGGATAGTCCCTAATCATGTGATCAGTTTTCTTACACTTGAAGCATCATCGAGGCTAAGATTTGTCAAGACTCCTTCCCTTCTCAAAGGTGTTCAGGTTGCCATATCGTTTTTATTTTTTGAGGAACTACTTATAGTTTTTGGTGATCTAGGCCAGTTCGTCTTCATTATCATTAGACATTGTGGTCTTGAATGCCAAGGAATTTCCTGTGCTAGCTTCCTTTTTTTCGGAATTCTCCATATCCATCTCATAGGTCTTCAGGTTCCCTACCAATTCATCTAGAGATATAACCTCGATGTCTTTTGTTTCCCTTATTGTATTGACTTTCACTTTAAAGGGTTTTGGTAGGGTTCTCAAGATTTGTTTCCATTGAATCCTGTATGGTAATAGTATTTCCAAGCGAGGTCAACCCGTTTACAATACAGGTATATCTGGTGAACATCTCGGAAACTGACTCTCCAAGCTTCATTTTGAAGTTCTTAAAGTCAGTTGCAAGCATAACCTTCCTGAATTTTCTTACTTTATCGGTTCCTTCATGAACGTTCTTCAAGGCATCCCAGATTTTCTTGGCAGTTGTACACCCTGAGATTTTGTTGTACTCATTTGGACCAAGGCCGCAGATCAAGACATTCTTAGCCTTTGTATTCTTTCTTTTCTAGGATTTTGTAATCACCTTCAGTATACTCACTCTTCTCCTTTTTCACTTTAGTCCCATCATCAACCTTTTTCATGGGGTATTTGGGTCCATCGATAACTCTATCCCAGAGCTAATAGTCCTCAACTTGCAGGTGATCCTCCAAGTGAGCTTTCCACCATCCATAGTACTGTCCATTGAATAGTGGTGTTCTTCTAGGTGAGTATCCTTTACTGTTTCTAAGTGGTGGTGCAGCATTCAACATGATCCTTTCTTCAGGTGTTAACCTTTTTAGGAAAGCCTGCTCTGATACCAATTGTTATATTGCACGACCAGTTATCTATCCTATTTTGTACCAGATTTTCACAAATGTAATAGAACACATTACTCTACCTGTTCCATGCTAGTGTTTCCAGAATAGTAAAGAACAACAAAGTAAGGACACACTATGTTTTCGTGGAAATCACCCGGCTCACGAGGGTGAAAAAACCACAACCTACACCTCTATAGGATTTCTCAAACTCTACTACAACTGTGAGCCTGTGCAAATTCAAGTTACACTTTGCAACCTAGGAATTAAACTCTTATTCCTATATCAACAATCTTTCTAGACTATTGAGCCCACTCCAAGTTACCCTAACATGAAGTTGAATTTGACTAATGTTTATACCTATGATGATTGCTTCTAAGAAAGCTGATAAAGGTACAACTTGGTAAAAAAATCTTATACACGAATCTAGATGCAAGAACCGTAAAACATAAAATCTATTAAATAGGTTCTTCAATATTCTTTGTTTTTTTAGGCAGCATTTCTAGAATCAGAACACTCAATATAATATTTACTTTATTCGCTCAATATTTTGGTTTCTCTCTTTGTGAATGTGCAAAGATTCTTCATAGCATGACTTGAATATTTATAGTACTAGGTTTGCATCAAGTCATTTGAACTCAATCCCTACAAGGTAAGGCCCATTATGAGAGTTAGGATTTTAGCTTACTTAGGATTGTTACATTCACACGTCTTCTGTGTCCTTGTAGGAGTCGAAGTATCTCGATAATTATGGCAAGAAATCCTGCAAACTTGTTCGCCAAGTCTTTACGATAAACCTCAAATCCTACTCGTAGTAGGACTCTGAGCTGGAACATGCTCTTGGACCTGGTTCAAGCACTTGGTTCTTTCTTCTCTGAATCTCCTCACTGTTTGAGGTGGAACATGTCCATAGACATGTTTCATTCATCTTTGTCCAGCATCTGCCTGATTTATTCTCTCCTCGCTCATCCATCTATCTCTGAGATAGAACATGTCTGCATACCTAGCTCACTTGCCTTGTTCATTTTACTTTGTTAATCGTCAAATGTAACATGCTTTATGCAAACATGAAGGTTCAGTAATATCTGCAGTATACACACTAGTGATATCATAAATGCTTGTAGTAACTATATGTTATCTGGAACACCAACACACGTGGCAAGGGCATAATTCTCCTTTGTTAAAAACCTTGCCACCTGTGTAGGTGTTCCAAAAAATATATAGTTTCGCAATACTCAACATTATTGACTAGATGAGAGTACATTTTAGCTGAGGTATGTCATTCAAACCACTAAGGACTTGTATGTCAAACCTAGACTATTTCGGACCTTTAAGTTAATCCTTTTCCCACTTTTTATTTCAAGAGATAACACAGAAAGGTTGTCTTGACTTTTGACCCCTGTTTGCCCATGGATAAACCTTCAAGATCAAAAGTGAAAACTTGTTGAACTTGATGTTTTTCTTGTAGGGAAAGTGAGGTCAAAAGTTCAAGACCAGCCACACTAAGGTCATTCGTATAAATCAACCTTTTTATGTAGAAGGTCAAGATCGCTGGGAAACTAAGAAAATTTCTTGGCATTTGATCATATTTAAGGTTTTCATCTATTTTTCTTTTTCTTCAATCTTTGAAAAAGGATTTACATTTTGTTAGCTTCTAATTACATTATGTGGTATCCATTTGTTGAATGCCCGTCTTTTGCTTCTACAACATTATTCTTCCACAAGAGACTTTGTGGAAGTTATTCACCTTTTCTAATTGCTAGAAAATATTTGTCGCTCCAGAGAACCAAATCTATAAGTATTTTTTGTTTTGCCAAATATAGTAAGATTCTGTAGACGGGTGTTTTCATTGATTTTCATGTCGAGCATTTTCAATAGAATTTTATGTCAAAATATTCTAAAATTGAATCTTTTGGTACATCATTTGTTCAACTAGTGCCTTTGGTTTACTTTATGTGGTGCAAGGCAAAAGGCAGATTTAGGATTTTAAGTTAGTGTGTGCGAAGTACTACAATGACCTCTTTTTGTGCCAATTGGTGCAAACTTATTATAAATACATATCTTCTAATGTTTTTTGACTACATAGTCTGAGTGATAGCAGTCAGTGTGAGTACGCCAGTACGGCATGCTCTATGTGCAAAGCCATAGATCTGTTTCAGATATCCTCTTGATTCATCTCTAACAAAAATAGAAAGATATGCTTCATTGTTGTAGTTCTAGTTCAACTTAAGTGCAATTTTCTGTTGTTGTTTCTAATAATTTTATTTATTTTATGAGGACTGGCGTTGTAAATTTTAATGAAACCTTCTTTATAATAACAAAAGTTATAAAGGGGATAAGATCTCTTAATTCTATACCTTTTTTGGACCCGATGTATTAGGGATTTGTAGGTCCTATTCCTTAGTACAGAAATATTTGGTCAAATTCTTATTATTTAGCTCATCATTAATATCCTTTTTCGTATTCTCTTTAACCTTCACAAAGCTAGTTCATTAATCAGATATTTACTGCTTACTTTTTCTTTAAATGGTTGAAAACCTTTAAAGAGAAATATAAAGTAGATAAATATTTCTTAATTAGCTATTTATTACTGTATTAGTCTTGCTTAGTTAGCCAGTGACCGTATCAAAGTCTTATATTTCTATGAACTTTGGTTGTTTTCCTCCATATTGATGTGCAACTTAACACCTGCAAACAAAAATCGTTTTTGCGTTCATTTTATTTTATTGTGCCACATGCCTGTTCCCCAATATTGTGAAACCAATAATATGGATGCTCTAGCTCCTCTCATTATTGTGGCGAACCAACAAGCGCCTTTTGGCCGACTACCTTGCCAGGATGAAACTAGTCTGCAATACCAAGCTCAAGTTAATTGTTAGTATTAGCTAGACTAATACATAAATGAGTTTTGATTATTGACAAAAGATGAACTATGATTGACCATGATACCACGAGGAAGACAAACCAGGTCTGAACAAACCTAGACCTATGATTGATTGAAGAATATGTTCCAAACACTGTGCAATGTAGCAAGAACGTAATGCACACAAAACTAGTCCAATGACATGATCTGTCACAAGAGACAGTTGCAAGCAATGCACATGAATCAGGTCAACAAGAATGTTTCATCAGAAATAGATAAGCAGACATGCACAGTCAAAGAGGTGAAGAAGTTGACCTAGCCGAGCACACAAAGATGTTTAGTGTATAGCATGAATGATCTATGAATAGAACAATTGAACAAAGCAAGTAGGCATCAAGATGAGGAGAGTAGATGACTCGGGAGAAGAAGCAGTTCATTGAAGAAATAGAACAAGTATGCAAAACATGTTCTATATCAAAGAGTTATCAGATGTAGAGGAGGAATGATCACAGGTCATCAAGTGCAGTAGATGTATGACCTAGAAGCTAAGACATTGTATGAAGAACAACTTAAAGTGATCAAACGTGAATTGACTAGCTACTAACACAAAGCTTACAGTTATATGAAATAGGTTTGTCAGCATGTTCCAGCCAATATCTCATAAGAAGTTCAATGGCAGCTAAAAAATGAAAGAGATTGATGGAATAGGCACTTGAACATGCTCCATCTCAGCAATGCATATAATCATAAATGGACGAACCAGGTAGATAAAACAGGTTAGTGAACATGTTCCAGGGCAAGTCTGACATCAACTAGGATTTGCAGAATTATGGAAAGAACTTGGCGGTCAAGTATGAAAGATTCCTTACCATAATTGTAGGGATTAGTAAGCTTCCTACACAACAAGGAGCATATCCAACAGTCATGACCCAACCGGAGGGCCATGACGGGCACCCGGTGCTAACCCACCCGGGTACCAATTATCCTACATGCGTATTCACGTCTAGGTGGACCACATATCTTACTCATGAATGCTATACATCAATAATTCTAAACTCATTGGGCAACCCCACATTTATACCATCATTAACAACTATGCCCATATCAATATACATAACCCGACGAGGCCATCAAAATGATGTACAAAATATAAGCCGACAAGGCTAAAGACATCTAATCTTACACCACTGTCTATGAGCCTCTAAGAAGAGTAGGTAAAATCATATAGGCGGGACAGGACCACACCGTGCCCATGTATGTACACAAAAGAATAATACCAAAAGATATAGTTCCGGATGAAATGGAGCCCCTCTATGTAGTCCCTGAATAAGAAATGCTATGGATCAAGCCTGTCTCCCTAGCCACCTGCGGGCATGACGCAGCGTCCACAAACAAAAGGACGTCAGTACGAATAATGTACTGAGTATGTACAGCATAATCAACATCATTATAGGAGCATAAGAAATAGCATAAGATGGGAAAATCGGGAGATAGTAGAGCCATCATCGTAATTACTTACTTGTCTTTCATAGGGACCTTTCATTTCTAATACGTGCTCGTGTACACACATATAGACATATAAATATATTTACATCCATATCCGTATTCATATCCATAGCATACCCGAGCATGGAGGTTCGGTAGTTTCACATACCCGGCTATGACAAGGCTCGGTGATTATACATACCTGGCCCTACCAAGGCTCAGTGTCATCTATACCGAACTGCAGTAGTGTGCGCGCAATAGATATCATACCCGGCCATATAAACTCGGTGTTACATAATAGTCATACATACTTAGGCATGTATACTTAAAGGTCCATAAGTACCATCAACATCATTACCATTATCGTTTTTGTTACGTCTATCCTTGGAGGATCAACTATCATATAAATGAAGTAATAGAATCATGAAAGTATCGAGGATCATGAGCTTTAGTAGCTTTAGAGGTAGAATCATTTGGAGGACATTATAGAACTCGTGAAAGGATGTATATATATATATATATATATAGCCAAGGAACCCTGCCTTATTGAAAGAAGGGTTAGACTTACATACCTCTTTGTCTTTTCAACTATCTAACGTTCACCGTTGAAGCTTGAATAATCTACATTTAGAAGGGTTCATACCATGGTTAAGCCTTAATGAAACTCTTAAATTCAAACTAGAATAATTCATAGTCTAATGAAAATTGGGAAGCATTTCCCCTATTTCGTCAACTTCCACCATATCACAAAACAACTCCCAAGAATCACAATAACATCCATAATACACTCATAATATCCAATTCAAGTGATCACATTACACTAAGCCTTTAATATTCACCCCCATGTTCAACTCATACTGGCAACTTCATACCAATTTTAGCACATTTACATATGATGCTTCTTCAGTACCATTATTACCTTTCATAATAAGATTATATCCATATTATACTAGTAATCATGACTCAAGTTAGCTCACTACTTAAAAACATCACCAAAGTTACATTTAGACTTCATTTTCTACTTTCTTCTTCTACCCAAGTCTTTCAAACCTCTCCATACTCCAAATAACATGAAAAGATCATAAAACTTACCTTTGATTAAGTAGGAATAACCTTTGGATAGGAATACTTCACTTGAAGAAAAACCCTAGCTTCAATCAATAAAGTTTTCTTGACCCTAGCAACCCCTAAGAGCTTCCTTATACTTGATTCCCTTGGATTAATAATGTGAGCCTTTGATTTCCCTTGGGTTCTTGTATATGAAATGTGTGGGATGTTCTAGAGCCTTGGAGATAAGTTGTCACACCCCAATTCCGGTAGGGCATGCTGGGCACCATACTCTTTCTTAGAGCTGAGCGAACCCTCTGGCATTCACATAATGAAACTGGACATATAAAAAAAAATCGGAAATATAATAGTGTACTTTCCGTCAAACCATAGAAATTTACGAACGATACTCAATTAATGAGAAGACGAGTAAGTCAAACTGACATATCAGCCTACATGGTAGCTTTACTCAACACATGATGTCTCGACATACTAACCACAGGACACTGTCTGCAAAGTCTCTAAGAGTAAACACCTGAATCATATGAGTCGGGATAGGGCCCTGACGTACCCATACACACATATGATAACCATAATGACTCGGCACTGCTCCAGGAGGAAAATGGAGTTTGCCAATCCCAGCTGATAGCCAACCATCCAAGATGAATACTTTTACCTGCAAAATAATCTGTGACTGTGTGGCATGAACACAACGCCCCCAGGCAAAGGGACGTCAGTACGAACAATGTACCGAGTATGTAAGGCAGCAGTAATCATAAAGAATGAGATATAAGCCATAATGAAAGTATGAGAAACCATCTGTAATATGAATAGCCCCGAAGGCAGAGAATAACCATGTAAGTAGCCCTAAAGGCAATGACTAGAAATGTAAATATATACCATACCCGACCCTTTAGTAAGGGAATCGGTGAAATATAAATATATACCGTATCCGGCACTTTAGTGAGGGACTCGGTGAAATAATCATATATATACCATCCCCGACCCTCTAGTGAGGGACTCGGTGAAATAATCATATATATACCGTACCCAGCCCTCTGGTAAACTTTTGGAACTTCGCTATAACCATAATGATACAAAAATGAAAGTTCCAAGGCGTAATATTCTTCTGACACGTCGACGGGTCGTCGACCCGATCGTCGAACTGTACCGCTTGAACTTTTTAAACTTCGAGTATAAATATGTGGTCCACGACCTTATTTCATAATTTCCCCATTTCCCAATCAGAGAAAACCCTAGTATTTTCTCTCCCAACCTTTTCCATCATTATTAGTAGAGATTTGGCAAGATTCGATCCCCATAAACCCGAGCTTGTGAATAAGAAGGTTGTTTCTAGGGTTTCTCCTAAGTTGTGAAGCTTAGGAAGTTGGAATTGAAGTTGATCCTTGGAATATTAGTCCCCACAAGGTATGTAAATGATTTCTACCCTTATATTCAAGTTAATTATCAACATTTTTAGTGATGTTAAGTGAGGGGAGGATATTTATGGAAGTGGTAACTTGATAAAGGTTAAGATAGTGGTTTGGGGCTATTTTAAGAGATGATTGGGAATAGATTTGAGTGTATTTTAATATGTAAGTGTTGTTCTTATTGTTATGGATATTGTGGTTGATGTTGGATGGAATGGAAAGTTGAAGGGTTATGATATTACAAGGAATATATACATTTCCTATGATTTGTTAAGCTCTAATTGTGTTTAAAACGGCTAGTAAGCGAGGTAAATAGTCTAATTAAGGCCTATGTTATCTTGATTTTAGACGATTGGATATAATTTAAGGTATGTTAAGGCTATCCTTTCTTTCTTTTGGCATGACCTTATGATATGAACCAGCAAGTGAGTAAACAAGCTTCCATATTACTCTATTCTTAGAAGCAATAGCCGTACTTCAATCTTTGATGTTCCTATTCCCCGTTTATGATTGTTCCTTTTGTTCATGGGTCCAACTTTATGTATACAATTTATTTATGCATTATATTCATTCATACATGTACTTATATGCATATTGACCCATGTACATTCAGCCAGATGCACTGGGCCAGGATGTACGGGATGTCGTGCAATTATTGACTAGATTAGTAGCCCCTCAGGCTCAGCGGCTGGGAGTTGGTGTTTACCAGGCAGACAGGGCTGGTAGTTCGAGGGTCAAGACTTTTCTCGGGTTAGATCCTCTAGAGTTATCAGTGTTGAAGCAGTATATGGAACCCTAGGATTTTATTTATGGCATGCAGAGGACCTTGAGGGTTATGCACGCCGATGAGGCTGAGTCGGTAGAGTTGGCTTCATATAGACTTCGTGACATTGCAGTACAGTGGTATCAGACCTGGGCGTTATCTAGGGGAGAGAATGCTCCTCCAGCTGTTTGGCGAGAGTTTTCAAATGCTTTTATCCTCCATTATTTACCACCAGAGGTCCGCCGAGCCCGATCAGACAGGTTCTTACATATTGAGCTAGGCAGTATGAGTGTTCAGGAGTATTATGTGCAGTTCGATTCGTTGGCTAGATATGCCCTATCTATGGTGGCTGAGATGGACGATAGAGTTCATCGTTTCGTGGCTGGTCTAGGGCCACACTTGATAGATGCGTGTACGGCTGCTGCGTTACAACCAGACATGGATATCTCTTGTATACAGGCGTACGCATGGAATTTGGAGGACCGTAAGTACCAGAGGAGGATAGTGCGTGACTGGGGCCCTGGTAAAAGGTTTAGGTCATTTGATATGGTTGGTGAGTTCAGGGGAGGACAGTGGTAGAGCATTCTCAATATTCATATCAGTCGGTAGGGAGTGCACCTTTGCGGTTTTTAGGCCCTAGGTTTGATCGGTCTTCGTATCCCGGAGCGGGCCAGAGTTCCAGATCATCAGGCTCTCAGTACCGACCAGAGTCAGGCCAGGTGAGGCCACCCTTACCACGGTGTGCTCAGTGCGGTAGGCTGCACGCTAGGCAGTGTCGGGCTGGATTGGATGTTTGCTATTCTTGTGGTCAGTCAGGCCACAAGATCAGGGAGTGTCCGGCGAGGGTTGGTGCAGGCATTGTTCAGCCTATGGGATCCACATCTAGTTTTCCGTCATCAATAAGCGCTTCAGGGCCAGTTTTTCAGACACCAGCGGGACGTGATAGAGGGAGGAGTGGAGCACCTAGTTTGAGTGGGCCTCAGCACCGTGTTTATGCATTAGCTGGTAGACAGGACCGTGAGATGTCTTCTGATGTTGTTACAGGTATATTATCAGTTTCACCCATGATGTTTATGCACTGATCGACCCAAGTTCCACTTTATCATATGTTACGCCTTTTGTTGCAGGCATGTTTGGGATAGAGCCCGAGTTGATTAAACCATTTGAGGTGTCTACGCTGGTTGGTGTTCCAGTTATAGGTAGGGGAGTATACCGGAGCTGTGTTGTTATAGTTTGTGACCGCCATACCATAGAAGATCTGATTGAGTTAGATACGATTGATTTTGACGTTATTATGGGCATGGACTAGTTGGCTTTTTGTTATGCTAATGTTGATTGTAGGACAAAGATAGTTCGATTCCAGTTTCCCGATGAGCCAATTCTTGAGTGGAAAGGTAATATCGTTTCCCTGAAGGGTAGGTTTATTTACTACCTTAAGCCTAGGAAGATGATTAGAAAAGGATATATTTTTCACCTAGTTCGCGTTCAAGACGTGCAAGCAGAGTCGCCGACTCTTCAGTCTGTCCCTGTGGTTAATGAGTTCCCAGAAGCGTTTCCAGATGAGCTTCCAGGGATTCCTCCAGGGATAGAAAGATTGATTTTATCATTGATCTGTTGCCAAATATGTTGCGACCCAGCTAGGGGCCGCGACGGGTACCCGGAGCAATTACCGACCACCACTTACTCTACTGCTTGTCTTGCTCATTTATTACTCTTTTATCAATTTTACATACCAATTGTAGGAAAATCATATTTAATTAAAACAAAAATACTTTATATACATTTGTCTCTTGGCCATCAAAATAATATACATACATATGAAAACATCTTGTGAGACCATCTAACCCACACTGCGTATCTACGAGCCTCTAATAACATAATGAATACATGGACGGAACAAGACTCCGTCATGCCCAAATTATGCATATATGAATGTACATCAAAAGGATAGCCATAAGCACCTCCGAACAATGGAGTGCTATCTATCAGCTGACAGCTACTGAGGACCTGGGCCAAGCTCTCCTCCCTGTCTACTTGTGGGCATGAACACAGCGTCCGAAGAAAGGACGTCAGTACGAATATTGTACCGAGTATGAGAGGCATACATAATTAAAGGAGACATCAATAATATGGGGATAACATCAACATGAGACATTTGGATCTGACTGATAATCATAAATGAAGTAATCTATGCTATCTTACTCATACTCATCATCAGAACATGTATGCATCATATGCAAGCTGCCCGTCCATGTCGGAACGGTGTGATAATCAATAATATTAGCCCGCGTCCAGGCTTCCCGCATCCGGGGTACCATCTCATGCCGCCCACTAGTGGTGTCTGCCCACACCCGTAGGTCGTGGTGTATCCGTATCGCCGCCCGCCGAAGCGGTGTCTGCCCGGCCAACTAGGCCCGGTGTGAATGCAATCATGACATGCTTAACATAAATACTCATAGCAATATGCTTATCATAAAATACTTATCTTATCATAATGCGTATATAAGGTTCATGATCAACTTTACTCCATCGGGGTGACGTAAGGTCGTGATCCCCCGGTTACATTATGGAACCATTATGGACATTTTGCCTCACCTTGAAAGGACTAGTACATAAGGTGAGTGTAGGCAAGTAATAACATCACCATCATTCTAGTGTCATCATATCGTATAACTTATCTCATATAGACATTCATAGGTATAAGCTTATAACTTCTTAGAATGTAGGAACTCATGAAAGGAATAGGGATTCAAGCTAAAATATTCATGCCATTAGAAAGAAGGACTAGCCTCACATACCTTGGTCGTTTAGCTAAGATATCGCTCACTTGTTCTCCATTGATATCACGTCGTTACCTTCATAAGAGAATTCGTATCAACATTAGTAAACTAACTATAAGAACGCGTCGCAAATTCTAGGAAAAGTTGGGCAACGTCTCCTTTGCTCATACTACTTTTCTCACGTTCTATATCAACTCCCAGTATTCATAATATTATCCGCAATATCATAATCGACAATCGTCATTTACGTACATTTGGCAAAATCCACCATTTTCCTACAATTTTCCCTCATTTCTACTTCTAGCTCATCCTTGCATTTTCATGCATTTAATGCTTGTTTCATGATATAAACGTCATTTATAACGTATTTGTACTCACAACACTTCAATATTCATAATTCAATTCCACTATCATTCATTTATGTCACTATTCACTCAATAATGACCCATTTCTATGTTCTTCTACATTTCAAGTGTCTAAGCTTTCCAATGCTTCAAACAACATGGAATAATCATGAAACTTACCTTGGATGATGGTTGAACAATCCTTAAGTGGAAATACTTCAATTAGCCAAAACCCTAGTTCCACCTTCTTGGGAATTTCTTGACTTAGAAGATCGTTTGATGTGTTCTTACACGTATTTTCATGAATTTAGTGTTGTTGGTCTTGATAATCCCTTTGATTCTCTTTAATTCTTGTGGAGGAAATATTTGGAGAGTTCTAGAATGTTCTTGAGTTGTATGGATGAATAATGAAATGAATTGAAGTCCAAGTCCCTTTTAATAATCACAAAAACTGATCTTTAATGAATTCTTGTCGGGATGAACAGTGGTCGTAAACCACCATATACGGACCGTATTTTGATTTACGGTCCGTCCTCCATGGTCGTATTTAATCATTTCAAAGACAGAAAGTTTTGGCTGAGGAACATGGCAGTTTACGACTGAGGTTTACGGTCCGTAAACCAGTTTATGGGCCGTCCTCCAAGTCGTATTTAACCATTTTCACAATTTGCAGAAAGTTGAGATTTTTTACAAGCTGGAGGACGATTGCACTATACGGTCCGTAAATCACTTTACGGGCCGTATAGTGCCATATACGACCACTGGACAGAAAATTTTTCCGCAACTTTCTTATTTCCAAAAATTAAGAATTAGCCATTCCCGACTTAACAAAACACCATACACTCAAACTTTTCATCATTCCACTCATCATACAAGTACGGCGAAATTTCCGAGGTGTAACATTCTTCCCCCCTTTTGGAACATTCGTCCTCGAATGTTCGACACTTGGGAATTCTAGAAATATTTTGCCAGCATTTCCTTTGTAATTTGGACACTACCTTTCCATTACAACAACCCACATTATCTTCGCCTCACAGGGCTATATCACAACATCAACACATTATGGCCACACACGACCAAAAACATAAAATTAAAACATACATACCTTACATCATCGACGTCTCATCATGAATCTCTTCTGGGGATTGGAACAAATGGGGGTACATAGATTTCATCTTCTCCTCCGCTTCCCAAGTCATTTCTTCCCGATTATTGTTCCGCCATTGAACTTTGACTGAAGCAACCTCTTTATTCCGAAGCCTTCGTACTTGTCTATCCAAAATGGCAATAGGCATTTCCTCGTATGTTAGCTTCTCTGTTACTTGCACATCATCAACCGGAACTATTCTCGTTGGGTCTCCAATACACTTGCGGAGCATCGAAACATGGAATACTGGATGCACGGATTCGAGCTCTGAAGGCAAGTCCAATTCATAGGCTACTCGACTCACCTTGCAAATGATTTGGTAGGGTCCGATATATCGGGGACTTAGCTTTCCCTTCTTTCCAAATCTCATCACTCGCTTCATCGGCGATACCTTCAGGAACACCCAATCGCCCACTTGAAATTCCAAGTCTCGTCGGCGATTATCTGCATAAGACTTTTGGCGACATTGAGCTGTTAACAGTCGGTCTCGAATCACTTTAACCTTTTCAACTGCTTGTTGGATCAAGTCGGGGCCTATCAATTGTACTTCTCCAGTTTCAAACCATCCAACTGGAGATCTGCATTTTCTTCCATATAAGGCTTCATATGGGGCCATTTGAATACTGGAATGATAGCTGTTATTATAGGCAAATTCAATAAGAGGCAAATGCTCATCCCAACTAGCACAAAAGTCCAGCACACACGCTCGTAGCATATCTTCCAAGGTCTGAATAGTACGCTCGGCTTGTCCGTCGGTCTGCGGATGGAACGCCGTGCTGAGCTTAATTTGAGTACCTAGACCTTCTTGAAAGGACTTCCAGAACTTGGCTGTGAACTGTGCCCCTCTGTCTGTGATAATGGCCAAAGGAATACCGTGAAGTCGTACAATCTCCTTGAGATACAATTTAGTATAATCTTCCGCTGAATATGTGGTTCTAACGGGGAGAAAATGAGCTGCTTTTGTAAGTCTATCCACGATCACCCATATAGAATCATACTTCCCTCGCGAACGGGGTAATCCTACCACAAAATCCATGTTAATTTCTTCCCATTTCCACGTAGGGATTTCCATTGCTTGCAATAACCCTCCTGGCTTTTGATGCTCGACTTTCAGTTGCTGGCAATTCAGACATTGGGCTACAAATTCTGCTATGTCTCGCTTCATGCCATCCCACCAATATATCGATTTAAGATCATGGTACATCTTAGTTGCACCTGGATGAATAGAATACCGGGAATAATGTGCTTCCTCTAAAATCTGTTGGCGCAAGTTTGCTACATTCGGTACACATAGCCGACCTCGATATCTAAGAACCCCTTCTATGGAAACTTCGAATGGAGACTTTTCCTTTTCCTGAGATATATCTTGATTGTGGCTTAACTGAGGATCTTCATATTGTCGTTCCTTCACTTCTAGATTCAATGACGAAACTGTGGGGTCATTGATGCTAATACTTGCATCTCCTGAATCAATTGGCCGTACGCCGAGACTTCCTAACCGATGGACTTCACGAACCATTTCTCGCTTTTCCGAAGGAACTCCACATAAACTACCCATCGATCGGCGGCTAAGTGCGTCTGCTACTACATTCGCCTTTCCTGGATGATATAGGATGTTCACATCGTAATCCTTCAGTAATTCTAACCATCGCCTTTGCCGCAGGTTCAACTCCTTCTGTTTGAAAATATATTGAAGGCTTTTGTGATCCGTATAGATGTCCACGTGCACACCATATAAGTAGTGTCTCCACATTTTCAATGCATGAATGACCGCAGCTAGCTCAAGATCATGAGTGGGATAATTCTATTCATGTTTTCGCAACTGTCTCGAAACATATGCAATAACTTTCCCATTTTGCATCAATACACATCCTAATCCCACACCGGAGGCGTCACAATATACTACATAGCCATCTGATCCTTCTGGAAGTGTTAGCACTAGCGCTGAGGTCAACCTGTTTTTCAACTCTTGGAAACTACGCTCACGGGCATCACTTCACTGGAATTTAGCCGACTTCTGGGTTAACTTTGTCCATGGGGCTGAAATAGATGAGAAGCCCTCTACAAATCTTCTATAGTATCCTGCTAACCTAAGGAAACTACGAACTTCCGTGGGCGTCGTAGGCCTTGGCCAAGTCTTCACAGCTTCTATTTTCTGAGTGTTGACTCGGATACCATCATCTGAAATAATATGACCCAGGAATGCAACAGAATTAAGCCAAAACTCGCACTTCGAAAACTTTGCATACAACTCCCGATCTCGAAGAACGCCAAAAACAATTCTTAGATGATCTGCATGTTCTGATTCTGTGCGAGAATATACCAAAATATCGTCAATGAACACTATCACAAAAAGGTCCAAGAACGGCCTGAACACATTATTCATTAAATTCATAAACACTGCCGGGACATTCGTCAACCCAAATGACATTACTCGAAACTCGTAGTGACCATATCTTGTCCTGAAGGCAATCTTAGGGATATCTGCTTCCCTAATTCTCACCTGATGATAACCTGATCTTAGATCTATCTTGGAAAACCACTTAGCGCCCTGTAATTGATCAAACAAATCGTCGATTCTAGGAAGAGGGTATCTGTTCTTTATTGTCACCTTGTTCAACTGCCTGTAGTCGATGCACATTCGTAGAGATCCGTCTTTCTTCTTTACGAACAGGACTGGTGCTCCCCACGGCGAAGAACTAGGCCTGATGAAACCCTTCTCGAGCAAATCCTTCAATTGTGCCTTTAGCTCCTTCAACTCTGCTGGAGCCATTCGATAAGGAGGAATAAAGATAGGCTCGGTGTCTGGTAACACATCGATGGCGAAATCAATCTCCCTTTCTGGAGGAAGGCCTGGTAACTCGTCGGGAAACACATCTGGAAATTCATTCACTACCGGGACAGACTGGAAAGTTGGCACTTCCGCTTCCGTGTCATGAACCTGAACTAGATGACAAATATAACCTTTGGCTATCATCTTTCTCGCCTTAAGGTAGGAAATAAACCTACCCTTTGGGGAAGCTGTATTACCCTTCCACTCAAGTATGGGCTCTCCCAGAAATTGGAATCGAACTACCTTTGTCCGGCAACAAACATTAGCATAGCACGATGCCAACCAGTCCATACCCATAATTACATCGAAATCTATCATCTCAAGTTCAATCAAGTCCGCTGTCGTCTGCCGATCACATATAATGACTACACATTCCTTATATACTTATATCGCTATTACACGATCACCAACTAAAGTGAATAACTCAAAAGGTTTAATTGGCTCAGGTCTTACCCCAACACAATCAGCGATATACGGAGTAATATATGAGAAGGTAGAACCCGGATCAATCAGAGCATATACATCACGGGAAAATATAGTCAAGGTACCTGTGACAACATCTGGGGAAGACTCAAGATCCTGTCGCCCAGCTAAGGCATATACACGGGGCTGAACAACACCTGAAGTGGATGCTCCCCCTCTACCTCTGCCTCTGCCTGCTGTAGTCTGAGGAATCTGCGCTGTCGGGCGCGCTGAAGAAGAACCCGCTGCTGAACCTGTGGGCTGAGTCCCCGCTCTATCTCTCGCTGAAGGGCAATCTCTCATCATATGACCAACCTGCCCGCAAGCATAACAAGCATCCAAACCCTGACGACACTGTCCGGAATGCAATTTACCGCACTGGCTACACCGCGGTACTGGAGGTCTCCTCTGGCTAAAGTCTCCCCTAGACTGCGAATCTGAGGCCCTCGAACTCTGCCCCTGGCCTGACTGGGTAGAAAGATCAACCCTCCTATCTGGGAATCTAGGAGGTGCACTAGTCACTGACTGACCTGAGTGCCTAGAATGCGTCTATCTCGGTCCCTCTCGGTACTCACTGCTCTCCCCCATAGATCTAGCCCTCTTACCTTGTCTTCTGTCACCATCACGATCACTTCTCTGTTGTCGTTGTCGTTCCTCGAGGTTCTGAGCATGGGCCTGTATTCGGGAAATATCCATCCCGTCTTGCAAAGAGGCTGTCAGACAATCTCTAAACAAGTGTGGTCCTAAACCACTCACAAATCTATAGACTCGGTCTCCCATGTCAGCCACCATAGTCGGAGCATACCGGGGCAATGAGTTGAATTGCATACTATACTCTCGGGCACTCATGCTTCCCTGTTTCAAATTCAAGAACCTGTCAGCTCTAGCTCGGCGGACTTCAGGTGGCAAGTAATGACGAATAAAGGCATCTGCAAACTCTTGCCACACGGGAGGTGGTGCATTCTCTCCTCTTGTTATCTCCCAATTCTTATACCATAGTACCACCACGTCGCGAAGTCTATATGAGGCCAACTCCACGGATTCGGTCTCAGAAGCATGCATAAGTTTCAGCGTCCGCAACATCTCATCGATAAAACCTTGTGGGTCCTCATCCGGCTTCGACCCGAAAAATTCTAGAGGGTTTAGAGTAAGGAAATCACGGGCTCTTGTACTAGCCGAACGATCACTTGGGCCCGCATTCTGTCGTTGTGCCTGAGCGGCGACCAACTGTGTCAATAAATGTATGGCCTCGGACACTTGTTGACCCGAAGAACCCGGTGGAGGAATCGGAGCTGAGGTTCCTCCCTGCTCTTCTACATTGGGCGCGGCCTCACTTTGCGATTCACTTTCCTCTACCTCCGCCGGAGGCTCCCTTTCTGCCCGCTTCTTCGTCGTAGCTTTGCCTTTCTGGGCAGCTGTAGCTTTTCCTTTCGGCGGCATTTTTCTGAAACCATAACGCACTTTTAGGAAGAACATAATCCTAGGCATGGCTCTATCGCACGATCTCATGAGAAGAAAGAAGGTCATTTTCCTAAATGCCCTGTAGCCTCTTGTTTATTAGCGTGGCGCGCAACACACCATAAACAAGACACTACTAGCCACGGCTCATAGACATTTCCTAGGACGAATTGCTCTGATACCACTTCGGTCACGACCCAGCTAGGGGCCGCGATGGGTACCCGGAGCAATTACCGAGCACCGCTTACTTTACTGCTTGTCTTGCTCATTTATTACTCTTTTATCAATTTTACATACCAATTGTAGGAATATCATATTTAATTAAAACATAAATACTTTATATACATTTGCCTCTTGGCCATCAAAATAATATACATACATATGAAAACATCTTGTGAGACCATCTAACCCACACTGCGTATCTACGAGCCTCTACTAACATAATGAATACATGGACGTAACAAGACTCCGTCATGCCCAAATTATGCATATATGAATGTACATCAAAAGGATAGCCATAAGCACCTCCGAACAATGGAGTGCTATCTATCAGCTGATAGCTACTGAGGACCTGGGCCAAGCTCTCCTCCCTGTCTACTTGTGGGCATGAACACAGCGTCCGAAGAAAGGATGTCAGTACGAATATTGTACCGAGTATGAGAGGCATACATAATGAAAGGAGACATCAATAATATGGGGATAACATCAACATGAGACATCTGGATCTGACTGATAATCATAAATGAAGTAATGCATGCTATCTTACTCATACTCATCATCAGAACATGTATGCATCATATGCAAGCTGCCCGTCCATGTCGGAACGGTGTGATAATCAATAATATTAGCCCGCGTCTAGGCCTCCCGCATCCGGGGTACCATCTCATGCCGCCCACTAGTGGTGTCTGCCCACGTCCGTAGGTCGTGGTGTATCCGTATCGCCGCCCGCCGAAGCGGTGTCTGCCCGGCCAACTAGGCCCGGTGTGAATGCAATCATGACATGCTTAACATAAATACTCATAGCAATATGCTTATCATAAAATACTTATCTTATCATAATGCATATATAAGGTTCATGATCAACTTTACTCCATCGGGGTGACGTAAGGTCGTGATCCCCCGGTTACATTATAGAACCATTATGGACATTCTACCTCACCTTGAAAGGACTAGTACATAAGGTGAGTGTTGGCAAGGAATAACATCACCATCATTCTAGTGTTATCGTATAACTTATCTCATATAGACATTCATAGGTATAAGCTTTTAACTTCTTAGAATGTAGGAACTCATGAAAGGAATAGGGATTCAAGCTAAAAGATTCATGCCATTAGAAAGAAGGACTAGCCGCACATACCTTGGTCATTTAGCTAAGATATCGCTCACTTGTTCTCCGTCGATATCACGTCGTTACCTTCGTAAGAGAATTCGTATCAACATTAGTAAACTAACTATAAGAACGCGTCACAAATTCTAGGAAAAGTTGGGCAGCGTCTCCTTTGCTCATACTACTTTTCTCACGTTCTATATCAACTCCCAATATTCATAATATTATTCGCAATATCATAATCGACAATCGTCATTTACGTACATTTGGCAAAATCCACCATTTTCCTCCAATTTTCCCTCATTTCTACTTCTAGCTCATCCTTGCATTTTCATGAATTTAATGCTTGTTTCATGATATAAATGTCATTTATAACGTATTTGTACTCACAACACTTCAATATTCATAATTCAATTCCACTATCATTCATTTATGTCACTATTCACTCAATAATGACCCATTTCTATGTTCTTCTACATTTCAAGTGTCTAAGCTTTCCAATACTTCAAACAACATGGAATAATCATGAAATTTACCTTGGATGATGGTTGAACAATCCTTAAGTGGAAATACTTCAATTAGCCAAAACCCTAGTTCCACCTTCTTGGAAATTTCTTGACTTAGAAGATCCTTTGATGTGTTCTTACACTTATTTTCATGAATTTAGTGTTGTTGTTCTTGATATTCCCTTTGATTCTCTTTAATTCTTATGGAGCAAATATTTGGAGAGTTCTAGAATGTTCTTGAGTTGTATAGATGAATAATGAAATGAATTGAAGTCCAAGTCCCTTTTAATAATCACAAAAACTGATCTTTAATGAATTCTTGTCGGGATGAACAGTGGTCGTAAACCACCATATACGGACCGTATTTTGATTTACGATCCGTCCTCCATGGCCGTATTTAATCATTTCAAAGACAGAAAGTTTTGGCTGAGGAACATGGCAGTTTACGACTGAGGTTTACGGTCCGTAAACCAGTTTACGGGCCGTCCTCCAAGTCGTATTTAACCATTTTCACAATTTACAGAAAGTTGAGATTTTTGACAAGCTGGAGGACGATTGCACTATACGGTCCGTAAATCACTTTACGGGCCGTATAGTGCCATATACGACCACTGGACAGAAAAATTTTCCGCGACTTTCTTATTTCCAAAAATTCATAATTAGCCATTCCCGACTTAACAAAACACCATACACTCAAACTTTTCATCATTCCACTCATCATACAAGTGCGGAGAAATTTCCGAGGTGTAACAAGATACTCAGCCAATATCTATTCCTCCTTCTAGGATGGCCCCTGCGGAGTTGAAAGAATTAAAAGAGCAGTTGAATGATTTACTCGCGAAGGGCTTTATTAGACCCAGTACATCACCGTGGGGAGCGTCGGTATTATTTGTAAGGAAGAAGGATGGCTCCTTACAAATGTGTAATGACAATAGGCAATTGAACAGAGTGACTGTAAAGAATAAGTATCCACTTCCGAGGATTGATGATTTATTTGATCAGTTGCAAGGTGCCAAATACTTCTCGAAGATAGACTTAAGGTCTGGGTATCATCAGGTCAGGATGAAGGAGGAAGACATTCCGAAGATGGCATTCAGGACTAGATATGGACATTATGAATTTCGTGTCATGTCATTCGGGTTAACTAATGTCCAGCCGTATTCATGGATTTGATGAATAATGTATTCAGTCCCTTCCTAGATCGGTTCGTGACTGTATTTATAGATGACATTCTGGTTTATTCACCGTCAGAGATTGAACATGCAGAGCATCTATGAACAGTGCTGGGAGTTCTTTGAAAAAGAGAGCTATATACAATGTTTTCTACGTGTGAGTTCTGGCTGAACTCTGTGGCTTTTCTAGGTCACATTATTTCAGAGGAAGGCACTAGAGTGGATGCCCAAAAGATTGAGGCTGTGAAGAACTGACCAAGGATCACGACACTAGCGGAGATATGTAGTTTCTTGGGCCTGGCAGGATATTATAGAAGGTTCGTAGAAGGATTTTCCTCTCTTTCAGCCCCATTGACTAAGTTGACTTAGAAATCGGCTAAGTTCCAATGGACAGATGCTTGTGAGCAGAGTTTTTAGACGTTGAAGGATAAGTTGACTTCAGCACCTATTTTGACTCTTCCAGAGGGAACAAACGGTTGTGTGGTATATTGTGATGCCTTAGGTATTGGTTTGGGCTGTGTATTGATGCAGCACGAGAAGAATTATCCAACCAATGATTTTGAGCTAGCGGTGATTCATGCTTTGAAAATATAGAGGCACTACTTGTACGGTCTTCATGTTGATATCTATACTGATCATAAAATATAGAGGCACTACTTGTATGGTCTTCATGGTGATTCATCCAGTGAATCTTTAAGCAGAAAGACTTGAATTTGCGTCAGAGGCAATGGTTGAAAGACTATGATATGGATATTCTGTACCACCCCAGGAAAGCTAATGTAGTATCCGATGCCTTTAGTCGTAAATCCATGGAAAGCCTGTCACATGTGCTGCCAGAGAAAAGAGAAATGGTCCGCGAAGTTCATCGATTAGCTAGCCTCGGAGTTCGATTGATACATTCAAGTAATGCAGGAATTACTATTCAAGACACAACGGTGTCATCTTTGGTAGCAGAAATAAAGGAACATCAGTACGAAGATCCTGTTCTAGTTCATTACCGAGATACAGCACCTCAGAAAGGAAAGACACTGTTTGTAATTATCGGTGATGGAGTACTTAGGTATCGAGGTAGATTATGTGTTCCTAAGGTAGTGGGACTTTGTCAGCAGGTTATGGGGGAAGCCCATTATTCTCGATATTCTATTCATCCCGGCTCAACGAAAATATATCACGATCTCAAGGAAGTTTATTGGTGGAATGGTATGAAAAGAAATATATCTGAATTTGTTGCCCAGTGTCCAAACTGTCAGCAGGTCAAGATAGAGTACCAGAAGCCCGGAGGTCTATTGCAGGCTATGGAGATTCCGACATGGAAGTGAGAGATAGTTAATATGGATTTCATTACAGGTTTTCCCCCTACCCAGCGGAAGTATGATTCCATATGAGTTGTAGTTGATAGGCTTACAAAGTCAACCCACTTTCTGCCTGTCAAAACTACTTATGCAGGCGAGGATTACGTGAAGCTTTATCTTGAGGAGATTGTACGACTTCATGGTGTTCCTACAACCATTATTTCAGATAGGGGAGTGCAGTTCACAGCTAAATTCTGGAAATCTTTTCAGCATGGATTTGGGACCTAGGTAAGTCTTAGTACTGCATTTTATCCGCAGACAGATGGACAGGCGGCATACTATACAGACACTTGAGGATATGTTGCGAGCTTGTGCGATTGACTTTCGAGGTAGCTGGGATGATCATTTGTCTCTTTTTGAATTTTTATATAATAACAGTTACCATTCCAGTATCTAGATGACTCCTTATGAGGCTTTATATGGGCGGAAAAGTAGATCGCCCATAGGATGGTTTGATGTCGGGGAGAATTAGTTAGTAGGCCCAAACTAATCCAGCAAGCAGTTGATACGGTGAAAATGATTCAGGAAAGGCTACTAGTGGCACAGAGTCGACATAAGTCCTATGCAGATAACCGACGACGCAAGTTAGATTTTAAGGTGGGCGATTAGGTTTTCCTGAAGGTCTCGCCTATGAAGGGAGTGATGTGGTTTGGCAAGAAGGGTAAGTTGAGCCCTTGATATATTGGGCCACATCAGATCATTCGTACCGTGAGTAAGGTGGCCTACGAACTGGCATTGCCTTCTGAGTTGGAGTCTGTACATTTGGTATTTCATGTGTCTTTGCTTCGTAAGTGCATCGGAGATCCTTCGAGAGTTGTACTAGTAGATGATATCCAGGTGACCGAGCAGTTATCATACGAAGAGGTTCCAGTGGCTATATTGGATAGACAAGTTCGTCGGTTGTGAACCAAGAATGTGGCTTCAGTTAAATTTTTTTGGAGGAATAAGAATGTTGAGGAAGTGACCTGGGAAGAGGAAAAGGCAATGAAGATTAAGTACCCGCATTTTTTTTCAGCAGTTCAGGAGGTTCAGTCTGAGGCATCGTCACCCCCAGGTATTACCCCCTCCCCCCAATATTCAGTTATCATGATTGGTCGTGTGAGGCCATGGTATTGTATGTTGCAGTATGTGGCCCTGTGTGGCATTATTTTGGGTTGTTGTGTACAGGATGGATTGGTATTATTATAGGGAAAACTCTGCCGAAATTTCTATAGCTCATGATTTGTTTGAACATTCAAGAACGAATGTTCCTAAGGGAGAAGAATGTTACGCCTCTCGTTTTCATCGTAGGAGAGCTTATGATTTTCTAGCCGGGTATGCCATTGGAGTTGAGACTCATGCCCGAGTATTGGAGATAGAAAGTGTCTTACCCCGTGTACAAGGGTACCAGCAGGTATTCCTAATAACTTGCAGGCCTATAAGTTGAGCGAATCGAATCGACGCGATTTGAGCCAGATCTGAGAAATCTGCAGACACCAGTCATCGTCGACGGGCCATCGACATAGTCGAGGACCGTCGTTATGCGGCGTCGATAGGGTTCCGCAGCCCTAAAATCTGCAGGCGTAGGTCGACGGGCAAGTCGACGACCCGTCGACGTGTGGACGGGTCATCGACCCACTCGTCGAACCGTACCGCTAGAACTCTTAAATTTCGAGTATAAATATGGAGTCCACGACCTTATTTCATAATTTATCCATTTCCCAATCAGAGAAAACCCTAGTATTTTCTCTCCCAACCTTTTCCATAATTATTAGTAGAGATTTGGCAAGATCCGAGTCCCATAAACCCGAGCTTATGAAGAAGAAGGTTGTTTCTAGGGTTTCTCCTAAGTTGTGGAGCTTAGGAAGTTGGAGTTGAAGTTGATCCTTGGAATATTAGGCCCCACAAGGTATGTAAGTGATTTCTACCCTTGTATTCAAGTTAATTATCAACAATTTTAGTGATGTTAAGTGAGGGGAGGATATTTATGGAAGTGGTAAGTTGATAAAGGTTAAGATAGTGGTTTGGGGCTATTTTAAGAGATGATTGGGAATATATTTGAGTGTATTTTAATATGTAAGTGTTGTTATTGTTGTTATGGATATTGTGGTTGATGTTGGATGGAATGGAAAGTTGAAGGGTTGTGATCTTACAAGGAATATATACATTGCCTATGATTTGTTAAGCTCTAATTGTGTTTAAAACCGGCTAGTAAGCGAGGTAAATAGTCTAATTAAGGTCTATGTTATCTTGATTGTAGACTTATGAGTTTTAGGATTAGAAGTTGGACGATTGGATATAATTCAAGGTATGTTAAGGCTATCCTTTCTTTCTTTTGGCATGACCTTATGATATGAACCAGCAAGTGAGTAAACGAGCTTCCATATTACTCTATTCTTAGAAGAAATAGCCGTACTTCAATCTTTGATGTTCCTATTCCCCGTTTATGATTGTTCCTTTTGTTCATGGGTCCAACTTTATGTATACAATTTATTTATGCATTACATTCATTCATACATGTACTTATATGCATATTGACCCGTGACCAGAAGGCGTTATATACAGGTATGTTATATGTATAAGGGGTATAAAGGGAAAAGCGGGGAGGCGTTATACACGCATTACCACCTGATCAGCTGGTGCACAGTGATGATGATATTGATGATGGCCGCAGAGAGGCCGATAGGATATTAGATATGGATCGGGCTGAATGTTCATCAACACTATGACATATATATACATACACATGAGCATGATTATCATTGAGAGCATGCATCTTATGCGCCCACAGAGGCATTATCAGTTATACAGATTTATGCAAATATATACAGATATTAGTTCATACAAATAAATGTAGATTGTCATTTCAGCTTATAAGTTTCAGATCTCATTCATGATTCTTATTTTTATGTTGCTTTTATGCTTTACATACTCAGTACGTTATCCGTACTGACTCCCCATTGCTCGGGGGGTTGCGTTCATGCCCGCAGGTATAGGTAGACCGACAGGTGGTCCAGCTTAGTAGGACTCCTATCAAGCAGTGGTCATTGCGCTCCATTGATTCGGAGCTATAGTTTATTTTGGTATGCTAGCCATTTTGAGATATATAAGTATATGGGTATGACGGGGCCCTGTCCCATCCTTTCTATAGCTTTATTCCAGTAGAGGTCTGTAGACATTTGTATGTATTAGTCAGATGATGTAGCATTGCCGGCTTCTATTCTTTTGAGTATAGTATATGTAGCAACCTAGCTGGCTTGCACTGTTCTTTCACCATGTTTATGTATATATTGGTTGTACAAAGTTCATGAGGTTACCTATTTATGGGATCAGTTTGAGTCACTTATGGACCCTTGATGTTCAGTAAGGTTCAGATATAAGTGTAGGGGTGTTTAGTCGCTAGAGGTCAGACACTCGTCGTGACTCATCGATTTGAGTCATGACAGGGCACTCATTACCTGCTGCACTTAGCTTGTCCCTTGCTCCCGTGGCGACTGACTGACATACCAATAATCAAGTCGAGTCGACGGGTGGGATACCTTGCAACAAACAGGGGTATTACCTGAGCCGGTGCATCGTTTAAGGCCCTTCCAATCTCATCCAACTATGCTGACCCTCTCTTTCAACCTATACCTTATTCGTGTTCTGAGAACGCGTCTTTTACTTCCATCTCCTTCTCGAATCTTCTTTAGCAAAGAATAGAACTCGAGGAATACCAAAGCCATTGTCACATGTTTGAGTCCTTTCTTCATTCCTGACTGACTGGTTGGGCCCTCAACCTTGTTTCAGAGTAGAAATTAGATTCTATTTGCGTGTTACTTACTTGGCCTTGGCAATATTTGTATCCCTTACCGCCGCTGAAATATGTTGAGTCGCTTCAAAGGATTCTGTAGAAAAATCAATAAGTCTTGAGTCACGCTCCCATTCGTATTGCCACCCGTAAGATAGTCCTTAACCAATATTTTCCAAGAATGTCATGGAAGGCTTCCTTACACTTCGTCTCTCTACTACTAACGTCGTATAACACCTTATGTTTGGAATAGCTTGAGCGGTTCTCTTGACCAACTTCGACCTTTAATACCTTTGTCCATAGTTTTCCCCCTGACACAATTATGGTCTTGTCCCTAGAATTCCCATCGTGTTTTCCTGGTGTGGCCTTTTTAGCTTTCTCCTCATTGTGACCTTAATTCTTAGGTTGGCGGTCTCTAATACACTTGTTATAGTCAGATCTGTGGTTGAATGCTCCTCAGGTTAAAGCGTCTTACCTTATTGCAGATCCATGCTTGATTCCCTTCGCGATAATCCTGGCCTTTTCTCGCTATTTCCAAGATACTTGTTCGAAGGCTGGCCCTTTCTCATAGCGCAGTTGACCCGGAAGTCCTTCTACTTTGCCTTCTGACGTCAAGTCTCTCGACTCAATTCCTTCTCCGCTGTCTTACTCTCATGCTCTGGGTTTTAGGGTGTTCCATTGTCCGGTTATCCGCATCCACTATCTTGTTTCCGTCTAGTCTTCCATACACTTCGCTCTTTTCTCCAGATTGTAGAACTCATCCCTTTTCATGTTGGTCAATTTCAAGAATTATCTGAGGCGGATCTAAGATGGTTAAGATCCTCGTATCCTTGTACTTCATTCATATACATTACTTGGGCGTTTACTAAGACGGATGCATACCTGCACATGATCTTCGCTTTACTTAACACTGTCTACACTCAACACACCTTATTGATCTGAATTTGTCGTCTGGGTCCTCGGGTCTTCCCCCAATGCTTACTAATATTTCCCTACTGTCTGGCAGAGTTGCAAATCCCAGAATCCTGAGGTCACTTTCCTGATAGGGTGAATCTTCTTGCATTTGTCTTCTTACGGTGTTAGTCCTTACTTTCTTAACTCTCGTAGCCAGTGCTTTTCCTTTGAGTCGAATGTCGTGGTCATCTCGTGACTTCTAATGTTGTCCTCGTACGATACTTAATCCTGCACTATGCTTCCTTATTACGGTTACACTTTCCAACCTGCTCAACCCTTCATTATTCGGGATTCCTTGTCCTTGACACATTTTGATCCTTTCCACTTTTACCTCTCTATACTTTCTTTTATGCTCGTTAATCCTTGATTCTTATTCAGATTATCTATTAGCTCTTTCGCCTCACGGTCTCTCCTATTCTTACTCAATATACCTTCAGTGTCGTAGCTCCCAGTTGTCTTTATTCGTCTTTGCCTACTTATGTTGTCCAAACTTTCCATTTGGTTTACATGTTGTCCTGAGGTAGCGTCGTGTCGTCCGCCTTACTTGTCTCATCTGGCGATTCATTTTGCTGATTTCTCGGCCTTAAGATGAATACTACATGTCCTTTGTGTCGGTAGCTAAGTCCTTTTTCCCATTTGTCTGTTAACTTGGGGTCTGATTAGAACTATGGGCAAATTCTCTGATCATATGTCGTTAAGAAGAGGGTGAAATAGGGTAACTGGCGACTAAGGCCCAATCCTTATTCACTTAATACCCGACATCACAGTTCTTGTCATACCGACCTTAATCCCCCTTTTTAGGAACCAATTCCTTCGACATTTTTTTCATATACCATATTATAGATAATGAGACTAACTTGTGCACACATACAACACACATGATATCATTAGGGTACTAATATACCTGTCAGCCGCCTATGCAAGTCCTGCACACGGGAGCTCTAGCCAGATACCTCTCGAAGTAGAGCTCTCCTAGCCTCCTCTTCTGCTTTCTCCCTCTCTATCGATCTATCATACTACAAAACTGGCAAAAACCGACAGATTCCATCAGTTTTTTCAATAATGTTTTTAAGTCTTTTTTTTTAAAGAAAACCGACAGACTGCGTCAGTTATATTTTGCGCAAAAATGCGAGAAAAAATAAATTTATTTTCTAAAATAAACCGGCGGACTCCTTTGGTTTTTTATTTTTTTGTAAAAAACCCGACGAACTCCGTCGGTTTTTTATTTTTTAAAAAAAAAAAACTATGGACTCCGTCGGGTTTTACAGCAAAAAAACAATATAAATTAAATTAATCTAAGTATATGAAAAACGAATATAAGTGGTCTAGTGGTAAATCCCTTTAATACCAAGGAACATACCCGGGTTCGATTCCAAGTTCGTACATTTCATTTTTTAACTTTAAAAAACAAAACAAAACAAAAATCGACGGCGTCCGTCGATTTTTTAATTTTTCTTTTTTCTTTTTTACAAAACCGACAAACTCCGTCGGTTTTAACCGACGCAGTCCATCGGTTTCGAAAAGCGATGTAACGAAAACCGACGGACCGTGCTGCGTCAATTGTCCGTCGGTTTTCACTGAAAAACCAACGCAGCCCGTCATTTTTGACCGTCGATTTTTGCCTGTTTTTTAGTAGTGTATCCGCTTCCTCCTCCTCTTGAACATATCTCATCACATACACTGGGGACCCCTGGTTCACAGATGCCCAAGACTAGGGGCTATCGGGCTCAGTAACACTCACAGTTGTGGCCTGCCTCACATAATGCTGAACCATAGGGCAAGCCGGACGTGGCGATCCCTGGAATAGCTCTGGCTGCCCCCATCCTCCCGAGTACTCCTCCTGCTCCTCTGGTGTCTCCTCGGGCTCTATCGGGATCTCATAGGAACCCTCAGATGGGCCCTCCTCTATCGGAGTCGGATGCTCAGAAGGGTCTGGCTCTGGAACTATCTCAGAAGGGTCTGACTCCATAGATGTCGTAGCCTCAGGGGTAGCCTGCTCTGGAATAAACTCTGAGGGATCTGACTCCATAGAATAGCTAACATGTCGTCTCCCCTCATCTGCCGCTCTCTGATCTGCAGGGGCAGGTGGTGTTGGTCTTGCATCCATCCTCGGGTTGGTCCTCTCACTCCTATTTGCTGAAACCGGACTCTTCGTCGACATAGTTGCGGGATAAATGTGGGTCAGAATCGAAAGTGAATACCCTATGTATGGCTCTAACGCACGATCTAGATAAAGAAAAAGAGAAAACATTCCTAAATGTCCTGTAGCCTCCTGTTTATAAGTATGGCGCGCTTCAAACCGATAAACAAGACTCTACTATCACGGTGCGCCTTTAGTAAACCTGTCCTGACCTGCAGCACGAGATGGAGGTCCCAAAATGGAACAGTCAGTATGAAAAATATGTACTGAGTATGTAAGGTAGGATGAAATATGGTAATGAAACAAGACATAACCATAAGATAAGAAAAACGAAGGACATAATCTGAAAGCATATCATCATCATATCCTAGTGGGATTCGATGAGATATCGTACCCCGCCCTTTCGGGACTCGGTAAATAAGCATATCATCATCATATCCTCCCGCGTCCGGGGCATCCCGCGGCTAGGAAAACTTTATATCATCATCATCATAATATACCCGGTCCTTTCAGGACTCGGTAAATATACCCAGCTGATCAGTGGTTGCAAATCTAGGTGTCATACCGAGCTGACTATAGCGCGGCTCGGTAAGTAAAATAGTGAAAATAAAGTATATATATAAATGCATGTAGAGTTCAAGAAATAGACATGGGCCTTTCGGAGTGACGTAATGTCGTGACCTCCGAATTGGTTATGGAATGTATATCGAGGCCAGAAGTACAATCAATAATAGTTATGATATCAATAAACAAGCATAAGGATTATACATAACCTTTTGTGGAATTTAACAATGGTAAAGGAATGCGCACTAATGGACTTTTAATCATAATCAATAACCTCTTTTAGAGAAAATCGTATAAAATATACTTTTCCATAAAATTGGTAAATCTCGTAAAACATGGCTTTTTCTCAAAATTATGCTTTCTTGTAAAAACGTATCCTTTCTTTGTAAAACTTTGGATGGTTCAAATGGAGAAGCATGCACGCTAAGTAGCTCTAACACTCGTGCCAAGGAAATGAGGATAGCTAAACCTTACATACCTATCTTTGTTACCTTGCTAATCCCAACTTGCTCCTTTATTCAACCGTTCGTCCCTTCGTCTCGAAACCTATATCGACAAATACTTCCTTTAGTCAATTTCGTAGATTCCGTAGATTCAACTTATCCAAACCCCATAGTCTTAAAGAGATTGATTTACGAAAAATTCGGCAGCACTTCCTCTGTTTTTGTTATATCCAGGCATGTGTCAGATAACCGTAATATCAACAACAACATCAACAATCATAATCAACAACAACAATACTCAAGAATCAACATCGACAACCTCCATTCAAACAAATATTCATATCAATCCACCCGTAATACCCACAATGAGGATAATCTCACTTTTCCGATCAATTCAACTTAATATGCAATAATCTAGCGAGTATTACTACGGATTAACTTAATTACCAAAGAAGGAGCAGGATTTACCTTAGTTTGTCTTGGATACTTCAAGGACCAGATTGCATGGAGGGATTCCGCCTCCTCCTATGACGCCAATATGGAATAGCCGGGGTCTACGAAGCATTACGCACCTCCCGAGCCTTAATCTCCACTAAATCTTATCAAAATTTGTGCAACAATACCCCTAATCTCTCTAAGGTTTGCTTATGGATGTATATCTGATGTTTTAGGGGTGAAATGGTAAGTTAGTGGGGTATTTATATGTGTATGGATCGGGTTTGGCTTAATGGGCCGAAATTAGTGGGCTGTTAAGTGGTTTCTGGAATTTTCACGTAGATTCGCGGGCTTCTGGTAGCTCATTTTAAAATGCTTATAACATCATACTCCAATGTCGTATTGATGAACGGTTTATTGCATTGGAAACTAAACTCGACGAACTTCATTTTAGGCTCATGAAACATCTCAAAACTCCTTGTATGCTTAAAATTACACTCCCATCTAGTTGGACCAAAATTTGCTTCCAAAATTTCACCAACTTCTTCCAAAGTCCCATTAACTTTCTTTTCTTCTATCCGCTTGATCCCGAAACCTTCCGAAACTTCCCATACATGATATTTATCATTAATTATACTTGATATGGATCATGTCCCCTGGTTCCAAGGTTGTCCTTCCTGGTTACTATTGCACCTCTCATTTTCATTGTAGGAAAACTTACGGCTCCCTAGTTGATTATGCCTTGAAATGGGGATTTGTACTCGAGTATTGAGATGCTAAGTATTTTACCCCGTGTATGGAGGTACTAGCAGGCATTCCAAGTATATTACAGGATTAGAAGTCGAGCAGATTGAACTGGCACAGGCGTAGCAGACTCAGGAAAGTCTGCAGACACCAGACATTATCGACGGGATGTCAATGTGCACCGTCGCTATGTTTTGAGAATTCTGATCTGCAGAAATCGATCGACGAGATACGTCGATGGACCATCGACACGTCGATGGACCATCGACACGTCGACGGGTCGTCGATCACCGCTGTCAATATGGCTCTGCAACTTCTGATCTGCAGAAGCAGGTCGACGGAACAAGTCGACGGGCGTCAACACGTCAACGTGACCGTCGATCCGACCGTCAAACCGCCGATCTGGAATCTTCCAAGCCGAGCTATAAATACACGACCCTAGTCCACAATTTTCAGATTTCACTTTTCTCTCAACCCTGAAAACTCTAGAATATTCTCCATGGCATATTATCACAAATCAAAGAGGGATTAAATAATAATCATCATAAATTATTAGAATCAAGGGTGTGGATGCCCACTAGGGTTTGTGGAAGCCAAAATCTCCTTTGAACTTGAAGTTGGAGTTCCTTCAAGTGAAGAATCTTCATCCAATATTTATTCCTACATCATCAACGGTATGTTTTATGATCAATTCATGTTATTAAGAGTATTGAGAGATTAAAAGACTTAGATGGTGGAAGAGAGGAGAATATGGAGTGCAAATATGAAAATAGTAATATTCTTGAATCATGACTTGACTTGAATCATAGTTCTTGATATGTAATGAGTATAATATTGCTATGAAGGTATTAAAGATGTTGTAGAAGCATTGTATGAGGATGGATACGGTATGGTGCCATAGTTAGGGTTATGAAGGATTTTGATAGGGAATGTTGAGAATTTAATAATATCTAGCTTGATGAAGTTATTGATTAAGATATTGTGGGTGTTGTTATTGATGTTTGGGAGTTGTTTATTATGTGGAGGAATTCATCGAAATGAAGGAGATGCTACCTAATTTTCGTTAGCTCTTAGATTGTTAATTGAGATATAAAGCATGTTTCCGGTTATCTAACCCTAGTACGAATTCTCTTGAATGTAGAATTGTAATTATTGGAGTGGAGCACTTAGTCGGTAAAGCTAGAGTGACGTAAAGGTATGTAAGGATAGCCCTTCTTTCAAAGGCATGATTCTTATATATTGCGATTTCTTTCTGGTAATTCCCATGACCTTCTTACATTCCAAAAGATGAAACCTAAAGAGTATTAACAGTTTCATACGAGATAGAGATGAGATATGTTCCACGATAAGGGTATGGTGCTAGTGATCTTGACATGATTCCTTGATGCTTTTCATTGTTGGTACCCTCGCCTTATAATGCTAGTTCCATCAAGGTGAGGCATGACGATCATGACTACTCCATAATGGAATCGAGGGTTCTCAACCTTACGTCACCCCGATAAAGTTGTAGCTTTTACTTGAGTTCTTATGCTTGTATTATGATAAGTGTATAATAATGAGATTACACCGTGCCTAGACGGTCGGACATGACACCGCTAAGGTGGGCGGCTTATGATTACACTGTACCTAGATGGTCGGACCTTACACCGCTAAAGCGGGCGGCTTATGATTACACCGTCCCTAGATGGTCGGACATGACACCGCTAAGGCGGGTGGCTTATGATTACACCGTGCCTATGTGGCCGGACATGACACCACTAGTGGGCGGCGTGATATGATTACCCCGGACACGGGAGGCCCGAACGCGGGCTAATGATGTTATTGATTCAGGCGGCTTATATATATGTGTGTGATATGTTATAAAGGTAAAAAGTAAGTATGCATGATTCCGCCTTGAGAGGCAAGCAGTTACAATTATCTTCTCTTCTTATGCTTTTGATACTCCTTTATTATGTTACCATGTATGCCTTACATACTCAGTATATTGTTCATACTAACGTCCTTTTCTTTTTGGACGTTGTACTCATGCCCACAGGTAGATAGGGAGACGGTCCAAATCCTTAGGACAAGATCAACTTGCACAGGAGCACTTCCCTATTCCGGAGGTGCAGTTTTTGATATGTTATTTTGTGTACATAATAAGGCATGACGGGGTCCTGTCCCGTCCTTATGTCTCAGTATTCTAGTAGAGGCTCCTAGATATGTATGCGTGGGTAGTAGTTGTCTCATGGATACCTCATTGTAAATTTTTTTGTATATCATTTTTGCAGTCGTGAGAGCTTATGTATATATGCATGTGTTGCCTTGGAGATTGTGCATGTTCATGTTGGGTATGATACTTATCTTAATTAGTGGTGCTCGGTAGTCAGCTCTGGGTACTCGTCATGGCCCCTAGTTGGGTCGTGACAAAAGTGGTATCAGAGCAGTTCCGTCGTAGGGTGTGTCTACGAGCGGTGTCCAGTAGAGTCATGCTTCTGGGTGTGAAGCGCGCCACGCTTATAAACAAGTGGTTGCGGGGCATTTAGGAAAAACACACGTTCTTCTTTTCCAAAGATCGTGCGATAGAGCTATGTTATAAGATTTTCCTCCCCTAATTGTGCGTTATGATTTCAGCGATGCCGGTAAAGGGAAAAGCAATAGCCGCCCATAAGGGCAAGACTGCGGTAGGAAGACGGGTTGAATAGGAGCCGCCAGTATATGTAAAGGGGGTGAGTCCCATAATGAGGCTCCATCTCACACTCTCCCACTCCGTCTGTTTCGGAGGAGCACGAAGGGGCTCCAGCTCCAGCTCTAGTACCTCCACCACTGGGTGCTTCGGGTCAACATATGACCGAGGCTATTCAGTTGTTGACACAGCTAGTTGCCGCTCATTCTCAGTGGCAGAGTGCAGGTCCGGGTGACAGAGCTACTAGTGCTAGAGCCCATGATATCATGAGTTTAAATCCTCCAGAACTTTTTCAGGTCAAAGCCGGATGAAGACTCGCAAGGTTTTATAGATAAAATGTTGAGGACGTTGAAAATCATCCATGCCTCCGATACTGAATCTATGGAGTTGGGATCTTATAGGTTACGGGATGTGGCGGTTCTATAGTATAATAATTGGATTTCTTCAAGGGGGGAAATGTGCCTCCCCCGAGTTGGCAAGAGTTCGTGAAAGCTTTTATTTGTCATTAGTTGCCACCCGAGGTCCGTCGGGCCAGAGCTGATAAATTCTTAAATCTTAAGCAAGGGAATATGAGTGCCCGGGAGTATAGCCTTTACTTTAATTCATTAACCCGGTATGCTCTGACTATGGTAGCCAATATAGGAGATAGAGTACATAGATTTTTGAGTGGCTTAGGGCCACATTTGTTCAAGGATTTTTGACGGCTTCACTACAGGAGGGGATAGACATTTCCCATATCTAGGCCTATGCCCAAAACTTAGAGGAGCAACAGCAGTCGCACTGAGGTGAGTTTGATATTGATAGAGGGCACGATAAGAGGGCTAGATCCGTTGGTGCTAGTAGTGAGTATAGAGGGGGATCGAGGCAGTCATACTCTAGGTATTTAGGCCAGTCGGCGACTAGTGCGCCTCCTTGTTTCGCGGGTAGAAGATTTGATCGCCTTATTTATTCTGGTCCGGGTCACAGTTTGAGGGTCTCAGGTTCCTAGTTTGGAGGTGATCCTAGCCAGAAGAGACCATCGGTTCCACGATGCAGTCAGTGCAGAAAATTACATTCGGGCCCATGTCGCCAAGGTTCTGATGTTTATTATGTTTGCGGACAGACTGGGCATGTGATGCGTGATTGCCTCTCGAGGTACAGTAGATGTGGGGTTCAACCTGTGGGATCAGCAGTAGTTCTTCTTCATCCGTGCGCCCGGTATGACAAACTCCTCAGATTTCAGCAGTTCGTGGTAAGGGCAGAGGGATAGCGTCCAGTTCAGGTGGCCCTCACCAGCCCCGTATTTATGCTTTAGCGGGATGTCAGGATCTTGAGTCCTCCCCGGACGTGGTTACAGGTATATTATCCATATTCTCTCTTGATGTTTATGCATTGATTGATCCGAGTTCTACGTTGTCTTATATCACTCCTTATATTACTTGCCGAATTGGGGTGAAACCCGAGCCGATTAAACCCTTCGAGGTATCCACTCCGGTTGGTGATCCAGTAATAGCTAGACAAGTGTATAAGAATTATATGATTGTGGTATGTGATCGTCAGACTAAAGTTGATTTGGTTGAGCTGGAAATATTAGATTTTGATGTGATTATGGGCATGGATTGTTTGGCCTCGTGTTATGCCAATGTTGATTCTAGAACCAAAATAGTAGGGTTCCAATTTCCGGGCGAACCAATGCTTGAATGGAAGGGTAACACAGCATCTCAAAGAGGTAGGTTTATTTCCTATCTCAAACCAATGAAGATGATCGCTAAAGGCAATATTTATCATTTAGTCCGAGTGCATGACACCGAAGCCAAGCCGTCAACTCTTCAATCCATCTCGGTAGTGAATGAATTTCTGGATGTATTTCCAGATGAACTTCCAGGCCTTCCACCGGAACGAGAAATTGACTTTACTATCGATGTGTTACCGGATACCGAACCTATATCTATACCTCCTTACAGAATGGATCCTGCAGAATTGAAAGAGCTAAAGGCACAACTGAAAGATTTGCTTGAGAATGGATTTATTAGGCTTAGTTCATCACCATGAGGAGCACCTGTCTTATTCGTAAGGAAGAAAGATGGTTCTCTACGAATGTGTATTGACTATAGGCAGTTGAACAAGGTGAAGATCAAGAATAAGTATCCACTTCTGAGAATCGACGGTTTGTTCGATCAATTTCAAGGTGCCAAGTGGTTTTCAAAGATTTATCTAAGATCGGGGTATCATCAAGTGAGAATTAGAGAAGAAGATGTTCTGAAAACGGCTTTCCAAACTAGATATGGCTATTATGAATTTCGGGTGATGTTGTTTAGATTAACTAATGCCCCAGCGGTGTTCATGAATTTGATGAATAATGTATTCAGGCCCTTTCTAGATCTATTTGGGATCGTGTTTATCGATGACGTTTTGGTGTATTCTCGGTCAGAAATGGAGCATGTAGACCCCTTGCGTATTGTCCTTGGAATTCTGCGGGCTCGTGAATTGTATGCTAAGTTTTCAAAATGTGAATTTTGGCTAAATTCTGTGACTTTTCTGGGCCATATTATCTCAACTGATGGTATTTGAATTGATACTCAGAAAATTGAGGCTGTGAAGACTTGGCCAAGGCCTACAACGCCTACAGAGGTCCGTAGCTTCTTGGGCTTGGCAGGTTATTATAGAAGATTTGTGGAAGGATTCTCTTCTATCTCCGCACCATTGACGAAGCTAACTCAAAAATCAGTAAAAATTCAATGGACCGATGCTTGTGAGTGCAGCTTCTAGGAATTGAAAGATAGATTGACTTCGGCCCCAGTCCTGACACTACCGGAAGGGTCAGAAGGCTATGTTGTTTATTGTGACGCCTCCGATGTTGGGTTAGGTTGTGTATTGATGCAGCATGGTAGAGTTATTGCCTATGCTTCAAGGCAATTGTGGAAACATGAGAAGAATTACCGGACCCATGATCTCGAATTAACTGCGGTTATTCATGCGCTACAACTATGGAGACATTATTTGTATGGAGTTCACGTTGATATTTATACAAATCATAAGAGTCTCCAATATATTTTTAAGCAGAAGGATCTAAATCTATGACAGAGGCGGTGGTTAGAACTATTAAAAGATTATGATGTGAGTATTTTATGCCATCCTGGAAAGGCGAATGCAGTAGCTGATGCACTTCGCCGCAAATCAATAGGAAGTCAATGTGAGGTTCCTCCGGAGAAGAAAGAATTAATCCGTGAGCTTCACCAGCTACCTAGCCTTGGAGTTCATTTAATTGATTCAAGCACTACAAGAGTTGGTATTCATAACCTAGCTGTTTCATCTTTAGACATGGAGGTGCGAGAGCGCCAATATGAAGAACCCCAGTTGAGTCACTATAGGGTTACATTTTCGGAGAAAGAGAAGTCACCATTTGAAGTTTCAGCAGACGGAGCTCTTAGGTACTGAGACAGGCTACGCATTCCAGATGTTGCGGGACTACGTCATCGGATTCTAGAAGAAGCTCATTACTCACGGTATTCCATTCACCAAGGAGTGACAAAGATGTATCACGACCTTAAGCTAATATATTGGTGGGATGGGATGAAGAAGGACATAGCAGAATTTGTGGCTCAATGTCCAAATTGCCAACAAGTGAAAATTGAGCATAAAAAACAGGGAGGATTATTGCAAGCTATGAAAATTCCGACGTGGAAATAGGAAGTGATCAACACGAATTTCATTATAGGGTTGCCTTGTTCCTAGCGTAAGTATGACTCTGTATGGGTGATTGTTGACATACTCACAAAATCAGCCCATTTTCTTCCAGTCAGAACCACATATTCAGCAGAAGATTATGCAAGGTTGTATCTTAAGGAGATAGTACGACTTCATGGTGTCCCGGTATCTATTATTACAGATAGGGGAGCATAATTTACTGCTAAACTATGGAAGTCTTGCCAAGAAGGTTTGGGTACTCAAGTGAGACTTAGCATGGCATTTCACCCACAAACTGATGGACAAGCTGAACGCACTATTCAGACCTTGGAAGACATATTGCGGGCATGTATGCTAGACTTCGGAGGAAATTGGGATGAACATTTACCACTTATTGAATTGGCCTATAACACCAGTTATCACTCAAGCATCTAGACGGCTCCATATGAAGCTCTGTATGGAAGGAAGTGCAGGTTGCCAATTGGATGGTTTGAAGTCGGGGAGACACAATTAATAGGTCCAGAATTGATTGGGTATTCCTGATTAGGCATTCCTGAAGGTATCACCGATGAAAGGCATGATGAGATTTGGGAAGAAGGGAAAATTAAGTCCTCGATATATTGGACCCTATAAGGTAGTCCGCAGGAACAGCCAAGTAGCTTATGAATTAGATTTACCTCCAGAGCTTAAATCTATTCATCCAGTTTTTCATGTCAATGCTCCGCAAATGTGTTGGAGATCCAACTAGAATCATGCCAGTGAAGGATATTAAAATTATAGAGAAGTTGGCTTATGAATAGATGCCCATTGCCATACTAGATATGCAAGTACGGAAGCTTAGGAATAAAGAAGTAGCTTCGGTTAAGGTCTTGTGGAGGAACAACAATCGGGAGGAAATGACTTGGGAAGTGGAAGAAATTCAAGATGAGATGCCATTATCATAAGGTATGTTTATTTTATTTGATGCTCTTGATCGCGTGTGGCCATATTTTTCTTGCCATGGTGTTGTAGCCCTGTGAGGCAATGTTATTATAGGTTGTTGTGATGAAGTGGTAGTGCCATATTACAGGGGAAACTCTGGAAAAAGTTCTGTAGAATTCCCGAGAATTTAACATTCGGGAACGAATATTCTTAAGGGGGGGGGGGGGGGGGGGGGGGGGGGGGGGGGGGGAGAATGTTGCACCTGTTGTTTTCATTGTTAGGAAAACTTATGGCTCCCTAGTTGAGTATACCTTGAAATGGGGATTTGTACTCGAGTATTGAGATGCTAAGTATTTTACCCCGTGTATGGAGGTACTAGCAGGCATTCCAGGTATATTACAGGATTAGAAGTCGAGCGGATTGAACTGGCGCAGGTGGAGCAGATTTAGGAAAGTCTGCAGACACCAGACATTATCGATGGACCGTTGACCATGTCGACGGGCAGTCAATGTGCACCGTCGCTATGTTTTGAGAATTTTGATCTGCAGAAATCAATCGACTAGATACGTCGATGGACCGTCGACACGTCGACGAGCCGTCTATCGCCGCCGACAATATGGCTCTGCAACTTCTGATCTACAAAAGCAGGTCGATGGAACAAGTCGACAGGCATTGACATGTCGACGTGACCGTCGACCCGACCGTCAAACCGCCGATCTGGAATCTTTTTGCCCAGCTAGAAATACACGACCCTAGTTCACAATTTTCAGATTTCACTTTTCTCTCAATCCTGAAAACTCTAAAATATTCTACATGTCATACTATCACAAATCCAAGAGGGATTAAAGAAAAATCATCATAAATTGTTAGAATCAACGATGTGGATGCCCACTAGGGTTTGTGCAAGCCAAGATCTCCTTTGAACTTGAAGTTGGAGTTCCTTCAAGTGAAGAATCTTCATCCAAATTTTATTCCTACATCATCAAAGGTAAGTTTTATGATCAATTCAGGTTATTAAGAGTATTGAGAGGGCTAAAGACTTAGATGGTGGAAGGGAGGAGAATATGGAGTGAAAATATGAATATCGTAATATTCTTGAATCATGACTTGACTTGAATCATAGTTCTTAATATGTAATGAGCATAATCTTGCTATGAATGATATTAAAGATGTTGTAGAAGCATTGTATGAGGATGTATACGGTATGGTGCCATAGTTAGGGTTACGAAGGATTTTCATAGGGAATGTTGAGAATTTAATAATGTCTAGCTTGATGAATTTATTCATTAAGATATTGTGGGTGTTGTTATTGATGTTTGGGAGTTTTTTATTATGTGGAGGAAGTCATCGACATAAAGGAGATGCTACCCAATTTTCGTTAGCTCTTAGATTGTTAATTGAGATCTAAACCATGTTTCCGGTTATCTAACCCTAGTACGAATTCTCTTGAATGTAGAATTGTAAGTATTGGTGGGGAGCACTTAGTCTGTAAAGATAGAGCGACATAAAGGTATGTAAGGCTAGCTCTTCTTTCAAAGGCATGATTCTTATTTATTGTGATTTCTTTCCGATAATTCCCATGACCTTCTTACATCCCAAAAGATTAAAGCTAAAGAGTATTAACAGTTTCATACGAGATAGAGGTGAGATATGTTCCGTGATAAGGGTATGATGCTAGTGATCTTGACATGATTCCTTGATGCTATTCATTGTTGGTACCCTTACCTTTGTTACATCTCGGAAATTTCCCGGTAACGTACTGTGAATAGACTAACGAAGGGAACGAATTATAGTATGTCTTGGTATGTAAGAAATAACATTTGATTATTCTAAATGAGATTTCAAAGACATTCGAGGTAGGAGACGGGAGTTGTTAAGGAAAGCAAGGTATATGTTGTATGTCGGGCAAGATTTACGAGTATCGAATTAATGAGAGCTTAATGATGTTTTGTAGAAGAGTTATAATATCCCTTAGATTGGAAATGAGGTGTTAGACAAGTGTCAAGAAGGTTCCATAAGGATTGGAGATCAAACGAGCCGACGAGAATGAATTTCGGAAAGTTGGGCAACATACGGTCCAACATACTGGCCATATGAAACATATTGGCCGTATGTTCTACCTAGAATGGGACCTTCACTGGACAAAACATACGGCCAGACATACGGCCAGTATAAAAGATACGGACCTTATGTTGGTCCGTATGTCCGAGTCGGGTCAAATTTTTAAGTTGATATATGGGACCCCAACTGATTTATTTCATTTCATTTTTCACTCCACACCTCAAGAACCCTCTAGAAAGCTCTCCACTCTTCATCCACAAGAACCCAAGAGATATTGGTGATCAACTTCATCAAACCAACATAATTAAGTGTATGAAACTCATTGAAGTTCATCCAAGCCAAGAAATTCCAACGGAAGTGAACTAGGGTTTTGGTGTAAGTGGAGTATTTCCACTCAAGGCTTATTCCTACACTATCTAAGGTAAGTTTTATGATCTTTCCATGTTGTTTAGGGTAATGAGAGGTTGAAAGACTTAGATGATGGAAGGAGATAGAAAATGGGTCACAAAGATGAGAATAATGAGATTACTCCATAACGTAGTCGGGGGTTCACGACCTCATGTCACCCCGACATAGCCATGGTTACCTTCAAGCTTTAATGTATGATTAATGATGAATGTATGATGATATTAAGTTATAATAAGGTAGTGATATGCCTATGAGATGTGTGATAATGATAAGTTTATGTTTACTATATGACGATACGATTCCACCGTGTCTAGTTAGCCGGGCATGTCACCGCGAAGGCGGGCTGCATACGATTCCACCGTTCCGAAATGGCCAGGCATGTCACCGCTAAGGCGGGCTGCTATGTTTACACCGAGTTTAGAGGGTCGGGCATGACACCACTAGTGGGCGGCATATGATGGTTACCCGGACGCGGTTTAATGATGATGATATATATATGATACGATGATGTATGCGCTATGATGATACATGTACTACGATTATATAAGATATATGTGTGAAATGTATCCACCCTTAAAAGTTACGCAGGTTATGTCTTCATCTTATGTCTTATGATTTCTCTATTATGTTCATTTCATTCATGTCTTACATACTCAGTACAATGTTCGTACTGACGTCCGTTTTCTTTGGACGCTATGTTCATGCCCACAGGTAGACAAGGAGGTGATCCAGACTCGTAGGAGTTATTAGCTGACTTGAGAGCACTCCATTGTTCCGGAGGTGCCATTAACTTATTCTTTTGTCTATAGACATGTATTTTGGGCACGACGGGGTCCTATCCTGTCCCTATGTCTAGCACTCTAGTTGAGGCTCGTAGATACGTATGTGTGGGTACTATGGTCTCACGGTTTCTCCTCGTATGTATATGCATTATTTTGATTTTGATACCCGGAGGGCTTATGTATATAAGGTAAATGTGTTTCAAGTGAAAAATGGTTTTCCTATGATTTGAGTATAAGATTAATGAATGGACGCTTGATGTGTACGATGGGTAATGGTATGAGCGGTGCTCGGTGGTTAGCCCAGGGTACCCGTCATGTCCCTATTCGGGTCGTGACAACCTTATAATGCTAGTTCTTTCAAGGGGAGACATGACGATCATGACTACTCCATAATGGAATCGGGAGTTCTCGACCTTACGTCACCCCGATAAATTTGTAGCTTTTACTTGAGTTCTTATGCATGTCTTATGATAGGTGTATAATAATGAGATTACACCATACCTAGATGGTCGGACATGACACCGCTAAGGTGGGCGGCTTATGATTACACCGTGCCTAAATGGTTGGACTTGACACCGCTAAGGCGGGCGGCTTATGATTACACCGTGCCTATGTGGCCGTACATGACACCACTAGTGGGTGGCGTGACATGATTACCCCAGACGCGGGAGGCCCGGACGTGGGCTAATGGTGTTATTGATTCAGGCGGCTTATGTATGTCTGTGTGATATGTTATAAAGGTAAAAAGTAAGAATGCATGATTCCGCCTTAAGAGGCAAGCAGTTACAGTTATCTTCTCTTCTTATGCTTTTGATACTTCTTTATTATGTTACCATGTATGCCTTACATACTCATTACATTATTCGTACTGACGTCCTTTTCCTTTTGGGCGCTGTGCTCATGCCCACAGGTAGACAGGGGGACGGTCCAGATCCTTAAAAGCAGATCAGCTTGCATAGGAGCACTTCCCTACTCCGGAGATGCCGTTTTTTATATGTTATTTTGTGTACATAATCGGGCATGACGGGGTCCTGTCCCATCCTTATGTCTCAGTATTCTAGTAGAGGCTCGTAGATACGTATGCGTGGGTAGTAGTTGTCTCATGGATACCTCATTGTAACTTTTTTGTATGTCATATTTGCAGTCGTGAGAGCTTATGCATATATGCATGTGTTGCTTTGGAGATTGTGCATGTTCATCTTGGGTATGATAATTAGCTTAATAAGTGGTGCTCGGTAGTCAGCTCCGGGTACCCGTCATGGCCCCTAGTCGAGTCGTGACATTTACGACTTACAAGATCATAATTCATCATTTACTTCATTGTTACGTACTTCCTATGGCTTGAACCTTTCAAGACTTCACGAGACATTTCTGATATTCCATTAATATGGTGAAATACATGGCGTCCTCATGCTCCGAAAGGCAAGGTGTAACATACCCTATATATAAAGGGAATATATTCAATTTCTTAAAAAAAATTGATGATATGCAAGCAATAACGACATTTCTATAATGCGGAAATTAAACACTTAACAAGCAGTTTAAGAAAATAATCATACACCGGATTAACGTATAGTACGGATCCTTAATACTAGGGGTGTCTAACACCTTCTCTAGGAGATCACCAGAACCCTTACCTAGAACATTGGATTAACGAAGAATGTTTTACGGTGTTTGAATAAACCCTTCACCACTGGTTTTTCTAATTTCCTAAAAATTAGGTGACGACTCTTTTTCAAAACAAGTTTGAAAGAGCACCAACGAGTTCGAAGTATCTTTCCGAGCGCTAAACCTACCCCCGAAATGCGAGCCGTAACAGATAGCGACTCTGCTGGGGACTTAAACGACTCCGCGAACTGTTATGTGTTTACTTTCCCGCAATTATAACTGCTATTGCATGCATATCATAACTCCGCCACTCCTGGCATTTATTTTAAACTTTGTTTCAAAGACGATTTCGCGGAGCACGTGGTCCTTCCTTCACTATAAAATCAAAAAATATTTCTTTTGGAGCCGTTATGATGTGGGGTTCATTCGCGGTCGTCCAATAGCCCTAACGGTTCAACCCCAGTTGTTCGCTCGGGTTCCCGGTCATTTGTAAAAGTCCACTCTAGTGATAACTAGGATAGAGCAAAGCCAAATCCCTACCAAACTATAGCATTCAAGGCTAAATGAGCCTTATGTATCTCATACCTACCTAAGGCTCATTAAGACGACTACGCTATGTTCGGATGGTCTATCATCCAATGACACCGCATTTCATTTATATGATATATGGAAACATGCTTCTACCTATGTGTTGAACCATTAGCCCTACGAGAAGCGAAGAATCTTAACAGTGTTCTGTTTTGTAGATGGAACGAAGAATTCAGTTTGACATTGTCCTCGGGGATCTAGATTTACTTAGAGCATGGTGGGAATGGTTAGGTGATGCACATAAAATGACTATCAATTGCACCTTGGGTCACTTACCCTCAATCATGATTATGAAGGGTCGCCTGGAGCAAATAGATGCATTAGCCTGATATTGAGACAACAAAGAGATATTATTTCACTTTGGCGACATTGAGATGACACAACCCTAGAGGAGATTAGGGATGCCATAGACAGTAATGGAACTTGTCTGAGGAGAAGACATAAGTCGAGCCATAACCTGCTATTTCCCCAAAAGCCATCTTTTGGCCAGATCATGAAGTATCTTGCCTTAACTGAGGCACCATGGGTACATGGGCCAACAATAGCCTTCAGAGACTTATACCGAAGATTCGGGGATGCTACGGGATTTACTTTGTTACCAAAGGGAGTTTAAAAGTCGAGAAGAGTGGGAAACCACTAGGCCTTTAGCATTTGTCATCGCCTTATTAGGTACTATGGTATTCCCAAAAGATAAGTCGCTGGCTATAGACACCCGAGTGATCTACCTAGCTCAGGCTATTTTCTACGGCGTGACCAAAGATCAGGAGACTAGGTATTTCGATGTAGCCCATATCATCTTAGCAGACATTTTTCGGGCCTTAGATAAATGTTGGAACCACTTCTGATACTTCCAAGGATGTAGTATGTTTCTACAATGTTGGATTATCAAACATCTTAAATATGTGTTCAAAAAAGGTTGGGCTAGCTTCTTCGTTGATTTGACTGAGGATAGGATCCAATGGATGTTTCCTGAATTTATAACCACGACCATAGTAGTTCGAGGCAAGAATTGCCCATTTATACCATTGGTTGGAGTCTGAGGAATCCGTCCCTATTATCCATCTCAAGTTCTGAGACAGTTTAGAAGAAGGAAAGTAATACCCCAAGTAGGGAACCCCCAATAGTTTATCATCGAGCACATAGAACAGAAAAATAAGAATGCTGGAGTAATTCTCCGAGAGTGGAACGGTCGTGTGAAATGGAGTCCAGACACCTTAGCCACGGATAGGTTCAAAGAAGGATGTGACCCAAGCTACCATGACTGGCTGCAAGTTCATTTAGCCGGTGCACAAATCCTGCAGCCCATACTTCATCATGATGTCACAAACAGATCCACACAGACCGAAGTCAGAAACGGGTTGATTGGAGAGAGGGAGTGTCTGGAGGGTACGAATGAGCGTTTGGCTAAAATTCTGGAGGAGTTAGACCCCATAATAGTTAGAATAGAGTTGTATTAGACATGTTCTCACATTCAGACTGCCCTTCAAAGGGCAAAAAATGATAAGACATAGAAGCTGAGAGAAGCCTGGATCCTCTAGAAACCTTCCCTAAGTTCCAGGTGGACGAACATGATGTGGAAGAGGAATCTGACTATTACGAATCCACTGAAAAAGGATCCGACTACTATGAGCCTTCACCAGAGCCGGTGCTAGCTACATCCACCATGGCATAGAAGATCTTCGGAAGAATAGATCCTCAGGTACCCGTCTGGTGGGACCCAAACTTCAAAGCCCGATCTTACCCTTTTCGAGTGGCATCTCGACCCGTCAGCTGCAAAGACATGTTCGAGAACATGCAAGCCACCACAATACCTTGCACCACTCGAGCTCGACCACTAGTCCCTAAATTGATCTATTATTACAAGAGATGCCCCTTCCACAGCAATCGAGTCGGTGATACTCTGAATAAGTGTCTGGGTCAAAGAAAAAGAATCACCAGTCTGATAGACAACAGGGTTTTTGGGAATTTATGGGGACCACACGCCCGACTAGTCCACAACCATATCACCCTAGAAGAATGTGTCACTGTCGAGACACAGATCTGGCGTTACGATTTCACAGTGTGCGAGGAATCATACTCCCGCATCTTCTCGACCCTAGCCGTCTTAGGAAGGTTTAGACCCGCGGAGCCTGCCTATGAACCCATACTAGTGGGGCCCAATAGAAATAAGAGATATTTGTTCCATACGGGAGCTATGGGACACAACATTAAAGAAAGTGGTGCTTTCAAGCTCGAACTCGAGCACATGATCAGAGTTAAGGGGATTTTTGTCATCCTCCCACCACAGTTCTAAAAAGAAAGAAAGACAACATGCGAGAGCGAGTTAGTAAGTACAGCGACTCACAGAGCTACATTTTTTGGTAGATAGTTGATGTCCCTCGCTTTTGCACAAAAAGGTACCCCCTCCCTATAAATATGTAAGGAACCACACCGACTTGATATCCCTATGTTAGGATATGTAGGAAACCCTTATCAGGCCTGGTGTGGGGATTTCTTAGTTTAAGTTTAGCCCAAAGGATATTTAGGAAAATATATATCCTCATTTGTAAGCTGAACTATGATAGGGCCTGATTTCCCCTAGAGGGATACGTACGCTGTCTTCGTAAGACTCGGCCCCTATATAATATGAATTATAATCCTTCAACCCCCCCCCCCCCCCCGACCCCCAGTTATTTTATAGTTCAACCTCAAAACCCATTGGACCAAGATCCACTCAAACACAAAAAGCCATAATATTCGAACCTTTAGAACAAAGGATTAATTAGTTATTTGGGCTTTATTACATGATTTTGTGTGCTACATATGTTTTCAGTATAGCACATATGATATCTTGCTTCTTTCATTATTGTGACGCCCCAAAATCCACCATAGACATGACCGACATCCGACGTGTTACACCTCGAAATTTTTTCCATTAATGCACGGTGAATAGACTAATGAAGGGCACGAAGTATATGATATTTCTATAAGTAAGGAATAGCCTTTGGTGACCCTAATTGATATTTCAAAGACATCCGAAGTAAGAGAAGAAAGTTTGCCAAGGAAGGCAAGGTATACGTTATGTATCGGAAAGGATTTACGAGTACCGAATTAATGATGACTTAATGATGCTTTGGAGAAGAGTTATAACATCCCTTATATTGTTAATAAGGTGTTAAACAAGTGTTAAGAAGGTTCCATAAGGATTGGAGATCAAACGAGTTGACGAGAACGGGTTCGAAAAAGCTGGGCATTATACGGCCCAACGTACTGGTCGTATAAAATATATCGGCCGTATGTTAGGCCATATATTTAGCCCAGATTTGAAGCCTTCACTGGACCAAAAGTACGGCCAAACATACAATCAGTATAAATTATACGGACCGTATGTTGGTCCGTCAAATCAAAGCGGGACAGATTGTGAGATATTAATAAGGGGACCAAGTTCATTTCATTTTCACTCCCCTTCTCTCCAGAACACTCTAGAATATTTCTCCACACCTCTCCCACAAGAATTCAAGAGATATTAATGATCAACTTCATCAAACCAAGAGAATCAAGTGTAAGAAACTCATTAAAGTTCATCCAAGACAAGAAATCCAAGAGGAGGTGGAACTAGGGTTTTGCTCAAGTGAAATGTTTCCACCCAAAGTCCATTCCTACACCATATAAGGTAATTTTTATGGTATTTCCATGTTGTTTAAGGTAATGAAAGGTTGAAAGAGTTTGATTATGAAAGGAGATAGAAAATGGGTTACAAAGGTGAGAATAATGAGATTTTGAGTAGTAGTTTGGAATGAGTTATAATTCTTGATATGTTGTGATTATAAATATATTATAAATTACATTAAGAACATGGGATAAACATTTCATACGAGTGAATGTAGTAGTGTGTCATGACCATGAATATGGATGATTTGAAGTGGATTGGGAAATATGGATAATGCATGTGAATAAAGACTATTACTATGATGTTGTGAATGTTATTATAGATGCTTGGGAGTTGATATATGATATGGAGGAAGTTGTATAAACAAAGGAGATGCTGCCTAATTTTCTCTAGCTTTAGTCAAGTATGCTAAGCTATCGATTATCTAATGTTAGTATAACTCTAATGAAGGTGGAAACGTGAGCATTGAAGGAGAACGTTCAAGTGAGAGAATAGCTAAACGAAAAGGTATGTAAGGCTAGCCCTTCTTTCAATAAGGCATGGTTCTTTGGCTATATATCTATCCTTTCATGAGCCTATGATGTCCTCCAAATGATTCTATCTTTAAAGCTACTAAAGCTCATGATTCTCATTATGATTTGATTATACTAAATTCCTTATACGATGAGTGATTCTCTAAGGATAGATGTAATGAAACGATGATAGTAATGATGCCAAAGACGCTTATGAGCTCTTATGTATATATGTTTATGTACGACTATTATGTAACACCGAGCTTATATGGCCGGGTATGATATGTATTGCGCGCACACCACTGCAGTTGGGTACAGATAACCCTGAGCCTTGGTAGGGCCAGGTATGTATAATCACCGAGCCTTGCCATGGCCGGGTATGTGAAACACCGATCCTTCATGGTCGGGTATGCTATGAATATGAATATGTAAATGAATATGAATATGAATATGATTATGAATACGAATGTGGATATGAAAGTGTATACAAATACGAATACGAATACGAATATGGATACGGATATGGATATGTACATGTGTATGTACACAAACACGCATTAGAAATGGAAGGTCCCTATGGAAGACAAGTAAGTGTTTATGACGATAGTTCTACTACCTCCCATCTTATACTATTTCTTATGTTGTCTATTATGCTTCTATAATGATGTTGATTATGCTTTACATACTCAGTACATTCTTCGTACTGACTTCCTTTTGTTTATGGACGTTGCGTCATGCTCGCAGTTGGCTAGGGAGACAGACTTGATCCATAGCTTTATTACTCAGAGACTACGTAGTGGAGCTCCATTTCATTCGGAGCTACAGCCTTTGGTATCTATTCTTATGTACATACTTATGGGCATGGCGGGGTCCTGTCCCGCCTATATGATGTGACATACTCTTCTTAGAGGCTCGTAGACATGTGTATATGGTTAGATGTATTTAGCCTTGTCGGCTTATATTTTGGATTTCATTTTGTTAGCCTCGTCAGCTTATGTACATTGATATGGGAATAGTTGTTGATGGTGATATAAATGTATTGTTTCCACATGGGATTAGTATGAGTAATGGATAGAAAGTATGATTTAGCTATGTGGCTCACCTAGATGTGAAAGTTAATGTATGATAAGAGGTGCCCGGTTGGGTTAGCAAGGGGTACCCGTAATGGCCCTCCGGCTAGGTCGTGACAAAAGTAGTATCAGAGCAGTTCTGTCCTAGGGTGTGTCTACGAGCCGTGTCCAGTAGAGTCTTGATTATGGGTGTGTTGTGCGCCACTTATAAACAAGAGGTTGCGGGCATTTTAGGAACGAATGACCTTTTTTCTTCATAAGATCGTGCGATAGAGCCATGATATAAAGATTTCTCTTTTCCTTAACTGTATATTGTGTATTTCACAGATGCCTGTGAAGAGAAAGGCTATGGCAGCCCAAATGGGCAAGGCAGTTGCAGGAAAGCGGGCTGAAAGAGCACCGCCAATGGTTGTAGAGGAAAGTGAGTCCCAGAATGCGGCTCAATCTCAGTCCTCTCATTCAGTACCTATTTTTGAGGAGCATGAGGGAGCCTCAGCCCCAGCTCCAGCACCTCCAGGTCCTCTACCGGATGCTTCAGGCCAAGATGTAAAAGAGGCCATTCTTTTGCTTACTCAATTGGTTGTTGCCCAGACTCAGCGGCAAGGTACAGGGCAAGGTGATAGGGCTGTTAGTGCAAGGGCCCGTGATTTTATTAGCTTGAACCCTCCAGAATTCTTCGAATCAAAGCCGGATGAGGACCCTCAAAATTTTATTGATGGGATGTTGAGGACACTTCGATTGTTACATGCTTCGGACATCGAATCAGTGGAGTTAGAATCCTATAGATTGAGGGATGTTGCGGGTCATTGGTACACAGTTTGGATGGCTTCACGGGGAGCCAATGCGCCTCCCCCGGTATGGCAAGAATTTGTAGGCGTTTTCCTCCGACATTACCTGCCTCCAGAGGTTCGGCGAGCTAGAGCCGATAAGTTCTTGAATTTGAGGCAAGGAAGTATGAGTGCTTTAGAGTATAGTCTCTGTTTCAATTATTTGGCTAGGTATGCTTCTGCCATGGTAGCGGATATGGGTGACTGAGTGCATCGATTTGTGAGAGGCCTAGGGCCACATTTGATGGATAGGTGCTTGACTGCGTCCCTTCAGGATAATATGGATATTTCACGCATTCAGGCCCATGCTCAAAATTTAGAAGAAAGCCAACAACAGCAAATAAGTTAGCGTGAGCATGAAGAGGGTATAACAAGAGGGCTAGATCTTCGGGTCCGATGAGTGAGTTTAGAGGCGGGCACAGACAGCAGTTTTCTAGGCATTCAGGTCATTCTATGACTAGTGTGCCTCTACGGTTTACAGGCCAGAGATTTGATAGATCTACTCATTATGGGCAGAGTCAGAGTATTTTTGATTCACAGTTCAGAGATGATTCGGGTCAGGCGAGGCCATCCGTGCCACGATGTTCCTAGTGTGGGAAGTTACATTGGGGCCAGTGCTGATTAGGTTTAGAGGTTTGCTATGCATGTGGTCGCCCAGGCCATATTATGCGTGATTGCCCCTCGGTTGGTGGTAGAGGTAGGACCCAGCCTTCAGGGTCGAAAGCCGGATCTTCATCATCTATACGCCCTATGGGGCTAGGTTCATATGCGCTAGTTGGCCATGGTAGAGGCAGAGGGAGAGTCCCCAGTTCTAGCGATCCTCAGTACCGTATTTATGCTTTGGCTGGATGCCAAGATCTTGAGTCTTCTCCTGATGTTTTCATAGGTATATTATCGATATTTTCTCATGATGTATATGCTTTGATAGACCCAAGCTCCACATTGTCATATGTTACTCCATATATTGTGGGTCGGTTTGGAGTCAAACCGGAGTCGATCAAACCTTTTGAGATATATACACCCATTGGTGAATCGGTAATAGCTAGCCGAGTATATAGAAATTGCATAGTTATGATTTGTGACCATCGTACTATGGTTGACTTACATGAGTTAAAAATGGTGGATTTTAATGTTATCATGGGTATGGATTGGTTGGCCTCTTTCTATGCCAATGTTGATTGTAGAATGCAAATGGTTCGTTTCCAGTTTTCGAAAGAACCAGTTTTAGAATGGAAAAGGAATATTGTGTCACCAAAAGGTAGGTTTATTTCCTATCTAAAGGCAAGTAAAATGATCACAAAATATTGCATTTATCATCTAGTTCGGGTTCAAGATGTAGAAGCTGAACCGCCAACTCTTCAGTCAGTTCCTGTGGTGAATGAGTTTCCGGATGTATTCCCGGAAGAGCTTCCAGGCCTTCCTCCAGAAAGAGAAATTGATTTTGCAATTTATGTGTTGCCGTACATCAAACCTATATCTATTCCACCTTATAGAATGGCTCTCGCAGAGTTGAAAGAGCAATTGAAGGACTTGCTTGAGAAAGGCTTTATTAGGCCTAGTTCTTCCCCGTGAGGAGCACCCGTGTTGTTTATCCGAAAAAATGATGGCTCCTTGCGAATGTGCATTGACTATCGACAACTGAATAAGGTGACGATTAAGAATAAATATCCTCTTCCGAGGATTGATGACTTATTTGACCAATTACAAGGCGCCAAATGGTTTTCAATGATAGATTTGAGATCCGGGTAACATAAAGTGAGAGTTAGGGAGAAAGATATCCCTAAGACAGCCTTCAGAACAAGATATGGCCATTTTGAGTCCGGGTGATGTCATTCGAGCTAACTAATGCACCGAAAGTCATTATGGATTTGATGAACAACGTGTTCAGGCCCTTCCTAGATTTATTTGTGATTGTATTCATCGACGATATCTTGGTCTATTCTAGGTTCGAGGCAGAACATGCGGATCATTTGCGTACTATCCTTAGAGTTCTTAAAACTCGAGAGTTATTTGCTAAATTTTCTAAGTCTGAGTTTTGGTTGAACTCAGTGACATTTTTGGGGCACATTGTTTCAACCGATGGTATTCAGGTAGATAGCCAAAATATTGAGGCTGTGAAGACTTGGCCAAGGCCCACAACTCCTACGGAAGTTCGTAGCTTTCTGGGCTTAGCAGGTTATTACAGGAGATTTATAGAAGGATTTTCTTCTATTTTCGCACCACTCACAAAGCTGACCCAGAAATTAGCAAAGTTTCAATTGACAGATGTTTGTGAACGTAGTTTCCAAGAGCTAAAGGATAGATTAACTTCTACCCCAGTCCTGACAGTTCCAGAGGGACTGGAAGGTTACGTTGTTTATTGCGACGCTTCGGGCGTTGGGCTAGGCTGTGTGTTGATGCAACATGGTAGGGTAATTACGTATGCTTCAAGGCAATTACGGAAACATGAGAAAAATTATCCAACCCATGACCTTGAATTGGCTACAGTGATTCATGCATTAAAGATGTGGAGACATTATTTGTATGGTGTCCATGTGGATATTTATATAGATCATAAGAGCCTTCAGTATATCTTCAAGCAGAAAGAGTTGAATTTGCGGCAACGACGATGGTTGGAATTGCTAAAAGATTATGATGTTGATATCCTATATCACCCCGGAAAGGCAAATGTTGTGGCTGATGCTTTTAGTCGTAGATCTATGGTAAGTTTGTGTGATGTTTGGACAAAGAAAAGAGAAATGGCTCATGAGCTCCAGTAGTTAACTAGCCTAGGAGTTCGAGTAGTGAACTCATGTAGCATGGGGGCTACCATTCAGAATTCAGCAATATCGTCGCTAGTAGTGGAAGTGAAGGAGCGACAATACGAAGATCCCATGCTAATGCATTACAGAGATACACTCCCCCAGAAGGAGAAGTCATTATTTGAGATCGCAGGAGATGGAGTTCTCCGATGCCGAGCCAGAATATGTGTTCCTGATGTGGCAGGATTACGCCACCAGATATTGAGAGAAGGCCATTGCTCCCGTTATTCTGTCCACCCCGGAGCAACGAAAATGTATCATGATCTTAAATCTATATATTGGTGGAATGGGATGAAGAAGGATACAACGGAATTTGTAGCTCAATGTCCCAACTGTCAACAAGTGAAAATCAAGCACCAAAAGTCGGGCGGATTGTTGCAAGCTATAGAAATTTCAACTTGGAAGTGGGAAGTAATTAACATGGACTTCATTACAGGCTTACCCCGTTCTTGACGTAAGTATGATTCTATATGGGAGATTGTGGATAGACTCACGAAGTCAGCTCATTTCTTTCCAGTCAGAACTACATATATGGCAGAAGATAATGAAAGGCTTTATGTTAAAGAGATAGTGCGACTTCACGGTGTTCCAGTATCTATTATCTCTGATAGCGGAACTCGGTTTACAGCTAATTTTTGGAAATCCCTCCAAGAGGATTTGGGGACTCATGTGAGCCTTAGTACAGAATTTCACCCACAGACTGATGGACAAGCTGAACGTACCATTCAGACTCTCGAGGATATGCTACGGGCATGTATGTTGGATTTTGGAGGTAACTGGGATGATCATTTACCACTTATTGAATTTGCTTATAACAATAGTTATCATTCTAGCATCCAAATGGCACTGTATGAGGCTTTATATGGGTGAAAGTGTAGATCCCCAATTGGGTGGTTTGAAGTAGGAGAGACTAAACTGATAGGGCCGGACTTGGTCCAGCAAGCCATAGAGAAAGTTAAGCTCATACAAGATCGGTTATTAGCAGCCTAAAGTCGTCAAAAGTCCTATGCAGATAATCATCGAAGGGACTTAGAGTTCCAAGAAAAAGATTGGGTATTCTTAAAGGTGTCGCCAATGAAGGGCGTTATGAGATTTGGAAAGAAGGGGAAGCTTAGTCCCCGGTACATTGGGCCTTATGAGATTATACACAAGGTAGGCGAAGTGGCTTACAAATTAGATCTACCTCCTGATTTGGAGTCATTTCACCCAATTTTCCATGTCTCGATGCTTCGTAAGTGTGTTGGAGATCCTACTAGGATCGTGCCAGTAAATGATGTTCAAGTGACAGAAAGGTTGACTTATGAAGAGGCACCCATTGCCTTATTAAATAGGCAAGAACGGAGGCTTAGAAACAAAGAAGTGGCCTCAGTTAAGGTTTTGTGGAGAAATAATAACCGAGAAGAAATGACATGGGAAGCGGAAGAAAATATGAAGTCAAAGTACCCGCACTTATTTCAATCCCCGGAAGAGATCCAAGATGAGACATCAAGATCATGAGGTATGTATGTTTTCCTTTTTATGCATTTGGGTCGTGTGTGGCCAAACTCTATAGCTATTATGTTGTGGCCCTATGAGGAATTGTTATTATAGGATGTTGTGATAGGATGGTAGTGCCATATTACAGGGGAAACTCTGGCGAAATTTTTATAGAATCCCCGAGAACTTAACATTCGAGGACAAATGTTCTTAAGGGGGAAATAATGTTACACCTCGGAAAATTTTTCGTTAATGCACGGTGAATAGACTAACGAAGGGCACGAAGTATACGATGTTTCGATAAGTAAGGAATAGCCTTTGGTGACCCTAATTGAGATTTTAAAGACATCCGAAGTAAGAGAAGAAAGTTTGCCAAGGAAGGCAAGGTATACGTTATGGATCGGAAAGGATTTACGAGTATCAAATTAATGATTACTTAATGATGCTTTGGAGAAGATTTATAACGTCCCTTAGATTGTTAATGAGGTGTTAAACAAGTGTTAAGAAGGTTCCATAAGGATTAGAGATCAAACGAGTTGACGAGAACGAGTTCGGAAAAGCTGGGCATTATACGGCCCAACATACTGGCCGTATAAAATATATCGGCCGTATGTTAGGCCATATATTCAGCCCATATTGGCAGCCTTCACTGGACCAAAAGTACGGCCAAACATACGGTCAGTATAAATTGTACGGACCATATGTTGGTCCGTGAAATCAAAGCGGCACAGATTGTGAAATATTAATAAGGGGACCAAGTTCATTTCATTTTCACTCCCCTTCTCTCTAGAACACTCTAGAACATTTAACCACACCTCTCCCACAAGAATTCAAGAGATATTAATGATCAACTTCATCAAACCAAGAGAATCAAGTGTAACCAACTCATTAAAGTTCATCCAAGACAAGAAATCCAAGAGGAGGTGGAACTAGGGTTTTGCTCAAGTGAAGTGTTTCCACCCAAAGTCCATTCCTACACCATTTAAGGTAAGTTTTATGGTCTTTCCATGTTGTTTAAGGTATTAAAGGTTGAAAGAGTTGGATTATGAAAGGAGATATAAAATGGGTTACAAAGGTGAGAATAATGAGATTTTGAGTAGTAGTTTGGAATGAGTTATAATTCTTGATATGTTGTGATGATAAATATGTTATAAATGACATTAAGAACATGGGATAAACATTTCAGGCAAGAAGAAACCAATCATGGACTAAACCGAGGTAATCAACCTCGGTGACGAAGAGAATGTTAAAGAGACACGAATTAGTGTGCATTTAGAAGCACCATAGAAAGAAGAGCTCATAGCTCTATTGAAGGAATATGTGGATGTCTTCGCCTGCTCATACACCGACATGCAAGGACTGAGCACTGAAATAGTGGCTCACATATTACCCATCAAAAATGGGTTTTCTCCGATCAAGCAAAAGATCCGGACATCTAAACCAGACATGAGTACCAGGATAAAGGACGAAGTAGAAAAACAAATCGAATCTGAAATAGCGGAAGTGACATCCTACCCTACTTGGTTGGCCAACATAGTGCCAACACCCAAGAAGATTTGGATCTGCGTGGACTACCGAGACCTCAACGGGCTAGTCTAAAAGATTACTTTCCCATTCCGAGCATCCACATTCTCATCGATAACTGTGCCGAGCATGAACTGCAGTGATTTGTGAATTGTTTTGTCGGACACCATCAGATACTCATGAGTGAAGAAGACGCTGAGAAAACAGCTTTCATCACTCCTTGGGAAGTCTACCATTACAGGGTAATGCTGTTCGGTCTCAAAAATATCGGCACCGCATACATGAGAGAAATGACTACTCTGTTCCATGATATGATGCACCGAGAGATTGAAATCTACGTGGATGATATTATCATAAAGTTGAGAGAAAGTTCAGAGCATAGCACGCATCTGCGTAACTTCTTCGACAGACTTCGCAAGCTCAATCTGAAGTTAAACCCGGTGAAGTGCACATTTGGATTGCCTGGGGTAAACTGATAGGGTTCATAGACAGCCGATGAAGCATCGAACTAGACCCTACAAAAATCAAGGTAATCCAGGAACTGCCACCTCCCGAAATCAAGAAAAAAGTCATGAGCTTCTTGGGAAGGCTGAACTACATCGGACATTTCATAGCCCAGTCAACCGTGAGTGTAGAACCAATCCTCAAACTGCTCAAGAAAGACGCTCCCACAAAGTGGATGGAGGAATGCTAAGAGGCATTCGACAAAATCAAGAAATACCTTTACAATTCACTCATCTTAGTGCCACCTAGGCCAAGGAGCCCACTGCTGCTATACCTATCAGTATCAGAGAACGCTTTTGGGTGTGTGCTCACCCAACATGACGAAGAAGGCAAGAAGGAACATACCATTTATTATCTGATCAAGAAGTTCACATCCTGCGAATCAAGATACACACTTGTAGAGAAAACATGTTACGCCCAAAAGCTGAGGCATTACTTGTCAGTGTTTACCACTTACCTCATCTCCAGAATAGACCCATTAAGGTATATCTTTCAGCAACGGATGCCCGTTTGGAAGCTAGCCAAATGGGAGATGCTACTAAACGAATTCGACATTGTGTACGTAGCACAGAAGGCCGTTAAAAAATAGGCACTGGACGAGTTGCTGGCAGAAAGTCCCGTCGACAATGAACTCGAACCATTAAGGACTTTCTTCCCAGATGAGGAAGTAATGTCTATGGAAGAAGAGATGGCCAAGCCGTACTCAGGATGGAGACTACTCTTCGACGGGGCAGTCAACTACAAAGGTCTCTGCATTGGAGCGGTGTTGATATCAGAAATAGAACAACTATCTGATGGCCGCAAAACTCAATTTCAGATGTACCAACAACATGGCCGAGTACGAAGCATGTATTCTCGGCCTCATAATGGCATTGGACATGAACATACAAGAGTTATTGGTAATCGTAGATTCTGAATTGCTCACCAATCAAGTGAAAGGAAATTGGACGAGCAAGAATGACAAGATACTGCCGTATGTGAATCTGGTATAGAGACTATGTGAGAGATTCAAAAGCATCGACTTCAGGCATACTCCGAGGTCTCGGAACAAGTTCGCTGATGTTTTTCCTACGAGAGTACTCACATTGATCTGCTGGAAATCACTCTGAAGGAAGAACAGACTCATTGTGCCCACATTGAGGCCGAGCCAGATGGCAAACCATGGTATGCCGACATCAAGGCATATCTAGAGAAAGGAGAATTCCCTCCAGAAAGCTCGGGAAATTAAAAGAAAACCATCAGGAGGTTAGCCAATGGATTCTTCCTGAACAAAGAAGTGTTATACAAGAGAACACCCGACCTCGGGTTGCTCAGACGGCGTCCACGAAATTGCTGAAAGAGGTACACATAGGGGCATGCCGACCTCACATGAATAGATTCATCCTGGCCAAGAAAATCTTGAGGACAGGATACTATTGGATGACCATGGAGCATGACTCCTGCAAATTTGTGCAAAAATGCTATCAATGCCAGATACACAGGGACCTGATCAAGGTACCTCCAACAAAACTCCATGTAATGAGCTCACCTTGGCCATTCGTGGCATGGGGGATGGACGCCATCGAGCCCATCCAGCAACCAGCATCCAATGGACATCGCTTCATCTTAGTCACCATGGACAACTTCACCAAATAGGTGGAAGCAACTTCTCACAAATCAGTGACCAAGAAGGTCGTGGCCGACTTCGTCAAAAATAATCTCATATGCTGCTTCGGTGTGCCCGAGTCCATCATTATGGAGAATGGAGCCAATCTGAACAACCATCTGATGAAAGACATTTGCGAACAGTTCAAAATAACTTACAGGAACTCAACTGCATACAGGCCACAGGTGAATGGAGCCGTAGAGGCTGCCAAAAAAAACATCAAGAGAATCATGCGGAAGATGATCCATAACTACAAGAATTGGTACGAGCAGCTACCCTATGCTTTGTCAGGATACAGAACTATAACTCGAAAATCCACCGGAGCAACACCTTACCTCCTTATTTACGGTGTAGAAGCGAAATACCCGCGGAAATAGAAATTCCCTCGTTGAGGATCATTCAAGAAGCTAAATTGAATGATGCAGAATGGGTTAAAAATCGCTACGAGCAACTGGCCATGATAGATAAAAAGAGAATGGTAACAGTACGCCACGGACAACTATACAGATAGAGAATGTCTCGTGCTTTCAACAAGCAGGTCAGAGACCGACTCTTTCAAATTGGACAACTCGTACTCAAACGAGTCTTCCCTCATCAGGATGAATACAAAGGAAAATTTGTACCAAATTGGCAAGGACCATACATGGTCCGAAAAGTGCTTTTAAGAGGAGTTGTAGTCCTAGCCAAGATGGATGGAAAAGAATGGCCCAAAGCTGTCAATGCAGAAGCGCTCAAGAGATACTACGTCTAAGATTCCATTTGCTTGTAATTGCATTATTATTTCCTTGTAATCGCACCTTTTGCTTGTAATCGTACTTTTGTAATAGCATAGGAAAAACAATCACCTTTGTAATATAAACTACATAATGACTTGACTTCCCCACAGTGGGATACGTAGGCTGTCCACATCGGACCCGGTCGCATTATTAGTAAAAATCAAAACTCAATGACCTTCTTCCGAACTACGTTCGACCTGATTCCTTCTGCGACAGGATACGTAACCGCTTGCGAGCTCAATGGTCATAAAAGAAAAATCCAAGAAACCCTTAGGAAATCTCATAGACACGAAGTCGGAAAGAAGTAATCGAAATCAAAGTACAAGAAGCAACGCAAGAGTCAGCCAACGTCAACTCTGCACTAGGGCAGAATGTTTTAGGAGACCTAAAAAATTCCTGCACAACGGGACGATACAAGAGTCAATCAAATCAAGACTTGAAACTGGGTAGAATTTTTGAGAAAGATCTCAAAAATTCCACCAGTCCAGGAATACAGCAACAAGACCTCCTGGAAGAGCAGAAGACCTCGTTTGAAAAACACGTGTCATGACATTTAAAACAAACAAAAAAATTCAAAGAAAACAACACACATTTTATAACTTTATCTTTAGATTTTTTCAAACAAAATTAGCATAAGTTCACTCTAAAAAACCATCGCTCGAAATATTGAGTCCAAGAGGAACGGATTCAGAGAATACACCAGACAGGAGGACAACGACACTAATCGACCTTTTAGGAAACTAACTATTTTTGTATGGATGCAGGCTTTGGAAAAATCAAACAGGAAGGTAGATACATCATCAACCAGCGTACCCGCGATGAAAGTCGAAAGGTAAACTCAACCTGACATTAATGGCCGAAAGGGCCAGAACAGAAAGAACAGAAAAAGCACATCTGACCACAAAGGTCATGATAATAAGCAATGAAGGCATATTTGACCACAAGGGTTGCACAACGAGTAGATGCCAAAGACATATCTGACCGCAAGGGTCTTGAGAACAATGAATGAGCATAAAGATTCGGGCTAACCACGAAGGGCACCAAAAAAAATGGACAAAAGACATGACTGACCGCGAAGGTCATGAAATCAATGGCAAAGATACGGCAGACCAAAAGGGTCACAAATGAACGACAAAGACATATTTGATCACAAGGATCATGAAAGAACGAAAAGACACATCTTACCGTGAGGGTCGCGAGATGAACGGACAAAAATGACGTATCTGACCACAAGGGTCACGAAATGAACGAAGCAGGACATATCTAAGCACAAGGGTCAACAAACAAAGAACGATAAGTATATATTCGACCATCAGGGTCACAGCTAATGCAAAGGACGAAAGAAAGATCATCCAGCCAAAAGGAGCATATCTGTCATTTACATGCCGCGAGGGCCATTCATACAAACAGCCGCGAGGGCCATTCATACAAATAGTTGCGAGGGCCATTCATACAAACATAGCCGCGAGGGCCATTCATACAAATGTAGCCGCGAGAGCCATTCATACAAACGTAGCCGCGAGGGCCATTCATACAAACATAGTCGCGAAGGTCATTCATACAAACATAGCCGCGAGGGCCATTCATATAAATAGACGCGATGGACATTCATACAAACACAACTGTGAGGGCCATTCATACAAACATAGCCGCGAGGGCCATCATACAAACAGTCGTAAGGGCCATTCATACAAACAGCCGCGATGGCCATTTATACAAACAGCTGCGAGGGCCATTCATACGCTGTGAGGGCCATTCATACAAACATAGCCGCAAGGTTCATTCATACAAACATAGCCTCGAGGGTCATTCATACAAACATAGCAGTGAGGGCTATTCATACAAACACAGCCGTGAGGGTTATTCATACAAATATCGCCGCCAGGGCCATTCATACAAACACAGCCACGAGGGCCCTTCATACAAATATAGCCGCGAGGTCCATTCCTACAAGTAGCCACGAGGGCCCTTCATACAAATATAGCCGCGAGGTCCATTCCTACAAGCAGCCAGCCACGAGGGCCATTCATACCAACAGCCGCGAAGGCCATTTCATTAAAAAAAAAATACTACTACAAGGACCATTCCATTCAAACAAAATACCGCCACAAAGGCCATCCACACAAACAAGAAACAGTCATAAAGGCTATTTATCGAAGAATCATGCTTAAACCACGAGGAAGATCCATAATGCTGTCAAAATTCGAAAAATAGGTACACAGCTTCATAAAGGAACCGGCTCGCTGAACTAGATCCGGACAATTGCTAAGCAAACGTGAAACTTTTTGTTACGCACCTGTCAAGATAAGGTGCCTATAAGAGTCAAGCTCTCTGGCCAGGATTTGGAAGCCATCCGATCTCAGACTCAACCACAATTTTGTCTGTTATTTGCTTTCTTTACTAAAAATCGCGATAGGTCGGATGCACACCGGGAAATCCGAAGATATTCCCACATAAGGGATATACTCTTCTCCAGGAATTTGAAATACATGTCACCTGATTCCCAGAAACAATGGATATGTAGGCAAGCTTAAGACCAGAGAGTCGTTCACATTCTAACAGGCGTCCAAAGAAATCTCAATCACAACACTGGAGATCTCAGGACTTCCCTTCAAATCACTCAAAGTCCTTAGTTGAGTCGAACTACAAGTGGCCTGAATTCTTGTACAACCCGAGATATATAGGAAACCCAGAAACTGGGGTCCGACCACATATTTGAAAACTGCATAAAAATGAGAGGTAGAATGAGTTGGGTCAGCCAAAAATTAAGGTTAGTCAAATTTCATTGCTCAGGGATGCTCTCGTCATCCACGAACATTGAAGGGGCAGTTGTTGACACCTAATTTTTTACTTCCCGTAATTTATTTAAATTACCCAGAATCCTTGGATAATAAACAGAGTGAACCATGCATTCTTAGAAGTCAAAATGATCTTACAAAATTATTTAAGATAATAGTTTACCATTCTTATTTGATAAAATAATTTCTATAATATTATAAATCATTTATGAATTAATTTGCACATTTTTACAACAATTATGAGTTATTTTCTTGACTTAACCAAAGAGATTTTTTTTTTTTTTGATAATTTGCCATAAATCAATTAGCAAATGTTTTATTCTGCTTAATCCAAGGAATCTGATTAATTAAAAGAATTAATTATTTTACTCCTCAACTCTTAATTTCCCCACTTTTCATATTATTAATTAATTAAATGCTTAATTGTGGTTAATTCCCCAGAAATTTTTTATTGAGAAATTGACAAGGGCTACAATTGAAATGTTGGATTCTGACCTTAATCGACAGCCGATTTTGTAAGTTGACCTAATTGAGTTCATTCTTGCAAAATTAGCCTTCTATTCTTCTAATGTGATCTTATTTTAAACTGTCAAATCCATTAGTTCAAATTAATTAAGGTCATCATTGTATTTTGACTCCAAATTGTTTAATTGGGCCAAATAGGGCTATAATTGAAATAATTGATTAGATTAAAATCGTTTAAGGCCGTATTTGCAAGTTTAAGCCCATTTACATATTTACCCGCATTTAAATCGATTAATCAGAATTATGTCTTAATTTGGTTATAATTGGAATATTGTGGTTGTTGTGGTTCACTTTTTACGCGGTGTTAAGGCATAAAAGTTACTACAAACTCATTGGTTCTCTTTCGGACTTTGTTTTGAAAAAGAGTCGCCACCTAATTTTAAGGAAATAAGGAAAAATTAGTTTTGAAGGATTTATTCAAATACAGTGAAAAATCATTCGTAATCCAGAGTTCTAGGTAAGGGTTTTGATAATCCCCTGGGGAAGGTGTTAGGCACTCCAGTCTTAAGGATCCGTACTATACGGTTGACCTTCGAATTTCAGTGTATGAGTACTTGTTTAAACTACTTATTGTTTTGGGTTTACTTTCCCGTAAAGAACTGTCATGCATATCATATATTTTTATAAGAGTATATCCCCTTTATTTATAGGGTATCGTAGTTTTGTATTTATATTATCCGAGTATAAGTAGTTTCCTTTTAAATATAATGAATAAGTATAAGTTCGTAAAAAAGGGTGTAAAGGAAATGTTATTTTTTATAAGTTATTTATTTTATACTCATACACCGAGGTTCGGGTTGACTAGTACTGGTGCATTTCAATCTTACCCGGAACTTTATATTATGCGTAGATTCTTTAAATGTTTATAAAGGCATTTTATATTTGAACGAGTATACCCTGTCTGAAAATGTAAGATAATTTGGGCCAACTTTGGGCCAAAACACTGTTTCACTTTAAAATCCTTCATTTGTCTCTATATTTTTTTTAGAAACGGGTATTCATAACTTGGTTAAGAAAAATCTGGTTTTTTGTTTAAGTGTAAAACTGGTCAATATTTTGTCAAAAGATTTTCCACTTATCAAGGAAGTTGTATGAGTTAAAGGCTAATTATGCTAAATCTGTTTATTTAGAGCTAATTTTAGGAAATTCAATTTGGAGTAGGAATTAAGTTAATCAACTTATTTTGTGAAATACCTTTATTATATAAAATGCGATTGTCGTTTAATACTTAGGAAAAATCATAGTGATTTATTTGAAAGCAGCTTTGAGAGGTCTCATTTTTGTACTTAGTTGTAAAAAGGTGTTATGTTTGAGTCCGTGGTTTTGAAAATAGCGTACGGGGACCTAAAGTCGACTAAACGGCATAAGAACCGTTGTCCTAAGAAGTCTAATTCCAATCATAAGGATTTTTCACTATAATATGAGTTTGAATACACATTGTTTACAAGTACATCAAGTTAGGAATAAGTCAAAAAATAAATGTAAAGAGACTAAGTTAGACTAGGGGCGTACCAAGCCCCTAGTTGGCCATTTTCACCCATGGTTGGGCCTTCTGCACGCCTCACTATCTTCTTTGTCTTTCCGGACTCTATTTTGAAGTAGTATTCGCACTTGGGCCTTAGGCCCAAGGGGTGGTTTTATGCATTTTGACCCAAGCGGCCGCGTGGTAGGAGGAGGAGGAGGACAGAAAAGAAAACACCGGTTAGTTTATAATCGTTGAAATTATCACTAAGGTAAATGACTAAAGTTATAAACACACACATGTTTATAAGATAAAGTATACACACGTACACACATATATATAAAGGGATCACACTTGATCCATACTTACCCCTTTGCGTATACAAGTGGTGCTCAAATTATCTTAAGGACTTAGAATGGCATGGGGACCATGTCTGCATCTCGTAATCCTGATGTCGCACAAATTCCAAGGGGCCTCGAAGGACCCCAAGAATGGCTAATACCGGAGAGATTAAGACAACCTCGAATTGCCACACTTGGTCCTAGATCTATTTGAATCTCATTAGAAAGGACAGAGAGAGTACAAAACCAGCAGATCGCTTAAATATTCAAGTAATCATGTTGAGGGTTGGTACAGTTTTCACATAATTACAGGGAAGAGTAAGCAATCACAAGAGACAATACACAAGCACATACACATGAAGTTCATACTATAGAAGACCTTAATGATACAAAACAGTAATAAAATCAAACACATAACTCCTTTGAAGGGGCAAAGACAAGCAGTAATAACAGCTGTAAACAAGGCAAAAGGGGAGAAGTATGCAGTTACTAAGGACAAGGAAAGGCAAACCGGGAAAAGAACATCTCATGAGTGGACTTAGAGTCTCAGCAAGAGCAGGTAACATTGAATATTTAAAGAAAGTATAGGCAGTAGGTATATGTGATCAGAGGACAAACATGATGGGTAAAGGTGCACCTTAAAATTCAATAACAAACTTAATTCAAAGAGAAGCATCTCATATCCAGCAAATGGTAGTCAACCCCAACCAGTTAAGCCAAATATAACTAGACTTAGACAGGTATGTCAAATATGCATACTAAAATGAAAAGAGGTATGTTTAAACTTATTCAGATGAGTGTGAACATCAACCATGTCAAAGACTCAAACAAATTGAAGATGAGTCAAATGAGTACTACAAGGTGATAGCTATATCATGGCATCTCAGGATAGGCAAAGGCAAATCATGTTGACAACCAACTCAAAATATCAATGCAGAGCTAAGTGGAGTGTGGTTTCATACAGTAAAGACACAGAGGGAACAATTCCAAATAGGGGAAGGTACAGCAGCAGACTTATCAAGGATTTGATACCAATGATGGCATTGCAGCCATGGTTGTAAGTTCAAGAGAGGCATAAAAGGCAATGCATGAGTCAAACTCTAAGTATAGGATGTATGGTCAAAGGCAGGTAGCAGGCAGGAATTTTGAAAAAAAGAAAGATCAAACCATATCAACCATCTAAGGCACATAAGTCACAAGGTGAGTTAATTCTAGCTTCATTAATATGTGCCTAAGGTCACTGGGCATATTCAAACACAGGGCTAATTTGCAAATAAGGGAAATGGGAAGGGATACACATGTGCACAAGAAGAGCAAGTAAACAAAGAGGACAGGCTAGCAGTTTGGAATACATGATGCAGGGCCTTTACAGTAGGAGCATAAGGTCCCATAGTTCCAAGACAAGTAACCCAAGAATCAAGACACTGGACCAATTGATCATGTAAGGCACAGAGGCAAACTAAGTGAAAACAGCATTCCAAACAAGATATAGGGGAAAACACTCAGATATAATGGCAGAACAAGGCAAGGATAGGTGCAAATGATGCTACAGCTCAGCAGAATAGTCAAGTGGGATCTATGCTATTTGATCAGGTGAGTGAATGACAAGGCATAGTAAGACTTAGGGCAACACAAAAGGAAAAAGAAATAACCCATGGTACATTATGACTCTGCAGTAAGCTGGACCTTAAGTAAATCAACAAGTGAGTGCAGATTTTAGTTCTTGATGATATTTGCAAACGACAAGCATACACATACTGAACCTCCAATCAGTTATCAAAGAGGCAAGGTCAAGCAACACAACAGGGAAACCATGTGACACCACTTATCAGGAAGATTCAAAGACTCAATGTCATGCCACATAGACCTTTGAGGAGCACAACCTATTCCCATGTTTATGCAAGACTTCATAACTTTTGCCAAATCAAGGAATCACCACAGAAGGGCAAACAAAATAGCAGTTTGAGCGTGGTTCATGATATAAGGTTCCTAAATATAATCAAAAATGTGAAAACTCACAAATTTCATACTCTCATGTGAGAAATTTGGCCACTAACAGCTCGAGACAAGAGAGATACAGTACACCTAGTCTAAGAATTACAGAGGGATGGGCATTTATTGTACTTTCTAGACAAAAAGCAGGCAAACCATACAATTTAAAGGGACGAGACTTGAGCATTTAGGCATTTGAAAGCTTGGAAAGTTCATAAAAGAAGTTCTTTATCTAGGCATGATGTATTTTGGTTCATTACAACAACTATTTTGAAGCACAAGAACAGACAAGGGCATGATATGGTGGAGGTATGGCCTAAGGCCCTAACAAAAATGAATGAAGACACTTTAGGCAACTCAAGTGGACATTGTAAACAGATATTCATGGATAGATCAACCTACAACATTTTTGAGATTCAAACGATCAAGATAGATATGGCATAAGAGGGCATACACTTAGAAAACCAGGCAGCGTCATGACTAGAGTAGACAAATAACAGTATGACATTCTAATAAAAGGCAGGTATAGCATGGTTAATTTGATATTGACAATGGTGGTCTAACTAATGATGCAGTAAGCAAAAGCAAAATAGGATTTTGGGGTTTCAAGCCACAGAATCATGTACGCCAGCTAAGTGGAATATAAGATTTAGGATGCCAAGACAATGCTAAATAAAATGCAGGTATAATGGAAGAGAGCAACAAACTTAATATCAGGTTTAGGTGATACATGTGCATGGGAATGCAGAAGCAACCTAGGAAAATTAATCAAAAGACACATCACAGGGTTTATAGATTTCAAGTTGAGCATCATCATCTAAGTATATGACATATATGAGCGAATAGGCTAGTTGACTTGATCATAGAATGGCACAACACTTCAGGCTAACAGGATTAGCACTAAAACAGCCTCACTTTACCTCAGTAGGGGTCAATATTCCCATAAAAAACACACACAAAACAAACAACCATGACATACATGGTGAAAACAACTTTACACAAGCAGGTAGAGGTGGAAAATTTATATGCAGATGCAAAGGTCAAGCTTAAATGGGAGGTTCCATATAAATTCTAAAGCAGAAAACCAAATGAGACTTGCCACCCCTCATATTTTGGAGTCACACTCAATTAGAATGGTCCTCTTACTAACAGCCAGTTGGTAAAAATCAATCCTAGACAAGAGCAGACTAGCACAAAACCAAAATGAATTACTTCTTAATCATAGATGACCGTTACAACAAATTATACTCCTACAATATGTCATGAACAACAAAGACAATATAGAATATAACATTAGAGACGGGACACTGAAGTGATCAGCCTGTTTTCTTTTCAAAAGGGCCATCAAACAAATCAACTAATCCACTCTTTACCCCTCTCTATTATACCAACACCCCCAAACCAATACCAAGCACATATTACCAATCATTTCACTCTAACCTGATTCATTTTAGCCTAAATTCAGAGAAAATAGACCAAACAACACATGGCACAGGACATTGGCAACATTAGCAATATAACCTAACCTAAATCAAAGTTAAGAATAGCCATTTCACAAGTTGAGTGATATGTTATACTACTGGACACATGATTAACACAGTTATCCCATTATCTAGTGATTCTCATTCGAAACAAAGCACATTCTAGTCCAAGATCATAAAACCACAATACTAATCTAACGGCACAAAACTTTAACTAAATAATCAAGCACTTAATGGAATAGTTAAATTAAGCAACTATCTACTACTAACAAGAAACATCTAATCAAAACAGAAAACTACGGCAAAATTAATGGAAATTAAAGGAAAATCAATAAACAAAAAAGGGGCTACCTTTTTTGTGTGCAGCCTGGAACTAAGAATGGATTTGAGAGCACTCTTTTCACTTCTTAACTCAGCCAACAACCCACAAAAATAAAACAACTAGTTTTCACCAAAACAAGATATAAACAAAAAAAAAAAAAACTAAAGGAACTTCACTTAAAACTCAAAATTGTATCAAGTCAAAAAGCTTTATGTTTCTACTGATTTTTCAAGCAGCAAAACTTACTTTTCAATGGAGATGTGGGGCTCTACTTATAGAACCCCAAAACAGCAACAAAAACTTAAATTTTCTATGTGGTAACAAAGGATATGTGGTAACAAACGATTTTACTCAGATTTAACAAAGGGGGCGGTTGAGATTACACCCAAAGAGATCAATGGCTGAAAATCGAGTAAAACCATTGAGAAAAGAGAGATAAAAATTGAAAAACAAGGATTGTACCTTTAAGGGGCTGTTTGGCCTGATTTTCGTGGAGAGAAGGATGAAGCATTAATGGCTTCGCCTTCTCTCTTCACGCCACTAGTAAATGGCAATGGGATAAGGCCGGGTAGGTGGCGGAGGACAGGCGCGTCGTGGAGTAGGGCTGCTAGGGTTTCACCTTAGCCCCCTCTCCATTTTGCAATATGGCCCCTCCCCCGGTTTTGTTATTACCCCTACTCCATTTTGTTATTATGAGGGAGTATTATGTCTTGTTGGGCCAGGTCTGGCCCCTTTGTGGGCTCGAACTGGCCTCTTTTTGTTTTTTGAAATTTTCTTTGTTTTGTATATCATGGGCGTATATGAGCATATATGATGAGTGTCAAGCTTATATGAAATTTTAACTCGTACTCTGTCAAATTATAGTATAGAAAGATGTCGAACCCACATAGATTGGTTTATCTATTCTACAGACGTTTCTTATTTTAATTACTATTTGAGAATATCATAAGAGAGTTGATTGGTGAGTTAATTAACTAAAAATGTGTAAATAAAGCAATGGAGAAATATTTTAATTTTTCACAAATGTAATAAAAAGTGTTGGGATTTTGACTTCACTTAATATGTCTATTATATAGTAGATTTATTTATTCTCCAATTTATATTTCTCAAAAATGTATAAATGCCTCTCGCGATTACATTTATATATTATTACTTAAGTTGAACAATTAATTGCACTCCTCTTGGTTATACAAATTAATTATCAAAACAGTAATATTGAAGAACCAGAAATATATGCTTGAACTGAAACATGCTCTTTATAGTAAGTCCCTTTCGGTTACCTTACTTGCCATAACTAATTATTACACTATCTGCCTCTCTCGATTACAAATAAGTGTAAAATTAATTATAACATAAAAGAGATAGATGTTACCAAATAAACGTTTAACATCTGTCATGTTACACCTTGGAAATCCTCCGTACATGTACAGTGAATGGGTGAGCGAAGGACATAACATATGCGATGTTTTGGCAAGCAATAAGGGTGTAAATGGCCCTAATTAAGACTCTCAAGACATCCGAGATGAGGAACGAAAGTTAGTAAGGAAAAGCAAACCATATGTTGTGTATCAGATGAAAATAATGAGTAACGCTTCTGTGATGGCATGATGATGGTTAGAGACATGTTATACCGTCCCTAAGATTGGTATTAAGGTGTTAAGCAAGTACTAAGAAGGTTTCATAAGAATCGGAGATCAAACGAGTCGACGAGAACAAGTCTCGAAAAACTGGGCAAACATACGGCCAGACATACTGGCCGTATAAAATCCACGGAACGTATGTCCAACCGTGGATTTGTCCCAGCACAATATAGCTCACTGGACCAAACATACGATCCAACATACGGTCAGTAAAAATTATACGGACCGTATGTTGGTCCGTATAAAGTGGGTCGGCCAGATTTCAATTTTAAATATAAGGGACCCTTTTCATTTCATTTCCACTCTTCACTTCAAGAACCCTCTAGAGAATACTCTAACATTCATCCATAAGAAAAATTCAAGGGGAATTGAAGATCAACAACATAAAATCCATGGAGCAAAGCATATGAAACTCAAGTAGGATTCATCTTCTTCAAGAAAACCCTAAGGAGGCGAAGTGAAACTTTGGTGCAAGAGGAAGAATTTCATTCAAAGCTTGTTCCACCATCATCTATGGTATATTTCATGATTTTACTATGTTTCTTAAGGTATTGGAAGGCTAAGATGCTTGGATTGTAGAAAAGCATGGAAAATGAGTTTTTAAAAGGATGAGTAGTGTCACAATTGAATGGTAGTTGGATGGAAATCATGAATGTTTATATGTTGTGATAATGAATACATTATAAGTAACGTTTAGACCATGGGATAAGTGTGACGTATGAGGAGATGTGATGATAGGCTAAAACCACTAAATGTGGAGAAATTGGAGGAAATTGGTGGATTTTGCTAAATGTATATAAGCGATAATTGTTGGTTTCTATATTGTGATTATTGTTGTGAATGTTTGGGGACTGAAATAGAATATGAGAAACGTAATAGAAACAAAGGAGATGCTGCCCAATTTTCCCTAGAAGTAGAAGTCCGTTCTTATAATTGCTTAGCTAACGATGGCATGAACTCTCTTGAAGGTATACACGAGTGCATCATAAGGGAAGCGAGCAAGCGATAAGAATGGTAAACGTCCAAGGTATGTGAGGCTAGTCCTTTTCTTCCATGGCATGAATCCTAGGACATGATTCTTCTTTCATCCTCATGATTCTCCTACATTCCTAAAGGCTAAGAGTCCAAGATCATGAATAATTATACTAGATAAGAGCAATGTTATGAGTTTAGTAGTGATATGATGTCATTCCTTGCTTATACTCACCTCATACATTAATCCCTTCGAGGTGAGGCAGAATGGTTATAAATGTTCATAATGGGATCGAGGGTTCACGACCTTCTGTCACCTCGATAAAGTATAGTTGTTCTAGAGTCTTCATGTATATACTATGATGAGCATATTACGATGAGCATATATGATGAGCATGTTATGATGAGAACGATTTTATGTTTAAAGGTTCCAAGTTTACGATTTCAAAGACGACATGAGAATGTTGAGCCATCTATTGACTTCTCGATGTTATTCATGAATGATGACTACATTTTCTCTAAGACTCCAAAAACATATGGATTGACTTCTTATAAGATTATGACCCTATCTTATGTTTCCTCTTGATGTTATTATTCATATTTGTATTCTTCATTGATAGTCCACCTTATAATAATTGTTCCTTCCAGGTGAGACATGACGATCATGATTAATTCATAATATAGTCGGAGGCTACCGACCTTACGTCACTCCGATAGAGCCATAGCTTTTTCTTGGGCTCTCATGCATGCTATGTGTATTATATAAGTATATGATATGTATATGTATTCAGGGGATATGGGGAAAGGTAAGGCGCTATAGACGCATAGCCACCTGGTCAGCTGGCATATTATGATCTCATCCCGGACGCGGGGTGCCCGGACGCGGGATTTATGGGTGATGGATCGGGCCGTACGTTCCACGGCATTATATTGATATATGATGATATATGGATCGGGCTGCAAGTTCCGCAGTGATATATGATACGATGTTTTATGAGTATGCATGCATGAATCCGCCTTAAGAGGCAAGCAGTTACTGGTTATCTTCTTATTCTCTCCCTTATTTCTTGATGTATGCCTTACATACTCAGTACAATGTTCGTACTGACATTCTTTTCTTTTTGGATGCTTTGCTCATGCCCACAGGTAGACAGGGAGACGCTGCAGATCCGTAGGATCCATCTACAGATTTACATGAGCACTCCACTATTCCGGAGGTGCTATTCGGTTGATCCTTTTGTGTATATTGGTATATGTCATCCAATAGAGGCTCGTAGATACTCGATGTGGGTTATGTGGTTCCATGACGTGGATAGTATGTATGTGTATGAGTATATTGAAATATGTTCTTGTGTCAGAGCATTATATTTTGTAATGAAAACCAGATCCTTTTTTGAAGTTAACAAGGAATCGACGAATGATTGTTAAATGGGTTAAGGAAATGATAGCACGAGCGGTGCTCGGTGGTTAGCCCCGGGTACCCGTCGCGGCCCCCAGCTGGGTCGTGACATGTCAATGCGACAATTAACTTACATTACTTCTTCCGCCTCTTTCGATTACAGAATTAGTAAAAAATTAATTTGTAGCATAAATTTGATAGACACTAACAAATGAAATAACATCTAACTATAAAGAAGATAGTTAAATAAAAAGCTTCCGCTCAAACATATGAAATTGAGGAATAATAACTACTATTATATAGAAATATTAAGATCCGTCATTCTCCCAACACATAAGAAAGTTACTCCATATTGGAGTTAGTAATACTAACGGAAATATTCTTATCCATTAAATAAGAAAATAGGAGAAATATTCAAGAAGAATAATTCCACTATTTAATTAAAAGCAGAAACTAGAATAATTTCCTACACTGAATAACCGAAGAAGCTATAAAGAAAAGGCTCTAGAATGGAAACAAAGTATTATTATGCTTCCTCTCCATTTTCTGTCTCCATAAGCAGCTTCAAATGTTGATATTTATAGAGTTTTTTTCTTTAGCAAAATCTTCCTGTGTGCACGCAAGCTTTTTGCAATACTTTTCTTCCAATTTAGCCAATCAGCAATAGGATGTTGATTAAAGAAAATGGTGTGTTCACGAACTCTTTTGCCAACTTGCATGTATTCATAGCTGCTCCCTTTCTTTTATTGAGAATAAGGTTTGTCTTCCTCTTCCTTTAGCATTCTTAGTTTCAATTTTGATGGGTCCCGCATTAAGGAAAATTTGCACAATTGTTTTCATCTTTGCAGCACTTCCTTTTCTCTTTCTTCATTCTCGTCATTTTTCTTCCTTTTTCGTTTTCTTCTTGTTTCTGTTTCAGTTTGTGGGTCCCATATTTAAAAGAATTTGTCTAATTTATTTCATCTTTGCAACACCTCTTTTCTCTTTCTTTTGCTTTTTCTTTTTTGGATCTTCTTTTTTTTTTTTTTTTTATATATATTTTTTATCAATTACCCAGATAAGCTCTGAGTCGTGTTGTATTAGCAAAAAAGAGCAGAGGGGGGCTAGACCTGTCCTCAATACAACACAGCCAAAGGTGATTAAATCACCCCAAGGAGACCAGAAGGCTTACAAAACAATATATTAGAGCGCCTTCTGGTATATCACTAATCAAACCAATTTAGCTAACAAAAAAATTGGCTTTGTCATATTTACACCTAAGACTGGGCAGTTGCCACTTATCTAACTGAAAAGAGCCTCTTGCTTGTCTAGGAAAATGAAGGAGAGACTGAGTGAGGAGATTCTGAGTAGATGTGGAAGCAAATTTTGCTAAAAGATCTGCAACGTGGTTCCCTTCTCTGAAGCAATGGCTCACTTGAATCCCAACTCTGTTCTTGATACTTCGGATGGTGTCCAGAACTTGTTTTAGCTTCATGTTAGTGACAAAGTTGTTATCCAACATAGTAGCTATGACCTTAGAATCTAGTTCAAGGGTAAAATTCGTGTATCCATGTTGATAGCACCATTTTACCCCAAACGCTGCTGCTAAAGCCTCCGCCATATTGCTACTACAACAGTTGACAGAAATGAAAAATGCCATAATCAGTTCACCCTGACTATTTCTTACAATTCCACCAATGCCTGCCCTGCCACTCTTATGTAAGTAACTACCATCTGTATTGATCTTGATGCTTCCAGGTTGAGGACAGATCCAAGTAACTTGCTTCACCATATGCATTGGCCTAAGTTTCTCTATTATAAGACAAAAAGTAGGCCAGTGGTTGATATCTTGCAACTTCTGAAAATACTTGGTCAAAACAACTTTGATATGACCAAAAGCTTGATAAAACATCCTGCTATAAAGGAAGTGTCTTTGGCCACCATGTTTGCAAGCACACCACTGCTTCCATAATTCCCAGCAAATGAAGTTAGGAGTGATCTTTAGTAGAATCTTGTGAACATTATTTTCAGATTTTCTACTCCACCAATTGTTGAAGATGTTGACAATGGGCTGATTTGCATGTTGTATTCCAAGGGGGTTTCCCATATTATTCCACATGTATCTTGTTGCATCTCCTTCTCCAAAAACATGATGCATAGTATCATTTTGTGTAATCCTGCAACAAAAACAATCAGTTTGTGAGTTAATATTAAATCTGATAATAATATCATTAAAAGGCAACCTCCTTTTAAATATCCTCCATGCCAAAAAGGAAATTTTAAAAGGAACTCTGTTATGCCAAAGATTGTTAAGGAAATTATTTTTTGGCCTATGATTTCTAACAATTTGCCAGGCAGAATCATTTGTGAAAATCCCATTGTCAGAGTGATTCCATATGGGGTAATCCGGTTCACTGTTATTACCAATTACAATATTGGAAATCCAATTCACAATGTGATTGGGTATAACAGTGTTTAATTTGTCAATATTCCATCTTCTTCTTCATTTTGCTCTCTTGATTTATTTATTAAATTATGATATTTCCTACAAATAAAATATAGAAATATTAATATTTAAAATTAAATAAAAACTTAATTTATATATGTATTTTTGTCTTATCAGTATATCTAATGAATATACACTCGCAAGGGTAGAATATGAATTTTAGCAAAAAGGTCGTTGTTTAAGGCACGCAGTCGTACAAAGAAATAATTAAAACAAGGTCGAATGGGGACGTAATAAAATTAACAAAGCGTTTTAAACTAATTTTGCAGAAACAGCCTCAAATTGACCCTCAATGAAATAAGAATTGCAATTATGGCCAACGTTTGTAATCAATTGCAGAAATACCCTTGCAATTAAATATTTGCAAATATAGCCTTATTTTGATAATTAATTTAACCAATTAAAGCTATCTTGTGTTAATGTCCTTAATTAATTTGCCCATGGCTTGGACATTTCAATTAAGGCAATTTACAATTCGGCATTTGCAAAATTGACCCCAGCTATATTGAACCATGAATTGGTTAATCATGAGGTGATCATTTATGCAAGAATAACAATAACTAAAAATCATAATTTTAAAACAATTTTGCCAAAATGGGACAAATATGCACATATATCATAATTCAAAGGTTGAGGGGTAAAAAATTGTAAATTCTTTTAATTACTAAAATTCCTTGGATATAAAATAAAAAAAAATTGCCTTTCATCTATTTTTCTGATTTTACTGAATTAAATGAACAATTGTATAAAATTGTTCTACTGCTGATAAATTATAAAAATATTATAAAATGATGACTGCTGATAAATTTCCGAATAATCAACAGAGCCTTAAAGATAACCCCTTTAATTTATGAAAGTAAAATACTAATCTGAATAATTGTTTACAATTATTTTGAATTTCTGTGAGTGTGCAAAATTATCATAATTATTATCCAAGGACCCTGAGTAATCGAAATAAATTTACGGGATGTCAAAAATCAGGTGTCAACATTGGTTAATAATCAATTCTTTTTTAGTTATACCTATTTATTTAATTTACTCATTTTGCCCTTCATACACAAATATACACTAAATATACGTGCGCGTATACATCATGCATAAAGGACCCCCTTTCCTTTTTTTTTAATTGGTCTGGACCGAGCCCAGTCCAAATAGACCGACCCGGCCCAGCACGTCTGAACTATATATGCATAAGGCCATGCAACAAATAGACTCTAAAGGGTCATTTGGCAAAAATGCAACTAGGGTTTGGAATGCCCTGGCGCCGCCATGGCATTCTACCCTCTCTCATACATCATCTTTGCTAGAAACGGCAAGATTTCAGAGCAAACAGCTCCTACCAGCGAGTGTGTGTTCAATTTGGGTAGCAATTAATACTAGTCTGTCCTATTTCCACTCATTCTCACCAAACTCAATCCAAACACGGTACAAATCTCTTTCTTTTCCTTTCTTTTGCTGAATCCACAGTCAAACAAACTAAACTTTATTTATTTTGTTGTATTATATTTAAAATCCACAATTTCTATTGGTTTATCAGGTCATGGACCAGATCAACCAAAATCAGTCCAGATCTGGCCATATATTTTTTTCCCATTAGTTCATAGCCGTAGATTCATGTGTTGGATGTAAAACTCTAAATTACTCACTTGTCCCACATCGACAGTTTAGGGTTTAGGATTAATTTTGGGGTTCTATTTATAGAACCCCATTTCTTAAAAAAGAAAAGGAAAGAGGGAATATGCACAAAGGCCCGAATCTTGAGCATTTGACTCGAAACTGAGGCCACTAGTAAAAAATTTAGACTTAGCTTTGAAAGTTGAGTCTTCCTAGTTCTAAAAATTGTCTTTTTTTTTTTTCCTATTGTGTTGCTGAGCTCTCGATTTGGGAAGCACAAAGGCTCCAAATTCAAGCTTGAACCAGGCTGCGCATATAAAAGGTAATACTTTATCTTGTTCATTTAGGTAGTTTCTTGCTTGATTATAGAGTAGATTGGTTGCTATTGATTGTTTAGTTTAAATATTAGTTTATGAGCATGTTTATTGCCCTAGAATATGATTGAATTTGCTATCATGATATTGAGTTTGAGATGGTTTGTTTAAACATTATACTTATCTTAATCAGGTCTCTAATCCTGCCTTAGTATTTCGTTATTCTAATAATTAATGGATTAATGTATATCTGTTTAAGTACAAATTTTGATGGCCTGTTTTAAGAGTGTTGTAAATTTGGATACTTCTTAAGAGATACTTAGTTCATTGTTTAACTATTTATACCCCTTAATGTGATGATATATGGTTGTGGAACTTGACAGTAATGACTTGAATGACCCTTGATGAAGTTATTTAACCCTGTTAAACACCTAAAATCATTGATGTATCAGTAATCTAATCATCAACCTTAATGGCTTAGATCAAATAGATTTGTGATGATTCAACTAAGTTAAACCTTAAAGATTTGTTAGCCCAACAGGTCATTTCTTTCACAACAAAGTGTCCAAGAAGATGAGAAAGGGAAGCAAATATTATAGATTCGTATGAAGGCCCACCCATAGGCGAAAATGACCAACTAGGGGCTTGGTACGCCCCTAGCCTATCCTTCTCCTTTATTTATTGTGTTTTGCTCCCTTTTTTATTTGTATTTAATTTGAATACTTGTAAAAACTCGTATTATTATTGGAATTCTTATGGTTGAACTAGCCGTCTTAGGACAATGGTACATATGTCACTTAGTCAATTTTAGGTCCCCAAACGACTTCCAAAACCCCAGATTAAATATGACAATTTCAAAAATATGAAAAGGACGGAGAGTGATCTCGATAAGTTGAAACGAAGGCTAAAGGTTTTCAAGACTACAAAAATGTTATGGTATTTTCCTAGTTGGATCAATTTGAAACAAAGGGATCAAATTTTTGAAGCTAAAGCCAGTCTTTATTTTGGATCAAAAACTAAATTAGGAAGAATTGATCTTGGGCTTAAGCCCACACAATTCTGAACTAAGAACAAAAGGCTTTCAAAGTGAAAGCAAAGCCCATCTTATTTTGAAAACAAGAGAAAGGAAATTGGATTGGGGCCAAGCCCATTTAAAGGACAAAACAAGAATTTTTATACACGGTTTCATTAGAATAAAAACAAGTCATTTATAAATCAGATTTATCCAAATCAGCGAAATCACGTTGGTAAATATGAAGTTTTGGATACGGCCTTTAACATATTATACGGATCGACCTGAAACGAAGTGTGTGATTACAACATAAATACATATATACTTATATACGTTTATCAAAACCAAAACATTTTTACACTTTCATAAACAAAGTACACTATCCTTATATATAAAAGGAGATTACTCTTACTCAGATATTATAAATCCGAACCTGAAGTACCCTATATATAAAGGGAATATATTCAATTTTTTTTAAAAAAATTTGATGATATGCAAGAAATAACAACATTTTTATAATGCGGAAATTAAACACTTAATACGCAGTTTAAGCAAATAATCACACGCTGGAATTCGAAGGTTAACTGTATAGTATGGATTCTTAATACTAGGGTGCCTAACACCTTCTCTAGGGGATCACCAGAACTCTTACCTAGAACTTTAGATTAACGAAGGATTTTTCACGGTGTTTGAATAAATCATTCACCACTGGTTTTCCTGATTTACTAAAAATTAGGTGGCGACTCTTTTTCAAAACAAGTCCAAAAGAGCACCAACAAGTTTGAAGTAGCTTTCCGAGCGCTAACCCCCTCGCGAAATGCGAACTGTAACACATATCCTCTAATAGTTGTTGTTGGTTCCTACAAGTTTCTCAACACCATTTTGTGCATTTGCACCACTTCCCCCATTAAACTAATCCATATTACACAATAAGAATTTTCTCACAGAACAACAACAAGAGCAGAGATTGTAGAATCCGAACCTGGCTCGGATACCATAAAACAAAAAGATGAACCAGAAAATTGTTATTGAAATAATGAGAAGAAGCAAACGATTTGGAGAATGAACTAAACCTTTTTATTGAAAGCTTATGTGAAGGAATACAACAGAAATTTAATTTATAGACTAAACTCAAAGTCATAACCGATTCCTAAAAAAAACATAACAGGACTCCTAAAAAGGTTCAGAAAATATTCGACTGCATCAAACGTTATTGACTCCAACCTATCCCAAAAATATAGGAACAAAACACTTTGACTTGGTAAAACTAAATGACAACAAAGAAAGCAGTAAATATACACTAAATTGTAATACAACTAATCTTATTTCAAGTAAACGTTGGACAGAATTAAACAACGACCATCAACTCATTTTGATCCATTCAAATTCAGCTCATTTTGACCTATCTATTTGTCACCCCTAATTTACATGTTTTATTTGAAAAGAAAGGACTAGAAGCGAAGTAACGTTAAAAGTCAAGGACGAAATGTCAGTTTTACCTTAAAGCGCTAAATACAATCCTTGTCTTTCATTTTCATTTGTCTATTTCTTCGTTGCATTTGTTGTTTTCCTTTCTGTATTCCACTTCTGTCAAAGTTAAAAATTTATGTGTGTGAAAGATGCATGTATTATATGTTTTAGGCTTTTGATTTACATGTGTTGTGATTATCTATAATCACAAGCTAGTTAATTTGTCTACTTTCGACGCACCCGAGATAGAATATTTTATTGTAATTTATTAAAATACTCTGCTCCTATTTGTGGCATTTTAATTGATATGTGTGTATAACTTAGAATTAGTTTTGTACGAATTTAGTTTCTTTTTTCTTTCTTGCACTTGGAAGAAAGGGTCGGTTTTGATCCCTTCCTGGCTTCCCCTGTCTCCTTCACCTACCCTCTCCCACGCGAGGAACTGTTAACAGTAAAAAGGAGTGCTAATGTTTCTTGACGTCATTGTCAAGTCAAGTATAATGCATGGAATCTGGCAATAAACACCATTTAGTTGAAATATCAAAGGTGATAGGCACATCAGGTATAGGAGTTGAAAATGGGGTAAACAGACAAGAAGAGCTCATCATGTAGAAATTATGTAGACTTCCTTTTCTTGCCGTCTTTTCAATGTTATCATTCATATACCTACTTTTTCACCGGTATTATTAGAATTATATTTTTGTAGTTTCTTGTTCGTCGTTATTGCATGCATTTTTTATGCTTCGATTATCGCATTATTTCATGATTGTTATTGTTATTTCTTCTGCATGATATATACTGCTTTCTTTTTCGTATTATTTCGTGGTTGTTATTGCTTTCACTTTGTATTTTCTTTTTCAAGCTGCTTTGAAATGTTTAAATCAAGCCGAAGGTCTATCTTAAAATAGCCTCGCTATCTCTACGACGTTGGGGTAAAATTTGTATATACTCTATTCTCCGCAAACTCACTTATTTAGATTACACTGGGTATATTGTTGTGATTGTTGTTGTTATTGTTGTTTTTAGTGTTATCATCACCTTAGCGTTTTCATCTTAAACTACATAAAAAGGATATAGTCATTTAATTTTTGTTGATGACTTCAAAGAGGTTCTTTATATCTTGATTTTCAGTTAATTAAACTCTTGCTAGCATAAGAAAATAGCGTTCAAGTAATTAATTAACTCAAAGCTTATAGCCTTTCAAGAATTGATTCAACATTGGTGCACCGGCGGCATCGTCATATAGGCTATAGCATAGTGTACAAAAGACATGTTGCGAAAAGATGTTTAGAAATAAGGGCAAAGATGCAAATATACCCTCACTTTGCGATTTAGAGCAGATATACCTTTCATTATAAAAGTGGTTTATATATACTCCTGTCATTACAAAATGGTGCAAATCTACATCTGCCGTTACAAAATGGTGTGAATATACTCTTTACGCTAACGATTTTTTTTTTTTAAAATCATTTAGGTTATTATTTAATTAAAATAATGCCACATGACTTTTAAAAAGTTTACCCATTTTATTTTACTAGACATACCCACATAATAATTTTTTTTCTAGTGGCTAGGGTCTGGTTTGTCTAAAAAGTGGGTAGACTTATTTTTTGTAAAGTCACGGAGATATCTTTTTAAACGAATTAGACACGACACACCAGGAAAAAAATTACCATGTGGCTTCAGAAAAATATGTCTACTCAAAAAAATAGGTAGATTTTTTTTTTTTTAAATCACGTGACATTTTTTTTAATTAAAAACAATCTAAATGATTTTTTTTTTAAATCCTGTCAGTGAAAAGGGTATATTTGTACCATTTTGTAACGATAAGGGTATATTTGCACCATTTTGTAATGATAGGGGTATATATACATTATTTTTATAATAAGGAGTATATCTGCTTTAAATCATAAAGTTGAGGGTTATATTTGCACCTTTACCTGGGAATAAAGTAATCAGAAAAATCAGACAAGTTGCTGCTGATAAGACTATTGTGGATGCCAGATGATAAGCACTCACATTAAGATATTTGACTCTGCTTATTAGATTTTTGTGATAAGTACCAGAGGAGAAAATATAATCGTTGGATATAATCAAGTGGATGGATTCAAAGTTAATTTAATATATGAGGAATTGCTATTAAATTTTCTTTTCACTTTGGTAATGAAATTAGACTAGAACGTCCAACCTACCAGACTTTGATGTCCCTTATTCAAAAGTGACAGCTTGATGCCATCCTTTTCTTATCTCTTTTTATTCAAAGGGACATTTTCAAGTTGCAACTTTTTATCATTTTGATTATTTGGATGTTGTGGCATGTTTGCTAGTCAAATAAACAGCCCTTTGCCTAAATGATTATGCATACTTCCACTTTTATGTATATAATAATAATAATAATAAAAACCTTGGTCAGTCACTATAACTATATATATAGTTATACTTTAAATTGTTATCTACTTAGCAACTTGCCTTTATTCCTCATGATCCATCTTCAGCTCGCCATTAAATTGACATGTTTTGGCCCTATTTTGAATTTAATTTATAGGCACTAACTATATAAATTTGTTTCATACTATTGATGTTTTTAAATTTGCTATAATAGTAGTGTACCTTATTATTCAAGCTGTTAATCATAAATTTATGTGAATATTTACTTTGTAATTATATTATAAGTGATCTTATAATATCAAAAGTTAAACGATTTCTTTTCTTAGCTTTAGACTGGGGTGAGTTTGGTGTATGTGGGGTAAGATAGGAAAATTAGTTGGAGGTTCGCTTGATATAGCCATCTTTTTTTTGTTTTATGGGGTTCTCTTTGGCTATAAGCACATTTACGGACACATAAACTATATATAAAATATGACGATACTTTGCAGTTTACAAAACATAACGATAGATTTCTTACAAGACATATATGAAAAAATTCGCTCAAGGCTTACAATTTTTGCTCAAGATTTTGTGTATGAAATGTGTATATCTCGCTCAAGCTTAAAAATTTCGCTCAATATTTTGTGTATAAAAACTGTATGAAATATGTATATCTCGCTCAAGGCTTAAGAATTTCACTCAATTTGTGTATGAAAACTATATGAAATATGTATATCTTGCTCAAAGCTTAGAATTCTCACATTTTTTGTGTATGAAAACATTATAAAAAAGGTATGAAATATGTATGCAATTGTATAAAATTTTGTATAAAGTTCATGTTAGGTTTTTGAATTTTTTTTGTTGAAGGAATTCATATCAACTTTCATCTTGTCAAAGCCTAGTTAAATTCAGGTACCATACATAGTTCACTTAGGTTCCATAAGAGCAGTAGTATCTTGAACGTAGATAAAGACTCCTCTAATAATCGCCTCATTCATATTACTGTGGTTTGGCTACAGGCTCCAGTGCTTCAATTGTCATTTTGTCGCCACACTGTTACCCCGATTCCCCGAATTACCACCATGCCAATCTCATGTTTCTCATTGCCATTAACCTCAACGGTGTGTTAATAACCAAATTCATGAACTGATCGAACCCACGAAGAGTCCCCACAACTTAGCTGAACATAATCATCTATTATAATTCTTAGATCTAAAGCAAAGGTTGAGTAGAATGGGGAGAAGAGGAAGGAAGGGTGGGCGGCTGGGAAAAAGGAAAGGGAAGGGTGGATTTTTATTTTTTCCAGATCTGGTATGATTTGTGAAAGGGAAGGATGGGCCTTTAATTTTTCCAGATCTGGTATAATTTGTAATTAAATTGTTATGTTTTATAAATAAGGAAAAATATCCTTATGTTTTGTAATATAGTGTCTTAAGTGGTATTATTAGGTTATTTTCCCAAACTATAATGTAATGCAGCATACTTTTTTATTGTAAAATATGAATTGGCTCATACGATCACACTTATAATAGTGAGTGGAAATCTTTCCTGCTGTGATATGGCATTAGTAGATTAATGTAGTTGGGACCTAGTCCTTTTTGTCGCTTTATATGAAGGATTGCGATTTTTCATTTTGCGTTTTAAAAAGGATTACTTCTTTTTCTTTTATTTTATCGAGGTTGCTTTTATATATCAAATTATTTTTGTCTAAAAAGAAGAGAATATTTTGATACAAAAGAATCAATGTGGAAATTTCATAAAAAGTTGATAACATATAAAGTTTCCGCGGAGGGGTGTCCACTCAAAAAAAATAAAAGACACAGAGGGAGAGATTGCAAAAAGAAATTATTTTTAAAGACATTAAAAATAAGCAACAAATTTTTGTTGTTGCATATTTTATTTCTTCTAAAAGTTTATCAGAAACAATGTGACCATGTGTGAGTGGGAACCAATATTTTATTTATCGTCGGGGAGAAAATTTGGAGGTTCTTCTTGGCAATATCAAGTTTGCAATGGTACTACTTTTTTTTTTAATTATTATTATTATTATTATTATTATTATTATAAAAACCACCAGAATTGGAGGAAATTTATAAAGTCTGTACGAATCAACCTGAAAATGGTTGATTAAACAAAGAAATGAAAACAAAGAAAAAAATGCAGAAAGTAGAAAGGAAAGCTAGCAACATTACTGAACACTAAATACTCAACAAAAGTCTAGCAACTAAAACTCCAAGAACCTCGACTTGAATCCGCCTTTGACACCTTCAAGTCTCATATGTGTTATGGATCAAAGTCATATGAAGAATTCTTCAGGCAATCTAGGAAGTAGTTGAATCTTCCTGTCTTCTGTATTAGAATCAGTAACAACAAGCATGAACATCTTTGTGCCATTGTCAATTGATTGTAGTAACCAGTTTTGTACCAATGCAGATTCCATATAAGAGAATGAGCATGATCAACACACTAATACCACCCTTACAGAGTTTCTGCAATGTACTAACTAATTCCACTTCTTAACATAGTACTAGCCATCAAAACAGTTTATTACAACTGCTTTAAAACTGCTCTCTATATACTGATGTTTCCTGATCAACAGATGGAGTCCTGTGGTGTCCTTATTCTAAGGTGTGGGATCTCAGATTTCTCTGAGTTTAGTATTTTCCTAGCCTTAGTAGTAAGCTCCTGAAAATTGTTGAACCGAATTGTACCTGCAAATCAAAAACCATGTTAGTTAAAAAATGGGCAAGGCCATTTATGTCACGACCCAAATCGGAGGGCCATGACAGGCACTCGGGCCCTACCTACCGAGCACCGCTAATCATGCTTTCATATCACAATCATAAACAAGGGTGGACCACGAGGGTCATCAGATGGAAATCTGCTAGATCATATGAGAAATATGCTGAAAAGGGTTGAGCCCGAAAAGACATACTATATAACTATGCTGGACATAATGTACAAGCCGACAAGGCCATTATAGAAAACTATACAACAAAATTGTAGGTCGAGGGGCCACACAACGTCTGACCATACCACACTGTCTACAAGCCTCTACTAGAGTATATGACAAAACTAGGCTGGGACAGGGCCCCGCCATACCCGTATGTACACAAAAATATAACGTACTAAAACACAACACAAACTCCGGGACAAGGGAAGTGCTCCAATATCAGCTAAGCAGCAACCTACGGAGGCGGATCGTCAACCTGTCTACCTGAACCTGCAGGCATGAAATGCAGCGCCCCCAGAAAAGGGACGTCAGTACAGACAAAGTACTGAGTATGTCAGGCATGAAAGTAACATGAAGGAGATATAAAACTACATAGGATGAAATGAATGCAACATGTATGTCTAAACTGCAGCTGAGGGCTAATGATATGCATAAGTACTGTATGTATACATATATATGCGTATATAATGCCTGTCAAGCCTCTGTGGGCATCCCATCATATCATATCATATCGGCCTCTGTGGGCATCATCATCATCATATCGACCTCTGTGGGCATCATCATCATCATATCGGCCTCTGTGGGCATCATCATCATCATATCGGCCTCCGTGGGCATCATCGTCATGTAACCAGCTGATCAGGTGGTAGTGCGTATATAACACCGTAAACTTCCCCATACCCTAAATAGATAATACATAATATACGCGTATATAACGCCTATGGGGTTATATATATATATATATATATATATATATATATATATATATATATATATATATATATATATATATATAGCACAATGCATGAATATAATAAGAGTACATCCAGAATCTTTCGGAGTGACATAAGGTCGTTACAACTCCGAACATTGTTATGAGATAGCATTTTCATCAACAAGTGATTCTATGAATCATATTGAATCTAAAGATGGACTTACTGAAAACAACATTATAGAACATGAACCAACACAGAACATCCCTAGCTACTAAGAATGGAATCATTATGGAGTAGCATTACATTTACGTTTTGTTCATAAGGATCATGCCAAAAGAAGGATAGGATAGCCATTACATAACCCAAGTCGTCAACAAAATCCCACAATGAAATTGTCGGGCTAGTATTCCAATCTCCTTAGTCACTACAGCACACCTAGCAACCAACAACACAACAACAACCTCATATAAGTCTCTTTAATGTCACATCTCTTCTCACCCAAATATTTACATCAAAACAGCCCAATATACACTTTGTATACAACACTTATACATTTTTTTCTTCCAATTATATCAAGTATAACATCCTCAATACAATCTAAACACCAACTACTATCCTTACCACAAGGTTTTAGCTTAAAAGCATATTTACAACATGACTCAAGTTAGACTACATCTCAGCATAAACTCAAATTCATGTTTAAACCTTCCCTCTAACTCCTTTCCCTCTAAACATAGCATAATCTTCATATACACTCACAAACATGGAGTTAAGATAGAATCTTACCTCAAAAATCAAGAACACATCAATTCCATGAGTGATACACCTAGAAGTACCCTCGAAAACCACTACCAAAAGGAGAAACAAGCTTCCATAATCACTTTAGAACCTTTAAACACTTGATCTTCTCTTTTGATCCTTGATTTTTCTTAAGAATTGATTTGATAATGATGGAGAGGATTTTCTAGAAGATTGGAGATCAGGAGAAGTGGAGAAAATGAGTTAAAATGATAAGTATATGAATTATATATATAAAAAGAAGAAATTGAACTGACTTAAAAATATGGCCAGAATATATATATATGTGTGTGTGTGTGTGTGTGTGTGTGTGTGTACACACACAGTCTGTAATACTGGTCGTATATATTTACGGTCCATATTTTGGACTATAATTCTCAGGCCAAAAATCACCCTATCTGCCTAAGGAAATATGATCTGTATTTCCAAAATATGATCCATATTTTGTACTTCCCAAATAAATTATGACGAAATGTATTCTCTTCGATTCATTCATCGTCTATTCCTTCCAACACATGCCAATCATCAACGTAAAACTTCGTATACTCAAGATGAACACATCTAATCTCATGTAGCCTCGAAGATAACTCCACTCCCTTAATTTATAGCAACCAACCCATGAAGAAACTTAACGTATAAAAGTACGGGGTGTAACATCCTCGCCTCTTGGAAGCATTCGTCCTCGAATATTTGCACTCTTAGGTGTCTACAGAAATTTTGGCAAAGCCTCCTCTATAATCACACTACTACCAACCTGCCACACAGCCCAACAACACAGTACAATGCCATATAGGGCTACAACAATCAATAATAACAATGGTCCCATACGACCAACAAAAGAACTGATAAATAATACATAATAACACAGTACAGTGCCACATAGGGCTACAACAGTCAATAACAACAATGGTCCCACATGACCAACAAAAGAACTGATAAATAATACATACCTAAAGACGATGATGTCGTAGTCTACATCTACTCTGGGGCCGGAAACAAATGAGAATATCTAGATTTCATATCTTCCTCGGCTTCCTAAGTGATCTTTTCTACATTCTTATTTCTCCAAATTACTTTTACGGAAGCTACATCTTTGGTTCACAACCTACGAACTTGGCGATCTAAGATAGCAACAAGGACTTCTTCATATGACAACTGCTCCGTAACTTGGACATCATCTATGGGCACAATCCTGGAAGGATCTCTGATGCACTTGCAGAGCATGGATACATGGAAAATCAGATGTACAGACTCTAAATCTGAGGGTAAATCCAACTCATAGGCTACTTGGACTACTCTATGCACGATTCTATAAAGAATAATGTATCTAGGGATAAGCTTGCCCCTCTTACCAAATCTCATGACATCTTTCATGGGTGATACCTTCATAAACACCCAGTTATTTACCTGGAATTCCAAGTCTCGTTGTTTGTTAGATGTTATCTGTATAAGACTTTTGGTGACTCTGAGCTACTAGTAATCTCTACAGAATGAGCTTAACCTTCTCCACCATCTGCTAAACCAAATTAGGCCCTATCAACTTTAATTCTCCGACCTTGAACCTCCGATAGGAGATCTACCCTTCTGCACATAAAGGCCTTATATGGAGCCATCTAGATACTGGAAGGTAGCTATTATTATATGAAAAATCAATAAGTGGCAAATGATCATCCAGTTACCTCCGAAGTGTATCACACATGCTCGTAGCATATCTTCGAGCGTCTGAATAGTACGCTCAGCTTGCCCGTCTGTCTGGGGATGAAATGTTGTACTAAGACACACCTGTTTTCCCAATCCCTTCTGGAGGGATCTCCAGAAGTTAGCTGTAAACTGTGCACCTCTGTCTGAAATAATAGATATTGGAACACCATGAAGTCGCACTATCTCCTTAATATATAACTTCGTATAATCTTCAGGGAAATAAGTAGTCCTGACAGGTAGAAAATGTAGTGACTTTCTGAGTATATCAACAATGGACGCCATATAAATAATGTCTCTAAACCTTAAGCGTATGAATCACCGCAACTAATTCGAAATCAAGGATAATTCTTGTCATGCTTCCTCAGCTGCCTCGAAGCATAAGCAATAACCTTATCGTGTTGCATCAACACACAACCCAATCTGATGCCCGGGGCATCACAATAGATAGCATAACCTCTGATCCCTCTGGAAATGTCAACATTGGGGCTGAAGTTAGTCTGCTCTTCAATTTCTCTGAAAACTCCGCTCACAAGCATCTGTCCACTGGAACTTAGCTGTCTTTTGCGTCAATTTAGTCAATGGTGCTGAAATAGAGGAGAATACCTCTGTAAATCTCCTGTAATATCCTACCAACCCCAAAAAACTACGAACCTCTGTCTGTGTCGTGGGTCTAGGCCAAGTCTTCACGGTCTCTATCTTCTGAGTGTGAACCCTAAATCCTTCATCAAATACAATATGTCTAAGTAAAGCCATGAAATTTAACCAGAACTCACATTTAGAGAACTTTGCGTACAACTTCTGATTCTGAAGAACTCGGAGTACAGCACACAAATGATCCGTATGTTAAGCCTCTGATCGAGAATAGACTAGAATATCATCGATAAACACAATCACAAATAAATCTAAGAATGGTCTAAATACGCATTTTATCAAAACCATAAATACTGCTAGAGCATTAGCCAACCTAAAAGACATCACAAGAAACTCGAGGTGACCATATCTGGTCCTGAATGCTGTCTTCAGAATATCTTTCTCTTTGACCTTGACCTGATGATAACCTGATCTCAAGTCTATCTTTGAAAAGCATCTGGCACCCTACAACCGATCAAATAAATCGTCACTCCTCGGCAGTGAATACATGTTTTTATCGTCACCTTATTCAGTCGTCTGTAATCTATACATATTCGCAACGAGCCATCTTTCTTCCTTACAAATAACATCGGTGCTCCCCACGAATATGTACTAGGACTAATAAAGCCCTTCTTAAGAAAATCTTTCAACTGCTCCTTTAATTCCTTCAGCTAAGCAGGGGCCATCATATAAGGAGGAATAAATTTCAGCTGAGTATTTGGTAGCACATCAATAGCAAAGTCAATCCCTCATTCAGGCGAAATGCCTAGTAGTTCATCTAGAAACACGTCTGGGAGTTCATTAACTACCAGAGCAGACTGAAGGGTTGCTGGTTCTGTTTTTGCATCTCGGACTCGAACAATGTGACAAATACAACCCTTTGCAATCATCTTCTTAGCATTGAGATAGGAAATAAACCTACCTCTCGGGGAAGTTGTATTACCTTTTTATTCCAGCATTGGCTCTCCTGTAAACTGAAACTGGACCATCGTTGTTCTGCAATCGACTTTAGCATAACAAGAAGCCAACCAGTCCATACCTATAATAATGTCAAAGTCCACCATATCCAACTCAATCAAGTCTGCTACTATATGATTACAAATTATAACTACACAATTCCTGTATACTCTTCTAGCAATCACCAGACCTCCAACAGGTGTAGACACCTCAACAGGCCTAATCATTTCAGATTCTATCCTAAACTTACCAATAATAAAAGGAGTGACGTATGATAAAGTAGAGCCTGGGTCTATCAATGCATACATGTCGTGGGAGTAGACTGATAATATACCTGTAACAACAGCAGGTGACAACTCAAGATCCTGTAGACCAACCAATGCATAGATGTTGCTATGAGGACCCTCGAACTGGAATCTCTACCTTTGCCTCTACCATGACCGGCTGATGTTTGAGAACCCTGCTCGGGGGGCATACCGATGATGAAGAACTAGCTGCAAATCCTGTCGGCTGAACTACACCTCCACCAACTCTCAACGGATAATCTCGCATAATATGGCCTGGATGACTGCAGGTATAACACGCATCTGTACCTAAAAGGCACTGTCAGGCATGCATCTTACCACACTGAGCGCATAGTGGAAGAGATGGCCTCATCTGACTAGAGCCACGCCTGAACTGGGAATTGAAAGCCCTGGAGCTCTGGCCTGACCCAGAATAAGTGGGTCGATCAAACCTTGGTCCTGAAAACTGTGAAGGCCCTCTAGCTGCTGAATAAATTGAACGCCTAGGAATCTACTGTCTATGGACACCCCTAAACTCACCGAAGGAACCAGAAGATCTATCCCTCTTACTCTGGCCCTTATCACACTCTCGATTAGCTTGCTGTTGCTGCTTCTACTCCTCTAAACCCTAAGCATATGCCTGAATATGAGAGATATCCATACTCTCCTGAAGTGAGGCCATCGTGCAACCATTAATCAAGTACGGCCCAAATCCAATCATAAATCAATGTACCCGACCCTCCATCTCAGCTACAATCATGGGAGCATACTTGGCTAGTGAGTTAAAGAAAAGACTGTACTCCTGCACACTCATATTCCCTTAGCATAAACTCAAAAATCTATCAACTAGAGCCGGTCAGGTCTCCGCTAGCAAATAATGTCGAACGAAGGCCTCTGTGAGCTCCTGCCATACTGTTGAGGGTGCATTAGCCCCTCTAGACAACTCCCAAGTCTCATACCACTAGACAACAATATATCGCAAACCATAAGAAGCTAACTACCGACTCAGTGTTAGAAGCATGCATTACCCTCAACGTCCTCAGCCTTCAATTTATAAAATTTGGTGAGTCCTAATCTGGTTTCGATCCTGTAAATACTGGAGGATCCAAATTGATGAAGTATCACACCCTGGCACTAACAGCCCTATTAGCATAACCGGTATCCGTGCGCTGACGCTGAGCTTGAGAAACCACTAACTGAGTCAATAACCGAATAGCATCTCGCATCTCCTGGCCTGATGCATCATATGGAGGAACTAGGGGCACTGTAGTTGTAGCCCCTCGGGGATCCACTGGAATGGAAGGGCTCTAAGAGGACTGAGATAGGGCCTCACTTTGAGACTTACCCTGGCCAGCATATACTAGTGGCACCCGACTGGTACCCTGATCTATCGCAGCCTTGCCTCTCTATCTAGCTGAAGCTTTCCTCATCACAAGCATCGCTGAAATCATAATACGTTATTAGAAAAGTAATCCTAATGGTACGACTCTAATGCACAATCTAAGATAATAAAGAAGGACAATCTTCCAAAATGACCTGTAGCTTCTTATTTATAAATGTGGTGCACAACACACCATAAACAAGACTCTGGTAGACACGGCTTGTAGACAACCCTAGGACAGAACTACTCTGATACCAAGTTTGTCAGGACTCAAACTGGAGGGCCATGACTTGCGACGGGGCCCTAATTGTCGAGCACAGCTAATCGTGCTTCATATTATAATCATAAACAAGGGTGGAGCACGAGGGTCATCAAATTGAAATTTGCTAGATCATAGAGAAATATGCTGAAAAGGGATGAGCCCGAAAAGGCATACTATATAACTATGTTGGACAAAATGTACAAGCCGACAAGGCCATCATATATAATTATACAATAAAACTGCAGACTGAAGGGGCCATACAATATCTAACCATACCACACTGTCTACAAGCCTCTACTGAAGTAAATGACACAACAAGGTCGGGACAGGGCCATGGCATACCCATATGTACACAAAAATATAATGTACCAAAACACAACAGCAACTCCGGGACAAGGGGAGTGCTCCAATATCAGCTGAGTAGCAACCTACGGAGGCGGATCATCAACCTATCTACCTAAACATGCGGGTATGAAACATAGTGCCCCCAAAAAAGGGAAGTCAGTACGGATAAATTACTGAGTATGCAAGGCATAAAAGTAACATGAAGGAGACATAAAAGTACACAGTAAGATATGAATGCAACCAGTTTTTCTGAGCTGCCTCTGAGGGGCAATGATATGCATAAGTACACTGTGTATACATATATATAATGCCTGGTCATACACACACACACACACACACACACACACACACACACACACACACACATATATATATATATATGCGTATATAATGCCTGTCAAGCCTCTGTGGGCATCCTATCATATCATATCGATCTTTGTAGGCATCATCATCATCATATCGGCCTCTGTAGGCATCATCATCGTGTGACTAGCTGATCAGGTGGTAGGACGTATATAATGTTGTAACCTTCCCTATACCCCATATAGATAATACATAATATACACTTACATAATGCCTGTGGGGTCATAGGTCTATACATATATATATATATATATATATATATATATATCATACTGAATATGAAGAAGGACTTACTGAAAGCAACATTCTAGAACATGAATCAACACGAAACATCTCTAGCCGCTACGGATGGAATCATTATGGTGTAACGACCCGTTTGGTCGTTATAGTCTCCTTGGCGTTTTTGTCCGTTTTCAAGCGTTGATTAGCTCACTTTTGACCTGAGCGGACTATCGACACACTTCTCGAGGTGTCTAGACCGGATTTGGGCAACTTTGATAAAAATGTAGACTTAAAGTGAAAAAACGTTGACTCAATGTTGACGTTTTAGAAAGCAGACCTTTTTCAGAATTTTCTAATTTTGAGAGGTCCGGATGGTCGTTTAGAACTTATATGTGTATTTGGTTTGGTTCCCAATGCATTCGGACGCATTTCGGGACTTCGGATAGAAAATTGGAATTAAGGCATCGGGGGTTGACTCGGTCAACGAGACTTTCGTTGGAAATTTTGAGATCACGAGTGCATTCGCAGCGTATTTTTGTGTGGGTTTGTTTGTTTGGTTTGTGAGCAGATGGCCTCGGGAATAACCTAGGATTCCGATTGAAGACTTAGAAAATTTGGGAGATTCTGGTATTTAGTGCTCGCATCAGCAGCACCGCTGTGGCGGTGTGTTGGCCACTGGGGCAGCCATGAGAATTGTTGGCCATACCACTGTGGCGGTTTCCCAACTATCGTAGCGGCGCCGCTGTAGCGGCATCTCTACCGCTGTGGCTGTGACGGGCAGTTATTTCTCATTAAATGTGTCTTAAATAAGTCTTAGACCCTTATTATTTCCCATCTCGATATTTGGGCTTGAGGAAACTGTTCTTGGAGATAATTTGGAGAAATTCTTGGAGGTAAACCTTGCCTAATCCTTTCCTCTTCCTTAATCACAATCATCCTAAATTTCTCCCTTCCCTTTAACAATCCCTTAGAGGTGGAATTTAAAGAAGGATTTTATGAACTTTCCCTTAGGCTCATATATGATAAATTGATGATGGTTATGCTAAAATTTGATGAATCTAAGCCTATTAATCATATATCTTCTACTTTTAACGTTAAATTTAAGAATCAAAGACTTAGGGTTTATACCCAATTTGGGGGTTTTGCTTGAAATCAGATATTTGGCTAATGTTTGAGCTAAATCAATAATTAGTGGTTGGGTTATGACTACCTAGTACTTCATTTGGTATTGTGCATCTGAATTTCCCGTTTTCCCCTTGTGGGATCGTTTCCCAAAATTCTTGGGTTAGAATTGACCTAATTGAAATCCTAGCAATATTAGTATCATTCTTCATGATTTTTAATATAGAGTTCTATTATGCTTATACTACTTTAGTTCTGAGCTTCAGCGGAAGGGTAAGGCAAAGGAGTGAGTTGTTGGTGTTGCAGTTCGGCCATCCAGGTAGGTTATGGCTTACCTTTAGTGAGACTTCGTATAGTGAATCACATATTATAATACCGGAGACAGCATGCGAACGTTCGGGTATGAATTCAGGATGGATATTGCCTTAGGTTGGGCCCTGACGTGTGTTGGGACTAGCCACCCCGTTATGTGTGCCTTGATTGTTACATTGAGTTGGCTTGATGCCATGTGTAGTTGGTAGATATCGGATTCTATTTTGTCGTCTTGATTTGGATAGATTTGACTCTCCTGTTGTTGGTATTTGTACTTGGATATATTGCTGGCGTACCCACTATTGGAAGTTGAGTTATTGATATATGTTGGCATACCCACTGTTGGTATTGTGATGTGATATGTTGTTGGTGTACCCCATTGTGGTACTTGTGATATTGAACTTGATTGATTTACATATGTATTGCACACATTCTCTCATACTCACAATGCATGGCCGATACCCGGTGATGATCTGGTATCGTTGATTGAGCGAAACTGATATTTTGATAAACACTTTACTTGAGTGATTGTTAAAAGGCCGATGTCTGAAGATCCATTCCATAATCATTGATTATATGAAACCGATATTTGACAAACTCTTTTACTTGAGTGATTGTGAGAAGGCCGATGTCCGAGGCTCAATTTCGAAATCGTTGATCGTATGAAACTGATATTTGACAAACTCTTTTACTTGAGTGACTGCGAGATGGCCGATGCTCGATGATCTATTCCGGCATCATTATTGCATGTCCGATTCCGATGATATCCCGAAATAGTTGTTAGTGTATGGACTCCGCGGGTCCCCCAGGGTGGTGCTGGTGAGACTCCCCCTGTGAGCAATTGTCCAGGATCCCGTCTGTCTGTTGGATAAAGATTTGAGACGGGTGACACTTAGATTTCGTGAGTCACGCTTCGTTGTGCTACCGAGAAGTCGATATTTCCATTCGGAGTACATGTGTACATCTCATTTGCATGGCATAGAATCACATTCATACCATTATTGCACTGCATTGCATATGACTTGATTGAGATGTTTGATGATTGGATTGTGATGATTAGATTGGATCGGATATACTCAGACTTGACATATTCAGGTTTAGATGCTTTACATAGGTGGTGACGGATACTTGATTGCCATTGTATTGCCTCGTGGTTAGTTGGTTTATTTGCTTATCTGCTTATTTATCTAAATTGTGTTAACTATGCTTAGTCAGCCGATGATGCCTACCAGTACTGTTGTTTGTACTGACCTGGACTTGCTGCATTCTTTTATGAATACAGAGTACCAGGTCGGATCCACTTCTGCGACCCGTGGCTGATCGACACTTCAGCTTTCTCTCGAGTTTCTAGAGTGAGCATGGCGTCCGTTGACCTTGAAGACTTTCCTATCATATGTCTTATTTTTGCCTTAGAGACATAGACATTATGCATTAGTATTCCAGATTGTATTATTCACACTAGACTTTGGTAGTGTTTATTTTCTTCCGCACTTTCTACTACTTATATATAGATATATCATGAGACTTACATATTTGTTCTATTTCGCTGTTTTAACTCATTCTTCGTGTATTTATTCATTGTTGGGTTGAGGGCTGGCTTACTGAGGTGGAAAGGTAAGTGCCCGAACGACCTAAGCAAAATGGGTCGTGACAAAGTTAGTATCAGAGCCCTAGGTTACCCAATCTTTAATACAAGAGCGTGTCTAGTAGAGTCTCGTGGATCGGTACGGTGAGCTCCGTACTTATCTACGGGAGGCTATAGGACATTAGGAAATCTCACTTTCTTTCTTTCCGCCGTGCTACTTTATTCAAATTGGTATCTAGAAAAGTCAAATTGGTATCTGACTCTTATCTCTTCTCTCACAGATAGTGAGGACTCGAGCTACTATTTCCCGAGGTCAGGTGCCAGAGCCCGCAGCTATGACTGGAACCAGAGGGCGAGCGACAACTAGAGGGCGTGACAGAGCGAGAGGCTGCAGGGCTGTCCAACTAGGGGTAGAGCTCTAATAGTGGGCCAGCGATGAGAGAGGTCTCCATCTCCCGAGCTCGAGTATCAGCCGGGTAGAGACCACGCCTCAGAGGATAGAGTGGCCCCAGCACAAACACAGCCTGAGTTTACTTCTGACCAGGACGCGCATGACACTATGGCCAGGATTTTACTTCAACTTGTTGCCCAGCAGGTGGCCGCCGGTCTTACTACTCCCTGTGGGGGTTCACAGACTAGGGTTGGGGCGCAGACCCCTGAGCAGGGACCTACACGGGTAGCACATCCCGCCGCAGCTATGGCTCCTTGCATTGATGTTATACCCGCCCCTGGTGAGGATATTAGGCCCGTGGATGACGCTGTTATGACTGCTACTGATCAGGACCTGGTGGCAAGATTCAAGAAGTTAGAGCCGCCGAGGTTCTCTGGTACTTCATCTGAGGATGCCTATGAGTTTATTCTTGATATACATGAGTTGTTGCATCGTATGGGGATAGTGGAGACCCATGGCGTTGATTATGGTCCTAACAGTTTCTACGGTGACGCGAAGACGTGGTGGAGGTATTTCGTGGCGTGCAGACCTGAGGGTTCTCCTTCTTTCACTTGGACTCAGTTCTACCGGGCCTTCCTTGAGAAGTATGTGCCCTGGTCTTTGAGAGAGGCTCGTAGGGAGCATTTTTTACACCTTGAGCAGAGAGGCATTACCTTGGAGTCCTATGTTACCCGTTTTCTTTTATTTAGCCTGTTATTCTATTCCGTTGATCCCTACTGAGGCCGACAGGATCAGGCGCTTTGTTGGAGGACTAGTGGGCTCATTACAGATTTTTTGTCTTCAGATGGAGTCTATGGGGGTTTCCTTCAAGTCCATTATTGAGCATGCTTCTATGGTTGAGGGCGCTAAGGCCCGTGCTTTTAGTGGTGGTGACAAGAGGCCACGTCAGACTGGCAGTTTTGGGGGTTCTGGTACGAGAGGCACTGATCAGTTTTCGAGGCCACCTCAACCCTATTCCGATTGTCCCGTACATTCAACATTTTTGTCTTCCTTTAGTGAGCCACCTAGGCAGAGTGCTCCTGAGAGTTCGTTTTCCAGACCAGTGGACAGGGCTATTTCATCTGGGTCTTCAGCTTCTGTGTTTCAGCACTCGACTCCTTTTACCTATTACTCTTATGGAGAGGTTGGGCATAGTGCCAGGAGATGTCCCCGACCCAGGCGTGATTATCAGCTGCCGAGGACTCGTGTACCATCTAGTGGTCGAGGTTGGACTTCTCAAAGAGGAAGTGCTCAGTCAGGCCGCGGTACTTCCCTTGGTTCTAGAGGTGGGTCCAGTCAGCTAGAGGTGGTACTCAGAGTGCGAGAGGGAGATTCCAGACTGAGCGTGGTGGAGCCCATTGTTATTCATTCCCTGGTAGGTCTGAGGCAGAGGCCTCAAATGTTGTGATCTCAGGTATCATTTCTGTCCATCATAGAGCAGCACCTGTGTTATTTGATCCTGGATCCACTTATTCGTATGTATCTGCATTTCATGCAGTTGGTTGGGATTTGCCTTGTGATAGCATAGATAAACCTGTTCACGTGTCTACTCCGGTCGGAGATTCTATGGTTGTTGATCGAGTCTACCGATCTTGTTTGTTTACTTTTATGGGGTACAATACTTGGATAGATTTAATGATTCTTGATATGGTGGACTTTGATATTATATTGGGTATGTCCTGGCTTTCTCCTTACCATGCGATCTTGGACTGTCATGCCAAGACAATCACTTTAGCCATGCCGGGCATTCCTAGGCTTGAGTGGAGTGGTACTCCTAGTCCCTCTTCGAAGAAGATCATTTCCTTCCTTCGGGCGAAAACGTTAGTAAGTAAGGGGTGTTTAGCGTACTTGCCGCACATTCGTGATACGACTGTTGCATCTCTACCCTTTTAGTATATCCTTATTGTGAGCGAGTTCATGGAGGTATTTCCATCGAATTCACCGGCTATGCCACCCGATCGCGACATTGATTTCTATATCGACGTGGACCCAGGCACTCGTCCCATTTCCATCCCACCATATCGAGTGGTACCTGCCGAATTGAGGGAGCTTAAGGAATAATTACAAGATATATTGAGCAAGGAGTTCATTAGACCGAGCGTCTCCCCCTGAGGTGCTCCAGTGTTATTCATGAAGAAGAAAGATGGGACCAAGAGGATGTGTATTGATTACCGCCAGTTGAACAAGGTCACTATTCAGAACAACTGCCCTATGCCTCGTATTGATGAACTATTTGACCAGCTTCAGGGTGCTTTGGTGTTTTTGAAGATTGATTTGCATTCTGTCTATCACCAGTTGAAGATCAGGGCGGAGGATATTCCGAAATAGCCTTTCGGACAAGATATAGCCATTATGAGATTCTAGTGATATCTTCTGGGCTTACCAATGCCCCGGCTGCATTTATGACTTTGATGAATGGCATTTTTAGGCTGTTCCTGGATTCCTTTGTGATTGTGTTTATTGATGACATCTTGGTATATTCCAAGAGTAGCGAGGAGCATGAGAGTCATCTTCGTACCGTTCTTGGGTTATTGAAGAAACATAACTTGTTTGCTAAATTTTCCAAGTGTGAGTTCTGGTTGGAGTCTGTAGCATTCTTAGGCCATGTGGTATCCAATGAGGGGATTATGGTTGATCCACAGAAGATTGAAGCTGTGAAGGGGTGGGCGAGGCCCACTACGGTTACTGAGATTCGTAGTCTTGTGGGTTTGGCCAGTTACTACCGTTTCTTGGTGAAGGGTTCTGCTGCCATTGCTTTATCCTTGACTAGATTGACTCAAAAGGATGTTCCCTTCCAGTGGACGGATGATTATGAGGAGAGCTTCCAAAGGTTCAAGCCTTTTTTTACCACAGCCTCGATCCTAGCCTTACCTGTGGAAGGTAAGGACTTCGCTATCTATTGATATGCTTCCCTTATGGGTTTGGGTGAGGTGTTGATGCAGGAGGGTAGAGTGATAGCTTATGCTTCCCGTCAGTTAAAAGTTCACGAGAAGAATTACCCTACCTATGATTTGGAGTTGTTAGCCATAGTCTTCGCCTTGAAGCTTTGGAGGCATTACTTGTACGGTTTCCATTGTGAGGTTTTTACCGATCACCGTAACCTTCAGCATGTGTTTACCCAACCCTGGTAAAGCCAATGTGGTGGCTAATGCCTTGAGTCGCAAAGCAGTGAGTATGGGGAGTTTAGCTCGATTGTTTTTTTCTGAGTGTCTGTTGGCCATAGAGGTTCAGGCTCTAGCCAACAGTTTCGTCCGTCTTGATATTTCAACCCCGGGCAGGATTTTGAATATTTTGAATGAGGGTTTCAAATTGGGGGGGGGGGGGGGGGGGGGAGAATTCGGTGGTGGAGTGTCTTTCTTTCCATTTTTGTCCCTTAGACCTATTTCTATTCCTATAAATTCGGGCAGCACCTCCCCTGTTTATATGCCTAGCCTGAAATCACAATCCAACAACCAACTATAACAACAAAAATACCAACATCAATAACATCATTTCCAACACCAATATGTACCATAAAACAGCCCACACGCTGTTTTCCAACTTCCATAACTAACAAACTTACTACACGATTGTTTAGCGACTTTATCTCCGTAAATAAGCCTTAAATAATACCACAAGAGAAAGATTCATACCTTTTTTCTTGTTAAGACAACAATATCCTCAATATCCACGCTAATATCCACCGCAAAACAATACTAGAATCACAACCATGCATTACCCGGACCTAAACCACCACTCCGATGCTTGAAAATTTCTCACTTTTGTTTTCCTCACTCTCTCTCTCTTCAATTTCTGGAAATTTCTGGGATAAATCTGGTGAAAAAAGGGGGTTCTTACCCTTTTTATAAGGGTTAAATTCGGGCCGGGTCACTGTAGCAGCACTGTAGCTCGCGTTTCTGCTCTGTAGCCGAACTTGTAACGTCCATAATTCTCTACTCCGATGTCCTATCGATGAGCGGTTTGTTGCGTTGTAACCTAGACTCGACGAACTTCATTTTAGGATTTTGTTTCACTTTAAAACACTTCATATGCTAAGGGATATTCGTCCCCCAAGTTGGACCACAATTTTCACACAAAACATTGCCCATCCTTTCTCCACACTTGTACTACTTCATTTCTTCCACTCATTTCCTTATAAAACCTTCCGGTATACCTTATATACATCCTTCACTCGTTAAATATACTTAATAATTCTTGCTCCTTATATTCCAAAGTGGTTTACTTAACCTTAACTCAATGTACTTATGTTTCGAATTTGATAAGTGCTCTTTGAAGATACGGGGTGTAACATCCTTCCCCCCTTAGAAACATTCGTCCTCGAATGTTGCAGTATTGACAACCCACAACACCATCTTTGATTCGTTAGAACAATTATGTTTTTCCTTTAGGGTCTGATTACCATTTGCTTAAACTATAACTTTTCTCATTCTTTCTTAACTCTTTTATTGCCTTCAGTCATCTTCTTTCACTTCTTTGTCCTCATGTACATGATCGGAAATTAATTAGCATCTCACTCTTGTTCTTTCTCCATTATGGTAGTATTGACTTGCCGTGCCATAACTATTCATCGTCCTGTAAGTACGCTCCCCCTTTTTTTCTCACACCTTGTTCCCTTGTTAGTGGGCAGCTACCGTTCTCTCTCTACAACGCCCTCTTTGCGTTTACTCCTTCGGTGCCATCTCGGGCTATCCTCTTTGTACCCGTTGATTTTAGATATACACTGTACCGATTTTTTTTGTAGTCCATTAGTCAGGCTCTCTAATCCTTACATCCTTGCCGCCATCTCTTTTATCCTTACATTCCAAATGTTTACCCAACATAACTGTGTCGCTAGTGAACCTAATGGTTATGTTCCTTTCTAAATCATTATCCGAAATACGTATATACGTAATGTTTCTTCGCTATTTATTATCCTTCGTAGTTCAGTTACACTTATGGCAGACTTATAATCCGAGTTCAACTAATTTCATAGCTCGCAACATCTTTGAGCTCCTGCTACAACTTTTTCTTTAATTCCTTCCCTCACATCTATCAATACAATCCCAGAAGCATAGGACTACGGCAATCCTTTTATTATGAATCTCTTGCAACGCAAGTATACTTATCTTCAAATTTCTTTGTATCGATGATCGTTTCGTCAGTTGTTATTCCTTGTTGGCTTTCCGGTGTGACCTTATTACAATTGTAGTTGGGCATAGCTTCACGTTGACGGTTCATATAATTCCATAGCATATGCTCTCATGTTCGGTATAATTAGTAATCCACGAAATGTTTTCTAATATCCGGTGAACCCTTTTATTTCCATTCATAAGAGTAGCGTTCTTCTTTTCTTCAGAAATTTCCAAACTACCAATCATTGTTCCTTTTATTACAATTGTCATTGTCATCCCAAGTGTTCTTTGGGTTCGTCATCCTCTCCAACACCCTTTGTAAATTTATCTTAGAGCCCTTTCTTGCTCTTTTCATTACCCTTTAGGTCATGTCACTGCATACTTAGGTACGGCGCAATTTATTTTTTGTCCGATTCGAGGGATTCAAATCATGGTCTAAAAATGTCATAGCTCATGTCGGCGTGAAGCATTCTCTTAAGGTGTCTTCCATAGTTTATTCCTATGTCTACCTCATGGTACACTTATTGTCAATTCGTTTCTACGTCTTTCCATTATCTTCATGATATGCCAATACGCCTCGAACTCTGGTCCCGAGCTAATAAATCTCATTTTCTGGAGCTTGAAACGTCATAGTTCCTTTCAAGTCTAGTATGTTCTTCCCCCCTTATTAAGGAGGTCCTTATACGTCCATAGACTTCGAGTAACCGTCGTCTTCGGTAATTATCTGTCGCCCTCACAATCTTCTTAGGGTCGGTGTTCCGTTATCGTATGGTCTGACTTGTCTATCTTCTTGCTAGTTACAGTCTTGTATCCAATCCGAATACTTATAAGGGTTAGATCCAATTCCGATGCCTTCTTTTCCGTCTTTTCGCACCTCTGTCTTTTTATGACTAACGATTTTCCGGACCTGCAAGTTAATGGGGACATCGAGATTCACCCCGTCCTTTATGAAGTCTTCGACTATACCTTACTCCTTGTTTTTCTATTCCCGACTTTTCTTATAACATATCTAGAATTCTTCTTACCTCGAGTTCTTCTTCCATTTATGTCTATAACATTATTTTTTTCTTTTCAACATTTCCATACCCTTCCATCCACTACTAGTCCTTTCACTCGCTTAGCTCACTTACTCATAATCCTTCTTAACTATGCATTTATGTCGCAGCTGTGCATCCAAGTTTTTCGAGCGTCCTGCTACCTTTGCTCTTAGCACAAAATTCTTACAGTTTACACTCTCTCTATCCTCGTTCATCGAACCTTTATCTATATTTATGATGCTACGGCCGAGTGGTCTTCCATGCACGTTCCTTACATTTCATTCCATTTCCTCTATGATCAAATCTCTCGGTCTTCACGTGAATTCTTATTCCATGCCATTAATTTTCTAATCAATTGTATCGACTCATCATCCTTATTCTTTCCTCGATGAGTAATCGGTGTCCTACCGCCAACTCGTTAAAGTATCTGTTACACCTCGGGAATTCCCCCATGAACGTATAGTGAATAGAGTAACGAAGAATGCCAGTATATGATGTTATAACAAGAAGGGAACGACGTTTGACGACCCTAAGTATGATTTCAAAGGCAATTGCAATGAAGGGTAGGTCATGCTCCACAATGACTAATTATAGGTTTTGGAAATGTGAAAAGTTGCTGGTTTGCATTCTGGCCAATTGGTCGTAAAATGAAATACGGACCGTAAAGTGGTATACGGTCCGTAAACTGCCATGTCGTATTTCAGCTTCCAAAAACTTCAACTTTCTGTCAAAAGCTGGAATGGTTAAAGACGACTTGGAATACGGACCGTAAACTGAAATACGGCCCGTAAACTGAGTCGTAAACCACCATGTCCTCAGCCTGACTATCTGTTTCTATCATCCTTAAATATGACCACGAAATACGGTCCGTAAACTGTGTTTACGACCACTGTGCACTTTCGACGACTGTTCATTTAAGATCAGATTTTGGTTTATTAATAAGAGACCAAGTTCATTATTTCACTTCTACATGACACCCCTTCTCTCTAAAACATCTCTCTACATAAATTCCACAAGAATTCAAGGATATTTGGTGATCAACAACATAAACTAAGTGAATCAAGTATAAGAAAACCTATTAAGGATCATACAAGTCAAGAAATCTCATTGGAGATAAACTAGGGTTTTGCTCAAGTGGAGTATTATCAACCAAGGCTTGTTCCTACGACATCTAAGGTAAGATTTATGATGTTTCTATGTTGTTTAAGGTATTTAAGAGTTGAAATACTTGGATTGTAGAGAGGTATGGCAAAATGGGTCATGAATGTGGAATAGTGCCATTTTGAGAAATAGTTTGAATTGAGTTATGAGTCTTGATGTATTGTGATGTAAATGTGTTATAAATAATGTTGAGAACATGAGATGAGCAATGTACGTGAATGGACATAGTTGTGTGTTATAGCCATGGATATGAGTAATTGAAAGTAAGTCTAGAAATGCGGATAATGTGGATGAATAATAATTATTGTCATGGTAATGTGAATGCATTATTGACGTTTGGGAATTGATATACGCTATGGAGGAATGTCGTATAAATAAAGGAGAGGCTGTCCGATTTTCTCTAGTTTTGGTCAGATATGCGAGCTATCAATTCTAATGATAGTATGACTTTAATGAAGGTAGAAACGCTAGCATTGGAGGTGAACGCGCAAGTGTAAAATAGTGAACGGAAAAGGTATGTAAGGCTAACCCTTCTTTCATAAGGCATGGTTCTTTGGCCAAATATCTAACTCTTCTATGAGACTGTGATGTCCTTCAAATGACTTGATCTCCCGAGCTAGTAAGCTCATGATTCTTGATACGCCACGATTTTACTAAATCCCTCGTATGACGAGTAAGCCTATAAAGATAAATGTGATGAATGACGATAATAGTAATAACAATGTTTATGACGATTATGATAATGATGTAAATAGTAAAGATGCTTATGAGCTATTATGTATATGTGTCTATATGATTACGTAATGCGCGCGCACCTCTGCAGATGGTACGGATAACCCTGACACCTTGGTAGGGCCAGGTAGATATAACCCTGACGCCTTGGTAGGGCCAAGTAGATGTAACCCTGAAGCCTTGGTAGGGCCAGATATGAGTAACCTTGAGCCTTGGTAGGGCCAGGTATGAGTAACCTTGAGTGATATGGGCATAACGGGGTCCTGTCCCGCTTATGTGATATGTTATACTCTTCTTAGAGACTCGTAGACATGTGAATATAGTTAGATCTGTCCGGCCTTGTCGGCCAATATTTTGTATATTATTTTGATAGCCTTGACGGCTCATGTACATTGACGTGGTATAGATGCCAACCATGACATGAAAGCATTGTCGTCCAATGGGACTAGCAGGAATGGTGATTAGAAATGTATGTTTAATTATGTGGCTCACCTAAATGTAAGTGAAGTGTAAGCCAAGGGGTGCCCGGGGTGGGCTAGCACCGGGAGCTCGTCGCGGCCCTCTAGACGGGTCATGACAAAAGTGGTATCAGAGCAGTTCAGTCCTAGGGTGTGTCTACGAGCCGTGTCTAGTAGAGTCTTGGTTATGGGTGTGTTGAGCGCCACACTTATAAACAAGCAGTTGCGAGCATTTTAGGAATGATTGATCTTCTTTCTTCATAAGAATCGTGCGGTAGAGCTATGATATGAGAAGTTCTTGTTCTTTAATCGTGTATTGTCTATTTCAGAAATGCCTGTAAAGAGAAAGGCTACGGCAGCCCAAAAGGGCAAGACGGTGGCAGGAAAGTGGGCTGAAAGAGCACCGCTACCGGTAGTAGAGGAAAGTGAGTCTCAGAGTGCGGCTCAATCTCAGTCTTCCCGTTCAGTACCTATATTAGAGGAGTGTGAGGGAGCCTCAGCCCCAACCCCAGCACCTCCAGCTCCCCCACTAGATGCTTCAGGCCAAGATGTGAAGGAGGCCATACATTTGTGTACCCAGTTAGTTGCTGCTCAGACTCAGCGGCAAAGTATAGGGCAAGGTGACAGGGCTGTTAGTGCAAGGGCCCGTGACTTCATCACTTTGAACCATCCAGAATTCTTTAGGTCAAAGCCAGAGGAGGACCTTCAGGACTTGATTGATGGTATGTTGAGGACGCTTCGATTGATACATGCTTCGGACACCGAGTCAGTGGAGTTAGCGTCGCATAGATTGAGAGATGTATCGATCCAATGGTATACGGTTTGGATGACTTCACGGGGAGCCAATGCACCTCCCCCGGTATGGAAAAAGTTTGTTGATGCTTTGCTCCGACACTATATGCCTCCAGAAGTTCAGCGAGCTAGGGCCGATAAATTCTTAAATTTGAGGCAAGGTAGCATGAGTGCTCTAGAGTATAGCCTCCGCTTCAATTCTTTGGCTAGGTATGCTTCAGCCATGGTAGCGGATATGGGTGACCGAGTGCACCAATTTGTAAAAGGCCTAGGGCCACATTTGATGGATAGATGTTTGACCGCATCCCTTCAGGACAATATGGATATTGCACGCATTCAGGCTCATGCTCACAACTTAGAAGAAAGTTTACAATAGCAGAGAAGTGAACGCGAGCAGGATAGGGGTCATAGCAAGAGGGCCAGATCTTCAGGTCCGATGAGTGAGTTCAGTGGCGGGCACAGGCAGCAGATGTCCAGGCACTCAGGCTATTCTATGACTGGTGCGCCCCCACGATTTTCAGGCTAGAGATTCAACAGATCTACTCGTTCCGGGCCGAGTCAGAGTTATTCGGGGTCTCAGTTTAGAGATGATTCGGGTCAGGCAAGGCCACCCGCACTACGATGTTCCCAGTGTGGGAAGTTGCATTGGGGTCGATGCCGAATGGGCTCAGATGTTTGCTATTCATGTGGTCGACCAGACCATATTATGCGTGATTACCCCTCAGTTCATGGTAGAGGTAGGACCCAGCCTTCAGGGTCAGTAGCCGGATCTTCAGCATCTGTACGCCCTATGGAGCCAAGTTCACATGGGCTAGTCGGCCATAGTAGAGGCAGAGAGAGTTCCCAGTTCTAGCGGTCCTCAGCACCGTGTTTATGCTTTGGCTGGACGCCAAGATCTCGAGTCTTCTCCTGACGTGGTCACATGTATATTATCGGTATTCTCTCATGATGTATATGCTTTGATTGATCCGGGATCCACATTGTCATATGTTACTCCATATATTGCGGGTCGATTTAGGGTCGAACCAGAGTCGATCAAACCTTTTGAGGTGTCTACACCCGTTGGTGAATCGGTAATAGCTAGCCGAGTATATAGAAATTGCATAGTTTTGATTTGTGACCGCCGTACTATAGTTGACTTGCATGAGATAATATGGTAGACTTTGATGTCATTATGGGCATGGATTGGTTGGCCTCTTGCTATGCCAATGTTGATTGTAGAATGAAGATGGTTCGTTTCCAATTTCCGGGAGAACCAGTCTTAGAATGGAAAGGGAATACGGCGCCACCAAAGGGTAGGTTTATTTCCTATCTAAAGGCAAGGAAAATGATCACGAAAGGATGTATCTATCATCTAGTTCGGGTTCAAGATGTAGAAGCTGAATCGCTAACTCTTTAGACAGTTCTGTAGTAAACGAATTTCCGGATGTGTTCCCGGAAGAGCTTCCAGGCCTTCCTCCTGAGTGGGAGATTGATTTCGCAATTGATGTTTTGCCGGGCACCAAGCCCATATCTATTCCTCCTTATAGAATGGCTCCCGCAGAATTGAAAGAGTTGAAGGAGCAATTGAAGGACTTGCTTGAGAAAGACTTTATTAGGCCTAGTTCATCCCCGTGGGGAGCACCCGTATTGTTTGTCCGAAAGAAATATGGCTCCTTGAGAATGTGCATTGATTACCGGCAATTGAATAAGGTGACAATTAAGAACAAGTATCCTCTTCCGAGGATTGATGACTTATTTGATCAATTGCAAGGTGCCAAATGGTTTTCAAAGATTGATTTGAGGTCCGGGTATCATCAAGTGAGAGTTAGGGAGAAAGATATCCCTAAGACAGCCTTTAGAACAAGATATGGTCATTTTGAGTTCCGGGTGATGTCATTTAGGCTAACTAATGCGCCGGCGGCATTTATGGTTCTGATGAATAATGTGTTCAGGCCTTTTCTGGATTTATTTGTGATCATATTTATTGACGACATCTTGGTATATTCTAGATCCGAGGCAGAACATGCGAATCATTGTGTACTGTCCTCGGAGTCCTTCGAACTCGAGAGTTGTTCGCAAAGTTTTCCAAAAAATGCGAGTTTTGGTTGAACTCAGTGGCATTTCTGGGGCATATTGTGGCAGCCGATGGTGTTCGAGTGGATAGTCAAAAGATTGAGGCCGTGAAGACTTGGCCAAGGCCCACAACTCCTACGGAGGTTCGTAGCTTTCTGGGCTTAGCAGGTTATTACAGGAGATTTTTTGATCATTGCAGGAGGCGCCACCCCGGCGAGTGTTATCGTGCCACTGGTGCCTGCTATTCTTGTGGCCAACAAGGCCATACGATGAGAGAGTGTCCATATAGGGGTGGTCCAGGTGGTTCAACCCAGCCTACTGGGTCAGTTGCTGGCTCATCCCCTCCTTTGGCAGCCATACGCTCCACGGGGCGAGGGGCCCCAGCACCAGCACCAGCACCAGCGCCAGCGAGTCGTGGCAGGGGTCGCGGTGCAGTTTCGGGTTACAGCGGTCCTTCGAACCGCGTATTTGCTTTGACCGGCCGGCAGGACCCAGGAGCGTCTTCCAGTGCACACCCAGGTATGCTACTAATCTCTTTTTGAGGGATGTGTGTATGAACAAGTCCGTATCTCATTACGTCATATGATTTCCTTCTTCTGGGTACTAGTAGGGGTAAGGTAATGTCTAACTCGATAGACACCGAGAGTTCGGAAGGGCGATATGATAATTGTACGGTTTAGCCCGGGGTGGGACCCACTACGAGAATTTTCCGAAAATGTACCAAGATCCCGATTTGCCCTAAATCACGTGACAAAGGTCGTGCGGGGCGGTCGACAAAATTATACTAGCCGTAACGTATCAAAACGCATGAAAATTTCGAGGTTAAGCGTGCTAAGGCTAGAGTAATTCTGGGATGGGTGACCCCCCTGGGAAGGATGCAGAAAAAAAAAAAACACCTGTGGTATAATTGTCGGGATTAATAATGAAATATCGATAAGGGAAATTTTCATAAACCACTGGACCCTTAATAAGAGTGGTTCGATTCTGATCAAAACTCTGTTTGTTATACTTCTGCATTTCTGATTCTGAGTACGTTTCTGTTTGGCATACCTCTGTACGATTGACTCTGATTACGAATCTGTCTGACACGCCTCTGTATGTCTGACTCTGGATATGAATCCGTCTGATATGCCTCTGTACGTCTGATTTTGATCACGCGTCTGTCTGATACATCTTCGTATGTCTGACTCTGATGCGAATCTGTCCGCTACATTTCTGTATGTCTGATTCTGACTACGAATCCGTCCGATAAATCTCTGTATGTCTGGCTCTGGTCTCAGATCTGTCTGATACACTCCCATACATCTGATTTTGATTACGAATTTGTCCGCCATAATTTAGCACGTTTACCTCCGACTACGAAATTGTCCGATACGCTCCTATGCGTCCGATTCCAGTTCTGAATCTGTTTGGTATGACAAAGGAATGATAATGTGGTAAGGGACCGAGGCGCGTAACAAGAAGTGATGTTGATTAGGATGTCTGAAAAACATTCATCGGTTACGAGAATATAGTTTATGGTCCGGTGATTATGTAGGGTATGAGAAAATACATTATGATGGCATTTGAATCAGTAACGCGAAGAATTACCCCATCATGTTGGTAAAGAATCCATATTCGAAAGTCAACAAAGGACAATTATAAAAAAAAAAGGAACCATCCCGAAGTAATATGAAGCCCCATGAGGTCAATTTAACATTCGAGGACGAATGTTTTAAAGGGGGGGAGGATGTTACATCCGGCATTTTTGCTTATTCAAAAATTCGAAATAATTTGACTTGTAATGAATAAGGCAATATTTGGACCCTACTTGGACCTTACTTGGGATGAATGTGTCGGCTATGAATACGTTGGTGTGGAATTACGAAAGGAGGCCAAGGGCAAAAATTGGAATTTTAGAAATTTGCTCCATGAATTACAATTAATTAGCCAACAATTGGGCTCAAAAAAAAAAATAATAAGGCCCAAAAGGGAAGGCCCAACCGGCCATACAAGGACCCAAAAATTGTAATTTTGGTGTAATACTACTAAGTGCAAGGTCCTCTACAAGGTGGTATAAGTATCTTGGCAAGAAAGTGATTTTTGTAGCAAGTGAAGAACTTGAAGGAAAGGTAAGAATCAATTCATTTTCTTATGTTATGATGTTTGGTTGATGTTGTGATATGTAGAAATGAGTAGAGTTTACGAAAATATGGAAGTTTGCAAAGTGGGTGTGTTTGTATGAAAGTGGCCGTGTATGTATGTTAATTTATGGATATAATGAGTTGAATTTTTATGTTGTAATCTAGTTGTGGTTATGGTGGAATTTGTATTGGAATTGAAAGTTGAAAGAATTTAGTGGAAGTTGGAAAAGTAAGGTGTGGCCGTGTGGTATTATGTTGATTATGGAATGTGAACTAAATTTTGTTAGTATGTTAATTGTGTTAATTGTGAAGTGAATGAAAGAGTAATGGTTTTTGTTGTTATGGAAAAATGGTTATTAAGTTGTAGTAGGAAAACATGCAAGTTTATTATAATTATGTAAATGTGGAAGTGAAAGTAGGAAGATGTGAATTATGGTTATCATTGATGAAGTTGGAAGGTAAGAATATGTTATGGATGTTTATACTAAAAGATTGGAAGTTGTGTGTGAAATATGCCCTTGGTAGGAAACTTGTATATTGCGTATATCTTATGTATATCTTGTGAAAATGGTATGATATGCCTCCGAAATATGTTGTAATGATCTTGATAAGTGTTGAATATGAAAATGGTAGGGTTGGTTTGGAAGTGTAAGGTTGAAATGAGAGATGTTTCGTTATGTCGGAAAGATGGCTAGTTATGCCATACCTTGTATTTTGTGATATATGTTGTTGTCATTGATGTTGTTTCTGGGTTGCTGTGTTGATATATTAAGCCGAGCTAAGTCTCGGGGAGGATATATATATAGGGGAAATGCTGCCGAAATTTCGGTAGGCAAGTATGTAACAAGTTTGGATTATTGAAAAGTTTGAAATTAACAATTGGTAAACTTGACCATTTCTAGATTTTTGACGAGATTGGAGTGGAAGCCAAGCGAGCGTAAGGCGCAATCGAGGTATGTAAGGCCTTTCCCTTTATTCTTAGGCATGTTCTGGATGTGATAGGCTCGACCTCGAGCCTTAAGTACGACTCCGTTCCTCGGAATTCGAGACGGAAATCCGCTCCAATTCCTTCAGTACAATTGAAACCCTTTTCTTATAAAATGCCTTCAAAGTGAACTTTTGCACGAAACCTTCCCAAATGGAGTCGGAACACTTCCAGATGATTATGGATGACCTCATAAGGTATACTATCGGTAATTTACATATGTCGCTTCGAGTTGACCCGAGGCGGGCCCACGAGGCCCGATACCTTCTGTATGATCTTAATTACCTTAATTCTGTCCGATTTTCTCAGAAAACATCTGGACTACTATTTTGATTACATTATGACTGTTTTTATACAAATCTTATAAAATAACTCTTGACATCTGGAAATCTGGTCCTGGTTATAATCTGTCGTGTCTCCCCAAGTGACGTGTAGGCACGTACCTTGAAAACTATCCGAATACTTGGTTCGATCGGCCAGTTGGCCTACTTCTGTTCTGTTGAGTCTGTATGTATGTGGTTCCTCATTAATCAGTTCGTGCACATGTTATGATTCCTTTCACCGGGTCCCGGGCCGGTACGTATTTCGTGCGGTGGGCCGCCGAGCCCCATATGTGAATTCCGAAGTATGATGTGTCCGGTTCCGGGGTACTGTGTTATATGTCCGTCCCCGGTTACCGAGGATATATTACGAAGTATGATGTGTCCGGGCTCGGGGTGCTGTGTTATCTGTCCGCCCCCGGGTACCGTGGTTATGTTATGATGAGTGACGGAGATCGGAGAAGAATTTCTGATATCTGACGTGTGGTGGTGCCAACGGCAGGAGTGGTGACCACGTTCTTGTACCCTATATGTGATTTTGTCTGTCTGTATGATTTATGATTCTGTCTGTCCGTCTGGATTATCTGTCCGACTAGTTATGATTCTGTCTGTCCGTCCGGATTATCTGTCTGACTGGTTGTGATTCTGTCTGTCCGTCCGGATTATATGCCCGACGGGTTACGATTCCATCTGTCCGTCTGGATTATCTGACCGACGGGTTTCTATTCCGTATGTCCGTATGGATCCCGATTCTGTATGTCCGCATGGACTCTGATTCTGTCTGTCTGGACTATGATCCTGTCCGTTTGTCGGGACTATGACTCTGTCCGTCCGGCTTATGAGCCTATCTATTATATTTCTGTGCTTCCGGTCCAGATCATGATTATGTTTGATATATTTCTGCTTTACATACTCGGTACATTTTTTGTACTGACCCCCGGTTCTTCGGGGGCTGCGTTACATGCCCGCAGGTACAGGCGCACTTGGTGATACGCCGCCAGTCTAGGGCTCGGATTCTGCTATCCTGAAGAGCTCCTTCGATCCGGAGCAAATACTTTTGGTATATATATCTTCTGTTATCTGTAGACTCTGTATGTATGGTATTTTGGGGTACGGCGGGGCCCTGTCCCGTCATATGATTCTGTATGTCTGTAGAGGCCTGTAGATAGATGTGTGGGTTACGGGTTTCGTCTGTATGTTAGCCTTATCGGCTTATCTGTAAATGTCTGCATGTTCAGGTATATACATATATATGTTCGTGCACGTGCCGTATCTGTATCAGCCTGATTCTGTAAACATCTTTTTTAAAAAAAAAAAAAATCTGAGTGGTACGGAATTCGGTCAAGTAGGTATGTACGGGTACCCAGTTAGGGTACCAGTCGCGGCCCACGGGGTTGGGTCGTGACAAGGAATTCCTGCTGGTACTATTGCACACGGGGTAGGACACTTTCTATCTCCAAAACTCGGGCTCAGGTCTCGATTCCCAAGGCATACTCAACTAGGAAATCATAAGTTCTACCACTACGAAGACGAGGAGTGTAACATGATCAATTGCTTCCTCAAAAGCATCTTCAACATCAACATCCACGAAGGTATTAGAACATAAAGTTTCAGTAAGAGTGTGATCAACATGATCAAATTGAAATATTTATAGTTAAATTGCTTCTAAAAAGAAATGTGTTATTCTTTTTTATCACAGACTAAAGATGAAAAATGAAAGAGAGTCGCGTAAAATAAAATCTAAAGAATATAGAGGTTGGAGAAAATATATTAAGGGTCATTTTGGAAAACCACCTGGTAAATGGAATTGGCGTAATTACTAGGGTAGGAATTACACAGCCTAATAATTACTCAATATAGTAATTTCGAGGACCTGTTTGTTTGTCATAACATAATTACAGTGTAATTACAAGCATATTGTTTGGTTGTACATGTGTAATTACACAGTTAGATTAGTTTAAAAATAAAAATCAATACTTGAAAAATATGTGCCTTTAAAGATGATATACTAAAATAGGTATTTAAGATACATATTGTTTCTTGAAAATATATTAATAATCACATATTTGTAAATAATATTGCAAAATTAATTGTGTATTTTCAAATTAATAATGTTTTAATCTAATTAATTATAAAAATTAAAAATACACATTTCGTAAGAACATCATTGGCTGGATGTTTGATAAAAAGATTAATATTTATACATATAATATCATAACATTATTTAAATGTTTGACAAAAAAATAATCTATCAATTTTAAGTGGAAAATGAGCAACATGGAATGTAAAACAACAAGTGAATAGTACTCAAGCAAATAAATTGAAATCGAAAATATAATCTAAATTCAAAATAAAATAAAAAAATTTAACATGATACTTTTATGTCAAATTCCAACATAACATAAAATAAGTTCCAACATAACTTAAGTAAATATAATTCAAAAGAAAGTGAAAACATTTATAGATCTATAACCTCATTTAACAACAGAATTCTACTTTAGTAACATCACTCGTTATATGTCAAATTTGTGAATGACTCATTCTTTCTAATATTAGGAAGTGTAATTTCAAAAACTAGAATAATAACTGAGTTACGCTAAATGAAGAAAATAAGGAAAAAAATACGAGCAATTGCATGGAATCACAAGAAGTAAATGTTGGAAATGAGAAGAAAGAAATTAAAGATAAATAATATAACCAAATATTTTTAAAATAAAAATAATTTAAAAAGTAAAAACAAAAAAGAAATAAAAATAATAGAAATAAAAAATAAATTAAGAAGAAGGAAATTTAAAAAAGAAATAAAAGATTATCTCTATAATTACTGGGTGTAATTGCACCTAATTCTCAACCTCTCTTAAGAATTGAAGAGTGTAATTACCCCTCCCCATTTCACCGAACTACATGCTGACCATGTAATTGCTTGACCTGACAAACATGCTAAAATGTATAATTACATCCAATTACACTCAATTTCAATTACAGAGTGAGTTTCCAAAGTGGCCCGAAGTAAATAATACAATTTATCTACTTGCGCCCTTGCATGCAAACCTTTCCACATTTTAAATCTTTTATTTTTAATGAATAAATAAATAATAAATTTCAAATATGTCAGCATCAATACAGCTTAATCACATAAGGCTTAAACTCAACTCTTTCATCTCGTGAGAGAGACATAATTTCTGTCTCCAACCAAATCACGCTTTTTTGCTCCTTCAATTCATGCCTAAAAAAAAGTTGTTTTTTTGCTTCCAACACATTGCTTTGTCACCATGCTCTGTCCTTTTCTCTAATAATGGACATTTTTTACTCAATCTTTTCTCTTCTTTCCTCAAGTAATATCACAACTAGCTGTTTAAATACCATAGCTACACTCTATAAATACCTCAACATTACTTCCATAGCTTCCACTACCAAAAAACAGAAAAAATATTTTCTCCTCTTCTCCTCCCAATAAACTTTACATTTTTGAGGAAATTAAATTTTCTCTCATATTGTTTCCCTCTAAACTTCACCTTACAGAAAATTTTCAGTGCAACTATCTGGTACAAAGAACCAAATGGCGTGCTTAAACATTAACAAAATGGTTTGCACATTTTCCTATCCTCAATCTACATATCTTCGATCATGTTTATTCTATTCTTTATACGTTTTCTTTTAATGATCATTGGCATGTTGTATATTAAGGCTTCTAATATATAACATTATTAAAGCACTAAATTTCCATTAATTACTACGATTAAACTAGGTTCCTCTTCTGTTATGTCCTTCAAAGCGGTCCTGCTTTTCTTTTGTTACGGCTTCTAGCTAGCTCATTCTCTGATAGTCAAATTCTTTTTCTGCATGTGTATATTCCAAAGGTATTAAAAAAATAGAGTTATGCAAAAATTAAACATTATATTATCGGTGATGCGTGAGCTCATGTTTCATGTTGAACCTTTCTACTGTCTTTAGTCATTGTACCAAAGTGTTGTATGAGTTTTGGGGTGGATTCAATCAGATACACCATTCACCTTTTTGAAGCATGAAGACAACAAATAATATTATATTAATTCTAAAATATATTTTATATAAAATGCTTATTTTGTGGAAAGATAATGAATTAACGTGCATCATAATTGGGCCAGTATTTCTGGCCCGGTTGTCAGGAGTCTTGTCATAGTTGACTTGCCGTGTAGGCTTTTACTGAATAGTTACTTTTAGAAATGTTAATTCATCGAAAGTCTGCAATAATAGCCCTATGTTAATAAGCTGATCATATCATGCACTTACTATCATGGCTTTAAATACGTATACATAAAGTTATATAGGAGAACTCAAACACGACAAGTAATATACTCCTAATAGAAACTTAGAAAAAAATCTTCAACAATAATCACTACTCCGCTGCTTTTTAGACTTTTAGTTTTCCTTACCCTTTTCAGATAAAAGACTACACATTACGTCATCCAAGTATGTAGATATAGCTGGTTGTATTGGTAATAAGTAGATCAAAGAGAAGAATTAATTTCCTATTGTCCTTTTCTTAAGCTATTTTTTTTTTCTTGAGTCTTACTTTTAATAGTTGTGTGCTAAATATCTGATGTTATAAGAAAATAAATACATTGCAAAAGCATCCTATACGTAATTGCTACCATATAATAGGGGCGTCCGAAGTATCTGCAATAGTCTAGCAACTCTTTTGTTCATGTTGATAATGATAACTCGGTTCATATTACTTTTTGCCAATAGTACATGTTATGATATATACATAGAAAGCAAAAGAAACTCATTTCCCGATATAGATAGTGCACCTCCTTCCTTCAAACCCAAAAGAAACAAAAACTATATATAGAGAGAAGATGATTACTCCCACATGCGCGATATCTGATTATATTTCATATAATATAATACGACAATGTATTGAAAAAGACACAGTCATTTATGAATATTCATGGAAAAATCCTGGATTCTGTTAGCTTTTAATTTCTCTCTATGTTTTAATTTATGTTTTTCATTCAAAATATTTTTCCCTCTCATGCTTAAGTTGTTCAACGCCTTGATAAAAATTAAGTTACTCCTTATTTTTCATTTTATATAACTTTCTCCGTTTCAATTTATTTGTCTTAGTTTGACCTGACACAGAGTTTAAAAAATAAAAAAGACTTTTGAATCTTGTGGGTCTTAAACTAACGATGTGTGTAATGTATCAAAATGTTCTTTGAATCTTGTGGTCTGAAATATGTAAATGTAAGATGTTGGGTTTAAAGAGTTACTAAGTATATAAAATGATACTCCATCCGTCCCAATTTATATGAGAGTTAACCTATTTGAGTTCTTTGACTTCGATTTTTTCCAACTATTTTCATATATTTTGAATTATTAACTAAGCAGACTTATAGTATTTTTTATGTGATTTTCAAATAAGTAAATTTTATTATAGAAATGTTCGAAAAATCTATGTTTTAAATTGAATCAAACAAAGAGTTGTTTTGACTCCGCAAATTTTCATATACATGTATAGTATTTCACACGACTTGAAAAACCACCCATGTCCAAAATCACATAAAATTACTCCACCTAATTTGATTCCCTTATCTAGATTCTTGTCACACATAAATTGAGATAGAGCAAATATTATGATACCAACTAACACATGTTCTCCCGTTATATTTTTACAGTGTGAGAGGGAGAAGAAGCCAGAGAATGAAAAAGAGGAATACACCCTTGATGGAACACTGGATAAGCATGGCCAACCTGCCGTGCGTGCGAGGACTGGAAGGTGGTTTGCTGGTGTTCTCTTACTTGGTAAGTCTACTAGATTTATTTTATTACCATACGATGCATGATATTGCGACCAAGAGGGTGTTTGGTCAAAGTTTTAAAAAAGTGAGATTTGGCCAAATTTTTGAAAAAAAATAAATGCGAGTAGCTGAAACTGTTTTTCAAAAGCTAAAAAAAAATAACTTTTCTCCAAAAGTTATTTTTTGAAAAACTCTTTTGTAAAGTACTTTTTAATAGTTTGGTTAAACATTAATTGTTGCTCAAAAGTTTTTTTTAATTTGATTAGTCAAACACAAATTGAATCTCACTAAAAGTAATTTTTAAAAAGCATTTTTGAAAAAAAAAAAACTTTTCAAAATAAACTAATTTTAAAAGTTTGTCCAAACACACTATTAATACCCATTAATCGATTTTCTCTGTTAATTGAGGTTCATATAATTAACTGGTTTGTTCTTTCAAAATTTAAATTCAGTGAATCAAGGTCTAGCTACACTAGCATTCTTTGGGGTTGGAGTCAACCTAGTACTATTTCTTACTAGAGTTATGGGTCAAGACAATGCTGAAGCAGCCAACAACGTGAGCAAGTGGACAGGGACAGTTTATATCTTCTCCCTCTTGGGTGCTTTCCTCAGTGATTCCTACTGGGGAAGATACAAGACTTGTGCTATTTTCCAAGCCATTTTTGTAGCTGTAAGTGACTTATATTAAATGTAAATTTTGTCATTCAACAAATCAAAATATGATACTGTTAATGAGATATGCATACAATAGTGGATTTCGTTCTATTAAATTCACTTTCCATTATAGTCTGATACATACAAATAACGAACGAGCCGACTTTACATAAGGAAATGCAATTTTCTTGAATTAATTTTAGGTACTAAGATTTGAAATTGTTCTGCTTCCCAGGGACTAGTTTCACTTTCGTTGACTTCATACATTTTCTTAGTCAAGCCTAAAGGCTGTGGAGATGAAGAGAGCCCTTGTGGGTCCCACTCAAGTGTCAGCTTGACGCTCTTCTACGTGTCGATTTACTTAATTGCCCTTGGAAATGGAGGGTATCAGCCTACTATTGCAACATTTGGAGCAGACCAATTTGATGAAGATCACCCTCAGGAGAGTCGCTCAAAGGTGGCTTTTTTTAGCTACTTTTACTTGGCATTAAATCTTGGATCTTTGTTCTCAAATACCATATTAGGATATTTTGAAGATAAGGGAATGTGGACACTAGGATTTTGGGCATCAGCTGGCTCAGCCATTTTGGCACTAGTGTTGTTTCTTGTTGGGACACCTAGTTATAGGCACTTCAAACCTACAGGCAACCCTTTATCAAGATTTTGTCAAGTGGTTGTAGCTGCAACCAGAAAATGGAAAGTTGAACAACCTTCAAGGGGAGATGAGCTATATGAAGGTGATGGACAAGACCTTCCTGTTAATGGAAGTAGAAGAATTCTCCACACACAAGGATTCAGGTAAGTTATTTTAATCAACCTTAAACCTTATAATACTTGAATTTGTTTCAGGGGGAAAGGGTTAAATTTATCCCTCTACTTTCAGATATTATCTACATTACCCTCTGTTATACTATTTGGCCAAATTTATCCCTCCCGTTGTACTATCCGGCCAAATTTACCCTTACTGTTGTACTATTCAGCCAAATTTTAATTAGAGGACGGGTTAAATAGCCGTAGATGAAAGGTTAATTTTATCGATATACAGTAATCCAACCTTTAATTTATTTAACCAAAATCAATAATTCACCCTATGTGAAGACAATTCGAAATTTGAATGGTCATCTGTGAAATTACCTGTCACTAATTTTTCATTTTTGTTTTTGGGAATTGGTATAGATTCTTGGATAAAGCAGCTATAATCACATCAAAGGATGGAGGAGTAGTAATAAACAACCCATGGGGGCTTTGTGCAGTGTCTCAAGTAGAAGAAGTGAAATGCATATTGAGACTATTTCCAATTTGGTTATGCACAATACTTTATTCAGTTGTGTTCACTCAAATGGCCTCTTTATTTGTGGAGCAAGGGGCTGCAATGAAAACAACCATCTCAGGATTCCATATTCCTCCAGCAAGCATGTCTAGTTTCGACATCCTCAGCGTTGCAGCATTCATTTTCATCTATCGACGAGTTCTTGATCCCCTCATCGCCAGATTAAAGAAGAATTCTTCTCCAAGAGGATTCACAGAGCTACAAAGGATGGGAGTTGGCCTCATAATTGCTATAATGGCAATGGTAGCTGCAGGAATTGTTGAGCATTTCAGGTATGAGTTTGTAAATAAATTTAACTAACAAAACTCACAAAAAAACATTTACAATGTTTTGATAGTTTTTTAGGGACAATTACCATTTCCAGGCTATCATAAAAATAATGACCGACAAATGTATTTGTTTTGTATATTAAGAGTGTGTGTACATGTTAATATATAATTAGTGTATATATGTTTCGTATAGCTTTGGCTAGCGACGGTAATTAATTTTGGCCGACAAGACAAAAATGATAAAAACACTTTTTTTTATCGGTTGCCGGAATTGACCCGAGCTTTTAAGATGGACCAACTTAGGCTATGCCCAAATTGACCTGCAATTTCTCAATCCGTCTAAATTTGCACGTTATATTTTCATGGACTAAATTTGACACCTCTATTATGTTTCAGGTTAAAATCGGCAGATAAAGAGTGTTTACATTGCGCAAATTCAAGTTCATTAAGCATTTTCTGGCAAGTTCCACAATATGTACTAATTGGAGCATCAGAGGTTTTTATGTATGTTGGACAATTGGAGTTCTTTAATGGACAAGCACCTGATGGATTGAAAAGCTTTGGAAGTGCACTCTGCATGACTTCAATTTCACTAGGAAACTATGTCAGCAGCTTGCTTGTTTCTGTTGTCATGAAAATTTCAACTACTGATAACATGCCTGGATGGATACCTGGAAATCTCAACAAGGGTCATTTAGACAGATTCTATTTCCTCTTAGCGGCATTGACATCAGCTGATTTTTTGGTATATCTCATTTGTGCCAAGTGGTATAAGTACATTAAGTTTGAAGAAAGAAGCATTGAAAAGAAAAATGGAGATTTGAGAGTGTAGGTTCAACATTATTCCCGATTTTTAAGAAGAAAGATTGCATGTTCCAATTATTTATTCTATTAATGACAACTTAGGATTAGAAATGATATGTATGATATATGTATTAATTGCAAGGAGATATGTATGATATATGTATTGATTGCAAGGAGACTAAGAGAAGTGCATTGTTACTCTTCTCTTAGTTGAGCAGAAGATGCATGTTTTGTTGGAATTAGCTCATGGGTAAATAAAATGGCTTGTAGAGCCTCGTCGGATGGTATGTACTTTGAAATTCTTTGCATTTGTAAATCTTCTTGCTGTGCTATAGATATCTTTTCGGCTTAATAATTCGACTTGAACTTATATATGTTTTACTGAATGTATACTTAAACTCTTTTTGGTCATATTTACCCCCTATACTTAGCTATTTGATAGCCTTCACCTCTTGAACGATCCCAATCCAAAGGGGTGTGCTATACTTCTACATGGATATTTTCTGTCAACGTGCATTTTTTAACATTTTTTAATATTAAAATATTTTTTTTCACCTTTTAAAGTCATTAGTTTTTTTAGATCATTTATTGGGCTAAATAGTAAATAACATGTTTCGAACTCCATTATATAGGCTAAATAATTATTGTCTGTATACACGTGATGGAGTTTCGCCTAATTATTTTCTATATTTAGCCCCAAAAGAATTACACGGTTAAAACAAATCGTCATTATTGCATCTAAGTTGAAATAAAAAAACTACAGTTAAAAATTTATTATTTCGGCTAAAATAATTTGTATGGATCTAGATAATGAAATTTCACTCAGATTCATCGGGAAAGAAGAAGCACACAGTTGGAACAAATAAGCATTTGCACGTAAAGAAGAAATAAAAAAAAAATTGAAGTAAAATACTTGTTGTATATTAATCGAAGTAAGAAATACGCAATCTGGAATAAATAATCTTATTGTCTACGTGGCAATTAACAGTTGAAAAATGTTCTACTTAGAAGCTAATATTTTAATTTTCATTTTGCACTTTCAAGCACATAAAAGATAGTGTATCCATGCTCTTTGTCATGTTAACATTTCTGGAGGTGAAGCTATCAAATTTCCAACTACAAAGAAATAATTAGGACAAACAATAGTTCATATGTATACTAAACAAAAGGTGACAAGTCCAAGATTATCTTGAAGTATTATGTGTTTCTTTTCCTGATAAAAGAATCTTATTGGGGGTATGGGAATTAGCTTTTACTGGTAAAGAAACAGTCTATGCTAAATGTGATGAAGTGGAAAGGTTAGAGCTATGTGACAATATGTATAAGCTAGTAAGCATAACGAAATTACCTTGGATAATTGGAGGTGATTTCAATGTAATCTTATTAGAATAGGAGAAATTGGGAGGCTTACCAGTTAAAACAGTAGAATGTAAAGATTTTTATTACTGTATTAACTCTAGTGTCTTGTTTGGTACAGAGTTTAAAGGCAATCCATAGACATGGTGCGATGGTACATCACAGAAGATTGTATAATCAAAAGGCTAGATAGAACTATTGTTAATCTACCTTTTCAGAATACCTTTCCACAAATTGAAATAGAACATCTCACAAAAACAAGTTCAGATCATGCACCTCTTATTGTTACATCTCGGAGATTTTGGATTGTTGCCTTGTGAGTAGACTAATGTGAGCTTAAGATGAACATGAAGTCCTTATGAGATTAAGGAGAGTGCCTAATAGTTTTAAGAGCATACCATAGGATTTTGATGCTATATGAGTTGATGGAACTAAGTTCGTCAAGGGAAGTGAGACGCAAGATGTGTTTGGAAAGGCTTTCCCGATATTTGATTTAATACGCATTTAGTGATGTCTTGAGGGCCTGCTATAGGGCCTCTTAGATGATTAATGAAGTGTTATATAAGTGCCAAGAAGGTTTCATAAGGATTAGAAGTTGAACGAGTCGACGAAAATGAGTTTCTGGAATTTCTAGTTTGTACGGCCATTTGTACGGACCGTATAAATTATACGGCCCGTATAATGGTCCGTAGAATGCTTCCAGAGAGGGCTGACTCCCTGGTGAGATTATACGGTCCAATTATACGGACCGTATAAATTATACGGCCCGTATAATTGGTCGTATATCCAGGTCGGGCCAGAATGTTTTTGGTTAAATATGGCCACCCTTGTTCATTATTTCATTTCCCACACTTTTTCCAAACTCTCCATAGCTCCAAAACCCTTCTCCAAGCATATTCCACTCTAACCCAAGAGAAAACAAAGATAAAATAGGAAGAATTAAGGTGTTCATGCGTTGGAAGGCTCACTAGGTTTAGTAGACTTCAAGAATAACTTGGGTATAAAAGCTAGGGTTTTCACGCAAGTTGATAACTTGCTCCAAAGCTCATTCTTATGAGATAAAAGGTTAGTTTTCATGCTTATTATATGTTATTAAGAATGCTTAGTTGTTGCATAACTTTGGTGAAAGGAGAAATATAGAGGATGAGTTCTAAATGTAGTTTTCATGATGTTTTTGAGTAGTAATCTAACCCGAGTCATGATTCGTAGTATGATATGGATATAATCTTGTTATAGAAGGTAATAATGATGACGAGTAAGCGTTGTATGAAAATGTGCAAAGGGTTGGTGTGAAGTTGTTAGTATAAGTTGAATAAGAGAATGAATTTTGAAGACTTAATGGAATGTGATTACTTGATTATGATATTGTGGATGTTATTATGGTTGTTTGGGAGTTGTTTTGTAATATGGTGGAAGTTGATGAAATAGGGGAAATGCTGCCCAATTTTCATTAGCTCATGAATTATTCTAGTTTAAATTTAAGAGTATCTTTAAGGATTAACCATGGTATGAATCCTTCTAACTGTAGATTTTTCCAAGCTTCGGCGGTGAACGTTAAGTAGTTAAGAAGACGATGAGGTATGTAAGGCTAAACCTTCTTTCATTAAGGCACGATCCCATTGCTATATACCTCCTCATGAGTTCCATAATGTCTTCCAAATGACTTCATCCCTTGAATTACTAAAGCTCATGATTCTTGGTATTTTCACAATACCATTACCTTCATTATATGATAGTAAATCCTTTAAGGAAAGATATAGTGAAAACAATGATGATGATGATGTTGATGATACTTATGGACTCCTATGTATACATGTATAAGTATGTATGGCTATTATGTAACACCAAACTTATACGGTCGCGTACGATATCCATCGTGCGCGCACCACTGCAGTTGTGTACAGACAACACTGAGCCTTGATAGGGCCAGGTATGTATAACACCGAGCCTTGTCATGGCCGGGTACGTGAGACACCAAACCTTTATGGTCGGGTAAGGTACTAATATATAAGTAAGCATTAGCTTGTGTATATGTATATGAGCATAGTTGTTGATGTTGATATAAAAGTGTCATTGCCCAATAAGATTCGTATTATTGACATATAGAAATCATGAGTAGGCCATATGGCTCACCTAGATGTGAATGTGAATGTACGATGAGAGGTGCCCGGGTGGGTTAGCACCGGGTGCCCGTCATGGCCCTCAGGCTAGGACTTATCCTATCTCATGGAAAAGAACCTGTCACTTTTGAAGCTGTCATGTCACGACCTGACTAGGGGGGCCGCGACGAGCACCCGGCGCTACCCCACCCGGGCACCCCTTTAACATACTTTCACATAACGTCTAGGTGAGCCATAAATCAAATCATGCATTCTAGCCATCAATCATACTAGTCCCAATTGGACGACAACATTTTTTATATCATCATAGGCATCTATGCCACATCAATGTACATGGGCCGATAAGGCCAACAAAATGACATACAAAAATATAGGCCGACAAGGCCGAACACATCTAACCACATACACATGTCTACGAGCCTCTAATAAGGTTATAACATATCACATGAGCGGGACAGGACCCCGCTATGCCCATAATTATGTACACAAAAGAATAAGTATCCAAAAGCTATAGCTCCGAATGAAATGGAGCTCCGCTATGTAGTCCCTGAAAATATAGCTATGGATCAAGCCTGTCTCCCTGTGCACCTGCGGGCATGACGCAGCGTCCACAAACAAAAGGACGTCAGTACGAAGAATGTACTGAGTATGTAAAGCATGATCAATATCAATATGAAAGCTTAAGAGTCAACATATGAGATAGCATAACATGGGAGATAATAATATCGTCGTCATAGCACTTACTCGCTTTCCACAAGGACATTCCATTTATATTGCGTATCCGTGTACATACATCCACATCCGTATTTATTTACCTTCACATTCGTTTTTATAACATCTTCGTACTCATATTGATGTCATATACACACACATATATATATACTCATAGCCTTTATATAGCTTTTGTATAGCGTACCCGACCATAAAGGATCGGTGTTTCATACATACTTGGCCAACCAAGGCTCAAGGTCATACATACCTGGCCCTACCAAGGCTTCAGGGTTATCCGTACCTTCTGCAGAAGTGCGCGCGCGTTACGTAGTCATATACATACTCTATACATATTCATATACATACATTCTACTCGGCATCATAAGCTCGGGGTCTTATCATAGCCCTTCATAGGCACACATACATATAATAGCTCATAAGCATCTTTAGCATCATTTTTTTCTCATCATCATTACTCTCATTGTCCTTATCGTTACATCTACCCTGTAGGCTTACTCGTCATACGAGGAACTTAGTACAATCGTAGCACATCGAGCATCGGGAGCTTACTAGCTCGGAGAATCAAATCGTTTGAAGGGAATCATAGTCTTATAGGAGATTTATACGTTTGGCCAAAGAACCATGCCTTATGAAAGAAGGGTTAGCCTTACATACCTTTTCGTTCGACTATATAACACTTGCACGTTCCCTTCCACGCTTGCGTTTATACCTTCATCAAGGTCATATTATATCGTTAGAATTGACAACTAGCATAAATGGCTAAAGCTAGGGAAAATCGGACAGCATCTCCTTTATTTATACAACATTCCTCCATATTGTAATTCAACTCCCAAACGTCAACAATACATTTACAATATCATAACAATAGCCTTTAGTTATCTACATTATCCATATTCTCAATTCACTTCCAATTTTCCATATTCAAGACCATAACACACGATTTCTTCCATTCACATACAATGCCTATTTCATGATCTTAACGTCATTTATAACCCATTCATGTCACAACACAACAACAATCATGATTTAATTCAAACTATTTCTCAAAACGTCACTAGCTATTCATCTTTCATGACCCATTTTGCTATACTCTTCTAAAATCCAAGCATTTCAACTTCCAAATACCTTAAACAACATATAAATACTATAAATCTTACCTTAGATGTTGTAGGAACAAGCCTTCGTCGAAATACTCCACTTGAGCAAAAACCCTAGTTTTTCTCCATTTGGATTTCTTGATTTGAATGATCTTTAATGGGTTTGCTTACACTTGATTCACTTGTTTTGTGTTGTTGATCACTAAAAACTCTTGAAAACTTGTGGAATATATGTAGAGAGATGTTTTAGAGAGAAGGGGTGTCAAGAAGAAATGAAATGAAATAACCTTGGTCCCTTACATTTATTGGACAAAATCTGTCCCGACTAAACATACGGACCAACATACGGTCCGTATAAATTGTACGGGCCGTATGTTTGGTCGTACAATTGGTCCAGAGAGTTTGGCCAATTTGGGTTGATTATACGGTCCCAAACATATGGACCGTATAAATTATACGGCCAGTATGTTTGGCCGTATAATCCCCAGTGATCCCGAAGTTCGTTTCGTCGTCTCGTTTGATCTCCAATCCTTATGGAACCTTCTTAACACTTGTTCAACACTTCAATACCAATCCAAGGGACGTTATCACTCTTCTCCAAGAAATCATTAAGCCCTTACTAACTCGTTACTCGTATTTCCTTTCCGTTACTTATCAAATACTTTGCCTTCTCTTGGCAACCCTCTTCCCCCACCTCTAACATCTTTGAACCCTCATCTAGAATCACCGAATGTCATCGCTCGCTCATGAAAACATCGTATACTCATACTCCTTACTAGTTCATTCATTTGCGTACCAACGGAAGATTTTCCGAGGTGTAACATGTCACGACCCAACCGAAGGACCATGACGGGCACCCGGAGCTAACACACCGAGCACCTCTAAACATACATCTCATAATCATTTCTGGGTGGACCATAAAGATATCTCATGGGTATCATAATCTGTAAGGACATACATCACAACATAACAACACATCTCTATATAATCTTCAACAATTATGCCCATCGTCACCCGCCGACAAGGCTACTAAAATATTATACAACGATATGAAACGGTAGGGTTATGAAACATCAAACTATACACACATTTCTACGAGCCTCTACATAAAATACAAGTGACCATGAAGACCAATACCAATAGACTGCAGCTCCGAAGTAAGTGGAGTGCTCCTGAGAATCCGCTGATAAAGCACCTACGGATCTGATCCATCTACCTGCGGGCATGAACGCAGTGTCCACAAGAAAGGATGTTAGTACGAATAATGTACTGAGTATGTAAGGAATGAATAACAACATACAAGATAGATAGAACATAACATGAGATAAAGAGATAACCTGCATATATTATTGCCTCTTGAGGCGAATACCATGCATGCTTAGCCTTTTAAGAAAAACCTTTTTCATACATACATAATATAATATAATCATTAGCCCGTGTCCGGGCCTCTCGCGTCCGGGGCAATCATCACTCGCCGCCCACTAGTGGTGTCATGTCTGGCCAACTAGGCCTGGTGTTATCATTATCCATCAGCCGCCCACCGAAGTGGTGTCATGCCCGGCCAACTAGTCCCGGTGTAATCATACATAACATAAGCATGCATGAGAGCCCAATCAAAAGTTACAACTCTATCGGAGTGACGTAAGGTCGGTAACCTCTAATTTATATTATGGAACAATCATCATCGTTATATCTCATCTTGAAGGAACAATTATCATAAGATGAGATCAACAACAATGAATAAAATCAAGGAAATCATGAAATAAGCTCAATAATTTCATAATAGAATCAAAACTGTAAACATTGGAATCTCTAGAAATAGGATCATCATCATCATCATCATTATCATCATGGAACATACTTATCTTTAGCATCATAAGGAACTCTAAGAATCATGAACTTCTAGCTTTTGGGAATAAGGATATTACGGAAAACATGTTTGGGTTCATAAAAAAAGAGTCATGCTTTTAGATAGAAAGGGACTAGCCTTAACATACCTTTTCGGTCGCCTTAACTTTAACTACTTAACGCTTGTCCTCAGAAGCTCGTAAATATACATTCAAGAGAGTTCATACCACTATTAGGCTTATCGTCATATGCTTATCTTAAGTCTTCAAATTAATTCCTTTTAAAATCTGCCGAAATTCGGACAACATCTCCCCTGTTTATATCCCTAGCCCGAAATCACAATACCAACAAAACAAAAACAATAGCAATATTATTATCAACAACATCATCATCAACACCAATATACTCCATAAAACATCCCACATGATGTTTTTCCCAATTTCTCAACCAACCATAACAATATCAACAATACCATAATCAAAGAATTATATTCAATTTAATCTCAAATTAATCCAAAATCTCCTTTCAAATTCATTCCATAGTCATTATCTTCACTTTAATACTTTGTAACTTCTTTACTACGATTCTCTTCTTTTATAGGACTTGATAAACCTTCAAATCAACTTAATCACGAGAAATAGGATGGAGAACATATTTACACTAGAAGAACTTCTCCCCAATCAATTTCTTTCAAGACCAAATTCATCACAACATTAAGTAGAGACAAGAACAATCCTTCTCCATGAATTAGCTTGGGGTTTTGGAGTTTGATCCTATTTTGTGATGGTATAGAATGTTTTGGAATGGTGGAGAACCTTCAAGAACACTCTTATAATGGAGAGAGAAGTATGGGAGATTCTAGAGAGGTATGGAGATGTAGGAGATTTCTAGAGGGTTGTGGAGTTGAAGAAAAATAAATAAAATGAAGTGTAGAGGCCCTTTTATAGGTGCCAAGCTCGAATTGTGCTGGGTCACCACATAAGTGGGCTTTTAAGTGAGCTTCCCAGATTTTTCGCCCAAGTTCGTATTCCTCTGGCTATCCGTTTTAAAACACCCATAGCTCCCTACTCCGATGATGTATTGACAAATTATTTGTTACATTGGAAACTAGACTCGACGAACTTCATTTTAGGCTCTTGAAACGCCTCAAACTCCTTATACACTCGGAGATATACTTCTCTAAATTTGACCCAAAATTTTTGTCCAAAATTTTGCCAACTTTTTTCAAATTTTCGACAAACTTATTTTCTTCGATTTGCTTGGTCTCGGAATCTTCCGAAACTCTCTATACATGATATTTATCATTAATCATACTTGATAATGGTCATATCCTTTGGTTCCAAGGTTGTGATTTTCGGTTACGACTTATGAGATCGTAATTCATCCTTTACTTCATTGTTACGTACTTCCCATGACTTGTACCTTCCAAAATTTCATGGGATGTCTCAGATAATCCGTTAATACGGTGAAGTACATAGCATGCTCATGCTCTGAAAGTGCAAGGTGTAACATCCTTCCCCCCTTAGAAACATTCGTCCTCGAATGTTGTAGCTTGCGAGCTTACGGCGCTTTCATTAGTTTCTTGAAATGGTTGTCCTCCTTTAGTTCCCGATCTCCATGCTCTTATACTATAGGCTCATTAGTCTTCTTTCATATTCTCCCAATTCTTTCGTCGAACTCATTCATTAGTTCCATATCCTCATGTTCTTATGTATGTACCCAGTGGTCAACTGATATCTAGCTACCGTCCTGGGACCTGTTGCCATTAAGATGGTCTTAACTCATGATTGCTACGGCTCCCTGCCGGTCTGTGAGCACTCTTAATTGTTGTACTCTTTTGCCTTGCTCCTTATTTCTCTACTAGTAGATAAATTCTCTTGTTCAGATATGGTACCTTTCCTTGCTTGCTTCTTTGGTGCTATTTTAGATTATTCCTTTTTATACTAGTCGACCTTATATACATACCATATCAACTCCTTTTAATTCCTTGGTCGGACCCCCCTTAATTCCTTACAATATCATCATATTCATATTTGAACTTTTCCTCTAATTTCCTCTCCTCAGTTTTTGCATAATTACAAAATAAACTTATGAACATAGAACTAAGATGAAATCCTACTTAATCATAATTTCCTCCCGATATGAGTATGCTTCCCTCCTTAAGTCCTTGGCTCTCTTATACCAGTGACTAATTGGGACTTAAACTAACCTCCATTCTTCTTCGGCTACTTATTGTCGTCCTTGCGCCATTCTGTTAGTCATTTCATCATGGCAATTGTTTATATGGTTCTATATCATACACTCTCACAATTGATATAACCAGCAGCTTGGAATTTCATGACTTATAACGAGGTACTCCCTAATCTCAGATAGTACTGCTGTCTTGCTATCCATAGACACACTATCTTCCTTTCCTTTGAAGATTATTGAATTTCCTATAATTATTCCTCTTTTAAAGCATTCATCTCTTCTAGTGCTACAAGTTTTTTTTAGTAATCTCGATTGTCCCTTATACTTATCCCTAGTTACATGCGTCCTTCCTCACTCTTTCTGCTACCCCTTGGAGTACTTTACTGCATATCTAAATGCACCTAAAATTTCTTCGACGGGAGTGATTCGAGTCATAGTCTGGAATACAACGTATCGCATTGACGAAACTTATTCTCCTTCCCATATTTGTCTCCTGATATACTTGCATTTAATCCATTCTCACTTTTCTTTAGCACATTCTTGATATATTGGTTCATCTCGAATTTTGGCTCCTTTAATCTAATAGATTTCCCTCTTTTGAGCTTGGGAATATTGTAGCTCATCTTAGAACTGAATTTGTTCTTCCCCCCTTTTAGAGGATGCTCTCATATACCAGTAACCTTCGAGTATTAGCCATCTTTGATAGTCATCTGGCCGACCTTAGCGATCCTTCAACTTCTCTATTCCATATAATGCCAGAGTTCTTTTCATCGCATGGTTTAACTTATTTTCTTTTTGCTAGTTGAGTTTTTGTATCAAATCAAAATGTTTATACATATTGGATACACTTTTGATGCCTTCTTTATTGTCTTTTCACTTCTGCCTTTCATGACTAGTAGTCCCCTAGGCTAATGAATTAATAGGGACACCGGAATTCATTAGGCCCCTTATGGAGTGTCCGACTATACCGCGCTCCTTTAGTCCTAGTCTTTCTCCGCGACTATCTTCTTAATATCCTTGCTCTAGGTTCCTAATTCCTATTTATGTCTATACTATACCATTAAAAGTTGATAGTCCACACCATCCATTCCCATGACTCCTCCTTTCATTAGCTTAGCTCATTTTGTCCCGTAATTCTTCTTAACTACTTATTTGCATCACAGCCATGCATCATAGTCTTTCTAGTGTTCTGTCGGTTTTTGTTCTTATCATGAAATCCTCACAAAGTACACCCTTTCCTTGCTTCTTTCGTTGAGTCTTCATCTTCCTTTATGATACTACAACTTGTACATATATATATATATATATATATATATATATATATATATATATATATATATATATATATATATATATATATATATATATCGAATTTTATTGGTTTTCTTCATGATCGCATCTTTCACACAACCATTGTCTTCTAATTTCAATTTGTTTTCCTTTGGGCAAGCCTACTGACTCATTAACATTCTCTTTGTTGTCGAGGCCCACATAATTCCCTTTAACCATTTCGTTAACACCTCCTCCTTCCTTTAGCCCTCATAGTTTCTTTTACTTGTAAAATGCCTATTTCCATTAGTCATCCTTTACTCTTAGGTTAGGAAACTTTGGAGTGTTTTGTTACGTGTGCGAATCCCTTTTGACACTGAAAATCTCTTCTTGAGGTACTTTCTCCCCTTAAATGGGTGTACCAATCATGGGTTCACATCCATTCTCCTGTTTAAATCTCAGGAGTTTAAAATTTCCTCGTCACTCTCATAAGATCTGTTTATTTCTTCTCAAGGATGCACCTTTATTCATTATTTACAACCTTCTTGGTTCTAGTTATGAAAACGTATTGGTTGGTTCCGGGGTCCTCACGTTCATCCTTTATCACCTATAACATTACTCTATCTCCCATTGATTTATTTAAATTTGATGCTATTGTCTTCTTTTCTGCTTTCATCTTAACCTTTTCCTCAAGTATATATATTACTCGATCCTCAACGGGTATATGTTTTCCCTATCCAATTTTCTCTCCCCTTCATGATATCATAACCTTCTTTTTCCTAATGCTAGTACTTGCATATTTGGTCGCGTTACCTCTATCTGACTTTAATTCTCGAGAAAACCTAATCCTAATTCTCTTTGTAGCGCTTGCTACCTCAATTTTGGCATACACCACAATCAATACTTTTAACATGTCGTAACATCAATCATAAGGGTATACATAATACTCGATATAACCACTTGTGACTTATCTTTTTATCACTTTTCAACACCTTTTCTTGCGAGATATCCCGTTGCCATTTGATTTTGTCGTGAATCTGTGGCTTTAATACATCTCCCCTCTCTTTTGCTCAGCTAGCCAGGGAATTCTAATTGTAAAGCCCATATGCTCCTAATTTCCCTCGGGCTATTCTGGTTTCTCATATTCTTTTTTCGTATGTCTAAATCTGTAGGTCTTCCTAGCATATCTTTTTATGGCCTAACTGTGAATCCCGTCGATATAACTTTACTTAAAAATCTTTACTCGTACTTGTACCCTGTCTCTTTGTCTAAAATAATCAACCTCACATCCTTTACTTTCCTGTAGCAACCAAATCGATCCTTGCAATATTTTATCTTCACTTGTACACCTACTTTCTTCTCTCCTTACACATAAACCGACATCACACCTAATTTCTCTACCGTCAATAACCTTCACAACACCCGTCTGAAAAAAAATTGAGGTAAAGCCTTCTTATAAGGATTAGCTAGAAATACATCACATATTCCTAAGGTTGATACAATCTCTACTTCCTTTGTCGGCCAAGCAACATCACATTTAGAAGTTATATAAACAATCCAGAAAATAATCATAATTGCAATCCAACTTACCTAACCGTTTCTCATTCTTGAGTTCAAGGTCGTCATTAATACCCGAAATAACTTGGCCATAATGATTCTCAGAATAGTACCAACTATCAAATACTCAGAATCCCCTTGAAGTTGAATGACTGGTGACTTCTGAATCCCAATGTAAACTAACATCATATAGAAAAGTCTGATAAAACGAGTTTGTGTGCCTGTCATCAACCCGTCCTGATCTTATGTGTATATATATATAAACTTCTAGAGTAAAACTTTCCCCTACTCGTTAACTTCCTTTCCCATATCAATATCTTTTCGTTATCTCTTACTCACCAATCTATCAATCGTAATACTGCATTTGAATTCTTAGTGTCAACTTTCCCTATATCTTCAATAAATCTCAATTCTCTGAAATCTCGAATACAACTCATTCCAGTTCCGTTAATTACTGTCACGACCCAGCCCCGTGGGCCGCGACTGGCACCCTACCTGGGTGCCCAGACCGAATCACACATTCATTATAAGGTCCAAACTTATTTCCGAATTTTACGAAATCATATCAAACATAATTTATATGAAAATATGTCTTAAGCGGTCGCACAAATCAAATACAAACTGAGCGGCGGAATAGACATCGCCGGTCAAAAGTGCAAACACAAGCATAAGGGCCATTTGGGGCCATCATAACAAGCAGACCGCTTTAAGACCAGAAAATGAAATCAAACCAACATATACAGGACCCTCACCCCACATATATGACTACAGGCCTCTACGAACTCAAAACAAAGACATATGGCGAGACAGGGCCTCGCCGTACCCAAATAGTCAAATGTACATAATATATACAAAGCAAAAGGAGTCTGTACCAAAAGTGGGCTCCGGATCAAAGAGGAGTACTCCGGAATAGCAAAGGGGGAAGCCTACTGTGGAGGATCGCTAATATCTGCACCTGCGGGCATGAAACGCAGCCCCTGAAGAAAGGGGGTCAGTACGAAATATGTACTGAGTATGTAAAGCACGGAGTACAGAATTATGGATCAAAACTGAAAGCAAATCAGACAACAAAGTGGAATACAAATCGGTATGTCAAAATCCGTATCAAAATCATATACGTATATATAATGCAAACGAAATCATGCAAACGCTTAGGAACGTGGTCTCCACTCCGACGCTGGCGCCACACACAACATATCACCAGAAGGTTTCAAATCTCCGTACATCCCCGAACACAAACATAATCATAGGTGAGCGTATCGCATCACGAGCCATATGACAGCATAACTCCAAACGGAACCCGGCCCTATGGCGAAGCCTCGGGAATCGTAACACAGCATACGGCCGAATTTTTATAAGGCGCACGAATCATAACCGGCCCGGAAACTGGTGAACGAAGTCATAACAAGGCACGAGCGGAGTCGTGAGCAGACAAATGCAAATCGTATTCCAAAATAGTCTTTCAAAACATAATGATCTCATAAATCATTTCATAATACAAAAATAATCGCATACTTAGTCGATACAAAGTTTCATTTCACAAAACATTTCCAAAATAGTACGTATAGCTCAAAACGTTACTTAGCATATCGTAATAGTCCAAACATATCTCGTAGGAGGGGGTTCCAAAATCGAAAGTACCATTTCAAACTCTATTCAGAAGGGCAGCCAATAAGACAAATAGGGCGTCTCGGGGTTAGCGGGCCCACCTCGAGTCAAATTGAGGAGGCGAACATATTTTACGAATATTTATAGGCCAAAGGTCATACATAATCGTTTCTAAGTTACCCGACCACATTTCGATAGGTTTCGGACGATTGGTGGCATCCTAGCCAAAATAGAGCCCTTAGGCTTCAATTGAATTGAATGAATAGTAACTTTTCTGTGGATCGGATTTCGAGGAGCAGAAATGCTCAGGAAGTTCCAATATTCGCCTATCACACTAAGACATGCCAAATGAAGGAGTAGGAAGCTTTACATTCCTTACAGACGTCGTATGCTCTCCCAAAAGTCAAGTCCCGTTTCGTCTGAAATCTGCAAATGGTCAAAGTTACCAATTGAGATTCTTAGGCTTAAAAATGCCATTAACTTCATTTTTTTGCCTACCGAAATTTCGGCAGCATTTCCCCTATAAATCTAACACCCCCGAGACTTAGCTCGGCTCAAAATACATCAACAACAACAACCCAAACATCATCAAACAATATAAACCATATTCAAACTTCAAAAGTCTACCTTACTACGCAAGTTGGAAATCTTTCATTCAAACTTCAAAATTCCAAATCTATATCCATATTATTGTATCCATTTACTCATTCAAGATTATGCCATCACATTCCAAATACATTCCAAGCCATACACGAAATTGCCCAAAATTCATTACTTTCCATAATTCTTTCAAAACACCAAAAGTCACGACGAACATTCTAACTTGCGTCGTTTCATTCCGAATTCATTAACATCAACCATAAATCATATTTAAAGTCTTTAGCACCTTAGACATACAATGATATACACAACTATACCAAAGGTATACACTTTCCGATAACGTTCCGAAATCATTTTCCAACGCCAATCCAATTCATCAATCAATCATTTACGACATAAAGGCCACGACGACACATTATACAAACTAAACAAGATCAATTCATATCGCTTTACACTACATAAGTGCCACGGCTCCAACACCAAACACACACACACCCACGACTTTTTATACATACATCAAAACTACGAGGTTCTCGTCTATTTTCAATCCTTATCATATTCATACCAATTTCATAACATTAAAAGGGTAAAATTCTTACCTTTTCTTGAACTTCCGACTTGTTGCAAACGTGATTCTTCCGCCAAATAAATTATCTCACGTTGAAGAGCGTCTTGAGTACTCTACAAATATGGGAAGAACAAGATTTTTGGATCAAACACAAAGACTAGAAAATTTTTTGGTTGGGGAAATGGGTTCTCGGCCGAAGGGCTTAGAAGCTCAAGGTGGAGTTGTGATTTTTTTTTCTTGAAAATTCCAAAGGCAATTTTGATATATATCCAACTAAGGGTCATGTGAAAATCACATGACCACTTAATAAGAGGCTTGGGCCAAGCCTTGTGGCCGGCCACCCCATGATCTTTGGGCCTAAATTTTGCTCCAATTTTCTTGGCCCAATTCGTTAAAATCCCGTTTTGTAATTCCCGAAACTAATTTCCGAAATTCCAAATTTATTCTTGGCCTTCCCCGAGCTCTTAACATTAATAATTCCATAACCAACATAGTCATATTCACTAAAATCAAATTATGTCCTTATAACACCCAAGTCGTAATTATTTCTCGATTTCCCATTATACGAAAACACGGGACATAACATTCTCCCCCCCTTAAGAACATTCATCCCCGAACGTTAAATTAATCTTATAAGGTCTTATGATCAAGGCAGGAGTGTCCCTTTTTTAATAATGACATACATAATTCATTTTATCAATCAACACAACAAACTGAAAAAAATTAGATTACCTGTGGACGTCGGGAACAAGTGAGGATATTTCCTTTTCATCTCGTCCTCCGCCTCCCAAGTCATCTCCTCCCGATTATTGTTGCGCCACAGGACTTTGACGGAGGGCACTTCTTTAGTTCGTAGTCTCTGCACCTGTCGATCCAGAATAGATACAGGCTGCTCCTCATAGGATAACTGCTCCGTCACCTGAATGTCATCAACTGGGAATATCCTGGAAGGATCACCAATACATTTCCGCAACATAGACACATGAAACACCGGGTGTACGGCCTCCAAGTCGGATGGTAAGTCTAGCTCATAGGCGACCTCGCCTATCTTTCGAACGATCTGATACGGCCCAATGTACCGGGTGCTCAACTTACCCTTTCTACCGAATCTCATGACACCCTTCATGGGCGACACCTTCAGGAATACCCAGTCGCCAATCTGGAACTCTAACGGTCGACGTCGTCTATCTGCATAAGCTTTCTGTCGACTCTGAGCAGCCAATAACCGTTCTAGAATAAGCTTTACTTTATCTACGGCTTCCTGGATCACATCTGGCCCAATCAGCTTAGTCTCGCCCACGTCAAACCAACCAATAGGAGATCTGCATTTCCTGCCATACAGGGCTTCATACGGTGCCATCTGAATGCTGGAGTGATGACTATTATTATAGGCAAACTCAATAAGTGGAAAATGATCATCCCAGCTGCCCCTGAAATCAATAACGCAGGCCCGCAACATATCTTCGAGCGTCTGAATAGTGCGCTCGGCCTTCCCGTCGGACTGAGGGTGAAAAGCTGTACTGAGGCTCACCTGAGTCCCTAATCCCTCCTGAAATGACCTCCAGAAATTAGCTGTAAACTGGGTACCTCGGTCAGTAATAATAGATATAGGGACTCCGTGAAGTCTGAATATCTCTCTGATATACAATCTGGCATAGTCCTCAGCCGAATAAGTAGTCCGAACCGGAAGGAAATGGGCTGATTTCGTCAGCCTGTCAACGATAACCCAGATAGAGTCGTACATGTGAGGAGTGCGCGGTAACCCAACAACGAAATCCATATTAATCATCTCCCATTTCCAGGCTGGAATTTCCATCTCCTGTAATAATCCACCGGGCTTCTGATGCTCGATCTTAACTTGCTGGCAGTTCGGGCACTGACTAACAAACTCAGCAATATCTTTCTTCATGCCGTCCCACCAATACAAACACCTGAGATCACGATACATCTTAGTGGAACCAGGATGAACAGAATACCGTGCATTATGTGCCTCGCCCATAATCTGCCGTCGTAAGCCCGCAACGTCCGGTACACAGAATCTGCCGTCATATAATAATACCCCTTCAGGCGAGATTTCAAACTGAGTCTTTGCTTTATTAAGGGCCACATCTCTGTACTGAATCAGGAGAGGATCTTCAAACTGGCGCTGCTTTACTTCCTGAATAATAGATGATTCAGCAACTGGACGAACAGAAATCCCAGAATCTCCAGAATCCGCCAAACGAACTCCGAGGCTGGCCAGCTGACGAATATCACGAACCAAATCTCTCTTATCAGATGGAACATCAGCCAGACTGCCTACGGACTTGCGGCTAAGCGCATCAGCTACCGCATTGGCCTTCCCCGGATGGTACAAAATATCGGTGTCATAATCCTTTAGTAGCTCAAGCCATCTCCGCTGCCGCAAATTTAGCTCCTTCTGCTTAAAAATATACTGGAGACTCTTATGGTCCGTGTAGATATCAACGTGGACCCCATATAAATAATTCTGCCAAATCTTCAAAGCATGAATCACCGCGGCCAACTCAAGATCATGAGTGGGATAGTTCTTCTCGTACGGTCTGAGCTGCCGGGAAGCATAGGCTATGACTCGACCGTGCTGCATCAATACACATCCTATCCCAATACCAGAGGCGTCACAATAGACAACATACCCGTCAGATCCCTCTGGAAGAGCCAGAACTGGTGCTGTAATCAATCTCTCCTTCAGCATCTGAAAGCTGCGCTCACAGGCATCTGTCCACTGGAATTTTGCTGCTTTCTGAGTAAGCCTCGTCAGTGGTGCTGCAATAGAAGAAAAATCCTCCACAAACCTGCGATAATAGCCGGCCAAACCCAGAAAACTGCGCACCTCTGTCGGAGTAGTAGGCCTGGGCCAATTCTGCACAGCCTCAATCTTCTGCGTGTCGACCCGAATACCATCTGCGCCGACAATATGGCCCAAGAATGCCACAGAAGTCAACCAGAACTCACACTTAGAGAATTTAGCATATAACTTCTGCTGACGGAGAATGCCAAGTACCGTCCTCAAATGATCTGAATGCTCCTCGGCTGATCGCGAGTAAATCAAGATATCATCAATAAACACAATAACAAACATATCCAGAAAAGGTCGAAATACCCGGTTCATCAGATCCATAAATACTGCTGGAGCATTAGTCAGCCCGAAAGACATAACTCTGAACTCATAATGCCCGTATCGGGTCCTGAAAGCAGTCTTCGGGATATCTGACTCCCGTACTCGCACCTGATGATAACCTGAGCGCAGATCTATCTTTGAAAAGTGCTTAGCACCCTGCAGCTGATCAAACAAATCATCAATCCGGGGGAGGGGATATTTATTCTTAATAGTCACCTTATTTAGCTGCCGGTAGTCGATACACATCCGCAGTGACCCGTCTTTCTTTCTGACAAACAATACCGGTGCTCCCCAGGGTGATGTGCTGGGTCTGGTAAAGCCCTTATCCAACAAATCTTTCAGCTGCTCTTTCAACTCCTTCAGCTCAGCTGGTGCCATCCTGTACAGAGGAATAGATATAGGCTGCGTATCCGGCATCAACTCTATAGTGAAATCAATATCCCGCTCAGGCGGAAGGCCAGGAAGCTCGTCAGGAAATACATCTGGAAACTCACTGATGACCGGAACAGACTGAAGGGTAGGTACCTCCGCGGCAGTATCGTGCACACGAACCAAATGATAGATATACCCCTTCTGGATCATCTTCTTAGCCTTGAGGTATGAAATAAACTTACCCCTCGGCGATGCTGTAGATCCGAACCACTCTATGACTGGTTCCCCTGGAAACTGAAAACGGACTACCTTTTTCTGGCAGTCGACATTAGCATAACAGGAAGACAACCAGTCCATGCCCATAATGACGTCAAACTCAAGCATATCTAACTCTATCAGATCAGCCTTAGTGCTACGATCATAGATGGTCACAGAACAATCCCTATAGATCTGTCTCGCTACAATAAAATCCCCAACTGGCGTAGCTACCTCAAATGGCTCTATAGGCTCAGACACTATCCCAATCTTACTAGCAACGAGCGGGGAAATATATGATAAAGTAGAGCCAGGGTCAATCAATGCATATGCAGATCTGGAGAAAACCAGTAATGTACCTGTGACGACGTTTGGCGAAGCCTCCTGATCCTGGCGGCTGGCCAAAGCATATATGCGGTTCGAGGGACCGCTAGAACCTGAAGCGCCACCGCGGCCTCGACCGCGTCCTGCCGGTGCTGGCATACCTCGCCCTCCAGGGCGTGCAACAGATGGAACAGATGAAGAACCGGCGGCTGACCCTGTCTGCTGAGCAGCACTACCAGAACCGCTAGCCAAAGGACAGTCTCTCATAAAGTGGCCCTGACCACCACACGAAAAGCAAGCTCCAGTCGCTCGGTAACACTCCCCGGGATGAGACTTCCCGCAATGAGGACAACGGGGCCTGGGTGGTCTGGCCTGGCTGGGGCCCCTGGATACCTGCGAACCTGCCACTCTGGAGCTCTGACCGGCCCCAGACGGTCCTGTACTATCGAATCTCTGGCTGCCTGACTGAGTACTCCGGCCGGACGAAGGAAAATGCCTATCTGACTGCTGCTGCTGAGGCTGTTCGCCTCGAGAATCTCCAGAATAACCTGCGGACCTAGCCCTCTTGGGCGGCCTCCTATCTCGATCTCTGCCAGCAGGATCAGACCTGCGACGGTCCTCCATACCCATCGCATAGGCCTGAAGTCGGGCAATGTCCATGTCTGCCTGCAATGACACTGCCATACAGCTATCAACCAAATACCGGTCCAATCCCATAACATATCTGTGCATCCGATCGGACATATCTGCTACCACGGCCGGTGCATATCGGGCCAGAGAATCAAACTCAAGGTTATACTCGCGAACACTCCGACCCCTCTGCTGCAGACGTAAGAATCGATCAACCCGTGCCCGCCGTAATTCTGGGGGCAAAAAGTGGCGGGTGAATGCTGTCACAAACTGATCCCAAGTGGCTGGAGGGGCACCCTCTCCTCTAGACAGCTCCCAAGTCTCGTACCAGTGGGTAGCCACATCTCGAAGCCTGTGCGAAGCCAGCTCAACCGACTCGGTCTCTGAAGCCCTGACCAAGTCCAGTGAGCATCGCATCCCCCGAATAAAATCATGGGGGTCCTCGTCGGGCTTAGACCCGAAGAACTCTGGAGGGCCAAATAACAAAAACTCCCGAACTCTCAGGCTATCCCGCCTGTCATCGTCATCGTCGTCCCTCCGCCCGCGTCTGCGAGCCTGTCCTGCCACCAATGTAGTCAGCAACTGTACAGCCTCTCTCAGGGTCCGATCCTCCGCCCCTGGCTGAGGAGCTGGAGTCTCAGGTGCGGGTACACGGACCTCTGGAGCTGCTGAAGGTCCTGCTCCAGGCTGTACTAGTGGGGTTGTAGCAGACCCCTCAGAATGAGGCACATCCTCAGGCAAATCATAAACACGAGCCCGTGTAGCGCGCTGTGCCTGACTAGTCTCTCCCATCCTCGCTTTGCCCTTCTGGGCCGCCGTTGCCTTCTTCGGAGGCATCACTGCGCACAATAGCGAGTCAGATCAAAATCATCCTAATAGCACAACTCTATCGCACGATCTAAGATTCCAAAGAAAGTAACATCCTAAATGCCCTGTAGCTTCCTGTTTATAGATGTGGTGCACAACACATCGATAAACAAGACTCTACGAGACACGGCCTGTAGACATTCCGAGGACAAACTGCTCTGATACCACTTTTGTCACGACCCAGCCCCGTGGGCCGCGACTGGCTCCCTACCTGGGTGCCCAGACCGAATCACACATTCATTATAAGGTCCAAACTTATTTCCGAATTTTACGAAATCATATCAAACATAATTTATATGAAAATATGTCTTAAGAGGTCGCACAAATCAAATACAAACTGAGCGGCGGAATAGACATCGCCGGTCAAAAGTGCAAACACAAGCATAAGGGCCATTTGGGGCCATCATAACAAGCAGACCGCTTTAAGACCAGAAAACGAAATCAAACCAACATATACAGGACCCTCACCCCACATATATGACTACAGGCCTCTACGAACTCAAAACAAAGACATATGGCGAGACAGGGCCTCGCCGTACCCAAATAGTCAAATGTACATAATATATACAAAGCAAAACGAGTCTGTACCAAAAGTGGGCTCCGGATCAAAGAGGAGTACTCCGGAATAGCAAAGGGGGAAGCCTACTGTGGAGGATCGCCAATATCTGCACCTGCGGGCATGAAACGCAGCCCCCGAAGAAAGGAGGTCAGTACGAAATATGAACTGAGTATGTAAAGCACGGAGTACAGAATTATGGATCAAAACTGAAAGCAAATCAGACAACAAAGTGGAATACAAATCGGTATGTCAAAATCCGTATCAAAATCATATACGTATATATAATGCAAACGAAATCATGCAAACGCTTAGGAATGTGGTCGCCACTCCGACGCTGGCGCCACACACAGCATATCACCAGAAGGTTTCAAATCTCCGTACATCCCCGAACACAAACATAATCATAGGTGAGCGTATCGCATCACGAGCCATATCACAGCATAACTCCAAACGGAACCCGGACCTATGGCGAAGCCTTGGGAACCGTAACACAGCATACGGCCGAATTTTTATATGGCGCACGAATCATAACCGGCCCGGGAACCGGTGAATGAAGTCATAACAAGGCACGAGCGGAGTCGTGAGCAGACAAATGCAAATCGTATTCCAAAATAGTCTTTCAAAACATAATGATCTCATAAATCATTTCATAATACAAAAATAATCGCATACTTAGTCGATACAAAGTTTCATTTCACAAAACATTTCCAAAATAGTACGTATAGCTCAAAACGTTACTTAGCATATCGTAATAGTCCAAACATATCTCGTAGGAGGGGGTTCCAAAATCGAAAGTACCATTTCAAACTTTATTCAGAAGGGCAGCCAATAAGACAAATAGGGCGTCTCGGGGTTAGCGGGCCCACCTCGAGTCAAATTGAGGTGGCGAACATATTTTACGAATATTTATAGGCCAAAGGTCATACATAATCGTTTCTAAGTTACCCGAACACATTTCGATAGGTTTCAGACGATTGGTGGCATCCTAGCCAAAATAGAGCCCTTAGGCTTCAATTGAATTGAATGAATAGTAACTTTTCTGTGGATCGGGTTTCGAGGAGCAGAAATGCTCCGGAAGTTCCAATATTCGCCTATCACATTAAGACATGCCAAATGAAGGAGTAGGAAGCTTTACATACCTTACAGACGTCGTATGCTCTCCCAAAAGTCAAGTCCCGTTTCGTCTGAAATCTGCAAATGGTCAAAGTTACCAATTGAGATTCTTAGGCTTAAAAATGCCATTAACCTCATTTTTTTGCCTACCGAAATTTCGGCAGCATTTCCCCTATAAATCTAACACCCCCGAGACTTAGCGCGGCTCAAAATACATCAACAACAACAACCCAAACATCATCAAACAATATAAACCATATTCAAACTTCAAAAGTCAACCTTACTACGCAAGTTGGAAATCTTTCATTCAAACTTCAAAATTCCAAATCTATATCCATATTATTGTATCCATTTACTCATTCAAGATTATGCCATCACATTCCAAATACATTCCAAGCCATACACGAAATTGCCCAAAATCCATTACTTTCCATAATTCTTTCAAAACACCAAAAGTCACGACGAACATTCTAACTTGCGTCGTTTCATTCCGAATTCATTAACATCAACCATAAATCATATTTAAAGTCTTTAGCACCTTAGACATACAATGATATACACAACTATACCAAAGGTATACACTTTCCGATAACGTTCCGAAATCATTTTCCAACGCCAATCCAATTCATCAATCAATCATTTACGACATAAAGGCCACGACGACACATTGTACAAACTAAACAAGATCAATTCATATCGCTTTACACTACATAAGTGCCACGGCTCCAACACCAAACACACACACACCCACGGCTTTTTATACATACATCAAAACTACGAGGTTCTCGTCTATTCTCAATCCTTATCATATTCATACCAATTTCATAACATTAAAAGGGTAAAATTCTTACCTTTTCTTGAACTTCCGACTTGTTGCAAACGTGATTCTTCCGCCAAATAAATTATCTCACGTTGAAGAGCGTCTTGAGTACTCTACAAATATGGGAAGAACAAGATTTTTGGATCAAACACAAAGACTAGAAAATTTTTGGTTGGGGAAATGGGTTCTCGGCCGAAGGGCTTAGAAGCTCAAGGTGGAGTTGTGATTTTTTTTTCTTGAAAATTCCAAAGGCAATTTTGATATATATCCAACTAAGGGTCATGTGAAAATCACATGACCACTTAATAAGAGGATTGGGCCAAGCCTTGTGGCCGGCCACCCCATGATCTTTGGGCCTAAATTTTGCTCCAATTTTCTTGGCCCAATTCGTTAAAATCCCATTTTGTAATTCCCGAAACTAATTTCCGAAATTCCAAATTTATTCTCGGCCTTCCCCGAGCTCTTAACATTAATAATTCCATAACCAACATAGTCATATTCACTAAAATCAAATTATGTCCTTATAACACCCAAGTCGTAATTATTTCTCGATTTCCAATTATACGAAAACACGGGACATAACAATTACTAATCATTTTTCCCTTCCAGGGTTCTTCCCTTAAATTAAATTAAAATCATTCTAAAACTTCTCTTTGAAAGCGTCTCATAATGGTTCATTCAATCATGACTTACCAAACATCCGATAGTCATATTTTCCCTTCTTTCTTTCTCTATAGCATAGACATTCAAGTAATTCAATTTGTAAAATTTTCAGCAGAGTTTCCTCTTTACTTCTTACTGCCTCATTCTTGCACACAGCCTAGAAAACACATCCAGTGCCTCACAGGGCGATCACAAATACTCGTAACATCCAGCTCGAGTTCTTATATCAAAGTCAATCAATATTAATAAGGCCGGAAACATACCTTTCGGAGGTCAATTCTCATCAATTACCTCATAGCGCAATAATCAACTGCTTATGCACAATCAAAGCATTTAGGGTTAGAATCAGGGACATCACATCCTATAATTTAGCTCTACGGCACGATCTAAGATGAGAAAGAAAGGTTTATCATTCCTAAATGCCCTGCAACCTCTTGTTTATAAGTGTGACGCACTTCACACCCATAAATAAGACTCTACTGGACACGGCTTGTAGACATACCCTAGGACGAACTATTCTGATACCACTTTTGTCACGACCCAACCGGAGGGCCATGATGGGCACCCAGAGCTAATACACCGAGCACCTCTAAACATACAACTCATAATCATTTTTGGGTGGACCATTAAGATAGCTCGTGGATATCATAAACTGTAAGGACATATATCACAACATAACGACACATCTCTATATAATCTTCAACAATTATGCCCATCGTCACCCGCCGACAAGGCTACTAAAATATTATACAATGATATGAACCGGTAGGGTTATGAAACGTCTAACTGTACACACATGTCTACGAGGCTCTACATAGAATACAAGTGACCATGAAGACCAATACCAATAGACTGCAGCTCCGAAGTAAGTAGAGTGCTCCTGAGAATCCGCTGATAAAGCACCTACGGATCTGATCCATCTACCTGTCTACCTGCGGGCATGAACACAGTGTCCACAAGAAAGGATGTTAGTACGAATAATGTACTGAGTATGTAAGGAATGAATAACAACATACAAGAAAGATAGAACATAACATGAGATAAAGAGATAACCTGCATATATGATTGCCTCTTGAGGAGAATACCATGCATGCTTAGCCTTTTAAGAAAAACATTTTTCATACATACATAACATAATATCATTATTAGCCTGCGTCCGGGGTAATCATCACTCGCCGCCCACTAGTGGTATCAAGCTCGGCCAATTAGGCCCAGAGTTATCATTATGCATCAGCCGCCCACCGAAGTGGTGTCATGCCCGGCCAACTAGTCCGGGTGTAATCATACATAACATAAGCATGCATGGGAGCCCAATCAAAAGTTATAACTCTATCGGAGTGACGTAAGGTCGGTAATTTCTGATTTTTATTATGAAACAATCATCATCGCTACATCTTACCTTGAATGAACAATTATCATAAGGTGAGATCAACAACAATGAATAAAATCAAGGAAGTCATGAAATAAGCTTAATAATCTTATAATAGCATCAAAACTGTAAACTTTGGAATCTCTAGAAATGGGATCATCATCATCAACATCATTATCATCATGGAACATACTTATCTTTAGCATCATAAGGAACTCTAAGAATCATGAACTTCTAGCTTTTGGGAATAAGGATATTAGGGAAAACATGTATGGGTTTATAAGAAAAGAGTCATGCCGTTAGAAAGAAAGGGACTAGCCTTAACATACCTTTTCGGTCGCCTTAACTTTAACTACTTAACGCTTGTCCTCCCAAGCTCGTAAATCTACATTCAAGAGAGTTCATACCACTGTTAGGCTTATCGTCATATGCTTATCTTAAGTCTTCAAATTAATTCCTTTTAAAATCTACCGAAATTCGGACAACATCTCCCCTGTTTATATCCCTAGCCCGAAATCATAATACCAACAAAACAAAAAAATAGCAATACTATTATCAACAACATCATCATCAACACCAATATACTCCATAAAACATCCCACACGATGTTTTTCCCAATTTCTCAACCAACCATAACAATATCCACAATACCATAATCAAAGAATTATATTCAATTTAATCCAAAATCTCCTTTCAAATTCATTCTATAGTCATCATCTTCACTTTAATACTTTGCAACTTCTCTACTATGATTCTCTTCTTTTATAGGACTTGCTAAACCTTCAAATCAATTTAATCATGAGAAATAAGATGGAGAACATACCTTATACTAGAAGAACTTCACCCCACTCAACTTCTTCCAAGACTAAATTCATCATAACATTAAGTAGCGACAAGAATAATCCTTCTCCATGAATTAGCTTGGGTTTTTGGAGTTTGATCCTCTTTTGTAATGGTATAGAATGTTTTGGAATGGTGGAGAACCTTCAAGAACACTCTTATAATGGAGAGAGAAGTGTGGGAGATTGTAGAGAGGTGTGGAGATGTTAGGAGATTTCTAGAGGGTTGTGGAGTTGAAGAAAAATAAATAAAATGAAGTGTAGAGGCCCTTTTATAGGTGCCAAGCTCGAATTGGGGCTGGGTCACCACATAAGTGGGCTTTTGAGTGAGCTTCCTAGATTTTTTGCACAGGTTCGTATTCCTCTGGTTGTCTCTTTTAAAACACCCATAACTCCCTACTCCGATGTCGTATTGACGAACGGTTTGTTGTGTTGGAAGCTAGACTTGACGAACTTCATTTTAGGCTTTTGAAACACCTCAAAGTTGACCCAAAATTTCTGTCCAAAATTCTACCAATTTTTTTTAAATTTTCGACAAACCTATTTTCTTCGATTTGCTTGGTCCCGAAATCTTCAGAAACTCTCCATACATGATATTTATGATTAATCATGCTGGATAATGGTCATGTCCTTTGGTTCCAAAGTTGTACTTCCCGGTTACGACTTACAAGATCATAATTCATCCTTTATTTCTGTTATATCCCGTATTTTGTACATTCGGATAATTCGAGATAATTGCGGGAAGTTAAGGGCAAGGCTATATTTTTGGCCTTGTTTAGCACACAAGTTGTTCATGACAGGTTTGATGTGGAAATATTAAGAAAGACTAGGGGTAAAAAGGGAAATTCGCAAGATGGCTCATAGAAAATATTGAGGAAGGCTAAGGGAAAATTTGAAAATTTGAGAAATAATTTTTCATGAATTGCAAGACAAGAAAAAAATATAATCTTGCACAAAAGGGGCCAAGTGGGCCGTCCAATAGGGAGTGGGCTTAAGCCCACATGGAGGTTAAATAAATAAGTCAAAAGATGACTTATGGAACACATTTTATCGTCTTTTATACTTGGAAATTTCAAGAAACTTGGAGAAAGAACAAGAGAAGCCTATTCGGCCATGGTGAAAGAAAAATTGAGGTCCAAAAATCTTGCTCAAAAATTATTTTTCTTCTAGCAATTTAAGTAATTGGAAGGTCCTCAAACATGGAGTAGTTGTTGGAGCAAGTAGATCATTCTTTGTTGCAAATTCACAACCAAAGCCAAGTGAGAAGTTAAGGGACAAAGGTAAGATTTAATCTTCTTTTATATAGTATGGATGGTTGTGTATGTTGTAGTATGTAGAAAATGGGTGAAATTCATGAAAATATGGATGTTGGTTGTGGCCGTGTATATGTGTGTTGTGTAGGAAGATGAGTCAATTATTTTATCTAGTATTTTGATTGTTGTTGTTATGGATTCTATGTTAAGAAAGAAAGTTTAATGATTCTAGTGAAGTTGTATTGGTTGGAGAGTTGCTTTAGAAGTTAATGTGATTTGAATATAGTTTTCTTGTAATTATGGAAGACAATGTTGTTAGTGTGTGGATTGTTGGTGTAATTCATGAATTTGAAGGAAGAAAATGTGTCATTATTGTTCTTGTTGCATTTTGGAGGTTTCGGGTGGTATTGTGCATTGGTTGGGTTGTTTTGGTCATTGCGCGGATTGTTTGAAGTGTTCTTGAGTCTTGTTTGTAAGGTCTTGGTCAGGTATTTGAATGTGTGAGCATTTATGTTGGCTTGATCGTATGGTTGAATTGAATACAAATGAAATGCCGTCGAATTATGAGGAAAGGATTGCTAGTGTTAGAATGCGTTTGAAATAATTGTTGAAGTTGAAGATATGATTGTTGGTATTGTTGTTGATAATTTGGCCGAGTTGAATTCTCGGATTTGTTGTTGATAAATTTTCCGAGTTAGATTCTCGGGGATGGTATATTTACAGGGGAAATGCGGCCGAAATTTCGGCAGATTATAAATGAATGTATTTGGAAGACTAAGGCAAGTGTGTGATGATGTGTTTAATGATTGTGTAATCTTCTTGAATGTAGACTAGCGATAGCGAGCTTGGACAAAAAGCGTAGCTAATAGGACGTGGAACAGGTATGTAAAGCTTACCTTTTCTTTCTTTTGGCATGTCCTAGAGCTAAGTAAGCTATGATACTTATCTTGGGGAAATTCTATTCTTGATTCTGAGCTTGTTAATGATTATTATTCACTTCTTGATGTGAGTATACTTAGTATAGCCGAGCTTATTGTATGATTGAGTAACGAGAAAAGACTAAAAGAGTTCTGTAAGTGGTATTGTCCCTAACTTTCGTAGACGGTCTCGGATTGCTTGAAGATGGTTGTAGAGGTTCCTAAAATGAATAACGTTCATAACCTTCATGTGCTAATTCGGATTGTTTGGGAAATGCTCGTAGAGGTTTCTATAATGAATAACGTTCATAAATCTCATAAGTGAACTCAGATTGTTTTAGAAACGTTCATGGGAGGTTTTATGATGAATGATGTCCATAACGATATTTGAAAGCTACTTGGTATGATTGTTGCTTTAATTTTCCAAAAATAGCTTCTGAAACGCTCATAACTTTTTCATACTAAGTCGGATTGACCCGAAACTTGTTTCTGAGTCTTCAGGCGTCAGTAAGTATACGTATACATCGAGTCTTAAAACTTGATTTATGCGCACTTAGTTTCCCATTACTCTGTTCGGCCATAGGGTTGTTAACTTTCTTATACTAACTCGGATTTACTTGAGACGTGTTTGTGGTTTATTAATGATTTCAAGAAAATTAGTTTTGTACTAAAGGAAACATAAAGTCGATTTTCAAAACCACTCCGAAGGGGGTGCGAGATTTTATTATTTAGATTTTCAAAACCACTCCGAAGGGGGTGAGAGATTTTATTATGTAGATTTTCAAAACCACTCCGAAGGGGGTGCGAAATCTTACTATTTGCTTTATTTACGATTTTATGTTTACACTCCATAGCGGTATCTCTTTGTATTGATATTTGTGGATTGTGTAGTGTAGACACCATCATTAGTATTATGTCGCAAGTGGCATGCCCGAAGGGGCCAGGACCAGTATTATTATGTCACGAGTGGCATGCCCGAAGGGGCTAGGACTATTATTATGTCGCAAGCAACAAGCCCGAAGGGGCCAGGACTAGTATTATTATGTTGCAAGCGGCATGCCCGAAGGGGCCATCATTATCATAATGCCGGACGCGGCATGCCCGAAGGGGTCATCATCATTATTATTATGTCGGGACCGGCATGCCTGAAGGGGCCAGGGTAGTATTATGTTGGAACCGGCCTGCCCGAAGGGGCCATCATCATTATTATTATTATGTCAGAACCGGCATGCCCGAAGGGGCCAGGACTAGCATTATTATGTCGGCGGCATGCCCGAAGGGGCCATCATTGTTACTACGCCGGAAGCGGCCATCCAAAGGGACTATTATGATACTATATTCACATAGTGTATTCTAAAATTTGTGCATGATGTACTTATATTGTGTATGCTAGAATTTGTGTAAGGCACTACATGGCATGGTTCAAAATGTTGTTCCAGGTAGCTCCCGGGTTGTCTCTAAACTGGTTACTGTTACGCCTTTCCTTGTTTATGATTCAGTGATGCTTTACATATTCAGTACATATTCCGTACTGACCCCCTTTCTTCGGGGGCTGCGTTTCATGCCACGCAGGTACACCCAGATGAGTAGAAAACTTTGCTAAAGGTGTTCTAGCGGGATTGGCGAGCTCCATCTCAGTTCGGAGTGTTGCCGGGTCAAAGTACTTATGTCGTGGTATTTTGTATATGTTAGAGACTTTGCAGACAGTGTCCTGTGAATAGGGCGTCGAGAAGTGCGAATCATTTGTAGATGTTAAAAGAGTACGTATTTTCAGATGACTTCAGTTGGTTTAAAGTTCGTAATTGATCGAAAGTTTTCATAATATGTATAAAGACAATGATCTCTATTTGGAAAAGTTTCATGTTTTAAAAGTTTTTGAAATGACATGTTTTGGTAAAGCAAACATTTAAGGGTTCGCTCGACTCTGATGAGAGTCGGGTGCCGATCATGCCCTATCAAGATGAGGGTGAGACAATTTCGTTGTTACGTACTTCCCATGGCTTGTACCTTCCAAAACTTCATGGGACGTCTCCGATACTCTATTAATACGGTGAAGTATGTAGCATGCTCATGCTCTGAAAGTGAGAGGTGTGGCAGAAGCCTTTTAGATTTTTAAACTTCTGGACTCAGCATGATGCATTCAAAGAAGTGATGATGTAGAATTGGAGAACAAATTTTCTTGGAAGTCCTTTTCAGCTTTCAAATTGAAGTTGAAGAACATTAATCATGCATTATCTGAATGGAGTAGGGGTACTGTTTACCCCTTAAACAGGTAACAGTTTACCCCTTAAAAAGGTAACACATGAATTTATACGCGGTTAAAGGATACGTGGTGTGACATGTTTATAAAGTAATGAAATAAGCAATAACAAGCAAAGATTCGTAAAGAGCAAGAAAAGAGATAGCCTTGATTGATAATTGAGGGGCACAATTAATTGGTCCGGTTTGGAGCCTTTTTGTCTCGAACCCGAGCCAATCTTAAGAGAATTTGAATAGCTTTAGTGATTATAGATCTAAGAGTATGAAATATGTGGGTAAAACGAGAATCCGATGCCCTAATGAGAGGATTCACCTCTGTATTTATAGTACAAGACTTAGAGTTATACATGGTAACTAAATCTATTAAGAAGATAATGATCCCAACGATCTTGAGCACCTCAACGGATGATAGCGTGATGATCGGTGCAACGGGTGGCGAGAAATCCGTCACAGGTCAGATTTCCCACATTTGAGTAAACTAGTCTCCTTCTAGATTATGATCCCTCGGGTTTTACTCTATTCGACTGGTTGGACCTGCACCGACATTACATCTCAAAGGCAACTCATATCTTACTCCGACCTTCTGTCGACGGACCAAAACATTTTACCCCAGTTTATACCGTATACAGATAGTCCCTCCATTTACTGGTGGAAAGAATTGACTCCGGGGAATGAATTTGAACAAAAAACGAAACTGAACTATGGTGGCAACACCGAAGGTCCAGCTCTGTCGTTTGAAAAGACATTCTTCAGTCCTGCACTCTGCACGATATTGATCGCTTATTATTACACAACTGAAGCGATCAACGGTGGAAACCGTGTGACATCAGGACTTCCAACCTTTTAACTTCCAATCTTTTTTGTATAAAAGGTAAGTGCTTCATTCTCATCAGCCATGCACTTAATTTCCTTACACATCAAAAACCCTAAAGAGAAACCCTACGTCAGAGCTTTTGAAAGCCCCTTTCAACAATGTCTTCTATTCCTCTGTAAACTCAATCACCTGCTAATCCAGCATCGCCATCTCCTCATTCACCACAATCCCCAATGGCTGCTTATAGTTTCAAAGAAGAACTCGAGTTTCTTGCCGCTGATATTCTCCCCGCTGGCTTCAAGTACCAAAATGACTGTAAGGTTTCAAACCATCTTGAATCTGTAGCGAGCTTTGAATCGTTCGTTGACGCTGCCACTATCCTTAAGGTTCGGGATGATGGTAACTAGGTCGCCGATATCGACGTCGTCCCAGTTGGTCATGGGAAAAGAATCAACCATCATGTCACAGGTTACTCCCTAGTTTACACATATCCTTTTACAATCAATTATTCTTTCCTCGTTCCTCAGGTAATAGAGGATTTTTATCGTCGTTATCGAATTTGTGTCGGCCAAGTTGCTCCGCAAGTTTGGAGATTGGTGTATTGTGTCAATCTTTTGGCCAAAATAGCCAGAGTCTCTTTTACCCTTGACTATATTATTCATATCTATGTTCCACGAGTCATCGTAGGTGGCCTAGTGTATCTGTATCCTCGTGGGACATGATGTCTCATTGACCCAGAGGATGACTATGATAGAGGCTGGCTACACCGATTTGTTATGATTCAGATGAACCAACTCCATCATTCTCTATCTGAGCCTTTTCCCAAAGCGTGGAATCCCACTCTGATTTTGGTCGAATCAGAGCTTATAATCAGAATTTCCGATTGGGTCGTCGCTTTCTTAGACGTTCTCATAAACTGACTCTTGGAAGCTGTGTTCACAAGCATCATTCCACTGAAATTTAGCTGACTTTTGGGTTAGCTTCGTCAATGGGGATGAAATAGAGGAAAATCCTTCTATTTTTCGTGAAATGTGTCTCTATAATGGCTCAATTGAGGATCTTCGTATTGACGCTCTTTCACTTCCATATTCAGAGACAAAACTGTGGGATTATTAATATCAATTCCTGCACTACCTGAATCAATTAGACGTACTCCAAGATTAGCTAGTTAGTGGAGCTCATGAATCAATTCTTTCTTCTCCGAAGGAACTTCACATAGGCTGCCCATTGACCGGTGGCTAAGCGCATCAGCTACTACATTTGGCATTCCAGGGTGGTATAAAATACTCACATCATAATCTTTCAATAATTCTAACCACCACCTCTACCACAGATTTAACTCCTTCTGTTTGAAAATGTATTGAAGACTCTTGTGGTCTGTATAGATATCAACATGCACACCATACAAGTAATGTCTCCACATCTTTAGTGCATGAATAACTGCAGCCAATTCGAGATCATGAGTTGGGTAGTTCTATTCATGTTTCCGCAGCTGCCTCGAAGCATAAGCGATGACTTTACCGTGCTGCATATACACACATCCTAACCCAACACTGGAAGCATCACAATATACAACATAACCATCTGGCCCTTGTGGGAGTGTCAAGACTGGGGCTGAGGTGAATCTGTCCTTCAACTCTTGGAAGCTGCGTTCACAAGCATCATTCCACTAAAATTTAGCTGACTTTTGGGTTAGCTTCATCAATGGGGATGAAATAGAGGAAAATCCTTCTACGAACCTTCTATAGTAACCTGGCAATCCCAGAAAACTACGGACTTCTGTGGGCGTCGTAGGCCTTGGCCAAGTCTTCACCGCTTCAATTTTCTGAGTATCAACTCGAATGCCATCATCTGAAATAACATGACCTAAGAATGTCACGGAATTCAGCCAAAACTCACACTTTGAAAATTTTGCATACAATTCTCGAGTTCGAAGAATTCCAAGAACAATACGTAAATGGTCTGCATGTTCTGATTCTGTGCGAGAGTATACCAGAATATCGTCAATGAATACTATTACGAATAAATCCAAGAGAGGCCTGAATACATTATTCATCAGATTCATGAACACTACCAGAGCATTAGTTAACCCAAATGACATCACCCAAAATTCATAATGGCCATATCTCGTTCTGAAAGCCGTTTTGGGAATATATTCTTCTCTAACTCTCACTTGATGATAACCTGACCTCAAGTCTATTTTGGAAAATCACTTAGCACCCTGTAATTGATCAAATAAATCATCAATTCTTAGAAGAGGATATTTGTTCTTTATCGTCACCTTATTCAACTGCCTATAATCGATGCACATTCGTAGGGAGCCATCTTTCTTTCTTACAAATAGGACAGGTGCTCCCCACAGTGATGAACTGGGTCTAATAAACCCCTTCTCAAGCAAATCTTTCAACTGTGCCTTTAGCTCTTTCAATTCTTCCGAAGCCATTCGGTATGGAGGAATAGAAATAGGCTTGGTATCCGGCAACACATTAATAGCGAAATCAATCTCTCTTTCCGGAGGAAGGCTTGGAGTTCATCTGGAAATAGATCTGGAAATTCATTCACCACCGGAACGGATTGGAAAGTTGGCGACTTTGCTTCGGTGTCATGAACTCGGACTAAGTGATAAATATAGCCCTTAGCTATCATCTTTCTTGCCTTAAGGTAGGAAATAAACCTACCCCTGGGAGATGCTGTGTTACCCTTCCATTTAAGCACGGGCTCTCCCGGGAATTGGAATTGAACTGCTTTCATTCGGCAATCAACATTAGCATAACATGAGGCTAACCAATCGATACCTATAATCACATCAAAATCTAACATTTCCAGCTTAACTAAATCAGCTTTAGTCTAGCGGTCGCATATCACAATTACACAATCTTTTTACACTTGTCTATCTATCACGGGATCACCAACCGGAGTAGATACCTCAAAAGGTTAAATTGGCTCGGGTTTCACCCCAATACGACCAGCAACATACGGAGTAGTATAAGATAGGGTAGAACCCGGATCTATCAATGCATATACATTATGGGAAAACACGGATAATATACCTATGACCACATCTGGGGAGGACTCAAGATCCCGTCGTCCGGCTAAAGCATACATACGGGACTGAGTGGCACCTGAAGTAGATGCTCCCCCTCTGCCTCTACCTCGACCTGCTGGGATCTGGGGAGTCTGCCCTATTGGGCGCACTGAAGAGGAACCAGCTGCTGATCCTATGGGTTGAACCCTAACTCTACGACTTATCGACAGTCAATCTCGCATCATGTGCCCAACCTGGCCACAGGCCTAGCAAGCATCTGAGCCTTGGCGACACTTTCTGGAATGTAATCTACTGCACTGGCTACATTGCGGTACTGGGGGTCTTCTCTGGCTATAATCTCCTCCAAACTGAGAACCTGAAGCTCTCGAACTCTGACCCTGTCCTGAAGGAAAAGAGCGATCAAATCTCCTACCTGCAAATCGTGGAGGCGCACTAGTCGCCGACTGGCCTGAGTGTCTAGAATATGCCTGCCTTGATCCCCCTCTATAATCACTACATGCCCTCATAGATCTGGACCTCTTGCTTTGCCCTCTATCAATATCACGATCACCCCTTTACGGATGTTGTTTTCCTTCTAAATTCTGGGCATTGGCTTGAATGCGGGAAATATCCATCCCATCTTGCAACGAAGCCGTCAAGCAGTCCTTGAATAAATGTGGCCCTAATCCACTCACGAATCTGTGCACTCTATCCCCCATGTCAGCCACCATAGTCGGGACATATCTAGCCAATGAATTAAATTGAAGACTATACTCCCAGGCACTCATATTTCCTTATTTTAGGTTTAAGAACCTATCTGCTCTAGCTCGGCAGATCACGGGTGGAAAATAGTGGCGGACAAAGGCATCTACAAATTCTTGCCAAACGGGAGGAGGCGCGTTCTCTTTTCTTGATGATATCCAATTATTGTACCATAATACCGCCACATCTCGGAGTCTATAAGATGCCAACTCCACAGATTCAGTTTCGGAGGCATGAATAATCTTCAATGTTCTCAACATTTCATCAGTAAAACTTTGCGGGTCTTCATTCGGCTTTGACCTAAAAAACTCCGGAGGATTCAAACTCATGAAATCACGGGCTCTAGTACTAGCGGCCCTGTCACTTGAACCTGAACCCTGCCGCTGCACCTAGGTGGCAATTAACTGCGTTAATAGATGAATAGCCTCGGTCACTTGTTGACCCGAAGTAGCCGATGGAGGAACTGGAGGCATAGGAGCTGGAGCTGATGTCCCTTCCTGTTCTTCTAAAATAGGTGGAGTGGGAGAAGTATTAGATGGAGCCTTATTATGTGATTTGCCTTCTTCTACATTCATTGGCGGCTCTCTTTCTACCCGCCTTTTCATCGTAGTCTTGCCCTTCTGGGCGGCTGTAGCTTTTCCCCTTGGCGGCATTTCTGAAATCATAGCACACTATTAAGGAGGATATAATCTTATAACACAGCTCTATCGCACGATCTTTTAAGATGAAGAATGGTCATTTTTCCTAAATGCCCTGTAGCCTCCTGTCTATAAGTGTGGTGCGTAACACACCATAAACAAGACTCTACTAGACACAGCTCGTAGACACTTCCTAGGACTGAACTGCTCTGATACCACTTTTTTCACGACCCGACTAGGGGCCATAACGGGTACCCGGGGCTAACCACCGAGCACCGCTCATACCATTACCCATCGTACTTATCAAGCGTTCATTTATTAATCTTATACTCAAATCATAGGAAAACCATTTTTCACTTGGAACATAATTACCTTTATTTACATAAGCCCTTCGGCTATCAAAATAATATACATATAATAAGGACATTGTGAGGCCATACTACCCACACATAAGTATCTACGAGCCTCTATTAGAGTACTAGATATATGGACGGGACAGGACCCCGTCATGCCCAAAACATATACATACACAAAAGAATAAATCAATGGCACCTCCGGAATAATGGAGTGCCCTCGAGTCAGCTGATAGCTCCTATGAGTCTGGATCACCTCCCGGTCTACCTGTGGGCATGAACACAGCATCCAAGGAAAAGGACGTCAGTACGAACATTGTACTGAGTATGTAAGGCATCAACAATAATAGTACATCAATGAAATAAGATAGCATCAAATGAGGAGCAACCTGTAACTGACAATAAATTATAAAAGAAATAATGCATGCTGGCTTACTCCATAATCCTCATCATATCATGTATGCATATATGTATAAACTGCCTGACTATATAGGTACGATGTGATAATCATTAGCCCACGTCTAGGCCTCCCGCGTCCGGGGTACCATCTCATGCCGCCCACTAGTGGTGTCTACCCATGCCATCTAGACATGGTGTATACACTGCTCGCCTTAGCGGTGTCTGCCCGGCCATATAGGCGCGGTGTAATATCATCATCATGTACTCGTCATATTGCATGCATAGAACTCAAAGACAACTATACTTTATCGGGGTGACATAAGGTCGTGAACCCCCGAGTCCATTGTGGAGCATTCATAAGCATTCTGCCTCACCTTGAAGGAATTAGCATATAAGGTGAGTGTATACAATAAACAGCATCAATGGATTATAGTTAACATCATTAGCTTTGTGGAAACATCATATCGTGAACCCTAGAATCTTTGGACTTAAGTTTATCATCATCGTGTTTATAATATCTCTTATCTTTAACGCATATGGCTATGCATGAACATCGACTCTTAGTTTTTCGGAATGTAGGAAATTCATGGAGAAGGAGGGAAAATCATGCCATAAGATTCATGCCTCTCATATTATTGTTGTCTTTCTTCATTGTTTATGCCTCTCATACTTAGTACAATATTCGTACTGACGTCCGTTTTCTTTGGAAGCTGTGTTCATGCCCACAGGTAGACAGGGAGGCGAGCTTGATCCAGATTCTTAGGAGCTGTCAGCTGATTGGAAGCACTCCATTGTCCGGAGGTCCTTATGATTATTCTTTTGGTATATATGCATATTTTGGGCACGACGGGGTCTTGTTCCGTCTATGTATATAGTATGTCAGTAGAGGCTCGTAGATACGCAGTGTGGGTTAGATGGTCTCACAAGATGTTATCATATGTATATATATATTTTTGATGGCCGAGAGGCAAATGTATATAAAGCATTTATGTTTCTATATAAAATATGTTTTTCTATAATTTCATGCACAAGTTGATAAAAAGGGCATTAAATGAGTAAGATGAGTAGTAGACCAAGCGGCGCTCGGTGGCTAGCTCCGGGTACCCGTCGCGGCCCCTAGCTGGGTCGTGACACGGGCAAGATAAGGTCGGTCACCATTACCATCCCAAAGGATACTCATTTCATCTCCTGATACTACTAAAAAAATGCTGAAAACCGACCAAATATTTGATATTTTCGACCTCACGAGGTCGGTTTCTGGAAAAAAACAACCTTAAAACTGACCTCAAAGGTAGGTCAGGTATGGGCAGGTCGCAAATAATTAGCGACCTCATGAGGTTTGAAAAAAGAAACCACACATGGTCTGTACATGATTCGTCCGAAAGAAAGGAAAATTAACATACCGACCTCATGTGGTCGGTATATTAAATTATTACTTTTTCAGTAAAAGCATTAACGACCACATGAGGTCTATAAATTATATTAATTTTTGTTTAATTTTTCAGGTTACCAACCTCGTGTGGTCGGTATATTGAAATTTTATTTATTTATTTTGTGTTACCGACCACATGAGGTCGGTAATTATAAATTTATGAATAATGTCAATCATGAACCGAGCTCATGTAGCCGGGTTCTTTAAAATATGGATAATGATACGAACACAACAGACCTCATGTGGTCGATTTCTTTAATATGTGGAAAATGATATGAACACAACCGACCACGTGAGGTCGGTTTCTTTAAAATATGGAAAATGAAATTAAGATAACCGGCCTCATGAGGTCAATTTTTTGAAAAACAATTGGCAGTATTCTGCTACTTTTGTAGTTGCTCACCTGCCAAAAATGAAAATCAATTCTATATTTAGCTAAAACCAGCTCAAATAGCTGCCAACAATCCAACAAGCACATATAATAACATGCTACAACCTACACTACATCAAATTCAACTCGAAACTACTTCAAAGTTGAATCAAAATGTAATTCAACATTCACAAAAAACATTAAAATACTTCACCCTTTGCAAACATCCACAAAACATTATACTAGTCTACATTAAGTTAGTCTACAACATCAAACTACTTCAACATTCACAAACATCCACCAAACACTTTCACATTTTTACAAATCAACCAAAAAATTCATAAGTTAGTAAGACACTTAAAATTCAACCATGCCGTTGTGTGTTTGACACGTGCTCTCAATCATCATCACCACTACTTGGCTCATCTACAAGTTGGTGTTCTTGACTAATCTCTCGATGTCATGACCTAGATCGAGAATGTGGAGGTCGGCCCTTGGAGCTACGAGCATCATCAGGACAAGGGGGATCCCCCTCGAAGAAAGTAATGAGTCTAATTGAGCTTTCATACTCACAAATTGCTCATCTCTCCGTCTCTCCCTATCCTCCGCAGCCTGTAGCTTCTCATCCCTCTACCTATCCTTAGCCTCCGAGGCCTATAACTTGATAGATAGCTCAACAATCTTCTGCTCCATGGCCATAACACTCACTCTATCTGACGACCCGACATCATTAGAAGAACCTATGCCTTGCAGGGGCGATTAGAATTTATGAAATGTTCTATTTGCTACTCCATAAGTTATGCCAAACCTAGTGAGGCCACCAATAGTCGCAATCCATAATTCATTCATTTGTTCATCTGTAGGCTCTGTGTCAGGTGGAAGATTGCTGCATAACTCAGCCTGTGATTGTTGAAATTGAATCTAAAATTGAACAAGGAAAATCAACTGTTTAAATGGTAAAACCAATATAAGACACTATTTTATTGAAGGATATCTAAGTACAATTTCGAACTTGCACCCCATTTTCAAAATCTGAAATGGAAGGGAAAGCAATATGAAAATTACTATAATGATACTACGTTACTGCTAAAGAATCAAATAGAGCACACAAAGGCCAATCATTGTATTCATATCATGGCCAATCATCGCATTCACATCATTAAAAGGTGCAGAGTTCACATATATCAATTGATGTACTTAACAAATTCTTGTTAATAAACGTTTTAGACATCAACTGAGTAGAAAATGCTGTCACAATGACAACAGCTGAAGCGACTTACAGATAGGAAAAACAACTTTGAGCTGTTAAAAACACTATTTTCATGGCGAGCGGACTACATTTCAATACTTGAGCTAAAACACTATTTGATACTTCTAGCTTCATGTGATATAATACCATATTGTACAACAAAATGTTTTTTTATTTCTAGGTAATCATGGTGTTTTTATTTTTTCTTTTGGCTTTTCACTAATTTGGTAGAACTCAAAACAATTGACTTAAGTTGCATATAAGGTTTGAATTGTGTGCAATTCCAACATTTGGAAGTGACATAATTATGCTCACCTTGGATATCTTGGAACAAGGTCACTAATACAAGAAGAACCAACACATAGTAGAACTTTCACGAATTCAGAACCAGCCATTTGATAAAAACACCAGCTTCACAATCATATACTATTTTAGTGATGGAAAACAATTACTGAAGATGGACAATTTGCAGAAGTGGAGGTTCAGAAGACTGCAGTATAATGTCAAATATTTGCACAGACTAACCAGCAATTTTAAAAGAGAAATAGAGGTTCCCTGCTTCAGCCTTTTAAGTTAAGAGTTGAATTCAACTTCACATCCATGCAAAGAAGAGATGGTCTCAAAGTTTGAAAATTGGTCCTACTTTGCTAGATACCAAAACTTATTGCATGCTTGAAACAATTAAAATCTCATTAAGTCATGTTGCAAGCAAGATGTTTACATCCTAAAAAAGAATAGGTAGTATATGAACTACAAAAAACTTAGTGTGCAGAGGATGATATTACGAGATGCAGATACTCAAGCACAACAAAAACTGCATCCATATTTTCTCTCCACATAATTTTGGAGACTTGCCCTTACTACTAGCAGATCTCAAGTTTCTAAATTGTGCAAACAACGTTACAGGCTGCCATGCATGGAAGTTGTCCTCTTATCAAAGGAGAGAAATGGGTGGCTACAAAATGGATCAGAAATGAAGAACAACAGGATTAAAATCAAGCACTATTATGAATCTTCTGAGTTCTGATTTACCCAAATTTCCTTTTCATCCCATGGATATTATCAAATTATTGTTCCCCTGACTTCCTTGAAGGATCTCTTTTTTTTTTTTTTTTCAATAAAAAGTATCAGCATCCAGTAAGGATCTCCGGAGCTATAGTTTACTCAAATCGATGAAAAGTAAAGCTGGACGGGCAGCATTCAACATGTATATGACAAAGGTTTATAAAACTTTTATGGTTGGTTTTGTGCATTTCTACAATAAAGGCAGATAATTCAAGAGTGTTGGAAAAAGTAAATTTCTTCTTTGTACCAGTTTGATGGACCTGTTTTCATTTTCAATCCATTACAAATGGATTTCCCACCAAATGAAATCCTTCTTTTCTATACTTGATCAAATGATTCCTGCATATGGTTCATTTCTTTAAACACAGTAAATTTGATGTCTTTTTTCCCCCTAAATCTCAGAAGAATTAATGTTGTCAATAGTGAAGTTATAGTAACTCTTGGAGCTACAGCAGATCCACAAAACATCTTTCCTTATATGTTCACATATATCCGCTGCCAAAAGCTGCAAATTGCAGTTTGCAGTAGTACTAGTACTATATATAAATAGTTTTCTTCTCTTTTTCATATATTCATATGGAAACAATTAGAGAAAGTAAAGAGATAAAAGCAATAAATATATTACTTAACCTTAGTCAAACACTATCACATAAAATAGAACGGGCGAATAATAAAATCAAAAGAACCATTTTTATCTAGCATATTGCCATTGTAAATTCGTACACATTGTGGATCAACCAAATGTAGATAAAAGGACTAAAACAAGGTAATAGTAGTATAAGATAAAGTAACCTTAAGCATTAACCATATATATTCTATGTTCACATATATCTACTGCCAGAAGCTACAATACTAATCCAACATATCATCAAAAAGAAAGTTTCATATATCCAATACTGTCCATTATATATCTGTTGCTGATTATCAGTGATAAGCTTGACTACATATGTGAAGCAAGCAATTCAGTGAATCCCAGTTAATTTTTTTTTTAAAAAAAAGTATAAGGGAGAGATTCTTTCGGAATAGAAAATAAACCTAACAGTAACAACACTGCTCTCTTTTTAAACAACTACCTAAGCCTCGGATAAATGACAAAAAGATATTCATAGAGAGAAAAAAGAAGATATTCCATTAAGTTTTTGGAATTTGATGATGGTAGAATCACGACACTAGCCACCTTTAAGAAACAATATTACCATGATCCTAGCACATAGCAGTCTAGTTATTTTTCAGGTGAAGTATTGATATTCAATTCTGCTTTGTACTTTGCTTACGGTCGCTGGTCATACAATACTAAAGAATTGAACTTTCACTGCACAAGACATTAACAAGACTCAAAACCCCTAGAGATTAACACTAATAGAAGTGATAAAATGACTAATCGACGAAACATCTAAGCAGCAACATAACAGTCTTCATATTCCTTCAGTCTGTATTTTTTTCTGTCATTCTTTCAATCTTTCGTTGCTATTTTCTAAATACTTCTATCTCTTGATCTTATTCTTGTCAATTTTTTTGTTCTTGTTTATAGCTGCCGGTAGTGGCTACCATTAAAGAGGTAGTAGTATGAACAGAGATAAACATACGTTAAATAATAACCAGAGTTTGGGAGAGAACTAAAAGTGCACTAATATTTCAACTTTACATGAAAAAACGCCAACTTTTATAGAAAAAACACCAACTTTGTTAGCATTATGTTTGAGCTAATTAAGCTTCTCTTGTATTTAGTAATGGCCAGTTAAATAGGCTAGAATATGAATTTAATTTCCAAAGCAATATTTGTTCTATATGATGATACAAAACTAAAAAAAACAACATGAAGATCGATCTAGAATCTGGTTGAGAGATTACATACCAAGCATCTAATATATTTCTTATTTTTCTTTACTGCACAACTGCACTAAATAAAAATATATTACTCAAGAATCCACATATTGAGACCAAGTATGAGACTAAGTTTATTAATATGGTCATACGATTTCATGACAGTGAAAGTTTCATGGCCTCTAAAAGTAGCTTAGTTGTCAAAGTTTCATGGCCTATTCTAAAGTATTTGATGATTTCATATGATATGTTTGTTAAGTTTATTAATCTGGTCATATGATTTCACGACAGTGATATTTTAACATCTAAATATGAGGTAATATTACAACAAACAGAGTAAAAAAGATCAAGTCTTTATCTTCATAACATATTTTTATCAATTTGAACAAAACCCAAGTCATGTAAGAGGTAGCAATTTGATTCACAGATCCTATTAGTAATTTAATAGGAAAAAGAAAGAAATCACCAACAACTTCAAAACAATCAAATTTTGATAAAATTACAGCCAAAGTTTGTCATTATAGCCACGGGAAACCAACAACTTCACCAACAATTTAAAAACGGACCGTAAACTTTTCATTACAGCCATGGGAAACTAAAATTTTGATAAAATTACAGCCAAAATTACAACAGTAATCACTTTTCATTAATATTGATTTCGTTTAATTATAACCTAGAAGCTATAATCAACGAAGCCCACAAAAGGGAGCAAAAAACCAACGCAAAATTAACCTAAGAGAAACTATAATCAACCAAATACACTAACCCATAAAACCAAATTAGTGAGAAACCCACAAAAGAAGCAAAAAAGTAAATGTCTTGAAGAACCCTAAACTAGAGCTCAAACAATTAAAAAAATTACCTGGAATAGATGTTGGTGACGGCGTACTGGACATCGGAGTTGGTTGGGTGGCGACGGATATGGCTGGTGCCGATGTAGGCGAGGGTAGGGCGGTGGAGAAAGGGAAAGAGAGGGAGAGATGGGGGTTTAGATTTTTAAGAGTGAGAAACGTAAAAATGAGGTAAAAAAAGAAGGAGGGTTTAGATTTTTATTAAATTTACCGACCTCAATTTAGTAAATGAATTGACCAGATTTTTGACTAAATTACCGACCTCATGGCGTCGGTAACTTAAATAATTATTTTTTGACATTTTAAATTTACCCACCACATGAGGTTGGTATCTTAAATAATTACTTTTTTAATCTTAAAAGACAACGACCTCACATGGTCGCTTTCTAAAAATATAATTTAAATATTTTTAATAAAATTAAGCGATTACATGTGGTCGGTAATATAAATTATTATCCTATAAATTTAAAATATTACCAACCTCATGAGGTCGGTTTATTAATTTTTTTTTATAATATTTACTTTCAAATAAATTTCCAACCTCGTGAGGTCGGTATATTCTTTTACGAATTTTTGCATAATATTATCGGCCACATGAGGTCGGTTTATTTAAAATAAGAATTAATAAATAAATAAGAGGCCTTTATCGACCTTATGAGGTTGCTTTTTCCCGACCTAAATTGAGGTCAATTTTTGTAGGTCGAAAATCAGCAATTTTTTAGTAATGCGACCTGTCAGAGTGGCTAGCTATCTCCGACCTCTTGTGTCTGACTCCGACAAGGAGCAGATGCAGCTAGTATCCTAGCAATGTCTCTTTAATGAGAGCATGCATGCCTCCAATCGGGTAAGCATTCTATTCTCTTTTTATTTATCCCATATAATTTTTGCGGATTATTGATTCTGCTTTTGTGTTCTTTTTTCGCAGTGCGTTCTATTGCTGAATGAGGGCTTTGTTAGGGACATAAAGGAAAATGAGGATTTGCGGGTTCAATTGGATTCCCAAAGCCGAGAAACGAAGAAGTTTACAGTAGAAGGAAGACCAGCTGCAACGGATTGGTGACCCCTTGGCCCTTAAGGCCGAGCTTGATGTAGCTAACGAGGGAGACCTCCGCGCCAAAACTAACCTCGAGGCCATAGCTGAGAAACATGCAGCTCTCGGGGTTGATAAGGAGAGGCTTATCTGAGAGGCCCAAGATTTTGTCAAACTATCCGAGAAGAAGGTAGCGGCCATTGCTGAATTAAGGCGATAGTTAGATTATTTTAAAGCCGAAGCTGCTAACCTTGCAGACAAATATGGCTCGATCGAAGCTGAGCGAGCCTCCGAGAAGGAAGCCTTGATAGTGGCCCAAGAGAAGGCTGATAGGAGGGCTACAACCCTTGAGGAGCTTACAATTCGGTTCAAGGTTTCTACCCGAGACATCAACGGACTGTGTCATATAAATGCCGAGTAGACGGCCCAACTGCAGCAAGCCTTAACCGAGTGGGAGCAGGCCCAGGTTGATGCTGAAGTGGCTGATGCTCGCTCTGTATTGAAGGCTGAGTATGTGTAGTGGAATACTTTAAGGCTCACTCTGGAAGAAGTTCAGGGAGGGATCGAGGGTATTACCACTAAGTTGAGGAGGTCAAGGCTCAAAAAGAGTTCCTTGGGGATAGCTCGGAAGATAATCCCAAGGGTCCAGGTCCAACGATTTGGATTCCTCTTCGGAGGGCTAGATAGGCCCTTGGGCAAATGTATTTTGTTTTGTCTTTTGTAATTTAGCCAAGGTCGGTTTTCCCGGCCCTTCTGTATATATGTAATGAAGGTCTATAGACTTAGACCAGTGTTTTGCCCAAATATAAATTGGGCTCGAAATTGAGTAAACGTTTTTAATAAGCTTTTGCTTTAATGGAAAGCTTTTACTTTAATGGAACCAACGTTTAAGTTAAAATAGGTTCGCCGTGCACCGAGCCTTTTTCCAACCGGTGATTATATATAAGGGCCTCATCTTTATGCTTTTGAATTCAGACGTCTCGGAATCACTTCGGGCATATGGGTTGAAGTTTTCAACCTTTTGAGACTTGAAGTTTCTAGACTTGGTCTTTAAATTAGGCTTAGTTCACTTGAAACTTTAATGCCTTTATTTTGTTCGTCTCTTTTGTGACTATAGTCCCTAATCGAGGGTAGCTCGTGAGCTTTGAAGATCAACTAAACCATATATGTGAAGTACATATTCACGCACTTTCACAATTTATGTGGGCTTAAACCAAAGTGCTCTTCTCATTTCATATATTTGTATCATACAAATGATCGAGGGGCAACCAATTTGTTTTTCTGCTTTTTTCGTAGCAAATAAACTAACTGGGTACAGTTCATTTGATCGTTTGGCCCTTACAATAGATACTAGTGCAGAAATTTCAAAAAATACAAAAGGTTTGGCCTTGTTGAGTTATGTTTGGCCTCGTTGAGCTATCTCGAATCTCTCTAGGGTATGATAGTCCCCTAGAGTTTATGTTCGAAGTATGAGAAGAGAAACACTGTTCGTTAATGCTATGCAGTCCCCAGTCCTGACACTTGGTTTTTATTTGATAAGAAAGTAACACGCTGTACATTATTGCCTCATTAAAAAACTTGCAGGAAAACTCACTTCAGGACAAAACCAAGCTAAGGAAAAAGAGTGCAACACGTGTTTTCAAACCTAATTCTAGCCTTTTTAACTTTGCTCCGGTTGTTCCTGCAAGGGTTAAGTGAGTAAATTTAAAGAATTCACAGAGGGTGAGTGTATCATACCTTAGCAATAGTTGTTTTTTCCAGTTGCGCCACATTCCAGTTGTTTTGTAGCTGTTGGCCATCTTCTGATTCCAATTAGTACGAGTGTTTACCGGTTATCCCAATTACTCTATATGGTCCCTTCCAGTTTGGACCCAGCTTTCCCTCGTAGGGATTCTTGGTGTGTAAGGTGTCCTTCCGTAGGACTAAGTCCCCGACTTGGAAGTGTCGAAGATTTTCCCTCTGGTCATAATATCTTCCTATCAGTTGCTTCTGTACTGCTAAACGGACCAACGCAGCCTCGCGAAATTCATCCGTTAAGTTGAGCTTGGCCTCGTTATTTTATTCTTCCGTTGCATATTTTTTCCAGGTGCGCCACGTTCAAGTTGTTTTGTAGTTGTTTGTCATCTTCTGATTCCAATTAGTACGAGCCTTTACCGGTTGTCCCGGTTACTCTATATGGTCCCTTCCAGTTCGGACCCAGCTTTCCCTCGTAGGGATTCTTGGTGTGTAAGGTGTCCTTCCGTAGGACTAAGTCCCCGACTTGGAAGTGTCGAAGATTTTCCCTCTGGTCATAATATCTTCCTATCAGTTGCTTCTGTACTGCTAAACGGACACACGCAGCCTCGCGAAATTCATCCGTTAAGTTGAGCTTGGCCTCGTTATTTTATTCTTCCGTTGCATATTTTTTCCAGGTGCGCCACGTTCAAGTTGTTTTGTAGTTGTTTGTCATCTTCTGATTCCAATTAGTACGAGCCTTTACCGGTTGTCCCGGTTACTCTATATGGTCCCTTCCAGTTCGGACCCAGCTTTCCCTCGTAGGGATTCTTGGTGTGTAGGGTGTCCTTCCGTAGGACCAAGTCCCCGACTTGGAAGTATCGAAGATTTTCCCTCTGGCCATAATATCTTCCCATCAGTTGCTTCTGTACTGCTAAATGGACCAATGTAGCCTCGCGAAGTTCATCCATTAAGTTGAGCTTCATGACCATGGCCTCATTATTTGATTCTTCCGTTGCATATTGAAATCTTAAACTCGGCTCCCCAACTTCGATTGGAATTAAAGCCTCTGCAACATAGATGAACGAAAATGGTGTTTCACCGGTGCTTGACCTCGAGGTCGTTCTGTAAGCCCAAAGTGCTTTTGGCAAAACTTTTTTCCACCTGCCTTTGGACTCATCCAACCGTTTCCTTAGGTTCTGAATAATTCTTTTGTTAGTTGACTCTGCTTGCCCGTTCACACTTGGATGATACAGAGTTGACATTATCTTTTTGATTTTCAAACCTTCGAGGAAGTCATTGACTTTATTGCCTATGAACTGCCGGCCATTGTCGCATGTGATTTCGATTTGCATACCAAACCGACAGATGATAAGGTCCCAGATAAAGTTAATGACCTTTTCTTCTCTGACCTTTTTGAAAGCCTATGGTTCAACCCACTTAGAAAAATAGTCAGTCATAAACAATATGAAGCGAGCCTTACCTAGTGCCCAAGGCAAAGGGCCGACAATGTCCATCCCCCATTTCATAAATGGCTATAAAGATAATACCGGATGTAACAATTCCCCCGGTTGATGGATCATCAGGGTGTGCCTTTGGCATTTATTTCACTTCCGAATGAAGTTCTTTGCATCCTTTTCCATATGATCTCAATAATAACCGGGCCGAATCAATTTTTGAACCAACTGTTCCACTCCGTAGTGGTTACCATAATTCCGTTCATGGACTTCGCGCATGATATAATCGGTTTGACCAAGCAATACCTTGCTGCTTTGGTCTGAAGAGCCCTGGACTCCTTAAGATCCAAGAGTAGTTTCCCATCTTTGAGATAATCAATGTACTTGTTGCGCCAGTCCCAAATCAAGCTAGTTATGTTTACCTCGACATGGCTGGATTCTACCGCTGTGTTCATCAGTTGAACAACCGTTCCTGAATTAAATTCCTCTGCTCCTACCGATGAACCCAAGTTGGCTAATGTGTCGGCTTCGGTTATCTGCTCCCTAGGCACGTGCTGCATAGTCCATTCTTTAAATCGATGTACAATCACTTGGATTTTTTCCAAGTACTTCTGCATTGTTTTGTCTTTCACTTTGAAGAACCCCTTTACTTGATTGACGACCAAAAGTTAGTTGTATTTTGCTTCGATGATTTCAACTCTCAAGCTTCTAGCCAGCTCTAAACCTACAATCATAGCCTCATACTCAGCTTTATTGTTAGTCAATTTTAAAGTTCTTATGGACTGTCGAATAATATCGCCCGTAGGAGCTTTAAGTACTATTCCATGTCTGGACCCTTTCATGTTCGATGCTCCGTCCGTGTGTAGGGTCCAAATCCCCGAGATTTTTTCCAAAGTTAACAATAGTTCTTTTTTTACCTCGGGAACCATTGCGGGTCTAAAATATGCTACGGAGTCTGCTAAGATTTGAGACTTTATAGCCATTCTAGGTTTATAATCGATGTCATAACCGCTGATCTCAACTGCCCATTTTTCTTCGATTTATGCATGATATTTTTTAAGGGATATGTGTCACTACACATATCGAGTGTTATTGAAAATAAGGCTTTAGTTTCCTAGATGTTCTTAACAAAGCTAAAGCCAATTTTTCTAAGCGAGGATAACGTTTCTCCGCATCCCCCAAAGTTATACTCACATAATAAATTGAAAATTCCGTACCTTCCTCTTCTCGAACCAAAACGCCACTTACCGCGACCTCAGGCACTTCCAGGTACAAATATGGTTGTTCATCTGCCTTCAGAGTGTGCAGTAAGGGTGGGCTTGACAAGTATTGCTTCAACTCCTCAAAGGCTTGTTGACACTCCGGAGTCCAGACGAAGTCGTTCTTCTTTTTTAACAAAGAAAAGAACCGATGGCCTTTATCCGGAGAACGGGAGATGAACCTGCTTAGGGCTGCAATCCTCCCAGTTAACCTTTGTATTCCTTTCATGTTGTTGATTACTTTGATGTCTTTGATGGCCATGATTTTGTCCGGGTTGATTTTTATTCCCCAATTTGACACCATGAAGCCCAAGAATTTACCTGAACCTACTCCAAAGGCGCACTTCTCAGGGGTCAGCTTCATGTTGTATTTGCGCAGTACATTGAAAGTTTCCTGCAAATGCTATAAATGGTCCTATGTTTCCAGAAACGTAACTAGCATACCGTCAATATAAACTTCTATCGTTTTCCCTATCTACTCTTCGAACATTCCATTAACTAGGCGTTGGTAAGTTGCTCCAGCCTTTTTTAGTTCGAATGGCATTACGTTATAACATTAAGTCCCATATCTAGTCATGAAAGAAGTTTTATCTTGATCCTCCAGGTTCATCCGAATTTTTTTGTACCTAGAGTAAGCGTCGAGGAAACTGAGCACTTCATGCCCCGCTGTTGCATTGATTATTCGATCGATGTTAGGTTAAGGAAGGGAATCCTTCGGCATGCCTTGTTCAAATGTTTATAATCTATGCACATTTTGAATTTATTACCTTATTTAGGAATAACTACTAAGTTAGCTAGCCAGTTCGGGTATTTAACTTCCCGAATGGAATCTATTTTTAAAAGCTTTTTTACCTCCTCCTTGACGAATTTATGTTTGACCTCGGGCTTTGGTCTTCGTTTCTGCTTCACCGGTGGGATACCTGTCATGTCTAAATGGGACCATGCAAAATAATCGGCGTTAGCTTAAAAAATACGATTAATTTTCGCCTAAGCTCCGGGGTCAACCCCGTGCCTAGGTATAGCTTTCTATCGGGTAGGTGAACGAACAAGATAATTTGTTCCAATTCTTCCACAGTCGATTTGGTTGCGTCCGATTCATCTGGTAGCATGAACGATCTTGCAATGCTGAAGTCCATCTTCTCCTCGTCTTCAGGTCTTGCTAGGCTCGAGTCCTGTGATTGCTATTTGGTACTTTTACCTCTATTCAAATCATCAACATTCTTAGGTGCAGGTGATTTCGGTGCTTGAGTTGCTTCTTTGACCACAAACATTTCTTTTGCTGCTGGTTGTTCTCCATGGATTGTTTTTATTCCATCCGTGTTCAGAGGTAAAAGTACCGGCACAATTTGGTCCAACAAACCCAGCTGCTCTACTACCTTCCAACGGATATTGTTGGCTAAGCTACCTAGATCAATCAAAATGCGCTTAACCTGAGATTTATTTATAAGGATAGAAATTACCAAAACATCATTGCGAGGTTGAATGATGCCCTCCGCGTCTTCATCGCTAGAGGAAATGAATCCATGCTGTACTTAATCTTTGGTTCTTTTTTTTTCCAAATGATAGAAACTTGTGTTTTCTTTGTCGTCGGACCTCGGGGAATTTCTACTCCTCCGATAATCATGTTGATCACGTGTTATGGTTCCGCTGGTTCATCTTTCTTATTTGCTTCCCTATTTTTGTAATGACCCTTTGCTCGATCACTCAAAAATTCACGCAAGTGATAGTTCTTTAGTAACCAAGAAACTTCCTCCCTCAGTTGTAGGCAATATTCGGTTCGGTGACCATGAGTCTCAAAATAGTCGTATACCGTGTTCAGATCCCGTTGGGCAGGATTGGTCCGAAGTGGCCTCGGCCATCTCGCGTCCTTAATGTGTCCAATAGCAGAAACAATAGTGGCAACATCGATGTTGAAGTTATACTCGGATAATCTCAGGCATTCACCGGTGTCAGATGTCCCAACGACAGTGCTCCGGAATTGCAAACCCCTGCTTCCTGAGCCACGATCAGTTCGTCTATCATTTCTTCCTAAATTATGGTTGGGCCCGCTTTTTCCTCTATCCTTCCTAAAGCTGGATCTTTCAGGCCGGCCGTACGGCTGTTATCTGTCCTTTGATGGTTTCTACTCAACTTCCGTTACCCTCTTTAATTTCTCCATATTTTTGTGTCGGCTTGCCGAACCTGGGGGAAGCTTGAGTTGATCATCTTCCACTCGACTTTTGGACTTGTGCTTGTTATGGACATCAGCCCATGTTACTGCTTCATACTCTAAAAAATTCTCCTTTTGTTTGAACGAGGCGGCAGTGCTACGAGGATTGAGTCCCTTAGTGAAAGCTTGGGCTGCCCACTCATCATGGACCAGGGGAAACAACATTCTTTCCTTCTGAAACCTTGTTACGAATTCTCGGAGTAATTTATTTTCCTTTTGGGCTATTATGAATATGTCGGCCTTCCTTGCTCGGACCTTTCGAGCCTCAGCATGAGCTTTCACAAAAGCATCTGCAAGCATCTCTAAAGAGTTAATAGAGTGTTTGGGAAGCATACAATACCATGTCATTGCCCCCTTAGATAACGTCTCGCTGAAGTTCTTCAACAACACCTATTCAACTTCATCCTCTTCGAGATCATTGCCGTTTATGGCGCAGGTATAAGAAGTTGCATATTCTTGTGTATCTTTACTTCCATCATACTTAGGGATATTCGGCATTTTAAACCTCTTTAGGATTAACTTTGGGGCTGCACTCGGCGGGAAAGGCCTCCGGATATAACATTCGAAATCTGGCCTGGATTAAATCGGTGGGGCTTCGGGGATCTGGTCCACTCGAGAGTTGTAGTTCTTGACCTTATACTTATTGGCGTCGATCTCTTTGGTCAATGCCTCGAGCATTTTCAAGACTTCAGATGATCCATTAGAACCTGACCCATTGCAACTGTTGATTACTCTATCTTTTCCATGGACCGACTCACTGATTTGGTTCGGATCCGCTGTTACTGTGCCATTGCTCTTCTTTTTGGAGTTGGGCTATAGCCGCCTGTTGTTCCTGCAACATATCAAAAACCAAACGTAAGTTAATTTCTTCCCCCACATCATCTGGTGTCTTTCGCATAGACGCCCTATCAACGGGCTGGGTGCCATTGTCGATTGCATCATTAGAATTGATGACATTTTCATCAACGGGAAAGGCCGCTGTTTGGATCAACATGGGGTAGGTCATTCGCTGGTACCCTGTTGTTGAGGTGCTCGTCGTGGTGACTTGAATCATCATTGTTCATGTACGACCTAATTAAGCTAAGCCGCGCTAGCACCTACCTTTCCTACCTCGGTAGGCGAACCTTCAAACTCAACAATAGTAAAAACACAAGGAATTAATTAAATAAGCAGAAGAAATAAAATCATGTAAGTCTGACGATAGTAATATAGAAAGTATGTGGAAATAAGGAAAATACACCCTAGAGTCCGGTCTAACCTATATAAGAGCATCTAAACTAGAATATACAAGTTTGTAATATTAATAATACATCATGTCTGAATATGTCTCGGAATAGAACATAAGACATAAATAAAGAAGAATCTTCAAGGCGGCGGATGTCTCGTGCTCACCCTGTAGACTCTAAGCAACTCTCGGAGCGACTATCAGTCACGAGAAACGGAAGTAGATCCTACCTGGAATTCTGCATTCATAAAAGAATACAACAAGTGCAGGTCAGTACAAAATCACATTATTGGTAGGTATCATAGGCCGACTAAGTTTAACTAACATAATCCAGACAATAAAGTAAGATAGACAGGTAAATTAACAAGTATAAATCAACGCAAATCAGAAACCAAGTAAACGTCGTCACCTAGGTTAGAAAACCTAATCCCAAGTGTGCCAAGTCTCAATATAGTCAGTCCAAATCCAAATAACACAAGTATATCGTCAGATCATCAACATAAAGCCATAATGCAATGCAATGCAATAATGAATGAAATTTGGATGCAATACAATGCTGTGTACACATGTATGAAATTTGGATGCAATGCAATGCTGTGTACACATGTACTCTTGACGGAAGTATCGACGTCTCAGCAGCACAACCCATAGGGGACCCGTGAAGTCCATGTACCTCACGGTCCGGCGAAAACCTCGATACTGGTACCCCACAATCCTGGCACAAACATTGGGATTCGTTACCACACAACCACGATTCTGGAATAATAATCGGATATCGGTCCTCACGTCACTCTCATCCAACTAAGCCCAGCTCATCACAATATTTCCTCAAGTATCATCAATGTATCAGTAGTATATCATGAAGGATGAGAATGCGTTCAATGTATGAGTTCAACATCAATGATCAGATCAATATCACAAGTACCAAACATGGGTACGCCAATAATATCATGAAAAGGCTATACAAGCCATATAGAACACTATCCTCGTATCAAACGTCAACAAGTAAAATACTACAATATTATGATCAAGATATATTATTAGTCTCCAATATCTACTATCATCAACTAGCATCAAATCCACAACAATAGAACAATTCAAATCGCAACATAACGGGGTGGCTAACCCCAATCACACAACAGGGCCCAACCTATGACAATATCCATCGCAATTTCACACCCGAAGGTTTACATGCTTTCTTCGATAATATCATCTAAATATATGCTTCGCTAAACGCAGTCTTACCATAGTGTAAACCGTAACCTACCCGGAGGCCTAAACAACAATAACACCAACAATCATTTCTTAACCTTTTCTTTCCTTTGAGCCGTGAGATTAAGAAAGTCTAGGCAAATGCGAATCATGGAATTAGAATCAAGAAGAGCATTAAACCGACCCTACTTCTATCAAGACCCAAATTCCCAACCTATGGAATAGGGTTTATGAACTAGAAGGGGATGATTAGGGATCTCAAGGTCCCAACATTAAATTAAACATCTAGGTGATCAATTCCTATCATTAGTTTTAAGTTAGAATAATCAACAAATCACTCTAATTCGGATTCTAGGCAAAATCCCCAAATTTGGGTATAAACCCTAACTTCTAATTCCACAAATTAGCCTCTAATTAGGAAGAAATTATGAAATAAAGGATTGTACTCATCAATTCAATGTTTAAAGAAGCTAACCCTACCAACAAATCGTGATTTAGAATCCTAGATAGAATATTCATTAAACCCACTTTTAATCTTCCATTACTTTATAGACTAACAAGGAAATGAGATTCTAAGATGATTAGAGTAATGGATTAGCAAAGAGAATAGAAGGACTCACTGCCAAGAATCTTCTTGAATTTCTCTTGATAGCTCAATTTTTCAGAATAGTAATAAATGACAGACTAAGGGCATTTAATGCACAATTAATGGAATAACAGGCCCCATATCGATACAGCGGCAAGGGGACCGCTGCGGCGGTCTCGCCTCTACGGCCACTCAAACTGCCGAGACGATCGGGCTACCATACACTTAGCCGCCCCAGCGGCCCATCCCACTGTTATGGCGGTGCCACTGGGACGATAAGGGTGCCGCCATGGCGAACATCGGCGCCGGAATTTCTCGAAATAAACACAATCTCAATTTGAAATCCCGATTAATACCCGAGGCCATCTATTCACAAAAGCACATACACAGACACACATAAAAACACGCTACAAACGCTATCGTGGCCTTGGAATTCCCAACGAAAGTCTCGTTGACTAAGTCAACCCCTGATACCTCAATTCTAACTTCCCAACCTAAGTCTTAAAATGCACCTGAGTGCATTGGGTACCGAACCAGTTATGCACACAAGTTCTAAATGACCATGCAGACTTCTCGGAATCGATGAATTTTCGAAAAAGGTCTGTTTACCCAAAAGTAAACTTTGAGTCTACTCTTTTTCGCTTTAAGCCAAATTTTCCCAGATGTCACCCAAAATCAACCCTGAGCACCTCGACAAGTGTGCCAACGATCCCCTCGGGTCAGAAGTGTTGAAAAGACTGTAACGACCAATCAGATCATTACATTAGATACCAATTGAACCATCGCTCATCCTCGAGCAATGAACGGAAAAGAAGGGAGAAGTACCTGACTCAGCGAACAACCCAGGATATCGGCTATACATATCAGACTCAGTCTCCCAAGTAGCCTTCTCAACAGGATGATGCTTCCATAGCACCTTCACAGAAGCAATCTCCTTGGACCTCAACTTTTGAACTTGCCTATCTAAGATCGCGATAGGCTCCTCTTCATAAGTCAAATTCTCATCAAGCAATATCGAGTCCCAACGAACAATGTAAGTAGCGTCGGTATGGACTTCTTTAGCATAGAAACTTGAAAAATCGAATGAATTCCTGCTAAGCCTGGCGGCAAGGCTAACTCATAAGCAACATCGCCCATACGGGCAAGAATCTTAAATGAGCCAATATACCTTGGACTCAACTTACCTCTCTTCCCAAACCTCATAACACCCTTTATGGGTGTAATCTTCAATAGAACCTGGTCAACAATAGCAAACTCTAGATCTCGGACCTTCTGATTCGCATACATCTTCTATCGACTCTGAGCTGTCAAAAGCTTGGTCTGAATCACCCTCACTCTCTCAATAGATCTATACCCCAAGGTCTAACCTCAAACATATTAAAACAGGCTACTAGAGATCTACATCTCCTACCATATAAGGCCTCAAAAGGCGCTATGCCAATACTCGAATGATAAATGTTCTTGCACGCAAACTCTACCAATGGCAAATGCTGATCCCAATGATTGCCAAAATCGATAGCACAAGCTCTCAACATGTCCTCGAGCACCTGAATGGTCTGCTCGGACTGCCCATCGGTCCGGGGGTGGAAAGCTATACTAAGATCCAATCGGATACCCAACTCCTCATGAAAAGCCCTCCATAAACTGGAAGTGAAGATAGTACGCCTATCAGCTACGATAGAAATAGGAACCCCATGCAATCTCATAATATCCCAAATATACAACTTGGCTAACTTCTCCGCTGTATAGGAAAGCTGAACAGGAATGAAATGAGCGGACTGAGTCAGCCAATCTACTATTACCCAAATATAATCAAACTTGCCCAGGGTCTTTGGAAGACCCGCAACAAAATCCATGGCAATCCTCTCCCACTTCCACTCGGGAATGGGCATCCTCTACAGTACACCACCAGGTCGCCGATTCTCATACTTAACTTGCTGACAATTACCACACTTAGCCACAAAATTGATTATATCCCTCTTCATCCGACGCCACCAATAGTGATGCCTCAAATCACGATACATCTTAGTCGCTCCCGGATGAATGGGATATCAAGAACTATGAGGCTCAGTCAAAATCAACTGAATCAAATCACCAACACGAGGAACGCATACGCACCTCTTAATCCTCAAAATGCCCTCAGAATCACCCATGGCCTCATTGGCCGCACCCCTCAGAACCCTATCTCGAATCTGGCTCAACTGAGCATCCTCAAACTGATGAGTCCTGATCTGATCCAATAAAGATAACCTCACCTCTACACAAGCTAAAACCCTGTCTGTGGCTGAAATATCAAGGCGAATGAAATTGTTGACCAGAGTCTGAACCTGCATGGCCAACAGACGCTCGGAAACAATCAAATGAGCTAAACTCCCCATACTCACTGCCTTGTGACTCAAGGCATCAGCCACAATATTAGGCTTCCCGGGATGATAAAAAATAGAGATGTCATAGTCCTTCAGGAGCTCTATCCATCGGCGCTGCCTGGAATTAAGATCTCTCTGGGTAAACACATGCTGAAGGCTACAGTGATCGGTGAAAACCTCACAAAGGACACCGTACATGTAATGCCTCTAAATATTCAAAGCAAAGGCCATGGCCAACAACTTCAACTCATGGGTTGGGTAATTCTTCTCATGGATCTTCAACTGAAGGGAAGCATAGGCTATCTGTTACACCTCGGAAATTTCTCCGTGAACGTACAATGAATAGACTAACGAAGAATACGAGTATACGATGTTGTAATCAGAAGGGAATGACGTTTGACGACCTTAAGTAAGATTTCAAAGGAAATGGGAATAAGAGATAGGTTATGCTCCACAATGCCTAATTATAGGTCCTGAAGACGTGAAAGTTGCAGATTTGCACTTCGGCCCAGTCGATCGTAAAATGAAATACAGACCGTAAAGTGGTATACGGCCCGTAAACTACCATGTCGTATTTCAACTTACAAAACTTCAACTTTCTGCCAAAGACTTGAATGGTTAAAAACGACTTGAAATACGGATCGTAAACTGAAATACAGCCCGTAAACTGAGTCATAAACCACCATGTCCTTAGCCTGACTTTCTGGTTCTGTTATGCTTAAATACGTCCGTAGAATATGGACCGTAAACTGGAATATGGACTGTAAACTGGGTTTACGACCTGTCACGACCCAACCCCGTAAGCCGTGACTGGTGCCCGACATGGACACCCGTATACACACTCTTTAGCTATATGTTCATTTCACATCAAACTCAATATGGTTCTTATAACGACCAAACCATGGTCTCAGAACTGTCACATAAATATTCATATAAATGCAAGCTGACAAGGCTGCCATCATATAATAATATCATATGCAAGCCGACAAGGCCGCCATCATATACGAACATCATACCACAACACATCGTATAGACACAGCTGAACAGAACACATACACAACCCACACATATGTCCACAGACCTCTAAGAGTATCAACAGTAACGTAACATATGACGGGACAGGGCCCCGTCGTACCCTTAGTCCACATAGGCATATAAATATATATCCGAAAAGGATTTGTACCAAATTCTGGACTCCGGAACAATGGAGTTCTCCAAATAGCAGAGGGGAAATCTTAAGCTGTCGGATCACCAAAGCGAATGTTTGCACCTGCGGGCATGAAACGCAGCCCCCCGAAGAAAGGGGGTCAGTACGGAATATGTACCGAGCATGTAGAGCATGAAATATAGAAAACGGGATCATAATTGAAATAAGAAGTACAGAAAATGAGTACAATAACCAGAATACCAAGTACTTGCTTTCGAAACATAAATCATGCATGTCAATATCATATATCATATCCGGCCTCATTATGGGACTCGGTGAACATGGTCGCCACCCCGTCTCTGGCGCCATAACACAGCATAACTTCATAATATAATATATATCTCCGTAACACAGCATATCTCTGTAACACAGCATAACTCCGTAACACAGCACAACTTCATATCACAGCATAACTTCATAACACAACATAACTTCAGAATATACATATATATATATATATATATATATATATATATATATATATATATATATATATATATATATATATATATATATATATATATATATATTGTATCCGGCCCTTTAATGAGGGACTCAGCGAACAATACAGTGAAAGTGTGCACGATAACATACCCGGCCCGGGACTCGGTGAAAGATATATTGAGATATGCACGAGCAGAGTAGGGAGAAACTATATGCAATTCAAAACATTTTTAAAGATTCAATAGAATAGTCAACACGAACCATCGTTCGCAATTTCAAATGATAGTCATCTCAAATACCTTTCGGATGTCCCTGTGGATTATATCAAAATGAATCTTTGAAATCATGTGTACACATTAATATAGATGAATCAAAACATAAGTTATGGGAATGAAAAATCAATGGCCATCCTAGTGGCTCTAGGAATAGGAGTTTCCTTTGGAATCGTATATATATCGTATATTCATTTCACAACGATCATGCCAAAAAGAAAGAAGGGTTAGCTTCACATACCTTTAGCGTTTATTCGTCACACAATATGTATACGCTGCCCAATTACTTCAAACTATATTAAGATGCCAACAACTACGTTTAAGTTACGGGGAGATTCAAAACGTATTCTAATGTTAGTAACTCCTTTCTAGATGTTTAGGCGGCGTTTACTCTTGAATCCAAACCAAGTACATATAACCAGCCCAACATCAATAATTATATGTTCAATATCAATCCGGACAGCCCACACAATATTCCAAACAGCCCGCATTCACAACATGCAATAACGATTCACATACGGCTACTACATTCTCAAGTTATTTCTAGTAGTTCATAGCCTTAACGTTTGCATGTAACAACTTATAACAGCCCATCCAACATACAATATGATGTATACTCTTAACTTATAATTAGTCTTTCCAACTTAATGAAAACACAAGTCCAAAACAGTCCCTAACCAACAACACATCCAAAACAGTCCCTAACCGACAACATAACAATGTTCGGAATTCTTGCAAACGTTTACGAACATACTAAGCCAACCACATACGATTTTTACACATCATTTCATGTCTTCTTTTCATATAATTTCAGTAAGTTATGACCAGCTATCCACACGACAAGTACAACATCAATTCATACGCAACTACGCTATATCGTCATTTCTATAATCCTTACAACAATTCTCAAACGACTTTAGTTTCAACTCCAATCATTAAACACCTTCATTTCCATCATAAATTTCATGATAATAACAATCAAAATATCAAGTAAAAACAGTTCACTAACTTCCTCACAAAACAGTCCACACACGGTTTCAACATGCTTCAACATCACTTCACATAAAATCATAGATTCACTTTATTTTCATACTAACACAACTTCACGTTTAACCTTCAAATTCTTTTCATTATTTTTACCATGATATTTATGATAGTAACATCCATATTTATTAAAGAAAATTAGTTCATTAATTCCACCAAAACAGTCCCCTCGGTCACAACAACATTCCAACACCAACATTCACGATTTTATGCATGCGATTCATGTTCTTCAAGTTACAACCATAATTCAACATCAACACATATAACCTCATGGTTACTATCATGTTCCAACATAATCACACCTTATTTCATACATACAACTTATATCTACTCATCTACATCACCCTTAATGCATGGAAAAGAAAGTTAGATCTTATCTTGACAACTTGACTTCTCTACTTGGCTAAAGTTGGTGACTTGAGATGAAAATGGTTCTTGTTGCTCCAAAGAATATCTTCACATTTTAGGGACCTTCTAAAGGGTTTAAACACCTTGGAAAATAATTTTTGGATCAAGACTCAAAGAGCTCAAAAATCAGCCCCTTGGCCGAATGCTATCTCTCTCTAGGCTTAGGTTTTCTTTCTTTGTGTTGTGTAGTTGAAATGAATTGTGATGGATGATTTCTTGGTCATTATTTGGTTCAACTTTGATGCCTACAAGTTGGTCACATGCTCCACTTATGGCATGATTCATTCCATTAACTTTACACTTAAAAGTTTCTAATTTTTCTCTTCAACTTTCGGCTAAGTGTGTTGGCTGATTTTTCATCTTTGTTTCCTTTCTTCTTTCTTTTCAATTGTTTACAAGACAATCTCATGTGTGGTGAATGATTCACACACCACACTTTGTCCATTGTAATCATTCCAAGATGAATGATCCATATTTAATGTGAAATGATCCCTCCACCATGTTATGTCTTCCTAAAATAATGTATACTTTAATAAAGTAATGCATGCTTCAATATTCAATTGCATGACTAACCTTTTCCTCCTCCAAATTTCAGCTTCTTGGCCGAATATACATGTATATTTCTTCCAATTTAATTGTCCACAATATAATGAAAGTGTAGTGGATGAATCAACATTAAATGCATATTTGTATATCTTCCATAATAGCCTTATTTTAGATGACTTTGAGTCATCTTTTGGACATGGCATGTTAATGTTCATATTGACTCATTGTTACCACTAATTTATACTTAACACCACAATTAAGTAGTTCCTAATTTCCATTAACATTCTTATACTAAGTAAAATTTATAACCGATTAGTTCTAGTTTAGAAATTAAAAATCTGAGATTTCTATCTCACGTCAATTCCTTCGCGAATAACTCGACGTATAAAATACGGGGTCTAACATTCTCCCCCCCTCTTTAGAACATTCGTCCTCGAATGTTGAATTTGGTCCCGTACGGTCCTATAAGAATTTTGGAATGGTTTCCCTTATCATCATAACATATAGTCTTATCGGACAATCAATATAATCATGTGAGGAGTTTAAGTTACCTGTAGGCGTAGAGAACAAGTAAGGATACTTGTCTTTCGTTTCCTCCTCGGCTTCCCAAGTCATCTCTTCCCTGTTGTTGTTTTGCCATAATATTTTGACGGAAGCCACGTCCTTAGTCCGTAACCTCCTAACCTGCCGATCAAGTATGGCTATAGGCTGCTCCTCATAGGACAATTCCTCTATCACTTGGACATCATCTACGGGAAATACCCTGGAAGGATCGCCTATACATTTGCGAAGTATTGACACGTGAAAGACTGGATGCACTGCTTCCAAATCAGCCGGTAGGTCTAACTCGTAGGCAACCTGGTCTACTCTACAGACAATCTGATAAGGTCTAATATATCTCGGGCTTAGCTTCCCTTTCCTGCCAAATCTCATGACACCTTTCATGGGCGACACTTTCAGGAACAGCCAGTCACCAACCTGAAACTCCAAGTGTCGACGTCGATTATCTGCATATGATTTCTGCCGACTCTGGGCCGCCAGTAATCTCTCCTGAATGAGCTTCACCTTATTAAAAGCCTGCTGAATCATATCTGGGCCTATCAGCTTGGTCTTACCAACATCAAACCAGCCAATAGGTGATCTGCACTTCCTCCCATATAAGGCCTCATACGGTGCCATCTGAATACTCGAATGGTAGCTGTTATTATAGGCGAACTCAATAAGTGGAAAATGATCATCCCAGCTACCCCGGAAATCCATAACACAGGCTCGTAACATGTCTTGTAGTGTCTGAATGGTACGCTCGGCCTGTCCGTTGGTCTGAGGGTGAAACGCCGTGCTGAGACTCACTTGTGTCCCCAATCCCTCCTGGAAGGATCTCCAGAAGTTAGTTATGAACTGGGCTCCTCTATCCGAAATAATAGTTGTGGGAACCCCGTGAAGTCTCACTATCTCCTTAAAGTACAACCTGGCATAATCCTCAGCTGAATATGTAGTCCTGACTGGAAGGAAATGGGCTGAATTTGTCAACCTATCAACGATGACCCAAACAGAGTCATATTTTCGCAGAGTGCGAGGTAAACCTATGACGAAGTCCATATTGATCACCTCCCACTTCCAGGTCGGAATCTCCATCTCCTGTAATAATCCTCCAGGCTTCTGGTGCTCGACCTTAACCTGCTGACAATTCGGACACTGGGCAACAAACTCTGCTATATCCTTCTTCATGCCATCCCACCAATACAAGCATCTGAGGTCATGATACATCTTCGTTGACCCTGGATGAATAGAATAGCGGGCACAATGTGCCTCTCCCATCACTTGTTGTCATAATCCTGCAACCTCAGGTACACATAATCTATCTTTGTATCGCAGTACCCCGTCAGGTGCCACCTTAAATGGGGTCTCTTCCTTTTGAAGAGCTGCATCCCTATGACGTACAAGAATAGGGTCCTCGTACTGGTGTCTCTTTATCTCTTCTATGATAGAGGACTCTGCAACTCCCCGAATAGAAACCCTGTTATTATCAGAATCGGCCAAACGGACTCCCAAATTAGCTAGTTGGCGAATCTCATGGACTATCTCCTTCTGCTCTAGTTGTACGTCTGCCAAATTGCTCATAGATCGGCGGCTGAGTACATCTGCTACCACATTTGCTTTCCCAGAGTGGTATAGAATGTCAACATCATAGTCCTTCAGCAACTCTAGCCACCGCCTCTGCCGTAGATTCAGCTCCTTCTGCTTAAAGATGTACTGGAGACTCTTATGATCTGTATAAAGGTCAACATGCACACCATATAAATAATGTCTCCATATTTTTAGAGCATGAATCACCGCTGCTAACTCCAGATCATGGGTGGGATAATTTCTTTCGTGCTTTCTGAGCTGTCGGGAGGCATAGGCTATAACTTTTCCATGCTGCATCAGTACACAACCTATTCCAACACCGGAAGCATCACAATAAATGACATAGCCATCCGGTCCCTCAGGGAGAGTTAGAACTGGGGCCGTAGTCAACTTATCTTTCAGCAACTGGAAACTCCGCTCACAAGCGTCGGTCCACTGGAACTTAGCTGCCTTCTGGGTTAGCCTCGTTAAAGGCGCTGAAATCGAGGCAAACTTCTCTACGAACCTTCTGTAATACCCTACTAGCCCCAGAAAGCTGCGTACTTCAGTAGGTGTCGTAGGTCTAGGCCAAGTCTTCACCTCCTCAATCTACTGCGTATCTACCCGAACGCCGTCAGCTCCAATAATATGCCCCAAGAATGCTACTGAAGTCAACCGGAATTCACATTTAGAGAACTTAGCATACAATTTCTGGTGCTGAAGCACCCCAAGTACCGTTCTCAAATGATCTGCATGCTCCTCTTCTGATCGTGAATAGACCAGAATATCATCAATGAATACAATTACGAATAAGTCAAGAAATGGCTTGAACACTCTGTTCATCAGATCTATAAATACCGCTGGAGCATTGGTCAATCAAAAGGACATCACTCTAAATTCGTAATGTCCGTATCGGGTCCTGAATGCAGTCTTTGGAATGTCTGCCTCCTTTACCCGCACCTGGTGATAACCTGACCGCAAGTCAATCTTTAAGAAGTACTTAGCACCCTGCAACTGGTCGAATAAACCATCGATCCTAGGGAGGGGATACCTGTTCTTTATTGTTACTTTATTCAGCTGCCTATAATCAATACACATCCGCAGCGACCCATCCTTCTTCCTTACAAATAATACCGGTGCTCTCCAAGGTGATGTACTGGGCCTTATGAAGCCCTTTTCTAATAAATCTTTCAGTTGCTCCTTCAGTTCCTTCAGTTCTTGTCCGTTAAGGATTCCACTATTGCCGAGGTGACGTCATATACACGCAGTACTCCTTTTATGTCTTATGCTCTTTTACCCTTGTTGCGTACCCAACACTGACTTCTGACTTACTCAGAATCACACCAAGTTCATCTTAATAATGGTTTATCTTATCACCTTCTCGTCGTACTACACCTTTAAGTTCGTATCTATATATTTCCCTTTTATTTTATGCTCGTACTCAATTAATTACGTCTATCTTGGGTGTTTCCTTTAGTATTCCCTTACCATTTCTCCAGTCCATGTCCATCTTTTATTCTGTGCCCGAGGAATCTCATGCTACCTCTGTATTCTCTGCGTAATCGTTTTCTCTTTTTCAAAACGTATTATGTTCATCCCTATGTGTTCTTATCATCCTAGTCATTTTCTAGCACTCATTCTACCTTGTTGCTCTCCTTTCTATAGTTTGGTCTTTCACAGTTTCGTCACTTATATTACTCGTATTCTCGGCTATAGATGTCATAACTTATTATTGCACTGTTATCTCGCTTTCTTCTTATTTCCTTCTTTTGATTAACTCCTTCTTTCCTTGTGCTCACTTTCACTTTCGTTATCACATAATCTCTACTCTGAACTTTCCCTATAAGACTTTATAAGTCTTTCTTATTCGTTTTATAGCTCGCCTTTACACTTTAGTCACATAGATCACGTCATATCTTTTAGTTACTTCCTCGCTAGGCTTTACTCATTTTCATAACAATCTCGCATAATATCCTATTCGTAACCAATCCTATAGTGTAACACTTCTTAACCTTTTACCCTTTCTGGTCAACCTTACCCTTAATACCTCACAAGCTGTCTTATCAATACATTCGTATTCGTCACAATTCTTCCTCCTTCGTACTCTTGTCTCAATCATACTATTACTCCTTTTAACTATAGACTCATCGTAATTTATCCCTACTGATCAATTTAGTTGATATCTCAACATAACACTTTATTAAGATTCTCCAGCCTTTTCTAAATTATCTTAACATTTCCTTTTTACCATATTGATCTTGACCTCATAATTACTATTACCATCTATTCAGCAATTAACTTATTTCTCGAGGTCACCGTACTCGCAGCTTAGTCAAATCCTGTCATTACTACTGACAGAATCTTTCCGGACGTATTACAAACCTACATCTCATTCTCTTTTTATTTCTAGGAAAATTTTGACAGAGTTTCCTCTGTATTTCTTATTATCTCAAACCTGCACGCAGGAAATACCAACAATGCCTCACAGGGCCAACACACACACACACACACACACACACACACACACATATATATATATATATATATATATATATATATATATATATATATATCATATCGTATCATAGCCACACAGAGCTCCCAATATCAACAACAATATGAAAATGATGAACATACCTCATATGCCCAACTCAAACTGCACCTGTTATAATTTCCTGTTTACTTTCTCTTTAAATTTTCAATTTTTCATTTCAATCGTACTTCCATACCTTACTCGACATATATCTTTCGTACCTTTTCTTACCTGTTTACTTTGTAACTTCTAATATCATCAGTCACGTTCTTCTGTCGATGCTGTTCATCAGCTGAAATCATGGGTTAGTATAAGGAATTTCATTTCCTATGGATTGAGCTCTATCACACGATCTCAGATATGAAAGAAGGGTAACATCCTAATTGTCCTGTAGCTTCCTGTTTATAGATGTGGTGCACAACACACCGATAAACAAGACTCTACTAGACACGGTCTTTAGACACTCCGAGGATAAATCGCTCTGATACCACTTTTGTCACGACCCAACCCCGTAAGCCGTGACTGGTGCCCGACATGGACACCCGTATACACACTCTTTAGCTATATGTTCATTTCACATCAAATTCAATATGGATCTTACAACGACCAAACCATGGTCTCAGAACTGTCACATAAATATTCATATAAATGCAAGCTGACAAGGCTGCCATCATATAATAATATCATATGCAAGCCCACAAGGCCGACATCATTTACGAACATCATACCACAACACATCGTATAGACACAGCTGAACAGAACCCATACACAACCCACACATATGTCCATAGACCTCTAAGAGTATCAACAGTAACGTAACATTTGACGGGACAGGACCCCGTCGTACCCTTAGTCCACATAGGCATATAAATATATATCCGAGAAGGATTTGTACCAAATTCTGGACTCCGGAACAATGGAGTTCTCCAAATAGCAGAGGGGAAATCTTAAGCTGTCGGATCACCAAAGCGAATGTCTGCACCTGCGGGCATGAAACGCAGCCCCCCGAAGAAAGGGGGTCAGTACGGAATATGTATCGAGCATGTAGAGCATGAAATACAGAAAACGGGATCATAATTGGAATAAGAAGTACAGAAAATGAGTACTATAACCAGAATACCAAGTACTTGCTTTCGAAACATAAATCATGCATGTCAATATCATATATCATATCCGGCCCCATTATGGGACTCGGTGAACATGGTCGCCACCCCGTCTCTGGCGCCATAACACAACATAACTTCAGAATATAATATATATCTCCGTAACACAGCATATCTCTGTAACACAGCATAACTCCGTAACACAGCATAACTTCATATCACAGCATAACTTCATAACACAACATAACTTCAGAATATACATATATATATATATTGTATCCGGCCCTTTAATGAGGGACTCGGCGAACAATACAGTGAAAGTGTGCACGATAACATACCCGGCTCGGGACTCGGTGAAAGATATATTGAGATATGCACGATCAGAGTAGTGAGAAACTATATGCAATTCAAAACATTTTTAAAGACTCAATAGAATAGTCAACACGAACCATCGTTCACAATTTCAAATAATAGTCATCTCATATACCTTTCGGATGTCCCTGTGGATTATATAGAAATGAATCTTTGAAATCATGTGTACACATTAATATAGATGAATCAAAACATAAGTTATTGGAATAAAAAATCAATTCCCATCCTAGTGGCTCTAGGAATAGGAGTTTCCTTTGGAATCGTATATATATCGTATATTCATTTCACAACGATCATGCCTAAAAGAAAGAAGGGTTAGCTTCACATGACTTTAGCGTTTATTCGTCACACAATATGTATACACTGCCCAATAATACTTCAACCTATATTAAGATGCCAACAACTACGTTTAAGTTACGGGGAGATTCAAAACGTATTCTAACGTTAGTAACTCCTTTCTAGATGTTTAGGCGGCGTTTACTCTTGAATCCAAACCAAGTACATATAACCAGCCCAACATCAATAATTATATGTTCAATATCAATCCGGACAGCCCACACAATATTCCAAACAGCCCGCATTCACAACATGCAATAACGATTCACATACGGCTACTACATTCTCAAGTTATTTCTAGTAGTTCATAGCCTTAACGTTTGCATGTAACAACTTATAACAGCCCATCCAACATACAATATGATGTATACTCTTAACTTATAATTAGTCTTTCCAACTTAATGAAAACACAAGTCCAAAACAGTCCCTAACCAACAACACATCCAAAACAGTCCCTAACCGACAACATAACAATGTTCGGAATTCTTGCAAACGTTTACGAACATACTAAGCCAACCACATACGATTTTTACACATCATTTCATGTCTTCTTTTCATATAATTTCAGTAAGTTATGACCAGCTATCCACACGACAAGTACAACATCAATTCATACGCAACTACGCTATATCGTCATTTCTATAATCCTTACAACAATTCTCAAACGACTTTAGTTTCAACTCCAATCATTAAACACCTTAATTTCCATCATAAATTTCATGATAATAACAATAAAAATATCAAGTAAAAACAGTTCACTAACTTCCTCACAAAACAGTCCACACACTTGACTTCTCTACTTGGCTAGAGTTGGTGACTTGAGATGAAAATGGTTCTTGTTGCTCCAAAGACTATATTCACGTTTTAGGGACCTTCTAAAGGGTTTAAACACCTTGGAAAATAATTTTTGGATCAAGACTCAAAGAGCTCAAAAATCAGCCCCTTGGCCGATTGCTCTCTCTCTCTAGGCTTAGATTTTCTTTCTTTGTGTTGTGCAGTTGAAATGAATTGTGATGGCTGATTTCTTGGTCATTATTTGGTTCAACTTTGATGCCTACAAGTTGGTCACATGCTCCACTTATGGCATGATTCATTCCATTAACTTTACACTTAAAAGTTTCTAATTTTTCTCTTCAACTTTCGGCTAAGTGTGTTGGCTGATTTTTCATCTTTGTTTCCTTTCTTCTTTCTTTTCAATTGTTTACAAGACAATCTCATGTGTGGTGAATGATTCACACACCACACTTTGTCCATTGTAATCATTCCAAGATGAATGATCCATATTTAATGTGAAATGATCCCTCCACCATGTTATGTCTTCCTAAAATAATGTATACTTTAATAAAGTAATGCATGCTTCAATATTCAATTGCATGACTAACCTTTTCCTCCTCCAAATTTCAGCTCCTTGGCCGAATATACATGTATATTTCTTCCAATTTAATTGTCCACAATATAATGAAAGTGTAGTGGATGAATCAACATTAAATGCATATTTGTATGTCTTCCATAATAGCCTTATTTTAGATGACTTTGAGTCATCTTTTGGACATGGCATGTTAATGTTCATATTGACTCATTGTTACCACTAATTTATACTTAACACCACAATTAAGTAGTTCCTAATTTCCATCAACATTCTTATACTAAGTAAAAATTTATAACCGATTAGTTCTAGTTTAGAAATTAAAAATCCAAAATTTCTATCTCACGTCAATTCCTTCGCGAATAACTCGACGTATAAAATACGGGGTCTAACACGACCACTGTGCACTTCAACTGCTGTTCATTTCAGATTAGATTTTAAGTCATTAAAAAGGAGACCCAAGCTCGTTAATTCATTTCATTTCCACGATACTTCTCTCTAGAAACCTCTAGAATATACTCCACTCTTCATCTACAAGAAAACAAAGGAAATCAAAGATCAATATCAAGAATCCAAGTGAATCAAGTGTATGAAACTCATCAAAGTTCATCCAAGTTAAGAAATTTCAAGAGAAGTAAACTAGGGTTTTGGTGCAAGAAGAGTAATACCACTCAAGGCTTGTTCCTACAACATCTAAGGTAAGTTTTATGGCATTTACATGTTATTTAGGGTATGGAAGAGTTGAAACACTTGGATTATAGAAGGATGTAAGAAATGGGTCTTGAAAGTGTGAATAGTAGCATTGTTGAGTAAAGGTTTGAATTGAGCCATGATCATTGATAATTTGTGATTATAAAAATTTTATGAATGACATTTAGAACATGGAATAAGTATCCTATGTGAGAAAATGCAACAATGAACCATGGCCATGATTATGGAGAAATTGAAGACAAATTGTGAAATATGGATATTGTAAATGAATGATGAGTGTTGTCTATCATATTGAGAATGTTGTTATGAACGCTTGAGAGTTGATATAGAATAGGAGAAGAGTTGCATAAACGAAAGGAAATGTTTTCCAATTTTCTCTAGCGTTAGTAAGCTGTTTTTATAATTCTTAGCTAATGTGGATACAAATTCTCTTGAAGGTAGAACATATGCACTAAAGGAGAACAAGCAAGCGATAGATTAGTAAACGACAAAGGTATGTGAGGCTAGTCCTTTCTTTCTAATGGCATGAATCCTATAGCATGACTCTATTTCCCCTTCATGAGTTACTATATTCCAGAAAGCTAAAAGCCTATGTCTATGAATAGCTATATAAGATAAGAGACATGTTATGAGCCCTATAATGATGGTGACGAGTTAAAGCATAAAGATTCTAAAATGTATGATATGATGATCCTATAATGATAATGATGTTATTTATTGCTCACACTCACCTTATACGTTAGTTCCTTCAAGGTGAGACAAAATGTCAAAGAATGTTCCATAATGAAATCGGGGGATCACGACTTTACGTCACCCCGATAAAGTGTAGTTGTTCTTGAGCCCTATGCATGTACTATGACAAACATATTATGAGAAGTATATTATGATAAGAATACTATGATGAGCATGTATGATGATGATATAACACCGCGCCTATATGGCCGGGCAGTCACCGCTAAAGCGGGCAGCGTATACACTATGGCCAGATGGCATGGGCAGACACCACTAGTGGGCGACATGAGATGATACCCCGAACGCGGGAGGCCTGGACGTAGGCTAATGTTATGATTATCACACCGTACCTATATGGACGGGCAACTTATACATTTATGCGTACATGACATGATGATGATTATGAGTAAACCAGCATGCATTATTTCCTTTGTACTTGACAGTCAGATACAGATGTTCCATATTGATATTTCTTTTATATCATTGTCTTACTTCATTGTTTGTGCCTCTCATACTCAGTACAATGTTCGTACTGACGTCCGTTTTCTTTGGACGCTGTGTTCATGCCCACAGGTAGACAGGGAGGTGAGCTTGATCCTGATTCGTAGAAGCTAGTAGCTGATTGAGAGCACTCCCTTGTTCAGAGGTGCTTATGATGATTCTTTTGTGTATATTCGTGTATATGTATTTTGGACATGACGGGGTCTTGTCCCGTCCTTATGCTTAGCACTCCAGTAGAGGCTCGTAGATACGCAGTGTGGGTTAGATGATCTCACGAGATTGTTACTATGTATATATATATATATATATATATATATATATATATATATATATATACATAGTAAAAGTATTTTATGTTCTCAAATGAAAAGATGATTTTCTTATGTATTGAGTATAAATTGATAGAAGAGCATTAAATGAGTAAGATGAGTAGTAGAACGAGTGGTGCTCGAGGGCTAGCCCCGGATACCCGTCGCGGCCCATAGCTGGGTCATGACACTATCACTCTGCCCTCCTGCATTAACTTAGCACCCAAACCCATGTAGGATGCATCACAATATACCGCAAAATCCTTACCTTTCACGGGTAATGCCGGAATTGGGGCTGAAGTCAAAAGAGTATTGAGCTTCTGAGAGCTCTCCTCACAATCATCAGACCACTGGAAGGGAACATCCTTCTAAGTCAACTTGGTCACGGATGAAGCAATAGCAGCAAAACCCTTTACAAATCGACGGTAGTATCTTGCCAAACCTACAAAACTACAGATCTCGATCACAGTAGTGGGCCTTGCCTAATCTCCCACAGCGTCAATCTTCTGAGGATCCACCATGATTCCATCCTTAGACAAAATGTGGCCCAAGAACGCCACAGACTCCAACCAAAACTCACACTTCAAAAACTTAGCAAACAAGCTATTCTTCTTCAACAACCCAAGTACAGTGCGAAGATAGCTCACATGCTCCTCTCTATTCTCGGAGTACACCAAGATATCATCAATAAATACAATCACAAAGGAATCAAGGAATGGACTAAAGATGGCATTCATTAAATTCATACATGCAGCCAGGGCATTGGTAAGCCCAAAATACATCCTCAGAAACTCATAATGACCATATCTCATTCGAAAGGCTATCTTTGGACTATCCTTAGCTCTAATCCTCAACTGGTGGTAACCTGAATGCAAGTCAATCTTCGAAAACACTAAAGCACTCTGAATCTAGTCAAATAAATCATCAATACGTGACATAGGACACTTGCTCCTATAGTAACCTTGTTCAGCTAGTGATAATCAATGCACATCCTCATGGATCCATCTTTCTTCTTCACAAACAGCACAGGAGCACCCTAAGGGGAGGCACTCGGTCTAATGAACCTGTTGCTCAATAAATCCTGCATTTCTCTTTAAGGTCCCTCAACTCAGCCGGTGCAATCCAATATGGCAGAATAGAAACAGGACCGACAAACTCGATTAACGACAACAGAATCTCCAACTGGAGTAGACACATGAACATGTATACCTATGGCTAATACAGCCTAGAAGACTGACTAGCGCCCCTCGAACTAGAACCACCATAACTCTCAATATGACGCTGCCTCTTCTCACCACCCCCTCCAAATGCATTGTCTTTAGTGGCATCAACCAAAGTGTTATACCCCGTATTTTCGCACGTCGGATTATTCGTAAGTTGATCGACATAAGTTCAAGACAAGATTATTTTTGGATAGGGGGCAAGGACTTTTAATCCCGATTTTAATAAATACACGATTCGTTTGTAATTCCAATTAGCGTGGAAATATTAATGGAGATTAGGGATTACTTAACTATGATTAGATTATTAAGTGGAGATTAGTGATTAAATTAAGATTAATTTAATTAATTACACTTTGAGTGGGCCCCACCCGATTTAAAAAAAAATATATAAAATGATGACTCACTATAGAGGAGCACGTGCCCTAGATTGGGGAAGCATATATAATCATCATTTGATGACAAATGATAGTCATATTTTCATTTGCAATGTCAATTAAATTGAGAAAGGAGAGAGCAACACATAGCCATGGCATTCACGGCCATGGCAGCTTGTGAAGAAGCTCTCGGCCAGCATGGTTGTTGAGGAAAAATATTTTTGTTGCTATTTTGGTTAAGTTCCAAGTAATTTTCAAGTTCAAGGAGGTGATAGCAACATTGGATATTGAATTGAGGAAGAAGAATTAGTGAAATTGGAGCAAATAAGTATAGAAATTCCTCCGAGTAAATTAAGGTAAGATTTTCTTATTTTGTGGTATAATTGTATTGATAATGTTGAAATGGAAAGATTAAAATTTGATTCGATAAAATTGGAAGTAAGAAATTGCATGAATCCGTTGATATTAGGAGTTGTGGTTGTTATATGGAATTGTTGAGTTGAGAGGATTAAAAGTATGGTTCATGTTCGTATGTTGTTGTTCGTGTTGTTGTCGTGTTGTCGTTGATGTGGATTCTAAACTTGGAAGAAAGAAGTGTATAACGTATCGTATACAAAACGTATGCTGGTTTGTTTAGTGTATAATCTTAAATGTTAATGATTTGGATTGGAAAAGGATTAAGAAAGGTTGTTGAGTTGTTTATGGGCTGAATTGTAAGGGTTTTTATATGCATATCTCTATTACTGTCATTGTTGGTATTTCTGTGATAACATGAGGTTAATTGGAAGTTCGAGTTAGGCGAGTATATAGGGGAAATGATGCCCGATTTCCGTTAAGTTCTTAACTAATGAAAATCCTAATCAAGAAAGTATGAATTAAAGAATGAGTCCTATAAATGATTGGTTACAGATTTATAAGCTAGGAAGTATAGTTTACTAACGATAGCATTACTTTCATATTAAATAGGCTAAAGGGGCGACGAAGCGAACTTGGTTATGATTAACCGACAACAGGTATGTAAAGTTATCTTTTCTTTCTTTTTGGCATAATCCTTGTCATATGAACGAACACAGTGAGCAAGCAAGTTCCAAACACTCTGTTCTTAGAGAGTGTAGAGATATTTGTATCGTTGGCCTCCTATGTTTTATGTCCATAACTCCCAGAGACATTTCATATTAGCTTCTTATGTCAACCGAGGGGTTCAGAGTATCCTTTTCCGAGTTTTACATGCATTTGTATATATTATATTATATATGGATCGGGCCGTACGTTCCTCGGCACAAACATATTATATTATATATGGATCGGGTCGTACGTTCCTCAGCACTAACATATTATATTATATATGGATCGGGTCGTACGTTCCTCGGCACTGACATATTATATTTATGGATCGGGCCGTACATTCCTCGGCACTAACATATTATATTTATGGATCGAGCCGTACGTTCCTCGGCACTATTATATTATATATGGATCGGGCTGTACGTTCCACAACACTATCAGTTATATTATAATCTATGCCTTTCATACGCTGTAGAGTCAGTTTCTGTCATATAGAGTTATGCAGATATTCTCAGATGTTAGCCACAGATGCATTCTATTATTGAGGCTGGTTTTCATGATTCATCTGTACTGGATGTTCTTATGCTTTATATACTCAGTACGTATTCCGTACTGACCCCCTTTCTTCGGGGGGCTGCGTTTCATGCCCGTAGGTACATACGCTCGATTCGGTGATCCCTCAGCTTATGATTTCCAGTCAGCTGTCTTAGAGAGCTCCGTTGTTCTGGAGCCTAGACTTTTTGGTATAGATCTTCTGAGGTATTTATATATGATTTTCCAGGGGTACGACGGGGCCCTGTCCCGCCATATTTCGCTGTTAGTACTCTTAGAGGTCTGTAGACATGTGTGTGGGTTGTATATAGGTTATGGTCAGCTGTGTCTATATAGTTGTTGTGGATGTTTCTGTTGGTTGTGGCAGCCTTGTCGGCTTGCGTAGTATATTGACATGTGGTGGCAGCCTTGTCGGCTTGCGTATTATAATGATATACAGTGGCAGTGTCACGACCCGGCTAGGGGGCCGCGACGAGCACCCGGTGTTACCCCACCCGGGCACCCCCTTATCGTACATAACATAACATCTAGGTGAACCATAAGTCAATTCGTGCTTTTCTTATCGTTAATCATATTGATCCCATTAGACGACCATCATCATTTAACATATCATAGGCATCTATGCCACATCATAAGTACAAGGCCGACGTGGCTAACAAAAGATATACAAACATGGGCCGACATGGCCGAACATCTCTACCCACATACACATGACTACGAGCCTCTAAGAGTATGACATATCGTATGAGCGGGACAGGACCCCGCTATGCCCATAATTATATACACAAAAGAATAAGTACCCAAAAGCTACGGCTCCGGAAGAAATGGAGCTCTGCTATGCAATCTCTGAATAAGCAGCTATGGATCAAGTCTGTCTCCCTGTGCACCTGCGGGCATGACGCAGCATCCACAAACAAAAGGACGTCAGTACGAAGAACGTACTGAGTATGTAAAGCATGATCAACATCAATATAGAAGCATAATAGATATCATATGAAATAGCATAGGAGGGGAGACAATAATATCATCATCATCCTGTCGCTTACTTGCATACATCGTCGTTCGTATCCCATAATAATAGCCATACCACTTTGTGTTCATATTCGTATACATGCCCTTACTAAGTCTTATCACACTCATATTCATATTATATACATGGTCATATCATATACATAGTATTTGCATAGCATACCCAACCTCGTAGGATCGGTGTGTCATACATACTTGGCCAACCAAGGCTCAAGATCATACATACCTGGCCCTACCAAGGCGTCAGGGTTATCCGTACCATCTGCAGAGGTGTGCGCGCGTTTCGTAATCGTATACATACTTTATACTTAGTCATATACATATAGTCTTACCCGGCTTCATAAGCTCGGGGTCTTATCATAGCCCTTCATAGGCATACATATACATATCTCATAGCTCGTAAGCATCTCTAATCTCATTTTACTCTCATCATCATTACTATCCGCATCATTATCATTACATCTACATTATAGACTTACTCGTCATACAAGGAACATAGTATAATCATAGTACATATCAAGGGTCGTGAGCTTATGAGCTCGGAAAGTCAACTATGTGAAGACAACATACTCATATAGAGGAATTAGGAATTTGGCCAAGAACCATGCCTTATGAAAGAAGGGTTAGCCTTACATACCTTTCCGTCGAACTATTCTACACTTGCACGTTCCCTTCCAATGCTAGCGTTTATACCTTCATTAATATCATAATAATGGCCATTAGTCATTCACATCATCCACATTATCTAGATTTCTCAATTTGCTTGTAATTCTCCCATATTTATGGTCATGACCTCCAACTTCGTCCATTCGTCTAAAGTGTCGAGTTCATGATCTTAGTACCATTTATAATACATTCATATCGTAACACAACAACATTCATAATTCAATTCAAACTATTCCTCAAAATGTCACTATTCACCATTCATGACCTAGTTGACCACATTTTCTTCAATCCATGTATTTTAATTCTCCAATACCTTAAACATCATGTAAAAATCATGAATCTTACCTTAGAAGTTGTAGGAACAAGCTTTGGTTGATAATACCCCACTTTGAGCCAAACTCTAGTTTTTCTCCATTTGGATTTCTTGACTTGGATGATCCTTGATGATTCCCTTATCCTTGATTCACTTGTCTTAATGTTATTGATGGCTTATAATCCTTGAAAACTCATATAATAAATGTAGAGAGAAGTTTTTGAGTGAAGTGGTGTAATGTTGTAATAAAATAAAACAAGTGTTGGTCCCTTTATTTAATGACTTGTGAAATCTGTGCTGGGTGAACAGTTGTCATCCATGGAGGTTTACGGACCGTATTCCACTATACGGCTCGACCTCCATGGGCGTATTTAGCCATTTCCAGAACCAGAGGCTAGGCTGCCTTCATGGTGGTTTACGACCATGGTTTACGGGCCGTAAATCACTTTACGGTCCGTATTCCAGGTCGTATCATACCTTTTCCTCAGCTGGCAGAAAGTTGAAGTTTGGCATGCCAGTTTACGACCTGGCAGTTTACGGACCGTATATCATTTTACGGTCCGTATTTGCACTTTACGACCACTGGCAGAAACCTGAAGCTTTTCCATGGCAGTTTACGACTGCCAGTTTACGGACCGTATTGCACTTTACAGTCCGTATTTTGCAATATACGACCACTGGGCAGTTGCAATTCTGCAACTTCCCATATTTCTTAGACTTCTCATTTTAATCACCCCCGTCCATGCACATGCATTGCTCACCTTGTATCTCATCTTAACTTAGTCAACTTTCTCGTCCCACATCGGATACTTTCGAAATCTTGCCTAAGGTCATCAAACGTCGTTTCTTGCTCATGGACATCATGCACTCATATTCATCACTAGTTCATTCTCTTGCGTACCAACGGAAAATTTTCCGAGGTGTAACATTCTACCCCCCCTTAGGAACATTCGTCCTCGAATGTTAAAGGCTTGGGGAATTCTATAAAAATTTCGGCAGAGTCTCCTCTGTAATGTGGCACTACCACCCTGTCACAACAACCCACAATAACAATACCTCACAGGGCAATAATACAACAGCACTAGAAATTTGGCCACGCACGACCTGAATGTATAATAGGAAAACATGCATACCTTATGATTTTGACGTCTCATCTTGGACTTCTTCCAAGGGCTGAAATAAATGTGGGTATTTGGATCGCATATTCTCTTCCGCTTCCCATGTCATTTCCTCTCGATTGTTATTTCTCCACAGAACTTTAATTGAGGCCACTTCTTTGTTTCAAGCCTCCGTACTTGCCTATCTAGTATGGCAATGGGTATTTCATCATAAGTTAGCTTTTCTGTCACTTAAATATCAGTCACTGGGACGATCCTCGTAGGATCTCCAACACACTTCTGAAGCATCGAGACATGAAATACTGGATGGACTGACTCCAAATCTGGAGGTAGATCTAGCTCATAGGCCACTTTGCCTATTTTGCGCACAATCTCATAGGGTCCGATATACCGGGGACTGAGCTTCCCCTTTTTTCCAAATCTCATAACGCCTTTCATTGGCGACACTTTCAAGAATACCCAATCCTTAACTTGGAACTCTAAGTCCCTTCGATGATTATCCGCATAGGATTTCTGGCGACTTTGAGCCGCTAATAACCGATCTTGTATAAGCTTGACTTTCTCTATAGCTTGCTGGACCAAATCTAGCCCTATCAACTTGGCCTCTCTAGTTTCGAACCACCCAATCGGGGATCTACACTTTCGCCCATATAAAGCCTCATACGGCGCCATTTGAATGATAGAATGATAACTGTTATTGTAACCAAACTCAATGAGTGGCAAATGGTCATCCCAATTTCCTCCGAAATCTATCATACATGCCCGTAACATATCTTCAAGAGTCTGAATAGTTCGTTCAGCTTGCCCATCGGTCTGGGGGTGAAATGATGTGCTAAGGCGCACTTGGGTCCCTAAACCCTCTTGGAAAGACCTCCAAATCTTGGCTGTAAACTGAGTTCCTCTATCGGAGATAATAGATACTAGAACACCGTGGAGTCTTACTATCTCTTTAAGATAAAGCTTGGCATAATCTTCTGCCACATAGGTCGTTCTGACCGGTAAGAAATGAGCTGATTTGGTGAGTCTATCCACGATCACCCTTATGGAATCATATTTACGTCGAGAACGGAGTAAGCCTGAAATGAAATCCATATTAATCACTTCCCACTTCCAAGTTGGGATTTCTATAGCTTGCAATAAGCCACCCGGCTTTTGGTGCTCGATCTTCACTTGTTGGAAATTAGGACATTGAGCTACAAATTCCGCTACGTCTTTCTTCATCCCATTCCACCAATATATACACTTAAGATCGTGATACATTTTCGTCGCTCCAGGGTGAATGGAGTAACGGGAACAATGAGCTTCCCTCATTATTTGGTGATGTAGACCTACCACATCGGGAACACATAACCTGCCTCGACATCGGAGAACTCCGTCTTCCGAAATATCAAATGATGACTCCTCCTTCTGAGGGAGTGTATCTCTGTACTGCATTAGCATGGGATCCTCATATTGTCGCTCTTTTACTTCCGCTACTAGCGATGAAACGACTGAATTCTGAATTGTAGCTCCGCTGCTACCTGAGTCCACTACTCGGACTCCTAGGCTCGCTAACTGTTGAAGCTCACGGGCCATCTCTTTCTTTTCTGGCCGTACATCACTTAGACTTCCCATGGATCTGCGGCTAAGAGCGTCAGCCACAACGTTAGCCTTTCCAGGGTGATACAAGATATCAACATCATAATCCTTTAGCAATTCCAACCATCGTCGTTGTCGCAAATTCAACTCTTTCTGCTTGAAGATATACTGAAGGCTCTTATGATCTGTATAAACATCCACATGGACACCATATAAATAATGTCGCCATATCTTTAATGCATGGACCACTGCGGCCAATTCTAAATCGTGGGTTGGATAGTTCTGTTCATGTTTCCGTAATTGCCTAGAAGCATACGCAATCACCTTACCATTTTGCATCAATACACAACCTAGCCCGACGCCTGAAGCATCACAATAAATAACATATCCTTCCAATCCCTCTGGAAGTGTCAAGACTGGGGCTGAAGTCAATCGGTCTTTCAACTCTTGGAAACTACGCTCGCAAGCATCTGTCCATTGAAACTTAGCTGACTTCTGAGTCAACTTGGTGAGTGGCGCAGAAATAGAAGAAAAACCCTCAACAAATCTTCTGTAATAGCCTGCTAAGCCCAAAAAGCTACGAACCTCTGTAGGGGTCGTGGGCCTTGGCCAAGTCTTCACTGCCTCAATCTTTTGGCTATCCACTCGAATACCGTCAGCTGCAACAATGTGGCCCAGAAATGATACCGAGTTCAACCAAAACTCACACTCGGAGAATTTTGCAAACAACTCTCGAGCTCGAAGAACTCCAAGGACAATTCGCAAATGATCCGCATGCTCGTCCTCAGATCTAGAATACACTAAGATGTCATCGATGAATACAATTACAAATAGATCCAGAAAAGGTCTGAATACATTGTTCATTAGGTCCATAAACACTGCCGGGGCATTAGTTAACCCAAACGACATTACTCGGAACTCGAAATGGCCATATCTTGTTCTGAAAGCTGTGTTAGGGATATCTTTCTGCCTAACTCTTACTTGGTGATACCCGGACCTCAAATCAATCTTTGAAAACCACTTGGCACCTTGAAATTGATCAAATAAATCATCAATCCTCGGGAGGGGATACTTGTTCTTAATCGTCACTTTATTCAATTGCCGATAATCAAAGCACATTCTCAAGGAGCCATCGTTCTTCCAGACGAACAATACGGGTGCTCCCCACGGGGATGAACTAGGCCTAATCAAGCCTTTTTTAAGCAAGTCTTTCAATTTCTCCTTCAACTCTTTCAATTCTGCGGGTGCCATCCTATAGGGAGGAATAGATATGGGTTTAGTGTCTGGCAACACATCAATCCTAAAATCGATCTCTCGTTCGGGAGGAAGGCCTGGAAGTTCTCCTGGGAACACATCCGGAAATTCGTTCACTACCGAAACTGACTAGAGAGTCGGCGACTCAGCTTCTACATCTTGAACTCGCGGTAGGTGCTAAATACACCCTTTCGTGATCATCTTCCTTGCCTTTAGATAGGAAATACACCTACCTTTTGGTGATGCCGCATTCCCTTTCCATTCTAAGACTGGTTCTCCCGGAAATTGGAAACGAACCATCTTCATTTTACAATCAACATTGGCATAACAAGAAGCCAACCAATCCATGGCCATAATGACATCAAAATCTACCATCTCTAGCTCATGCAAATCAATCATGGTACGACGATCACAAATCACAATCACACTATTCCTATATACTCGGCTAGCTATTACTAATTCACCCACGTGTGTAGACACCTCAAAAGGCCTGATAGACTCCGGCTCAATTATTAATCGACCCGCAATATATGGAGTAACATATGATAATGTGGAGCCCGGGTCAATCAAAGCATATACATCATGAGAGAATACCGATAATATACCTGTGACCACGTCACGAGAAGACTCAAGATCTTGGCGTCCAGCCAAAGCATAAATACGGAGCTGAGAACCGCTAGTACTGGGAGCTCTGCCCCTACCTCTACCATGGCCGACTGGCGCATGTGAACTTGGCCCCGTAGGGCATACAGATGCCGAAGATCCGGCTACCGACCCTGATGGCTGGGTCCTACCTCTACCATGTACTGAGGGGCAATCATGCATAATATGGCCTGGCCGACCACATGAATAGCAATCATCTGAACAAAATTTGCATCGACCCCAATACATCTTCCCATATAGGGAACACGGTGGTACGGGTGGACTGAGATTGAGCCGCACTCTAGGAGGACTGAGATTGAGCCGCACTCTGGGACTCATCTTCCTCTACTACCGGTGGCAGTGCTCTTTCAGCCCGCTTTTCTGCCACTGTCTTGCCCTTTTGGGCTGCTGTAGCCTTTTTCTTTTTAGGCATCTCTAAAATACACAACACACGATTTAGGAACAAGAATTTCTTACATCATAGCTCTATCGCACGATTCTTATGAAGAAAGAAGGTCATATATTCCTAAAATGTCCGCAGCTTCTTGTTTATAAGTGTGGCGCGCAACACACCTATAACCAAGACTCTACTAGACATGACTCGTAGAAACATCCTAGGACTGAACTGCTCTGATACCACTTTTGTCACGACCCGGCTAGGGGGCCGCGACGAGCACCCGGTGTTACCCCTCCCGGGCACCCCCTTATGGTACATAAAAGAATAAGTACCCAAAAGCTACGGCTCCGGAAGAAATGGAGCTCTGCTATGCAATCTCTGAATAAGCAGCTATGGATCAAGTCTGTCTCCCTGTGCACCTGCGGGCATGACGCAGCGTCCACAAACAAAAGGACGTCAGTACGAAGAACGTACTGAGTATGTAAAGCATGATCAACATCAATATAGAAGCATAATAGATATCATATAAAATAGCATAGAAGGGGAGACAGTAATATCATCATCATCCTGTCGCTTACTTGCATACATCGTCGTTCGTATCCCATAATAATAGCCATACCACTTTGTGTTCATATTCGTATACATGCCCTTACTAAGTATTATCACACTCATATTCATATTATATACATGGTCATATCATATACATAGTATTTACATAGCATACCCAACCTCGTAGGATCGGTGTGTCATACATACTTGGCCAACCAAGGCTCAAGATCATACATACCTGGCCCTACCAAGGCGTCAGGGTTATCCGTACCATCTGCAGAGGTGTGCGCGCGTTTCGTAATTGTATACATACTTTATACATAGTCATATACATATAGTCATACCCGGCATCATAAGCTCGGGGTCTTATCATAGCCCTTCATAGGCATACATATAAATATATCATAGCTCGTAAGCATCTCTAATCTCATTTTACTCTCATCATCATTACTATCCTCATCATTATCGTTACATCTACATTATAGACTTACTCGTCATACGAGGAACATAGTATAATCATAGTACATATCAAGGGTCGTGAGCTTATGAGCTCGGAAAGTCAACCATGTGAAGACAACATACTCATATAGAGGAATTAGGAATTTGGCCAAGAACCATGCCTTATGAAAGAAGGGTTAGCCTTACATACCTTTCCGTCAAACTATTCTACACTTGCACGTGTCCTTCCAATGCTAGCATTTATACCTTCATTAATATCATAACAATGGCCATTAGTCATTCACATCATCCACATTATCTAGATTTCTCAATTTGCTTCTAATTCTCCCATATTTATGGTCATGACCTCCAACTTCGTCCATTCGTCTAAAGTGTCGAGTTCATGATCTTAGTACCATTTATAATACATTCATATCGTAACACAACAACATTCATAATTCAATTCAAACTATTCCTCAAAATGTCACTATTCACCATTCATGACCTAGTTGACCACATTTTCTACAATCCATGTATTTTAATTCTCCAATACCTTAAACATCATGTAAAAATCATGAATCTTACCTTAGAAGTTGTAGGAACAAGCTTTGGTTGATAATACCCCACTTTGAGCCAAACCCTAGTTTTTCTCCATTTGGATTGCTTGACTTGGATGATCCTTGATGATTCCCTTATCCTTGATTCACTTGTCTTAATGTTATTGATGGCTTATAATCCTTGAAAACTCATATAATAAATGTAGAGAGAAGGTTTTGAGAGAAGTTTTTGAGAGAAGTGGTGTAATGTTGTAATGAAATAAATCAAGTGTTGGTCCCTTTATTTAATGACTTGTGAAATCTGTGTTGGGTGAACAGTGGTCGTTCATGGAGGTTTACGGACCGTATTCCACTATACGGCTCGTCCTCCATGGGCGTATTTAGCCATTTCCAGAACCAGAGGCTAGGCTGCCTTCATGGTTGTTTACGACCATGGTTTACGGGCCGTAAATCACTTTACGATCCGTATTCCAGGTCGTATCATATCTTTTCTTCAGCTGACAGAAAGTTGAAGTTTGGCATGCCAGTTTACGACCTGGCATTTTACGGACCGTATATCAGTTTACGGTCCGTATTTTCACTTTACGACCACTGGCAGAAAGCTGAAGCTTTTGCATGGCAGTTTACGACTGCCAGTTTACGGACCGTATTGCACTTTACGGTCCGTATTTTGCAATATACGACCACTGGGCAGTTGCAATTCTGCAACTTCCCATATTTCTTAGACTTCTCATTTTAATCACCCCCGTCCATGCACATGCATTGCTCACCTTGTATCTCATCTTAACTTAGCCAACTTTCTTGTCCCACATCGGATACTTTCGAAATCTTGCCTAAGGTCATCAAACGTCGTTTCTTTCTCATAGACACCATGCACTCATATTGATCACTAGTTCATTCTCTTGCGTACCAACGAAAATTTTTCCGAGGTGTAACATTCTACCCCCCTTAGGAACATTCGTCCTCGAATGTTAAAGGCTTGGGGAATTATATAAAAAATTCGCCAGAGTCTCCTCTGTAATGTGGCACTACCACCCTGTCACAACAACCCACAATAACAATGCCTCACAGGGTAATAATACAACAGCACTAGAAATTTGGCCACACACGACCTGAATGTATAAAAGGAAAACATGCATACCTTATGATTTTGACGTCTTATCTTGGACTTCTTCCAAGGGCTGAAATAAATGTGGGTATTTGGATCGCATATTCTCTTCCGCTTCCTATGTCGTTTCCTCTCGATTGTTATTTCTCCATAGAACTTTAATTGAGGCCACTTCTTTGTTTCTAAGCCTCCGTAGTTGCCTATCTAATATGACAATGGGTATTCATCATAAGTTAGCTTTTCTGTCACTTGAATATCAGTCACTGGGACGATCCTCGTAGGATCTCCAACATACTTCCGAAGCATCGAGACATGAAATACTGGATGGACTGACTCCAAATCTGGAGGTAGATCTAGCTCATAGGCCACTTTGCCTATTTTGCGCACAATCTCATAGGGTCCGACATACCGGGGACTGAGCTTCCCCTTTTTTCCAAATCTCATAACGCCTTTCATTGGCGACACTTTCAAGAATACCCAATCCTTAACTTGGAACTCTAAGTCCCTTCGATGATTATCCGCATAGGACTTCTGGCGACTTTGAGCCGCTAATAACCGATCTTGTATAAGCTTGACTTTCTCTATAGCTTGCTGGACCAAATCTGGCCCTATCAACTTGGCCTCTCCAGTTTCGAACCACCCAATCGGGGATCTACACTTTCGCCCATATAAAGCCTCATACGGCGCCATTTGAATGCTAGAATGATAACTGTTATTGTAAGCAAACTCAATGAGTGGCAAATGGTCATCCCAATTTCCTCCGAAATCTATCATACTAGCCCGTAACATATCTTCAAGAGTCTGAATAGTACGTTCTGCTTGCCCATCGGTCTGGGGTGAAATGCCGTGCTAAGGCGCACTTGGGTCCCTAAACCCTCTTGGAAAGACCTCCAAAACTTGGCTGTAAACTGAGTTCCTCTATCGGAGATAATAGATACTAGAACACCGTGGAGTCTTACTATCTCTTTAAGATAAAGCTTGGCATAATCCTCTGTCACATAGGTCGTCCTGACCGGTAAGAAATGAGCTGATTTGGTGAGTCTATCCACGATCACCCATAAGGAATCATATTTACGTCGAAAACGGGGTAAGCCTGAAATGAAATCCATATTAATCACTTCCCACTTCCAAGTTGGGATTTCTATAGCTTTCAATAAGCCACTCGGCTTTTGGTGCTCGATCTTCACTTGTTGGCAATTAGGACATTGAGCTACAAATTCCGCTACGTCTTTCTTCATCCCAATCCACCAATAAATAGACTTAAGATCGTGATACATTTTCGTTGCTCTAGGGTGAATGTAGTAACGGGAACAATGAGCTTCCCTCATTATTTGGTGACGTAGACCTACCACATCGGGAACACATAACCTTCCTCGACATCGGAGAACTCCGTCTTCCGAAATATCAAATGATGACTCCTCCTTCTGAGGGAGTGTATCTCTGTACTGCATTAACATGGGATCCTCATATTTTCGCTCTTTTACTTCCGCTACTTGAGATGAAACGGCTGAATTCTGAATAGTAGCTCCGCTGCTACCTGAGTCCACTACTCGGACTCCTAGGCTCGCTAATTGTTGAAGCTCACGGGCCATCTCTTTCTTTTCTGGTCGTACATCACTTAGACTTCCCATGGATCTGCGGCTAAGAGCATCAGCCACAACGTTAGCCTTTACGGGGTGATACAAGATATCAACATCGTAATCCTTTAGCAATTCCAACCATCGTCGTTGTCGCAAATTCAACTCTTTCTGCTTGAAGATATACTGAAGGCTCTTATGATCTGTATAAACATCCACATGGACACCATATAAATAATGTCGCCATATCTTTAATGCATGGACCACTGCGGCCAATTCTAAATCGTGGGTTGGATAGTTCTGTTCATGTTTCCGTAATTGCCTAGAAGCATACGCAATCACCTTACCATTTTGCATCAATACACAACCTAGCCCGACGCCTGAAGCATCACAATAAATAACATATCCTTCCAATCCCTCTGGAAGTGTCAAGACTGGGGCTGAAGTCAATCGGTCTTTCAACTCTTGGAAACTACGCTCGCAAGCATCTGTCCATTGAAACTTAGCTGACTTCTGAGTCAACTTGGTGAGTGGCGCAGAAATAGAAGAAAAACCCTCAACAAATCTTCTGTAATAGCCTGCTAAGCCCAAAAAGCTACGAACCTCTCTAGGGGTCGTGAGCCTTGGCCAAGTCTTCACTGCCTCAATCTTTTGGCTATCCACTCGAATACCGTCAGCTGCAACAATGTGGCCCAGAAATGATACCAAGTTCAACCAAAACTCACACTCGGAGAATTTTGCAAACAACTCTCAAGCTCGAAGAACTCCAAGGACAATTCGGAAATGATCCGCATGCTCGTTCTCGGATCTTGAATACACTAAGATGTCATCGATGAATACAATTACAAATAGATCCAGAAAAGGTCTGAATACATTGTTCATTAGGTCCATAAACACTGCTGGGGCATTAGTTAACCCAAACGACATTACTCGGAACTCGAAATGGCCATATCTTGTTCTGAAAGCTGTCTTAGGGATATCTTTCTTCGTAACTCTTACTTGGTGATACCCGGACCTCAAATCAATCTTTGAAAACCACTTGGCACCTTGCAATTGATCAAATAAATCATCAATCCTCGGCAGGGGATATGTCACGACCCGACTAGGGAACGCGACGGGTACCCGGAGAATTTACCGGGCACCGCTCTTTCTACTGCTTATTCTTCTCACTTAATACTCTCTTATACATTTTGCACACTAATTGTGAGAAAATCATATTTTATTTAAAACATACATACTTCATATACATTGGTCTATTGGCCGTCAAAATAATATACATACATAGAAAATTGTTTTATGGGACCATCTAACCCACACTGAGTATCTACGAGCCACTACTAACATAAGAAATACATAGAAGGAACAAGACTCCGTCATGCCCAGAATATACATATAGGAGTGTACATCAAAAGAGAGTAATCACAAGCACCTCCGAACAAAAGAGTGCTATCTTCTAGCTGACAGCTACTGATGACCTGGGCCAAGCTCTCCTTCCTGTCTACCTGTGGGCATGAACACAGCGTCCGAAGAAAGGACGTCAGTACGAATATTGTACCGAGTATGTGAGGCATACATAAAGAAGGAAAACATCAACATAAAACATATGGATCTGACTGGTAATCATAAATGCAGTATTGCATGCTATCGTACTCATACTCATCACCATAACCTGTATGCATCATATGCAAGCTGCCCGTCCGTGTCAGAACGGTGTAATCATCAATATCATTAGCCCGCGTCCAGGCCTCCCGCGTCCGGGGTACCATCTCATGCCGCCCACTAGTGGTGTCTGCCCATACCCGAAGGTCATGGTGTATCCGTATAGCTACCCGCCTTGGCGGTGACTGCCCGGCCAACTAGGCACGGTGTGAAATGCTCATGACATGCTCAATGTAATGCTCCTAGTAATATGCTTATCATAACATACTTATCTTATCATAATGCGTGTACATGACTCATGATCAACTTTACTCTATCGGGGTGACGTGAGGTCGTGATCCCCCGATTACATTATGAAGTCATCATAGACATTATGACTCACCTTGAAAGGACTAGTACATGAGGTGAGTGCAGGCAAGAAATAACTTATAGCTTATCTCATATGGACATTCATAGGTATAGGATTTTAACTTCTTAGGAAGTGAGAACTCATGAAGGGAATAGGAAATTACATCAAAAGATTCATGCCATTAGAAAGAAATATTAGCCTCACATACCTTGGTCTCTTAGCTAAGATGTCGCTCGCTTATTCTTCGTCGATATCACGTCGTTACCTTCATAAGAGAATCCGTATCACCATTAATAAACTAACTACAAGAACGTACCGCAATTTCTAGGAAAAGTCGTACAACTCTTCCAACGTTCGTACCATTTTTCTCATGTTCTATATCAACTCCCAATACTCATAATATTATTCGCAATATCATAATCGACAATCGTCATTTACGTGCGTTTGGCAAAATCCACCATTTTCCTCCAATTTTCCCTTATTCCTACCTTTAGCTTATCCTTGTGTTTTCATGCATTTAATGCTTGTTCCATGATATAAATATCATTTTTAACGTATTTGTATTCACAACACTTCAACATTCATAATTCAATCCCACTATCATTCATTTATGGCACTATTCACTCAGTAATGGTCCATTTCTATGTTCTTCTACATTTCAAGTGTCTAAGCTTTTCAATACTTCAAACAACATAGAATGATCATGAAACTCACCTTGGATAGTGGTTGAACAACCCTTGAGTTGAAATACTTCACTTAGCCAAAACCCTAGTTCCACCTTTTTGGGAATTTCTTGACTTAGATGATGCCTTGATGTGTTATTGCACTTGGTTTCATAGATTTTGTGTTGTTGGACTTGATATCCCCTTTGATTCTCTCGGGTTCTTGTGGATGGAGTGTTTGGAAAGTTCTAGAGGTTTCCTGAGTTGTATGAATGATGAATGAAATAAAATGAGGCCAAATGTTCCTTTTAATAACTCAAAGATAAGGTTTAATGAATTTCTGTCGGGATGAACAGTGACCGTAATGCGCAGTTTACGGACCGTATTTTGATTTACGGTCCGTCCCAGTGAACGTGTTTAAGCTTTCTCTCAAAAGCAGAGAGTTTGGCTGGTGGACAGGGAAGTTTACGACCTGGTTTACGGTCCGTAAACCAGTTTACGGGCCGTAAACTGGGTCGTATTTAACCATATTCAACAATTTCCAGAAAGTTGAGATTTTTGGCAGGTTGAAGGACGAGTGCACTATACGGTCCGTAAACCACTATACGGTCCGTATAGTGGCACGTACGACCACTGGCGGTGAATTTCTCTGCAACTTTATAATTTTTTTTCCGAGATTCGTAATTAGCCATTCCCGACTTAGTGAAACACCATACACTCATCATACCAGTACAGAAAAACTTCTGAGGTGTAACATTCTCCCCCCCCCCCCCCCCCCCCTTAGGAACATTCGTCCTCGGATGTTCGACACTTGGGGATTTTGGAAAAGTTTTGCCAAAGTTTCCTTCGTAAATTGGGCACTACTAATTTACCACAACAACCCATAATATCACCGCCTCACAGGGCTATATCACAATATCAACATATACACGGCCACGCACGACCAAAAACATTAAAACTAAAGTATACATACCTTATATCGTCGACGTTTCTTCTTGAGTTTCTTCCAGGGAGTGGAATAAATGCGGATATTTGATTTTCATCTTCTCTTCCGCTTCCCAAGTCATTTCTTCCCGATTGTTATTCCGCCATAGAACTTTGACTGAAGCAACCTCTTTGTTCCGAAGTCTTCATACTTGTCTATCCAAAATGGCAATGGGCCTTTCCTCGTATGTTAGCTTCTCTGTTACTTGCACATCAGCAATCGGAACTATTCTCGTTGGGTCTCCCATACACTTGCGGAGCATCGAAACATGGAACACTGGATGCACAGATTCGAGCTCTGAAGGCAAGTCCAATTCGTAGGCTACTCGACCCACCTTGCGGATAATTTTATAAGGTCCAATATATCTTGGACTCAACTTCCCCTTTTTACCGAATCTCATTACTCCTTTCATTGGTGAAACTTTCAGGAATACTAAATCGTTGGCTTGAAATTCCAAGTCTCGTCGGCGGTTGTCCGCATAGGACTTTTGGCGACCTTGAGCTGTTAATAGTCGGTCTCGAATCACTTTAACCTTTTCAACCGCTTGTTGGATTAAGTCGGGGCCTATCAGTTGTACTTCTCCGGTTTCAAACCATCCAATTGGAGATCTGCACTTTCTTCTATATAAGGCTTCATACGGGGCCATTTGAATGCTGGAATGATAGCTGTTATTATAGGCAAATTCAATAAGAGGTAAATGCTCATCCCAACTACCATCGAAATCCATTACACATGCCCTTAGCATATCTTCCAAGGTCTGAATAGTGCGCTCGGCTTGTCCGTCGGTCTGCGGATGGAACGCCGTGCTGAGCTTGACTTGGGTACCTAGACCTTCTTGAAAGGACTTCCAGAACTTGGCTGTGAATTGTGCCCCTCTGTCTGTGATAATGGCCAAAGGAATACCGTGAAGTCGTATAATTTCCTTGAGATACAATTTAGCAAAATCTTCCGCTGAGTATGTGGTTCTAACGGGGAGAAAATGAGCTGATTTCGTGAGTCTATCCACGATCACCCATATAGAGTCACACTTCCCTCACGTACGGGGCAATCCTACCACAAAATCCATAATAATTTCTTCCCATTTCCACGTAGGAATTTCCATTACTTGCAATAAGCCTCCTGGCTTTTGATGTTCGGCTTTCACTTGCTGACAATTTGGACATTGGGCTACAAACCCTGCTATGTCTCGCTTCATGCCATCCCACCAATATAGCAACTTAAGGTCGTGGTACATCTTGGTTGCACCTGGATGAATAGAATACCGAGAATAATGTGCTTCCTCTAAAATCCGTTGGCGCAAGTTTGCCACATCCGGTACGCATAATCTATCCTGATATCTAAGAACCCCTTCTATGGAAACTTTGAATGGAGACTTTCCCTTTTCATGAGCTAGATCTCGATAATGGCTTAACTGAGGATCTTCATATTGTCGTTCCTTCACTTCTAGATTCAATGATGAAACTGTGGGGTTATTAACGCTAATACCTGCATCTCCTGAATCAATTGGCCGTACGCCAAGACTTGATAATCGATGGACCTCACGAACCATTTCTCGCTTTTCCCAAGGAACTCCACATAAACTACCCATCGATCGGCGGCTAAGTGCATCTGCCACTACATTCGCCTTTCCTGGGTGATACAGAATGTTCACATCGTAATCCTTCAGTAATTCTAACCATCGCCTTTGCCGCAGGTTCAACTCCTTCTGTTTGAAAATATATTTAAGGCTTTTGTGATCTGTATAGATATCCACGTGCACACCATATAAGTAGTGTCTCCATATTTTCAATGCATGAATGATCGCGGCTAATTCAAGATCATGAGTGGGATAATTCTGTTCATGCTTTCGCAACTGTCTTGAGGCATATGCAATGACTTTCCCATGCTGCATCAATACACAGCCTAATCCCACACCGGAGGCATCACAATATACTACGTAGCCATCTGATCCTTCTGGAAGTGTTAGCACTGGTGCTGAGGTCAACCTGTTTTTCAACTCTTGAAAGCTACGCTCACAGGCATCACTCCACTGGAATTTAGCCGATTTCTGGGTTAACCTTGTCAACGGGGCTGAAATAGATGAGAAGCCCTCTACAAATCTTCTATAATATCTTGCTAACCCAAGGAAACTACGAACTTCTATGGGTGTCGTAGGCCTTGGCCAAGTCTTCACAGCTTCTATTTTCTGAGTGTCGACTCGGATACCATCATCTGAAATAATAAGACCCGGGAATGCAACAGAATTTAGCCAAAACTCGCACTTTGAAAACTTTGCATACAATTCCCGATCTCGAAGAACACCAAGAACAATTCTTAGATAATCTGCATGTTCTGATTCTGTGCGAGAATATACCAGGATATCGTCGATAAACACTATCACAAAAAGGTCTAAGAACGGCCTGAACACATTATTCATCAAATTCATGAACACTGCCGGGGCATTCGTCAACCCGAACGACATTACTCGAAACTCGTAGTGACCATATCTTGTCCTGAAGGCAGTCTTATGAATATTTGCTTCCCTAATTCTCACCTGATGATATCCCGATCTCAGATCTATCTTGGAGAACCATTTAGCACCTTGCAATTGATCGAACAAGTCGTCGATTCTGGGGAGGGAATATCTGTTCTTCACAGTCGCCTTGTTAAACTGTCTATAATCGATACACATTCGTAGCGACCCATCTTTCTTCCGCACGAACAAGACCGGTGCTCCCCATGGTGATGAACTGGGCCTAATGAAACCCTTTTCGAGCAAGTCTTTCAACTGTGCCTTTAGCTCCTTCAACTCTGCTGGAGCCATTCGATAGGGAGGAATAGAGATAGGCTTGGCGTCCGGCAATACATCGATGGCAAAATCAATTTCCCTTTCTGGAGGAAGACCTGGTAACTCGTCGGGAAACACATATGGGAATTCATTCACTACCGGGACCGACTGGAAAGTTGGCACTTCCGCCTCCGTGTCATGAACCCGAACTAGATGACAAATGTAACCTTTGGCTATCATCTTTCTCGCCTTAAGGTAGGAAATAAACCTACCCTTTGGGGAAGCTGTATTGCCCTTCCACTCAAGTACGGGCTCTCCCGGAAATTGGAATCGAACTATTTTTGTCCGGCAACAAACATAAGCATAGCACGATGCCAACCAGTCCATACCCATAATTACGTCAAAATCTATCATCTCAAGTTCAATCAAATTAGCTCTCGTCTGGCGATCACATATAACCACTACACAGTCCTTATATACTTGTCTCGCTATCACGGGATCACCAACCGGAGTGAATACCTCGAAAGGTTTAATTTGCTCAGGTCTCACCCCAACACAATCAGCGATATACGGAGTAATATATGAGAAGGTAGAACCCGAATCAATCAGAGCATATACATCACGGAAAAATAGAGTTAAGGTACCTGTGACAACGTCTGGGGAAAACTCAAGATCCTGTCGCCCCGCTAAAGTATACACACGGGGGTGAACAACACCTGAAGTAGATGCTCCCCCTCTACCTCTGCCTCTACCTGCTGTAGTCTGAGGAGTCTGTGCTGTCGGGCGTGCTGAAGAAGAACCCGCTGCTGAACCTGTAGGCTGAGTCCCAGCTCTATCTCTCGCTGAGGGGCAATATCTCATCATGTGACCAACTTGCCCGCAAGCATAACAAGCATCCGAACCCTGACGACACCGTCCGGAATGTAATTTGCCACACTGGCTACACCGCGGTACTGGAGGTCTCCTCTGACTAAAATCTCCCTGATACTGAGAACTTGGGGCCCTCGAACTCTGACCCTGCCCTGACTGGAAAGAGCGATCGAACCTTCCGTCTGAGAATCTGGGAGGCGCACTAGTCGCGGACTGACCTGAGTGCCTGGGATGTGTCTGTCTCGGTCCTTCTCTATACTCACTGCTCTCTCCCATAGATCTAGCCCTCTTACCTTGTCTTCTACTTCTGTCACCATCACGCTCACTTCTCTGCTGCTGCTGTCGCTCCTCAAGACTCTGGGCGTGTGCCTGTATCCGAGAAATATCCATCCCGTCTTGCAAGGAGGCCGTCAAACAATCTCTGTACAAATGTGGCCCCAGACCACTCACAAATCTATAGATCCTGTCTCCCATGTCGGCCACCATAGTCGGAGCATATCGAGCCAATGAGTTGAATTGCATGCTATACTCTCGGGCGCTCAGACCCCTTTGCTTTAAGTTCAGGAATTTGTCCGCTCTAGCTCGGCGGACTTCAGGCGGCAAGTAGTGACGAATAAAGGCATCTACAAACTCTTGCCACACGGGAGGTAATGCATTCTCCCCTCTTGTTATCACCCAATTCTTATACCATAGTACCGCCACGTCGCGAAGTCTATAAGAGGCCAACTCTATAGATTCAGTCTCAGAAGCATGCATAAGTGTTAACGTCCTCAGCATTTCATCGATAAAACCTTGTGGGTCCTCATCCGGCTTTGACCCGAAAAAATTCTGGAGGATTTAGAGTAAGGAAGTCACGGGCTCTTGTGCTAGCTGAACGATCACTTGGGCCCGTATTCTGTCGCTGTGCTTGAGCGGCAACCAACTGTGTCAGTAATTGTATGGCCTCGGACACTTGTTGTCCCGAAACACCCGGTGGAGGAATAGGAGCTGAGGCTCCTCCCTGTTCTTCTACATTGGGTGCGGCCTCACTTTGCGATTCACTTTCCTCTACCTCCGCCGGAGGCTCCCTTTCTGCCCGTTTCTTCGTCGCAGCTTTGCCTTTCTGGGCAGCTGTAGCTTTTCCTTTCGGCGGCATTTTTCTGAAACCATAACACACTTTTAGGAATGATATAATCTTAGACATGGCTCTATCGCACGATCTCATGAGAAGAAAGATGGTCATTTTCCTAAATGCCCTGTAGCCTCTTGTTTATTAGCGTGGCGCGCAACACACCATAAACAAGACTCTACTAGACAGGGCTCGTAGACACTTCCTAGGACGAACTGCTCTGATACCACTTCTGTCACGACCCAACTAGGGGCCGCGACGGGTACCCGGAGAATTTACCGGGCACTGCTCTTTCTACTGCTTATTCTGCTCACTTAATACTCTCTTATACATTTTGCATACTAATTGTGAGAAAATCATATTTTATTTAAAACATACATACTTCATATACATTGGCCTATTGGCCGTCAAAATAATATACATACATAGGAAATCATTTTATGGGACCATCTAACCCACACTGAGTATCTACGAGCCACTACTAACATAAGAAATACATAGACGGAACAAGACTCCGTCATGCCCAGAATATACATATAGGAGTGTACATCAAAAGAGAGTAATCACAAGCACCTCCGAACAAAGGAGTGCTATCTTCTAGCTGACAGCTACTGATGACCTGGGCCAAGCTCTCCTTCCTGTCTACCTGTGGGCATAAACACAGCGTCCGAAGAAAGGACGTCAGTACGAATATTGTACCGAGTATGAGAGGCATACATAAAGAAGGAAAACATCAACATAAAACATATGGATCTGACTGGTAATCATAAATGCAGTATTGCATGCTATCGTACTCATACTCATCACCATAACCTGTATGCATCATATGCAAGCTGCCCGTCCGTGTCGGAACGGTGTAATCATCAATATCATTAGCCCGCGTCCAGGCCTCCCGCGTCCGGGGTACCATCTCATGCCGCCCACTAGTGGTGTCTGCCCATGCCCGAAGGTCATGGTGTATCCGTATAGCTGCCCGCCTTGGCGGTGACTGCCCGACCAACTAGGCACGGTGTGAAATGCTCATGACATGCTCAATGTAATGCTCCTAGTAATATGCTTATCATAACATACTTATCTTATCATAATGCGTGTACATGACTCATGATCAACTTTACTCTATCGGGGTGACGTGAGGTCGTGATCCCCCGATTACATTATGAAGTCATCATAGACATTATGACTCACCTTGAAAGGACTAGTACATGAGGTGAGTGCAGGCAAGAAATAACATCATCATCATTCTAGTGTCATCGTATCATATAGCTTATCTCATATGGACGTTCATAGGTATAGGATTTTAACTTCTTAGGAAGTGAGAACGCATGAAGGGAATAGGAAATTACATCAAAAGATTCATGCCATTAGAAAGAAAGATTAGCCTCACATACCTTGGTCTCTTATCTAAGATGTCGCTCGCTTATTCTTCGTCGATATCACGTCGTTACCTTCATAAGAGAATCCGTATCACCATTAATAAACTAACTACAAGAACGTACCGCAATTTCTAGGAAAAGTCGTACAACGCTTCCAACGTTCGTACCATTTTTCTCATGTTCTATATCAACTCCCAATACTCATAATATTATTCACAATATCATAATCGACAATCGTCATTTACGTGCGTTTGGCAAAATCCACCATTTTCCTCCAATTTTCCCTTATTCCTACCTTTAGCTTATCCTTGTGTTTTCATGCATTTAATGCTTGTTCCATGATATAAACATCATTTATAACGTATTTGTATTCACAACACTTCAACATTCATAATTCAATCCCACTATCATTCATTTATGGCACTATTCACTCAGTAATGGTTCATTTCTATGTTCTTCTACATTTCAAGTGTCTAAGCTTTTCAATACTTCAAACAACATAGAATGATCATGAAACTCACCTTGGATAGTGGTTGAACAACCCTTGTGTTGAAATTCTTCACTTAGCCAAAACCCTAGTTCCACCTTCTTGGGAATTTCTTGACTTAGATGATGCCTTGATGTGTTCTTGCACTTGGTTTCATAGATTTTGTGTTGTTGGACTTGATATCCCCTTTGATTCTCTTGGGTTCTTGTGGATGGAGTGTTTGGAAAGTTCTAGAGGTTTCCTGAGTTGTATGAATGATGAATGAAATAAAATGAGGCCAAATGTTCCTTTTAATAACTCAAAGATAAGGTTTAATGAATTTCTGTCGGGATGAACAGTGACCGTAATGGGCAGTTTACGGACCGTATTTTGATTGACGGTCCGTCCCAGTGAACGTGTTTAAGCTTTCTCTCAACAGCAGAGAGTTTGGCTGGTGGACAGGGAAGTTTACGACCTGGTTTATGGTCCGTAAACCAGTTTATGGGCCGTAAACTGGGTCGTATTTAACCATATTCAACAATTTCCAGAAAGTTGAGATTTTTGGCAGGTTGAAGGACGAGTGCACTATACGGTCCGTAAACCACTATACGGTCCGTATAGTGCCACGTACGACCACTGGCGGTGAATTTCTCTGCAACTTTATAATTTTTTTTCCGAGATTCGTAATTAGACATTCCCGACTTAGTGAAACACCATACACTCATCATACCAGTACAGAAAAACTTTCGAGGTGTAACAGGATACTTGTTCTTAATCGTCACTTTATTCATTTACATTCTCAAGGATCCATCCTTCTTCGAGACGAACAATACGGGTGCTCCCCACGGGGATGAACTAGGCCTAATGAAGCCTTTTTTAAGCAAGTCTTTCAATTTCTCTTTCAACTCTTTCAATTCTGCGGGTGCCATCCTATAGGGAGGAATAGATATGGGTTTAGTGTCTGGCAACACATCAATCGCAAAATCGATCTCTCGTTCGGGAGGAAGGCCTGGAAGTTCTTCCGGGAACACATCCGAAAATTCGTTCACTACCGAAACTGACTGGAGAGTCGGCGACTCAGCTTCTACATCTTGAACTCGCGCTAGGTGATAAATACACCCTTTCGTGATCATCTTCCTTGCCTTTTGATAGGAAATAAACCTACCTTTTGGTGATGCCGCATTCCCTTTCCATTCTAAGACTAGTTCTCCCGGAAATTGGAAACGAACCATCTTCATTCTACAATCAACATTGGCATAACAAGAAGCCAACCAATCCATGCCCATAATGACATCAAAATCTACCATCTCTAGCTCATGCAAATCAAGCATGGTACGACGATCACAAATCACAATCACACAATTCCTATATACTCGGCTAGCTATTACCGATTCACCCACGGGTGTAGACACCTCAAAAAGCCTGATAGACTCCGGCTCAATTATAAATCGACCCGCAATATATGGAGTAACATATGAAAATGTGGAGCTCGGGTAAATCAAAGCATATACATCATGAGAGAATACCGATAATATACCTGTGACCACGTCAGGAGAAGACTGAAGATCTTGGCGTCCAGCCAAAGCATAAATATGGTGCTGACAACCGCTAGTACTGGGAGCTGCCCCTACCTCTACCATGGACGACTGGCGCATGTGAACCTATCCCCGTAGGGCGTACAGATGCCGAAGATCCGGCTACCGACCCTGATGGCTGGGTCCTACCTCTACCATGTACTGAGGGGCAATCACGCATAATATGGCCTGGCCGACCACATGAATAGCAATCATCTGAACAAAATTTGCATCGACCCCAATGCATATTCCCACACTGGGAACACGGTGGTACGGGTGGCCTTGACTGGCCCAAATCACCTCTCAACTGAGGTCCTGTATAACTCGGACTCGGCCCTAAACGAGCAGATCTATCAAGGCCCTGGCCTGAAAACCGTGGAGGTGGACTGGTCATAGAATAGCCTGAATGGCTGGGAAGCTGCTGTCTGTGTCCACCCCTGGACTCGCTCCTCGAACCCGAAGGTCTAGCTCTCTTGCTATGTCCCCTATCTTGCTCATGTTCATTTCGCCGCTGCTGTAGGTGTTCCTCTAATTCCTGAGCATGTGCCTGAATGTGTGCAATATCCATGCCATCCTGAAAGGACGCAGTTAAGCATTTATCCATCAAGTGTGGCCCTAGGCCTTTCACAAACCGGTGCACCCGATCACCCATATCCGCTACCATTGCCGAAGCATACCTAGCCAAGGAGTTAAAGCGGAGACTGTACTCTATAGCACTCATGTTACCTTGCCTCAAATTCAAGAATTTATCAGCCCTAGCTCGTCGAACTTCTGGAGGCATGTAGTGAAGGAGAAAAGCATCGAGATATCCCTCAATCTATAGGACGCTAGCTGTACCGACTCAGTGTCTGAAGCATGTATCAACCAGAGCGTCCTTATCATACCATCAATAAAGTCCTGGGGATCCTCCTCCGGTTTCGACCCAAAGAATTCCGGGGGTTTCAAAGCAATGAAGTCACGGGCCCTTGCACTAATAGCCCTGTCAGCTTGCCCCGCGCTTTGCCTCTGAGTCTGGGCCGCAACCAACTGAGTCAACAAATTTATGGCCTCTCTCACATCTTGGCCCGAAGCATTCGGTGGAGGAGCTGGAGCTGGGGCTGAGGCTCCCACGTGCTTCTCGGTAATAGGTATTGTCTGGGAGGACTGAGATTGAGCCACACTCTGGGACTCATCTTCCTCTACTACCGGTGGCGGTGCTCTTTCAGCCAGCTTTTCTGCAACCGTCTTGCCCTTTTGGGCTGATGTAGCCTTTTTATTTTAAGGCATCTCTGAAATACACAACACACGATTTAGGAACCAGAATTTCTTACATCATAGCTCTATCGCACGATTCTTATGAAGAAAGAAGGTCATATATTCCTAAAATTTCCGCAGCTTCTTGTTTATAAGTATGGCGCGCAACACACCCATAACCAAGACTCTACTAGACACGGCTCGTAGACACATCCTAGGACTGAACTGCTCTGACACCACTTTTGTCACGACCCGGCTATGGGGCCGCGACGAGCACCCGGTGTTACCCCACCCGGACACCCCCTTATGGTACATAACATAACATCTAGGTGAACCATAAGTCAATTCGTGCTTTTCTTATCGTTAATCATATTGATCCCATTAGACGACCATCATCATTTAACATATCATAGGCATCTATGCCACATCATAAGTACAAGGCCGACGTGGCTAACAAAAGATATACAAACATGGGCCGACATGGCCGAACATCTCTACCCACATACACATGACTACGAGCCTCTAAGAGTATGACATATCGTATGAGCGGGATAGGGCCCCGCTATGCCCATAATTATATACACAAAAGAATAAGTACCCAAAAGCTACGGCTCCGGAAGAAATGGAGCTCTGCTATGCAATCTCTGAATAAGCAGCTATGGATCAAGACTGTCTCCCTGTGCACCTGCGGGCATGACGCAACGTCCACAAACAAAAGGACGTCAATACGAAGAACGTACTGAGTATGTAAAGCATGATCAACATCAATATAGAAGCATAATAGATATCATATGAAATAGCATAGGAGGGGAGACAGTAATATCATCATCATCCTGTCGCTTACTTGCATACATCGTCGTTCGTATCCCATAATAATAGCCATACCACTTTGTGTTCGTATTCATATACATGCCCTTACTAAGTCTTATCACACTCATATTCATATTATATACATGGTCATATCATATACATAGTATTTACATAGCATACCCAACCTCGTAGGATCGGTGTGTCATACATACTTGGCCAACCAAGGCTCAAGATCATACATACCTGGCCCTACCAAGGCGTCAGGGTTATCCGTACCATCTGCAGAGGTGTGCGCGCGTTTCGTAATCGTATACATACTTTATACATAGTCATATACATATAGTCTTACCCGGCATCATAAGCTCGGGGTCTTATCATAGTCCTTCATAGGCATACATATACATATCTCATAGCTCGTAAGCATCTCTAATCTCATTTTACTCTCATCATCATTACTATCCTCATCATTATCGTTACATCTACATTATAGACTTACTCGTCATACGAGGAACATAATATAATCATAGTACATATCAAGGGTCGTGACCTTATGAGCTCAGAAAGTCAACCATGTGAAGACAACATACTCATATAGAGGAATTAGGAATTTGGCCAAGAACCATGCCTTATGAAAGAAGGGTTAACCTTACATACCTTTCCGTTGAACTATTCTACACTTGCACGTGTCCTTCCAATGCTAGCGTTTATACCTTCATTAATATCATAACAATAGCCATTAGTCATTCACATCATCCACATTATCTAGATTTCTCAATATGCTTCTAATTCTCCCATATTTATTGTCATGACCTCCAACTTCGTCCATTCGTCTAAAGTGTCGAGTTCATGATCTTAGTACCATTTATAATACATTCATTTCGTAACACAACAACATTCATAATTCAATTCAAACTATTCCTCAAAATGTCACTATTCACCATTCATGACCTAGTTGACCACATTTTCTACAATCCATGTATTTTAATTCTCCAATACCTTAAACATCATGTAAAAATCATGAATCTTACCTTAGAAGTTGTAGGAACAAGCTTTGGTTGATAATACCCCACTTTGAGCCAAACTCTAGTTTTTCTCCATTTGGATTTCTTGACTTGGATGATCCTTGATGATTCCCTTATCCTTGATTCACTTGTCTTAATGTTATTGATGGCTTATAATCCTTGAAAACTCATATAATAAATGTAGAGAGAAGTTTTTGAGAAAAGTGGTGTAATGTTGTAATGAAATAAAACATGTGGTTGTCCCTTTATTTAATGACTTGTGAAATCTGTGCTGGGTGAATAGTGGTCGTCCATGGAGGTTTACGGGCCGTATTCCACTATACGGCTCGTCCTCCATGGGCGTATTTAGCCATTTCCAGAACCAGAGGCTGGGCTGCCTTCATGGTGGTTTACGACCATGGTTTACGGGCCGTAAATCACTTTACGGTTCGTATTCCAGGTCGTATTATACCTTTTCCTCAGCTGGCAGAAAGTTGAAGTTTGGCATGCCAGTTTACGAACCGTATACAAGTTTACGGTCCGTATTTTCACTTTACGACGACTGGCAGAAAGCTGAAGCTTTTGCATGGCAGTTTACGACTGCCAGTTTACGGACCGTATTGCACTTTACGGTCCGTATTTTGCAATATACGACCACTGGGCAGTTGCAATTCTGCAACTTCCCATATTTCTTAGACTTCTCATTTTAATCACCCCCGTCCATGCACATGCATAGCTCACCTTGTATCTCATCTTAACTTAGCCAACTTCTTCGTCCCACATCGGATACTTTCGAAATCTTGCCTAAGGTCATCAAATGTCGTTTCTTGCTCATGGACATCATGCACTCATATTCATCACTAGTTCATTCTCTTGCGTACCAACGGAAAATTTTTCGAGGTGTAACAGGAAGCCTCATCGACTTGCGTATTCTATTTCGTTGTGATTGGTTGAGACTCCGTAGGGGACAAATTATCTTGATATGTGATGTTAGGGACCTTCGTGGCTATGTCAACTCCCATGTTGTCTATAGTGTCAGTCTGATTATGTCTAACAGGTATACATATGGGTGTCCAGCTCGGGCACTAGTCATGGCCATGGGGCTGGGTCGTGACAAAAGTGGTATCAGAGCAGTTCATCCTCGGAGTGTCTACAGACCGTGTCTAGTAGAGTCTTGTTTATCGGTGTGTTGTGCACCACATCTATAAACAGAAAGCTACAGGACATTTAGGATATTTCTTTTCTTTCATAGCTAAGATCGTGCGATAGAGCCCAACCATAGGAAATGGAATTCCTTCTACTAACCCTTGATTTCAGCTGAAGAACAACATCGACAGAAGAAAGTGGCTGATGATATTGGAAGTTACAAAGTACACAGGTAAGCAACGGTGCAAAAGATGCGTGTCGGATAAGGTAAGAATTGTAGTATGATTGAAATGTAAAGTTGAAGAATTAAAAGGAAGGTAGATAGGAAGGTATAACAGCATAGATCATTAAAGGATCAGGTACGTCTCGAGGTGTGATATGTGAGGTAAGTTTCGATATCTTTATAGTTTTACTTGAAATTGGGAGCCCTGTGTGGCTATGATATGATATGATACATACGTATATACGTTGGCCCTGTGAGGCATTGTTGGTATTTCCTGCGTGCAGGTTCTGGGATAGTAAGAAATACAGAGGAAACTCTGCCAAAATTTTCCTAGAAATAAAAAGAGGATGAGATATAAGTTTGTAATATTTCCTGAAAAGCTATGTCAACAGTAATAATAGGATTTGACTTAGTTGCAAGTCTGACTTCGAGAAATAAAGTTAACTATTGAATTGATAGTAATAGTAAGTATGAGATCGATATCGATAGGGTAAATTTATTATGTCGGATTAAAGCTTTAAGAGATACCCTCCATGTCATCCGTAAGAGGCACCATTCTTATTTGGGAAATTTTATTTCGAAGAAGCATATGTGAGCAGCAAAGTTTGGAATTCATTTGAACGGACCAGAATACTTTCTAGCCACATTTTTACCTTAGAAAAGCTCATGTTGAAGGGCAAAACGTCCACAATTAATTTCACTTTTATTTGAAGAGTACAAAGCATACAACAAGTAGTGTATGAATTAAATAGTTCGTTCATGACCCAAGAACAAATCTGAAGGTAAACTATGTGAATCAAGCATTAGAAGTCCCGTGCTGCTTGTCGGATTCTAGTTTTTATTCTTGTGGTGGTTTTGGAGGATGCTTCATGGTGATGTAATCTTGGAGTTGGAGCGTTCTTGTGTTCTGAGATAACATTTCATCATATCTTATGACCTTGAGTTTATTAGTTCTTAATCAACTAATTGGAGATGGAATTTGTGGAAGGAAAACTCAAACATGTGGGCTGTCTAGGATCATTTGTTTCATATGTTGTTGATGAAATGCTGGGATAATTTGGAAGGGCTTGTGATACTAAGGGACGATTTAGAAAATGGTGGCAAATCTTTTATTGAGGTATCGAGTGAACTGATAAGTAGGGATAAATTACGACGAGTTTGCGGCTAAAAGGAGTAATAGTATGATTGAGATAAAAGTACGGAGGAGGAAGAATTATGACAAATACGAATGTATTAATAAGACAGCTTGTGAGATATTAAGGACATGATTGATCAGAAATGGTGAAGGGTTAAGTACGCCAACTCCACAGAGTGTAATTAAACCACAGTAAGAATCGTGAATAAGTTTAAGAAGTGTTGCACTATAGGATTGATTACGAACAGGATATTACGTGAATATAATAAGGATTGTTATGAAAATGAATAAAGCCTAGCGAGGATGTAACTAAAGGGTATGATGTGATCAGTGCGAAACGGAAAAGCAAATATAGAACGAATAAAAAAAAAGAGGACTTACAAAGTTCTATAGGAAAAGTTCAGAATAGAGATCAAGTGGTAACGAAAGTGAAAGCGAGCACAGGAAGAGAAGAAGTTAATTGAAAGAAGAAGATAAGCAGAAAGCGAGTGGGATTACAGTGTAGCGATGTGTTATGATGTGTATAGCTAAGAAAACGAGTAATATAAGCGACCGAATTGTGAAAGACCGAACTAAAGGAAGATGAGCAACGAGACAGAATGAGTGCCAAAAATGACTGGTATGATAAGAACAAATAGGGATGAACATAATATACCTTGAAAGTGAGAAAGGGGTTATGTAGAAGTAATGTTTTCCGAAGGATACAGGGGTAGTATGAGATTCCTCGTGCACAAAATAAAAGATGGATATAGACTGGAGAAATGAAAGGAACACTAAAGGAAGCACTCAAGGTAGACGTAATTAATTGAGTATGAGTATGGGATAAAAGGGAAATATATAGCTACGAACTTAAGGTGTAGTACGACGAGAAGGTGATAAGACAAGACCACTATTAAGATATATTTAATATGATTTTTGAGTAAGTTAGAAGTTAGCGTTGGGTATACAATAAGGGTGAAAGAGCGTGAGGCATAAAGGAATACTGCGTGTATGTGACTTCACCTCGGAAATAGTGAAATCCTTAAAGGACAAGGATTGTGGATTTGCGAAACAACTGATGTATTGTGAATTTATTAAAAGAAACAGATGATATCCGTTGGGATAAAGATAGTTTTATAGGAAAGCTTGAGACATTTATCATCAGAATATAAGTGCTACCTAATTGGGAATTTGAAACGACTATAAGCACTAGCTAATTACTGATCGGAATAAATGGAATGTGGCTTTGGATGAGTTGCTACATTGGTTGGATTACTCGAGTACGAATTATCACATAAAATTTTATACTATATATGGAAAGGTTCTCATTGCTTCACGATTTTGTTAAGGTTTTGTACGTGGATAATCAAAGTTATATATTATAAAGAAAGACATGAGTATGGTACAGTATACCGAGTGAATTGGAAGAAGGATCAGGTGAATTTGAGATTGGAAATAGGGGCATAGAGCGGAATATAAACAGATAATGGTATAAGTACAACCCCAAAGGGGGGAAGCGGGAGAAAAGTGCAAAGTGTAAGACGGAAACAATTGACGCTGTAAAATATTTGATAGGGATGCTTAAAATTCGAGTGTGATCCCTTGCTGAAACAAGTTAGTAAGATCTGAAGGCCAGCGATAAACGGATAGCAATCAGGATGGTATTTGAAACAAGATCAAGGATCATTTGTAAAGATCTTGTATAATATGACATTAGAAAGTGGGTGAATGGTAAAAAGAAAGAGTACGACAAAAGAATAATAACGAGTCACTTAAGAGATATTATAAAGGATAGCTACGCTATACTGGGTTAAAGGCTAAGATGTTGGCAATAGAGTTGTTCGCCAATGATATTGCAACCTATAAGTAGTAAGGAGAAGGGATAGAAAATCTCCTACAGTAGGATATGAGAAAATCAAAGGGGTGAATAAAGGAAGGAAAAGAGTATGATAAGATAGGCTACGAGCGAGTTTTGATACGGATGAGATATGTAAAGCAAAATGAACCAGGAGGAAGAAGAGCTAGGGCTAAGATTGGATATATTTTATACAAGTTGTACGAGAATAGTTATACAACCTACGAATATTTGTATGCTGAGAACGAGACCAAGTGAGTACTTGATAAGAAGAGCAAGGATTGAGTAATAAAAATGCGATTACGCTATTTTGGATATATTAAGGAAAGGTGTGAGATGGTTTGAACCAAAGTACCGAATTAGTACTGAGGGAAAAAGCCATAGTTGAGCCTTGATATCAATCGAAAGATATAAGAGGAGAATGTAGGGTCTGCATAAAGACCGGTGAGGCGATGCTAAGGTATTTCTCGGGCTGATTGGAGCACCTACACATACTCTTGTAAAGATTGCAATATGATGCGTGATAGGAGAACTAAGAGCAAATTTAAGTAAAGGGGCAACAGAAGAGTTTGAAGTAAAGATAAAGAAACGACACGAGATAATATGCCTAAAATGTTACAAGTTGGATTAAGGGAAGTTGTGAAACGGTTTAACCGAGACGGTCAGAACAAACGGGTTACTGGTTACTGGGTGACAGTGAATTTACATGTCAAATCAAGAGAAATTCTTTCAGAATTATACCAGCAGCTATGTGAAGTTATAAAATGAGGGAACTCTAGCACTATTTGATAGCTAACCCTAAGATCGAGATCAAGAGCTGAAAGCAAAGTGACAGTTAAAAACCTTTAAAAGAAAGTCGAGAAGTGACACATGATGCGAAAGGTTCCAGAATACGGACTGTAACAGTAGGACAAAGCAAGGTTATTGGAGTAAAATAATACTACACCCTGGGAAAGGTCATTTTATTCGTAGAGTCTGTGAAGGGTCTACAAATTACCAGAGGTATGAAATACTCTAAGAATTGGAAAGTCTAATAAACCGATGAGGGATGTCTGCGCGTCATAAGATCTTGTTTAAAGAAAAGAAGGTAAAGTGAAGTGAACGATACATCATCTTAAGGGAGTAATTATAGAAAAAGAAAGAGTCGAGTCATGACTACGTGCACCATGAGTACAAGTTCGAATCAATCAGCAACAGTACAACTGGACAGTATGCAGACAAGAAAGACAGTAACATTTCAGCAGAAGGGCTCGCAATACAACTGACAACCGACTGCGAAATAAAGAGGAGAGTAAATACAATGACGTGGAATTATTACCTCGAGAAGCAACAGAAAGAGGAAATATTACAGGAATGGTTACGTAGAGATCTGAAATGCATTATAACAGGTTGAAGGAAATCGACCAATGAAAGAGGCATGTGAGGAGTATAATTCAGTAAGAGAACATTTAAGGAAATATTGGGAGCCCAGGACTAGTTTAACATTCGAGGACGAATGTTCTAAAGGGGGGAAGGATGTTATACCCCGTATTTTGGCACGTCGGATTATTCGTAAGCTGATCGACATAAGTTCAAGACAAGATTATTTTTGGATAGGGGCAAGGACTTTTAATCCCGATTTTAATAAATACACGATTTTCTTGTAATTCCAATTAGTGTGGAAATATTAATGGAGATTAGGGATTACTTAACTATGATTAGATTATTAAGTGGAGATTAGTGATTAAATTAAGATTAATTTAATTAATTACACTTTGAGTGGGCCCCACCCGATTTAAAAAAAATATATATAAAATGATGACTCACTATAGAGGAGCACGTGCCCTAGATTGGGGAAGCATATATAATCATAATTTGATGACAAATGATAGTCATATTTTCATTTGCAATGTCAATTAAATTGAGAAAGGAGAGAGCAACACATAGCCATGGCATTCACGGCCACGGCAGCGTGTGAAGAAGCTCTCGGCCAACATGGTTGTTGAGGAAAAATATTTTTGTTGCTATTTTGGTTAAGTTCCAAGTAATTGGAAAGTTCAAGGAGGTGATAGCAACATTGGATATTGAATTGAGGAAGAAGAAATAGTGAAATTGGAGCAAATAAGTGTAGAAATTCCTCCGAGTAAATTAAGGTAAGATTTTCTTATTTTGTGGTATACTTGTATTGAAAATGTTGAAATGGAAAGATTGAAATTTGATTCGATGAAATTGGAAGTAAGAAATTGCATGAATCCGTTGATATTAGGAGTTGTGGTTGTTATATGGAATTGTTGAGTTGAGAGGATTAAAAGTATGGTTCATCTTCGTATGTTGTTGTTCGTGTTGTTGTCGTGTTGTCGTTGATGTGGATTCTAAACTTGGAAGCAAGGAGTGTATAACGTATCGTATACAAAACATATGCTGGTTTGTTTAGTGTATAATCTTAAATGTTAATGATTTGGATTGGAAAGGGATTAAGAAAGGTTGTTGAGTTGTTTATGGGCTGAATTGTAAGGGTTTTTATATGCATCTCTATTACTGTCATTGTTGGTATTTCTGTGATAACAGGAGGTTAATTGGAAGTTCGGGTTAGGCGAGTATATAGGGGAAATGCTGCCCGATTTCCGTTAAGTTCTTAACTAATGAAAATCCTAATCAAGAAAGTATGAATTAAAGAAGGAGTCCTATAAATGATTGCTTACAGATTTATAAGCTAGGAAGTATAGTTTACTAACGATAGCATTACTTTCATATTAAATAGGCTAAAGGGGCGACGAAGCGAACTTGGTTACGATTAACCGGCAACAGGTATGTAAAGTTATCTTTTATTTCTTTTTGGCATGATCCTTATCATATGAATGAACACAGTGAGCAAGCAAGTTCCAAAGACTCTGTTCTTAGAGAGTGTATAGATATTTGTATCATTGGCCGCCTGTGTTTTATGTCCATAACTCCCAGAGACTTTTCATATTAGCTTCTTATGTCACCTGAAGGGTTCAGAGTATCCTTTTCCAAGTTTTACATGCATTTGTATATATTATATTATATATGGATCGGGCCGTACGTTCCTCGGTACTAACATATTATATTATATATGGATCGGGCCGTACGTTCCTCAGCACTAACATATTATATTATATATTGATCGGGCCGTACGGTCCTCGACACTAACATATTATATTATATATGGATCGGGCCGTACGTTCCTCGACACTAACATATTATATTTATGGATCGGGCCGTACGTTCCTCGACACTTACATATTATATTTATGGATCGGGTCGTACGTTCCTCGGCATAATTATATTATATATGGATCAGGCTATACGTTCCACAACACTATCAGCTATATTATAATCTATGCCTATAATGCGCCGTAGAGTCAGTTTCTGTCATATAGAGTTATGCAGATATTCTCAGATGTTAGCCACAGATGCATTCTATTATTGAGGCTGGTTTTCATGATTCATCTGTACTGGATGTTCTTATGCTTTATATACTCAGTACATATTCCGTACTGACCCCCTTTCTTCGGGGGCTGCGTTTCATGCCCGTAGGTACAGACGCTCGATTCGGTGATCCCTCAGCTTAGGATTTCCAGTCTGCTGTCTTGGAGAGCTCCGTTGTTCCGGAGCCTAGACTTTTGGTACAGATCTTCTGAGGTATTTATTTATGATTGTCCAGGGGTACGACGAGGCCCTGTCCCGTCATATTTCACTGTTAGTACTCTTAGAGGTCTATAGACATGTGTGTGGGTTGTATATAGGTTATGGTCAGCTGTGTCTATATAGTTATTGTGGATGTTTTTGTTGGTTATGGCGGCCTTTGTCGCCTTGCGTAGTATATTGACATGTGGTGGCAGCCTTGTCGGCTTGTGTATTATAATGATATACAGTGGCAGCCTCGTCGTCTTGCGTATTTGATTTCGTTGTGATTGGTTGAGACTCAGCAGGGGACAAATTATCTTGATATGTGATGTTGAGGACCTTCGTGGCTATGCCGACTCCCATTTTGTCTATAGTGTCAGTCTGATTATGTCTAACAGGTATACATGGGCGTCCAGCCCGGGCACTAGTCATGGCCCACGGGGCTGGGTCGTGACATAAAGAAGCATGCTCAATAATAGACTGGAAGGAAGCCTCCATAGCCTTCATCTGAAGGCAAGGAATCTCAAGAGAACTAACTAGCCCATCAATAAAATACCTAATCCTGTCAGGCTCAGTAGTGATCAAGGGAGTGGAATAAGGGGCTAGATATAGATAGTGGGTCACATAGGCCTCCACAGACATACCCCTCTACTGAAGATGTAGAACTCATCCCTACACGTCTCCCTCAAAGCCCGGGGCATATACTTCTCAAGGAAGGCCCGGTAGAACTGAGTCCAAGTCAGGGGAGGAGAAACTCCAGTTCTGCAAGCAACAAGATACCTCCACTAAGTCTTTGTGTCGCTGTAAAACTGGTAGGACACATAGTCAAATCCATAGGACTCTACGATCTCCTTCCTGTGTAGCAACTTATGCATATCCAAGATGAACTCATAAGCGTCCTCTGCAGAAGTACCCCGGAAACCTCGATGGCTCAAACTTCCTCCACCTCCGAAAAAGATCCTGATCAGTCAAGGTCATAACAGTGCCCTCCACGAGTCTAAGATCATCCCCCGGGGGCTAACACTGCATTAATATAGGGAGCCATAGCTGCAACGGGGTGTGCTACTCGAGTAGGTCTCTGCTCAGGGGTCTGCGCCTTAACTCTGGTCTGCGAACCTCCGCCCGGAGTAGTAAAGCCAGCGGCAGCCTGCTAGGTTTATAGATGGAGTAGAACACGGGCCATAGTATCCTGTATAGTCTGATCAGAAGTAATCTCGCGCTGTGTCCGTGCTGGGGCCATACCATTCTCGCCAGCCTGCTCTCGATCCTGCTGATCCTCTGGCTCTAGAGACGGAGATCTCTCATGCAGCTGTCCTTTCACTAGAGCCCAGCCCCTGGCCATGGTAGCCCCGCGGCCTCTAGCTCTGTCGTGTCCTTTTGGTGCCACCCGCAGCTGTGAGAGAAGTGATAAGAGTCAGATACTAATTTGGTTGTTCCAGATACCAATTAGAGTACAGTAGCACGAAAGAAGGAAAGAAAGTGAAGTTTCCTAAATTTCCTATAGCCTTTCGAAGATAAATACGGAGCTCATCATACCGATTCATAATACTCTACTAGACACACTTTTGTATTATAGACTGGGTAACCTAGGGCTCTGATACCAACTTGTCACGACCCAATTCAGCTAAGTCGCATGGGCACCTACCTTTCCCACCTCGGTAGGTGCACCCTCGACCCAATATTAGTAAAAATACAAGAAGTTAATTAAATAAGTGGAATAAATAAAATCACGTAAGTCTAACGATAGTAATATAGAAGGTATGCGGAAATACGGAAAGTACACCCAGAGTCTGGTCTAACCCATACAAGAGCATCTAATATAGAATATACAAATCTGTAATATCAATAATACATCAAGTTTGAATATGTCTCAGAATAGAACATAAGACATAAATTAAGAAGAATCTTCAAGGCAGCAGACATCTCGTGCTTACCTTGTATACTCTAAGCAACTCTCGGAGCGACTATCAGCCACGAGAAACGGAAGTAGATTCCACCTAGAATTCTGCATTCATAAAAGAATGCAGCAAGTGCAGTTCGAGCACAAAACTACAGTACTGGTAGGTATCATAGGCTGACAAATTTTAACTAACATAATCCAAACAATAAAGTAAGATAGACAGGTAATTCAACAAGTATAAATGAAAACAAATCAGAAACCAAATACACGTCGTCACCGAGGTACAACATCTAATCCAAAGTGTGCCAAGTCTCAATATAGTCAGTACGAATCTAAATAACACAAGTATATCGCCAGATCACCAACATAAAGCCATGATGCAATGCAACGCACTAATGTATGAAATGTGGATGCTATACAATGTTGTGTACACATGTCCTTTGGAAAAAAGTATCGACGTCTCGGTAACACAACCATAGGAGCCCCGCGGAGTGCATATACCTCACGGTTCAGTGACAACCTGGATACCGCTAGGTTATGATCCCAGTACAAACGTCGTGATTCGGTACCACACAACCACGACTCCGGAACAACAATCGGATGTCGGTCCTCACGTCACTCTCATCCAATTGAGCCCAGCTCATCACAGTGTGTCCTCAAGTATCATCAATGTATCAATAGTATATCATGAAGGATGAGCATGCGTGCAATGTATGAGTTTAACATCAATGATCAGATCAATATCACAAGTACCAAGGATGGATACGCCAACTATATCATAAAAAGGCTACACCAACCATATAGAACACTATCCTCGTATCAAACATCAATAAGTATTATACCATAAGATTATGATCAAGATACATCATTAGTCTCCAATATCTACTATCATAAAGTGGCATCAAACCAACAACAATAGAACAATTCAAATCGCAACCCAACGGGGTAGCTATCCCCAATCACACAACAGGGCCCAACCTAAGACAATATCTATCCCAACTTCATACCTGAAGATTTACATTCTTTCTTTGACAATATCGTCTAAATATATCCTTCGCTAAGTGAAGTCTCACCATAGATAAACCATAACCTACTTGGAAGGCCGAACAACAATAACACCAACAATCACTCCTTAGATTGTCCCTTCCTCTGAGCCCTGAGATAAAGAAAGTCTAGGCATATGCGAATCATGGAATTGGAATCAAGAAGAACATCAAAACGGACCCTACTTCGATCAAGACACAAATCCCCAGCCTATGGAATAGGGTTTATGAACTAGAATGGGAAAATTAGGGATCTCAAGGTCCCAACATTAAATTAAATCTCTAGGTGATCAATTTCTATCATTAACAAGTTAAAATAATCTACAAATCACTCTAATTCAGATTCTAGACCAAACCCCCAAATTTGGGTATAAACCCTAACTTTTAATTCCATAAATTAGCCTCTAATGAGGAAGAAATCATTAAATAAAGGATTCTACTCATCAATTCAATGCTTAAAGAAGCTAACCCTACCAACAAATCATGATTTAGAAGCCTAGATAGGATATTCATTAAACCCACTTTTAATTTTCCATTACTCAATGGATTAACAAGAAAAAGAGATTCTAAGATGATTAGGGGTAATGGAATATCAAAGAGATTAGAAGGACTTATCACTAAGAATTTTCTCCAAGAATCCTCTAGAATTGCTCCCAATAGCTCAATTTTTGGAATAATAATAAATGAGAGGCTACGAGCTTTTAATACACAATTAATGAAATAACAGGCCCGATACAGATACGGTGGCAGCGGGAGCAATGCAGCAGTCCCGCCCGGATGTCCTATCATACCGCCAAGAAGGTTGGTGTCACGACCCGACCAGGGGCCGCGGCGAGTACCCGGGGCTAGCCACCGAGCACCCCTCATTCTACTGCTTATCATACTCATTAAACGTTTTTTTTATCAAAATCATACTCAAGTTATAAGAAAATCATCTTTCATTCGAAGATATAAATACTTTTATATGCACAAGCCTTTTGGTCATTGAAATAATATCTACATATATATACATGTGATGGCAATCTCGTGAGACCATACCACCCACACTGCGTATCTACTAGCTTCTACTAGAGTACTAGACATATGGACGGGACAGGACCCCGTCGTGCCCAAAACATACATGTATATAAAAGGATAACCATAAGCACCACCGTAACAATGGAGTGCTCTCAAAACAGCTAACAGCTCCTACAAGTCTGGATCAAGATCACTTCCCTGTCTACTTGTGGGCACGAACACAACGTCCAAATAAAACGGACGTCAGTACGAACATTGTACTGAGTATGAGAGGTATAAACAATAATATCACATCAATGAAATAAAGGAAGTATCAATAAGGAACATTTGTATCTGACTGTCAAATAGAAAGGAAGTGATGCATGCTAGCTTACTCATAATCATCATCATATCATATATGCAAAAATATATATAAGCTGCCCGTCCATATCGGATCAGTGTAAATAATCATTAGCCTACGTCCAGGCCTCCCGCATCCGGGGTGTCATCTCATGCCACCCACTAGTGGTGTCTGCCCATACCATCTGTCCATGGTGTATAGCTACTCGCCTTAGCGGTGACTTCCCGGCCAAATAGGCGCGGTGTTATATCAGCATCATTATCATAATATGCTCATCATAGTGCATGCATAAAGGCTAAAGGATAACTACGCTGTATCGGGGTGACGCATAGTCGTGATCCCCTGATTTCCTTATGGAGCACTCATTAACATCCTGCCTCACCTTAAAGGGAATAGTATATGAGGTGAGTGTAAGCAATAAATGTCATCATTGATGCGTTAGGAACATCATATTATGAACATCTATAACTTTTGTACTTTAACTCATTACCTTGTGTAGCTATTTGGGAATATAGACTCATATCTTTCCGGAACTTAAGAGATTCATGGAGAATAAAGAGAGTCATAATATAGGATTCATGCCATAGAAAGAAAGGACTAGCCTCACATACCTTTTGTGCTTAACTAATCTATCGTTCGCTTGGTTTCCTTTGGTGCCCACGTTCCTAATTTCAAGAGGAATCGCATTAACATTAGTTACTCGGCTATAATAACATTTCACTATTTCTAGGGAAAATTGGGCAGCACTTCCTTTGTTTATACTACTTTTCCCACATTCTATATCAACTCCAAAACGTTAATAACAACATTCCCAATAGCAACAACAATCATCATTTACCTACACTTACCACAATTCACCATTTCTCTTTGATTTCTCCACAATTATGGTCATAATTCATTATTGCACTTTTTCACAAATAATACTTATTCCATATTCTATATGTCGTACATAAGACATTTACAATCACAACATACCAATATTCATCATCCACCCCAAACTACCACTCAACAATGACACTATTCAAATATTCATGACCCAATTTCTATGTCTTTCCACAATCCAAGTGTTACAACTTTCAACCACTCAAACCATATAAAAGGGTCATAAAACTTACCTTAGATGATGGATGAACAACACTCAAGTGGAGCTTCTCTTCTTGCACCAAAACCCTAACTCACTTCTCTTGAGTTTTCTTGGCTTGGATGAACTTTTAATGGGTTTCATACACTTGATTCCATGGATTTGGTGTAGTAAATCTTGGGTTTCCTTTAGTTTCTTGTGGAAGAATGATGGAGAAGGTTCTAGAGGGTGCTTGGAGAGAGGAGAGTGGAAGATGAAATGAAATAAAATGAAGGAGGGTCTTTATATTAATTCAGTAAATCAGTCCCGACCAAGATGTACGGTGCGAGCGACGGAGCGTCGATTTGGCCGTCGAAGTCGTTAAATTTCCAGTGAGCAATCTGTCGTTTCTTTTCATCCGACAGTGAGAAGAACGGTCCGTCGAACAGATCGACGGAGCGTCGACCTGTTCGTCGAATGGTCTTCGCTCCAGCTCAATTTTACGGCACAATCGACGAAGCGTCGACTCGTCCGATGGTACAAAGAACGACTGTCGAACCCCCTTTCGCAGGACTGCGGTGAAGTTTTATTTAACGCGTTTTTCTCTCTTGCCTTTAACTTCTTTGGAATCTTAATTAGAGTTATTAAGTATCCCTTCTTACTTGTAGGGATATCATGTTCACCTTAACTTACGTTAGTCCCTTCACTGCTCAGCAACCCAAAGTTCCGAGGTGTAACAGTTGGGCTACTATACACTTGGCAGCCCCAGCGGCCCATCCCACCGCTATAACGGTGCCGCTCGGACGGTAAGGATGCCACCGTGGCGGACACCTACAGCACAGTTTCCCAAAATAAACACAATCTTAATCCGAAGTCCCGACTAATACCCGAGGTCATCTGCTCACAAACTACATACACAGACACATATAAAAACACGCTACGAACGCACTCGTGGCCTCGAAATTCCTAACGAATGTGTCGTTGACTAAGTCAATCACCGATACCTCAATTCTAACTTCCCAAACCAAGTCCTAAAATGCACCCGAGTGCATTGGGAACCAAACCAGATATGCACACAAGTTCTAAATGACCATCTGGACCTCTCAAAATCTACGAATTTGAAAAAAAGGTTCGTTTATCAAAAAGTCAACTCTGAGTCATCTCTTTTTCGCTTTAAGCCAAATTTTCCCCAAAGTCACCCATAATCAACACCGAGCACCCCGGGAAGTGTGCCAATAGTCCCCTTGGATCTGAAGTGCTGAAAATACTATAATGATTAATCGGGTCTTTATAGTTCAAATGGATTGATTGGCTAAGGTTTGATATATTAAAGCAAACCTGAAATCACGCAGATCAATAGAACAAGTGAAAGTAGGGTTATAAACAAATCACCACTATTATCATTAGCCTCACGGTGGGGGCCAAACTGTTTACCTTTTAAAAAGGTAACAATTCAATTTATATGCGGTTGAAGAATACGTGGTGTGATCTATTGATAAAGTAATGAAAAAAGCCATAACAAGCAAAGATTCGTATAGGGAAAGAAAAGAGATAACCTTGATTGATAATTGAGGGACATAATCAATTGGTCCGGTTTTGGAGCCTTTTTGTCTCGGACCCCAGCCAATCTTAAGATAATTTTATTAGCTTTAGTGATTACAGATCTAAGAGTATGAAATATGTGTGTAAAACGAGAATCCAATGCCTAATGAGAGGATTCCCCTCTAAATTTATAGTACAAGAGTTAGCGTTATAAGTGGTGACTTAATCTATTAAGGAGATAATGATCCTGACGATCTCAGGCGCCTCAACGGATGATAGCGTGACGACCGGCGATAAATTTGTTACAGGTCAGATTTCTCGTGTTTGTGTCAACTAGTGTGTTACACCTCGGAAATTTTTTCGTACTTGTGTGATGAGTAGAACAATGAAGGACTTGAGTGTATGGTGTTTTACTAAGTCGAGAATGGCTAATTTTGCATTTTTGGAAATAATAAAGTTGCAGAAAAAATTTCACCCAGTGGTCGTATATGGCACTATACGGCCCGTAAAGTGATTTATGGACCGTATAGTGCAATCGTCTTTCATTGCGTCAAAAATCTCAAGATTCTGTTAAGTGTTGAAATGGTTAAAGACGACCCAGAATACGGCCCGTAAATTGGTTTACGGACCGTAAACCAGGTCGTAAACCACCAGGTCCCTCAGCCAAGATTTTCTGTAAATGGTGAAAATGATTAAAAACGACTTGGAGGATGGCCCGTAAACTGGTTTACGGACCGTAAACCCCAGTCGTAAAGTGCCATGACACTCAGCCAAACCTTCTGTTTTTGAATTGCTTAAACACAATCATGGAAGACGGACCGTAAACCACAATACGGTCCGTAAACTGCAGTTTACGACCACTGTTCACCCGACAAGAATTCATTAAAGATCAGGTTTTGGGATTATTAAAAAGGGACCAAAGCTCACTTTATTACATTATTCATCCATACACTTCAAGAAAAGCTCCAGAACTCTCCACATACTTCATCCATAGAAATTCAAAGGAATCCAAGGAACATCAAGGACAACAACACTAAACCTATGAAATCAAGTGCAAAAACACATCAAGGGATCATCTAAGTCAAGTAATTCCCAAGAAGGTGAAACTAGGGTTTTGTCTAAGTGAAGCAATTCAACTTAAGGATTGTTCAACCACTATCCAAGGTAAGTTTCATGATTATTCCATGTTGTTTGAAGTATTGGAAAGCTTAGACACTTGAGATGTAGAAGAACATAGAAATAGGTCATTATTGAATGAATAGTGACATGAATGAATGATAGTGGAATTGAACTACGAATATTGGAGTGTTGTGAGTACAAATACGTTATAAATGATGTTTATATCATGAAACAAGCATTAAATGCAAGGATGAGCTAAAATCATTAAATAAGGGAAAATTGGAAGAAAATGGTGGATTTTGCTAAATGTACGTAAACGACGATTGTTGATTGCGATATTGTGAATAATGTTATGAATGTTGGGAGTTAATATACAACATAGAAAGTAGTATGAGCAAAAGAAGCGCTGTCCGACTTCTCCTAGAATTAGCGACACGTTCTTGTAGTTAGTATGCTAATGTTGATATGAATTCTTTATGAAGGTAACGACGCGATATTGAAGGAGAACGAGTGAGCGATATCTTAGCTAAACGACCAAGGTATGTGAGGCTAGTCCCTTCTTCCTGATGGCATGAATCTTGTAGCATGAAATTCCTATTCTCTTCATGAGTCCTTATAGTCCGAAAGGCTAAGAGTCTAACTCCTTAATGTCTATATAAGATGAGGAATACGATATGATGATGCTAGTATAATGATGATGTTAATTATCGCTTAAACTCACCTTATGTACTAGTTCCTTCAAGGTGAGGCAGAGTATCAATAGTTGTTCCATAATGGAATCGGGGGATCACGACCTTACGTCACCCCGATAGAATAAAGTTGTTCTTGAGCCTTATGCATGGATTACAATGAGATAAGTATTTTATGATGAGTATATTATTATTCTGAGCATTTTATGATAAGCATGACATGAGCATTTCACACCGTGCCTAGTTGGCAGGGCAGTCACCGCCAAGGCGGGCAGCTATACGGATACACCATGACCTTCGGGCATGGGCAGACACCACTAGTGGGCGGCATGAGATGGTACCCCGGACGCGGGAGGCCTGGACGCGGGCTAATATTATTGATTATCACACCGTTCCGACATGGACGGGCAGCTTGCATATGATGCATATATGTTATGAGGATGAGTATGAGTAAGATGGCACGCATGATTTCCTTTATGATTATCAGACAGATCCAGATATTTCACGTTGATGTTATCACTATGTTGTTGATGTTTTCTTTCATTGTTTATGCTTCTCATACTCAGTACAACATTCGTACTGACGTCCTTTATTCGGACGCTGTGTTCATGCCCACAGGTAGACAGAGAGGAGAGCTTGGCTCAGATCCTCAGTAGCAGTCAGCTGGTTGAAAGCACTCCATTGTCCGGAGGTGCTTAGATTATCCTTTTGGTATATATGTATATTTTGGGCACGACGGAGTCTTGTTCCGTCCATGTATATACAGTATGTTAGTAGAGGCTCGTAGATACGCAGTGTGGGTTAGATGGTCTCACAAGACGTTTTCATATGCATGTATATTATTTTGATGGCCGAAAGGCAATTGTATATAAAGTATTTATGTTTGTTTAATTATGATTTTCCTACAACTGGTATGTAAATTGATAAAAGAATATTAAATGAGCAAGATAAGTAGTAGAGTGAGCGGTGCTCGGTAACTAGCTCCGGGTACCCGTCGCGGCCCCTAACTGGGTTGTGACAGAAGTGGTATCAGAGCAGTTCGTCCTAGGAAGTGTCTGTGAGCCGTGTCTAGTAGAGTCTTGTTTATGGTGTGTTGCGCGCCACGCTAATAAACAAGAGGCTATAGGGCATTTAGGAAAATGACCATCCTTCTTCTCATGAAATCGTGCGATAGAGCCATGCTTAGGGTTATGTTATTCCTAAAAGTGCGTTATGGTTTCAGAAAATGCCGCCAAAGGGAAAAGGTACAGCTGCCCAGAAGGACAAAGCTACGACAAAGAGGCAGGCGGAAAGAGAGCCTCCGGCAAATGTAGAGGAAAGCGAATCGCAAAGTGAGGCCGCGCCCAATGTAGGAGAGCAGGGAGGAGCCTCAGCTCCGATTCCTCCAATGGGTGTTTCGGGTCAACAAGTGTCCGAGGCCATCCATTTATTGACACAATTGGTTGCCGCTCAGGCACAACGACAGGATGCGGGTCCAAGGGATCGTTCAGCTAGTACGAGAGCCCGTGACTTTATGGCCTTAAATCCTTCAAAATTCTTTGGGTCAAAGCTAGATGAAGATCCACAAAATTTTATTGATGAGATGTTGAGGACTTTAGAGATTATCCATGCTTCCGAGACTGAATCCGTGGAGTTGGCTTCTTATAGACTCCGCGATGTGGCGGTGTTATGGTATAAGAATTGGGTGATAACAAGAGGAGAAAATGTTCCACCTCCCGTGTGGAAAGAGTTTGTAGATGCCTTTATTCGTCACTACTTGCCACCCGAAGTCCGCCGAGCTAGAGCAGACAAGTTCCTGAATTTAAAGCAAAGGGGTATGAGTGCCCGAGAGTATAGCATGCAATTCAACTCATTGGCCCGATATGCTCCGACTATGGTGGCCGACATGGGAGACAGGATCTATAGATTTGTGAGTGGTCTGGAGACACATTTGTACAGAGATTGTTTGAAGGCCTCCTTGCAAGACGGGAAGGATATTTCCCGGATACAGGCCCATGCTCAGAATCTCGAGGGACGACAACGACAGCAACGAAGTGATCGTGATGGTGACAGATGACAAGGTAAGAGGGCTAGATCTATGGGAGAGAGCAGTGAGAATAGAGAGGGATCGAGACAGACACATCCCAGGCACTCAGGTCAGTCCGCGACTAGTGCGCCTCCCAGATTCTCAGACGGAAGGTTCGATCACTCTTTCCAGTCAAGACAGGGTCAGAGTTCGAGGGCCCCAAGTTCTCAGTATCAGGGAGATTTTAGTCAGAGGAGACCTCCAGTACCGCGGTGTAGCCAGTGTGGCAAATTACATTCCGGACGGTGTCGTCAGGGTTCGGATGCTTGTTATGCTTGCGGGCAAGTTGGTCACATGATGAGAGATTGCCCCTCAGCGAGAGATAGAGCTGGGACTCAGCCTACAGGTTCAGCAGCGGGTTCTTCTTCAGCACGCCTGACATCACAGACACCTCAGACTACAGCAGGTAGAGGCAGAGGTAGATGGGGAGCATCTACTTCAGGTGCTGTTCAGCCCCGTGTGTATGCTTTAGCTGGGCGACAGGATCTCGAGTCTTCCCCAGATGTTGTCACAGGTACCTTGACTATATTTTCCCGTGACGTATATGCTCTGATTGATCCAGGTTCTACCTTCTCATATATTACTCCGTATATCGCTGATTGTGTTTGGGTGAGACCCGAGCCAATTAAACCTTTCGAAGTATTCACTCCGGTTGGTGATCCTGTAATAGCGAGGCAAGTATATAAGAACTGTGTAGTCATTGTACGTAATCGTCAGACAAAGGCTGATTTGATTGAACTTCAGATGATAGATTTTGACGTAATTATGGGTATGGACTGGTTGGCGTCATGCTATGCTAATGTTTGTTGCCGAACAAAGGTAGTTCGGTTCAAATTTCTGGGAGAGCCCATACTCGAGTGGTAGGGTAATACAGTTTCCCCAAAGGGTAGGTTTATTTCCTACCTTAAGGCGAGAAAGATGATAACCAAGGGTTATATTTGTCATCTAGTTCGGGTTCATGACACGGAAGCGGAAGTGCCAACTTTCCAGTCTGTCCCGGTAGTGAATGAATTCCCAGATGTGTTTCCCGACGAGTTACCAGGCCTTCCTCCAGAAAGGGAAATCGATTTTGCTATTGATGTAGTACCCAACACCGAGCCTATTTCTATTCCTCCCTATCGAATGGCTCGAGCAGAGTTGAAACAGCTAAAGGCACAGTTGAAAGACTTACTCGAGAAGGGTTTTATTAGACCCAGTTCATCACCGTGGGGAGCACCGGTCTTGTTTGTGCGAAAGAAAGATGGGTCGCTACGAATGTGTATCGATTATAGACAGTTGAACAGGGTGACTGTGAAGAACAGATATCCCCTTCCCAGAATCGACAACTTGTTCGATCAATTACAAGGTGCTAAGTGGTTTTCTAAGATAGACCTAAGATCGGGTTATCATCAAGTGGGGATCAGAGAAGAAGACATTCCCAAGACAGCCTTCAGAACGAGGTACGACCATTACGAGTTCCGAGTGATGTCGTTTGGGTTGACAAACGCCCCGGCGGTGTTCATGAATTTAATGAATAATGTGTTCAGGCCGTTCTTGGATCTTTTTGTGATAGTGTTTATCGACGATATCCTGGTATATTCTCGCACAGAGTTAGAACATGCAGATCATCTAAGAATTGTTCTTGGCGTTCTTCGAGATCGGGAATTGTATGCAAAGTTTTCGAAGTGCGAGTTTTGGCTAAAATCCGTGGCATTTCTACGTCATGTTATTTCAGATGATGGTATCCGAGTCGACACTCAGAAAATAGAAGCTGTGAAGACTTGGCCAAGGCCTACGTCACCTACGAAAGTTCGTAGTTTTCTTGGGTTAGCAGGGTATTACAGGAGATTTGTAGAGGGATTCTCATCTATTTCAGCCCCATTGACGAAGTTAACTCAGAAGTTGGCTAAATTCCAGTGGAATGATGCCCGTGAGCGTAGTTTCCAAGAGTTGAAAAACAGGTTGACCTCAGCGCCAGTGCTAACACTTCCGGAAGGGTCCGATGGCTATGTCGTATATTGTGATGCCTCCGGTGTGGGAATAGGATGCGTATTGATGCAGCATGGGAGAGTCATTGCATATGCCTCGAGACAGTTGCGAAGGCATGAACAGAATTATCCGACTCATGATCTCGAATTGGCCGCGGTTATCCATGCCTTAAAAATATGGAGGCACTACTTGTATGGTGTACGTGTTGACATCTATAGGGATCACAAAAGCCTCCAATATATTTTCTAACAGAAGCAGTTGAACCTGCGGCAAAGGCGATGGTTAGAATTACTAAAGGATTATGATGTGAACATTCTATATCATCCAGGGAAGGCGAATGTAGTGGCAGATGCACTTAGCCGCCGATCGATGGGTAGTTTATGTGGAGTTCCTTCGGAAAAGTAGGAAATGGTTCGTGAGCTCCATCAACTAGCAAGTCTCGGCGTACGTGCGACTGATGCAGGAGATGCAAGTATTAGCATCAATGACCCCACAGTTTCATCATTGAATCTAGAAGTGAAGGAACGACAATATGAGGATTCCCAGCTAAGTCATTATCGAGATCTAGCTCACGAAAAAGAAAAGTCTCCATTCGAAGTTTCCATAGATGGGGTCCTTAGATATCGGGGCAGGTTATGTGTACCGGATGTGGCAAACTTACGCCAACGGATTTTAGAGGAAGCACATCATTCCCGGTATTCTATCCATCCAGGTGCAACCAAGATGTACCACGACCTTAATTTGCTATATTGGTGGGATGGCATGAAGCGAGACATAGCGGGGTTTGTAGCCCAATGTCCAAATTGTCAGCAGGTGAAAGCCGAACAACAAAAGCCAGGAGGTTTATTGCAAGCAATGGAAATTCCTACGTGGAAATGGGAAGAAATTAATATTGATTTTGTGGTAGGATTACCCCGTACGCGAGGGAAGTATGATTCTATATGGGCGATCGTGGACAGGCTCACAAAAGCAGCTCAGTTTCTCCCCGTCAGGACTACGTATTCAGCGGAAGACTATGCTAAATTGTATCTCAAGGAGATTGTACGACTTCATGGTATTCCTTTGGCCATTATCACGGATAGAGGGGCGCAGTTCACAGCCAAATTCTGGAAGTCCTTTCAAGAAGGTCTAGGTACTCGAGTTAAGCTCAGCACGACGTTCCACCCACAGACCGACGGGCAAGCCGAGCGCACTATTCAGACCTTAGAAGATATGCTACCAGCATGTGTGCTGGACTTCGATGGTAGTTGGGATGAGCATTTGCCTCTTATTGAATTTGCCTATAATAACAACTATCATTCCAGTATCCAAATGGCCCCGTATGAAGCCTTATATGGAAGAAAATGCAGATCTCCAATTGGATGGTTTGAAACCGGAGAAGTACAATTGATGGGCCCGACTTGGTCCAACAAGCAGTTGAAAAGGTTAAAGTGATTCGAGACCGACTGTTAACAGCTCAAAGTCGCCAAAAGTCTTATGCGGACAACCGCCGACGGTATTTAGAATTTCAAGCTAATGATTGGGTATTCCTGAAAGTTTCACCAATGAAGGGAGTAATGAGGTTCGGAAAAAAGGGGAAATTGAGTCCAAGATACATTGGACCTTATCGAATCATCCGCAAGGTGGGAAGAGTAGCCTATGAGTTGGACTTGCCTTCAGAGCTCGAATCTGTACACCCAGTATTCCATGTTTCGATGCTCCGCAAGTGTATTGGAGACCTCACGAGGATTGTTCCGATTGATGATGTACAAGTGACAGAGAAGTTGACATACGAAGAAGTGCCCATTGCTATTTTGGATAGACAAGTGCGAAGGCTTCGGAATAAAAAGGTTGCTTCAGTCAAAGTGCTATGGCGGAACAATAATCAGGAAGAAATGACTTGGGAAGCGGAGGAAAAGATGAAATCTATGTACCCCCATTTGTTCCAATCCCCAGAAGAGATTCAAAATGAGACGTCGACGATATGAGGTACGAATGTTTTAATTTTATGTTTTTGGTCGTGTGTGGCCATAAATGTGTTGATATTGTGACATAGCCCTGTGAGGCGATGATATTATGGGTCGTTGTGGTAAATTGGTAGTGCCAAATTACAAAGGGAACTCTGGCAAAAGTTTTCTAGAATCCCCGAGTGTCGAACATTCGAGGACGAATGTTCCAAAAGGGGGGAAGAATGTTACACCTCAGAAATTTTTTCGTACTTGTGTGATGAGTAGAACAATGAAGGACTTGAGTGTATGGTGTTTTACTAAGTTGAGAATGGATAATTTTGCATTTTTGGAAATAATAAAGTTGCAGAAAAATTTTCACCCAGTGGTCGTATATGGCACTATACGGCCCGTAAAGTGATTTACGGACCGTATAGTGCAATCGTCTTTCATTGCGTCAAAAATCTCAAGATTCTGTTAAGTGTTGAAATGGTTAAAGACGACCCAGAATACGGCCCGTAAACTGGTTTACGGACCGTAAACCAGGTCGTAAACCACCAGGTCCCTCAGCCAAGACTTTCTGTAAATGGTGAAAATGATTAAAAATGACTTGGAGGACAGCCCGTAAACTGGTTTACGGACCGTAAACCCCAGTCGTAAAGTGCCATGACACTCAGCCAAACCTTCTGTTTTTGAATTACTTAAACACGATCATGGAAGACGGACCGTAAACCACAATACGGTCTGTAAACTGCAGTTTACGACCACTGTTCACCCGATGAGAATTCATTAAAGATCAGGTTTTGGGATTATTAAAAAGGGACCAAAGCTCACTTTATTTCATTATTCATCCATACACTTCAAGAAAAGCTCCAAAACTCTCCACATACTTCATCCATAGAAATTCAAAGGAATCCAAGGAACATCAAGGACAACAACACTAAACCTATGAAATCAAGTGCAAAAACACATCAAGGGATCATCTAAGTCAAGTAATTCCCAAGAAGGTGAAACTAGGGTTTTTCTACGTGAAGCAATTCAACTTAAGGATTGTTCAACCACTATCCAAGGTAAGTTTCATGATTATTCCATGTTGTTTGAAGTATTGGAAAGCTTAGACACTTGAGATGTAGAAGAACATAGAAATAGGGCATTATTGAATGAATAGTGACATGAATGAATGATAGTGGAATTGAACTACGAATATTGGAGTGTTGTGAGTACAAATACGTTATAAATGATGTTTATATCATGAAACAATCATTAAATGAAAGGATGAGCTAAAATCATTAAATAAGGGAAAATTGGAAGAAAATGGTGGATTTTGCTAAATGTACGTAAACGACGATTGTTGATTGCGATATTGTGAATAATGTTATGAATGTTGGGAGTTAATATACAACATGGAAAGTAGTATGAGCAAAAGAAGTGCTGTCCGACTTCTCCTAGAATTAGCGATGCGTTCTTGTAGTTAGTATGCTAATGTTGATATGAATTCTTTATGAAGGTAACGACGCGATATTGAAGGAGAACGAGTGCGCGATATCTTAGCTAAACGACCAAGGTATGTGAGGCTAGTCCCTTCTTCCTGATGGCATGAATCTTGTAGCACGAAATTCCTATTCTCTTCATGAGTCCTTATAGTCCGAAAGGCTAAGAGTCTAACTCCTTAATGTCTATATAAGATGAGGAATACGATATGATGATGCTAGTATAATGATGATGTTAATTATCGCTTACACTCACCTTATGTACTAGTTCCTTCAAGGTGAGGCAGAGTATCAATAGTTGTTCCATAATGGAATCGGGGGATCACGACCTTACGTCACCCCGATAGAATAAAGTTGATCTTGAGCCTTATGCATATATTACAATGAGATAAGTATTTTATGATGAGTATATTATTATTATGAGCATTTTATGATAAGCATGACATGAGCATTTCACACCGTGCCTAGTTGGCCGGGCAGTCACCGCGGCAGACACCACTAGTGGGCGGCATGAGATGGTACCCCGGACGCGGGAGGCCTGGACGCGGGGTAATATTATTGATTATCACACCGTTCCGACATGGACGGGCAGCTTGCATATGATGCATATATGTTATGAGGATGAGTATGAGTAAGATGGCACACATGATTTCCTTTATGATTATCAGACAGATCCAGATATTTCACGTTGATGTTATCACTATGTTGTTGATGTTTTCTTTCATTGTTTATGCTTCTCATACTCAGTACAACATTCGTACTGACGTCCTTTATTCGGACGCTGTGTTCATGCCCACAGGTAGACAGAGAGGAGAGCTTGGCTCAGATCCTCAGTAGCAGTCAGCTGGTTGAAAGCACTCCATTGTCCGGAGGTGCTTAGATTATCCTTTTGGTATATATGTATATTTTGGGCACGACGGAGTCTTGTTCCGTCCATGTATATACAGTATGTTAGTAGAGGCTCGTAGATACGCAGTGTGGGTTAGATGGTCTCACAAGACGTTTTCATATGCATGTATATTATTTTGATGGCCGAAAGGCAATTGTATATAAAGTATTTATGTTTGTTTAATTATGATTTCCCTACAACTGGTATGTAAATTGATAAAAGAATATTAAATGAGCAAGATAAGTAGTAGAGTGAGCGGTGCTCGGTAAATAGCTCCGGGTACCCGTCGCGGCCCCTAACTGGGTCGTGACATAGTGTCACAGCCCAACTGGAGGGCTATGCCGGACACCCAGAATCTGACCTCCTAGATACCACAAAACATACATAACATAACTGCTCATGCTCATCCTGGGCCATCTGAGGGAGCTCACAATATGATCTGCTGACTGATAGATATCATAAACTGGAGGGTCACAGCCCTAAAAAAATTTATATACATGCATCACTAAACTGAACCGGGGTACAAGCCGACAAGGCTACCCGATAACACTATGTAACCATACATATGCTAAGTGGGCTACACTGTCTGACTGAATATAAGCGTCTATGAGCCTCTACTAACATACTGGACATGCTATGGGTGGGATAGAGCCCCTGCCCTACCCATATACATCAAAACATATACCCGGTCTAGACAGAAACTCCGGCAAGAGAGGAGTGCTCTGCTATCCAGCTAAAGAAGTAGCCTAAGGAGGTGATCTGTCTTCCTGGTTATCTGAACCTGCAGGCATGAACGCAGCCCCCCGAACAATAGGGGAGTCAGTACGGATAATGTACTGAGTATGTAAGTAAGAATAGTAACATACACATAGGAGTCATGAAGAAAATCTGAAGATCATAAACTAAACTGACTACCTGAATACATCTGTATGTCTGACTGTCTGGACATATCTGTATGAATGCCTCTATATGTCTGACTATCTAAACATATATGTATAAATGCATCTGCTTACTGAAAATGCCTCTAAGGGCGTATGATATGCATAGGTCATAGTGCTGAGGAACGTAAGGCCCGATCCATATCCCATCATCAAACAGGCCCCTTCGGGCATAATAGCATAATGGCCCCTTCGGGCATAATAGCATATGGCCCCTTTGGGCATCATAAGCATCATCACTGTACACCAGCTGATCAGGTAGTAATGCGTATATAACGCATCACCCTTTTCCCATACCCCATATATATGTATAAAAAAATATATGCGTATATAACACCGTCTGGTCACGGGTCAATATGCATATATGTAAATGCATGCAATGTATAAATGTGGACTAACATTATCATAATAAAAACTCAAGACCCATGAACAGAAGAAACAATCATAACAAAAGGGTACAGGATTATCAAGAATGGGTATACTCCTAATACTTCTAAGAGTAGAGTAATATGGAGACTCGAGTATTCATTGTCCGCTGATAACATAGGATTATGTCAAAAAGAAAGAAAGGAAAGCCTTAACATACCTTTTTGGTCTCCATAGCTTTAACTATTCAACGCTTGGCCTTCCAGGCTCACAAATCTATATTCAAGAAAATTTATACTGTTGTTAGACTCATTTTCACAGGCCTTTCTTAAGCCCTCAAACTAACTCTTTCTAGAATCTGCCGAAATTTCTGCAGTATCTCCCCTGTTTATATCCCTAGCCCGAAATCGCAATACCAACAACCAACAACAACAATAATACTAACATCATCAACACCATCATTAATATCAAAATATTCCAGAAAACATCCCACACGATGTTTATCTAATTTCTCAACCCACAACTTTATTATACGACCCCTTAATCACTCTATCTTCGTGAATAAACCAAAAGTAATATTAATAAGGAGAGATTCATATCTTATTCTCTTTAGAACAGTAATATCTTCAATATCTACCATGAATCCAAGCCCATAATCCACTGCAAAATAATTCTATAACCGTAACTATGCGTTAGCCGAGCCTTGATTAGCAAAAAATCACTTCAAACCCTCACTTTTTATGACATATTTGCCCCTTTATGTGTGCTGGGCTTTAGGATCTATTTTTGGTGCAGAAAAATGGGGTCTTGACCCTTTTATAGGTGGGTAAAGTCGGTGGCACTGTAGCAGTTACTGTAGCGCACGTTTTTTGCTCTGTCAGCCTAACTTGTAACGTTCATAATTCTCTATTCCGATATCGTATCGATGAGCAGTTTGTTGCGTTGGAAACTAGACTCGACAAAATTCATTTTAGGCTTTTGAAACACCTTAAAACCCCCAATATACTTGGAGATATACCACTCCAAAGTTGATCCAAAATTCTGTTAACTTTTTTTCAAATTTTTGACAAACTTATTTTCTTCGATTTGCTTGATCCCAGATCCTTTAGACTCTTGCATAACACTTGGTAAGAGTATTCATTAAATTTATAAGGGTTCCATGACCTCTTCGAGCTTCCTTTAGTTTACTCACAACGCATATGACGTGGATTTTTTTTGAAGTGTAACAACTAGCCTCCCTCCGGTTCATGATCCCTCGGGTTTTACTCTAACTGACTGTTTGGACCTGAACCTACGTTACATCACAAAGCCAACTCATATCTTTTTCCGACCTTCTATCGGTGGCACAAAATATTTTACCCCAATTTATACTATATACAGGTACCTATGGGGATATATTCAACTAGCTTCTACTAACAAATGAGCTATAAAGGTGAGCGAGAAACTATTTAAGGAAGAGCTTAGCATAGTAAATAGGATTGTGCTTCAAAAGGCTCAATTAGAACTGAAGAAATATCTTAATTTGGAGGAACAATTTTTGAAAAAAATAGCTAGATTGACTTGGTATGCAGAGGGGGACAAAAGCACAAGCCTTTTCCATAATTATGTCAATGGGAAGAGGAATAAGCTATATCTGAATGGGATATAGGATGGAAATGGAAACGGGTTGGACGATATGGAACTAATAACTGAGGAAGCTGTTAATTTCTTCCAGAAATAGTTTACTCAGAATGGTGTTGTAAATTACTTTGAACTGCTTCTCTGTTTTCCTTCAATGGTAACTCATGAGAATAACATGGAGTTATTTACATATCCCTCTAAGGAGGATGTCACACTCTAAGCACGAATGGGGCAGACATGCTCTATATGCAACTATTATGAACCTGTAACAGACTGTGTGACGTAACTTGAGAGACAAATGAGAAATATAAGTGACTTTTATATATAAAAGTGGCCATTGGCCTGACGCAAAAAACTGATGTACAACTGAATCCACTTAAACCTACTAATAGTGTCTATGAAGCCTCTATGAATACCTATAATAAGAAAAACTGATACAAGTGTTAGTATAGGGCCCCAATTTACCCGCAATTTCTAACAGGCCCCAATCTACCCGCAATCTCTAACATCAATAAGGACACTATACCTAACTCAGCTCTAGATTAAAATTGAGCTTACAACCCTTGTACTGAACATCTGCACTATCTAGCGAGCAAGTCTGCCAACTTGTATATTGATAACTTCCAAATCCACCCTATTAATTAGAATGAGCACGGTCGTATGCAAATATATTTTACCCAACTATGAGTCGGGGTCGAATCCCACAGAGAATAATATGTAGGCGATTAGGAAAAGTAGGAATTTTTACCAACTACGCTAAAGCCAAACGATGGATAATATTTTGGTTTTGTTTGAGAGAAAATTATAACTAATGCAAAAATGTAAACTAACCTAGAAAGCAAGTAAAATGATCAATGGCCACAAGCATGGATACAAGGGAGACTACGCTCAAGTAACGATCCAATGTATTTCAGGATTTACAAATAATGGTGAATTTATATTACTTAGCCTCGGATAATGACTCTAAATTAGCTTCTTCCGAAGACTAACTAGACTACCTAATTGAATATCCCTAAAGCAATTAGGAGCATTAAGAACACCCGAATATGGCTACAAGTGGTGTCGCCTATTCCTAGGTCGATTTCGATTAGATGAGGGTTAACGCCCCAAATTCTTGTTAATTAATCTTTCCCAATCCCGAGTTTGCCTCTTCCAAGTTTAAACCGAAATAAATGGGCAAGTCTTAGGGTTAGCTACTCCCTTAAGAATCATTCAAAATGAGATTAATTAAAGAAACAATAACTCACTTCATTAGGAATAAAATCATTCAACACATAAGCAAAACAAGAGATTCAATCCCAACTTAAACAATATATACTTCCATAAACAAGGTTCAAGTATTGAAATGAAATACTACACACATAAATATTCAATACCAAACAAGAAATTGAAGAAAGGATTAAGAATATCTCATTAAAGTGCTTCCAATCTTCTCCTCCAATGTGTTGGTGTGAAACCCTAGCCTCCAAGGACTTGTGTTGAGCCAAAGATGAAAATATTTTGCCCCATAGTCTTCCTTTTATGTTTCCCAATTTTTCCAAGTCCAAAAAAATGACAAAATATGCCCCAGATTTTCGTTTTTGCAGTTCTGCCCGTGTTTTGCAAATCTGTCCCGTTTTTGCAAAACTGTCCACTTTTGACAGTTTTGCAAAACTGTGCAGTTTAGTCCAATTTGACCACTTTTTGACTTTATTTTCACTTGGTTTCTTCCGATCACTTCTAAATCACATAAACCTGTAAAATAGATGTAAATGATATTAAATGCACTATTTTCTCAAGCAAACATAGCAAAAATATAAGATTAAAGAAGAGATAAATTGGTAAAATACCAACTTATCAAACCCCCAAACTTAAACTATTGCTTGTCCTCAAGCAATTCAAAACATACAATCTCTTTCGAAGAAATCGACTCAATAGTGCACCAACATCATACCAAGTTAAAAAGTCTACTTTGAGCACAAAAACGTGACTTTGATTGGTACCAACAATTAATTCAAAACATATGAATCACCAACTTCTTCTTAAAAACTTCATTTTCCTTTCAAGTGCTCAAACACCAAGTTAATCAAAGTAGCAATCAAGTCATGACACTAAAGCTTCAAAATTTGCCTCCTTATCACAAAACAACTTTATTTTGTTCATTCCTCTCAATTGGAAAATGAAACAATTTCACAACTTAAATTCTCATGTGTCCTCACACTCAAGAGAGAATCCCACACTTAGAAAATGTACTTCAAAACACAAATGGGATATTAAATAGAAAGAATTAACTCTCTTCTCTCACAAAGATGTTCAATTGCACAAGTAGTACCATAAGCTTGCCCTTCATGTATTTCTCCACTAATATAGACACACTTGGTTCAAAATCAATTAGGACTTAAAGGGTTGTAATGTAGGCTTTTAGTTAAGGTAGGGAAATAATTTGGAAATAGTGACTCAAAAACCTCCCTAAGCACTACAATTTTCAACAATCAAAGCACACTTCCTTTCAAGCTTTTCCACCATTTTTTTCATTTTTCATTTCGCCAACTAGTCTTCCCTTTATTCACAACTCTTTATTATTCCTTCCTTTATTTTTATTTTTTTATTTTTCAAAATAACAAGGAAGTTTCCAAATTTTTTTTTCTACTACTTCAGTTTTTTCTTTCACCTTAAAGTAACTCCCACATCACAACTTTTTCCAACTATCACCCTCAAACTTAGGCTTTTAGCCTACGTTTGCACTTTCAACGCACTTAAGGAGGTAGGGTACCAAAAGATGGATCAATGAAGAACAAAAGGTTAAAGCTTGTAACATGGTTGCCAAAGAAAAGGTTAAAGGCTCAAAAGGGGTTGACTAGGGAAAATATGCAAGGGTAGGAAATTTAAGGCAAAACGATCCAAAGAAGGCCTAACATCATTTTTCAAACCAAGTGTAACCTAGAATTTCACCTTGAAAATTCCGGGCAAGTTCTAGACCACAAGTAATGTAAAAGAACTCACAAAAAACTCACCACACATGGCACATGATAATCCAAGTAGAATATGTATCCAAAACCCAATTGAAACAAATGAACTCAAAGAAAGTCACTTATAGCCTAAAAAGACTAATTAGTGAAAGTAAGAGCCAAAAATTGAGTCTAAAAGTCCCAACAAGAATCCTTCCTTCAATCATTTTTCTTTTTCAAAATTCAAGAATTCATATGCCAAGGTTTAAATATATTGGTACCAAGCAAGCCAAAATTGCTCAAGGGGAACACCATTTTTACTCCTAAACCACCTAACTAAGAACGGAAATAAAATAATAAAAGTGACTAATCCACAACATGCCAACAAAAAAAAAATTCAAAACTTTGAGCAAGTTCCATTTATAACAACAACTATCCATAGCCAAACCAACAGTCACAAAATAAGCCCGACAAGGGCACACAATTAAGCATAACCAAAATATAATGTGTTACCACATGCCACCCCCATCTAAAAATATTGCAGTGTCCTCATTGCACATAATCAAAACAAAACATAAAAATAGATTTTTTTTTTTGTGCAACTGGACAGTTTTGCAAAAAAACTGGACAGTTTTGCAGAAACTGGACAGTTCTACAGAAACTGGACAGTTCTGCAGAAACTGGACAGTTCTGCACAAACTGTTCAATTTTGCAAAAAACTGGACAGTTTTGCAAAAACTGTGCAAAACAGTTCTATTAACAGTGCTACAATTTTCAGGAGCTACTGGTTTGGGGCTGTCCGGTAATCCGACCTGCTCAAAACAACTCCAAAAATTCATAAACTTTGCAGATTAGTCAAAAACTATAAACTAAACTATTCTAAAAAATAAAATTTCAAAAACGATTTAAATTTTTTAAAACGATGGGTTGCCTCCCACCAAGCGCTTAAGTTAACGTCGCGGCACGACGGCTACCTTTACCGCTTTTCTCGCCATTTGGAGCTTATGAATTGGGCACCCAACTTGGACTCAAGTTTGTGACCACGAGCGGTGGGGGGTGGTAAGTAGATGAACAAGCCAAACGTTAATTTCTTCATTCTGAACTTCTTGGCTTTCAAATGAGGAATGTCATTTTGCCTTCTTACTCTTTCGAATTGCAAGATGTAAGGCACTTGTCTTTCTTCTTCACCATCCAACATGGATGTATGTGGCTCAATTCCCATATCACCATACAAATCCAATGTTGAAAATTGCTTGGAGTGAGACTTCAACCTCCCGATTTGCAAACATTTCCGGATTTTGACATTCTCATTTTCCCCCAAACTAGAGTCAACTTCCACCATTTTTCTCAAGACAACGGTTGACTCTAATTTCTTTTCTTCTTTGGCATCTCTAATGAAAATGGATTCGTTTGGAGGATTTTCAATTCTTGATTCCTCCTTTTCATGATTGGCCTCCAACATGGGCATTCTCTCCTCATATTCAGCATTTGAGAATTCTTCTTGATTTTGTTCAAATGCCCACGGAAGATTTTTGTATTCATTCATCAAGCCATTTTGGAGACTAGTTTCCAAGTACTCCTTCAAGGTTTTTTGCTTTTCATTTCCTCCTTCAAGTAGGCATTCCATCATGAGCTTGAACTCTCCATTTTGTCCATTCTCAACTTCTTCCACTTCCATTTCCCTATCATTGTCACTACAAAAAGTAGAATCGTCATAGTGGCGGTTCGGGGAAGGGAAGGACACATAAGCACAATTAGCCCAATGGCCATTTTGCCGACCACATCTATCACATATGCTCCACTCATGTGTTCGAGATTGTGCGCACAATCCTCCCCCGGGAGACTTTAAACAATTTTGCCAAGAGTGAGGTCCTCCACAATAGGGACAAGGGTCATCAAAGTATGAACAACTTCCATCCGACCAATTTTCATTATATGATGCCATTTTGTTTTTAGCAAATGCAAAAACTGGACAGTTTTGCAGAAGCAAAAGCTGGACAGTTTTTTCAGAAACTGGACAGTTTTGCAGAAGCAAAATCTGGACAGTTTTTCAGAAACTGGACAGTTTTGCAGAAGCAAAATCTGGACAGTTTTTCAGAAACTGGACAGTTTTTTTTTTTTTAGCAAAAACTGGACAGTTTTGCAGAACTGTACAATTTGGCAAAAACTGATCAGTTTTTTTTTTATTATTTATATAAAGCAAAGAAAGTTTGGACCAAAGCAAGTTAGCTTAAATCCCAAACTAACCCGAATACGCCAAATTGTTCCCCGGCAACGGCACCATTTTTGATAACGTCCAAATCCACCCTATTAATTAGAATGAGCACGGTCGTATGCAAATATATTTTACCCAACTATGAGTCGGGGTCGAATCCCACAGAGAACAATATGTAGGCGATTAGGAAAAGTAGGAATTTTTACCAACTACGCTAAAGCCAAACGATGGATAATATTTTGGTTTTGTTTGAGAGAAAATTATAACTAATGCAAAAATGTAAACTAACCTAGAAAGCAAGTAAAATGATCAATGGCCACAAGCATGGATACAAGGGAGACTACGCTCAAGTAACGATCCAATGTATTTCATGATTTACAAATAATGGTGAATTTATATTACTTAGCCTCGGATAATGACTCTAAATTAGCTTCTTCCGAAGACTAACTAGACTACCTAATTGAATATCCCTAAAGCAATTAGGAGCATTAAGAACACCCGAATATGGCTACAAGTGGTGTCGCCTATTCCTAGGTCGATTTCCATTAGATGAGGGTTAACGCCCCAAATTCTTGTTAATTAATCTTTCCCAATCCCGAGTTTGCCTCTTCCAAGTTTAAACCGAAATAAATGGGCAAGTCTTAGGGTTAGCTACTCCCTTAAGAATCATTCAAAATGAGATTAATTAAAGAAACAATAACTCACTTCATTAGGAATAAAATCATTCAACACATAAGCAAAACAAGAGATTCAATCCAAACTTAAACAATATATACTTCCATAAACAAGGTTCAAGTATTGAAATGAAATACTACACACATAAATATTCAATACCAAACAAGAAATTGAAGAAAGGATTAAGAATATCTCATTAAAGTTCTTCCAATCTTCTCCTCCAATGTGTTGGTGTGAAACCCTAGCCTCCAAGGACTTGTGTTGAGCCAAAGATGAAAATATTTTGCCCCCTAGTATGTCCAATTTTGTCCAATTTGACCTCTTTTTGACTTTATTTTCACTTGGTTTCCTCCGATCACTTCTAAATCACATAAACCTGTAAAATAGATGTAAATGATATTAAATGCACTATTTTCTCAAGCAAACATAGCAAAAATATAAGATTAAAGAAGAGATAAATTGGTAAAATACCAACTTATCATATATCTGGACCTACAATTTTGAAAATAACAAATGCAACATCCTTGAGAAAAGAGACGTCAGTACAGAAAGCTTGTACCTAATATGTAAGGCTAAATGAATAATCATTTGAAAGAAAATCAAGTGTAAGTGTCACACCTCGGAAATTTCGCGTCATTGCACTGTGGATAGACTAACGTAAGTTAAGGTGATCATGACGTCCTTATGACTTTAAGGAGAGTATTTAGTAGCTTTAAAGTGTATGCGACAAGATTTTGAAGTCATATGAACCGGAGAAATTAAGTTCGTGGAAGTGAAGTATAAGTTGTGTTTGGGAAGGTTTAACAATTATTGAGTTGATGATTATTTAGTAATGTCTGGAGACAAAGCTATAGGGCTCTTTATATGGTTAATAAAGTGCGAGGAAAGTTCCAAGAAGGTTACGCAAGGATTGGAAGTCAAACGAATCAACGAGAACAATTTCAGGAAAAAGGAGTTATACGACCACTTATACGGTCCGTATAAGGGTCCGTATAATAGTTACAGTGAAGGGTCCGTATAATAGGTACAATCGGGCAGCTTTAATTTATTTTTATAAATAGATGACCCAAGTCCTTATTTCTTATTTCCCATATTCTCCACACCTCTTGAGAGTTTTAGAATATTCCTCACACCATATCAATATAAATCCAAGAGAAATCAAGGATTAAACACCAAGAATCAAGAGAATCAAGTGTAGCGAAGTTCACTAGGGTTTGTGGTAGGTAATATTTCCTTTGGAATTGAAGTTGGGGTTTCTCTCAAGTGAAGTATATGCATAATTTCATCCTTATGTGATCAAAGGTGAGATTCCCATCTATTTCATGTTATTAAGAGTATTTGAGTGGTTGAATGACTTGGATGAGAGAAGAAAGTAGAATATGAAGCTTAACATGGAAAAATGATATTTTGAGTAGTAAATTAACTTAATTCATGATTCTTAGTACGATATGAGTATAATATTTTTATGGTTTATAATAAGGATGTTGAGGAAGTATTATACGAGGATGGATATGCTGTTGTGTTATAGTTATGATTGTGGATGACTTTGAAAGGGAGTTTTGAGAATTGAACATTGCTTAACTTGAAGAAGTCCATTGATTATAGTATTGTGGGTATTGATATTGATGTTTGAGAGTTATTTATTATATGGAGAAAGTTGTCGAAACAAAGGAAATGCTGCCCAATTTTCGTTAGCCTTTTAGTCTCTTTAGCTTAATCTTAAGCATGTTTCTAATGATCTAATTTTAGTACGAATCCTCTGGAATGTAGAATCGTGAGATTGGAAGGAGAGTGTTTAGTCATTGAGGAGACGCAAAGGTATGTAAGGCTAGTCCCCTTTCTTTCAAAGGCATGACTCCTATATTGCGATTTCCTATATATGTTCTCATGACCTTCTTACATTCCTAAAGTTGAAAGTCCAAGATTATGAAGAGCTTTTTATGGGACAAAGATAAGATGTGTTCTATGATAATGATGATAAATCTATTTCTAGAGATTCTGAAGATTATTAGTTGATGCTATTATGAGACTAATGATCTTACTTCATGATTTCATTGATGTTATTCCTTGTTGTGATCTCACTCTATGATATTAGTTCCTTCAAGGTGAGATATAGCGATGACGATTATTTCATAATGTAATCGGAGGCTACCGACCTTTCGTTACTCCGATAGAGTTATAGCTTTTAGTTGAGCTCTCATGCATGCTTTACGTTATGAATATGTAAGTGAATATGTAAGATTATACCGGGCCTAGTTGGCCGGGTAGACACCATTACGGTAGGCGCAGTGGGCGGCTTATGATGATGATTACATTGGGCCTTGTTAGACGGGCAGTCACCACTAGTGGGCAGCGTGAGATGATTACCCCGGACGCGGGCTAATGTTGATATTTGATTCAGACACTTTACTTATGTATATGAATATATGATATGATGTTTTTTTTTTATAAAAGTAGCATGCACGACTCCGACTTAAGAGGCAATTAGTACAGGTTATTCTTCATCTTATGGTCTTTTATTTCTTTATTATGTTATTAAGCGTGCCTTACATACTCAATACATTTTTCATAATGACGTCCTTTCCTTTATGGACGCTACGTTCATAATCGCAGGTAGACAGGGAGATGGTCCGGACACCTAGGCTCTTTCTCAGCACATATACAGGAGCACTCTACTACTCTGGAGTTGCCGCTTATTGGTATATTCTTTTGTGTACATATTTGGGACATAGCGGGGTCCTGTCCCGTTCTTATGATTTCAGTACTCCAGTTAGAGGCTCGTAGATACATATGTGTGGGTAGTAGATGTCTCTTGGTCTTCTTAGTGTATATCTTGTATATCATTTTGTAGCCCCATAGACTTGCTTATATATAAACGTTTGAGGAGTAATGTAAGATCATTTCATATTAAATATTGATGGTTGAAAGTTGTATTTGTACAGGATGAGGCAGATGATGAATGAGAAGTGGTGCTCGGTAGGCTAGCTTCGGGTACCTGTCGTGGCCCTCTAGTTGGGTCGTGACAGTAAGCATAAGTACTAGAAATAACTTGTGGGTACAACATGCATATATACCACTTAGGCCTATCTTCTCTATATATATGCCTCGTAGGGCTATCTGGTGTATCAATTCCTTTTAGGGATATCCTGTGTGTATATGCCACATAGGGCTATCATGTGTATATATGCACTTAGGGCTATTCTCTATATGATGTAACGAGCCTCAAGTATATATAATAACGTAACGAGCCACTGTGGGGTCTCATATGCATAATAACATACCCATTTGATCAAAGGTAATACAAAATAGGTGTCGTACGTAACTGATTATAGGTCGGTGGTAAATAATGATACTATACATATAATGCAATAGGTGCCATACCCAATCGAATATGGCTCGGTGGTAAATAGTGATACTGTATATATATACATGATACTTGGGCTTACCAATTGATGACATTAAGAATGATTTAGGATGACGTAAGGTCAGTAATCTTCTTAATGAAGCTATGGATCTTACTTACGACATATATTTTCCCAAATGGAATCAAGGAATTATAACATGATAAGAAACTCAACCCATCAAGAAAATACCAGGGGACAAACATATGAAACTATCAGATACCGTGAGTGGAAAATCTATGATAAAACATTTCTTTTGATGTTTCTTTGAAGGACAACATATGGGACATATTTCTGCTGAAAGGAGACGAGGATAGCCATTAAATACTCTCTGCTCTTATGATCCTTCACCTAAGACCCTTGGAAACATATGAACTCCAAAATAATGAGAGTTGAATCACTTACGAGGACTTTATATGATACAAATAATATCACATGGATGAAACACAACTGTGTACAACTAGAAGACTTGCAATACTTCATTCTCTGGAACTCATTAAAAGGGGGCATATGATAGTATTTCAGATGAATATGATCTAGACATATGCACATGCTGTTCTAAAATACTTATTTGATACTTTCCTGAACCTATACCCTAGCATTTTTAATCATCTTACCCTCGGGATGAAGTACATTCATCTATGTTAACGTGATTCATCTTTATAGGACATTCTACACCCCAATAATAGTAACATGGGTAATGTCAACATGATTCGCCTTCAGTTTAGGACTATAGTTCATAATAATTACCTAATGCCATCGATATGATTTACCTTAACGATCTAGAATCGATTAACGATACTTGGGAACTCAATCATCTAAGTAAGCCTCATTAGAATCCAAAGTCTATTGATGAACCCTTAAAGCTATTTTCATGATCGACCTTACTTTATAATCTAACCAAATAATAACTACCTGTAAACTAGCCATAAAATTCATCCTAAGTATCATTTCATCATTTGTTAACAATCTTTAGGAGCCACCAACATCATTCACCTTAAGCAACACTCTATGCACCAACTATGATCACATAAGGGCTATCAATGCCATTTATCTTAAACAACGATCTATAATCCCTTCAATAGTACTTTAGAAACTCTCGTAATCAATCATCTTGCACGTGATCTATAATGTTTTCTCAACACCTCCCTGAAAGCCATTCTATTTTTTGAATGTTCTTATTCCTATGGGAGCTTAGCATGACTAGTTGGATACTATTCACCTCTAGTTAAATACTAGAATCCCGATGACAATAACCCTTAAACCATTTATACAATTCATCTTATGCATAATCTATACAGTCACTTAAATACTTGCCATATGATTTGTCCTAAGTATCCTTATGTCATTCCTTATACATTTTAGGAGTTATCATTATAATTCACCTTAATCAGGTATACTAACCTCCCAATGCCAAATTGTGAACTTTTCCCTAATAGTTAAGTCATCGTATAGGAAATACCAATTTATACGTATATAAAATGACTCTAATCTGATTCGTGAAACCGATGAACCGAGATCAGTTTACTTTTATAATATTTAGACTTTGATGTGTAGAGAAGAACAACCCACATAGGAGTAGGAGATCTATGACATATCACGACATTTTCTCACTCAAATAAACTTATCTCTATAAAGGATTGGGGACAACTATTGTGTAGGATTCAAGAGAAGGACATACTATCACCCGTTGATAATGACTCTCCGACACTATTCATCTTAAGTAGGATACTCTAATCCTACGGTAAGCAATAAGTTATCGGTATGATTCTTTTTAAATAGGAATTATAATCCATCAATGAGCACTTAAAGCTATTGATATAATTCATCTTAAGTGGCGTTGTACAATCCACTAATGGAAATCTAGATATTATCGACATGATTTGCCTTAAGTAGAAACTACATCCCATTAACAATACCTTGGTATCCACTTACATTATTCATCTTTATTAAGAATCACCATCATCATAATTTGGAGTTTCATTGTACGAGTGTAACGACCCGTTTCGTTGTTACTGTGAATTTCAAGAAAACCAGCAACTTCAACTCTTTAAAAATATCTCTGATTCAGTCATACTTCTGAAATCACTAACTTTATTGAACCGTTGTGCGTGTTGCGCGAGAGTATCGAATTTGGGCTAGCAGGCCCAGTGGAATTGCCACAGAGACAAGAATGTCGCTGCAGCGGTGGCGTTGTAGTGGTGGACTCACTATCGAAGCGGTTAGGTGGATTGGTCAATGGTTCGACATAGCGGTTCCTATGCCACCTTAGCGGTGCCGCCAAAGCGATTCGTAGATCGCTAAAGCAGTAACGTACAGTGAATTTCCCTATTTAAGATTTCATTTTGGGATTTGGCCCCATTTTCTCAAAACCTTAAAGTTCAGCCGTCCCTCAAGTCTTTAGGGAGCTCAAAATTCATACCTTCTTGGGAATAGTAATACTCCTAGCTTCTTCTAATCCCTTCTTTCACATAGCTAATTGTTTCTAAGGCCTTCACCTAGAAAGCTAATAAAAATGGGGATCACCAATTCCTAGACTTAGAAGGTCAAATGGTTATCATGTTCTTAATATGAATTTTATTGATTTAATCTCTCATTTCCATCACCCTAGAATGGTTACTAACTTAGATTCTCACCTTCTTCTTAAATTTGTAAATGGGTTTTTTCCATGAATCTTGAAAATGGGTTTTCTAAAAGATAAGAGTTAAAAATGTGGACTTTACCAAGCTAGTGGTTTAAATGGTTGACTTTATTCATGAATGAGGGTTAATAAATTACCTAACCTTAATTACAAGTTAGGAAAAGGGATTATTTGGTAATAAAGGCCTAGAAATCTAGAGGTATTCTAAAGTCCCATCTTTCTTTACTAATCCGAATCTCTTATAAATGCTCTAATGTTGATTCCTATTCTTGGGTCTCATGATTTTATCAAGTTCCTTCGTGCAGGTTACGACGTGATGAACAATTGAAGATCCACAGATGCTCGTGGCACCCGCTCGGCCTCGACGTTGGTTACGACTTCCTTTTTGGTATACTCCAGTTAGATTTACATATGCATGTATAGGAATTGGAGATTGGGATGGATTCTTTGGATGGTACTGTTATGCGATTGTGTGTTTGGGCTTGTGGCCTGTAGATTTCCTAGGTTCATGTGTTGGTTTTCCTTGAGTATTGGTGGACTTTATGTGACTTGGAAGATTAGTTATGGGTTGCTTAGTTACTATGCGCTTAATGAGGAATTTCTATATGATGTGCATAACATGTCATGTGAAAATTATTAGTGAATCTTAATTGTTATTGAAATGGATAAAATGTATCAAAGAACATGAAATGATTTAGACTAGATATTAGAGATACTTTTGTAAGTAGAAAGCACAATTATCATGTATTGATGTTGTTAGGCAGTAAAGAAATGAGATGATATTGTTATGTAACTTGTCCGTGTTTATTATCGGAGACTATTGATATATCTTGTTCATAATATTGTGGTATCTTACTTATTGATGTTTGATACGAGGATAATATTCTATATGGCTTGTGAAGCCTTGTGCATGATATCGTTGGTGTGCCTATGCTTGGTACTTGTGATATTGATCTGATTATTGACATTGATGAACTCATACATTGCACGCATTCTCATCCTTTATGATATAGTGTTAATACATTGGTGATACTTGAGGAAACCCTGTGACGAGCTAGGCTCAGTTGGATGAGAGTGACGTGAGGACCGATGTCTGATGGTTGTCCCAGAATCATGGTTGTGGTCTAGCGATTCTCGAGGTTTGTGCTGGGAACATAAGGTAGCGGTATCCAGGTTGTTGCCGGACCGTGAGGTACATGGACTCCCTGGGTCCCTCATGGATTGTGATACTGAGATGTCGATACTTCCGTCCGGAGTACATGTGTACACAATATTGCATTGCATTGCATATACATTTCATACATTATTGAATTGCATTGCACTATGGCTTCTATTGTGATGTTTTTATGATATATGAAATTCGGATTGAGAATTTGAGACTTGACATAGTGGGGCTTAGTTGTTATAACCACAGGCCATCTTGGATTGCCATGTTGATTATTCGTTGGCTTAATTGTATATGTTGGTTTCATAAAATTAGGTGAATAATGGATATCAGAATGATGGAATGACTGTTACACCTCGAAAAATTTCATGTTGATAGACAGTGAATAAACCAACGAAGGGCACAAAGTCTATGATGTTTCAATAAGTAAGAAATAACCTTCGATGATCCTAATTGAGATTTCAGAGACGTTCGAGGTAAGAGAAGAAAGTTTGCCAAGAAAGGCAAGGTATACGTTACGTATCGGGAATGATTTACGAGTAACAAGTTAATGATGACTTAATGATACCTTGGAGAAGAGTTATAATGTCCCTTAGATTGTCAATAAAGTGTTAAACAAGTGTCAAGAAGGCTCCATAAGGATTAGAGATCAAACGAGACGATGAAAATCATTTCAGGAAAATGGGGTTACACAACCGCTTATACGGTCCGTATAGCACCCAACAGAAATGTTGTTTCTCCGATGGTGAAGTACAGTCACTTATACGGACCGTATAAGTGTCCGTGGAAGTCCCGACGGGCTGAATTAAGTCTAAGTAAAAAATGATGTTCCCACTTCATTATTTTCATTTCTCACTCTTCTCCATCTCTGTCAAGGGTTCTAGAGTTTTCTACATATTTCATCAAAACTCAATCAAGACTAATCCAAGATCAACTTCATCAAACCAAGAGAATCAAGTGCAAGAAACTCATTAGGGTTCATCTAAGGCAAGAAATCCCATTGAAAGTGAACTAGGGTTTTGGCTCAAGTGAAGTATTTCCACCCAAGGCTCATTCCTACACTATCTAAGGTAAGTTTTATGATCATTCCATGTTGTTTAAGGTATTGAGAGGTTGAAAGACATGGATTGTAGAAGGAGATAGAAAATGGGTCATAAATATGAGAATAGGGACATCTTTGATTGGTAGCTTAGAATGAATCATGATTCTTGATATGTTGTGATTATGATTATGCTTTAAATGATATTAAGAACATGGGAGAAACATTAGATGAGGATGAATGTAATGTTGTATTATGATCATGATTATGGATGAACTTGACAAAAGTTATTGATTTTGATATTACGAATGTTATTATTAATGATTGGGAGTTGCTAAGTGATATGGAGAAAGTTGTATGAACAAAGGAAGTGTTGTCCACTTTTTCTCTAGCTTTAGTTCAAGCGTGTTTACGTTATTGATTATGTAATGTTAGTACGAACTCTCTTGAAGGTAGAAAACTGAATATTGGAGAGGAACGTTCAAGTGATAGAGTAGCTACACGAAAAGGTATGTGAGGCTAGTCCCTTCTTTCTAAGGCATGATTCTTATGACATGATACTCCCTATCTCTCCATGACTTTTTTTACATGTCGAAAACTATGAGCCATATTGATAAAGAGCTTCATATGAGATAAGGTAAGAGATACGTTATGAGTACGATAATGATGATGATGAGCTTAAGTCTAAAGATTCTAAAGTTCGTGATATGATGCTTCTACAAAGCTAATGATCCTAAATATGATTAATTGATGTCGTTCTTTGTGCTATACTCACCTTATATGCTAATTCCTTCAAGGTGAGGCAGAATACTTATGAAACTCCATAATGGGATCGGGGGTTCACAACCTTATGTCACCCCGATAAAGTATAGTTGTCTTTGAGTTCCTATGCATGCATTATAATGAGTACATGACGATGATATTACACCGTGCCTATATGGTCGGGCAGACACCGCTAAGACAGGCAGCGTATACACCATGTCTAGATGGCATGGGCAGACACCACTAGTGGGCGGCATGAGATGGTTACCTCGGACGCGGGAGGCTTGGACGCGGGCTAATGATTATCACACGGTACCTATATGGTCAGGCAGCTTATACATATATGCATACATGATATGATGATGTTTATGAAGTAAGTTAGCATGCACTATTTCATTCTTAAATGTTAGTCAGTTACAGGTTGTTCCTTACTTGATGTCTCCTGGTTTCATTGTTGTATCATTATTGTTTATGCCTTACATACTCAGTACAATGGTTGTACTGACGTCCTTTTCTTTGGATGCTATGTTCATGCCCACAGGTAGACAGGGAGATGGTGCAGACCCATAGGAGCTATTAGCAGATTTACAGGAGCACTCCATTATCCCGGAGGTGCTAGTTTGAGATATTATTTTGTATACATATTTGGGCACGGTGGGGTCCTGTCCCTTCCTTATGTCTAGTACTCTAGTATAGGCTCGTAGATACGTATGTGTGGGTGGTATGGTCTCATGGTTTCCCTCATATATATATATATATATTATTTTGATAGCCGAAGGGCTTATGTATACAAATGCAGATATGTTTCAAATTGAAAATGGTTTTCCTTATGACTACATGTGTGAGGGTAATAAATGTATGCAGTATAAGTATGATGAGTATTATAATGAGTGGTGCTCGGTAATTAGCTTCGGGTGCCCGTCATGGCCCTTCGTTGGGTCATGACAATGACTTTCGATACTAAGATTGAATAGCGTAATTGTAGTTTGACTTGTGATACTTGCGTGAAATTGTCTATTGTAAGCTAGGGGACTAAGGCAAGTATACTGTAAGTTAGGTAAATGGATTACCAGAGAAGAGTTAATGAGAATAAGAACCTTGTTGTTGTGACGAGCAATAGGTAATGTGTGTTATTGACGTAGTTTTACTTACCATGCTTATTTGTGAACTCTTTTACTGATATGTTCTTCTTACCATTGTCGGCCTATGATGCTTACCAGTGCTAGTGTTGTACTGATACTAATCTTGCTACATCCCTTTTGGGGTGTAGAGTTTTTCAGGTTATTAATTGGTGAAATGTTCGAAAGTTGCACGGTGCCTATCTCAAAGGCCTCTATCCACTTCATTCAGGAACGGAGGTTGGGTCTTAGCGTTATTATTGTATTCTGGTCCCATATTAGTTGCTCTTGTACTATTGTAGTTCAGGTCATGGGAATAGAAATGAGTCATTGTATTTATTTAATTTTTGTAATCACTTCCACTATTCAGTTTAATATATTTGTTGATTTCTGTTGTTATATATATCTTGAAGCATTGACTTTTGTTCTTTATTTGGAATTTTTTTATTTTGGTTGAGGGTTCGCCTACCGAGGTGGGAATGGTAGGTGCCCGCGCGATCCTAAATTGTTCGTGACAACGAGTGGAACAACTGAATGGAGTACCTACACTAAAACACATGACACAACTCTTATTTGGCTTACAAAACACTTAACATGGAGTCGATATGCTATCATACATTCTAGAGATCATCACTCATGTAAAGAAACAATGAATGCACGTCGTGTTGTAGTGGAGAATAAAAGAAATAGCCTTATGTACCTCAAATCTACCCTTGAATGACTTTGAAAAAGTCAGTCCTACCGAGCAGCTTCCAAGCTGTTCCAATGACGTAATATCAACACAACCACAGCCAAGCCAACATCACAACCAAAACAATACTAGTATCGAGCAATCAGGGATTGACAAGCTCTCGATGCTATAATCAAATGGTGCACTCTGCACCTGACCTTCTTTTAACAACATACAACGCTCTACAGGAGCTACCAGACGCTTCCCAATCTCTATATCATCCCAAACAGCCCAAAATATAACTAGAAACATCAACTAAAACTTGAACTCACAGTTTCCGATCACCGTCCAGCGAGTACTACACAATAAAACCACCAATACGATCCTTATGACTACCTTTACAAGGTTAGAAAAAGATTACGTACCTGATTAAGAAGGGAACCAGCCCACTCTGCCCCAAACTTACAAGTACCAAACAAATACTATAACCACGAGAGAGAGAGAAATATTAGAGCTCATGAATTTGAAGGAGAATTGAAGAGGAACTTAGTTACAACACACCTTAAACTTGAGAGAAAGACGCAGTACCTTGGCTGCCAGTTCTACTACTTCATCACTTATTCTTGTAGAAATCTTAATTACTTGAAGCCCTTAAATTATGCAGGAAGAAGGAGCATCCATGGCAGCTTGCTGGTTGGGAAACTCGTTGAGAGAGAGAAGAAGGGAGAGAAACGTATAGGGCTGGCTGGATAGAGTTTAATCAAAGAGAGGGTGAGAAATGAGGAAAAGAAATCTGATTCTTGGCCTTATACAGGCCATTGACCGACCCAATCTCTTTCCCTTCCAAATTGGGCCTTTACTTTTTAAGTAGGTGATGCACCTACTTGTCACCTACTTAAATGCGTATGACGTGAAACAAATAGAATGGGAAGTAAGTAGGTCAAGCAAGTAGGATAGGTGAGCAAGTAGCTCAAGCAATTAGGTCGTCTAAGCAAGTAGATTAAACACAAAGGTGAAACTAATAGTGTCACGACCCAACTAGGGGCCGTGACGGGTACCCGGGGCTTACCACCGAGCACTACTCATTCTACTACTCATCATACTCGAATCATAAGAAAATCATTTTTCATTTAGAAATATAATCACTTTTATACACATAAGCCCTTCGGCTATCAAAATAATATATATATACATAATAGCAACATCGTGAGACCATATAACCCACACCTGCGTATCTACGAGCCTCTACTGGAGTGCTAGACATAGGGACGGGACAGGACCCCATCGTGCCCAAAATATACATATGTACACAAAAGAATAATCAAAAGCACCTCCAGAACAATGGAGTGCTCTCAAATCAGCTACTAGCTCCTACGAGTCTGGATCAAAATCACCTCCCTGTCTACCTGTGGGTATGAACACAACGTCCAAAGAAAACGGACGTCAGTACAAACATTGTACTGAGTATGAGAGGCATAAGTAACAATAATATGTCAATGAGATAAAGGAAGCATCAAATAAGGAGCAACTGTAACTGACTATCACTTATAAAAGAAATAATGCATGCTGGCTTACTTCATAATCATCATCACATCATATATGCATAAATGTATAAGCTGCCCGTCCATATATGTACGGTGTGATAATCATTAGCCTGCGTCCAGGCCTCCCGCGTCCGGGATACCATCTCCTGCCGCCCACTAGTGGTATCTGCCCATGCCATCTAGACATGGTGTATACGCTGCCTGCCCTAGCGGTGTCTGCCCGGCCATACAGGCGCGGTATAATATCGTCAATATGTACTCGTCATAATGCATGCATAATAACTGAAAGATAGTTATACTTTATCGAGGTGACATAAGGTTGTGAACCCCCGATTCCATTATGGAACATTTATAAGTATTCAGCCTCACCTTGAAGGAAATACTATATAAGGTGAGTGTATACAATAAACGACATCATTAACTTTATAGGAACATCATATCATGAACTCTAGAATCTTTAGACTTAAGCTCATCATCATCATTATTGGGCTCGTAATGTATCTGTTATCTCATGTGGCTATTCATGAACATAGACTCTTAGCTCTCCGGGATATAGAGGATTCATGGAGAAGAAGGAAAAATCATGCTATAGGACTCATGCCTTAGAAAAGAAAGGACTAGCCTCACATACCTTTTTCGTTTAACTAATCTATCGCTTGCTTGTTCTCCTTTGATGCTCGCGTCTCTACCTTCAAGAGAATTCGCATCAACATTAGTTAATCGATTACTTAAGCGTGCTTACTAAAGCTAAAGAAAATTGTGCAGCATTTCCTTTGTTTATACAACTTTCCTCATATTCCACATCAACTCCCAAACATCGATAACAACATTCACAATATCACTCCAATTTCTCCATAATCATGGTCATAATTCATTATTGCATTTTCTCACATATAATACTTATTCCATGTTCTAACTTTCGTTCATAACATACTTACAATCACAACATATCAAAATTCATGATTCATATTAATCTCCTGTTCACAATTGCCACTAATCTCATCTTTTGTAATCCATTTTCCAAATTCTTCCATAATCCAAGTGTTTCAACTTTTCAATACCTTAAACAACATGGAATAATCATGAAACGCACCTTTAAATGCGTAGGAACGGGTTTGGGTTGACAATGCTTCACTTGAAGAAAACCCTAGCTTCAACTTCCAAGGGATTTCTTGACTCTAGCAACCCAAGGAGCTTCCTTGCACTTGATTCACTTGATTTTATGGTATGAACCCTTGATTTCTCTTGTATTCTTGAAAATGAAGTGTATGGAATATTCTAGAAGCTTGGAGAGAGGTGAAGTGAGGAGAATGAATATAATGAGCTCGGATCACATTTAAATACTTGCAAATACTCAGCCCGTTGGGACTTATACGGTCATATAACATTATACGGTCCGTATAAGTGTTCGTGGCTCACGACCATGGAAAACATTGTTGCTTTTGGGTTATATGGACCATTATACGGTCCGTATAAAATTCCACGGGCCGTATAATATAGTCGTGTAACTCACAGTTTTTTTTCCGAAGTTGTCGTCGTCATTTCGTTTGATCTCCAATCCTTATACCACCTTATTAACACTTGTTTAGTACTTCATCAATGATCTAAACATGCCTATACTCGTCGTCAAGGCCTTACCAAACAATCCTTAACACAAGAATTTACGAAACCTTTCCTAAACCCCACTCATACTCCACTTGTCTGTATCAATCCTTATTTTATCAATTCATATAACTTCAAAATCTTAACTTATGCATTTCTAAGACCACTAAATATCCGTCTTATAGTCTTAAAAAATTCCTGTTACCCTTAAGCTCGCATTGGTTCATTCACTACACAACGACATGAAATTTCCAGAGTTTCCCCTATAATATGGCACTACCGTCCTGTCACAACGGCCCACAATAATATTGCCTCACAGGGCCACGATACAATATCAATATATTTATTGCCACACACGACCAAAAGCATGAAAAGAAAGTATACATACCTTATAATGTTAATGTTTCATCTTGAATCTGTTCTGGGGGTTTGAATAAGTGCGATTACTTAGATTTCATACTCTCTTCTACTTCCCAAGTCATTTCGTCTCGGTTGTCGTTCCGCCATAAGATTTTAACTGAGGCCACTTCCTTATTTCGAAGTCTTCGTATTTGCCTGTCTAGTATAGCAATGGGCAGTTCTTCATATGCTAGCTTTTCCGTCACTTGAACATCATCTATCGAAACAATCCTCGTAGGATCTCCAACACACTTGCGGAGCATTGAGACATGGAAGACTGGATGAACTGATTCCAATTAAGGAGGTAAGTCCGATTCGTAAGCTACTCAACCCACTTTGCAGATAATTTTATAGGGTCCAATGTATCGAGGACTTAATTTCCCTTTCTTGCCAAATCTCATCACCCCTCTCATGGGCGACACCTTCAAAAATACCCAATCATCAACCTGAAATTCCAAGTCTCACCGGCGGTTGTCCGCATAAGATTTTTGGCGACTTTGGGCTGTCAACAATCGATCTCGGATCACCTTGACTTTTTCTACCGCTTGTTGAATCAATTTAAGGCCTATCAGCTGTACTTCTCCTATTTCAAAACATCCAATTAGGGATATACACATCCTCCCATATAAAGCTTCATATGGAGCCATTTGGATACTGTAATTGTAGCTATTGTTATATGCGAACTCAATCAGAGGTAAGTGATCATCCCAACTACTACCGAAATCTAGAACACATGCCCTTAGCATATCCTCCAAGGTCTGAATAGTATGTTCGACTTGTCCATCAGTCTGCGGATGAAATGCCGTGCTAAGCTTCACTTGAGTACCTAGACCTTCTTGGAAAGATTTACCGAACATGGCTATAAATTTCTCTCCTCTATCTGTGATAATGGATAGTGGAATACTATGGAGTCGCAAAATTTCTTTGAGATACAACCTTGCATAGTCTTCTGCTGAGTACGTGGTTCTGACTGGAAAAAAATGAGCTGCTTTCGTTAATCTGTCCACAATCACCCATATAGAATCATACCTGCTTCGAGAACGAGGTAACCCCACGATAAAATCCATATTGATCACTTCCCACTTCCAGGTAGGGATTTCCATTGCTTGCAATAATCCTCTTGGCTTTTGATGTTCGATTTTCACTTGCTGGCAATTTGGGCATTGAGCTACAAATTCTGCTATGTCTCTCTTCATGCCATCCCACCAACATATCAACTTGAGATCATGATACATCTTGGTTGCACCTGGGTGAATAGAATACCGAGAATAATGAGCTTTTTCTAGAATTTGATGGCGCAATTCTGCAACATTCGGAACACATAGCCTTCCTCGGTACCTAAGAATTCCATCCGTGGAAATTTTAAATGGAGGCTTCTGTTTTTCATGAAATGTGTCTCTGTAATGGCACAAATAAGAATCTTCATACTGACATTCTTTCACTTCCATATTCAGGGACGAAACTGTGGGATCGTTAATATCGATTCCTGTACCACCTGAATCAATTAAACATACTCCAAGATTAGTTAGCTGGTGAAGCTCATGAATCATTTCTTTATTTCCCGGAGGAACTTCACATAGGCTTCCTATTGATCGGCGGCTAAGCGCATCAGCTACTATATTTGCTTTTCCGGAGTGGTATAAAATGCTCACTTCATAATATTTCAATAAATCTAACCACCGCCTCTGCCGCAGATTCAACTCCTTTTGTTTGAAAATATACTGAAGACTCTTGTGATATGTATAAATGTCGACATGCACTCGATACAAGTAATGTCTCCACATTTTTAATGCATGAATAATTGCAGCCAATTCGATATCATGAGTTGGATAGTTCTTTTCATGTTTCCGCAGCTATCTCGAAGCATAAGCAATGACTTTACCGTGCTGCATTAACACACATCCTAACCCAACGCCGGAAGCTTCACAGTACACCACATAACCATTCGGCCCTTCTGGAAGTGTTAAGACTAGAGCTGAGGTTAATTTGTCCTTCAACTCTTGCAAACTGCGTTCACAAGCATCATTCCACTAAAATTTAACTGACTTCTGGGTTATCTTCGTCAATGGGGCTGAAATAGAGGAAAATCCCTCCACAAAACTTCTATAGTAACCTGCCAATCCCAGAAAACTACGGACTTCTATAGGCGTCGTAGGCCTTGTCCAAGTCTTTACAGCTTCAATTTTCTGAGTGTCGACTCGAATGCCATCATTTGAAATAACATGGCCCAAAAGTGTCACAGAATTCAGCCAAAACTCGCACTTTGAAAATTTTGCATATAATTCTCGGGTTTGATGAATTCCAAGAACAATACGTAAGTGATCGGCATGTTCTAATTCTGTGCGAGAGTACACCAGAATATCATCAATAAATACTGTCACGAATAAATCCAAGAGGGGCCTGAATACATTATTCATCAAATTCATAAACACTGCCGGAGCATGAGTCAACCCAAACGACATCACCCGGAATTCATAATGGCCATATATCTTTCTGAAGGATGTTTTAGGAATATTTGCTTCTCGAACTCTCACTTGATAATAACCCGACCTTAAGTCTATTTTAGAAAAACACTTGGCACCCTATAGTTGATCAAACAAATCATCACTCCTTGGGAGAGGATATTTGATCTTTATCGTCACCTTGTTCAACTTCCTATAATCGATGCACATTCGTAGGGAACCATCTTTCTTTCTCAGAAACAAGATTGGTGCTCCCCATGGTGATGAACTGGGTCTAATAAACCCCTTCTCAAGCAAATCTTTCAACTGTGCCTTTAGCTCTTTCAATTATGCCGGAGCCATTCGGTAAGGAGGAATGGAAATAGGCTTGGTGTCCGGCAACACATCGATAGCGAAATCAACCCCTCTTTCTGGAGGAAGGCCTGGAAGTTCATCTGGAAATACATCCGGGAATTCATTCACTACCGAAACGGATTGGAAAGTTTGCGACTTTGCTTCGGTGTCATATACTCGGACTAAGTGATAAATATAGCCCTTAGCTATCATCTTTCTTGCCTTAAGGTAGGAAATAAACCTACCTTTTGGAGATGCTGTGTTACCCTTCCATTCAAGCACGGGCTCTCCCGAAAATTAAAATCAAACTACTTTCATTCGGCAATCAACATTAGCATAACATGAAGCCAACCAATCCATACCCATAATCACATCGAAATCTAACATTTCCAACTCAATTAAATCAGCTTGGGTCTGGCGATTGAATATTACAAGTACACAATTTTTATACACTTGTCTAGTTATCACGGGATCACCAACCGGAGTAGATACCTCAAAAGGTTTAAGTGGCTCAGGTTTCACCCCAATACAACCAGTAACATACGGAGTAATATAAGATAGGGTAGAACCCGGATCTATCAATGCATATACATCATGGAAAAATATGGATAATGTACCTGTAACCATATCCGGGGAGGACTCAAGATCCTGTCGTCCAGCTAAAGCATACACACGGGGCTGAGTGGCACCTGAAGTAGATGCTCCCCCTCGACTTGCTGACATCTAGGGAGTCTGCCCTACCGGGCGCACTGAAGATGAACCAGCCACTGATCCTGTGGGCTAAACGCCAACTCTCCCACTCATCGACCGACAATCTCGCATCATATGCCCAACCTGGCCACAGGCATAGCAAGCATCTGAACCTTGGCGACACTGTCCGGAATGTAGTCTACCGCACTGGCTGCATCGCGGTACCGAGGGTCTCCTCTGACTATAATCTCCCCCAAACTTAGAATCTGAGGCCCTCGAACTCTTACCCTATCCTGAACGAAAGGAGCGATCAAATCTGCTACCCATAAATCGTGGAGGTGCATGAGTCACCGACTGGCCTGAGTGTGTAGAATGTTTCTGCCTTGATCCCCCTCTATATTCACTTCCTGCCCCCATAGATCTGGCCCTCTTGCTTTGCCTTCTATCGGTATCACGATCACCCCTTTGCGGAGGTTGTTGTCCTTCTAAATTCAGGGCATGGACTTGTATTCGGGAAATATCCATCCCATTTTACAACAAAGCCGTCAAATAATCCTTGAACAAATGTGGCCCCAAGCCACTCACAAACCTGTGTACCCTATCTCTCATATCGGCCACCATAGTCGGGGCATATCTAGCCAATGAATTATATTGAAGGATATATTCCCGGGCACTCATGTTTCCTTGCTTTAGATTTAAGAACCTATCCGCTCTAGCTCGGCGGACCTCGGGTGGAAAATTGTGGCGGATGAAAGCATATACAAATTCTTGCCACACGGGAGGAGGTGCATTTTCTTTTCTTGATGCTAGCCAATTATTGTACCACAATACCACAACATCTCGGAGTCTATAAGATGCCAACTCCATAGATTCAGTCTCGGAGGCATGAATAATCCTCAATGTTCTCAGCATCTCATCAATAAAACCTTGCGGTTCTTCATCCGACTTTGACCCGAAGAACTCCGGAGGATTCAAACTCATAAAATCACGGGCTCTGGTAGTAGCAGCCCTATCACTTGAACTCGCATTCTGTTGCTGTGCCTGGGCGGCAACTAACCGTGTCAATAGATGAATGGCCTCGGTCACTTGTTGACCCGAAGCGACCGATGGAGGAACTGGAGCTGAAGCTCCTCCTTGTTCCTCTACATTAGGCGGGGTGGAGGAAGTATTAGATGGGGCCTCATTATACGACTCGCCCTCTTCTACATTCATTGGCGGCTCTCTTTCTATCCGCCTTTTCGTCGTAGCCTTGCCCTTCTGGGCGGCTGTAGCTTTTCCCTTTGGCGGCATTTCTAAAATCATAGAACACTATTAGGGAGGAGAAAGTCTTATAACACAGCTCTATCGCACGATCTCTTGAGATGAAAGATGGTCGTTTTTCCTAAATGCCCTGTAGCCTCCTGTTATTAGTGTGGCGCGCAACACACCATAAAAAATACTCTACTAGACACGGCTCGTAGACACTTCCTAGGACTGAACTGCTCTGATACCACTTTTGTCATGACCCAACTAGGGGTCGTGACGGGTACCCGGGGCTTACCACCGACCACCACTCATTCCACTACTCATCATACTCGAATCATAAGAAAATCATTTTTCATTTGGAAATATAATCACTTTTATACACATAAGTCCTTCGGCTATCAAAATAATATATATATACGTAATATCAACATCGTGAGACCATATAACCCACACCTGCGTATCTACGAGCCACTACTGGAGTGCTAGACATAGGAACGGGACAGGACCCCGTCGTGCCCAAAATATGTATATGTACACAAAATAATAATAAAAAGCACCTCTGGCACAATGGAGTGCTCTCAAATCAGCCACTAGCTCCTACGAGTCTGGAGCAAGATCACCTCCCTGTCTACCTGTGGGCATGAACACAACGTCCAAAGAAAATGGACGTAAGTACGAACATTGTACTGAGTATGAGAGGCATAAGTAAAAATAATACGTCAATGAGATAAAGGAAGCATCAAATAAGGAGCAACTGTAACCGACTATCACTGATAAAAGAAATAATGCATGCTGGCTTACTTCATAATCATCATCACATCAAATATGCATAAATGTATAAGTTTCCCATCCATATAGGTACGATGTGATAATCATTAGCCTGCGTCCAGGCCTCCCGCGTCCGGGGTACCATATCCTGCCACCCACTAGTGGTGTCTGCCTATGCCATCTAGACATGGTGTATACACTGCCCGCCCTAACGGTGTCTGCCCGGCCATATAGGCGCAGTGTAATATCGTCAATATGTACTCGTCATAATGCATGCATAATAACTCAAAGATACCTATACTTTATCGAGCTGACATAAGGTCGTGAACCCCTGATTCTATTATGGAACATTTATAAGTATTCTGCATCACATTGAAGGAAATAGTATATAAGGTGAGTGTATACAATAAACGACATCATTAACTTTATAGGAACATCATATCATGAACTCTAGCATCTTTAGAGTTAAGCTCATCATCATCATTATTGGGCTCGTAATGTATCTCTTATCTCATGTGGCTATTCATGAACATAGACTCTTAGCTCTCCAGGATATAGAGGATTCATGGAGAAGAAGGAAAAATCATGCTATAGGACTCATGCCTTAGAAAGAAAGGACTAGCCTCACATACCTTTTTCATTTAACTAATCTATCGCTTGCTTGTTCTTCTTTGATACTCGCGTCTCTACCTTCAAGAGAATTCACATCAACATTAGTTAATCGATTAATTAAACGTGCTTACTAAAGCTAATGAAAATTGGGCAGAATTTCCTTTGTTTATACAACTTTCCCCATATTCCATATCAACTCTCAAACATCGATAACAACATTCACAATATCACTCAAATTTCTCCATAATCATGGTCATAATACATTATTGCATTTTATCACATATAATACTTATTCCATGTTCTAACTGTCGTTCATAACATACTTACAATCACAACATATCAATATTCATGATTCATATTAATCTCGTATTCACAATTGCCACTAATCTCATCCTTTGTAATCCATTTTCCATCTTCTTCCATAATCCAAGTGTTTTGACTTTTCAATACCTTAAACAACATGGAATAATCGTGAAACTCACCTTTGAATGCGTAGGAATGGGTTTTGGTTGACAATGCTTCACTTGAAGAAAACCCTAGCTTTAACTTCCAAGGGATTTCTTGACTCTAGCAACCCCAAGGAGCTTCCTTGCACTTGATTCAGTTGAATTTATGGTATGAACCCTTGATTTCTCTTGTATTCCTGAAAATAAAGTGTATGGAATATTCTAGAAGCTTGGAGAGAGGTGAAGAAGTGAGGAGAATGAATATAATGAGGTGGGATCACATTTAAATACTTGGAAATACTCAGCCCGTCCGGACTTATACGGACCACTTATACGGTCCGTATAACATTATGCGGTCCATATAGGTGTCCGTGGTTCACGACCATGGAAAACATTGTTGTTGTTGGGTTATACGGACCATTATACAGTCCGTATAAAATTCCACGGGCCGTATAATGTGGTCGTGTAACTCACTGTTTTTTTTCCGAAGTTGTCCTCGTCGTTTCGTTTGATCTCCAATCCTTATACCACCTTCTTAACACTTGTTTAGTACTTCGTCCATGATCTAAACATCCCTATACTCGTCCTCAAGGACTTACCAAACAATCCTTAACAGAATAATTTACGAAACCTTTCCTAAACCTCACTTATACTCCACTTGTCCTTATCAATCCTTATTTCATCAATTCATATAACTTCAAAATCTTAATGTATGCATTTCTAAGACCACTAAATATCCGTCTTATAGTCTTAAAAAATTCCTGTTACCCTTAAGCTCGCATTGGTTCATTCACTACACAACGACATGGAATTTCCAAGGTGTAACAAATAGGTCGTTTACTTGTCAAATAGCTCATTCGTTCCTGAATCTCATCTACTTTAACTAGGCATACATTTCTATACTTGGATCCTTTGGCTTAACTATAACCTTATTCTTCCACATTCAATTAAATTCATCAACTTCAACTTTGTCGTGCACATGTTAAGAAGTACAGGATATTACATCATCACCCTTTTGGATCATATTTCCTCGAATGAGAAGCGTAACTCAAGGAAATGCTATCTCTAGAATTATAACTCATTACTTGCGTACCTAGGGCATATTTGATCTGATAGAGACTTCGCGATTACTTATCGCTTTAGTCAAAGTCGCACGAGATAGAATGATCTCTTATGGCATAGCTCTATTGCACTATTAGTGTATGAAAGACGGGTAGCATTTCCTAAATTCCCTGTAGCCTCCCAATTATAAGTGTGACGTGCAACTCACCCATAAGTGATACTCTACCAGACACAGCTTCATAGACTCCCTAGGACTGAATTGCTCTAATACAACTTTGTCACACCCCAAACTTGAATGGAGCGGACCATGCTCTATATGCAACAACTATGAACTTGTAGCACACTATGTGACGTAACTTTTGAGATAAATGAGAAATGTAATTGACTTTTGTATACAAAAATGGCCATTGTTCCGACACATACAAATTATGTACAACTGAATACAAGTAAACCCACCAATAGTGTCTATGAAGCCTCTACGAATACCTATAACATGAACAATTGATACAAGTGTCGGGACAGGGCCACAACCTATCTATAACCTCCAAGATAAATGAGGACACTAGACCCGACTCAGCTTCAGATAGAAATGGAGCTTACAACCATTCTGCTAAACACCTATACTATCTAGAGAGAATGTATACCAACATGTACAAAAAGATTATACCAAATATGCAAGACATACTGAATAATCAGATTAAAGAACATCATGTGAATACATAAGATATACTAAATAATCATATTAAAGAACATCAAGTGTAAGGATGAGTACTAGAAACAACTTGTGGGCACAACCTCTATATATGCCACTTAGGGTTATGCTACGTATATATATGCCACTTAGGGCTATCCTGTGTATATATATGCCTCTTAGGGCTATCCTCTGTATATGTGCCTCTTAGAACTATTTGTGTATATATTCCACTTAGGGTTATCCTATGTATAATGTACCAAGCCTCAATAGGGTCTCGTATACATAATAACGTACCGAGCCACCGTAGGGTCTCATAAATAATAATGTACCCATTTGATCAGAGGTAATGCACAATAAGTGTCGTACCCAACCGATTATAGCTCAGTAGTAAATAGTGATATATATATATATATATATATATATATATATATATATATATATCTGTGTGTGTGTGTGTGTGTATGTGTGTGTCGCATGTGTATTGTATGTTAATTGGTATATACTTTTTAAATGATATAAAATCATTAAACAAGATTAACACAAAATTTCTAAGGGAAACAAAAAACAAACTTGAAATGATGAATAGTGAGCCTATTACTTAACTATTGAAAGCAAGGTTGAACAAACAAAATAATCCCATAAAATTAAGTGACTATATTAATATCCTTCAAAAAAAAATATTTTTTTTCTTCATAAACCAATACGCTAATCAAACAACCTGGAGAACTTGAGGAGTCTAGTTTTGAATATTTCAGAATTGACATAATAATATTTGTTTTCTTATTGATATAAACTACTCTTCAGAACTTGTATGTTTTAAGTTTTAAAAGAACTTGTAGAGTTGTAATTGAACAAATTAACACATTCTGAAGTTCTAAATTTAGGAGTCTTAAAATCTGTAGTACTTATGTTGCTCCCAAACGCACACGCAAATATACGTGGTCGTACAAGTAATATAGACTGTTAAGTCCAGATATCGATCCCACAGAGACTTAGATTCTACTGTCAAACTAATTCAAATTCGAATGAAACTATTCAAGAAAGTGAAAATCAAGATTGTTTGTTGTACTAAACTAAAACTTGAAAAGTAAACAATTTATGATGGGTGTTTTTATGATTGGGACTATGTTGACAAGGACTGTAAGAATTATCAGATGGGAGAAAGATCTAGGGTTATGGCTTTCGACAATCCAGTTGATCTTAAGACAATTCCACCTATTTTATTTCCTGGGTTACTAGTTAACGGGTTAATTATGCTTTATGATATTCTCTCGAACTACTCACAATCTTGTAGATGTTACTATAACGCCTATATCTCTATGGTCATCAGAGGTAACAAGAACACGTTTATTTCTCCGTTTTCAACTAAGTAGGGCTAAAGGGTATATCTCTATCCTCATTAGCGAAATGATTAAATCTAACAAACTCTATTCATTCTTATTACGTACGTGAATTCCCTTTCTCAAGTTCAATTCACGCACCACAGATAGTGTCTAACTATTGGCCAGATAATCAAACAATTGAAATCAAGAATAAATAAGCAACCCACAATATGGAAAATCAATAGATAATAATTGTCATCACATCAACTTTCAAGTCTTTCGCCACAACCCTAGAATTAGGAGATTAGCTACTTATGGTTCGATCATAGACAAAAGAAGCCATGAATAAACTAGGGTTGAAAAAGATGAAAAATAAAATAACCTAGAGAGAGAAAAAGGAGAACGGTGGCTTACAAATCCTTGAATAATCCCAGAATACCGTTCTCAGCTATAAAAACGTGTATATATAGGCTAGGGTAAAAATAATAAATAAGGAATCCAAATCCTAGTCTAATCGGGGAAAACATCCGCAGAGTCCCGCTTTCCTTCCGCATCGCGGAAGGATCGCGCAATGATCTGCAGCTTCTCGCCTTCTTCACGCGATGCGGGTCGATCGCGCACACTGATGACTGAGTTTGGTTGTTCCGCTTTCTTCACGCGATGCGGGTCGATGGCCTGAATTTCTGGAGCTTCTCGCGATCCTTCCGCGATACGGAAGGAAAGCGAGGATCTGCAGTCGATTAACTCTCCTTTTCAGTTCGTCGTTTTCGTTCGTCGACTCTTCACCTCAGCCAATCGACATATGCTATGAATTCCAATCACTTCAAGCACATTTCCCATCATTTGTCGTCATCGTACCTATACACAGAAAATATAACGACATAAGTTCAAATACGATGGTTACTTCATGAATTAAGCGATAAAAGTCATAAGAAGAAGTTGTAATACGACACAAAACATGATATTTGTGCCAAATATCACCACCCCCCACTTAGACTCTGCTCGCCCTCGAGCAGACACAAACCAACATCAGACTACACTTCTAGCTCACTCATTCAAACAGGTATGCAACGGGATTCGACTAGTATGGCTAACTCTTGAAGAAAATTTTTCAAAAAAAACAAACAAACGACCCAGATTGCGAAAGCCATGCCAAAGGTTTTAAAAGCCTCATTTTCAGCACCAAGTACTTCTTTTCAAAAAAAACATTTCGAATTTCAAAACAGTGGACATCAACGACACCACTTTAACGCATATAGGAAACCTTATGATCAAGAAATCAAAACTTCACCACTCTATTGCTAATTATGTGCCCTCACATCAACAAAGTAGTCCTTATCTCATCAAGAATCACATGTTTAAATCAATGGACCTGAAATCAATAAATGCACTCACTCTCACAAAGAACGTCACATGTAATGTACGACATACCATATCCTTGCCCGTAGTGTAACTACTCTACTAATACAAGTGAGACGATCCTAGAATCAAGTAGGACTTCGAGGGTTGTAATGTAGGCTACGGGACGGGTAGGAATTATTTAGATAATAGTGACTAACCTCCCTAAGCACTTTAATACTTATACATTCGTCATTCTTGCACGCTTTCTTTATTAGCCCTTATTCAATACCAACCAACCTTTAAATTTCTCCACAATTCACCCATTTTCTTTGTTTCAGCACCACTCTTTTTAGAAGTTACACAAGATAGAAGGGAAACTTTTTTTTTTTGGACTCCCAACTAACTGGTGAACTAGTTCTGTTCATTCGGTGCTCCCATCGTCTTCCTAGATTACAATTAACAACCATTTCCTCTCTTTATTTCTCATCCCATCTCCTATTATACTTGTAATTGATTAAAGTGCTTCTGGAGTGTTTTGGATCAAACATCGAGTGCTATAGAACGAAGGGGTAAGGCTAATTAACTGCTATCAAAGAAAAGGCTAAAGGCTCAAAAAGGGTTAACTGGGGTGTTATTTGCAAGTTGGTAGGATAACTTTTTAGGCTTTTTAGTGACTAATCAAAGAAACGCCTCTATCACTTTCTAGGCTCAACCAAACTTCATTTCGCTTTGTGAACACACAGGGCAAGTTCTAGATGTCAATACCAAACATGGATTCAAATACGAAACCTTACTCACACATGGCACACAATTAACGCAAGAGGGATCCGGTTGTCCCTCGAATCAAACAACAATGACAGTCAACAATGCCAAGTGGGTCATACGAGTCAATACAACAACCATTTTCAAGTACTTCCAAGAAAAGTGATACAATTTCACGGCATGCTTTCTCACAAAATCTCAAGGTCACTCAGATGCCAATACTTCACCTATCCCGTGCACCTAGCCTACGGACTAATTTTCCCTCAAGCAGGTTGTCATCCACCCGTCATCAGGAACAACCCTTCTTATGACTATAAAAGAAAAAATCTACCTACGCCGGGTTCAGAGGCCCCCCCTCAGGAAAGAACCGTGGCCATAAGAAAACCAAAGGGGGTGGATGATAAATGCCTAATAATGGGGGACTTAAGAAGTTATCAAAGAAAAATAAAGAAAATAAAATCTTTTTGAAATTTTTCCACTTTTTCTATATATATATATATATATATATATATATATATATATATATATATATATATATATATATATATATATTGACACTAAGATGCAAAACGAAAAAAAAAACCTAAGGCATACTAATCATCATCCGCAACCTCAAAACATGTTGTTACAAACCAGGGACGTATTTTCCCACCCCACACTTAAAACTATGCAATGCCCTCAATGCATGTATATTTGAAATCAAATAAAGCTCCAGCAAGGTAAGAAATACTTCCTGGGGCCCACTACGGCCTAGCTAGCAACATGCTCTCATTATCAAGGGGCGAATGACCCCACACTTAAAACTCTGGCAAGCTCCTCAGCTTTCAACTTTGGGTACTCAAACTTCCCCTAATCGTCATGGCATGACATGAATCAACTTTTTCCTCCACCTCGAACTTATGAATTTCACCCCTAATTTTGCATCCAATTTTCTATCACGCTTCTGGGGCGGTGGTGTGAAAATAAAAGAACCAATCAATAGATGTCGTTTCTTGAACTTCTTGGCCCTTAAGTGAGGAATGTCGCTTTGTCTTTTCGGTGTGGCAAATTTCAGGATGTAAGGCTCTTGTTTCTCATCCCTACAATTCTTCATCGGCGTGGAGGGCTCGATGTCCATGTCGCCAACCAAACATAATGTAGAAAAGTGTTTAGAATGAGGACCAACACGCCCCAACTCTAAAACTGCATTATTTTTTACATCCTCACTTTTGTACACTTCCTCAACAATGACATCATCAACAAAGATCCGATCGAATGGTTGGAGTTCCTCTATCTGCCCCACATGCAGGCCACTATCCAAGGTAATATGTAGTTGGGCATCAAACACCTCAACCTTTTTATTCATTTGTGCCTGCAAGCCATGGATATCTGAGCCAAATTGGTCTATCTCTTGTCCGAGCTCAGTTCTACCTTCTATCAGTTGTGTAGCCATGTTTGTAAGACCATCACGGAGAAACCCATGAAATTTCATTTGTTGATCTTGTTCTGTTAGCCATGATTGGCTCACTATCTCTGCTTCTTCAAAGCTATCTACTTGTGGGAACTCGCTCTCTTCTTCTATTTGAGGTTCGTCTTGAGTATTGGCTAAGCCTATAACTTGTAGATCATTACAAGTTTCGGCCTCGGCCTGCATCTCTGTGAGGTTGGCACGAATCCTCTCTATGGCTTTCCACATTTCTGCGTTTTGCTCTCTCATTAATGCATCATGCTCCATCATTTGCTCCCCTATTTGCTTCATCATATCGCTAACCCGAGCAAGACTTTCCGCATCCTCCACTTCGTTACTACTGTCAACATCACAAATAACAGGAGAATCATAATATGGGCTCGGGGATGGGGAGTGAGAGTTAGGACAACCATTCCAATGACCGTCTTGACCACCACATATATTATAAATATTCCACTCAAAAGATTGGGAAGGTGCACACAACCCATTCCCGGAAATATTTTGACAGTGTTGCCACAAGTGGGGTCCCCCACAAATCAAACAAGGATCACCAAAATAGGAACAACCAATATTCGACCAATTTTTACTCCAAGATGCCATATCAAGCAAACTAACCAAAATATTAAATTAAAAATAAAATAAAATAATAATAAATAAATAAAAACTTGAATAGAAATTCTAAAATCCAAATTAGAAAAACAGTAATATTGCTAAGTCCCCGGCAGCGGCGCCAAAACCTTGTTGCTCCCAAACGCACACGCAAATATACGTGGTCATACAAGTAATATAGACTGTTAAGTCCAGATATCGATCCCACAGAGACTTAGATTCTACTGTCAAACTAATTCAAATTCGAATGAAACTATTCAAGAAAGTTAAAATCAAGATTGTTTGTTGTACTAAACTAAAACTTGAAAAGTAAACAATTTGTGATGGGTGTTTTTATGACTGGGACTTTGTTGACAAGGACTGTAAGAATTATCAGATGAGAGAAAGATCTAGGGTTATGGCTTTCGACAATCCAGTTGATCTTCAGACAATTCCACCTATTTTATTTCCTGGGTTACTAGTTAACGGGTTAATTATGCTTTATGATATTCTCTCGAACTACTCACAATCTTGTAGATGTTACTATAACGCCTTTATCTCTATGGTCATCAGAGGTAACAAGAACACGTTTATTTCTCCGTTTTCAACTAAGTAGGGCTAAAGGGTATATCTCTATCCTCATTAGCGAAACGATTAAATCTAACAAACTCTATTCATTCTTATTACGTACGTGAATTCCCTTTCTCAAGTTCAATTCACGCACCACAGATAGTGTCTAACTATTGGCCAGATAATCAAACAACTGAAATCAAGAATAAATAAGCAACCCACAATATGGAAAATCAATAGATAATAATTGTCATCACATCAACTTTTAAGTCTTTCGCCACAACCCTAGAATTAGGAGATTAGCTACTTATGGTTCGATCATAGACAAAAGAAGCCATGAATAAACTAGGGTTGAAAAAGATGAAAAATAAAATAACCTAGAGAGAGAAAAAGGAGAACGGTGGCTTACAAATCCTCTAATAATCCCAAAATACCGTTCTCAGCTATAAAAACGTGTATATATAGGCTAGGGTAAAAATAATAAATAAGGAATCCAAATCCTAGTCTAATCGGGGAAAACATCTGGAGAGTCCCGCTTTCCTTCCGCATCGCGGAAGGATCGCGCAATGATCTGCAGCTTCTCGCCTTCTTCACGCGATGCGGGTCGATCGCGCACCCTGATGACTGAGTTTGGTTGTTCTGCTTTCTTCACGCGATGCGGGTCGATGGCCTGAATTTCTGGAGCTTCTCGCGATCGCGGAAGGAATGCGAGGATCTGCAGTCGATTAACTCTCCTTTTCAGTTCGTCGTTTTCGTTCGTCGACTCTTCACCTCAGCCAATCGACATATGCTACGAATTCCAATCACTTCAAGTATATTTCCCATCATTTGTCGTCATCGTACCTATACACATAAAATATAACGACATAAGTTCAAATACGACGGTTACTTCATGAATTAAGCGATAAAAGTCATAAGAAGAAGTTGTAATACGACACAAAACATGATATTTGTGCCAAATATCAACTTATTATATATGTCTTAAATAAATATTGATATTGTTCTATAAGCAGAATGACGCAAAAAAAACTGTTGATAGACTAAAATTCCGATATACAGTTGCACAATATTTCACCCTGCAATGAAAAACTACTTTTCTAGTATCTTTATATAAAAATATAAACATACATTTTAATAAATTGTGAGTTACGTGGTAATTAGTCCAAGAAGAAACTTTCCGAAATTATATTTTTATATTAGGGTTGTAAAATTCTCTAAGAAATTATTTAATGCTTATATGCAATATACATTTATTTGGTTGATTGCAATATGAAGTTAGAAATTATGACACAAGTAATAAAAATTACCAATTATTCACATTCACATAAATATAAAATAAGCAGGAATTAATACTAATTTGTGTACAAGAAAATAGAAAAGTGATTATTGTTTGACAATATAGATCATGCACTTCACTTCTAAGTAGATTTTGAACCATCAGAAATAGCCGAAGTTTTTGATCATCTATATATAGCACAAAACGAAAATCTTAACTCATTCTATATAGTAACATATAATTTCCAGTGATATTAATTCTTTAAATCATCAAAAAAATTAATGACCAAGAGAAATGTTTATTAACCTACTCTTTTCAAAAGCACGCCGCGCCTCACACTCATTTTATCCGATGATAGAAGGCCAAATAATTAGCATATGTTGCTCTTTTATATTTATATTTCAAAAGTTATTTCTCTTTTTTATTTTCTATTCGCTAGGATTCGACTAACTAAGTTAGAGCTTGAAAGTTCCACTTAACGAAAGGAGATATACATTTTCTATTAAAGGTGACTTTGAAACTTATACTAACTTTTGAAATAATAATTTAGTTATTTAACAATAAAACATCGAATATCACATGTATGAAATTCTACAATAATAATTTAGTTATTTAACAGTAAAACATCGAATATCACATGTATGAAATTTCCAAAAAACATTCTTGGAGCTATTCATCAAGCTGCACGATTTTGCTTTGGATGAATTCTGTATTGGCAAGTGGCAACACCACTTTGAAACTTGTAAAATAATTTGTCAATAAGATAGGGTGGTGAAACCTATAAAATATAGAGTACATAAAAATTACCTCATGGGCCATCACCGTGAATGGTGCAGATTTCACCAAGCTTATTTGGGGAGTTTCCAACATTGCGTGTCAAGAGCCTCTGACATTTTCTTTGGTTCTTATATAAATTTGATCATGAGGACCAACTGATAATATTTGATATACTAATTGCTAATAACTTTCTATTGTTACAATTGGGAAGGAGAAACCAAAGAGGTGGGGGAGAAAGAATGAACCTAACATTAATTAGTTTATATTAACTGATATCAAATAATTATATTCAGTTTGGAACATAAAAGGCCACAAATTATAAAGAGCAGGACTGATTGCTTGACTTCTTAAAACGTCCTCGAATGCAAAAAGCTATCAAAATTAATGACTTTGAGCTTTGTATAATCAAATAATTGAAAGGTTACATGCACATATAAGATTTAATTTACAGTAATTAATAATTTTGTAGAAGGGGCTTTTACTTTTATTTTTGATGAAGGATAAAATGGTAATTCAACTTTTCACTTAGAATCCTCCTATTTTTATAATTATATGATATATATATACACACATATGTATGTATATATACACACACATACATGATACTTGGACTTAACATTTGATGGCATTAAGAACTATTCAGGATGACGTAAGGTTGTTAATCTTTTGAATGAAGCTATGGATCATACTTACCTAGCACAAAGACCATTCGACGGAGCTGATCGACGCTCCGTCGTTCTATTCGACGCTCCGTCCTTTGTGCCTGCCGGTCTGAAATTATATAAGTTGGAAAATTTTAGTTTTTCTTCCATTCTTTTCTCTCTCAAAAACCCTAAGGATGAAAATATCTCTCTGTTATATCCTGTATTTTATACGTTCGGATATTCCAAGGTAGTCGTGACGAAGTTCAGGGAATGACCATTTCCCAAATGTACTTCAATGTACAAGTGGATTATAAATATTATTTACAACATTAGTATCATGGAAATAACGTGGATGGTTAGGGACGAAACGGTATTTTCACAAGGTGTTCATGAAGGTTCTTGAAAGGCCATAGTGGTTGTGTACCCTATGTGGACTAAGACTTACATATGAAGACACTTAGTCTTCTTTATTCATTTTTGAGAAAACACAAGAAAATGGGAGAAAATTTTAGAAAAGAAAGAAAGGAGGGCTAAGTGTGAATTATAAAAATTATATGGGCCAAAGCTTGCATGGAAAGACATTAGTCTTCCTTATTTAGACTTAAGGAAATTCAAGAAAAAAGAGGAATTTTCTAGAAAAGAATGGAAGGGGTCATGTAGTCATATTTTTGTGTTGAGGGACTTATTCATAAATATGGGAAAAAATGGGTGGAAGACTTGTATAAAGTTATTCCAATATTCATTATTTCTCTAGAAATTTCATGAGAGTGAAGAACAAAAAGAAGAGGAGAAAAACAAGAAGGCATTTCGGCCAAGAGGAAAAAAATTGCAAGAACATTTCAACAAATTTCTTCAAAATAATTTCCTACCAATTAGAGGGTCCTTAACAAGGTGGAGTTGTTGTTGGAGCAAGAAAAACTTATATTATTTCAAGCTACAAAATATAGCCAAGTGAAGAGTTGAAGCAAGAAGGTAAGAATTCATCCTTTTCTTATGTGTTATGGATGTTGTGCATGTTGTAGTGTGTAAAATGAGTGAAATTTATGGAGAATAAGAATGTAAGGGTGTGGCTATGTGTACCTAGGTAGATGTAGGAAATTATGTTTAATTATTGTGTCTAGCATTGGGTTGTTATTGTTGTGAATGTTATGTCGATAAGAGAAGTTGAATGATTTTGGAAAGGTTGTAGTTATGAATGCATGATGGTGGCCGTGTGGTATATTGTATGTATAACCGTGTGTATGTGTTTAATGGTGGAAGAAGATGGGCTAATTTTATTTAGTGTTTTGGTTGTTGTTGTATCGTGGATACTATGTTGTTAAGGAATGCATAATAATCTTGTGAAGTTGTAGAAGTTGGAGACTTGTGATTGAGGTATTTAAATTGAATATTATGTTCTTGTATGTATGGAGGATAATGTTGTTAGTATGGTATTGTTGGCATATGAATTATAATGTTCTTATTGGAGTTGGAAAGTTTTTGGAAAAAGAAGTAAATTGATTGAATATGGAAATTGTTAGTATTGTTGATGGCATTGTTGTTGAATTATGTTAATAGTTTGGCCGGGTTTGAATTCCCGGATTGTGTTCGATGAGAATTTGACTAAATTGAATGTCGAGGATGTTATATTTACAGAGGAAATGCTGCCGAAATTTCGGTGGCCAAGTATTACCTTAAGATTTCAACAGTATACTAATGAGAGTTTTGGTAAAAACGACCAATTTGCAGATTTTGACGAAATTGTGACGTGAATTTGGAATAGCAAAAGGAGCGGAAGGAGGTATGTAAGGCTTCACCCTTCTTTCTATGGCATGTCTTAGTTGTAATAAGTTGGGTACGAGCCTCGGGGACAACTCGGTTCCCCGGAATCCGCACCTAAAGTTTTCCACTTTTTGTTCAATAGAATTGAACTAGAAAGTGTGTCAATTGTTGGAAAAACCTCCTACACCCTTAGAACTTGTATAAATGGGACCCGATTACCCTAAGACCCTCACAAGTGACGCTATGACACGTAACATACGTAAATCGTATACGCTACCTCATCCGGCCCGATGTGGGCCCGTTACTCTCGGATTTTCCTATAGTCGTGGTTGACTTACTTGAAGTAAATCCAAAGGGGACTTTTGATCCCAATCTCGTTACCGAATGATAAGTATTGTGACTACTCTAACAAGAATGTTTCTATGAGGATAATGATAATTAAAATGTTAGACAAAAGAATGTACCTTTGATAAGTACGACCGGGACGACTCTATGACTAAGATGACTAAGCTAAGTATCTTACGTAAACATGAAAGTGATACACTAATTTTTGAATCGTATTTATATTTCCTAGCTATATCTTTATTTTCTCGGATTCCAAAGCCTATGACGGTCGTCTATGATGCCCACGATTTCATTCTACGGTTACTGTAATACTATTCTCCGTTGATAGTCTCGCCTTAAAATACTTGTTCCTTCAAGGTGAGACAAAGCTATCACTAGCATTCCATAACATAATCGGAGGTCACCGACCTTACGTCACTCCGATGGATACATGATTTTCCTTGGCGCTTGTGTGCTTATATGATATATGTATATAAAACAGGTATATGTGTATGGATATGTATATATAAATAAGATAAGTAATTGTATATGAGACGTGTATATGTATAAAATATAAGCAAATGTATATGTATATGTGTATGGGGAAAGGGGAAGGGCCACTGTTATATCACCACCTGATTCAGCTGGATTCCATCCTGGACGCGGGATGCCCGGACGCGGGATATGGGAGAGCCGTACGCGGCGTCTGTATATTTATATAATGTATGATACATATATATGATGTAATGTGTTGGGACACTGTTGGGGAGGGGGTTGGGAGAGCTGATATATTCGGCGTCTGTAAATGTGAATAAAAGATACTGTTTACTGAATTGTACCGTTTTCTGTATACAAGAATAAGGGACACCGTGGGAGTGGAGCCGATTGTATTCGGCGTCTGTAAATGTGAGCAAAAGGTACCGTTACTGAAATGTACTGTTTTCTGTACACGAGAATAAGTAATATATAAATGTTAATTCCTATGCTTATGAAAAGAAACGTTTCAAAGACGAAAGGGCAAGCCTACATGACAGCCGACCTAAAAAGGGGCCTTCCTATGCACAGGTTGCTTTCTCGCCTCGTTATATGCCCTGTGACTCCATGATATTATTAATCGTACTCTATGTTACTGCTTGTATTATTTTCTATGCCTTACATACTCGGTACACTATTCGTACTGACGTCCCATCTTGTGGACGCTGCGTTTCATGCCGCGCAGGTCAGCAGACAGGTGGACTTGATCCTTAGGAGCTCTACCAGCAGTACTCTACAGCGCTCCAGTCGTTCCGGAGCCTTATTTCAGTGGTACTATTTTGTGTATATATAATCTCGGGCACGATAGTACTCGGCCCTTTTCTATGTATAAGTGTACTATGTCTAGAGGCTCGTAGGTAGTTATGTACAGTCGGTCAAGCATAGTTAGATATATGGTGTTTTGGCATGTTAATGTTGTCGTATAAAGTGCTAACGAAGTTTATTAGCCTATGTTCAGAATGACGCTGCTAATGTTAATGTTCAAAAAAAAATATGGCTCTGTTTACACGGCTTGTTAAGAGGTAAGGGTAATATGATAGATAAGGAGTGCTCGGTACAAGTACCGGGTACTCGTCACGGCCCCTAGTCGGGTCGTGACAGAAGTGGTATCAGAGCAATTCGGTCCTAGGGGTTTGTCTACGAGCCGTGTCCAGTAGAGTCTTGTTTATGAGTGTGTAGCGCGCCACGCTTATAAACAGGAGGCTACAAGGCATTTAGGAAATGTGACCTTCTTTGCATTCTGAAATCGTGCGATAGATCTAAGTTGCCAGGCTTCCATATTCCTTTCTTAAACCTATGTTATGGTTTCAGTAATGCCGCCGAAGAGAAAGGCTACGATGGCCGAGAAAGCCAAGAGGGTGGCGGCCAACAGAGTTGAACGGGAGCTAGAAGAAGAAGAATCTCATAATGAGGCTCCCCCTCAGACTTTTCCTGCCCCCCCAGCACCAGCAGAGCAGGAAAGAGTTCCAGCTCCAGCCCCCGCACCCCCAGTCCCACCGCCAGCAGCTCCGGGCCAGCAGATGGCAGAGGCCATCCAGTTATTGACCCAGTTAGTTGCTGCACAGGCTCAGCGGCAAGATGTAGACCTGGGAGATAGGGCGGTAAGTGCAAGAGCCCGTGACTTTATTACCCTGAAGCCGCCAGAGTTTTATGGGTCAAAACCAGAGGAAGACCCGCAGAGTTTTATAGATGAGATGCTGAGGACTCTGAGAATTATACAAGCTTCGGATACGGAGTCCGTAGAGTTGGCTTCATACAGGATGCGGGACGTGGCAGTCCAATGGTATAATAGCTGGGTATCTTCGAGGGGAGCAAATGCACCCCCTCCGATTTGGCAGGAATTTACTGAGGCATTTCTGCGACATTTTCTACCACCGGAGGTTCGACGGGCTCGAGACGAAATGTTCTTGAACTATCGACAGGGAAATATGAGCGTACGTAAGTACAGTCTTCATTTTAACTCGTTAGCCAGGTACGCCCCAACTATAATAACTAATATGGGGGATCATAAGCACCGATTTGTGAGTGGGCTGGGGCCACATTTAGTCAAGGAGTGCTTGACGGCTTCACTCCAGGATGGGATGACTATTACTCGTATCCAGGCCCACGCCCAAAACCTGGAGGAACAGTATCAGTCACGAAGAGAGGAGCGTTATTCAGATAAGGGTTCCAGAAAAAGGGGCAGATTTTCCGGGACTAGAAGTGAGTATAGAGGGGGGCAGGCACAGGGGCAACCTAGGTATTCAGGCCAATCAGTGGCCAGTGCGCCACCTCGATTTGCAGATAGGGGATTTGATCATCCTACCTATTCAGGACCAGGTCAGAGTGCCAAGGCTTCAGGATCCCAGTACAGAGCTGATTTTAGCAGGACGGGGCTGCCCCCACCACGATGTGCTCAGTGTGGCAAGCCACACTCTGGGCAGTGCTACCTAGACACCGGTGGTTGTTTTGCCTGTGGTCGAACTGACCATTTTGTACGTGATTGCCCACTAAAGGATGAAGGAGGCCGAACTCAGCCAGCCGGATCAGCAATCGGTTCATCGTCGACCGTGCGCCCTCGTGGATAGACTTCCCAGGCTCCAGCGGGCCGCGGCCGAGGTAAAGGAGGGGCACCTAGTTCAGCCGGTCCTCCGCACCGCCTATATGCACTGACAGGACGACAGGACCCTGAACCTTCCGCAGACGCGGCCACAGGTACTTTTTCAGTATTTTCTATGATAACCGTGTGTTAATCAATTCGGATTTTATTTTACTCTATACTGTCCTCTGTATTACTGAACATACTAAGAGTTTGGAAATTTGGACGAAAAGTGGCTATACGCATAGGTAAAAAGGCGGATACTGGAGATTGCGGAGGTTAGAACTGTAAATAAAAGAAAAGACGTGTTACGCGGACGTTTTGAAACCTGCTAAAACCCCAACGCGTCCCATATTATGCGACATAAGTAGTACGGGGAAGTGGAGGTAGAAGTACTAACACCGAGACACTGAAATGCATTAAAGTTTCAAGGTTAAGCGTGCTCAGGTGGGAGTAATTCCATGATGGGTGACCCCCTGGGAAATATGCTGAAAATCTCATAAAGGCGGAAACAAGAGACGAGTGTAAGAGTAGGCAGCCCAAGGTAAATTGGGGTGCGGAAAATGGTTAGAAACCCCATACGAGTTATATAGGCCGAGACGGACTAAACTAACAGAAAAATGGAAGTCATGACGACAGAAAGCTTTGGGAATGACGGAGAAAAGTACAGGTGTCACAGGGAGAGACCAATATTAAGTCCACACTAGCTAAGGCAAGGAATCCCTAATATGGCGGCATACGGGAACGTGTCTAGTGAGGGGATAGACGCGGCGGATGCCACGAAAAAGGGATTATAACCGTGAAGGTCGCAAGAGGCAACCTAAGCTCCCAAGATGAATATGCTAAGTGACATGAGGCATCTACAGAGGAGACCGCCCCGAAATAATATACTACGCTATGAGGCCAGTTCAACATTCGAGGACGAATGTTCTAAAGGGGGGGAGGATGTTATATCCTGTATTTTATACGTTCGGATATTCCAAGGTAGTCGTGACGAAGTTCAGGGAATGACCATTTCCCAAATGTACTTCAATGTACAAGTGGATTATAAATATTATTTACAACATTAGTATCATGGAAATAACGTGGATGGTTAGGGACGAAACGGTAATTTCACAAGGTGTTCATGAAGGTTCTTGAAAGGCCATAGTGGTTGTGTACCCTATGTGGACTAAGACTTACATAAGAAGACACTTAGTCTTCTTTATTCATTTTTGAGAAAACTCAAGAAATTGGGAGAAAATTTTAGAAAAGAAAGAAAGGAGGGCTAAGTGTGAATTACAAAAATTATATGGGCCAAAGCTTGCATGGAAAGACATTAGTCTTCCTTATTTAGACTTAAGGAAATTCAAGAAAAAAGAGGAATTTTCTAGAAAAGAATGGAAGGGGTCATGTAGTCATATTTTTGTGTTGAGGCACTTATTCATAAATATGGGAAAAAATGGGTGGAAGACTTGTATAAAGTTATTCCAATATTCATTATTTCTCTAGAAATTTCATGAGAGTGAAGAACAAAAAGAAGAGGAGAAAAACAAGAAGGCATTTCGGCCAAGAGGAAAAAAATTGCAAGAACATTTCAAAAAATTTCTTCAAAATCATTTCCTACCAATTAGAGGGTCCTTAACAAGGTGGAGTTGTTGTTTGAGCAAGAAAAACTTATATTCTTTCAAGCTACAAAATATAGCCAAGTGAAGAGTTGAAGCAAGAAGGTAAGAATTCATCATTTTCTTATGTGTTATGGATGTTGTGCATGTTGTAGTGTGTAAAATGAGTGAAATTTATGGAGAATAAGAATGTAAGGGTGTGGCTGTGTGTACCTAGGTAGATGTAGGAAATTATGTTTAATTATTGTGTCTAGCATTGGGTTGTTATTGTTGTGAATGTTATGTCGATAAGAGAAGTTGAATGATTTTGGAAAGGTTGTAGTTATGAATGCATGATGGTGGCCGTGTGGTATATTGTATGTATAACCGTGTGTATGTGTTGAATGGTGGAAGAAGATGGGCTAATTTTATTTAGTGTTTTGGTTGTTGTTGTATCGTGGATACTATGTTGTTAAGGAATGCATAATAATCTTGTGAAGTTGTAGAAGTTGGAGACTTGTGATTGAGGTATTTAAATTGAATATTATGTTCTTGTATGTACGGAGGATAATGTTGTTAGTATGGTATTGTTGGCATATGAATTATAATGTTCTTATTGGAGTTGGAAAGTTTTTGGAAAAAGACGTAAATTGATTGAATATGGAAATTGTTAGTATTGTTGTTGGCATTGTTGTTGAATTATGTTAATAGTTTGGCCGGGTTTGAATTCCCGGATTGTGTTCGATGAGAATTTGACTAAATTGAATGTCGAGAATGTTATATTTACAGGGGAAATGCTGCCGAAATTTCGGTAGCCAAGTATTACCTTAAGATTTCAACAGTATACTAATGAGAGTTTTGGTAAAAACGACCAATTTGCAGATTTTGACGAAATTGTGACGTGAATTTGGAATAGCAAAAGGAGCGGAAGGAGGTATGTAAGGCTTCACCCTTGTTTCTATGGCATGTCTTAGTTGTAATAAGTTGGGTACGAGCCTCGGGGACAACTCGGTTCCCCGGAATCCGCACCTAAAGTTTTCCACTTTTTGTTCAATAGAATTGAACTAGAAAGTGTGCCAATTGTTGGAAAAACCTCCTACACCCTTAGAACTTGTATAAATGGGACCCGATTACCCTAAGACCCTCACAAGTGACGCTATGACACGTAACATACGTAAATCGTATACGCTACCTCATCCGGCCCGATGTTGGCCCGTTACTCTCGGATTTTCCTATAGTCGTGGTTGACTTACTTGAAGTAAATCCAAAGGGGACTTTTGATCCCAATCTCGTTACCGAATGATAAGTACTGTGACTACTCTAACAAGAATGTTTCTATGAGGATAATGATAATTAAAATGTTAGACAAAAGAATGTACCTTTGATAAGTACGACCGGGACGACTCTATGACTAAGATGACTAAGCTAAGTATCTTACGTAAACATGAAAGTGATACACTAATTTTTGAATCGTATTTATATTTCCTAGCTATATCTTTATTTTCTCGGATTCCAAAGCCTATGACGGTCGTCTATGATGCCCACGATTTCATTCTACGGTTACTGTAATACTATTCTCCGTTGATAGTCTCGCCTTAAAATACTTGTTCCTTCAAGGTGAGACAAAGCTATCACTAGCATTCCATAACGTAATCGGAGGTCACCGACCTTACGTCACTCCGATGGATACATGATTTTCCTTGGCGCTTGTGTGCTTATATGATATATGTATATAAAACAGGTATATGTGTATGGATATGTATATATAAATAAGATAAGTAATTGTATATGAGACGTGTATATGTATAAAATATAAGCAAATGTATATGTATATGTGTATGGGGAAAGGGGAAGGGCCACTGTTATATCACCACCTGATTCAGCTGGATTCCATCCTGGACGCGGGATGCCCGGACGCGGGATATGGGAGAGCCGTACGCGGCGTCTGTATATTTATATAATGTACGATACATATATATAATGTAATGTGTTGGGACACTGTTGGGGAGGGGGTTGGGAGAGCCGATATATTCGGCGTCTGTAAATGTGAATAAAAGATATTGTTTACTGAATTGTACCGTTTTCTGTATACAAGAATAAGGGACACCGTGGGAGTGGAGCCGATTGTATTCGGCGTCTGTAAATGTGAGCAAAAGGTACCGTTACTGAAATGTACTGTTTTCTGTACACGAGAATAAGTAATATATAAATGTTAATTCCTATGCTTATGAAAAGAAACGTTTCAAAGACGAAAGGGCAATCCTACATGACAGCCGGCCTAAAAAGGGGCCTTCCTATGCACAGGTTGCTTTCTCGCCTCGTTATATGCCCTGTGACTCCATGATATTATTAATCGTACTCTATGCTACTGCTTGTATTATTTTCTATGCCTTACATACTCGGTACACTATTCGTACTGACGTCCCATCTTGTGGACGCTGCGTTTCATGCCGCGCAGGTCAGCAGACAGGTGGACTTGATCCTTAGGAGCTCTGCCAGCAGTACTCTACAGCGCTCCAGTCGTTCCGGAGCCTTATTTCGGTGGTACTATTTTGTGTATATATAATCTCGGGCACGATAGTACTCGGCCCTTTTCTATGTATAAGTGTACTATGTCTAGAGGCTCGTAGGCAGTTATGTACAGTCGGTCAAGCATAGTTAGATATATGGTGTTTTGGCATGTTAATGTTGTCGTATAAAGTGCTAACGAAGTTTATTAGCCTATGTTCAGAATGATGCTGCTAATGTTAATGTTCAAAAAAAAATATGGCTCTGTTTACACGGCTTGTTAAGAGGTAAGGGTAATATGATAGATAAGGAGTGCTCGGTACAAGTATCGGGTACTCGTCACGGCCCCTAGTCGGGTCGTGACACTCTCTAGGGCTCCAACACTAAGGTAAGAACATCTTAATCATCGATTATCAATCCTAACAACAAACCCATGATTCTTAACATGATTCTTGTGACTAAAACCTAGGGTTTGCAACAAAATTATTCTTAAAGTGATCCAAGCAATGGTTTGGGTGTTCTACATTAGGAAAGTGAATTGTTAAACTTTGTTTGACACATTAAGGTATGTCTCTCTTTTAAAAACCTTATCATGGATATATGGTTACTTCTCAAAGGTTATTTATTGAATAAAAAGGTGAACTTTTCATGCAAAACCCTAATTCATGTCTTTGCTTGTGGTTGGTGTGCGTGAGGGGACAAGCCCACATTAAACCTTGATTGTATTATTATCTTCTATATACGTATATGAAATCATAATTGTTTTCTTCTATAAGAGATGATCAGTGATGATGGTCAATTGTTGGTATTGATGATTTTACAAAGAAACTAAGACAAAGGAATCTTGTTTAAAGAAGTGGAATGTTGTAATGAAATCATAATCGTTTTCCTATGAAATTATAATCGTTTTCCTATTCTTCTTGATTCTAGATTGTGCTGTAGAGCTTGAAGTCCTTTTAGGATCGTTCTAATTCGCTCGTTAATTCGTGCCTTGCAGAAATGGCTCTGACGCGATCCAAAAATGGTAACCGAGCACAACCCGTGAGAGCTAATCGAAATCTTGGGGGCGCGAATGTTGTTAATGCAAATAATGCTGGAAATCAAGCACCACCCCCAGTACCGCCTGCTTCTACTATTCCTGTTGCGGGTGTACCTGAGATTGGTACTATGGAAATGACTATTCAAATGTTAACTGCATTGGTTGCGGCTCAGCAGCAGCATGAAGGTGTGGGACCTCATGATGGAGGCAGACTCAAGAAATTCCTAGACTTAAAGTCACCAGAGTTCTTTGGGTCACGAGAGATGGATGACCCCCAACACTTTTTAGATGAGACCTTCAAGCCATTGAGGGCAATGGATGCCCAGGATTCAGAAGCTGTGAGGCTCGCTTTGTATCAGTTGAAGGATGTTGCTCACGTACGGTTTGAGATGTAGGAATCTGAGAGAGGTGACGCTGATTTAGCTCCGACATGGGCAGAATTTGAAGAGGCGTTCGTGGAAAGGTTCTTGTCTAATGAGGAAAGAATTACTATGGCTACGAAGTTTGAAAAGCTAGAGCAGGGTAACAAGTCAGTTCGTGAGTATAGTTTGGAGTTCACTCGTCCGTCAAAGTATGATTTATACATGATTCTGACTGAAAAGTATAAGTTGACTCGTTTTGTGAAAGGCTTGGTACCACGTATCAAGTCTGCATGTGCTGCTGTTGCTATGTCTCCTACTTGCACTTTCGCATCTTTGGTTGGGTTTGCTGAACAACAAGAGAGTTGGAAAACTGAAGAGAGGGTGGATCGAGATCAGCATAAGAAGGCTCGATCAGCGGGTGGTTTCAGTGGTAATAATTATAAGGGAGGGCAGAGTAAAGGGTATTTTGCGCCTGCTCAGTCTGGCGTTTATTCCCATGCTAGTATGCCTTCTGGTAGGCAAGGCCAAAAAAAAAATAATAATAGAAAGTTTTCGCAGGGAAGTAGTCGTCCGCCAGTGTGGGAAGAACGTATCTGTCATCATTGTGGGTTTAGAGGCCACATCAAGAGGGAATGCAGAAAGTGGCTACGTGAAATGACTGCTATGAATAACCAAAAGAATGATTCGCCTGCTTCTGCATTTGCTAGAAATTTGCCTGCTGGTAATGCTAACAATAATAATCAGAATGCTCGTAACAATGGCAAAGGAAAGGAAGTTGCTAATACTTCTGGGGAGGGACAACTCGACTTTAAGGGGTGACTCGTAGCGAGGCAGCTGAGGCTTCTGATGCCATGGTTACAGGTATCCTCACCATCTGTTCTCATGATGCTTACTCATTGATTGATCCGGGTTCAAATTTATCCTATGTGACTCCTTATTTTGCTCTTGATATGGGTATGAAATCCGAACCTTTGTTGGAACCTTTTGCTGTTGATACACCTTTTGGTGTTCCTGTTATTGCTTCTAGAGTGTATAGAACTAGTGTTGTTGTGATTAAGGGACGTGAGACCGTGGATGATTTGTATGAACTCGAGATGGTGGATTTTGATGTAATTATGGGGATAGACTGGTTGTCTGCGTGTTATGCTAATGTGGATTGTCACCATAAGTTAGTTCGTTTCGCCTTTCCCGATGAGCTTATTATTGTGTGGGAGGGTGAAATTGCTAAGCCAAATGGTAGATTTATTTCCTACCTTAAGGCTCATAAGATGATTACTAAGGGGTGCATTTACCATTTGGTTGCTGTTAATGATATAAAAGCCGTAGTACCTGAATTTGCATCTGTCCCCATAGTTAGTGATTATCCCAAAGTGTTTCACGAAGATCTTCCTGGTATTCCTCCTGATCGGGTTATTGATTTTGGGATTGATGTTATTCCTGACACCCAACCTATTTCTATTCCACCTTACCGCATGGCTCCAGCGGAGCTAAGGGAGTTAAAGGATCAGTTGAAGGACTTGTTGGATAAAGGTTTCATCCGACTGAGTTCCTCACCTTGGGGCACTCCATTCTTGTTTGTTATAAAGAAAGATGGTTCCCTTAGAATGTGTGTTGACTACCGTCAGCTTAATAAAGTGACAATTAAGAATAAGTATCCCTTTCCTAGGATAGATGATTTGTTTGACCAACTTCAGGGTGCTAAGTTCTTTTCGAAGATTGACCTGAGTTCTGGATATCATCAATTGAAGATAAAGGAGGAGGATATCCCGAAAACTGCTTTTCATACTCGTTATGGGCACTTTGAGTTTCTAGTCATGTCATTTGGCTTGACTAATGCGCCTATTGCATTCATGGATTTGATGACTGTGTTTTTAAGCAGTATCTAGACCGATTCCTTATTGTGTTTATTGATGACATTTTGGTGTACTCTAAGAATTGTGAGGATCATACTAATCATTTGAGGATAACTTTGACAACACTTGAGGAGAATGAACTTTATGCAAAATTATCTAACTGTGAGTTCTGGCTTGAGTCTGTGTCTTTCTTGGGTCACGTGGTGACTGGTGATGTCATTAAAGTAGACCCTCAAAAAATTTCAGCGGTTAAGGATTGGCCTAGACCAACTAGTGCGACGGAAATTCGTAGTTTCTTGGGTTTGGCAAATTATTACAGAAAGTTTGTGGAAGGTTTTTCGTCTATAGCCTCACCATTGACTTAATTGACACAGAAGACTGCTAAGTTTCAGTGGTCCGAAGCTTGTGAAAAGAGTTTTCAAGAACTTAAGACTTGAATATCTTGTATCATCTTGGTAAGGCTAATGTGGTTGCTGATGCTTTGAGTAGAAAATCTATGGGCACGTTGGCTTATTTGAGTGCACATGACATGCCCATGGGGAAGGAAATTCGAAGACTTGCTAGTGTTGGGGTCAGACTTGATGAAACCAAAGATGGAGAGTTAGTGGGAATCACGTCGTCACGGTCTGACATAGTGGAAAGGATAAAATCGAAGCAATATGATAATGAACTTTTGGCAAAGCTGAGAGATGGAGTGGAAAGGGGTGAGTACACTTCATTTGCTGTTGGTACTGGTGATAGTGTTCTGCGGTTGCAAGGACGATTGTGTGTTCCTGATGTTGATGGTCTTCGACAAGAATTAATGATGGAAGCTCATAGTTCCAAGTATTCGGTTCATCCGAAATCCACCAAAATGTATAAGGATTTGAAATAACACTATTGGTGGAAGAGCATGAAGGTTGATATTTCTAACTTTGTGGCTAAGTGTTTAAACTGTCAACAGGTGAAGGCTGAACATCAAAGGCCTAGAGGCCTGGCTCAGAATATCGAGATTCCGCAGTGGAAGTGGGAGGAGATCAATTTGGATTTCGTTGTGGGGTTACCCCGCACAAAGGCCGAGTTTGACTCGATTTGGGTTATCGTTGATAGACTCACAAAGTCTGCCCATTTTTCCCTGTGAAGACGTCACATACTGCAGCGGAGTACGCCAAGTTATATCTAAAAGAGATAGTTAGATTTCATGGTGTTCCAACATCGATTATATCTGATAGAGGTATGCAATTTACTGCGCATTTTTTGACATCCTTTCAGGAAGGGTTGGGAACTAGAGTGAAATTGAGCACTGCCTTTCATCCTCAAACTGACAGGCAGGCGGAGAGAACTATTTAGACTTTGGAAGATATGCTACGAGCTTCTGCAATCGATTTTGGAGGAAGTTGGGATGACCACCTACCTCTGGTGGAATTCGCTTACAACAATAGCTATCAAGCGAGTATTCAAATGGCTCCTTATGAGGCTCTTTATGGGAGGCATTGTCGATCTCCAATTGGTTGGTTTGAACCCACTGAAGTGGAATTTTTGGGTCCGGATTTAGTTCATGAAGCAATTGAGAAGGTTAATCTTATTGTGCAACGACTCAAGACAGCTCAGAGTGGACAGAAGTCCTATACGGATCTGAGGCGGCGTGAGCTGGAGTTTTCTGTTGTTGACCAAGTGTTCCTGAAAGTATCGCCGATGAAGGGAGTAATGCGGTTTGGTAAAAAGGGGAAACTTAGTCCTAGTTTTATTGTCCCTTATGAGATTGTTAGGAAAATTGGGACGGTGGCTTATGAGTTGAAGTTACCATCTGATATGGCCATGGTGCATCCTGTGTTTCACGTTTCGATGTTGAGGTTGTACAAACCTGATCTTTCCCATGGGTTGAACCATGAAGAGATTGAAATTAATGAAGGGTTAACCTATGAAGAAAAGCCGGTTCAGATTTTAGATCATCAAGTTAGAATGTTCAGGACGAAGGATGTGGCATTAGTTAAGGTATTGTGGCGAAACCATAATACTGAGGAAGCTACTTGGGAAGCGGAGGAGGACATGAAGAAGAGATATCCCCACTTGTTCCCACTGGCAGGTATGAGCTAGCGTTTTAAATTACTTATGGATGAATCGTTGTGTTTGTTAGAAGCAACTTGTGGTTTAGTGAATTCTTTTCTAGACTATTATTCTCATTCGAGGATGAACGAATCTTTAGGGGGGGATAATGTGACATCTCGTAAATCCGTATAGAGTGTGAAACCATTGTATGAGTCCTTTGGAACCTTATATGTTTGGTTACGTGCATGGCTTTAAGCTAAAGACCCAAGAGGAGAGGGTTAACATGAAAATTCTCTACAGTTTAACGAAAAGGAGGTTTGACAGTCGTCCTTTGTACCGTCGTTCTGTTCGACGCTCCGTCCTTTGCACCGTCGATTGTGAGGAAGAGAAAGTTGCTCACTGGAAATTTCATGACTTTGACGGAGCAGATTGACGCTCTGTCGATCTGTTCGTTGCTCCGTCATTTGTAACGTCGAATTGACCTAGCACAAAGACCATTCGACGGAGCTGATCAACGCTCCGTCGTTCTATTCGACGCTCCGTCCTTTGTGCCTGCCGGGCTGAAATTATATAAGTTTCAAAATTTTACTTTTTCTTCCATTCTTTTCACTCTCAAAAACCCTAAGGATGAAAATATCTCTCTAGGGCTCCAACACTAAGGTAAGAACATCTTAATCATCGATTATCAATCCTAACAACAAACCCATGATTCTTAACATGATTCTTGTGACTAAAACCTAGGGTTTGTAACAAAATTCTTCCTAAAGTGATTCAAGCTAGGGTTTGGGAGTTCTTCATTAGGAAAGTGAATTTTTAAACTTTGTTTAATACACTAAGCTATGTCTCTCTTTTAAAAACCTTATCATGGATATGTGTTTTCTTCTCAAAGGTTATTTATTGAATAAAAAGGTGAACTTTTCATGCAAAACCCTAATTCATGTCTTTGCTTGTGGTTGGTGTGCGTGAGAGGACAAGCCCACATTAAATCTTGATTCTATTATCTTCTATATACGTATATGAAATCATAATCATTTTCTTCTATAAGAGATGATCAGTGATGATGGTCAATTGTTGGTATTGATGATTTTATAAAGAAACTAAGACAAAGGAATCTTGTTTAAAGAAGTGGAAATGTTTTTAGGATTGTCTATGAAACTGCGGATTTTCGTAATGGCATAATGAACTTTAATGCTATTTGATGGTGTGACTACTTTGAGATAAATTGTAAATCGGCTTCTATGCTATGAACTTTGTTATTGTGTTTGGCCTAGCTACTCGGGAGGAAGGGTAGCCACTATGGATCCTAGTGTGATAATGCCTAGCCATTTGGGAGGAAGAGTGGCCACTTCCGGGTTTGCTACCTGGGGTGTGATTATGCCTAGCTATTCGGTTAGAAGGATAGCAACCGCTGAATTTCATATTCCGGTGTGGTGCGCTGTGACAAGGGAACCTCTACGGTCACCCCTTCGATGTGCTTGATTTTTGGGCCTGTATTGGCATGTGCGATATTATTGTTTTCTCATGAAATTGTTGTTCTTAACTATGATCAATTGAAAGGCATATTTGAAGTTGTACCTTGACAAGAGGCCTTATAATCGATTTTGATAATTCTTATTAAGATACACAAACTGAATAAATGTTCTTACATTGGTTTTCACACGATTTTGGAGACTGATTTCTTTATGTATTATTGTACTTAATTTTCATATGACTTGTTGTCCCCGAGGCACTCACTGAGTACGAAGTACTCAGGCATACCATTATTGTTTTTTATGGTATGTTAGGTAACGATGAAGAGCAGGTTCTTGATACTCCGGGCGTTTAGGAAGGACTTGTGGTTGCTGCTGATTGGGTGAGCCCACACATTCATTCGTGGGACACCCTACTTATCGAATTCCATTTATTTATATTAGTTTCCGGGCTGTGTCCCGATGAGTTAGACATTTATTCCTTATTCTTAGAAGCTCCTTAGTATACATTCGAATATGGGTAGAAGAAGAGTTGTTGTTTAACTCTTTCAGGCACACTATCATGCTTTGGTTGAATTATTTAAATTATAAAGACTTTCGCTGATTTAACTCTTATATTCATGATCTGTTTGCATTTATTTTGTTAAACTGTTGGAGGCGAATGTTGAACCTGGCGGGTTCAAGTGTTATTATTGCATCATTTAGGTTCTTCCGATGTTGTTCATGACGTCGGATGTCGGTCACGTCTAGGGTGGGTTTTGGAGCGTGACACGCATACAGGTTAATGGGTATAGGGTATTACAGTGGAAGATAGGCAGACATTTTTTGCATTGAATAGATAAAGTGCTAGTGGACCTGATGAATTCACAGGCTTATTCTATCAGCAGCGTTGGGAAATGATAGGAAATTATGTGCATGCCCTGGTACTAGCTTTCTTTGATGGAGTTGCATTACCTGAATATATTACACACACTAACTTGGTTCTCATATTAGTAGTGTTAGGATATGATAGGAAATTATGTACATGCCTTGGTACTAGCTTTCCTTGATGGAGTTACATTACCTAAATATATTACACACACTAAATTGGTTCTCATACCAAAGAAACAGCAAATCCAGAGTTTCTGACACATAAGACCAATTTGTCTGTCCAATTTACCAACAAGGTGATCTCAAGGGTAATTCATGAAAGGCTAGAAAAAATTAGTCGTCTAACACATTTCTTCTAACCAGCCAGGCTTTATGATGGGGCAGAGCATTTTTTAAAACATTGTACTGTTACATCTCGAAAATTTTGGATTTTTGTGCTGTAAATAGACTAATGCGAGTTTAAGGTAAACATGGAGTCCTTATGAAGTTATGGAGAGTATTTGATAGCTTTAAAGTGCATACTATAAGATTTTGAAGTCACATGAATTGGTGGAACTAAGTTCGTCGAAGGAAGTGAAATGTAAGTTGTGTTTGGGAAGGTTTTGTAGCAATCGAGCTAATGTTTATTTTTTAATGTCTTGAGGAGGACCTATAGAGATCCTTAGATGGGTAATGAAGTGTTATATAAGTGCCAAGAAGGTTCCAAAAGGATTGGAAGTCAAATGAATCAACGAGCGCAAGTTCGGAAAAAATGGGTTGTACGACCACTTATACGGTCCGTATAATGGTCTGTATAACCCTTCCAGAGAAGGGTAATCCTTGGTGGGATTATACGACCACTTATATGGACTGTATAAAGTTATACGGACCGTATTAGTGGCCGTATAATCGGGTTGGGTCACTTTTTTATCCATTAATATATACATGACCCATGTTCATTTAATTCATTTCCCACATTTTTCCCAAGTCTTGAAGGCTCTAGAACATCCCCCCTATTGTATTAACACGAATCCAAGAGAAATTAAAGATTAAAAAGCAAGAATCAAGAGAATCAAGTGTGGAGAGACTCTTTAGGGTTCGTAGAATTCAAGATTCCCTTTGGTGTTGACGTTGGAGTTTCATCCAAGTGAAATACATTAATCCAAAGGTCATCCTTGTACAATAAAAGGTGAGTTTTACATCTATTTCATGTTATTAAGAGTATTTGGTTGTTGAATAACTTGGAAGAGGGAAGAAAGTAGAAGATGAAGTTCATATATGGATTTAATGATATTTTTGGAGTAGTAAATTAACTTGAGTCATGATTCTTAGTATGCTATGAGTATAATCTTATTGTGGGTAGTGCTAATGATATTGGGGAAGTATTGTATGTAAGTGAATATGGTGTTGTGTTGTAGCTATTGTTATGAATGGCCTTGAAAAGTAGTTTTGAGGATTGAACAATACTTAACTTGAAAGAAGCCTCTTGATTATGGTATTATGGATGTTGCTATTGATGTTTGGGAGTTGTTTGTTATATGGGGAAAGTTGATGAAACAAAGGAAATGCTGCTCAAATTCCGTTAGCTCTTAGTTGCTTTAATTTAAACTTAATCATGCTTTCAATGACCTAACCTTAGTACGGATTCTCTTGAATGTAGAGTTGTGAGCTTGGAAGTAAAACGTTTAGTCATTAAGGAGACATAAAGTTATGTTAAGGCTAGTCCGCTTCTTTCAAAGGCATGATTCTTATGTTATAATTCTATCCATACTTTTCATAACCCTCTTATTTCCAAAAGCTAGAAGTTCATGATTCTTAAAGCTTTTTATGATGGTAAATATGAGATGTTTTCTATGATGATCATAATGAAGATGATTTTATTTCTAGAAATTTCAAGCTTATGACAGTGATGCCATTGTGAGATTATTGAGTTATTTCATGAATCCCTTCATTTTATTTATTGTTATTGATCTCACCTTATGATAATTGTTCCTTCAAGGTGTGATATAGCGATGATGATTATTCCATAAATAAATCGGAGGTCACCGACCTTACGTCACTCCGATAACGTTGTAGCTTTTAATTGGGCTCTCATACATGCTTGTTTTTATGTATGATTACACCAGGCCTAGTTGGCCGGGCAGACGCCACTACGATGGGCGTAGTGGGCGGCTTACGGATAACACCGTGCCTAGTTGGTCGGGCAGACACCACTAGTGGGCGGCATGAGATGGTTACCCTGGACGCGGGCTAATGATGATTACACCATACCTATATGGTCGGGCAACTTATATATATATATATATATATGATGTTGTTTTTAAAAGTAAAAGTTAGAATGCATATTTCCGCATTAAGAGGCAGTCAGATATACAGGTTATCCCTTTATCTCATGCTTCTTTACTTCTGGATTATGTTATTATTCATGCCTTACATACTCAGTACATTGTTCATACTAATTTCCTTTCTTTTGTGGACGCTGCGTTCATGCCCGCAGGTAGACAGGGAGACGGTCCAGATCCCTAGGAGCTTTATAAGCAGATATAGGAGCACTCCACTACTCCAAAGTTGCAGTTTATTGGTATATTATTTTGTGTTCATATTTGGGGCATGGCGGGGTCCTGTCCCGTCCTTACAATTCTCAGTACTCCAGTTAGAGGCTCGTAGACATGTGTGGATAGTAGATGTTTCATGACCCTATTAGTGTATACTCCGTATATCATTTTATAGTCTTGCTGGCTTGTTCATATATATGTTTGGAGTGGATTCAAAGATTTCTTTATAATGAGTTTTATTTTTGAGAATGGCATTCATTCAAGTTAGGTTATTTGATAATTAGAGAAGTGGTCCACCGAGATAGGTTGAAGGAAATATGACTAGTGGTGCTCAATAGGCTAGCTCCGGGTACCCGTCAAGGCCCTCCAGTTGGGTCGTGACATGTACTCACACAAAAAATAGACAATGATATAAGAATGAGAGAAAGGCCTTCTAACAAGGTCGCAAAGTTAGAAATGGTTGAGACATATGATAGAGCTTCATGGAAATATCTTTTCAATGTGCTTTGCAAAACACTTTATCACTAGGATCTGGAGGTTATTATCAAATAAATGGTATTCTGTGTTGTTCAATGGTCAGGCTACTTGTTTTTTTCAATCAACTAGATAAGTGAGGCAATGTGTTACACCCCTCGTCTTCGTAGTGGTAGAACTTATGATTTCCTAGTTGGGTATGCCTTGGGGATTGAGACCCGAGCCCGAGTTTTGGAGTAGGAAGTGTCCTACCCCGTGTGAAATGGTACCAGCAAGTATTCCTTGTGCTTTACAGGATTTAAAGTTGAACGAATCGAATCGACGCGACCTGAACCGAATTAGAAAAGTCTACAGACACCAGTCAAAATTGACGGGTCGTCGAACCTGTCGACGGGCCATCGTTGTGCTGCGTCGATAGGGTTCCGTAGCCCCGCATTCTGCAGGCGCAGGTCGACGAGCCCTTTGACGGGTCGTCGACCCGCTCGTCGAACCGGACCACTGAAGAATTTAATTCTCCGAGTATAAATGCATGGCCCACGACTTTATGTATTATTTCTCTCATTCCCAGATCAAAAAAGCCAAATATTTTGCTCTCCTAACATTTATGGCATAGTAGTGAAGATTTGACAAGACCCGGACCCCGTAAACCCGAGCTTGTGAAGAAGAAGGTCGGTTCTAGGGTTTCTCCAAGAATGGGAAGCTTAGGAAGTGGAAGTTAAAGTAATTCTTGGGATTCTTGACCCCTCAAGGTATGTAAATGATTTCTACCCATGTATTTGAGTTTGCTATCAAGAGCTTTGGTGATTATAGGTAAAGAAAGGGTATTTGTGGAAGTGATAGATTGATGAAGGGTAAGGTAGTGGCATGAGACTAATTTAAAGAAATAATTAGGGATGGATTTACATGTATTTGGATATATATAGGCCCTATCATTGTAATCTTATAAAGGAGATGGTCATCTATGATTCATTAAGCTGTATACGTGCTTAGGGGATGATTAGTAAGTAAAGCAAGTATCCTAATTAAGGCTTATGTTATCTTAATTGTAGATTTACAAGTTCAAGAAGTAGAAGTTGGGCGATTTGATATACGTCAAGGTATGTTAAGGTTATTCCTTCTTTTTTTGCATGATCCTATGATATGCACCGATAAACGAGTAAGAGAGTTTCCATATTACTCTATTCTTATAAGTATTAAGAGAAATACAGTTTTGATGTCCCCGTACCCCGGCTATGGTATTTTCCCCGTATACAGATCTTATGATTTCCTGTCCTAGTAGTATGAGTTCCGTAAGGCCCATGAGAGGCAAACTATCATTTTATTGTTTAAGAATCTTGTTGTTCTGTTTTACTTGTATTACGCATTCACTGCCAGTTCTCAGGGGTATCAGTGAGAGGCGCACTTGACAGGGTGTGGAGGTGTGACCTATGATATTACGTTGTATATGTGAAAGGCACGCTTGAAAGGGGGTGAAGGTATGGCCTATGAGTGGTCCATGATTGGCCTATGATGTTGGAGTATATACATGAGAAAGGCACACTTGACATGGGGTGAAGGTGTGGCCTGTGATGTGATGTTGAGGTGTGTACCTACTAGTTATATATATATATATATGCATGTTCATACTTCCCGACATACAAATTCAGCCAGACGCAGACAGATACTAGTTCATACAGATTTATGTAGATAGTCATTTCAGCTTATGAGTTCAGATCTTGTTCATGATTTCTGTACGTATTTATACATGTTGTCTTCATGCCTTATGTATTCAGTACATTATCCATACTGACTCCCCGTTACTCGGGGGACTACGTTCATGCCCACAGGTACAGGCAGACAGGGAGGTGGTCCGGCTTAGTAGGATCCTTATCCAGCAGGGATAAGTGCACTCCATTCGATCCGGAGTTGCAGTCTATTTTGGTAGGCCATTCTTTTGAGATGTATATAGATGGATACGACGGGGCCCTGCCCGTCCTTTCTACAGCTTTATTCTAGTAGAGGTCTGTAGACAGTTGTATGTAGTAGTCAGACGATGTAGCCTTGTCGGCTTATATTCTTTTGTGTACATTATATATAGCAGCCTCGCCGGCTTGCACTGTTCTTCCGCATGTTGTGTATATATATGTAGATTGTATAGAGTTCGAATGTTTCCTATTTATGAGATTAGTTTGTGCCATTTATGGGCTATTGATGTTCAGTATGTTTGAGATAAGTGTTTAGGGGTGTTTGGTCGCTAGAGGTCAGACTCCCGTCATGACAGAAGTGGTATCAGAGCAGTTTCGTCCTAGGGTTGTCTACAGACCGTGTCTAGTAGAGTTTTATTTACGGGCGTGTTGTTCACCACACTTATAAACAGGAGGCTATAGGTCATTTAGGATGATGTCATTCTTTCTCTCATAGATTGTGCGATAGAGCCATGTGTTAGGCGTTCGATTTCTGATAAATTGTTTTGATTTCAGCAATGCCTCCCAAGAAAGCTACAGCGACCCAAAAAGGCAAAAAAGCCACAGGAGAGGCCACTAGCCATACTCGGCAGGCCACTAGGGCTCAGGATGAGATTCAGAGTGAGAGCCCATCTGAGACATCGCATACACCGTCTCCAGCACCCGTCCCAATTCCTCAGCCAGATGCACTAGGCCAGGATGTGCTGGATGCTGTTCAGTTATTGACCAAATTAGTAGCCGCTCAGGCTCAGCGGCAGGGAGCTGGTAGTTCGAGGGTTAAGACCTTCCTTGAGTTAGATCCTCCAGAATTTTCAATGATAAAGCAGAATATGGATCCCTAAGATTTCGATGATGGTATGCAGAGGACTTTGAGGGTTAATCATGCAAGTGAGGTTGAGTTGGTGGAGTTAGCTTCGTATAAACTTCACGACATTGCAGTACAGCGGTATCAGATTATGAGTTGTTTAGAGGAGAGAATGGTCCTCCAGTTGTTTGGCGAGAGTTCACAGGTGCTTTTATCCGCCATTATTTGCCTCCTGAGGTCAGGCGAGCCCGAACAGATAAATTTCTATGTATTGAGCAGGGCAGCATGAGTGTCCACGAGTATTGTGTGTATTTCGATTCTATGGCTAGATATGCCCCAGCCATGGTGGCTGAGATGGAGGACAGATTTCACTGTTTAGTGGCTAGTTTAGGGCCACATTTGATAGATTCTTATACGACTGCGGCATTACAGCCAGGCATGGATATCTCCTGTATATAGGCATATGCACAGAATCTGGAAGATCGCAAGCGTCAGAGAGGGGCAGAGCGTGACCGAGGCCATGGTAAGAGGGCTAGATCTTTCGACATTGGAAGTGAGTCCAGGAAAGGACAGAGGCAGCATCATTCCCAGTATTCATATCATTCGGTAGGGAGTGCACCTCCGCGGTTTTCAGGCCCGAGGTCTGATCGGTCTTCTTATTCAAGAGCAGCCCAGAGTTCTAGAGCATCAGGCTCCCAGTAAAGAACAGAGTTAGGACAGATGAGACCACCCATACCACGGTGTGCCCATTGTGGTAGGTTACATATTAGGCAGTGCCGATTGGGATCGAATGCATGTTATTCTAGTGGCCGACCAGGTCATATGATGAGGAATTGTCCGTTAGGAGGTGGCAGGGGCACTGTTCAGCCTACAGGGTCTATAGTTGGTTCTTCTTCTTCGGCAGTTTGCCCTTCAGGGAAAGTTTTTAAGGCGCCAGCAGGGCAAGGTAGAGGGAGGAGTGGAGCGTCCAGCTCGAGCGGTCCTCAACACCGTGTGTATGTATTGGCTGTTAGACAGGACCGCGAGATGTCTCCTGATGTTGTTACAGGGTATATTATCGGTTTCCTCCCATGATGTTTATGCACTGATTGATCTAGTTTCCACTTTATCATATGTTACTCCATTTTTCGCTGGTAAGTTTGGGATAGAACCCGTGTCGATTAAACCATTTGAGGTGTCTATGCTAGTTGGCGATCTGGTTATAGCTAGGCGAGTATATCGGGATTGTGTTGTTATAGTTTATGATCGCCACACTGTAGCAGATTTGATTGAGCTAGATATGATTGATTTCCATGTTATTATAGGAATGGATTGGTTGGCTTCCTGTTATGCTAATGTTGATTGCAGAACAAAGATAGTTCGATTTCAGTTTCCCAGCGAGCCAGTCCTAGAGTGGAAGGGTAATGCTGCTTCGCCTAGGGGCAGGTTTATTTCCTACCTTAAGGCAAAGAAAATGATCAGAAAGGGGAATATTTTTCATCTAGTCCGAGTTCAAGATGTGCAAGAAGAGTCGCCGACTTTTCGGTCTGTTCCTGTGGTTAATGAGTTTCCAGAAGTATTTCCAGTGGAGCTTCCAGGCATACCCCCGGAGAGGGAGATTGATTTTGCCATTGACCTATTGCCAGACGCTCAGCTAATAGCTATTCCTCCTTATAGGATGACACCTGCAGAGTTGAAGGAATTGAAGGAGCAGTTGAAAGATTTGCTTGAGAAGGGCTTTATTAGGCCTAGTACATCGTCGTGGGGAGCCCTGGTGTTATTTGTGAGAAAGAAGGATGGCTCGTTGCGAATGTGTATTGATTATAGGCAATTGAATAAAGTGACTGTAAAGAATAAGTTTTCGCTCCCGAGGATTGATGATTTATTTGATCAGTTGCAAGGTGCCAAGTATTTCTCGAAGATAGACTTGAGGTCAGGATACCACCAGGTTAGGGTGAAGGAAGAAAACATTCCGAAGACGGAATTCTGGACTAGATATGGCCACTATGAGTTCCGTTTTTGTCGTTCGGGCTAACTAATGCCCCAACCGTATTCATGGATTTGATGAATCGTGTATTCAGGCCCTTTCTAGATTTGTTCGTGATTGTGTTCATAGATGATATTCTGGTTTATTTGCCGTCAGAGGCCGATCATGCAGAACATTTGCTGACAGTGCTTGGAATTCTTCGAGGTAAAGAGTGGTATGCTAAGTTTTCTAAGTATAAGTTTTGGTTGAACTCTGTGGCTTTTCTGGGTCACATTATTTTACAAGAAGGCGTTAGAGTGGATGCCCAGAAGATTGAGGCTGTAAAGAATTGGCCAAGGCCCACGGCACCGACGGAGATACGTAGTTTCTTGGGCTTGGTAGGTACTATAGAAGGTTTGTAGAAGGTTTTCCTCTCTTTCAGCCCCATTGACCAAATTGACTCAGAAATAAGTTAAGTTCCACTGGACAGACGCTTGTGAGCAGAGTTTTCAGACGTTGAAGGATAAGCTAACTTCAACACTATTTTTGACTCTTCCAGAAAGAGTAAATGGCTTTGTGGTATATTGCGATGCTTCAGGTGTTGGATTGGGCTGTGTATTGATGCAACACGGTAAGGTTCTCGCCTATGCTTCTTGGCAGTTGAAGAAGCACGAGAAGAATTATCCAACCCATGATCTTGAGTTGGCAGGAGTGATTAATTCCTTGAAGATATGGAGGCACTACTTATACAGTGTCAATGTCGATATCTATACTGATCAAAAGAGTCTCCAGTACATCTTTACGTAGAGGGATTTGAACTTGCGTCAGAGTCGATGGTTGGAGAGGTTAAAAGATTATGATGTGGATATTCTGTATCATCCCGGGAAGGCTAATGTGGTAGCCGATGCCCTCAGTCGTAAATCTATGGGTAGCTTGTCTCACTTATCGCCCGAGAAAAGAGAAATGGTCCGCGAGGTTCATCGATTAGCTAGCCTCGGGATTCGATTGATAGATTCAGGTGATGCAGGAGTTACTGTTCAAGACACACGGTATTATCCTTGGTAGTTGAGATAGAGGAGCGTCAGTATGAGGATCCTGTTCTAGTTCATTACCGAGATACAACACCTCAGTAAGAAAAGGCACTCTATGTGATCACAGGTGATGGAGTACTCAGATATCGAGGTAGATTGTGTGTCCCTAGTGTTGCAGGACTCCGGCAGCAGATTATGGGAGAGGCACATTACTCCCGCTATTCTATTCATCTAGGCTAAACAAAGATGTACCATGATCTCAAGGATGTTTATTAGTGGGATGGTGCGAAAAAAGATATAGCAGAATTTGTCGCTCAGTGTCGAAATTGTCAGAAAGTTAAAATAGAGCACCAGAAGCCTGGAGGTCTATTGCAGGCTATGGAGATTCCGACATGGAAGTGGGAGGTAATTAATATGGACTTTATTACAGGGTTGCCCCGTACTCAGCGGAAGTGTGATTCGATATGGGTCATAGTTGATAGGCAAACAAAGTCAACTCACTTTCTGCCTGTCAGAACTACTTATGCAGCCGAGGATTATGCGAGGCTTTTTCTTAAGGAGATTGTACGACTCCATGGTGTTCCTTCAGCCATTATTTCAGATAGGGGAGCATAGTTCACAGCCAAATTCACAGCATCGCATTCCACCCGCAGACGGATGGGCAAGCAGAGCGTACTATACCGCCCCTTGATGATATGCTTAGAGCTTGTGTGCTTGATTTTAAGGATAATTGGGAGGGTCATTTGCCTATTATCTAGTTAGCATATAACAACAGTTACCATTCAAGTATTCAAATGGCTGCTTATGGGGCCTTATATGGGAGGAGGTGTAGATCGCCCATAGGATGGTTTGATGTTGGGGTGAATCAGTTACTAGGCCCAGACTTAATACAACAAGCAGTTGATAAGGTGAAAGTGATTAGAGAGAGGTTGCTAACAGCCTAGAGCCGGCAGAATCCTATGCGGATAATCGGCGACGTAAGCTAGAGTTCAAGAGGGCGACTGGGTGTTCCTGAAAGTTTCACCTATGAAAGGAGTGATGAGGTTTGGTAAAAAGGGTAAATTGAGCCCTCGATATATTGGGCCATATAAGATCATTCGTATAGTGGGTACAATGGCATATGAGCTAGAATTGCCTTTTGAGTTAAAATAGGTACATTCAGTATTTCATGTATCAATGCTTCGTAAGTGTATCGGAGATCCTTCAAAAATTGTACCAGTGAATGATATCCAGGTGACCGAACAGTTATCATACGAAGAGACTTAGTGGCTATATTGGACAGACAGGTCCGTCGGTTACAAACCAAAGATGTAGCCTCCGTTAAAGTCTTGTGGAGGAATAAGAATGTTGAAGAAATTACTTGGGAAGCGGAAGAAGCGATGAAGATTAAGTACCCGCATTTGTTCCCAGCAGTATAGGAGGTGCAGTCAGAGGCATCACTTTTCTCAGGTATTATTACATTTCAGTTATCGTGATTAGTCGTGTGGGGCCATAGTATTGTATGTTATAGTATGTGTCCCTGTGAGGCATTATTTTGGGTTGTAGCGTACAAGACAGATTAATGTATAGGAGAAACTATGCTGAAATTTCTATAACCCAGGATTTTTCGAACATTCGAGGACGAATGTTCCTAAGAGGGAAAGAATGTTACACCCCTCGTCTTCATAGTGGTAGAACTCATGATTTCCTAGTTGGCTATGCCGTGGGAATTGAGACCCGAGCCCGAGTTTTTGAGATAGGAAGTGTCCTACCCCGTGTGCAATGGTACTAGTAGGTATTCCTGGTGATTTACAGGATTTGAAGTTAAACGAATCGAATCAACGCGACCTGAACCGAATTAGAAAAGTATGCAGACATTTGTCAAAATCGACAGGTCGTCGAACCTGTTGACGGGTCGTCGTTGTGTGACGTCGATAGGGTTCTGCCGCCCTGCATTCTACAGGCGCAGGTCGACGAGCACGTCGACAGGTCGTCGACCCGCTGGTCGAATCGGACCACTGAAGCATTTAATTCTATGAGTATAAATGCATGGTCCACGACTTTATGTCTTATTTCTCTCATTCCCAGATCAGAAAACCTTAATAGTTTGCTCTCCCAACATTTATGGCATAGCAGTGAAGATTTGACATGACCCGGACCCTGTAAACCCTAGCTTGTGAAGAAGAAGGTTGGTTCTAGGGTTTCTCCAAGAATAGGAAGCGTAGGAAGTTGAAGTTAAAGTGATTCTTGGGATTCTTGACCCCTCAAGGTATGTAAATGATTTCTACCCTTGTATTTGAGTTTGCCATCAAGAGCTTTAGTGATTTTAGGTAAAGAAAGGGTATTTAAGGAAGTGATAGATTGATGAAGGGTAAGGTAGTGGCATGAGACTATTTTAAAGAAATAATTAAGGATGGATTTACGGGTATTTGGATATATATATGCGCTATCATTGTAAGCTTATAAAGGAGATGGTCATCTATGATTCGTTAAGCTGTATACGTGCTTGGGGATGATTACTAAGCAAAGCAAGTAGCCTAATTAAGGCTTATGTTATCTTAATTATAGATTTACAAGTTCAAGAAGTAGAAGTTGGGCGATTTGATATACGTCAAGGTATGTTAAGGTTATTCCTTCTTTTTTTGCATGATCCCATGATATGAACCGATAAACGAGTAAGAGAGTTTCCATATTACTCTATTCTTATAAGTACTAAGAGAAATACAGTTTTTATGTCCCCGTACCCCGGCTATGGTATTGTCCCCATATACAAACCTTATGATTTCGTGTCCTTGTAGTATGAGTTCAGTAAGGCCCATGAGAGGCAAACTACCATTTTATTGTTTGAGAATCCTGTCGTTCCGTTTTACTTGTATTACACATTCACTGCCAGTCCTCAGGGGTATGAGTGAGAGGAGCACTTGATAGGGGGTGGAGGTGTGACCTATGGTATTAGGTTGTATATGTGAAAAGCACGCTTGACAGAGGGTGAAGGTGTGGCCTATGAGTGGTCCATGAGTGGCCTATGATGTTGGAGTATATACATGAGAAAGGTAGACTTGACAGGGGGTGAAGGTGTGGCCTGTGACATGACGATGAGGTTTGCACCTTCTAGTTATATATATATGCATGTCCATACTTCCCGACATACAGATTCAGCCAGATGCAGACAAATACTGGTTCATACAGATTTATGCAGATTGTCATTTCAGCTTATGAGTTCAGATCTCAATCAAGATTTCTGTACATATTTATACATGTTGTCTTCATGCCTTACATATTTAGTACATTATCCGTACTGACTCCCCGTTGCACGGGGGGCTGCGTTCATGCCCGCAGGTACTGGTAGACAGGGAGGTGGTCCGGCTTAGTAGGATCTTTAACCAGCAGCGGTCAGTGCACTCCATTTGATCCGGAGTTGTAGTCTATTTTGGTAGGCCATTCTTTATAGATGTATATAGATGGGTACGACAGGGCCCTGTCCCGTCCTTTCTACAGCTTTATTCCAGTAAAGGTCTATAGACAGTTGTATGTAGTAGTCAGACGATGTAGCCTTGTCGACTTATATTCTTCTGGGTACAGTATATATAGCAGCCTAGCCGGCTTGCATTGTTCTCCCGCATGTTGTGTATATATATGTAGATTGTACGGAGTTCTGATATTTCCAGTTTATGAGATTAGTTTGTGCCATTTATGGGCTATTGATATTCAGTATGTTTCAGATAAGTGTTTAGGGGTGTTTGGTCGCTAGAGGTCACCCCGTCACGGCTCATCGGTTTGGGTCGTGACACAATGATGTTCTTTGTTACCAACAATATTCTTATTATCAGCCAAAGTTTTTTCTAGAGCTTTGAATTCATGGTTGAGGACAACAAGTATGTAGGATATGGAATGCCAAAGTGGATAACTCTATTGAACCACTTGACATATGATTGTGATACCATTTGTTTTGCATCTACTGATACTGAGTCTCTAAAGAGCATAATAAATAATGTGTTGAGAAGGCATGGAAAAATATCAGGTCGGCTTTTCTTTGATCCAAAGAGTTGGTGACATTACTAGTTTCACAAAAGATTAGTTCCATTTGACATAACTTGATATTTCTAATATTTCACTCTAGGATGAATAAGGTATATTATGTTGATTTGATCAGAAAGATAAAGGTGTCATGACCTATTTACCCATTTCTATATGTAAATAGTAGAAAGTGCGGAAGACAATAAACACCCCCAAGGTCTACTCGGAATAATACAAGAGCATCTAAGGAGATTAATACAATCTGGAACGCTAATACATAAATGTCTATGTCTGTGAAATAAAAATAGGACATATGATAGGAAAGTCTTCAAGGTCAGCGGACGCCATGCTCACCTTGGAAACTCGACAGAAAGCTGAAGCGTCGATCAATAACGTGTCACGGAAGTGGATCCGATCTGGTACTCTGCATTCATAAAAGAATGCAGTATTGGTAGGCATCATCGGTCGACTAAGCATAGTTAACACAATTCAGATAATAAAGCAGATAAGCAGATAAGCAAATAAACCAACCAAGCAGAAGACAATATAATCACAACCGAGTATCCGTCATCGCTTATGTAAAGCATCTAAACCCAAATATGTCAAGTCTGAATATATTCGATCCAATCCAATCATCGCAATCCAATCACCAAGCATCTCAATCAAGTCATAATGCACTGCAGTGCAATAATGGTATGAATGCAATGCCATGCCATGCAAATGAGGTGTACACATATACTCCAGACGGAAATATCGACGTCTCGATAGCACAAACCAGCGTGACTTGCGAAGGCTAAGTGCCACTCGTCCCGGATCTTTGCCCAACAGACAGACGGGACCCCGAATATTTGCCTATTGGGGGTTCTCACCGCACCACCCTGGGGGACCTGCGGAGTCCATGCATTAACAACGATTTCGGAATATCATCGGAATCGGCCAAGCAACAATGATGCCGGAATAGATCATCGGCCATCGGCCATCTCACAATCACTCAAGTAAAAGAGTTGCAAACATCAGTTTCACACAATCAACGATTCCGGATTTGAACCTCGGACATCGGCCATCTCATAATCACTCAAGTAAAAGAGTTTCCAAATATCAGTTTCACAAAATCAATGATTCCAGAATTGAACCTCGGACATCGGCCTTCTCACAATCATTCACGCAAGAGTTTATTAAAATATCAGTTTCACTCCATCCACGATACTAGATTATCATCGGGTATCGGTCATGCATCATGAATGAGTGAGAATGTATGCAATGCGTATATCAACATCAACAATCAAGTTCGATATGATAAGTACCAACGATTGGGTACGCCAACTGTGTATCATATCAAAAAACCAACAGTGGTATGCCAACAACATATCATATCACAATACCAACAGTGGTATGCCAATAACATATCAAGTACAAATACTAACTACGGGTATGTCAATTCTATCCCAATCAGGACGATAACACAGAATTCAATATCTACCAACTACTCATGGAATCAAGCCAACACAATAGTATAATTAAAGTACACATAACGGGGTGGCTAGTCCCAACACACATCATGGCCCAACCTAAGGCAATATACAACCCGACTTCATGCTCGAAGGTTCACATGCTCCCTCCGACATTATAATCTAAATATGTGCTTCGTTATACGAAGTCTCACCAAAGGTAAGCCATAACCTACTTGGATGGCTGAACCGCAATACCAACAACTAACTCCTTTGCCTTGCCCTTCCTCTGAACCTCGAAACCAAAGTTGTCTAAGCATAATCGAATTCTATATTAGAAATCCTGAAGAATGATTCTAATATTGCCATACTTCAATTAGGTCAATTTCTAAGATTAGAAATTGGGAAATGGGCCCACAAGGGATAAATGGGAAATTCAGGAACAAATTACCAAATTAAGTACTAGGTGATCATAACCCAACCACTAATTGTTAATTTAACTCAAGGATTATCCTAATTTTTTATTTCAAGCAAAACCCCCGAATTGGGTATAAACCCTAAGTCTCCAAACCCGAAATTCAACGCTAAAAGTGGAAGATATATGCTTAATAAGCTTAGATTAGTTAATATCTAACATGAACATTCCCAATTTATCATTAATAATCCTAGGGAAAATGTTCTTCCAAAACCCTCTTTGAACTCCCATCACTATGGGTTTATTAAGGGAAAAATGGAATCTAACATGATAAGGGATTAAAGGAAGAATGAAGAAATGGGCAAGATTTACGTCCAAGATTCTCCTTCAAATATCCCTAAGAACAGTTTCTTCAAGCTCAAATATCGAAATGGGACATAATGAGGGTCTAAGAGCTTTTAACACTTTATTAATATCACTAATTGTCCGTCACCCGCTTTAGCGGTAATGGGACCGCCCCAGCAGTGCAGCTTCAGCAAGAATGACCAAAAGTCATTGACTGCTCCAGCGGTGCCGCTGCCGCGGTGCTGGTGCCGCCAAAGCGGGCACAAGACACCAGAAAACTCGTAAAGTCTAACAATTCAATCAGATTTTTCGATTAGTTCCCGAGGCCATCTGCTCACATACCATATACATAAACACACATAAAATGGCGCGACGAATGGGCCCGTGCCCTCAGAATTCCCAATGGAGGACTCGTTGATTGGGTCAACCTCCGATGCCTTAATTCAAGTTTCCAACCCAAGTCCCGAAATGCATCCAAGTGCATTGGGAACCGAACCAAATACACACTCAAGTTCTAAACGACCATTCAGACCTCTCGAAATCGACTTAATTCCGAAGGTTCATTTGCCCAAAAGTCAACTTTATGTCAACCATTTTTTACTTTAAGCCTATATTTTCACAAAAGTTGCCTGAATCTGGTCTAGACACCTCGTGAAGCGTGTCAACGGTCCCTTCGGGTCAAAAGTGAGCTAATCAATGCTAGAAAATAGGCAAAAACAGTGAAAAGACTATAACGACCAAACGGGTCGTTACAAAAGGGCAGACTATATTCATGGAAAGTAGTCCTAATCATCTTCTATAAGTACTTGCTCCTCCTAAGTGTTACCTGAGTTATACATAAGATATTTGCTAGATAGGAGCAGACACTGAGCATCATGGCAGAGTGTTTGCTTGCTTACACAAGAAAGGGGATTAGGCTTTAAATCATTATTTGATATTTTAGATGGTGATTATTTCTAGACTTTGGTGGAGGTATAGAATCACTAAACCCTTATGAAACAATTTTATGTGGAATAAGTACTTTAAAAAGGCAATCCCTACAGTAGTACAATGGAAGGAAGTATCACAAGTATGGAAAAAGATGTTAGAAGCAAGAGAAGTAGTGGAGCATGAGATATGGTGGGAATAAAAGGAGTCACTTGACAAGTATGGTATGTGAATTGGACAAGTTAAGGGCACTATACTATATTACCTATAGAGTATCCTCTTAATGATGAGCTGGAGAAGATAGTAGACTTAATAGCCCGATGTTGAGTTTTGTCAAACTTCATCATGTACTTAAATCAAGAACTTCAAGATTTTCCAAATCTGATCCTATACTCACTTGAGATCCTCGGGAATCACGCAACTCATCTCTATAAGTCATAAGTACCATTACAAAGCTACGGGAAGGGTGTTTAAAGAAAAAGAATAAAAATGATCCAAACCACAAAACATGTCATTACATTAGATACGACATAAACAAATGTTCGTCCTTGAATAGTAAAGAAAAGGAAGTAGCTTAATTGTCAGAAAGATGAGGGTATCTACTCCGTATGTCCGACTCAGTCTCCCTTGTAGCCTTCTCGATCGGACTATTCCTCCATTGAACCTTCACCAAAAGCTATCTATTTTGATCTCAACTACCGAACCTGCGTATCTAAAATTGCTACCATCTCCTCCTCAAATGCAATATTTTGATCAAGTAACACTGAATCCCAGTGAATCACATGAGAACCATCCAAATGGTACTTATTCAACACAGAAATATGGAACACATAGTGAACACCTGACAACCTCAGCAATACAATGAGTAATTTTAAAAGGTCAAATATACCTCGGGCTTACCTTTCCCTTCTTCCCAAACCTTATCACACCCTTCATAAGTGAAGCCTTTAACAAAAACCGCTCTCCCACCATGAACTCTAAATCTCGAACCTTCCAATTCACATATATCTTTTTCCTACTATGAGTTGTGAAAAGTCTATCTTGAATCAACTTGACAGTGTCCAATGACTCTCACAACAAATCCGTACCCTAAGGCCTAACTTTAAAGTCACACCCCAGTTTTGGATGAGCGAGACCGACACCCGACACCTTACTTGACCGAGCGCACCAAATGTAAGTTGAAGCTCTACTAACGTAGGCTGAAAGGCTGAAAGGCCAAGTTGAAACTCAAACAATACTAACGTAGGCTGAAAGGCCATACTCATAATAAATTGTACACAATGACTATCTCATCTGCAATGGAAACAACTCCAAAACATATATACATAAATGGGTCTATGAGGCCACCAAAAGTGCGATCAAAGTACAACTTAAAAGAGACATGTACAAAGGTAAGCAAGGCTGCTAAACAAATAACTGTACACTCTACTGTGGTTGGGATAGGGCCCCAGCCTACCCATACTATTTGTACAACAACACTTTGGACTTGGCAACTCTGAATGAAGTGGAACTTACCAACAAGCTGATGCTCGGCACACCTATTATGGGGGTCTATCTCTTTGACTATCTGAACCTACAGATTCAAATATAGTGTGCCCGACAAATGGATGTCAGTACGAAATAATGTATAGAGCATTTAAGGCAACTGAATAACTGAAAGTTGAAACGTAACTGAAATATGTAGTGTTACACCTTGTCGTTTTTTACATTGAGGTTCGTTAGGTGTTAGTTGTTTTAATTGCGATCCGGAGTGATATGCGCATATCTTATGGTTATGAGGGTCTAAGAACATGTCTGAGAAGTATCGGAAAGACTGGAGGTCGAACGCGAGAAGAATGAAAATCTGGTAGAACTAGGCAGAATTGCCCTTCGCGTTCATGATAGTAGGCTAACTTTCGTGATGGCCAGAAATATTCTAGACCATCGCGTTCGCGAAAGACCCTCGAGTTCGTGAAGGTTAGTGAGTAAGTCGGTTCCACTGACTTTGTCACCCTATAAAAGGGACCAAACCCTTTTAATTTCATCCAAAATTCAGAGGGTATGGCTCAGCACATATAGGGGTATTTATGTCATAAAATTAGTGAGGAATTGGAGTGATTTCGAGTAATCGAGGCTCGGGTAGCGCATAATCGTAATCCTAGTATTGTTGTGTGGTGGATTCTAGCTTGGATTGAAAGCAGATATCGGAGATATTGCTATTTCAACAAGAATAAGGTATGAATCTCTTTATATTTATGTTAATACCGGTTTATTCATGAAGATAGAGTGGTTAAATAATTGTATAGTAAGTTGCCTAGTTATGAAAGTTGGTTAACAGCACGTGGGCTGTTTTATGGTATATATTGGTGTTGGAAATGATGTTATTGATGTTGTTGTTGTTGTTGTTAGTTGTTGAATTGAGATTTCGGGCTAGGCATATAAACAGGGGAGATGCTGCCCGATTTTCGGCAGGATATAAAATAGTTTGTCTTGAAAGCTTATCACAAGTATACTATGATGAGTCTAACGATTGTGTAAATCCTTTTAAATGTAGACTTGTGAGCTCGAGCAAATAAGTGTAGATAATTGGAGGTTGAACAGGTATGTTATGGCTCGTCCTTTTCTTTCAAAGGCATGATTCCTATGTTTGATTCCATAACCTCCTTGTTTCTACAAGTTAGAAGTTTATGATTCAAAGGCCTTACTCCTTTCCTGATAATTTATAAGTGTTTTCCAAAATGTCCGTATTTTCCAAATCAGAGATTTATGATTCCGTAAGCTCTTATGATAACAACGATGGACATGTTTTTACAATGATAACAATGATGTCAACGATGAGGATATTTCTATGATGATGATGATTTTATGTGTAAAAGTCTCAAGTTATGAGATCAATGATGATATGGGAATGTTGAGTTATTTCTTGATTTCCTCAGTTTTATTCATTAATGATGACTCTATTTCTAAAAGCTCCAAAGTGCATGAATTGATGCTTTATGAGACTTATGTTCTTATTCTATGTTTTCCGTTGATGTTATCCTTCATTGAGAGTCTCACCTCGTAACGCTAGTTCCTTCACGGTGAGATATGATGATTACAATGTTCCATAATATAATCAGAGGTTACCGACCTTACGTCAATCCGATAGAGTTATAGCTTTTCTTGGGCTCTCATGCATGCTACTTATATTATATTATACATACATATATATATATATATAAGAAAAGGACGAGGCGTTATATACGCATAGTCACCTGATCAGTTGGTATATTATGATATCATCCCAGACAAAGGATGCTCGGACGCTGGATAAATGGTTAAATAGATCGGGCCGTTCGTTCCTCGGAACTATTATATATATATATATATATATATGGATCGGGCAGCACGTTCCGCAGCAATATTATATATATATGGATTGGGCAGCACGTTCCGCATCACTATTATATATATATATATATGGATCGGGCTGCACGTTCCGCAACACTATTATGATACATATGCGTGAGAAAGATTTTATGAAAAGCTAAGCATGCATGGTATCTGCCTTAAGGGGCAATCAGACGTACAAGTTATTCCCTTATCTCATGTTATGCTCTATATTTAACATTATGTTATTTTTCACGTTCGGTATCTCTTACTATGCTACTATTCATGCCTTACATACTCAGTACTCTGTTCGTACTGACGTCCCTTCTTGTGGACGCTGCGTTCATGCCCGCAGGTTCGGATAGACAACTTAGTGAGCCAGACCAGTAGGACCTCTTCCCAGTTCTAGCCAGCGAGCTCCATTTGGACCGGAGCTATCGCCTTTGGTATGCTATTTTTGATATGTATATATCTACATGGGTATGACAGGGCCTTGTACTGTCTTTTCTACAGTTATACTCCAAAGAGGTCTGTAGACAGTTATGTACAGTAGAACCGTCGTGCAGTCCCGTTAGCTATTGTTTTGTGCGTAGTACGTGTAGTGGCCACATCGGCCCCTATTGTTGTCTCTTATGTATATGCCTGTGAATATGTATCTACGTGTATGGTTTATGAGCTTGATGGTAATGTTCATTATATGAGCGCTATAGCAGGTGTTAGGTGTGGAATTGGCCAAACAAGTCAATTCTTTTGTTCACATAGTCGTGATGTAAGCGCTTACCTCATAATAGTCATGATGTAAGCGCTTACCTCATCATAGGAAATTCATTCCTATAAATAGGTAGCTTATGGTTCATTTGTAAGATATCATTAAGATCATTTTCTATACACATCCCAAGAGAGAAAAAATCTAAGAGAAATACTCTTAGTGAAAGGCCTAAGTACGAGAAGGTCTTTGAGAGAATTTTCTGTGGTAAAATTCTTGAGTGTAATTGGAATTGGGGTTGTGAGGTTGAGTGTTGTAAACACTTGTAATATTTCTTCTTTAATAAGATCTACAGCAGCAACGTGGACGTAGCTCTCACATTGAGGGTGAACCACTATAAATCTGTGTGTGCTATTTATTCTTCGCTTACATCACGGCGTAAGTAGGTTCTGTCTAAGGAGGTTGGTATTTAAGTGGTCCAGCTGTGACCCTCCAATCTTTCCTGGGAACCTACTTACAAAGGTCGGATTTGGGATTCAAATCCTAACAACTGGTATCAGAGCAACAGGTTGTGTTGTGATTTAGAAACGATGGGAGGCGAAGATGGTACGACGCACGGCATCGGTAAATTCGATGGTACAGATTTTGCGTTCTGGAGAATGCAAATTGAAGATTATTTATATGGCAGAAAGCTTCATGAACCTCTGAGTCCGAAACCAGAGGAGATGAAGCAAGCAGATTGGGATCTCCTTGACAGACAAGTTCTGGGAGTCATTCGACTGACGCTGTCGAAGAACGTTGCTCACAACGTGGCAAAGGAGAAGACCACCGCAGATATGATGAAGGTATTGTCTGACATGTATGAGAAACCTTCGGCAAATAATAAGGTATTTCTCATGAAGAAACTATTTCATCTAAAGATGATGGAAAATGCTCATGTTGCTGCACATATAAATGAATTCAATACCATTGTAAATCAATTGCCATCGGTAAAAATTAATTTCGATGATGAAGTACAAGCTCTAATTTTGTTGGCATCCCTACCAAATAGTTGGGAGCCAATGAGAGCAGCGGTTAGCAATTCTATCGGCAGTGGCAAACTAAAGTTCAACGATGTTAGGGATCGTATCCTTGCTGAGGAAGTGCGCAGGACAGATTCTGGAGAGGCATCGACGAGTTCTGCTTTTAATGTTGAAAACAGAAGCAGAAATTATGACAGAAACTACAACCGAAATAGGGGCAGATCGAAGTCAAGGAATGGCAGGGGTCAATCCAGACCAGGACGAACACATGAGTGTTGGAACTGTGGAAAACCAGGTCACTTCAAGAAGAACTGCAGGGCGCCAAAGAAGGAGGACAACAAGGGGGCTGGAATCAATGCTGCTACGGAAGACATTGGCGATGCATTGTTGCTATCGGTTGACAGCCCGATAGACTCTTGGGTGCTTGACTCAGGAGCGTCCTTTCATACCACCCCACATCATGATATAATGACAAACTACGTGGCTGGGAATCTCGGCAAAGTTTATTTAGCCGATGGAGAGCCGCTAGACGTTGTTGGCACGGGAGACATTAATTTGAAGATGTCAAATATATCCTCGTGGAAGATTACAAAAGTTAGACATTTTCCAAAGCTGATGCGAAACCTGATTTCAGTAGGTCAGCTTGATGATGAGGGATATGATCTCAACTTTGGTAATGGGTCTTGGAAGGTGGCGAAAGGTGCTATGGTAGTTGGCCGAGGAAAGAAGATTGGCACTCTCTACATGACGGATAGCTGTCGTGATATTGTTGCTGCGGTTGACAACACAAAGAAGACAGATTTGTGGCATTGTCGGCTTGGGCATATCAGCCAGAAGGGGATGAAGCTGTTGGTGACAAATGGCTTAATTCCGGAGCTGAAGACGGTGGACCTTCATACGTGTGAGAGCTGCATTCTCGGAAAACAAAAGCGAGTAAGCTTCTTAAGTAGAGGCAGCGAGTTGAAGGTCGAAAAGCTGGAATTGGTGCACACAGACGTGTGGGGACCTACCACTGTACCCTCCCTTGGAGGATCACACTACTACGTGACCTTCATTGATGATTCAACCAGGAAGGTATGGGTTTATTTTATGAAAAATAAATCCGATGTGTTTAGTGTATTCAAAAGATGGAAAGCCATGGTCGAGAATGAAACAAACCTCAAGTTGAAGTGTTTGAGGTCCGACAACGGCGGAGAATACACTGATGGTGATTTCAAACGGTATTGTGCCGATAATGGGATCAAGATGATGAAGACTATTCCTGGAACGCCGCAACAGAATGGAGTAGCCGAAAGAATGAACCGAACGTTGAACGAGCGTGCTCGGAGTATGAGAATACACTCTGGACTGCCCAAGACATTCTGGACAGATGCAGTCAATACCGCGGCCTTCTTAATTAACCGAGGACCGTCAGTTCCCTTGGATTTCAGAATTCCAGAAGAAGTCTGGAGTGGCAAGAAGGTAAATCTTTCATTTCTGAAAGTGTTCGGTTGCTTATCATATGTTCATAATGATGATACGGCTAGAAGCAAGCTTGATCCAAAATCAAAGAAGTGTTACTTTATTGGCTATGGTGACACCGAGCTTGGGTACCGATTTTGGGATGAACAAAATCGGAAGATCATCCGAAGCAGGAATGTTGTCTTTAACGAAGAGGTACTGTACAAAGACAAGCTGCAAAACAATTCAGAATGTCAGGACAAGGAATCGGAAATAGTCGATTTGAGGGACTTTCCGGCACCTGAGCCGCAGCCAGGTACAACCGAGGCAGAGGAACAAACAATCCGAGAAGGTGCTGATGAAAGTGCTGATTCTGAAACAAATGAACAGACGCCAATCACAGAGCTGCGTAGATCATCCAGGATCAGGAAGCCGCTTCACAGGTACTCTCCATCCCTCAACTACATTCTACTCACTGATAGAGGGGAGCCGGAATGTTATGAAGAAGCAATGCAAGTCGATGAATCGACTAAGTGGGAGCTGGCAATGAAGGATTTGGGAGCTGCAAAGCAAATCCTTGGGATGAGAATCGACCGAAGCAAGGAGGGCATCAAACTCTCACAAGAAGAATATGTGAGGAAAGTTATCAAAAGGTTTAACATGCATGATGCCAAGCCAGTCAGCACTCCCTTGGCTGGACACTTTCGGTTGTCAAAGGATCAGTCGCCGACGACCGAGGATGAGAAGAAGCAGATGGACAAGATACCTTATGCATCTGCAATCGGTAGTCTTATGTATGCAATGATATGTACAAGGCCAGACATTGCACATGCAGTGGGAGTTGTCAGCCGATTTATGAGCATTTCGGGAAAGCAACACTGGGAGGCTGTGAAGTGGATATTCAGATATCTGAAAGGCAGCTCGAGTTCAGCTCTGTATTTCCGAAAATCAAAAACAGGATTGCAAGGGTATGTTGATGCTGACAACGGTGGTGATATTGATAGCAGAAAGAGCACATCCGGGTATGTTTACACCTTCGGAGGTACTGCAATCTCTTGGGTTTCCAAGTTGCAAAAGATAGTAGCTCTCTCTAGTTGTGAGGCTGAGTACGTTGCTGTGACGGAGGCCACAAAGGAAATGATGTGGCTACAATCTTTTCTGCGGGAATTGGATCAGGACCACGAGGGAAGTGTGCTATATTGTGATAGCCAAAGCGCCATTCATTTGGCAAAGAACCCGGTTTACCATGCTCGAACGAAGCACATACAACTCCGGTACCATTTCATTAGATCAGCATTGGAAGATGGAGCGCTGGTGCTTAAGAAGATCGCATGGAGTCAGAATCCAGCAGACATGCTGACAAAGGCAGTGACGATAGACAAACTGAAGCTATGCTCAACTTCAGTTGGCCTGCACGAAGTATGAAAGTAGGAAAGAGCTGCTGCATCGATCAAAGTGTGAAGACAAATTAAAATTAGTCTTCAAGTGGGAGATTTGTTAGGTGTGGAATTGGCCAAACAAGTCAATTCTTTTGTTCACATAGTCATGATGTAAGCGCTTACCTCATAATAGTCGTGATGTAAGCGCTTACCTCATCATAGGAAATTCATTCCTATAAATAGGTAGCTTATGGTTCATTTGTAAGATATCATTAAGATCATTTGCTATACACATCCCAAGAGAGAAAAAATCTAAGAGAAATACTCTTAGTGAAAGGCCTAAGTAAGAGAAGGTCTTTGAGAGAATTTTCTGTGGTAAAATTCTTGAGTGTAATTGGAATTGGGGTTGTGAGGTTGAGTGTTGTAAACACTTGTAATATTTCTTCTTTAATAAGATCTGCAGCAGCAACGTGGACGTAGCTCTCACATTGAGGGTGAACCACTATAAATCTGTGTGTGCTATTTATTCTTCGCTTACATCACGGCCTAAGTAGGTTCTGTCTAAGGAGGTTGGTATTTAAGTGGTCCAGCTGTGACCCTCCAATCTTTCCTGGGAACCTGCTTACAAAGGTCGGATTTGGGATTCAAATCCTAACAGCAGGTAGTATCACTTAGACATCAGTTAAGGATGGGCTACCGGGTTATCTAGTATAGAACGAACGCGAGTTTAGGGGTGCTCGATCAGTAGTGGTCGGGTACTCGTCATGGTCCGCGGGTTCGGGTCGTGACATGTAGCCACTGAAAGTACTGAGTGTCAATGATAATATGAGTATGTACTTACCTGCTCCTGTCTCAACTCACATACCAATGCAATGCAATATATATATAGCTACCCGACAACATATAGGGCTTGGTAACTGGTTAACCATCCATCTAGGCTTGGTAAGTGTTTACCCAGCCTTTGTAGGCTCAATAAGTGTCTACCTGACCTTTGTAGGCTCAGTAAGTGTGTACCTAGCCTTTCTAGGCTCAGTAATGCGGTGCACTGTGTAGCTGCAAACATATGAATGCATTCTCCTCTTTCCCACTGAATAGGGAATATGTGTAAACTAAAATGCACTTTCTTCTCTCTCACTGTTCAAAGATAGCTATAAACTGAAATGTACTTTCCCCTATTCCACTATCAAGGGATATATTAACTGAATTTACCCTCTCCTTTCCTACTATCAAAGAAGAAGTATGAACTAGAATGAACACTCGACAAGGGACAAAGAAGAAGTATGAACTGGAATGTACTCCCGACAAGGGACAATCACAATACAACTCTAAAGGAAATGGACTTGAATATAATAGAATCCTTTTCACTGAAAACTCTTTTTTAAAGCTCTTTTTTTTTGGAACAAAGGTCATGCCAAAAGAGAGAATGAATAGCCTATACATACCTTATAACAATCTATCCAATAACCACGTTGCACTCAACTCATCGCAGCTTAATCTACAACAACGATAATGACACTATCGTACAACGAATGATAAGCTTATTCTCTATTGAAACGAGCAGCATCTCCCCTAATTTTATTACTTTCCTCAAGCCTACAATAGGCATAATAATGACTATAACCAACCAACAACTCAATAACAAAGTAATGAGCGACAAGCTTGGTTTCGGATTACTAAACGACATGTTTCCAACTTCGTTTTTTTATCAAATCGAGCAGCACAACCAAAAACACATATCCAGACTTCTTCTCATGTAACCCATCCATTAATTTAACTTAGAATTAAGCTCATAACTGTTCAATAATGTCGCAACAACTGCAACAACAAACTACCAACAAGCTCGGTTTTACAATATCAAACATTACTTTTCCAACTTCTCTTTTCTTTTAAATTGCAATAAATAATACTAAAACTTTACTAGGTCGTACTTAATAATATTCAACCATAAAACATTAGCAAAACAACTTTTAAAATAGCCTAACATGGCTTGACAACACCAACAAGGTTTTCGCTTGATGTAGCACACATTCCAGCTTGTATACTTGGTTTAAGACTTAGGCATGCTCATATAGATTCCTTACCTTAGAACAGAAAGAAAAAATCCAATTCGAGATTACTTCACCATGAAGTATCCTTCCAATGTAGCCACAAGAACAAGGAAGAGAAACTAGCAAGCATTTCAGTTTTCTCGTCACTAGAATCACTTTGTAAACTTGAAATCAGTTAGGGTTGATATGGAATACTTGGGAGAGCATTTAAAAAAAATTCTCTTGAGAGTTTGGAATCAGAAAAATGAAGAGAGGATATGAGTATATCAACCCCTTTAAAGGGGCCCCTTGGCCGACTCTCTCTCTCTTTGGGATAATTAATTCTACCCTTTCCTTTTAGCAACTAGGTGATGCACCTACTTTCTTACTTAATAAATATCACATGTTGGCCCTTATCAATTTAAACATGTGTCTCTTCCTCGTTTGATAATTAATACACGTGTAAGTAGCTTAAGCAAATATGTAAGTAAGCAACTCATTTTTATTTGCCCAAAATCCCATTTGTCACATTTAAGCACATTGCTCAATCTCAACTTGCTCATACATATATTGAAAGAAAATTTGGGATGTTACACTCAAATGCCTCAAACCATCCAACCGGAGATCGACATGTGCTACCATATAAAGCCTCAAATAGTCTCAACGCTCGAATCATAACACTTGTTGTATGAAAACTCCACCAATGGCAAGAACTGATCCCAATGATCGCCAAAGTCAATCATATAAGCTCGTAATATATTATCTATAACTTTTATATTTCGCTCGGACTGACTAAATATCTGAGGGTGGAAGGTTGTGCTAAGCACCACCCAAGTATCCAACTCCTTATGCATTGATTGCCAAAAGTGAGATGTAACCTGTGTGCCCCAGTGTGAAATGATAGAAATGGGCACCCTATGCTAATGAACTACCTTCAGGATGTCTATTCTGGCTAACTTCTAAGAATTATAAGCAGTATGAACCAAATGAAATGAGCAGACTTGGTCAATCGATCCACAATCACTCATATAGCATCAAACTTTCCCGAAGTCTGTGGTAATCGTACCACAAAGTCCATAGCCAATCCGCTCCCACTTCCACTCGCGTCCTCTAAATAATACCACTAGGTTTATGGTGTTCATATTCAGTTGTTGATGATAGTTTAAACACTGACACAAGCTCCACTATGCCTTTTTTCATACGACACCATCAATAATGTTGCTTCAAATCAAGATACAACTTACTAGGCCCCGGGTGAGTAGAATATCATGAACTATGGGCCTCTTTGTCACGACCCAATTTGTCTAAGTCGTGCGGGCACTTACCTTTCCAACCTCGATAAACGAATCTTCAACCCTATGTAAATAACGACATAAATAAATAAATCAATCAATCGGAAGAGAATAATCACGTAAGTCTTACCGTCATATATAATAGAAATAGTGCGAAAATAAGGAAATATCCCCATGGTCTGATCTAAGCCATACAAGAGCATCTAAGTGAAAATATAAAAGTCTGAAATATAATAATACATCAAATCTATCTATGTCTCAGAGTAGAAAAGTAAGACATAATAAGAGAAGTCTTCAAGGCAGCGAACGTCTCGTGCTCACCCTATAAACTCGAAGCAGTCCTAATAGCGACTATTAGCCACGGGAGACAGAAGAAGACCCAACTTGGAACTCTATATTCATAAAAGAATGCAGCAAGTGTAGGTCAGTACAAAACCACAGTATTGGTAGGTATCATAGGCCAACTAAGTATAGCTAAGATAATCCAGACAATAAAGCAAGATAGGCAGATAAATCAACAAATATAAGTCAAACATAATCGGAACCAAGTACACGTCATTGCCTAAGTAGAGCATCTAAACCCAAATGTGCCAAGCCTCAATATGTCCAATCTAAAATCAACATCACAAGTAAAGCACCAAACCATCTCAATATAAGCCATGATGCAATGCAATGCAATAAGGTATGAATGCAAATGCAATGTCATGCTGTGTACACATGTACTTCGGACGAAATACCTCCATGTCTCGGTAGCACAACCCAAGGTGACTCACGAAGTCTAAGTGCCACTCATCCCAGATCTTTGCCCAATAGACAGATGAGACTTCAGATCTTTTCCCATGGAGGGTTCTCACTGGCACCACCTTAGGTGACCCACAGAGTCCATGCACTCACTTAATCCATGATTCTGGGACTAACATCGGATATCGAACTCTCACATCACTTTCATTTAAAAATCGAGCCCAGCTCATCACAGTGTTTTATCAAGTACCAACAATGTATCAACAGTATATCATGCAGGATGAGAGTGCATGCAATGTATGTGTCAGCATCAATAACCAAATCAATATCACAAGTACCAACAAGGGTACGCCAATAATATCATTAAATACTACACAAGTCATATGGAAACTCTTTCCTCATATCAACATCAACAAGTATGGTACTACCACATCACAATCAGGATGTAACAACATTTCCCAATATCTACTATCATCACATGGCATCAAGCCAAACACAAAAGTATAATCAAGTCGCAACACAATGGGATGGATAACCCAAAACACACAACAGGGCCAACCTACGACAATATCCAACAAAAATTCATACCCGAAGGTTTACATGTTGTCTCTGACAATATCATCTAAATATATACTTCGCTATACGAAGTCTCACCAAGGGTAAACCATAACCTACCTGGATAGCTGAACAACAAACACCAACAATCACTTTTTAGCCTTGCCTTTTCGTTGAGCCTCAAGATCAAAGAAGTCTAGGCATATTCGAAATCTATATTAAAAATCATGATGATCGATACTAATATTGCTATCATTCAATTTAGGTCAAAACCAACCCTAGAATTTGGAGAAACGGGCCTCGCAAAGCCAAAACAGGAAACTCAGGAGGTAAAATATCAAATTAAACACTAGGTGATCAAAACCCATTAACTAATTGCTAAATTAACTCAAAGATTCCCCTAATTTAAAAATTCAAGTAAAACCCACAATTCTGGGTATAAACCCTTACTCTTGCATTCAAGGACTCAATACTAATAATGGAAGATATATGATTAACAACTTTAGATCATCATAATCTAGCATAAACTCACTCAATTTCATCATTAATAAGCCTAGATAGGAAATTCATCAAAACCCATTTTAAATCATCCAATACTAAGGGACTAACAAGAAAGAGAAATTTTAAGATGATTAGGAACAAGGAATTAGTAAAGAGGTAAGCAAGACTTACCACCAAGAGTTTTCTCCATGAATCTTCTAAAATAGTCCCCAAGAGCTCAATTTTCGTAATGGTGATGAATGATAGACTAAGGGCTTTTTAATACACACTTCATGAAATAACAGGCCGGATACAGCCACAGCAGTATGGGGCCCGCCCCGGCTTCACCGCCCCGGCTGGATTGAGGCCGCCATAGCGTCATCGCCCCGGTGCCTTCCCAGACCGTCGGGGTGGTCTGGGCAAATAACACTTGGCCGCCCCAACAGCCATCCCACCTCAACAGCGGTGCCGCTCTGGCGGACACCAGGTACCAGAATCCCAAATGTTTTGTAAGTCTTAATCAAAATCCCGAACCACTCCAAAGGCTATCTGCTCATAAACCACATACACAGGCCCATATAAAAATATGCTACAAATGGACTCGAGGCCTCAAAATTTTCAACGGAGTTTTTCTTGACCAAGTCAATTCCCGATACCATATTACCAACTTCCCAACTCGAGTCCCAAAATGCATTCTAGTGCATTGGGAACCAAACCAGATATACATACAAGTTCTAAACAACCATCCAGACTTTTCGGAATTAACGAATTTTTGAAAAAGGTCCGTTTGCCCAAAAGTGAAGTTTGGGTCAACTTTTTTCGCTTAAAGCCCAAATTTTAGAAAAAGTTGCACGAATCAAATATATATATCTCGGGAAGCGTGTCAACGGTTCCCTCAGGTCAAAATGAGCTAACCAAACTCAGAAAAAGGGGAAAAAGTGCCGAAAAGACTATATCGACAAAACGGGTCATTACATTCCTACCTGATCAACCGATTCAAGTCACATGTCCAAGGCACACCAATATGTCCTTTGATCCTCAAAATACCCTCATTATCTAGAATCAACTCATTGGTGTCTCCTAGTGACACCTTGTCTAGAATCTTATTCAATTTCCCATCGTCAAACTATAGAGCCTAAATATGCTTCAATAGAGACGACCTCGACTCTACACAAGCTAGAACATTTCTCGATTCCAAAATATCAAGTCTAATAAAACTTGTTATAGGCTATGCATGCATAAAACATAGTATGGAGGGACTTGGTAGAGTACTAGTTCCCTTATACAATGCAGTAAGTACACAAAGAAAGATTTTACCGTGGAAAACTCCTTGTTCAAGGGATTAAAATCCACGACCTACCTCAGTAGGATTCCAATCCATTACACCGAGCAACTTTAGATTACAACCTATTGTAAGCTGAGAACTAACTCCCATAATCCCTCAACCCTTACAATAGTTGCAACCTAAGAACTAACTTTCGTAGTTCCTTAACCTTTGCAATACACCGATTGCAAACTCCTCCACTTAACTAACTCTAGCCAAGAAAACTAATACACCTAGACTAACTCTAGCCTATTGTACCACTCAAAGTTCTTGTGAAGCTACTATTCCAACAAGCAATCTTTGAGAATTCAACTAATACAACTAAGCTGAATTTAGCCTAGTGTACAACTCAAGAGCTTGTGGAAGCAAACTTGAGACTTTAAGACACCTACACACAACTTCCTTTTTGGGAAAAGTAAGTTTACAGTTTTAGAGCAGATGACAAAGCTCAATAGCTTGATAACTTGATGTATCTTCCTTTGTAACGTGCGAGCCTTTCAATCTATTGTGTGTAGGACGGGTATAAATACCCCCATCAACCCTGTTTTTTCAGCAAATAACATTCTAAAGAGTCCTAGAAATTTCTCCACACCTCCCCCAAACATTATAGTCCGATAAATAAGAATTTAACAAGATTACACCAAACTAGCCCACGAAAGGTGATTGTTCTTGCTTCTACTTAAGTTTGGTGTTGGGAAAAGTTGATGTGGATGAGTTTCTTCAAGTATAAGGTATTTTTTTGATCCTATCTCTTATGTTGAGTTTAGTTGAAGGTTTAGCAAGCCGGAAAAGTGGAAATATTTATGAATGAAAGGTCATAAAGTGTTGTGTTGTAGTTGTTGTATTATGGGCTGTTTTGAACATGTTGTGGCCATGTGTCCGGATGATTTATATGTATAGAAATGGTATCTAACATTGTTGGTGTGTTGATGAGATTATACTCCTTGATTCGGATGAAAGGTAGTGTATATTGTGTTGTATGTTGAAAAACATCGTGTGGAATGGTTATGGAATATATTGGTATTGATAATAGTGTTGTTGATGTTGGTATTGTTGTTGTTGTTGATTGGTTGCTGAATTGTAATTTTGGGCTAGGAATACAAACAGGGGAGATGCTGCCCGATTTTCGACAGAGTATAGAATAGTTTGATTTGAAACCTGGAACAGGTGTGCAATAAAGAGTCTAACGTTAGTATAACTCCTCTTAAATGTAGAATTGCGAGCTCGGATGAATAAGCGTAGCTAATAGGAGGTCGAACAGGTATGTTAAGGCTCGTCCCTTTCTTTCAAAGGCATGATTCCTATGGTATGATCCCATAAGTGTTTCTATAACCTCTATGATTTCAAAAGCTAGAAGTTTATGACTCTTAAAACTTCTTATGATGTTAAAAATGAGATGTTTTTATGAGGATTACGTTGAGGATGATTTTACGCTTAAAGGTCTCAAATATGATTTCAACAATGATATGAAAGTGTTAAGCTATTACATGATTTTCTCGATTTATCTCATTGTTGTTGATCTCACCTTATAAATTGTTCCTCCAAGGTGGGATGGAGCTGTAGTTTTTATTTGAAATCCTATGCATTTCATGAGCACAATATAAGTATATGGTTATTTATTGACATTACAGAGTTCTAATATTTCATTTTGATCATGCACTGCACTCATTTTCATTCATCATGTATATATAAGACACAGTTAACAGGGGGTGACGCTGTGACCTTTGCTGTGTATATATAAGGCACAGTTGACAGGGGGTGACGCTGTGACCATTGTTGTGTTTATAAATGGCACAGTTGACCGGGGGGGGGGGGTGATGTTGTGGCCTTTATTGTGATGTGTATGTGTATGGCACAGTTGACAGGAGGTGATGCTGTGGCCTTTGTTGTGATGTGTATGTGTATGGCACAGTTGACAGGGGGTGACGTTGTGGCCTTTATTGTGATGTGTATGTGTATGGCACAGTTGATAGGGGGTGACGCTGTGGCCTTTATTGTGATGTGTATGTGTATGGCACAGTTGACAGGGGGTGACGCTGTGGCCTTTATTGTGATGTGTATGTGTATGGCACAGTTGACAGGGGGTGACGCTGTGGCCTTTATTGTGATGTGTATGTGTGTGGCACAGTTGACAGGGGGTGACGTTTTGTGATGTGTATGTGTATGGCACAGTTGACAGGGGGTGACGTTGTGGCCTTTATTGTGATGTGTGTATATAAGGCACAGTTGACAGGGGGTGACGCTGTGGCCTTTGTTGCGGTATTCCCATGGATATATGTGTTTCTTTGATGTAGCTATACTGATGCATCTATGTTGTCCATTCCACGTCATGTCTCAAATGTTTTACAGGACTTTATGTATATATTGATTTCATGCCTTACATACTCAGTACACTATTCGTACTGACCTCCTTTCTTCGGGGGCTGCGTTTCATGCCACGCAGGTGTATACAGATGAGTAGAGGATATTGCTAGAGGATGTCCCAGCTAGATTGGCGAGCTCCATTTCCTTCCCGAATGTTGCCGAGTCAGGGTATCTATGTTATAGTATATTGATTTATGTTAGAGACTTTGAAGACAGAGTCACGTATATAGCATGCCAGTCTGGCAAGCGGCTTTGCAAGCCGATGTATCATTATGCATTATGTTACAAATTTCATATGATTACAGATTTTACTTGATTTGAGAAAGACGAAAAGAATGTTTTTTGAAAAGCTTTCATTATGCCTTTCACTTTGTGATTTAAGGGTCCAGTGAGATTATGAATATAACGAGAACCAGTGGGTTCGCTCGGCTCTAAGTAAAGGATCGGGTGCCCATCATGCCCTATCAGGACTGGGGTGTGACAAATTGGTATCAGAACAGTTCGTCGTAAGGGTTGTCTCCAAAGTCGTGTCCAGTAGAGTCCTGTTTATGGTGTGAAGCGCGCCACATTTATAAACAGGAGGCTACGGGGCATCTAGGGTGGGTACTCTTCTTTCACATCTAAGATCGTGTGATAGAGCCAATTCATAGGAAATGGGATTCCTTATACTAACTTTCGATCACAGCAGAAGCACATTATCGATGGAAGAAAGTAAGTGATGATATGGGAAGTCATAGAGGTAAGTCACTTCGTTGAGGCTATGTTATCAGAATATATATATATATATATATATATGATAATGAAACGGTACAAAGGTAAGCAATGGCACGAAGGATGTATGTCGGGTAAGGTAAGAATATTGCATGTATGATTGAGGTGTAAAGCTGAAGAATGAAAAGGGAAGTTAAACAAGAAGATATAATGGGACAGATCGCTAAAGGATCAGGTACATCTCGAGGTGTGATATATGAGGTAAGTTTTGATATTTTTGTTCTTTTACCTTAATTTGGGAGCCCTGGGTGGCTGGGATTTGTCGTATACATATATATGCCTTGTGAGGCATTGCTGGTATTTGCTGCATGCAGGTTTTGGATAGTAAGAATTGTGAAGGAGACTCTGCCAGAATTTTTCAAAATCAGGTCATTTAGTTAGGTACACTTAACAGGAAGAAGTGTGGAAAGGAAATATCGTAAATAGACAATAAGTGGGATGCGTTGCTTTAGAGGAGTTATGGATTTGGCATGGCATGAAGAATGATTATGAGGAAGACGATTAGCAGTCCAAAGGATTAAAATGGGTTACATTCGAGGTTTAGTAGGAGCAAGGTCTATTGGTGGATTCAGGGAAAGTCGACAAACGAGTTCTGCTGTAGATTTTATATAAGAGTGGCGAGCGGAAACCCAAAGAGCCTGATAATCGAGTATTTATAAGTAACGGCGATGAAGGTGTGTTCGCTACTATCGGGAATCTGGAAATCTAGGATGGAAAGTAGTCATACACACAGATGAAAGGTGAATATTGAGAATTAAATAGGCCAAAATAGTAATGGTGTAGTCGGAAGAGTAAGATACCCTTTCTAATTCGGAGGGAGATGTGTTACGAGAATGTTTTGGAATCTGTCAAGACTTCAACTCGATTTAGACTATGTGGTGAAGGTCATGCGGTGAGGTGGATACGATTATACTAGCATTAACGCACCGGATTTCTTCAGAGTTTCAAGGTTAAGCGTGCTAGGGTGAGAGAAATACTAGGATGGGTGACCCCCTGGGAAGTGTACAAAAGTCCTATAAATTTAGACATAACACATGAGTAAGAAGCTAAAGTAGACTAAGGGAAATTAGAGTGTACGGAGTAGTTGGAAACCTTAAGAGGTCACGTAGAACGAGGCAGACAAGACCGGTGAAGAGAAAGAAAGTGCATTACAGCTCTAGAATTAGGATGAGTTTAAGTAGCGCTTGGAAATCCCTTGCAAGCCAAGCGTTAGAAAATGTACATATGTATACATATAATATCCCATCTATGGCTGCATCATCCGGTATGTGTATCCCGTTAACCAGCGTTGCGGTATCTTGAAGGCATTAATCGAATAGGGTAATAAAGTGCAAGTGACAAAAGAACGCTACCAGGTAAGCTGATTTACTTTCACTACCGGATAGGTTTGGAGAGTTCTAATGCAATGACATTTGGAAAAGAAAGAAAGTGAAAATACGGAAGGTAAGGAGATCAAAGTGTAAAGTAAGAAACATGAGTAATCGAAGCCTCCGAGAGAGACGACGGGCAAAACGCGAGACTATTTGGGTAAATACTCAAAGGTAGGCATGCGAAAGGGATAAAGTGTGGTAGTATGGAACAAAAGAGGAATGGTGGGGTTCGAGAACCGAATTAGATAAGTGGGGCTAAAAGGATAGTGACCACGACAAGGAATGTGAGGTAAGAGAAAGAATGGTTAAGCCTTGCAACGATGCTAAGAGATTTTCAACCCTCGAAAGGTATATAAAGGGATAAGTGTGTGGCCAAATTAACACGGTTGCCTCGGACATGGAGAAGCTTTCCTAAAAGATGGCTTAAGAATAGAACATATTTGCTCATTTAAGGGAATATTTCACGAACTTCAAAGCCGATACCACAAATAACAAAAGAAGAAAGGTACTCGAGGAGGAAGAAACCCAAGATAGGTTAAGGATGAAAGTAGGAAAGGTATAGTAATGGGTTGGTCGAAGGAAGAGGAGAGAATTTAGGAGTAAAGTAACTAGAAATCTTTAACCATGGGAGTAAGAAGGATACTTTAACGAGTTGGCGGTAGAAAACCGATTACTCATCGAAGAAACAACGAGGATGATGAGTCGACACAATTGATTAGAAAATAAACGACATAGAATAAGAATTCATGTGAATACCGAGAGATTTGATCATAGAAGAAATGGAATGAAATGTAAGGAACGTCCATGGAAGACCGCTCGACTGTAGCATCATAAAGATAGATAGAGGTTCAATAAAGGAGGATAGAGAGAGTGTACATTGTAGGAATTTCGTGCTAAGAGAAAGAAGTAGTAAGACACTAGGAAAACTCGAATGCATAGCTGCAACACAAAAAAGTAGTTAAGAAGAATTATGAGTAAGCTAGCTAAAAGGCGAAAGGACTAGTAGTGGATGGAGGGGTATGGAAATATTGACAAAATGATGATATAGACATAAATGGAAGAAGAACTCAGGGTAAGAAGTTTCAGAGATGTCATAAGCAAAGTTGGGAATAGCAAAACAAGGAGTAAGGTATAATCGGAGACTTCATAAAGGAATCTCGATATCCCCATTAACTGGCAGGTCCAGAAAAACCGCTAGTCATAAAAAGACAGAGGTGTGAAAAGACGGAAAAGAATGCATCAGAATTTGATCTAACCCTTCTAGGTATACTTATTGGATACAAGACTGTAACTAGCAATAAAATAGACAAGCCAGACCATATGTTGACGAAACCCCGACCTTAAGAAGATTGTGAAAGGCGGTAGATAATTATCGATGATGACGGTTACTCGAAGGCTATGGGCATATAAGGACCTCCTTAATAAGGGGGGATGGACATACTAGACTGGAAAGGAACATAACCATTATGCTCACTAGCGGTAAGGTCATGTTGGATAAACACTCGGAATGTAACGGTAAGAGAGATGGTGACAAGGATGTAGGGACTAATGAAGCGTACCAATGAACTACAAGGAATCAGTACGACGTATATCTAAGATCAACGGGTAAAAAAAGGATAGCCCGAGATAGTACCGAAGAGGTAAACGCAAAGAGTGCACCGTATATGAGCAAGGTAATTGTCCACTAGCAGGAAAACAAGGAGCAAGAAAAAAAGAATACTTACAGGCCGATGAATAGTTACGGCACAGCAAATCAAGACTACCATAATGGAGAAAGAACAAGAGCGAGATGCTAGTTAATTTCCGATCATTTACATGAGGAAAAAGAAATGAAGAAAGATGATTGAAGACAATAAAAGAGTTAAGAAATGAAGTCTAGGTACCCGCATCTATTTCAGCCTCAAAAAGATATGCAACAGAGCCCTCAATACCCTCAGGTATGTAATGCTTCTCTAAAGTGATTTCTTGGTCGTGTGTGGCCAGTAGGGATATTGATGTTGTAGCCCAGTGGGGAGATTATATGTTTTGAGTTGTTGTGACAGAATCATAGTGGTACAATTATAGGGAAAACTCTGGAGAAACTTTCGTAGGAATCCCTAAGAACATAACATTCGAAGACGAATGTTCCTAAGGGGGGAAGGATGTTACACCCTGGAAAATTTCGCGTTACCAAGACTGTAGACGGCTTAGTATGAGCTCAAGGGAGAGCAAAGTTATGCAAGGATTAGGGATGAAGATTATATTATGGGAGTACAAGAATATGTATATGACATTTGGAGATTGTATGGAGTAAATCAGTTAATATGTTGTTCTTGCTTCTACTTAAGTTTGGTGTTGGAAAAAGTTGGTGTGGCTGAGTTTCTTCAAGTATAAGGTATGTTTTTTTATCTTATCTCTTATGTTGAGTTTATTTGAAGGTTTAGCAAGCCGGAAAAGTGGAAATAGTTATGGAGGAAAGGTCATAAAGTGTTGTGTTGTAGTTGTTGTATTATGGGTTGTTTTGAACATGTTGTGGTCATGTGGTGGGCTGATTTATATGTATAGAAATGGTATCTAACATTGTTGGTGTGTTGATGAGATTATACTCCTTGATTGGGATGAAAGGAAGTGTATAGTGTGTTGTATGTTGAAAAACATCGTGTGGGATGGTTGTGGAATATATTGGTATAGATAATAGTGTTATTGATGTTAGTATTGTTGTTGTTGTTGATTTGTTGCTGAATTTTAATTTTGGGCTAGGCATATAAACAGGGGAGATGCTGCCCGATTTTTCGCAGAGTATAGAATAGTTTGATTTGAAACCTGGAACAAGTGTGTAATAAAGAGTCTAACGTTAGTATAACTCCTCTTAAATGTAGACTTGTGAGCTCGGACGAATAAGCGTAGCTAATAGGAGGTCGAACAGGTATGTTAAGGCTCGTCCCTTTCTTTCAAAGGCATGATTCCTATGGTATGATCCCATAAGTGTTTCTACAACCTCTATGATTTCAAAAGCTAGAAGTTTATGACTCTTAAAGATTCTTATGATGTTAAAAATGAGATGCATTTATGAGGATTACGTTGAGGATGATTTTATGCTTAAAGGTCTCAAATATGTTTTCAACGATAATATGAAAGTGTTAAGATATTACATGATTTTCTCGATTTATCTCATTGTTGTTGATCTCACCTTATAAATTGTTCCTCCAAGGTGGGATTGAGCGGTAGTTTTCATTTGAACTCCTATGCATGTCATGAGCACAATATAAGTATATGGTTATTTTGTGACATTACAGAGTTCTAATATTTCATTTGATCATGCACTGCACTCATTTTCATTCATCATGTTTATATAAGGCACAGTTACAGGGGTTGACGCTGTGACCTTTGCTGTGTATACATAAGGCACAGTTGACAGGGGGTGATGCTGTGACCTTTTTGTGTGTATATATGGCACAGTTGACAGGGGGTGACGATGTGGCCTTTATTGTGATGTGTATGTGTATGGTAGAGTTGACAGGGGATGACGCTGTGGCAATTATTGTGATATGTATGTGTATGGCACAGTTGACAGAGGGTGACGCTGTGGCCTTTATTGTGATGTGTATGTGTATGGCACAGTTGACAGGGGGTGATGCTGCGACCTTTATTGTGACGTGTATGTGTATGGCACAGTTGACAGGGGGTGACGCTGTGGCCTTTATTGTGATGTGTATGTGTATGGCACAGTTGACAGGGGGTGACGCTGTGGCCTTTATTGTGATGTGTATGTGTATGGCACAATTGACAGGGGGTGACGGTGTGGCCTTTTTTGTGATGTGTGTATATAAGGAACAGTTGACAGAGGGTGATGCTGTGGCCTTTGTTGCGGTATTCCCATGGATATATGTGTTTCATTGATGTAGCTATACTGATGCATCTATGTTGTCCATTCATTGTTATGTCTCAAATGTTTTCCAGGACTTTATGTATATATTGATTTCATGCCTTACATACTCAGTACACTATTCGTATGGACCCCCTTTCTTCGGGGGCTGCGTTTCATGCCACGCAGGTGTATACAGATGAGTAGAGGATATTGCTAGAGGATGTCCCAGCTGGATTGGCGAGCTCCATTTCCTTCCGGAGTGTTGCCGAGTCAGGGTATCTATGTTATAGTGTATTGATTTATGTTAGAGACTTTGAAGACAGAGTCACGTATATAGCATGTCAGTCTGGCAAGCGGTTCTTTAAGCCGATGTATCATTATGCATTTTGTTACAAATTTCATATGATTACAGATTTTACTTGATTTGAGAAAGACGAAAAGAATATTTTTTGAAAAGCTTTCATTATGCCTTTCACTTTGTGATTTAAGGGTCCAGTGAGATTATGAATATAACGAGAACCAGCGGGTTCGCTCGTCTCTAAGTAAAGGGTCGGGCGCCCATCATGCCCTATCAGGACTGGGGTGTGACAAACTAGATCCCACTCATTCCCCTAGCTGCTATTTCCCCCTTAGAGCTAGATCCCCATCGTTCCCCCTATGACGCAGACCATTTTTGAAAAGAAACATAGTAACGTATTACAAGTAAGAAACATAGCAACTTATTACAAGTGACACGTAAGTGACACCTAGTCTTCTACCCTTTTACGCTGATTTCCCCATTTCAAGCATGACACAATGTGATCTTCCTTATTACAAGTCTCCATCCTTATATTTCTCCATTTTCCCTATTTTGGCATCAACAAAAAAGACAGTTAGAATCGACAAAATCAAGTCCAGCATTACTTACTAAGAGCCACACTGGCAACACCCCCATGGGTGTGAGATATACAAGAAAGCACATAGTTTGGAACAAGACAGAGTAGATGCCCAGATGATTAATACAATTAATCAAAAACATAGTGGTCAGATCATAAATACACAAAATAAAAACTGTCATCAGTACCGGAACATTGTCATGCAAAAACAGGATAAAGAGAAAAAAGGAAAAAAAATCAAGAGAAGGCATAAGAAGGGATTATGGTTTTGACGCTCAAGGAATTTGAGGCATCTGAGGATTTTGAGTAAGCGCTATGAGTAATCTGTCCACTCGGTCACTATTGATACACTGGTCTTGAAGCTTCTGGTACTTAAAGTTGTCCACTTTCTGTGTGAGCCTCTCATTTTCAGCTTTAAGCTTCCCAATTTCAATTTTTTGCAGCCTGTAGAGCACTTTGAGAGCGAACCTCGTTCTCCTTCACATATAGCTAAGCTTGAATAGCAGCATTGTCAGCTTTGACCCTTTCCAGCTCAGCAGTGGCAATTTCTTGAGCCACAAGCAAATTGGAGATTATAGAAGTACTTCCACCTTTCTTAGGTAATCATTCACAATCTTCTAAAGTAACCAAGGAGAACATTTTCTTTTTAGATCCTTTCAGAGCCTTGCTAGTCTTGATCTTGAAATGCTCAAATACTTTGGTTTGAAAGAACCCATAACAGAGCCCATGTTTCCCATCTGGTGTATCCACTACCTTGATGATGTGCTTGATCATGATTGCAGGAAGATTTATGGGTTGGTAGTTTATTGGGGCTTTCATGAGCACCAGGTTTACAATGGAGGCAACAGTACGACCCTCGGCCCTTGGAAGCAACACTTTTTTCACCAATTCAAAAGTGAGTTGATGTTCTGGTTTGAGCTCCTTTTTGTTAAGTCTTGGCGTTGTACTGGCATGTTTTACCCCTTTTTTAGCTATCATGGCTTTGGAGTCACTTGAAGCTTCTATGTTTCTGTCAACGACTCTGATTCCTTCAGTGGGACCTCCCAAGATATTTTCCAGTGTCTCTTCCGTTAGCATAAACTCATTCTGGCCAACTGATACAATGAGGGTGCTTGGATAATCTGGGTAGTTGAGGTTTGCAAAGAACTTAGACACTTGTTCCTCAGAAGCACTTGGTGCTGGTGGAGCCAACAAATGACTCCATCTCTAAAATATAATTATTTCAATTAATTCTTTCATCCAAATGTTTCAGCAATTTCCAGATCAAGAATCTATCCCAGCAAGACCTTTTGTCTCCTCATATTTTCTCTTCTCTCATTTTCACTTAGAGCAACTGCTTTGCTCACCCTTGGCTTCTTCAGGGAACTTGACTCTTCGTTGTTTTTGCCTTTGCTTTTCATTAATTGTTCTTCACAATTGAGGCATCTTTGTTTCCTTCCCTTTCCACTGCCTCATCATAATTCACTACTGTAGTCTCCATATCGACTAGCTCAATTTCATCAGTCAGGCGGCTGTTTACTTGAGAGCTTCTGATCCTTTTTCTACCCTTTGCTTTGTTGGCCTGGAGAGCTTATTCTAGAGCTGCCTTTGCAGCCTTTTTACTTTGTCTAGTTCGAGGTGTCGTTCGACTAGAAGTGATTTTTTCAGTAACTCCAGATCCTGTGGTTCCTTTAACTTCAGACACCTTCTTCAATTTAAGGGCAAGAGGCATCTTATCTTCTTCAGATTCATCAGTACAAGAATTTTGACCATGACTCTTTTCTGGTGAGAACTCAACAACAGGTGCGACATCATGAGGAGCAAGTTCAGGTCTTAGAATCAGATCTAAGTTCCTTTTGGGAGACCCTGATGTCTTGTCCCACACAAGAGATGTCATGGATTCAGTTTCAGTTGTTCTTAGTACTGAGGGATCAAGACTCTCTTTTATTTACTCTTAGTTCCTTTGACTCCCTAGATCCCTTTTAATGCTCATGGTTTGTGCAATTTCTTCCATTAGGACTGCTTACTATCCATTTTACCAAAACGTCTTTGACCAATCCTGAGATGGGTCCATCCTCTTTTATGAGAGACTTGTCTGCTGATTGTCTGTTCCTTTATCGAGATTAGAGAGTGAAGAGTTACCTTTTTATGCATTGCCTGCTTCTTAAGTTTATTCCTCTTCATCACATATAGCCTTTTCTTCATGCATATCTGGGGAGACCAGGTTTTGTTTGGCTTGAAGTGACTCCCCTGTATTCTCAATAGATTGACCGGTAACTTCTACACCATTGTCTTGTTCTTCCATTTTGTCTGTGTTTTGAAATATCTGGACACAGATATGGTATGACCACTACTTAAAGAGTTAGTTTTTTTATTTGGACAGGTATGGTCGATTTGGACAGGTATGGCTGAAGAAGGTACAGTTATACTGAGAGATTTGCTGGAGGCAGAGGATTCTGAAAAAATGGTGACATATTTTACATCGATACGAGGATGGGGTTTTGGAGAGGATATGTGTTGGCTTGATTCAGGTGGATTTTGTGGTTTGGATGGTGAGAAAGAGGGGTTGGTTTCAATAGGGACTGGAGAAATAGGTCCTTCACTAAACATAATGAAGTTTGATTCTAAAAGAAAACAAGGAGAGAGGATAGAGACTGAGAGTGAGAGATGGATCAAGTTTGTATGTGGGAGAGGAGAGGTAAGGAGGTATGTTGGATTTTCGGTATCAAATGAAGAGAGGAAAAGGTAATCAAGGGTATATGAAAGATTTTGGTGATGAGTGGGTCAGGTCAACATAAGGAAGGTGTAAAGTCTGGAGGAGAATTTTCAAACGATTTCACTTAAATGACAATTTCACTTTTATACTTTTGCTGAAAAGACAACCAAGCAACAACTCTGAAATGTGCTAGGTCACATTTGCTTGCACTGTTCTGCGACATCCATCTGTGTATACTCGTAATCGTAGAAGTGAGTTAGATGTCACCAAAGAAAAAAATATTTTTGCCTGATTTTAACTTTTCTTTTATCATAACGATAGAGAAGGGAGAAAGCATCTTCAAAAAAGTGCTTTTTGCATAGTGTCAGTAAACCGGCTCTTCAAGTAATTAGTCACCACACTCGGATTCGTGATAACGAGAAGGATAGGAAAGAATAGGCATCCTTAAGTTGGCTTATTCTACATATCTTAGGTTGAGACTCCACTCATGTTAAAAACCTTGCTGCATCCTAATTGTGTGAAACATGAGAGGATGTTTTCCTCATGCTTTTCTCTTCAAGCACCTATCCTCTCCTTGGAATCTCTTGAGTGAAAGGTAGATTTCATTTTCCTCCTGATCCCCTCTTTTTCACTCAAGTCTTCCAACATGATCACTTACCTTGTTTGGGACACCACACCAGATTGGGTCCCATGGAATAATGAACGGGGTGAGTTGGATTCCCTTTTTCTATTAAGAAAAGTTTACTCCTTTTTTATGCAGACTAATTTTATCTCTCTCGTGACTTCTGTTTAGCAGTGTCCTCATTGTGGAGATAGTTGGAAATGCTAGTCTTCTTAACTTCATAATTTCTTCTGTTTTTTGAATTCAACATCTCCATGGTTGTAGTTGTGGAACAGTTCTCTTGCAGGGACTTTTTAGAATGATGCTCACCTTAGTCATGTTCTTCTGAGGTACGTTATCCTTTCATGCTCGGCATTATGATTCATCGTGGCCTGTTTAGATGGAGTTTCGCTCATTATTTCCTTTATATGGACATCCTTATATCTTCCTTCTTTGTTTAGTGAGATAGCCATTAGAGCGATCCTGTCACACCCCACCCTTGGTAAGGCATGATTTGCACCCGGCACCTTACGGAAACCGAGCGAACCAACTTATAACTTGTGTTCTCTATGTCTCGAATGATAAAATAAGGCTAAGGCTAGATATGAACGTAATATCATGCATAAATATATGTCCAATAGACCCACGACGCCAATATAACGACCGACAGAACATAACTAAGCTATGCACAGGAACTGTCTGTAAGGCGTTTATAAACATGACTGAAGTATACAAGTCGGGACAGGGCCCCCGACATGCCCTGAACAAAATTCATACAAACATAAATACATCTAGACTCGGCAGTGCTCCAGGAAGAAGTGGAGCTCACCAATCAGAACTGGTACCTGAAGGCAGCCTACGATGAAAGATCCTCGTCTTGTCTATCAACACCTGTGGGCATGAATGCAGCGTCCACAAGAAGGTACGTCAGTACAAACGATGTACTGGGTATGTAAGGCATGAGATCAACATGTACATAAAATCATGGAAGACCTTTGAGACATGTAAACAAATGTACAAGATAAATGAATCAGTATAGCTATATCAAGAAAACACATATATGTATAGAAATGCCACAACATAATCCACATCGTCACCTTTAAAATATCACCACATAGGCCACAACGTCACCCCCTGAAAATTGTGCCTCTTATAGATGAACATCACATCATAAGCAACAGTGTCACCCGCTGTCAACTGTGCCTTATATATATATATATATATATATATATATACTACTTTAGCGGAGTGACGTAAGGTCGGTAACCTCCGATTTATATTTTGGACCAATCATCATCGCCATGTCTCAACTCGAAGGAACAATTCATAAGGTGAGATCAACAACAATGAATAAAATCGAGAAAATCATGAAGTAGCTCAACATGCTGATATTCACATTGAAATCATAAGCTTGGAACTTTTAAACATAAAATCATCATCATCTTTATAATCATTATAGGATCATTCTCATCTTTAACATCATGAGAAGCTTTAAGAATCATGGACTTCTAGCTTTTGAAAACAAGGAGGTTATGGAAACATTTATGGAATCATAACATAGGAATCATGCCTTTTAAAGAAAGGGACGAGCCTTAACATACCTATCTGGTCGCCCTACTCTAACTACTGCACGCTTGTCTTTCCAAGATCGTCGATCTATATTTAAGAGGATTCAACTATCGTTAGACTCATTGTTGTATACTTGTGCTAAGTTTTCAAATCAAACTGTTTTATATCCTGCTGAAAATGGGGCAGTATCTCCCCTGTTTATGTTCCTAGCCCGAAATCTCAATTCAGCAAACAACAACAACAACAACAAAAATATCAACATTAATAACAACATTTCCAACAACAATATGTGCCATAAAACAGCCTAAACGCTGTTTCCCAACTTCCCTAACTAACCAACTTACTATACAATTATTTAATGACTTTATCTTCGTAAATAAGCCGTAAATAATACCAAAAAGAGAAAGATTCATACCTTTTTCCTGTCCAAACGATAATATCTTCAAGATTCCACCTTAAATCCACGCTAAAATCCACTGCAGAACAATTCTAGAATCACACCCATGCATTATCCGAACCTAAACTACTACTCCGCCACTTGAAAATTGCTCACTTTTTGATTCCCTCACTCCCTCTTCTGATTTTCTGGGCAAAATTTGATGAAAAAGGGGGTTATTATGTCACGACCCAAACCAATGAGCCGTGACGAGAGGTCTGACCTCTAGCGACCAAACACCCCTAAACATTTATCTGAAACTTGCTGAACATCAATAGCCCATAAATGGCACAAACTAATCACATAAAGAGGAAACATCCGAACTCTGTACAATCTGCATATATATACAAAACATGCGGAAGAACAGTGCAAGCCAGCTAGGCTGCTATATATATTGTATACAAAAGAATATAAGCCGACAAGGCTACATCGTCTAACTACTACATACAACTGTCTACAGACCTTTACTAGAATGGAAGCTGTAGAAAGGACGGGACAGGGCCCCGTCGTACCCATCTATATACATCTCAAAAGAATGGCCAACCAAAATAGACTGCAACTCCAGATCAAATGGAGTGCACTGATCGCTGCTGGATAAGGGTCCTACTAAGCTGGACCACCTCCCTGTCTACCTGTACCTGCGGGCATGAACACAACCCCCCGAGCAACGAGGAGTCAGTACGAATAATGTACCGAATATGTAAGGCATAAAGACAACATGTATATATGTATAGAAATCATGAATAAATCTGAACTCATAAACTGGAATGACTATCTGCATGAATCTGTATGAACTAGTATCTATCTGCCTCTGACTAAATCTGTATGTCGGAAAACATGGACATGCATATATATATATGTGTGTGTGTGTGTGTGTGTGTGTGTGTGTGTAGGAGGTACACACCTCATTGTCACATCTCAGGCCACACCTTTACCCCCTGGAAAGTGTGCCTTTCTCATGTATATACTCCAACATCATAGGTCACTCCTGGACCACTCATAAACCACACCTTCACCCCCTGTCAAGCATGCCTTTCACATATAAAACGTGATATCACAGGTCACACCCTCACCCCCTGTCAGGTGTGCCTCACTGTACTTCTGAGAACTGAAAGTGAATGCATAGTACAAGTAGAACTGAACGACAAGATTCTTAAAAGAAATAAAATGACAGTTTGCCTCTCATGGGCCTTACTGAATTCATACTACTAGGACAGGAAATCATAAGATCTGTATATGGGGAAAATACCATAGCCGGTTTCCGGGGACATCAAAACTGTATTTCTCTTAGTACTGATAAGAATAGAGTAATATGGAAACTCTCTTACTCGTTTATCGGTTCATATCATGGGATCATGCCAAAAAAAGAAGAAGAAATAACCTTAACATACGTGGAGATATATTCAATCGTCCAACTCTTATTCCTTGAACTCGTTCGTCTACAATTAAGATAACATAAGCCTTAATTAGGCTACTTTCTTTGCTTATTAATCATCCCCAAGCACGTATAGAGCTTAACGAATCATAGACGACCATCTCCTTTATAAGCATACAATGATAGTGCGTATATATATCCAAATACACGTAAATCCATCCCAAATCACTTCTTTAAAATAGTCTCATGCCACTACCTAACCCTTCATCAATCTATCACTTCCACAAATACCTTTTCTTTACCTAAAATCACTAAAGCTCTTGATAGCAAACTCAAATACAAGGGTAGGAATCATTTACATACCTTAAGGGGTCAAGAATCCCAAGAATCACTTTAACTTCAACTCCCTAAGCTTCCCATTCTTGGAGAAAACCTAGAAACAACCTTCTTCTTCACAAGCTCGGGTTTACGGGGTCCGGGTCTTGTCAAATCTTCCCTACTATGCCATAAATGTTGGGAGAGCAAAATATTAGGGTATTCTAATCTGGGAATGAGAGAAATAAGACATAAAGTCATGGACCACGTATTTATACTTGGGGAATTAAAGGCTTCAGTGCTCCGGTTCGACGAGCTGGTCGACGACCCGTCGACGTGCTCGTCGACCTGCGCCTGCAGAATGCAGGGCTGTAGAACCCTGTCGACGCAGCACAATGACGTCCCGTAGACAAGTTCGACGACCCATCAATTTTGACTGGTGTCTGCAGACTTTTCTAATTCGGTTCAGACTGCGTCGATTCGATTCGTTCAACTTCTAACCCTGAAAATCACCAGGAATTCCTGCTAGTACCATTGCAAATGGGGTAGGACACTTTCTATCTCCAAAACTCGGGCTCGTGTCTCGATTCCCAAGGCATACCCAACTAGGAAAGCATAAGTTCTACCACTACCAAAATGAGGGGTGTAACGTTTAAAAATTTCAGCATAGTTTCCCCTGTACTTATATCAATCTGTCCTGTACGCACCAACCCAAAATAATGCCTCACAGGGACACATACTATAACATACAATACTATGGCCCCACACGACCAATCACGAGGACTGAAATGAAATAATACCTAAGCAAAGTGATGCCTCTAACTGCACCTCCTGTACTGTTGGGAACAAATGCGGGTACTTAATCTTCATCGCTTCTTCCGCTTCCCAAGTCATTTCTTCAACATTATTATTCTTCCACAAGACTTTAATGGAGGCTACATCTTTGGTTCGCAATCGACGGACCTGCCTGTCCAATGTAGCCACCAGAACCTCTTCGTATGATAACTGCTCTGTAACCTGGATATCATTCAGTGGCACAACTCTTGAAGGATCTCCGACACACTTACGAAGCTTAGATACATGAAATACTGGAGGCACCAACTCTAACTCCGAAGGCAATTCCAGCTTATATGCCACTGTACCCACTATACGAATGATCTTATATGGTCCAATATATCGAGGGCTCAACTTACCCTTCTTACCAAACCTCATCACTCCCTTCATAGGCAAAACTTTCAGGAACACCCAGTCGCCCATTTTGAACTCTAGCTTACGTCGCCGATTATCCGCATAGGACATCTGTCGGCTCCGAGCTGTTAGCAATGTCTCTCTAATCACCTTCACTTTATCAACCGCTTGCTGAATTAATTCTGGGTCTATTAACTAATTCTCCCCAACATCAAATCATCTTATGGGCGATCTACACCTCCACCCATATAAGGCCTAATAAGGAGCCATTTGAATACTGAAATGGTAACTGTTGTTATATGCGAACTCGATAAGAGGCAAATGATCCTCCCAATTGCCCATAATGTCAAGTACACAAGCTCTATGAATATCCTCCAGGCTCTGTATAGTACGCTATGCTTGTCCATCCGTTTTCGGGTGGAATGCAGTGCTAAGACTCACCTGAGTCCCCAATCCCTGCTGGAAATACTTCCAGAATCTGGCTGTGAACTGTGCTCCCCTATCTGAAATAATGGCTGAAGGAACACCATGGAGTCTTACAATCTCCTTAAGATAAAGCCTTGCATAATCCTCGGCTGCATAAGTAGTTCTGACAAGCAGAAAATGAGCTGACTTTGTGAGCCTATCAATTATGACCCACATCGAATCACACTTCCGCTGAGTACGGGGTAACCCTGTAATAAAGACCATATTAATTACCTCCCACTTCCATGTCGGAATCTCCATAGCCTGCAATAGACCTCCAGGCTTCTAGTGCTCTATTTTGACTTGCTGACAATTTGGACACTGAGCGACAAATTTTGCTATATCTCTTTTCATACCATCCCACCAATAAACCTCCTTAAGATCATGGTACATCTTTGTTGAGCCTGGATGAATAGAATAGCGGGAGTAATGTGCCTCTCCCATACTCTGCTGCCGGAGTCCTGCAACACTAGGGACACACAATTTACCTCGATGTCTGAGTACCCCATTACCTGTGATTACAAAGGGCGTCTTTTATTTCTAAGGTTCTGTATCTCTGTAATGAACTAGAACAGGATCCTCGTACTGACGTTCCTTTATCTTAACTACCAAGGATGATACCGATGTGTCTTGAACAGTAACCCCTGCATCACCTGAATATATTAATCGAACCCCGAGGCTAGCTAATCGATGAACCTCACGGACCATTTCTCTTCTTTTTGGTGATACGTGAGACAAGCTACCCATAGATTTGCGACTGATGGCATCGGCTACCACATTAGCCTTCCCGGGATGATATAGAATGTCCACATCATAATCTTTTAACGTCTCCAAACATCGCCTCTAACGTAAGTTCAAATCCTTCTGCGTAAAGATGTACTGGAGGCTTTTATGATCAATATAGATATCAACATGGACACCGTACGTGTAGTGTCTCCGTATCTTCAAGGGATGAATCACTGCTGCTAACTCAAGATCGTGGGTTGAATAATTCTTCTCGTGCTTCTTCAACTTCCTAGAAGCATAGGCGATAACCCTACTGTGTTGCATCAATACACAGCCCAATCCAACACCTGAAGCATCACAATATACCACATAGCATCAGCTCCTTCTGGAAGAGTCAAAATTGGTGCTGAAGTTAGCTTATCCTTCAACGTCTGAAAGCTCTGCTCACAAGCATCTGTCCATTGGAACTTAACTGATTTTAGAGTCAATTCGATCCCAATCGGCAATGCCCGACATGTAACCTACCATACTAGGCACACCGTGGTAAGGGTGGTCTCATCTGTCCTGACTCTTGTCTGTACTGGGAGCCTGATGCTTTAGAACTCTGGTCCGCTCCACAATAAGAAGACCGATCAAACCTCAGGCTGGAAAATCGCGGAGGTGCACTCCCTACCGAATGATTTGAATACCGGGAATGCTGCTTCCTCTGTCCTCCCATGGACTCACTTCCAATGTCGAAAGATCTATCCCTCTTACCATGGCCTCGGTCACGGTCACGCTCTGCCCCCCTCTGATGCTTGTGATCTTCTAGATTCTATGCATATGCCTGTATACGGGAGATATCCATGCCTGGCTATAATGCAGCAATCGTACAAGCATCTATCAAATATGGCCCTAAACCAGCCACAAAGTGGTGAACTCTGTCCTCCGTCTTAGCCACCACAAGTGGGGCATATCTAGCCATAGTATCAAAATACACAAAATACTCTTGGACACTCATGCTGCCCTGCTCAATACGTAGAAATCTGTCTGCTCGGGCTCGCCTGACCTCAGTGTAGCACCTCAAAAAAAAATTTGTTGATGCACAGTGGATAGAATAACGAGTGACACGAAGTATACAATGTTTAAATAAGTAAGAAATAGCATTGGATGATCCTAATTGAGATTTCAAAGGCATTCGAGGTAATAGAAGAAAGTTTTCCAAGAAAGGCAAGGCATACGTTATGTATCGGAAAGGATTTATGAGTAACGAATTAATGATGTTTTGGAGAAGAGCTATAATGTCCCTTATATTGTTAATGAGGTGTTAAACAAGTGTTAAGAAGGCTCCATAAGGATTGGAGATCAAACGAGTCGACGAGAACGAAATCGGAATAGCTGGGCATTATACAGCCTAACATCCTGGCCGTATAAATTATACTGGACGTATGTTAGGCCGTATATTTAGCCCAGATTGGCAGCATTCACTGGACCAAATCTACGGCCAGACATACTATCAGCATAATTTATACGGACCGTATGTTGGTCCGTAGAAACAAGACGGGACATATTGTGTATTATTAATAAGGGGACCAAGTTCATTTCATTTCATTTCTCCTTCACTCCCCTTCTCTCTAGAACTCTCTAGAACATTTCTCCACACATCACCTACAAGAATCCAAGAGAGAGTAAGGATCAACTTCATCAAACCAAGAAAATCAAGTGTAAGAAACTCATTAGAGTTCATCCAAGTCAAGAAATTCCATTGGAAAGGAACTAGGGTTTTGGCTCAAGTGAAGTCTTTCCACTCAAGGCTCATTCCCACACTATCTAAGGTAAGTTTTATGATCATTCCATGTTGTTTAAGATATTGAGAGGTTGAAAGGCTTAGATTATGAAAGGAGATAGAAAATGGGTTATAAAGATGAGAATAATGAGATTTTGAGTAGTAGCTTGGGATGAGTCATGATTCTTGATATATTGTGATTATAATTATGCTATAAATGATATTAAGGACATGGGATAAGTATTATATGTGAGAAAACGCAATAGTGAACTATTACCATGATTATGGAGGAGTTGAAGTGAAATTGTGAAATGTGGATAATGTAGATTAATGATGATTGTTGCCTCTAATATTGTGAATGTTGTTATGGATGTTTGGGAGTTGATATGTAATATGAGAAAAGTTGTATAAACAAAGGAAATGCTGCCCAATTTTCTCTAGCATCAGTAAGCACGTTCATATAATCGATTAGCTAATGTTAATGTGAATTCTCTCGAAGGTAGAAACGTGAGCATTGAAGGAGAACAATCAAGCGATGGAATTGTTAAACGAAAGAGGTATATAAGACTAGTACCTTCTTTCTAAGTCATGAATCCTATGGCATGAATCCTCCTATCTTTTCAGGATTTTCCTACATATCAGAAATTATGAGTCTACGATTATAAAGAGCTTCATACAAGATAAAGAAAAGAGATACGTTACGAGCATGACAATACTGATGATGAATCTAAGTCTAGAAGACCTAAAGCTCATGATATGACATTCCTACAAAGCTAATAATCCTTATATGATTCCTATGATATTATTTTCCCTACCTCTCCATGACTTTCTTACATTCCAGGAACTATGAGTCAGCGTTGATAAAGAGCTTCTTATGAGATAAAGATGAGAAATATGTCATGAACACGATGATAATGATAACGATGAGTAAGAATAAAGAATCTTAAAGTGAGGTACGATATCCATGAGGTTAATGATCCTAAGTATGGTTCCATTGATGCTTCTCCTTGTGTACACTCACCTTAAAACGTTATTCCTTTCAAGGTGAGATATGATGATTATGATTACTCCATAATGTAATCGGGGGTCCACGACCTCATGTCACCCCGACATCGCCATAGTTGCCTTCAATGTTATAATGTATGCTTTAATGATAGATGTATGGTAATGCTAAGGATGATGTTGGTTTCATTTATGTATTTATATATATATATATATATATATATATATATATATATATATGTATGTATGCACGGCACTCCCACTGCTCAGTACGGATAGAATTGAGTCCCGGAATGGCCGAGTACGTATAGCATCGAGTCCCAGAAGGGCAGAGTACGGATAGCATCGAGTCTCGAAAGGGCCGAATACGGATAGCATCGAGTCACAGAAGGGCCGAGTACGGATACTATCGAGTCTCGGGAGGGCCGAGTACGGGTGATACCGAGCCTATATGGCCGCGGATGTACTGCATTGTAAGTTATTTCATATGTAAGCAGGTGGATGTAACGAGTGTATCTCTAGGATAATAAAGGGGTAAGTACGTATGACGAACGTTTAAAAAGTATTATGAGAAATGAACGGTTCTTTTATCTTATGCTATTCCTCATTCTCTTATCATGTTATTATCCACACCTTACATACTCAGTACATTGCTCGTACTGACGTCCATTTTCTTTGGACGCTGTGTTCATGCCCACAGGTAAATAGGGATGAGATCCAGCCTCGTAGGAGCTGTTAGCAGGCCTTGAGAGAATTCCATTATTCCGGAAGTGCCATTGCTTATTGTTTTGTGTATATGGATTTTGGGCACGGTGGGGTCCTGTCCCGTCCCTATTTCTAGCACTCTAGTAGAGGTTTGTAGATACGTATGTGTGGGTAGTATGGTCTCACGATGTCCTTATTGTATGTATGTTATTTTGATAGCCGAAGGGCTTATGTATATAAAGGTAATTGTGTTCAAAGTGAAAAAATGGTTTTCCTATGATTTGAGTATAAGATTAATGAATGAACGCTTGATGTGTACGATGGGTAATGGTACAAGCAGTGCTCAGTGGTTAGCCCCGAGTACCCGTCATGGCCCCTAGTCGGGTCGTGACAAAAGTGGTATCAGAGCAGTTCAGTCCTAGGAAGTGTCTACGAGTCGTGTCTAGTAGAGTCTTGTTTATGGTGTGTTGTGCGCCACATCTATAAACAGGAGGCTACAGGGAATTTAGGATGGTTACTCTTCTTTCATCTCTAAAATCGTGCGATAGAGCTAAGCCATAGGAAATGAGATTCCTTATACTAACCCTTGATTGCAGCAGAAGAACGGTATTGACATAAGAAAGTGATTGATTTACGGAGGCAGGCCCCTTCGTTGAGGCTACGGTATCGGAATATGTATTTATATAATGATAGATTGGTTGTCATAGAGGTAAGTCGATGTAAGTACAACAGAGGAATTGACTAAAGGTATCTCTTGATGATAAGTTAAGTTATAAGTTTGTGAACTAAACAAATTGAATGAATCAGAACAAAGGTAAGCGACGGTATGAAAGATGTGTGTCGAGTAAGGTAAGAATATTGAGGTGTGATTGAAATGTAAAGCTGAAGGATGAAAGGGAAAGTAAATAGGAAGGGATAATAGGACAGATTGCTAAAGGATCAAGTCCATCTCGAAGTGTGATATATGAGGTAAGTTTTGACATCTTTGTGCTTTTACTTGAAAGTGGGAGCCCTGTGTGGCTGAGATATGTCATACATATATATTGGCCCTGTGAGGCATTGTTGGTATTTGCTGCGTGCAGGTTTTGGGATAGTAAGAAATATAGAGGAAACTCCGCCGAAATCTTCCTAGAATCTAAAGGAGATAAGATTTGTAATATGTCCTAACGGGAAAGGATGTTGTGCAAAAAGTAATGGCAGGATGAGATTAAGTTAGAAGTATTGTTGACAACTACAAGAGATGAGTTAAATACTATTGAATTGATAGTAACGGTAATTATAAGATCGACATTGATATGATAAAGAGAAATGCAAGAGTAATTTTGGGAGACTGGTAGTGCTAAAACACGACATAGGGGAGGAATGGTAACTCCAATAGAGTGCAATACTGGAGTATTGATTGGATGGATAAGCACGACTAATATAGGATAAACCTATTAGCAAAATAAAGTAACAGCATGGCTGAGGCAGGGGCATGAAATACAAAGGGGTATAACGAATGTGAATCGATTGGTAAAACAACTTATATGGTAAGTGCAATAGGGCTGATTAGAAAGAGTAACAGGTTGAGTATGCTTACGTCGCAGGGTTTATTCTATTTTACGAGCAGGGTTGCGAACGAGGTAAAGAAGCGGTACTCTATAGCGTTGATTATGATCATGATATAATGAGAGCGTGGCAAGAACTGTAATACAATGTAAGTAAAGTATAGTGAGGAAACGACTAAAGATGTAACATGTTCTATATGAATAAAGAATGAATGCAAGTGTGAAACCAGCAAGCGAGCCATGGGGCAGTAGATAAGAAAGCTTATAAGACCTTTTTAGAAAAATCCAGCATACAGGTTTCGCAATGACAGAAATGATAGCAAGCAAACTTGAAAAGGGAATCAGAGAAATGTGATATGGCAAAGTAGTAGTAGTTTGTGATTTGTATAATTGAGAGCATGAGTGATATCTTTAGCTAGATGTAAAAGACCAAGACTACGGAAAGATGAATAACGAAATAGGATGATTGTTAGGAAAAGGATCAACACAATAATGATGAGAGGGGATGATCAGAATGAACAGAATAAGTTCTGGAAGCGAAGAATGGATGGTACAAAGGTATTATATTCTAAAGGACAAAGCGGTACTAAGTGAAGTGTTATATCCCGCATTTTATGCAATCGGATAATTCAAGACAATCGCGGGAAGACAGTAACCAAGGCCATATTTTTACTTTTCTAGGCATATAAGTTGTTATGAAAATTTTGAAGTGGAAATAATGAGAAAGGTTAAGGGCATAAAAGGGAAGTTGCAATATGACTCTTGGGAATATGGAAGAATACGAAGGGTAAATTTGGAAGTTGGAAAAATGTTTCATGAATTACAAGCACTAGCCCAAAAATAAGTGGGCTGGAATTTTTAAAGAAATGGACAAGGCCCAACCGGCCATAGGGCATGGGCTAGGCCCATGATTAATTAATTCATGAGGTTAAATAAGATGACTAAGTCATCTTTATCACAATAAGTTCTAGAGTTTTCAAGAAACTAAGAACCAGAGAATGAAAGGGCAAACATCAAGGCCATTCGGCCATAGAGAAAATTCCCAAGAAAAATTTGCAAAATTCTCTTAAAAATCATTTCCTACCAAGCAAAGGGTGCTTAACAAGGTAGAGTTGTTGTTGGAGCAAGAAAGATTCAAAATCATACAAGTTGCCAAGAGGTAGGCAAGTGAGGAGTTGAAGTAGAAAGGTGAATTTCAATCTTGTTTTATGTGTTATACATGGTTTATATGTGTTGTAGTATGCTAAATGAATGAAATTCATGAAGGAGAGGAATATAGTATATGGCCGTGTATATATATATATGTGTAGGAGTCATGCTTCAATTATTTTAATTAATGTTTGGTTGTTATTGTTGTGAATGATATGTGGAAAATGGAAGTTGAATGGGTTTGGAGAGATTGTAGTGGTGTATGCATGTTGGAGCCGTGTATATGGCATATGTAGTCATGTATATGTGTTGAATTGTTGAAGAATAATGAGCAAGTTATATTTAGTGTTTTAGTTGTTGTGTTGTAGATTGCATATTGCAAGTAAAGACTTGATAAGTTTGGTAAAGTATTGGTAATTGGAAGATGATGTATATTGAAGAATAATGGTCTTGCATGGATAGTATGTAATGATATTGGTATGATGTCGTTGGAATATATACTATAAGGTTGTTATCGTGTTCATTGAAGTCGGAAGGTTTTGAAGAAAGTAATAAATTGAAATCATGCATCTTGTATGAAATATGTGAATTGCTAGTGCGATTGTTGATTATGTTAATAGTTTGGCCGGGTTTGAATTCCCGGATTGTGTTGGTTGAAAATTTGGCTATGTTGAATGTTGAGGATGGTGTATGTATAGAGGAAATGCTGCCGAAATTTCGGTAGCCAAGTATTTCCTTAAGATTCTAACTCTAAGTATGCTAATAAGAGTTTTGGTAACTATGACCAAATTGCAGATTTTGACGAGTTTGCGACGTGAATTTGGAATAGCAAAAAGGAGCGGAAGAGGTATGTAAGGCTTCACCCTTCTTTCTATGGCATGTCTTAGCAGAAATAAGTTGGGTACGAGCCTCGGGGACAACTCTGTTCCCCGGAATCCGCACCTAAAGTTTTCTACCTTTTGTTCAATAGAATTGAACTAGAAAGTGTGCCAATGGTCGGAAAAACCTCCTAGACCCCTATAACTTGCATAAATGGGACCCGATTACCCTAGAACCCTCACAAGTAATGACACGTCATGTAGCATATGCAACTAGTACACGCTACCTCATCCGGCCCGAGGTGGGCCCGTTACTCTCGGATTTTCCTATAGCCTTGGTTGACTTACTTGAAGTAAATCCAAGGGGGACTTTTGATCCCGACCTCATTACCGAATGATAAGTACTATAACTACTCTAACGAGAATGTTTCTATGGGGATAATGATAATGACAATGTTAGACAAGAGAATGTACCTATGACAAGTACGACCGGAACGATTCTACGACTAAGATTTTTAAGCTAAGGGTCCAATGTGAATATGAAATTGATAAACTAATTTTTGAACCGTATTTATATTCCCTAGCTATAACTTTATTTTCTAAGACTCCAAAGCCTATGACTGTCATCTATGATGCCCACGATTTCATTCTACGATTACTGTAATACTACTCTCCGTTGATAGTCTCGCCTTAAAATACTCGTCCCTTCAAGGTAAGACAAAGCGATCACAAGTACTCCATAATGTAATCGGAGGCTACCGACTTTATGTCACTCCGATGGGCGTAACTTTCTTTGGACTCCCGTGCATGCTAGTTATGTGCTAGAGTGGATGTGTATGGGTTTGTATATATATAAGGTAAGTACTTGTATATGGGACATGTGTATGTATAAGGGAAAAGTAAATGTACATGTATATGTATATGAGGAAAGGGTAAGGGCCACTGTTATATTGCCACCTGATTCAGCTGGATTCCATCCTGGACGCGGGATGCCCGGACTCGGGATATGGGAGAGCCGTACGCGGCGTCTGTATATATATAATGTATGATATATATATGATGTAATGTGTTGGGACACCGTTGGGGAGGGGGTTGGGAGAGCCGATGTATTCGGCGTCTGTAAATGTGAATAAAAGATACTGTTTACTGAAATGTACTATTTTCTGTACATGAGAATAAGTAATATATAAATGTTAATTCCTATGCCTATGAAAAGAAACGTTTCAAACGTGAAAAGACAAGCCTACATGACAACCGACCTGAAAAGGGGCCTTCCCACGTACAGGTTACTTTCCTGCCTCGTTATATGTCTTATGACTCCATGATATTGTTAATCGTACTCTAGGTTACTGGTTATATTATCTTTTATGCCTTACATACTCGGTACACTATTCGTACTGACGTCCCTTCTTGTGGACGCTGCGTTTCATGCCGCGCAGGTCAGCAGACAGGTGGACGTGATTCTTAGGAGCTCTACTAGCGGTACTCTACAGTGCTCCAGTTGTTCCGGAGCCTCACTCCCGCGGTACTATTTTGTATGTATGTATATTCGGGCACGACAGTATTCGGCCCTTTCTATGTATAAGTGTACTATGTCTAGAGGCTCGTAGACAGATATGTATAGTCAGTCAGGTACAGATAGATGTATGGTGTCTCGGCATGATTGTTGTATAAAGTAACAACGAAGTTTACTAGTTTATGTTCAGAATGACGCTGCTAATGTTAATGTTCAGAAAAAAAAAAATATATGGCTCTCTTACACGGCTTGCCATGAAGTAAAGGTAATATGACAAATAAGGGGTTCTCGGTACAAGTATCGGGTACTCGTCACAGCCCCTAGTCGGGTCGTGACAGAAGTGGTATCAGAGCAGTTCGGTCCTAGGGGTTTGTCTACGAGCCGTGTCCAGTAGAGTCTTGTTTATGGGTGTGTAGCGCGCCACGCTTATAAACAGGAGGCTACAGGGCATTTAGGAAATATGACCTTCTTTGTGTCCTAAGATCGTGCGATAGAGCTATGCTATCAGGCTTCCACATTCCTTTCCTAATCCTAAGCTATGGTTTCAGTAATGCCGCCGAAGAGAAAGGCTACGACGGCCGAGAAAGCCAAGAGGGTGGCGGGCAGCAGAGTCGAGCGGGAGCTAGAAGAAGGAGAATCTCATAATGAAGCTCCCCCTCAGACTTTTCCTGCTCCCCCTGCACCAGCAGAGCAGGAAAGAGTTCCAGCTCCAGCCCCCGCACCTCCAGTCCCACCGCCAGCAGCTCCGGGCCAGCAGATGGCAGAGTCCATCCAGTTATTGACCCAGCTCGTTGCCGCACAGGCTCAGCGGCAAGATGTAGACCTGGGAGACAGGGCGGTAAGTGCAAGGGCCCGTGACTTTATTACCCTAAAGCCGCCAGAGTTTTATGGATCGAAACCAGAGGAAGACCCGCAGAGTTTCATAGATGAGATGCTGAGGACTCTGAGGATCATACATGCTTCGGATATGGAGTCCGTAGAGTTGGCTTCATACAGGCTGCGGGATGTGGCAGTTCTGTGGTACAACAGCTGGATATCTTCGAGGGGAGCAAATGCACCCCCTCCGGTTTTGCAGGAGTTCACTGAGGCGTTCCTGCGACATTTCCTACCGCCAGAGGTTCGACGGGCTCGAGCCGATATGTTCTTGAACCTGAGACAGGGAAATATGAGCGTCTAAGAATACAGCCTCCGTTTTAACTCGTTAGCCAGGTATGCCCCAGCCATGATAGCTGATAGGGGAGGTCATGTTCACCGATATGTGAGTGGGCTAGGGCCATATTTGGTTAAGGAATGTTTGACGGCTTCACTCCAGGACGGGATGACTATTACCCGCATCCAGGCCCACGCCCAAAATCTGGAAGAACAGTACCAGTCACGGAGAGAGGAGCGTTATCCAGATAGGGGTCCCAGAAAAAGGGGCAGATCTTCTGGGGCTTGAAGCGAGTATAGAGGGGGGCAGGCACAAGAGCAGTCTAGGTATTCAGGCCAATCAGTGGCCAGTGCACCACCTCGATTTGCTGATAGAAGATTTGACCGCTCCGCCTATTCGGGACCAGATCAGGGTACTAGAGCTTCAGGATCCCAATACAGAGCTGATTTTAGCAGTACGGGGCTTCCCCCACCACGATGTGCTTGGTGTGGCAGGCCCCACTCTGGGCAGTGCTACCTAGACACCGGTGGTTGTTTTGCCTGTGGTCGAACTGACCATTTTGTAAGTGACTGCCCACTAAAGGATGAAGGAGGCCGAACTCAGCCAGCCGGATCAGCAATCGGTTCATCGTCGACCGTGCGCCCTCGTGGACAGACTTCCCAGGCTCCAGCGGGCCGCGGCCGAGGTAGAGGAGGGGCACCTAGTTCAGCCGGTCCTCCGCACCGCTTCTATGCACTGACAGGACGACAGGACCCTGAACCTTCCGCCGACGCGGCCACAGGTACACTTCCGGCATCCTTTCTATAATATATGGATGTTAAATTGAGCTGGATTTTACTTTATCTTGCACCGTCCCGTGTGTTGCGGAACATATAAGAAATTCGGGAAAGTTTAGGATAAGGGTAGCCGTGCACACAAGAAAAAGGGTGAATAGTAGTGACCACGAAGGCTAAAATAGTCATTAAAAGAGAAATATGTGCTATGAGCGCGTTCGAACATTGCCGAGACCCCAACTTGCCCCACATTATCTGATATAGGTAGTACGGGGAAGCGGAGGTAAAAATACTAACACCAAGACACTGAAATGCATTAAAGTTTCAAGGTTAAGCGTGCTCAGGTGGGAGTAATTCCATGATGGGTGACCACCTGGGAAATATCCTGAAAATTTCGTAAATACGGAAATAAGAGACGAGTGTAAAAGTAGGTAGCCCAGAGTAAATTGGGATGTGGAAAGTGGTTAGAAACCTCGTACGAGTCATGTAGGCCGAGACGGACTAAACTAACAAAAAAGGGGAAGCCATGACAACAGAAAGCTTTAAGGATGAAGGAGAAAAGTACAGGTGTCACAGGGTGAGACCGATATTGAGTCCACACTAGCTAAGGCAAGAAATCCCTGATATGACGATATACGGGAACATGTCTAGTGAGTGGATAGACGCAGCGGACGCCACGAAGAAGGAATTTCAACCGTAAAGATCGTAAAAAGGGCAACCTAAGCTTCTAAGATGAATATGCTAAGCGACAAGAGGTATTTACAAAGGAGACCTCCCCGAAATATTATACTACGCTATGAGGCAAGTTTAACATTCGAGGACGAATGTTCTAAAGGGGGGGAGGATGTTATATCCCGCATTTTATGCAATCGGATAATTCAAGACAATCGCGGGAAGACAGTAACCAAGGCCATATTTTTACTTTGCTTGGCATATAAGTTGTTATGAAAATTTTGAAGTGGAAATAATGAGAAAGTTAAGGGCATAAAAGGGAAGTTGCAATATGACTCGTGGGAATATGGAAGAATACGAAGGGTAAATTTGGAAGTTGGAAAAATGTTTCATGAATTACAAGCACTAGCCCAAAAATAAGTGGGCTTGAATTTTTAAAGAAATGGAAAAGGCCCAACCGGCCATAGGGCATGGGCTAGGCCCATGATTAATTAATTCATGAGGTTAAATAAGATGACTAAGTCATCTTTATCACAATAAGTTCTCGAGTTTTCAAGAAACTAAGATCAAGAGAAAGAAAGGGCAAACATCAAGGCCATTCGGCCATAGAGAAAATTCCCAAGAAAAATTTGCAAAATTCTCTTAAAAAGCATTTCCTACCAAGCAAAGGGTGCTTAACAAGGTAGAGTTGTTGTTGGAGCAAGAAAGATTCAAAATCATACAAGTTGCCAAGAGGTAGGCAAGTGAGGAGTTGAAGTAGAAAGGTGAATTTCAATCTTGTTTTATGTGTTATACATGGTTTATATGTGTTGTAGTATGCTAAATGAATGAAATTCATGAAGGAGAGGAATATAGTATATGGCCGTGTATATATATATGTGTGTAGGAGTCATGCTTCAATTATTTTAATTAATGTTTGGTTGTTATTGTTGTGATTGATATGTGGAAAATGGAAGTTGAATGGGTTTGGAGAGATGTAATGGTGTATGCATGTTGGAGCCGTGTATATGGCATATGTAGACGTGTATATGTGTTGAATTGTTGAAGAATAATGAGCAAGTTATATTTAGTGTTTTAGTTGTTGTGTTGTAGATTGCATATTGCAAGTAAAGACTTGATAAGTTTGGTAAAGTATTGGTAATTGGAAGATTATGTATATTGAAGAATAATGTTCTTGCATGGATAGTATGTAATGATATTGGTATGATGTCGTTGGAATATATACTATAAGGTTGTTATCGTGTTCATTGAAGTCGGAAGGTTTTGAAGAAAGTAATAAATTGAAATCATGCATCTTGGATGAAATATGTGAATTGCTAGTGCGATTGTTGATTATGTTAATAGTTTGGCCGGGTTTGAATTCCCAGATTGTGTTGGTTGAGAATTTGGCTATGTTGAATGTTGAGGATGGTGTATGTACAGAGGAAATGCTGCCGAAATTTCGGTAGCCAAGTATTTCCTTAAGATTCTAACTCTAAGTATTCTAATAAGAGTTTTGGTAACTATGACCAAATTGCAGATTTTGACGAGATTGCGACGTGAATTTGGAATAGCAAAAAGGAGCGGAAGAGGTATGTAAGGCTTCACCCTTCTTTTTATGGCATGTCTTAGCAGAAATAAGTTGGGTACGAGCCTCGGGGACAACTCTGTTCCCCGGAATCCGCACCTAAAGTTTTCTACCTTTTGTTCAATAGAATTGAACTAGAAAGTGTGCCAATGGTCGGAAAAACCTCCTAGACCCCTATAACTTGCATAAATGGGACCCGATTACCCTAGAACCCTCACAAGTAATGACACGTCATGTAACATATGCAACTAGTACACGCTACCTCATCCGGCCCGAGGTGGGCCCGTTACTCTCGGATTTTCCTATAGCCTTGGTTGACTTACTTGAAGTAAATCCAAGGGGGACTTTTGATCCCGAACTCATTACCGAATGATAAGTACTATAACTACTCTAACGAGAATGTTTCTATGGGGATAATGATAATGACAATGTTAGACAAGAGAATGTACCTATGACAAGTACGACCGGAACGATTCTACGACTAAGATTTTTAAGCTAAGGGTCCAATGTGAATATGAAATTGATAAACTAATTTTTGAATCGTATTTATATTCCCTAGCTATAACTTTATTTTCTAAGACTCCAAAGCCTATGACTGTCATCTATGATGCCCACGATTTCATTCTACGGTTACTGTAATACTACTCTCCGTTGATAGTCTCGCCTTAAAATACTCGTCCCTTCAAGGTGAGACAAAGCGATCACAAGTACTCCATAATATAATCGGAGGCTACCGACTTTACGTCACTCCGATGGGCGTAACTTTCCTTGGACTCCCGTGCATGCTAGTTATGTGCTACAAGTGGATGTGTATGGGTTTGTATATATATAAGGTAAGTACTTGTATATGGGACATGTGTATGTATAAGGGAGAAGTAAATGTACATGTATATGTATATGAGGAAAGGGGAAGGGCCACTGTTATATTACCACCTGATTCAGCTGGATTCCATCCTGGACGCGGGATGCCCGGACGCGGGATATGGGAGAGCCGTACGCGGCGTCTGTATATATATAATGTATGATATATATATGATGTAATGTGTTGGGACACCGTTGGGGAGGGGGTTGGGAGAGCCGATGTATTCGGCGTCTGTAAATGTGAATAAAAGATACTGTTTACTGAAATGTACTGTTTTCTGTACACGAGAATAAGTAATATATAAATGTTAATTCCTATGCCTATGAAAAGAAACGTTTCAAAGGTGAAAAGACAAGCCTACATGACAGCCGACCTGAAAAGGGGCCTTCCCACGTACAGGTTACTTTCCTGCCTCGTTATATGTCCTATGACTCCATGATATTGTTAATCGTACTCTAGGTTACTGGTTATATTATCTTTTATGCCTTACATACTCGGTACACTATTCGTACTGACGTCCCTTCTTGTGGACGCTGCTTTTCATGCCGCGCAGGTCAGCAGACAGGTGGACGTGATTCTTAGGAGCTCTACCAGCGGTACTCTACAGTGCTCCAGTTGTTCCGGAGCCTCTCTCCTGCGGTACTATTTTGTGTGTATGTATATTCGGGCTCGACAGTATTCGGCCCTTTCTATGTATAAGTGTACTATGTCTAGAGGCTCGTAGACAGATATGTATAGTCAGTCAGGTACAGATAGATGTATGGTGTCTCGGCATGATTGTTGTATAAAGTAACAACGAAGTTTACTAGTTTATGTTCAGAATGACGCTGCTAATGTTAATGTTCAGAAAGAAAAATAAAATATATGGCTCTGTTACACGGCTTGCCATGAAGTAAAGGTAATATGACAGATAAGGGGTGCTCGGTACAAGTATCGGGTACTCGTCACGGCCCCTAGTCGGGTCGTGACATGAAGAATAGGGTTCCTTGTGCGAAGAATAAAGGATTGATTATAAAACGGGAAGAAATAAGCTAAATTGAGGAGGAACGAATGTAAAGGAGTAAGAATGGGAATAGAAAGATAAGGAAATGCGCCGCAAAGTACGTGCGCTTAAGAAGTAGTCGTGTTATGATTAAAGAAAGATGCATCTCCTACGAATATCTTATGCAAAGTTAGAACGAGTAAAGTGTATAAAGTAATGAGCAGAAAGGGAAAAGGTGGCCATGAGTTATGAGTTTACCGTACGACGATAAAGCGATAGAGCAAAACTATCATCAACGACAAATACAATATGATTATGATTGGTTTTGAAAGCAATGATGAGTGCAACACAAGAGTAAAAGAGTATGAGGCATAAGGGGTATTAGTTGCGCATGAGACTTAGGCCCTGGAAAACAAAGATGACGTTACAAGTGAACTTTGAGCACCGAAGAAGAGGGAAAGTAACATTGCATGGATGGTATGGATAACTAGACATACTACTATTCTGAGCATCCCTATGGGACAAAAGTTTTTAATTGGAGCGGATTTAGACATTGACTCATAACTACAAGATGAGCTAAGTAAAATACATCCTTGTTCTGATTGCTATGTCGGTTGTATTACTTGATTACAAAACTGCAAGATGAGTATGTTAGGACTTCACACATGATTATCGTAGCTATAGATTACGGGAAAAAGGAATGAATAAGATGTAGTATAGTAAGGGATATATGAATTCAAGATTTGAAGGTGAGGCGACGGATTTGAGAATGGTACAAGTAAAACCCTTAAAGGGGGGAAGCGAGTAAAGAGAATACAAGTGTAGAGATTGAAATGATGGACCCTAAGATGTGACAGATATAGACTCTAAAATAAAGAGTGAGAGTTGCGCAGAAATGAGTCTAATGACTAGTAAATAAATGAACACGAATTGAGAAGGCATCTGAGACTGTACTGGAAATCATTCGCAAAGACCTTGAACCACGTGACATTGAGAGAAAATAACTCAAGGTATATTGTAAAAGATAGCAATGCTATATTAGAATAGAGGCAAAGGCACTAACGGTAGAGTCGTTGTTAATGATATTGCGATTTATAAGTGAAATTTAAGAAAGGGACCTAAGGTTTTCTATAGTAGAACATAAGATATGATAATCAAGGGAAAAATCAAGGAAGGAACAGAGCATGACGAGATAAGTTACGACAGATAGACAAAAGAGTTTTGGTATGTATGACACCGAGCTTTGTCGTGGCCGGGTATACGAAAACCACCGAACCTTCAAGGTCGGGTATGCTATGGATATGAATATGGACACGAATATGTATATGGATATGGATACATGTATATGTATAGATGTGTATGTACATGAATCACGCAAGAACGATTATGTAACTTGCAAGTATTTATACGTTGCAAATGAAACCAAGTAGGTACTTAAAAAGAGGCGTAAGAAGTAAACAAGAATAGTGTGGTCATGATACTCCGAGTCAGTTGAAGGAAAATATATGGTGAATTGAGTTGAAATGTTGAGTTTGGATTATCGTTAAGGATAAATAGGACAATTACTTGGAATATGATATAAGTACATGCTATATGCTTCCTACGGTAGCCGTGGGGTGTGACAATGTACGAATGCAATAAGATCACTGAATGAAGGGGGGATTTTACCAAAAGAATATTACGCCTTGGAATTTTCATTTTTGTACCATTATGGTTATAGCAAATTTTCGATAGTTACCAAAGGGTTATGAAATTCTCAAAATTATGAGGCCTTTGAGGAAGTCGATGACGGACACCTATGACAGGACACCTCAGATTGAGTTTATCTAGACTCTACAGATGTGGGTCAATACCATTGTCGTGGCCATAAGGAACAAAGGAAAGCGGAAGGGATTTGTAAACCATGTGGAACTTAATACCATTATTGAGCAAGAAAAAGGACTGATGAGTCAGAGTACCAACGAGGATTATATTAGGAAAGAGACTCACTTATATCTCTTGAAAGGATATTTCTGAGGAATCGGGGAAGTATCGCACCCGAGAGTCATTACTAAGAAGAAAAAACTCATTTTCAACTATTCAAAGGGAATGATATAGATAGTGTGTGTTAGAGGATTAAAATGACGGCTCCCAAAGGAGGTTCAAGATGAAACGTTGTTTCCCCAGGTATGCATTGCAATACCTTACTTTTAATGCTTTTGGTCGTGTATGGCCACATTCGAGGACGAATGTTTTTAAAGGGGGGAAGAATGCTACACCTCAGAAAAATTTTCGTTGATGCACAGTGGATAGACTAATGAGGGGCACGAAGTATATGATGTTTCAATAAGTAAGAAATAGCATTGGGTGATCCTAATTGAGATTTCGAAGGCATTCGAGGTAATGGAAGAAAGTTTTCCAAGAAAGGCAAGGCATACGTTATGTATCGAAAAGGATTTATGAGTAACAAATTAATGTTGACTTAATGATGTTTTGGAGAAGAGTTATAACATCCCTTAGATTGTTAATGAGGTGTTAAACAAGTGTTAATAAGGTTCCATAAAAATTGGAGATCAAACGAGTTGACGAGAATGAAATCGGAATAGCTGGGCATTATACAGCCCAAAATACTGATCGTATAAATTATGCTGGCCGTATGTTAGGCCGTATATTTAGCCCACACTGGCAGCATTCACTGGACCAGATCGACGGCCAAACATACGGTCAGTATAATTTATACGGACCGTATGTTGGTCCGTAGAAACAAGACGGGACAGATTGTGTATTATTAATAAGGGGACCAAGTTCATCAATTCATTTCTCCTTCACTCCCCTTCTCTCTAGAACTCTCTAGAACATTTCTCCACACTTCACCTACAAGAATCCAATAGAGAGTAAGGATCAACTTCATCAAACCAAGAAAATCAAGTGTAAGAAACTCATTAGAGTTCATTTAAGTCAAGAAATTTCATTGGAAATGAACTAGGGTTTTGGCTCAAGTGATGTCTTTCCACTCAAGACTCATTCCCACACTATCTAAGGTAAGTTTTATGATCATTCGATGTTGTTTAAGATATTAAGAGGTTGAAAGACTTAGATTATGAAAGGAGAAAGAAAATGGGTTATAAAGATGAGAATAATGAGATTTTGAGTAGTAGCTTGGGATGTGTCATGATTCTTGATATATTGTGATTATGATTATGCTATAAATGATATTAAGGACATGGGATAAGTATTATATGTGAGAAAACGCAATAGTGAACTATGACCATGATTATGGAGGAGTTGAAGTGAAATTGTGAAATGTGTATAAAGTAGATGAATGATGATTGTTGCCTATAATATTGTGAATGTTGTTATGGATGTTTGGGAGTTGATATGTAATATGAGAAAAAATTTATAAACAAAGGAAATGCTGCCCAATTTTCTCTAGCATCAGTAAGCACGTTCATATAATCCATTAGCTAATGTTAATGCGAATTCTCTTGAAGGTAGAAACGTGAGCATTGAAAGAGAACAATCAAGCGATGGAATTATTAAACGAAAGAGGTATGTAAGGCTAGTCCCTTATTTCTAAGGCATGACTCCTATGGCGTGAATCCTCCTATCTTTCCAGGATATTCCTACATATCGGAAATTATGAGTCTATGATTATACAGAGCTTCATACAAGATAAAGAAAAGAGATACGTTACGAGCATGATAATACTGATGATGAATCTAAGTCTAGAAGTCCTAAAGCTCATGATATGACGTTCCTACGAAGCTAATGATCCTTATATGGTTCCTACGAAGCTAATGATCCTTATATCGTTCCTATGACGTCAGTACGAATATTGTAGTGAGTATGAGAGGCATAAAAAATAAAGAAAGACAACAATAATATAATGAAAACATCAATATGAAACATCTGGATCCGAATGACCATCATAAAGGAATTAATGCATGCCGTCTTACTCATACTCATTATCATGTCATGTATGCATAATATGTAAGCTGCCCGTCCATGTCGGAACGGTGTGATAATTAATAACATTAGCCCGCGTCCAGGCCTCCCGCATCCGGGGTACCATCTGATGCCGCCCACTAGTGGTGTCTGCCCATGCCAAAAGGTCATGGTGTATCCGTATAGCTGCCCGCCTTGGCGGTGACTGCCCGGTCAACAAGGCTCAGTGTGATGCAATCATGTCATGCTCATCATAAAATGCTTATAATAATATGCTTATCATAATATACTGGTCATCATACATGCATAAAGGCTCTAGACAACTGCGCTCTATCGAGGTGACGTAAGGTCGTGAACCCTCGATTCCATTATGGACATATATGAACATTCTGCATCACCTTGAAGGAAGTAGTGCATAAGGTGAGTGTGAGCAATAAATAACATCATTATCAACATGGCATCATCATATCATATCTCTTTATCTTATCTGAGCACTTATGGATATAGGCTTTTAGCTTTCCGGAATATAGGCACTCATGAAGAGGATAGGAATTCATGATATAGGATTCATGCCATTAGAAATAAAGGACTAGCCTCACATACCTTTGTCGCTTAGTTTCGCTATCGTTCACTCGTTATCCTTTCAGTATCACGTCGCTACCTTCACGAGAGAATGCGCATTATAATTAGTCAATCGACCATAAGAACGCATCATTATTTCTAGAGAAAATTGGGTAGCATCTCCTTTGTTTCTACTATTTTTCCCATGTTCTATTTCATCTACCAAACATTTACAACAACACTCACAACATAGTATCAACATTCCTCGCTCATACACATTAAGAGAAATCCACCATTTTTCTCCAATTTTTCCACATTTAATGATTTTAGCTCGTTATCGCATTTTCTTATGTATAATACTTATCTCATAGTCTAAACATCATTTTTAGCGTATTCATAATCATAACATATCAACTTTCATGATTCCATTCAACTAGCTTCCAATTGTGACACTATTCACTCATTCAAGACCCATTTTCCATGTCTCTTTATAATTCGAGCTTCTTAGTCTTATAATACATTAAACAACATGCTAAAATCATGAAACTTACCTTAGATGCTAGTTGAACAAGCCTTGAATGAGAATACTCCTCTAACAGAAAAACCCTATCTCACCTCCTTTGATTTTCTTTGAAGAAGATGAACTCTACTTGGGTTTCATACACTTTGATTCATGAATTTGAGGTTGTTGATCATTGATTTCCTTGGTATTTTCGTGGTTGAAGTGTTTGAAGACTTTTATAGAGAGTTCTTGAGTTGTAGAGTGGAGGAAATGAAATAAGATGGAATGGAAAAATGATCCCTTAAGTGATTTAAAAAGCTGGCCGACCAGCATTATACGGACCAACATACGGTCCGTAATATTTATACGGACCGTATGTATGGGCGTACTTTTGGTCCAGTGGCTGGTGGCCTTCTTGGCAAATTATACGGTCCAATCTACGGCCGGTATAAATTATACGGTCCGTAGATTGGGCCGTATAATGCCCAGTGGTTCCGTTTTCGTTCTCGTTGTCTCGTTTGATCTCCGATCCTTATCGAACCTTCTTGGCACTTGTTTATCATCTCAACATCAACCTAAAGGGCGTTATTACACTTCTCTAAGAAATCATTATACCATCACAAAATCGTTGCTCGTTATTCTTTCCCGATACACCGCATATGGTTTGCTTTTCTTAGCAACTATCTCTCCTTACCTCCCATGCTTTTAAATTCTCGTTTAGGATCGTCAAATACTAATTATTACTCATCAAAACACCATATACGTCATGACCTTCAGTACATGTAAGGGGAAATTTTTGAGGTGTAACATTCTTCCCCCCTTTTGAACATTCGTCCTCGAATGTTAAACACTCTGGATTCTACAAAAATTTCGCCAGAGTTTCCTCTGTAATTTGGCGCTACCAACTTGTCACAACAACCCATAATATCATCGTCTCACAGGGCTACATCACAATATCACATATCTATGGCCACACACGACCAAAAGCATAAAGGTAAGCATACATACCTTGCGATCTCGGCGTGTCATCACGAACCTCTTCTGGAAATTTGAATAGATGCGGATATTTGGCTTTCATCTTCTGTTCCACTTCCCAAGTCATTTCTTCCCTGTTGTTGTTTCGCCATAGAACCTTGACTGAAGCGAACTCTTTATTCCGAAGCCTTCGCACATGTCTATCTAGGATAGCAACCGACACTTCTTCATATGTCAATTTTTCTGTCACCTGGACAATATCCACCGGAACTATTCTTGTGGGGTCTCTGATACATTTGCGGAGCATTGAAACATGAAAACCTGGGTGTACGGACTCGAGCTCTGAGGGAAAGTCCAGTTCATAGGCTACTCGACCCACCTTACGAATGATTCGATAAGGTCCAATGTATCTTGGACTCAACTTCCCCTTTTTACCAAATCTCATTACTCCTTTCATAGGCGAGACTTTCAAAAATACCCAGTCATTAGCTTGAAATTCCAAGTCTCGTCGGTGGTTGTCCGCATAAGACTTTTGACGACTTTGGGCGGTTAATAATCGGTCTCGAATCACTTTAACTTTTTCGACTGGTTGTTGGATCAAGTCGGGGCCTATCAATTGTGTTTCTCCGGTTTCAAACCATCCAATTGGAGATCTACATTTCCTTCCGTACAAAGCTTCATACGGAGCCATTTGAATACCGGAATGATAGTTGTTGTTATAGGCAAATTCAATAAGGGGCAAATGCTCATCCCAACTACCACCAAAGTCCAGCACACATGCTCATAGCATATTTTCCAAGGTCTGAATTGTGCGCTCGGCTTGCCCGTCGGTCTGTGGATGAAACGCCGTGCTGAGCTTAACTTGAGTACCTAGACCTTCTTGAAAGGACTTCCAAAACTTGGCTGTAAACTGTGCCCCTCTGTCTGTAATGATGGCCAAAGGAATTCCATGAAGTCGCACAATTTCTTTTAGATACAACCTGGCATAGTCTTCTGCCGAATACGTGGTTCTGACTGGGAGGAAATGAGATGCTTTTGTGAGTCTGTCCATGATCACCCATATTGAATCATACCTGCCACGGGAACGGGGTAATCCCACGATGAAATCCATGTTGATCACTTCCCATTTCCATTGTTTGCAACAAGCCCTCTGGCTTCTGATGTTCGGCTTTTACTTTTTGGCAATTCGGACATTGTGCCACAAAATCTGCTATGTCCCTCTTCATGCCATCCCACCAGTATATCAATTTGAGGTCATGATACATTTTAGTTGCCCCGGGATGAATAGAATACCGAGAATAGTGTGCTTCCTCTAAAATCCGTTGGCGCAATTTTGCCACATCCGGTACACATAGCCTGCCTCGATATATAAGGATCCCATCTACAGAAACTTCAAATGGAGACTTTTTCCTTTCAAGAGACAGGTCTCGGTACCGGCTTAATTGAGAATCTTCATATTACCGTTCCTTCACTTCTATATTCAAAGATGACACTGTGGGGTCATTGATGTTAATACTTGTGCTACCCGAATCAATTGCACGTACTCCGAGATTGGCTAATCGATGAAGCTCACGAACCATTTCATGCTTTTCTGAAGAAACTTCACACAAACTACCCATTGATCGACGACTAAGCGCATCGACTACCACATTCGCTTTTCCGGGATGATATAGAATATTCACATCGTAATCCTTCAGTAATTCTAACCATCGCCTCTGCCGCAAATATAACTCCTTCTGTTTGAAAATATGCTGGAGACTCTTGTGATATGTATAAATATCGACGTGCACACCATACAGATAATTTCTCCATATCTTCCAGGCATGAATAACCGCAGCCAATTCGAGATCATAAGTTGGATAATTATTTTCATGTTTCCGCAATTGTCTCGAGCCATATGCAATAACTTTGCCATGCTGCATCAATACACATCCTAGTCCCACACCGGAAGCGTCACAATATACAACATAGCCTTCTGGCCCTTCTGGAAGTGTTAACACTGGGGCTAAACTCAATCTGTCTTTCAACTCTTGGAAACTACGCTTGCATGCATCGTCCCACTAAAATTTTGCCGACTTCTGGGTTAGCTTCGTCAATGGAGCAGAAATAGATGAAAAACCCTCTACAAACCTTCTATGATAACCTGCCAAACCCAGAAAACTACGAACTTCCGTAGGCGTTGTAGGCCTTGGCCAAGTTTTCACAGCTTCTATTTTCTGAGTGTCAACTCGGATGCCATCATCTGAAATAATATGACCCAGGAATGCCATAGAATTTAGCCAAAACTCGCACTTTGAGAATTTTGCATATAATTCCCGAGCTCGAAGAACGCCAAGAGCAATTCTTAAATGATCTGCATGTTCTGATTCTGTGCGAGAGTACACCAGAATATCATCGATAAATACTATCATGAAGAGATCCAAGAATGGCCTGAACACATTATTTATTAAATTCATGAACACTGCCGGGGCATTTTTCAACCCAAACGACATCACTCAGAACTCATAGTGGCCATACCTCGTCCTGAAGGCTGTTTTGGGAATATCTCCTTCTCTAATTCTCACTTGATGATAACCAGATCTCAAATCTATCTTGGAGAACAACTTAGCGCCCTGTAATTGATCAAACAAATCATCAATTCTGGGGAGGGGATACTTGTTCTTTATTGTTACCTTGTTCAGCTGTCTGTAATCGATACACATCCGTATAGATCCGTCCTTCTTTCTTACGAACAAGACCGGTGCTCTCCACGGCGATGAACTGGGCCTTATAAACCACTTTTCAAGAAAGCCCTTCAACTGTGCCTTTAGCTCCTTCAATTTTGTCGGAGCCATTCGATAAGGAGGAATAGAAATAGGCTCAGTGTCAGGTAACACATCAATAGCAAAGTCAATTTCTCTTTCCGGGGGAAGACCTGGAAGTTCATCTGGAAATATAGACAGGAAATTTGGCACCCTTGCTTCTGTGTCATGAACCCGAACTAGATGATAAATATAACCTTTAGCTATCAGTATTCTTGCCTTAAGGTAGGAAATAAACCTACCCTTTGGAGATGTCGTATTACCCTTCCATTCAAGCACAGGCTCTCCTGGAAATTGAAATCGAACCATCTTCGTCCGGCAATCAACATTAGCATAACATGAGGCCAACCAATCCATACCCATAATTACATCGAAATCTATCATTTCAAGCTCAATCTAGTCGGCTTTAGTCTGGCGATCACATATCACAATGACACAATTTTTGTACACTTTCCTCGCTATTACCGGATCACCAACCGGAGTGAATACCTCAAAAGGTTTAATTGGCTCAGATTGCACCCCAATACAATCAGCAACATATTGAGTGACATAAGAGAAAGTAGAACCTGAATCGATCAAAGCATATACATCACGGGAAAATATAGTCAATGTACCTCTGACAACATCTGGGGAAGACCCAAGATCTTGTCGCCCAACTAAAGCATATATGCGGGGCTGAACAACACCTGAAGTAGATGCTCCCCCTCTACCTCTGCCTCTACTTGCTGTAGTCTGAGAAGTCTGTGCTGTCAGGCGTACTGAAGAAGACCCAGTTGCTGATCTTGTAGGCTGAGTCCCAACTCTACCTCTCGCCGAAGGACAATCTCTCATCATATGGACAACTTGCCCGTAGGCATAACATGTGTCCGAACCCTGACGGCACTACCCGAAATGCAATCTACCGCATTGGCTGCACCGCGGTACTGGAGGTCTCCGCTGACTAAAATCTCCCCTGAACTGAGAATCTGAGGCCCTCGAATTCTGGCCCTGTCCTGACTGAAAAGAACGATCAAACCTCCTATCTGAGAATCTGGGAGGCGCACTAGTCGCTGACTGACCTGAGTGTCTAGAGTGCATCTGTCTCGGTCCCCATTTATATTCACTGCTCGTTCCCATAGATCTAGCCCTCTTACCTTGTGTTCTGTCACTATCACGATCACTTCTTTGCAGCTGTTGTCGTTCCTCAAGATTCTGAGCATGGGCCTGTATTCGGGAAATATCCATCCCGTCTTGCAAAGAGGCCGTCAGACAATCTCTAAAAAAATGTGGCCCCAAACCACTCACAAATCTATGTACACGATCGCCCATATCGGTCACCATAGTCGGGGCATACCTGGCCAGATAATTAAACTGCATACTATACTCCCGAGCACTCATGCTTCCTTGCTTCAGATTCAAAAACCTGTCCTCCCTAGCTCGGCGGACCTCGAGCGGTAAATAGGGGCGAATGAAAGCATCAACAAACTCTTGGCAAACAAGAGGAGGTGCACTTTCTGATCTCGACGCTATCCAGTTGTTATACCACAATACCGCCACATCGCGGAGTCTATAAGAAGCCAACTCTACCGACTCGGTCTCGGAAGCATGCATAAGTTTCAGCGTCCTCAAAATCTCATCGATAAAGCCTTGTGGGTCCTCATTCGGCTTCGACCCAAAAAATTCCGGAGGATTTAGAGTCAAGAAATCACGGGCTCTCGTACTGGCTGAACGATCACTCGGGCCCGCACTCTGCCGCTGTGCCTGGGCGGCAACCATTTGCGTCAATAGCTGAATAGCTTCGGTCACTTGTTGACCCGAAGTAACTGGGGGAGGAATTGGAACTGAAGCTCCTCCTTGCTCTTCTACATTGGGCGAGGCCTCGTTTTGTGATTCGCCCTTCTCTACATTCGCTGGAGGCTCTCTTTCTGCCCGCCTCTTCATCGTAGCTTTGTCCTTCTGGGAGGCTGTAGCTTTTCCCTTTGGTGGCATTTTTCTGAAATCATAACACACTTTTCGGAGGAATATATTCTTAGACATGGCTCTATCGCACGATCTCATAAGAAGAAAGACGGTCGTTTTCCTAAATGTCATGTAGCCTCTTGTTTATTAGCGTGGCGCGCAACACACCATAAACAAGACTCTACTAGACACGGCTCGTAGACACTTCCTAGGACGAACTGCTCTGATACCACTTCTGTCACGACCCCGCTATGGGCCGCGATGGGTACCCCGAGCTAGCCACCGAGCACCGCTTGGTCTACTACTCAGCCTACTAATTTAATGCCCTTTTTATCAACTTGTACATGAAATTATAGGAAAACATATTTTATATAGAAACATAAATGCTTTATATACATTTGCCTCTCGGCCATCAAAAATATATGTACATATGATAACATCTTGTGAGACCATCTAACCCACACTGCATATCTAAGAGCCTCTACTGACATACTGTATACATAGACGGAACTAGATTCCATCGTGCCCAAAATATGCATATATATATATATATACCAAAAGAATAATCATAAACACCTCCGGACAATGGAGTGCTTCTAATCAACTGACAACTCCTAAGAATCTGGATCAAGCTCGCCTCCCTGTCTACCTGTGGGCATGAACACAGCGTCCAAAGAAAATGAACGTCAGTACAAATATTGTACTGAGTATGAGAGGCATAAACAATGAAGAAAGACAACAATAATATAATAAAAACATCAATATGAAACATCTGGATCCGAATGACCATCATAAAGGAAGTAATGCATGTCGTCTTACTCATACTCATTATCATGTCATGTATGCATAATATGTAAGCTTCCTGTCCATGTCAGAACGATGTGATAATCAATAACATTAGCCCGCGTCCGGGGTCCCATCTCATGGCACCCACTAGTGGTGTCTGCCCATGCCAAAAGGTTATGGTGTGTCCGTATAGTTGCCCGCCTTGGCGGTGACTGCCCGGCCAACTAGGCCCGGTGTGATGCAATCATGTCATGCTCATCATAAAATGCTTATAATAATATGCTCATCAGAATATACTGGTCATCATACATGCATAAAGGCTCTAGCCAACTGCGCTCTATCGAGGTGACGTAAGGTCGTGAACCCTCAATTCCATTATGGACATATATGAACATTCTGCCTCACCTTGAAGGAAGTAGTACATAAGGTGAGTGTGAGCAAAAAATAACATCATTATCAACATGGCATCATCATATCATATCTCTTTATCTTATATGAGCACTTATGGATATAGGCTTTTACCTTTCCGGAATATAGGCACTCATGAAGAGGAAAGGAATTCATGACATAGGATTCATGCCATTAGTAAGAAAGGACTAGCCTCACATACCTTTATCGCTTAGTTTCGCTATCGGTCACTCGTTCTCCTTTCAGTATCACGTCGCTACCTTCACGAGAGAATGCACATTATAATTAGTCAATCGACCATAAGAACGCATCATTATTTCTAGAGAAAATTGGGCAGCATCTCCATTGTTTCTACTACTTCTCCCATGTTATATTTCATCAACCAAACATTTATAACAACACTCACAACATAGTATCAACTTTCCTCGCTCATACACATTAAGAGAAATCCACCATTTTTCTCCAATTTTTCCACATTGAATGATTTTAGCTCGTTATCGCATTTTGTCATGTATAATACTTATCTCATGGTATAAACATCATTTTTAGCGTATTCATAATCATAACATATCAACTTTCATGATTTCATTCAACTAGCTTTCAATTGTGACACTATTCACTCATTCAAGACCCATTTTCCATGTCTCTCTATAATTCAAGCTTCTTAGTCTTATAATACCTTAAACAACATGCTAAAAACATGAAACTTACCTTAGATAATAGTTGAACAAGCCTTGAATGAGAATACTCCTCTAGCACCAAAACCCTATCTCACCTCCTTTGATTTTCTTTGAAGAAGATGAACTCTACTTGGGTTTCATACACTTTGATTCATGAATTTGAGGTTGTTGATCATTGATTTCCTTGGTATTTTCGTGGTTGAAGTGTTTGAATACTTTTCTAGAGAGTTCTTGAGTTGGAGAGTGGAGGAAATGAAATAAGATGGAATGGAAAAATGATCCCTTAAGTGATTTAAAAAGCTGGCCGACCAGCATTATACGAACCAACATACGGTCCGTACTATTTATATGGACCGTATGTATGGGCGTACATTTGGTCCAGTGGCTGGTGTCCTTCTTGGCCAATTATACGGTCCGTAGATTGGGCCATATAATGCCTAGTGGTTTTGTTTTCGTTCTCGTTGTCTTGTTTGATCTCCGATCCTTATGGAACCTGCTTGGCACTTGTTTAACATCTCAACATCAACCTAAAGGGCTTTATTACACTTCTATAAGACATCATTATGCCATCATAAAATCATTGCTTGTTATTCTTACCCGATACACCACATATGGTTTGCTTTTCTTAGCAACTATCTCTCCTCACCTCCCATGCTTTTAAATTCTCGTTTAGGGTCGTCAAAGTCAAGGTGATCCGAGACCGATTGTTAACAGCCCAAAGTCGTCAAAAGTCTTTTGCAGACAACCGCCGACGAGACCTGGAATTCCAGGTTAATGATTGGGTATTTCTAAAAGTATTGCCAATGAAAGGGGTGATGAGATTTGTCAAGAAAGGGAAGTTAAGTCCAAGGTATGTTGGACTCTATAAAATTATCCGTAAGGTGGGTCGTGTAGCTTATGAATTGGACTTGCCTTCGGAACTTGAATCAGTTTATCCAGTCTTCCATGTTTCGATGCTCCAAATGTGCTGGAGATCCTACGAAGATTGTTCCAATTGATGACGTTCAAATGACATAAAAGCTAACCTACGAAGAAGTGCCTATGGCCATCCTAGACAGGCAAGTGCGAAAACTTCGAAATAAAGAAGTAGCTTCAGTCAAAGTGTTGTGGCGAAATAACAACAAGCAAGAAATGTCTTGGGAAGCGGAAGAAAAGATGAAATTCATATACCCGTATTTATTCCAACACCCAGGAGAAATTCAAAGTGAAACGCCAACAACATAAAGTATGCCTGCATTAAATGAAGTCTAATAATTAACGTATCTGAACACCCCTACTCCCATCATTTCTCAGAATTTTATTGTGTTATGGCCCTGTGAGGCAGTGATGTGATATTATGGGTTGTTATGACAAGAGGGTATTGCCATATTGTAAAGGAAACTTTTGCAAAAAATTTCTAGAATCCTCGCTGACTTAACATTCGAGGACGAATGTTCCAAAAGGGGTAAAGAATGTTACACCTCGGAAATTTCTCTGTGAACGTACAATGAATATACCAACGAAGAGTATGAGTGTACGATGTTTTACTAAGAAGGGGTGACTACTTATGAATTTTGAAAATGCGAAACTTGCAGATTTACACTTCGGCCCAGTTGGTCGTAAAATAGAATACGGCCCGTAAAGTGATTTACGGACCTAAACTGCTATCGTCTTTCAACATTCCAAAACTTCAACTTTCTGCCAAATGGTTAAATACGACTCAGAATACGGACCGTAAATCGAGATACGACCCGTAAACTGTGATCGTAAACCACCATGACTCCAGCAAACCTTTCTGGTTCTGTTATGCTTAAATACGGTTGTGAAAGATGGACCGTCAACCAGAATACAGCCCGTAAACTGTGTTTACGGCCACTGTGCACTTCGACTACTGTTCATAAAAATCAGATTTTAAGTTAAGTATAAGGGACCCTTTTTCATTCCATTCATTTCATTTTCACTGCACACTTCAAGAAACATCTAGAATACTCTCTAATATTCATCCACGAGAGAATCAAAGGAAAATCAAGATCAAAAACACTAAATCCATGAAATCAAGAGTGTGAAACTCATCAAAGTTCATCTACACCAAGAAATTGCAAAGGAAGTGAAGTAGGGTTTTTGGTATAGGAGAGTATTGCTACTCAAGGCTCGTTCCTACCACATCTAAGGTAAGTTTTATGACTTTATCATGATGATTGAAGTATTTATACGTTGAAACACTTGGATTATAGAAGACTGTAGTAAATGGGTCATAAAATGTGAATAGTGCCATAGTTGGATGATAGTTGGATTAAATTATGAATGTTGATGAGTTGGGAGTATAAATATGTTATAAATGACGTGTAGACCATGAAATAGGTGTGATGTATGAGAAAATGTGATGATGAGCTAAAACCCATAAATGTGGGGAAATTGGAGAAAATGGTGGAATGTGGTAAATGTAGATAAATGACGATTGTTGATACGACATTGTGAGTGTTGTTGTTAATGTTTGATAGTTGAAATGAAACATGAGAAAAGTAGTAGGAACAAAGGAAATGCTGCCCAATTTTCCCTAGAAATAGTAGCGCGTTCTTCTCGTCGATTGACTAACGATGGTACGAATTCTCTCTTGAAGGTAGAGACGTGACATCAAAGGGAATCAAGCCGACGATAGCATAGTTAAACGACAAAGGTATGTGAGGCTTATATTTCTTTCAAAAGGCATGAATCCTTCAAGTCTTAGATAATGTTACGCCCCGTACTTTCGCATATTCGGAAAATTCGAAATAATCATAATTTGTAAGAAACAAGGTCATGTGTTGATTTGAATTTATATATGTGTGTTCTTCATGAAAAATATTGGTGTGTAAATACGGAGGAAGGCCAAGGGCAAAAATTGGAATTTTGGAAATTAGTTTCGGGAATTGAAAAATAAGAATTTTAACCATTGGGCTCAAGAAAATAGAAAGAAAAATGAGGCCCAATACTAAGGGAGTGGCCGGCCATGGCCCAAGAATTAAGGGGCCAACCCATGTAATTCATCCATGTGATGAATAATTAAATAAAAGGGCCACATAATCATTAGAACATTCAAGATAATTGTGGAGAAGAGAACAAACTCAAAGAAGAGCAAGAAACCCTAGGCCATTCGGCCATGTCCCAAATTTCCCCCCCCTCCAAAGCTTGAGCCAAAAATTATTATCTTGTGGTTTTCCTACTAAATTAAGGGTCCTCTACAACGTGGTGTAGCTATTTTGGAGGAGAGAGAGCTTGGTTCATCAATTGACAACCTTGAGTCAAGTGAAGAAGTTGGGAGAAAAAGGTATGATTCAATCCCTTTTTATGTGTTGTAAAGGTCTTGTTGATGTTATAGAAGGTAGAAATGAGTAGATTTGATGGAAACATAGAAGTGTGCAAAGTGGGTATGTATATATGTATGTAGTCGTGAGTGAGCATGGTTGTATAAGTAAGATGTGTTGAATTTTATGTTGTATTCTAGTTGTGGTTATGATAGAATTTATATTGGAAATGAAAGTTGAGAGAATTTGGTTGAAGTTGGAGATATGGGGTATGGCCGTGTGGTATCTCTTAAAGGAATGGGAATGAATCAATTTTGTTTAACATGTTAGTTGTGTTGTTGTGATGCTTGCTATGTAAATGAAGGTAAAATGAGGTAAGTTTGCATTGAAATGGAATGTAGGAGCTTATGTCGTCTTAGTATGATTTTATGTCATTATGGAAATTAAGTTGCTAAGGTACAAATTATGATGATTGTTGACGAACTTGGAAGATGGAAACATGTTATGAATAAATATGCTCAAGATTAGAAGCTTCGGATGAAATATGGCTTTGGAGGGAAGTTTGTATATTTGGTATATCTTATGAATATTTTGTAGATATGATATGAAATGCTTCCTACCTATATTGTAATGATCTTGATTAGTAATGAATATGAGCATGTTGGTATTTATTGGAAAATGTGGAGTCGGAATGAAAGCTATTGCATTATGTTGGAAAGAAGTCTAGTTGTGACATATTGTGACTTGTAGTGATTGTTGTTGTTGTTGTTGGGTTGTTGTTGAATTCTCGGGGTGTCGTAGTTATAGGGGAGGTGCTGCCGAAATTTTGGTAGACAAGTACTAATTCAGGATTGGATGCCAAAAGCCTTATAGTAACATTGGGTAAATGTGACCATTTGTAGGTTTCGGACGAAACGAGGTTTGAGGTTTGACGAGCGTAAAAGGCAAGAAAGGTATGTAAAGCTCCACCTTTTCTTCTCTTGGCATGTCCTAGATGTATTAGGTTTGAAAATGGACCTTGGGGACTACTCTACTCTTCGGAATCCGTGTCTAAATTTTCCCTTTTTCCATTTTGTGGAATTGAACTAATTCTGTTGTAAATGGTTAGGAAAGTTGTCTAAGTACCTAGAACTTGTGTAAATAAATTCCGATTACCTTAAAACCCTCATAAGCGACTCCATAATGTTTATTATACATAATTTGTGTCCGCCACCTCGGTTGACCCGAGGCGGGCCCCACTATTCCCGCTTTGTCCTTTATGGTACTATTGTCTTATTTTCAAGTAATATAAAATGAAATGTTTTAACTACTCCTCTAGCTATTAAATAAAAATGGTTTTAAATATCCTATTAAGTCCTATAAACTGTTTTGGAACTTGGAAACGATCTTAGAAAGATTATGTCTCCGCAACCCGTTATGACATCCGAAATATGCTTACTATGATTCTGCCCGATTTCATCATTTCGATTTGTCATTCGATATGCCTCATTGAGTCTCTGGGAATATATGATATTTTTAATGCATTTAGTTTCTCACTACTCCGTTCGTGGATGCCTCAATGTTTCCCCCACTGAGCCCGGGCCAGGATTTGTTATCAAGCGTATTCTACTGCATTGTTCGCCGTGCCTCGATGTGAGGTGGCAGGTATGACATGTACATGGGTCTGGAGTATGATGTGCCATGTACATCTATGTTCTGATGTTGGCGATATGATATGATATGATATGGCCATCTGAAGTATGATGTGTTGTGGCGCCAGTTGCGGGGTGGCGCCACGTTCTGCTCACCGAGTCCCATATTGGGGCCGGATTTGACATATGTTTCTGCATGCATTATTTATGTTTTGTAAGTGTGCATTTTGATATTTTGGACTTTGCACTCATTTTCTGTACTTTCTATTCCGGTTATGATTTTGTTTACTGTACTCCATGCTTTACATACTCAGTACATATTCCGTACCGACCCCCTTTCTTCGGGGGGCTGCGTTTCATGCCGCGCAGGTACATATACCCGCTTCAGAGATCCGCCCTCTTAGGATATCTGCTCTGCTATTTTGGAGTGCTCCTTTGTCCGGAGCCACATTTTGGTATAGACTTTTCTATCACATATGTAAATGTTTATTCAGGGGTATGACGGGGCCCTGTCCCGTCTTATGTTTCTGTTATTATTGTTCGTAGAGGTCTGTGGACACATATGTGGGTTGTGTATATATGTTCTGGGAATATGTATTTTGTGAAGGCCGTATCGGCTTTCGTGCGCTAAATCTGCTTATGTACGATAGTTTGCGATTCCGTTTGGCTTTTATATATGTGTATTTAGTTTGCATGTTGGTTTGGGATTTTCGGGTACGTAAGGTGCCCTGCTCGGGCACGAGTCGCGGCCTACGGGGTTGGGTCGTGACCGATAATCCTTCTACAAAACGAAGCCTATGAGTCCTTTAATATATTGAATTACATATGAATATGATGGTGATGATAATGATCTAGAGTATAGCAATTCAAGAAATTGTGGCATGATGTTCCTACAAGGCTAATGATGTTATCTTTGTTACACTCGCCTTATGCTCTATTTCTTTCAAGGCGAGGCACGATACTCATAAACGTTCATAATATAATCGGGGGTTCACGACCTTACATCACCCCGACATAGTATGGTTGCCCTTAAAAGCTTAACGTATGCTCTTAATGCTAATATATGATATGTCTATAAGATGATTAACAATACTAGTTTGTAATACGATGATGATATGTATAAGATACCAAGAAATGATAAGATGATGCTATGTTATGAGAGGTGTAATAGTGATGTGTTATGATTGACTTTGTGATGATAAGATTCCACCGTGCCTATTTGGCTGGGCATGTCACCGCGAATGCGGGCTTCGTATGATTCCACCACGCCTATATGGCCAGGCATGTCACGGCGAATGCAGGCTGCTATGTTTACACCGAGCCTAGAGGGCCGAGCATGATCACCACTAGTGGGAGGCATATGAGGATTACCCGGACGCGAGTAATGATGTGGAGTACGGTCTGACGATGTACGTGATGAAGTATGTGATGATGTATGTGATGATGAATATGATGATATATGGGATATGACAAAACATATACTATGATGATGTAAAACATGATATATGTAAAAAGTATGTTGCTTATAACACTCAAGCAGATTATATCTTTTCTTATGATTCATGATGCTTCTATGACCTTGTTCATTTCATTCCTACCTTACATACTCAGTACAATGTTCGTACTGACGTCCGTTTTCTTTGGACGTTGTGTTCATGCCCACAGGTAGACAGGGAGGAGATCTTGCTCCGGACTCTTAGAAGCTGTTAGCTGACTGAAAGCACTCCCTTGTTCTGGAGGTGCTCATGATGAAGCTTTTGTGTACAGTTGTGTGTGTAATCAAATAGAGGCTCGTAGATACTCAATGTGGGTTATGTGGTTTCACGACATGGATATTGTGTAAATATATTGATATATGTTATTGTATAAAAGCATTTTGTTTTGTAATGAAAAGTAGTTTCTTTGTAAAATGAGCATGAAATCGATAAATGATTGTTGAATGAGTCTAAAAAGTAATAGTACGAGCGGTGCTCAGTGGTTAGCCCCGGGTACCCGTCGCGGCCCTAGCTGGGTCGTGACACTCACAAAGTCCGCTCATTTTCTGCCAGTCAAAACGACGTATTCAGCAGAAGATTATGCAAAATTATATCAAAGAGATAGTGCGACTTCACGGGGTTCCAGTGTCTATTATTACGGATAGAGGAGCATAATTTACGGCTAATTTCTGGAGATCCTTTCAAGAAGGTTTGGGAACACAGGTGAAACTCAGTACTGCAAACCAACGGACAGGTGGAGCGCACTATCCGAACCCTTGAAGACATGTTAAGGGCATGCGTGCTAGATCTTGGAGGCAATTAGGACGATCACCTGCCACTTATTGAATTTGCGTATAGCAATAGCTATCACTCTGGCATTCAAATGGCCCCATATGAAGCTCTATACGGGAGAAAGCGTAGATCGCCTATTGGACGGTTCGAAGTAGGAGAGGTATAGTTAGTAGGCCCAGATCTGATTAAGCAAGCGGTAGAAAAGGTCAAGCTTATTCAAGATCGGCTACTAACAGCTCAGAGTCATCAGAAATCCTATGCGGACAGCCATCGGCGGAATTTGGAATTCAAAGTCAATAATTGGGTGTTCTTGAAAGTACCCCCGATGAATGGGGTGATGAGATTTGGTAAGAAAGGGAAGCTCAGTCCTCGATATATTGGACCTTATGAGATTGTGTGCAAAGTAGGCCAAGTAGCATATGAGTTAGATTTACCTCCAGAATTAGAATCAGTCCACCCAGTATTTCACGTATCCATGCTACTCAAGTGTGTTGGAGATCCCTCCAGGATTGTGCCTGTGCACGATGTACACGTCACTGAGAAATTTTCCTATGAGGAAGTACCGATTGTTATTCTGGATAGGCAAGTCCGAAGGCTTAGAACCAAGGACGTAGCTTCAGTCAAAGTTCTGTGGAGGAATAATAACAGAGAAGAAATGACTTGGGAAGCTGAGGAAGAAATGAAATCTAGGTACCCGCATCTATTTCAGCCTCCAAAAGATATGCAAACAGAGCCCTCAGTACCCTCAGGTATGTAATGCTTCTCTAAAGTAATTTCTTGGTCAGGTGTGGCCAGTGTGGATATTGATGTTGTAGCCCAGTGAGGCGATTATATGTTTTGGGTTGTTGTGACAGGATGATAGTAGTACAATTACAGGGGAACTCTGGCGAAATTTTCGTAGAAATCCCTAAGAACATAACATTTGAGGATGAATGTTCCTAAGGGGGGAAGAATGTTACAACTCGAAAAACTCTTCGCGTCGTTTGCGTCGTAAGTAAACTAAAGTAAGCTCGTAGAGGTCATGGGATCCTTATAAGGTTAATGAATACTCTTAATAAGTGTCAAACAAGTTCCTAAAGGTTCCGGGACCAATAAAATCGAAGAAAATAAATTTGTCGAAAAATTTGGAAAAAAAGGTTGGCTGAATTTTGGGCAGATTTTTAGTCAACTTTGGAGGGGTATATCTCCTAGTATATTAGTAGTTTTTAGGTGTATCACAAGCATAAAATGAAGTTCGTCGAATCTAGTTTCCATCTCAATACACCGCACGTAAATCGGACATCGGAGTAGAGAATTATAGACGTTACAAGTTCGGCTGACAGAGCAGAAACGCGTGCTACAGTCAAATGCTACAGTAAACCCTATTTGACCCTTATAAAAAGGGTAATAACCCTTTTTTTTCACCTGATTTAGCCCAGAAATTTCCAGATTTTTGAAGAGAGAGAGAGATAGGGAAACAAAATGTAAACAATTTTCAAGTGACGGAGTATTAATCGAAGCTCGGATAAACGCATAGATGTGATTCTAGTATGGTTTTGCGGTGGATTCAAGGTGGATATTAAAGATATCGCTGTTTTAACAAAAATAAGGTATGAATCTTTGTCTTTTGGTATTATTTAAGGCTTATTTACGGAGATAAAGCCGTTAAATAATTGTGTAGTAAGTTGGTTAGTTATGGAAGTTGGACAACAGCGTGTGGGCTGTTTTATGGTACATATTTGTGTTGGAAATTATGTTTTTGATGTTGGTATTGTTGTTGTGTTGTTGGTTGTTGGATTATGATTTCGGGCTAGGCATATAAATAGAGGAGATGCTGCCCGATTTTCAGCAGAATATAAAGTAGTTTAAATTGAAAGCTTAGTACACGTATGCAACGATGAGTCTAACGATAGTGTGAATTCTCTCAAATGTAGATTTATGAGTATGGATGGATAAGCATAGAAAATAGGAGTTTGAACATGTATGTTAAGGCTCGTCCCTTTCTTTCAAAGGTATGATTCCTATGTTATCATTTCATAAATGCTTCCATGACCTCTTTGGTTTCAAAAGTTAGAAGTCTATGGTTCTAACACATGATTCCTTTTCTGATAACCCGTAAATGTTTTCCAAAAATGTATGTATCTTTCAAAAACAAAGGTTTATGATTTTGTAAGCTTTTATGACTATAACGACGGACATGTTTTTGTAATGACAACGATGATGTCAAAGATGAGAATATGTCTATGTTTATTATGATGAGAATGGTTTCATATTGGAAAGTCTCAAGTTGTGGATTTAATATGAATATGAGAATATTGAGCTATTTCTTGATCCTCAATTTTATTCCTTGGTAATGACTTTATTTTCTAAAGACTTCAAAGTGTATGAATTGACGCCTTATGAGATTTATGACCTTATTCTATGTTTTCTCTTCATGTTATTCTTCATTGATAGTCTCACCTTAAAATAATTGTTCCTTCAAGGTGAGATAGAGCGGTGATGATTATTCCATAATATAATCGGAGGTTAACGACCTTACGTCACTCCGATAGAGACATAACTTTCCTTGGGCTCTCCTGCATGTTGCTTACATGATATATGTATATGATACATGAACATGATATATGTACATGAATATGGGAAAGAGGGCCAGAGCGCTATAGACGCGTATCCACCTAATCAGCTGGTATTATATGACATGATATCATTCCGAACGCGGGACATATGTGGCTAAATGGATCGGAGCCGACCTCGGCAACATGATATGTTCTATTTTCTGTATATATGAATAAGAAATGTTTTTTTCAAAGAAAGCTAAGCATGCATGGCATCCGCCCTAAGAGGCACTCATATGTACAGGTCACTCTTTTATCTTACGATATGCTCTATAATTCCATTCTATTATTATTCATACTTTGTACTCCTTACTATGTTATTGTTCATGCCTTACATACTCGGTACATTACTCGTACTGACGTCCCTTCTTGTGGACGCTGCGTTCATGCCCGCAGGTAAACAGGTAGACGCGTCTGATCCCTAGGAGCTCCACCAGCGACACATTGAGAGCGCTCCAGTTGTTCCGGAGCTTCAGTTTATCGGTTGTTTATGAAAAATATTGGTGTGGAGATATGGAGGAAGTCCAAGGGCAAATTGGGATTTCGGAAATTAGTTTCGGGAATTACAAAATGAGAGTTTTAACGAATTGGGCTCAACAAAATTTAAGAAAATTGAGGCCCAAGTTCAAGGGGTGGCCGGCCAAGAGACTTGGCCCAACCCATGAAATGGTCATGTGACTCTCATGTGAGCTATTAATTAACCATATTATATATTGTGTTTATCCTTTAGAAAGTTCAAGAACAACAAAACAAACACAAAAATTAGAGAGCACCCCAAAGGACCCTCTCGGCCGAACCCTTGGAAAAAAAAAATTTCCTAGCCTTGATTTGATCCTAAAAATCTTGTTCTTTTGTATTAGTAGTAAGTTCAAGACGCTCTCCGACGTGATATAATTAGTTTGGCGAAAGAGCGACGTTTGCGGCAAATCGGAATTTCAAGAAAAAGGTGAGAAATCTATGTTTTTATGTTATGAAATGGGTTTATATGTTATAGTGATTGATGTTGCATGAAGATTATGGAATGGTGTTGTGTTTGTGCATGGCGTGTGTGTGTGAGAAGGGTGTGTTTGGCCGTGAGCCATAGTGTGGTGGAGGGGAGGTGAATTTGATTTTGTTTAGTTTGTTAGTTGTGTCGTTGTGGCATTTATGATGTAAATGAATGTTAAACGAGTTGAATTGGCATTGAAGTTGGTCTTATGTCGATATGGGAGATTATGTAATTTTCATGTGATCTTATATAATTATAGAAGTAAGATTTTAAATGTGAATTATGGTCGTTGTTAATGAATTTGGATGAAAACAATGCGAGTTGATAGTTTGTCGCATTTGTTGAAGTTTTGGATAGAATATGGAAAGTGGCGGCATACTTGAATTCATGTATATCACTTGGAATATTATTGGAATGTGTTTGAATAACTTTGAATGAGTAAATGAATATGATAATGTGGATGTTAGTTTGATGTTGTGAAGTTTTGATGAAAGTTGTTGAATTATGTAGAAAGAAAGAATATTGACGTTAGACTTATTTTGTTGCGACATATGATGTTTGTGATATTGTGGGTTGTTGTGTTGTTGTATATGGAGCCGAGCCAAGTCTCGGCGTGATATATATATATAGGGGAAATGCTGCCGAAATTTCGGTAGGCAAATATGGGATTAAGTGCATTCTTAAGTATTGAAATTCCTAATTAGGTAACTCTGACCATTTGCAGATTCTGAGCGAAACGGGACTTGTGTTTTGGGCGAGCGTAAGACGTATATAAGGTATGTAAGGCTACCCACTCCTTCTTTTGGCATGTCTTAGGTATGCTAGGTTGATATCGGAACCCCGGGAGCAATCCTGCTCCTCGAAATCCGAATTATAAAATGTCTACTATTCATTCAATTGAATTGAAGCTTAAAGGCCTTATTTTGGCTAGAAAGGAACCAAGTGTCTGAAACTATGCAAACGTCGTCGGATCACTTCGAAACCTTTATGTATGATCCCATAGACCCCAAATGTCCGTGATTCTTGTCCGCCACCTCGACTTGACCCGAGGTGGGCCCGCTAACCCCGAGATGCCTTGTTTGTTCTAATAGGCTCTCTTTTTGTAAAAGTTTGACAAGGGACCTTTAACTGTGAAATCGTCTATTATAAAATAATGTTTTGATTAACACAATATGCTAAACTATGTTTTGGGGTTATAAATACCACTTCGGGAGCACTTTTGTAAAATGAACTCCGTACTAACTAATTGTTCGACTATTTTTACTAAAGACTTGACCTATGATTTTATCAAGTTCTAAAGAATATTTTGACATAAAAATTGCATTGTTTGCTCACGACTCCGCTCGTGCCCTTATTATAATTCGTTCACCGGTTCCCGGGCTGGTTGTGATTCGTGCGCGCTATGATAAATTCGGCCGTATGCTGTGTTACGGTTCCCGAGGCCTCGCCATAGGGCCGGGTTCCGTTTGGTGTTATGCTGTGATATGGCTGGTGATATGTATGATGATATGTGTGCTCGAGAATGTACGGAGATTTGAACCTTCTGGAGTTATGCTGTGTGTGCCACCAGCGTCGGAGTGGTGACCACGTTCTTGAGCCTTGCATGATTTTATTTGCATTATATATATATATATGTTTTTGCTACAAATTTTGATATATCATTCAGTGCTTCCCTTTTTCTATCTTGTTTGCTTTCAGTTGTGGCCTATAATTCTGTACTCTATGCTTTACATACTCAGTACCTCTTTCGTACTGACCCCCTTTCTTCGGGGGCTGCGTTTCATGCCCGCAAGTACAGACGCCGGTGATCCACCACTGTACGCTCCACTTTCTGCTATTTCGGAGTACTCCCTTTGATTCGGAGTCCACTTTTGGTACATATATCTTTTGCTATGTGTGTATTTCTGTATGTCTGACTATTTGGGTACGGCGGGGCCCTGTCCCGTCATATGATTCTGTCGGTCAGTTTAGAGGTCTGTGGACATGTCTGTGGGTTAGGGTCTTTCTGTATGGTTATATGTATATGTTGTTTGGGCGATCCCATACGCCGAGGCGGCCGGTCCGCATATGTTTATACGTTGCTTTGTTAGCCCTGTGTGGCTTTTGTTGGTGTTTGTTGTGTACAGGGTTATTTTGGATAGTCTGTAAAACAAAGGAAACTCTGCCAAAATTTTTCTGGAAATTATCAAAATCTGGAATATAGCCTTGTCGGCTTCTGCTATTTACTTGAATGCATTTGATAGATGGGTTTGGGTGCCCAGATCGAGCACTAGTCACGGCCAACGGGGTTGGGTCGTGACAAAAGTGGTATCAGAGCGGTTTGTCCTCGGAATGTGTACAGGCCGTGGCTCGTAGAGTCTTGTTTATCGGTGTGTTGTGCACCACATCTATAAATAGGAGGCTACAGGGCATTTAGGGTGTTACTTTTCTTTGGAATCTTAGATCGTGCGTTAGAGCTGTGCTATTAGGACGATTTTGATCTGATCCGTTATTGTGTTTGCAGTGATGCCTCCGAAGAAGGCAACAGCGGCCCAGAAGGGCAAGGCAGTGATGGCAGGCACTAGTCAGGCACAGCGAGTTTCCCGGGCTCGTGTTTATGATTTGCCCGAGGTTGTGCCCCATTCAGAGGGATCCGCTACACCACCACCGGCGGAGCCTGGAGCAGGTCCATCAGCAGCTCCAGGGGCCCGAGTACCCGCACCCGAGCCTCAAGCTCCTCAGACAGGGGTGGAGGACAGGACACTGAGAGAGGCTGTGAAGTTATTGACCACACTGGTAGCGGGGCAGGCTCGCAGACGCGGGCAGAGAGATGACGATGATGACGACAGGCGTGACAGCCTGAGGGTTCGAGACTTTTTATTATGTGGCCCTCCAGAGTTTTACAGGTCTAAGCCCGACGAGGACCCCCATGACTTTATTCGGGGGATGCGGCGCTCACTAGACTTGGTCAGGGCTTCAGAGACTGAGTCTGTTGAGTTGGCTTCGAATAGACTACGGGATGTTGCTGCTCACTGGTATGAGTCCTGGGAGCTATCCAGGGGTGAGGGTGCTACCCCAGCTACTTGGGACGAGTTCGTGACTGCTTTGACTCATCACTTTTTGCCCCAGAGTTACGGCGGGCGCGGGTTGACCGATTTTTGCATCTGCAGCAGAGGGGTCGGAGCGTCCGTGAGTATAATATGGAGTTTGATTCTTTGGCCCGGTATGCACCTGCCATAGTAGCAGATATGGCCGATCTGATGCACAGATACGTGATGGGGTTAGACCGCTATTTGATTGATGGCTGTATGGCGGTGGCATTGCAGGCAGACATAGATATTTCCCGACTACATGCTTATGCCCTGGGTATGGAGGACCGACATAGAGCCGATTATTCCAGCAGAGATCGGGACAGGAGGCCGCCCAAGAGAGCCAGGTCAGCAGGATATTCTGGAGATTCTCGAGGCGGACAGCCTCAGCAGCAGCAGCAGTCAGGCAGACACCTTCCTTCGTCTGGCCGGAGTACACAGTCAGGCGGCAGGAGATTTGACAGTGCGGGACAGTCTGGAGCCGGTCAGAGCTCCAGGGCGTCAGGTTCACAGGTATCCAGAGGTCCCAGCCAGCCCAGACCACCCAGGCCCTGTTGTTCTCATTGCAGGAAATCACATCCTGGGGAGTGTTATCGAGTTACTGGAGCTTGTTTTTCATGCGGTGGTAAGGGCCATCTTATGCGAGATTGTCCGTTGGCGAGCGGTTCAGGTAGTGTAGCTCAGCCGACGTGATCAGCCGCTGGTTCATCATCTGCTCCATCAGTGGCGCGCCCTGCAGGGCTAGGTATGCCAGCACCGGCGGGACGCGGTCGAGGTCGCGGCAGTGCTTCAGGTTCTAGCGTTCCCTCGAACCGCATATACGCATTGGCCAGCCGCCAGGATCAGGAGGCTTCACCGAATGTCGTCACAGGTACATTACTGGGTTTCTCCAGATCTGTATATGCACTGATTGATCCTGGTTCCACTTTATCATATATTTCCCCGCTCGTTGCTAGTAAAATTGGGATAGTGTCTGAGCCTATAGATCCATTTGAGGTAGCTACACCGGTTGGGGACTATATTATAGCGAGGCAGATATATAGGGATTGTTCTGTGACTATATGTGATCGTTGCACTAAAGCTGACTTGATAGAATTGGATATGCTGGAATTCGATGTCATCATGGGTATGGACTGGTTAGCTTCCTGTTATGCTAATGTTGACTGCCATAAAAAGGTAGTCCATTTTCAGTTTCCAGGGGAACCAGTTATAGAGTGGTTCGAGTCTACAGCATTGCCGAAGGGTAAGTTTATTTCGTACCTCAAGGCTAAGAAGATGATTCAGAAAGGCTATATCTATCAATTGGTTCGTATGCATGACACTACAGCTGAGACACCTACTATTCAGTCTGTCCCGGTCGTTAATGAATTCCCAAATGTATTTCCTGATGAGCTTCCGGGTCTTCCGCCCGAGCGGGAGATAGATTTCACCATAGAGCTGTTGCCGGATACGCAGCCTATATCTATTCCTCCGTACAGAATGGCACCGGCTGAATTGAAGGAATTGAAAGAGCAGCTGAAAGATTTGTTGGATAAGGGTTTTATCAGACCCAGCACATCACCCTGGGGAGCGCCGGTATTATTTGTAAGAAAGAAAGACGGGTCACTGCGCATGTGTATCGATTATCGGCAATTGAATAAGGTGACTATAAAGAATAAATATCCCCTCCCCCGGATTGATGATTTGTTTGACCAGTTGCAGGGTTTTAAATATTTTTCAAAGATAGATTTGCACTCGGGTTATCATCAGGTGCGAGTGCGAGAATCAGATATCCCGAAGACTGCTTTCAGGACCCGGTACGGGCATTATGAATTCAGAGTTATGTGTTTCGGGTTGACTAATGCTCCAGCAGTATTTATGGATCTGATGAATCGGGTATTTCGGCCTTTCTTGGATATGTTCGTGATTGTGTTTATTGATGATATTGTGATTTACTCACGATCAGCAGAGGAGCATTCAGATCATTTGAGGACGGTACTTGGTATTCTTCGCCAACAGAAATTATATGCTAAATTTTCCAAATGTGAATTCTGGTTAACTTCTGTGGCATTCTTGGGGCATATTGTCGGAGCAGACGGTATTCGGGTCGATACACAGAAAATTAAATTTGTACAGAATTGGCCCAGGCCTACTACACCGACATAGGTGCGCAGTTTTCTGGGGTTAGCCGGATATTATCAGAGGTTTGTGGAAAAAATTTCTTCTATTGCAGCACCACTGACGAAGCTTACTCAGAAAGGAGCGAAATTTCAGTGGACCGATGCCTGCGAGCGCAGCTTTCAGATGTTGAAAGAAAAATTAATTACAGCACCAGTATTAGCTCTTCCAGAAGGATCAGACGGGTATGTTGTCTACTGTGATGCCTCTGGTATTGGGATAGGTTGCGTGTTGATGCAGCACGGTCGAGTCATAGCCTATGCTTCCCGGCAGCTCAGACCGCACGAGAAAAATTATCCCACTCATGATCTTGAGTTAGTCGCGGTGATTCATGCTTTGAAGATTTGGCAGCATTATTTATATGGGGTCCATGTTGATATTTATACGGACCATAAGAGTCCCCAGTATATTTTTAAGCAGAAAGAACTGAATTTGCGACAGAGGAGATGGCTTGAGTTACTGAAAGATTATGACGTTGATATTCTGTACCATCCTGGAAAAGCCAATGTGGTAGCGGATGCACTTAGCCGCAAGTCCATGGGCAGCTTGGCTGATGTGCCACCTGGTAAGAAGGACTTGGTTCGTGAAATTCATCAGTTGGCCAACCTTGGAGTTCGTTTGGCAGATTCTGGAGATTCTGGGATTTCTGTTCGTGCAGTTGCTGAATCATCTATTATAGAAGAGGTAAAGCAGCGTCAGTTCGAGGATCCTGTTCTGGTTCAGTACAGGGATGTGGCCCTTAATAAAGAAAAGACTCCGTTAGAAATTTTGCCGGAAGGGGTATTATTATATGAAGGCAGATTCTGTGTACCGGATGTTGCAGGCTTACGGCGACAAATTATGGGCGAGGCGCATAATGCACGATATTCTGTTCATCCTGGTTCCACTAAAATGTATCATGATCTCAGGTGTTTGTACTGGTGGGACGGTATGAAGAAAGATATTACCGAGTTCGTTAGTCAGTGCCCGAATTGTTAGCAAGTAAAAATTGAGCATCAGAAGCCCGGTGGATTATTGCAGGAGATGGAAATTCCAGCCTGGAAATGGGAGATGATGAATATGGACTTCGTTGTTGGGTTACCGCGCACTCCACGCAGGTACGATTCTATTTGGGTTATTGTTGACAGATTGATGAAATCAGCCCATTTTCTTCCAGTTCGGACTACTTATTCGGCCGAGGATTATGCGAGATTATATATCAGGGAGATAGTCAGACTTCACGGAGTCCCTGTATCTATTATTACAGATCGAGGTGCCCAGTTTACGGCAAATTTCTGGAGGTCATTTCAGGAGGGATTAGGGACTCAGGTGAGCCTCAGTACAGCTTTTCATCCTCAGTCCGACGGGCAGGCCGAGCGCACTATTCAGACGCTGGAAGATATGTTGCGGGCCTGCGTTATTGATTTCAGAGGCAGCTGGGATGATCATTTGCCGCTTATTGAATTTGCCTATAATAACAGTTATCACTCCAGCATTCAGATGGCACCGTACGAAGCCCTTTATGGTAGAAAATGCAGGTCTCCTATTGGTTGGTTCGACGTGGGCGAAACTAAATTAATTGGGCCAGATGTGATCCAGGAAGCAGTGGATAAAGTAAAACTTATTCGGGAGTGATTATTGGTTGCACAGAGTTGACAGAAAGCATATGCAGACAGACGACGTCGACCATTAGAGTTCCAGATTGGCGACTGGGTATTTCTGAAGGTGTCGCCTATGAAGGGTGTTATGAGATTCGGTAAAAAGGGTAAGTTAAGCCCGCGGTATATCGGGCCGTATCAGATCATTCGGAAGATAGGCGAGGTCGCCTATGAGCTAGACTTACCATCCGATTTGGATGCAGTGCACCCGGTATTTCATGTGTCCATGCTGCGAAAATGTATTGGTGATCCTTCCAGAATATTCCCAGCAAATGACATTCAGGTAACAAAGCATTTGTCTTATGAAGAGCAGCCTATAACTATTCTGGATCGGCAGGTCAGGAGACTACGTACTAAGGAGGTGCCTTCTGTTAAAGTCCTGTGGCGCAACAACAACCGGGAAGAAATGACCTGGGAGGCGGAGGATGAGATGAAGAAGAAATACCCCCACTTATTTCCTACACCCACAGGTAATCTAAATTTTAAGGTTGTTGTGTTGATTGACGAATTAATTATGTGTGCTAATCATAAAGAGAGACTCCCCCGTTATGTTTATAAGACTAATTTAACATTCGGGGACGAATGTTCTAAAGGGGGGGAGAATGTTATGTCCCGTAATTTCGCATAATTGAGAAAGCTTGGAAATAATTAAGACTTGTATGTTATAAGGCAATATCTTGATTTTAATATGTCTAGGTTGTTTATGAAAAATATTGGTGTGGAAATATGGAGGAAGTCCAAGGGCAAATTGGGATTTCGGAAATTAGTTTCGGGAAGTACAAAATGAGAGTTTAAACGAATTGGGCTCAACAAAATTTAAGAAAATTGAGGCCCAAGTTCAAGGGGTGGCCGGCCAAGAGACTTGGCGCAACCCATGAAATGGTCATGTGACTCTCATGTGAGCTATTAATTAAGCATATTATATATTGTGTTTATCCTTTAGAAAGTTCAAGAACAACAAAACAAACACAAAAATTAGAGAGCACCCCAAAGGACCCTCTCGGCCGAACCCTTGGAAAAAAAAAATTCCTAGCCTTGATTTGATCCTAAAAATCTTGTTCTTTTGTATTAGTAGTAAGTTCAAGACGCTCTCCGACGTGATACAATTAGTTTGGCGAAAGAGCGACGTTTGCGGCAAATCAAAATTTCAAGAAAAAGGTGAGAATTCTATGTTTTTATGTTATGAAATGGGTTTATATGTTATAGTGATTGATGTTGCATGAAGATTATGGAATGGTGTTGTGTTTGTGCATGGTGTGTGTGTGTGAGAAGGGTGTGTTTGGCCGTGAGCCATAGTGTGGTGGAGGGGAGGTGAATTTAATTTAGTTTAGTTTGTTAGTTGTGTCGTTGTGGCATTTATGATGTAAATGAATGTTAAACGAGTTGAATTGGCATTGAAGTTGGTCTTATGTCGATATGGGAGATTATGTAATTTTCATGTGATCTTATATAATTATAGAAGTAAGATTTTAAATGTGAATTATGGTCGTTGTTAATGAATTTGGATGAAAACAATGCGAGTTGATAGTTTGTCGCATTTGTTGAAGTTTTGGATAGAATATGGAAAGTGGTGGCATACTTGAATTCATGTATATCGCTTGGAATATTATTGGAATGTGTTTGAATAACTTTGAATGAGTAAATGAATATGATAATGTGGATGTTAGTTTGATGTTGTGAAGTTTGGATGAAAGTTGTTGAATTATGTAGAAAGAAACAATATTGACGTTAGACTTATTTTGTTGCGACACATGATGTTTGTGATATTGTGGGTTGTTGTGTTGTTGTATATGTAGCCGAGCCAAGTCTCGGGGTGATATATATATAGGGGAAATGCTGCCGAAATTTCGGTAGGAAAATATCGGATTAAGTGCATTCTTAAGTATTGATATTCCTAATTAGGTAACTCTGATCATTTGCAGATTCTGAGCGAAACGGGACATGAGTTTTGGGCGAGCGTAAGACGTATATAAGGTATGTAAGGCTACCCACTCCTTCTTTTGGCATGTCTTAGGTATGCTAGGTTGATATCGGAACCCCGGGAACAATCCTGCTCCTCGAAATCCGAATTATAAAATGTCTACTATTCATTCAATTGAATTGAAGCTTAAAGGCCTTATTTTGGCTAGAAAGGAACCAAGTGTCTGAAACTATGCAAACGTCGTCGGATCACTTCGAAACCTTTATGTATGATCCCATAGACCCCAAATGTCCGTGATTCTTGTCCGCCACCTCGGCTTGACCCGAGGTGGGCCCGCTAACCCCGAGATGCCTTGTTTGTTCTAATAGGCTCTCTTTTTGTAAAAGTTTGACAAGGGACCTTTAACTGTGAAATCGTCTATTATAAAATAATGTTTTGATTAACACAATATGCTAAACTATGTTTTGGGGTTATAAATACCCTTTCGGGAGCACTTTTGTAAAATGAACTCCGTACTAACTAATTGTTCGACTATTTTTACTAAAAACTTGACCTATGATTTTATCAAGTTCTAAAGAATATTTTGACATACAAATTGCATTGTTTGCTCACGACTCTGCTTGTGCCCTTATTATAATTCGTTCACCGGTTCCCGGGCCGGTTGTGATTCGTGCGCGCTATGATAAATTCGGCCGTATGCTGTGTTACGGTTCCCGAGGCCTCACCATAGGGCCGGGTTCCGTTTGGTGTTATGCTGTGATATGGCTGGTGATATGTATGATGATATGTGTGCTCGGGGATGTACGGAGATTTGAACCTTCTGGAGTTATGCTGTGTGTGGCACCAGCGTCGGAGAGGTGACCACGTTCTTGAGCCTTGCATGATTTTATTTGCATTATATATATATATGTTTTTGCTACAAATTTTGATATATCATTCAGTGCTTCCCTTTTTCTATCTTGTTTGCTTTCAGTTGTGGCCTATAATTCTGTACTCTATGCTTTACATACTCAGTACATCTTTCGTACTGACCCCCTTTCTTCGGGGGCTGCGTTTCATGCCCGCAGGTACAGACGCCGGTGATCCACCACTGTAGGCTCCACTTCTGCTATTTCGGAGTACTCCCTTTGATTCGGAGTCCACTTTTGGTATATATATATATATCTTTCGCCATGTATATATATTCCTGCATATCTGACTATTTGGGTACGGCGGGGCCCTGTCCCGTCGTATGATTCTGTCGGTCAGTTTAGAGGTCTGTGGACATGTCTGTGGGTTAGGGTCTTTCTGTATGGTTATGTGTATATGTTGTTTGGGCGATCCCATACGCCGAGGCGGTCGGTCCGCATATGTTTATACGTTGCTTTGTTAGCCCTGTGTGGCCTTTGTTGGTGTTTGTTGTGTACAGGGTTATTTTGGATAGTCTGTGAAACAAAGGAAACTCTGCCGAAATTTTTCATGAAATTATCAAAATCTGGAATATAGCGTTGTCGGCTTCTGCTATTTACTTGAATGCATTTGATAGATGGGTTTGGGTGCCCAGATCGGGCACTAGTCATGGCCTACGGGGTTGGGTCGTGACACTATTGATTACTGTGTTGAGTAAAATGTGACTGTATCATCCATATGGCCCACTCAGTAGTGAGAATAGAAGGCGAGATAATGAGGTGTCCGGTTTAGTAGTATCCGATACCCGTCATGACCTCTAGTGGGGTCGTGACAATAATGCTTGCTCCTTATATTCAAAAGTGGTTTTACTTAACCCTAACTCAACGTACATATGTTTCAAATTTGATAAGTGCTCTTCGAAGATACGGGGTGTAACATCCTTATCCCCTTAAAACATTCATCCTCGAATGTTGTAGTTTACAACCCACAACATCTCTGTTGGCTCGTTGCCTTCCTCTTAGAATCTGATCGCCGTATCTTTATATTATACGTTGGTCAATTTCTTTCCGCGCTCTTAGCTCTTTCATTGGACTCATCTATGCACTCCATCACCTCTTTGTTCTTATGTACATAATCAGATATCAACTCGCATCCTGCGCTCCCTCTGTTTCCTTTATCATAGTCTTGATTTATGATGCCATAATGGCTTATCGTCTTGTAAGTGCTCTGATAATCATGCCATTTTTTTTCGTCCTTGTCTCCCTACTGAGGGTTAGCTCCCAGCTGCGGCGCTCTTTGTGTTCGTCACCCTTTCCATCATTCTCTGTGAAATTATTTTGAAAACCTTTCTCCCTCTCTTTATTACTCTTTGGAATATGCCGGGCCTGGAAATCATATCTCAAGTCCGCATGAAGTATTTCTTGATCCATCGTAATTCCTTTTTCATACCTGCTTGTGGTTTGCTTATCTTTAATTCATTTCTACTCCATCTTAATACATTCTTGATATGCCATTACGTCCTGAGTCTTGGCCTCTTTAAGCTAACATCCTTATTTCTTTGGACTTTTGATAATGCTACACCTCCTTTCAGAATTAGATCTTCTCTCTCCCCCCCCCCCCCCCCCCCTTAAAGGTGTCATTACACACTAGTAACACCCGAGTACTGGTAGTCATTGGCCAACCCTAACGATCTTCCAACTCGGTTGGTCTCTCATAATACTGAAGTTCTCTCGTTGTATAGCTTGACTTATTTTTCTTTCTGCTAGTGGAGAGTTTTGCATTTAAACGAGGGGCTTATGCATTACAGATCCATTCTCGCTGCCTTCTTTAAGGCCTTTCTACTTCCAGCTTTTATGACTGAACATTTCTCGAATCAACGGGTTAATGGGAACATTGGAATCCTAATGACTAGCCATCAATCAACACATACAACTTCTTTCCATTCCTAAATTTTAAGATTCCTTGTAGCGGTAAAACTTCTTAGCCGCAGTTACCTATAAGTACTTTGGTTATCGGTCCCTTCAAAACATCCATTTGTCAACTATCAATGGTATCCTGCAATAGTTGTACACATATAAGAAGTTCAATAAAAGACTCATATACGTGTAGCCGGCCTGTCCTCCTCTCAGTCTGGAGGCTGTAGAGTGAAGTATCCTCCTCATCGTGCTTGCACCATTCTGTTAGCCACCTCATCATGGCGATTGTTTGTATGGTTCTATGTCATATACTCTCGCAATTGATATAACTAGCGGCTTGAAATTTCACGAGGGTTCATTGTCACCAGCTTGTTTCGACCAACGCAATATCCTTTAATCCTTTTCTTGCGATCTTTTCTCCGTCTACTTTCATGGCTTCTCCTTGCATTTCCTTAGCTCATCTTGCTTCATAACTCCGTATTACTTTTCGATTGCCCCATTGTTGGGTGTCATAAATCCTCCAATACCTCAGTCATTCCATGTGCTCGTACTCAAGCTTATATGTTTCCCCCCTTAACGGTTTTACCTTATAGTGTTGTATTTCATTGCCATTCTCGATCAAAATTTATGGGGATACTCAAAGTAGTGATGTGTCCAACTATCTGTCCAGCCGGAATAGCACTTTTAATTCCAATAACTGATGCCCGATGTCCACTTGTGGCGACATCTTTATTTTATCATCCCCTATCAACGTGCCCTAAACTTTCCCTTTAATCAATTTGTAGCAATCATAGACATATAATCTTTGTTATCTCTTAAATCCTTTGTCCTCGTGTTACACCTCGCATTCTCAGAGCATGAGGATGCGACGGAATTCACCATACAAATGGAGTATCGGAGACGTTCCATGAAGTTTTGGAAGGTACAGGCCATGGGAAGTTCGTATCAATGAAGTAAAGAATGAATTACGATCTCGTAAGTCGTAACCAGGAAGGACAACCTTGAAACCAAAGGACATGACCATTATCAAGTATGCTTAATGATAAATATCATTTATGGAGAGTTTTAGAAGATTCCGGGACCAAACACAGCGATGAAAATAAGTTTGTCGAAAATTTGGAAAAAAAAGTTGGCAGAATTCTGGACAGAATTTTGGGTCAAATTGGGAGGGGTATATCTCCGAGTATATGAGGAGTTTTAAGGTGTATCAAAATCCTAAAATGAAGTTCATCGAGTCTAGTTTCCAAGGCAATAAACGGTTCGTCAATCTGACATCGGAGCAGGGAGTTACGGGCATTTTAAAACGGACAGTCAGAGGAACCCGAACCTGGGCGGGAATCCGGAATATCCACTTAAAAGCCCACTCATGTTTTGACCCAGCCCAATCCGAATTTTGCACCTATAAAAGGGCCTCTACACTTCATTTTAGTCATTTTCTTCAACTCCATAATCCTCTAGAACTCCCCAAATCTCTCCACACCTCTCTAGAATTTTCCACAATTCTCTCTCCACTACAAGAATATTCTTGAAGTCTATCCACCATTCCAAAACATTCTATACCATCACAAAAGAGGATTAAACTCCAGAGCCCCAAACTAAGTCATGGAGAAGGATTGTTCTTGTCTCCACTTAATGTTGTGATAAATTTGGCCTTGGAAGAAGTCGAGTAGGGTGAAGTTCTTCTCGTATAAGGTATGTTCTCCATCTTATTTCTCATGATTAAGTTGATTTGAAGGTTTAGAAAGTCCTATAAAAGAAGAGAATCATAGTATAGAAGTTTCAAATTATTAAAGTGAAGATGATGACCATGGAGTGAATTTGAAAGGTGATTTTGGATAAATTTGAGATTAAATTGAATATAATTCTTTGATTATGGAATTAGGGATATTGTTATGGTTAGTTGAGAAATTTGGAAAACATCGTGTTGGATGTTTTATAGAGCCTATTGGTGTTGATAATATTGTTGTGATGTTGATATTGTTGTTGTTATTGTTGTTGGTTGTTGGATTGTGATTTCGGGCTAGGCATATAAACAGGGGAGGTGCTACCCGAATTTCGGCAGATTCCAAACGGAATTAAATTAAAGGCTTAAGATGAGCATATGACATTGAGCCTAATAATAGTATGAATGGTTTATGTGTAGATTTACGAGCTTGGAAGGATAAATGTTGAACGACTAAGGCGACCGAAAGGTATGTTAAGGCTTGCCCCTTTCTTTCAAAGGTATGATTCATATGGTATGATTCCATAAGTGTTTCCATAACCTCCTTGATTTCAAAAGCAAGAAGTTTATGACTCTTAAAGCTTCTTATGATGTTACAAATGAGAAAGTTTTTATGAGGATTACGTTGAGGATGATTTTATGCTTAAAGGTCTCAAATATGATTTGAACGATGATGTAAAAATGTTAAGCTATTTCATGATTTTCTCGATTAATTTCATTGTTGTTGATCTCACCTTATAAATTGTTCCTTCAAGGTGCGATAGAGCGATAATTTTTAGTTGAACTCCTATGCATGCCATGAGTATAATATATGTATATAGCTATTTTGTGACATTACAGAGTTCTATTATTTCATTTTGCTTATGCATTGCACTCATTTTCATTCTTCATGTATATATAAGGCACAATTGACAGGGGGTGACGCTGTGACCTTTGTTGTATATATATAAGGCACAGTTGACAGGGGGTGACGCTGTGACCTTTGTTGTGTGTATATATGGCACAGTTGACAGGGGGTGACACTGTGGCCTTTGTCGTGATGTGTATATGTATGGCATAGTTGACAGGGGGTGACGCTGTGGCCTTTGTTGTGGTGTGCATATATATATGGCACAGTGTCACGACCCAACTCCGTGGGCCGCGACTGGTGCCCTATTTGGACTCCCCAAACAAACTCACGTGCTAACTCGTCATTTTCTAACTTATCTCAGATTTCATATTAATCATTTTAAACGGATTAGAAGCGAATATTATCTTAAGCGGTCGCACGTGCAACAATATCACATCAAAGTCAGAAGGGACGGCGGAATACACATCGCCGAATATATACACATATACAAACATGCAGGCCATTTAAGCTGCATCCAAATCTGATAGATTGGCGGAATGTACATCGCCAGATATGTGCACGTGTACAGAAAATTAGGCCGTTTTGGCCATAATAGCAAACGGGACCGCATTAAGACGCAGATCATAGACAAGCGAACACACACATGACCCATTACCCACATATATGACTACAGGCCTCTACAAAGCATAACAGAATCATATGGCGGGACAGGGCCCCGCCGTCCCCCAAATAATCAAATATACAGAAGCGTATACATCACAAAAGATATGTACCAATATATGGGCTCCGGATCAAGAGGAGCACTCTGTAACAGTAGAATGTGTGGCCTACACAGACAGATCACGAACCTTTGTACCTGCGGGCATAAAACGCAGCCCCCGAAGAAAGGGGGTCAGTACGAAAGATGTACTGCGTATGTAAAGCATAAGATACAGAAAACCAAACCATAACTGAAGTGAAGGGTACAGAGAGAGAATACGGGATCAAAATATCAAAATCTGTACTGAAGACACGTGTACATAATGCAAATAGAAAATCATGCATAAGGCTCAGGAACGTGGTCACCACTCCGACGCTGGTGCCACAACACAGCATACTCCAGAAGGTTTCAAATCTCCGTACAACCCCGAACACAACATATGATCACATCATATCATATCATCAAAACATATCATAAGCCATATCACAACATAACTCCATAAACGGAACCCGGCCCTATGGTGAGGTCTCGAGAACCGTACCACATCATACTGCCGAATTTATCACAGTGCGCACGATCACAAACTGGCCCGGGAACCGGCGAACAATATCATAGTAATAGGCACGAGCAGAGTAGTGCGGAAACCATATGCATATACACAATTAAATTCCAAGAGTCGACAAATAAATACACGTATATATATATATATATATATTGAGATCAGAAATTTAAAATAAGTATCGAGTCTGTCAGAATTAGTATACAAAAGATATGAGCCTTTAAATTTATGAAACTTTCGAAAAATACCTCATAAGCCATTTTCTGAAAATTTATTGTCGTTCACATTTAGGAGCTTTCAAATAACTTATGGAACAAATCAAACGGGGCCTTAAATTCATACGAAAAAGTCCCCTCTTTATATCATACGAAAGTAGATTAATTAAGACAAACGAAGGAAGTCTCGGGGCTAGTGGGCCCACCTCGGGTCAAGTCGAGGTGGCGGACATAAATTACGAACATTAGACTCTATGGAGTCATCCATGTAAGTTTCAAAACGATTCTATCACATTTGTGCAAATTATGGATGTTCGAATAGTTTTCCAACAAAACATAAGAATTATAATTCAATTACATTGAATGAATAGTACCTAAAATCAGACTCGGATTTCCATGAACAGAATTGCCCCCGAGGCTCAAATCTCAACCTAGTATGTCTAGGACATGCCAAAAGAAGGAAAGGGATAGCTTTATATACCTTTTTCACTTCTTACGCTCGCCCAAACTCAAATCCCGTTTGCTCCAAAATCTACAATTGGTCATAGTTACCAAATATGAGTTTCAAGCTTTTATGAATTCAAACTTAAATTCATATTTGTCTACCGAAATTTCGGCAGCATTTCCCCTATAAATTCAACATCCCCGAGAATTAACTCGGCCACAATATCAACAACAACACCCACAACAATTCCAACAACATCAAGAATCACAATAAAACACATTCTAACATAATTGCTCTTCTTTTCTATATTATGCAACAACTCCCATTCTAACTTCACACTTCCAACCCAACATCAACGTTCTCATATCCATTTACTGATTCAAAGTTGTCCAAACATAATTCAATAGCATTTCAAGCAATACTCAAGGATTCAAACAATCCCGACAATTTGATATTCTATCCAAAACTTCTACAAATGCGACGAAACAACAAAGTCGCATTATTTCCTTCCAAATTCATGAATGACAACCAAAATCCACATTTTTTGAATTCTACTTTCATAGTTACATAGAAACTATATTAAAAACATATAATTTCCCCATAACAACATACTACCAATTCCAATGCCGACTTAAATCGTCAAACCTTTATTTACGTCATAAATGCCACAACGACACAACTAACACACTAAATGAATTGCATTTCACCTTCCTTTCCCCACCCTATAGCACACGGCCATACACCCACTTTCACACACACACGGCCATGCACACACACAACACAATCCCATAATTCTCATTCAATTCTAATCATTATAACATGTGTACTTCTTCCATAACATAAAAGAATAGAATTATTACCTTTATCTTCAAATTTCAACTTGCCGCAAATGTGGTCCTCTCGCTTAACTAATTATACCACGTCGGAGAGCGTCTTGAACTTAATAAGAATTCAAGAAGAACGAGATTTTTGGATGAAAGCTAAAGGACTTGGAATTTTTTTTCCTTGCTTATGGTTCTGCCGAATGGCCTTGAGCTCTTGGTCTCTCCTTTGTTTTATTTTCTTGAAGCTTCTATGGATGAACATGTATATAATTATCCTCTTATATTAATTGATCACATGACTAATCACATGACCAATTTCATGGGCTTGGGCCAAGCCTCATGGCCGGCCACCCCATATACTTTGGGCTTCAATTTCTCTTATTTTTTTTTAGCCCAATTCACTAAGGATCATAATTTGTAATTCACGAACCTAATTTCCGAAATTCCAATTTTGCCCTTGGCCTTCTCCCGTATTTCCACATCAATATTTTTCATGAATATCACACATATGTTAGATAAAATAAAACATAGCCTTATTTCTTTCAAGTCAAAATCATTTCTAATTTCCCGAATGCACAAAACACGGGATATAACACACAGTTGACAAGGGGTGACGTTGTGGTCTGTGTTGTGATATTTCTATGGATATATGTGTTTCTTTTATGTGGCTGTACTGATGCATTTATTTTTCCCATTCATTCATATGTCTCAAATGTTTTCTAGGATTTTATGTACATATTGATTTCATGGCTTACATAATTAGTACGCTATTCGTACTGAACCCCTATGTTCGGGTGCTGCGTTTCATCCCCGCAGGTACAAACACTCAGTTCAGTGATCCTCCGGTTTAGGACTTCAGCTCAGCTGCTTGGAGGGATCTAGTGTTCTGGAGCTCGAGTTGTTTTGGTACAGATCCTTTGACATAGGCTTTGTTATACTCGTAGAGGTCTGTAGACATATATGGGTTGCGTATATACGGTTTGATCAGCTATGCAGATGTAGCTCATTTTGGATATTCTCGTGCATAGTGGCAGCCTTATCGGCTTGCATATTTTGTTATGTCTGGTTAAGTTGTGGCTTCTCAAGAGACAGGTTCTTTCTGATGTATGATATGATGAGTTTACAACGTGCTTTTTTTTTTTACAGATTGCCATATTGTTTCCAGTTTCAGTTTGATCATATCGAGCGAGTTCGTATACGGGTGTCCAGTTCGGGCACTGGTCATGGCCTATCGGTTTGGCTCGTGACAAAAGTGTTATCACAGCAGTTCATCCTAGGGAGTTTCTACAAACCGTGTCCGGTAGAGTCCTGTTTATGGGTGTGAAGTCGGCCATACTTATAAATAGAAGGTTCCAGGGCATTTAGGAATCATTGACCATTTTTTCTATCTTAGATCGTACGATAGAGCCAGAGTCTAGGAAAGATCGCTTCTGATCCTTTTTCTGCAGGTAAGTGCAGACTGACAAGAGATGAAGAGATCAGCTTCAGATACTGGGGTGCTAAGAAGTCCCCTAGAGTAAATCCAGAACTCCAGGCTCCAGGATCAAGTCGGAGGAGGCTCAGTTATTCCATTGAGACGGATCCCTTGGAGAACCCATCGACGATTCTTCTAGAGTTTTTGACTCCCAGGGGGGAGGACCCCCCAGAGAATAGTTATGACACGGATTCATCTGAGTATTCATCTGGGAGACTAGAGGAGGAGATCCCCGAGGTTGTACCAGTTGCTCCTATAGTAGAGCACTACGTCTGACCATCTTCCCAGGTAGGTGTTACGAATTACTCCAGCCCCCTATCCTGGTCGTCAGTAAACCAGGAGTTGCCCGGTTATCTACATTCCTCAGACTCAGATGAGAGAGATGATGAAGGCCATACGAACGGATGGTGGGTGGACGATGACGGGAAGCACACTTCACCTTATAGTCCACCAGATCAGGCTAGAGACCGATCGGCTACAGGTATATGAGCCTTTATTGGAATTTCCTGTGTATGTGTATTTACTGTAGATTACTACTTAATAGCGGCGAGCAGAAATCAAAAGGGGCCAATAACCAAGTATTTATAAGTAATGATGACCAAGGTGTTTTTGTCACCATGGGGAATTTTGAAATCTAGGATCGAGAGTAGGCATACATACAGGTGAAAGTTGGATATTGAAAAGGCTAAGGTAGTAATTGTGTAGTCGGAGGAATAAGAGGTCCTTACTAATTCGGAAGGAGATGTGTTACGAGAATGTTTTGGAATCTGTTAAGACCTCAAATTTCTCAAGATTAGGTGATGAAGGTCATGCAGTAAGGTGGGTGCAATTATATCAGCACTAACACACCGGATTTTATCAGAGTTTCAAGGTTAAGCTTGCTAGGGTAAGAGAAATACTAGGATGGGTGACCCCCTGGGAAGCGTACTAAAAGTTCTATAAATTAAGACATAAGAGACAAATGAGAAGCCAGAGTAGCCTAAGGGAAAATGGAGTATGCGGAGTGGTTGGAAACTCTAAAAGATCATGAAGAATTAGATGGACTAGATCAGCAAAGAGAAGGAAGGCGCATCACAGTTTTAGGATTAGGATAGGTTTGAAAAGTATTCGGATGTACTCGTGAGCAAGGCGTTAGAAAATATATGCGTATGCGTATGATATCACATATGTGGTTATACCAACGGGTATGTGTAACCTAGCAACCGACGTTGCAGTATATGGAAGGCATTAATCGAATAAGGTAACGAAGTTCAAGTGGCAAAAATGGTATGAATGTTACAAGGTAAGTTAATGTTATTCTTACTGCAGGTTAGCGTTGAAAGGTCTTAATGAAATAACATCGGGGAGAGGAAGAAAGTGAGTATATATAGGAAGAGAAGAGATTAGAATGTCTTTACAAATGAAGAGAGAAGTGAGAAATGAGGGTGAGTGAAGCTTCCAAGAGAGATGACGGGCAAAGCAAGGGACTATTTGGATAAAATTTGGGAGTAGGTGTGTGAAAGGAATAGGGTATGATAGCACGGATAGGAAATGAACGTATAGAATTAGGAGAACAAATACTGGTAAGTAGGACTAAAGGGAGGTAACCACGAAGAGGAAGGGGAAGTGAGGAAGAATAAACAGGTTCGGTAACAATGTTAGGGGATTCGCAGTTCTTGAGAAGCAATTGAGGAACTAAAGGCACGGCCAAGCAAACATAATCACCTTAGAAAGAGAGGAAGCCCTCCTAAAAGATCATTTGGAAATAAAATGGATCTTCAACTCTAAAAGGATATTCTATGAACTTTAGGATCAATGTTATAATATGAGGAAAGGAGGAGAGCATTTAGGAGTAAAGTAACTAGAAATCTTTAACCCCAGGGGTACACAGGATGCTTTAATGATTTAGCTGTAAGAAACCAATCAATCATCGAGATAAGAACGAGGATGATGGGACAACACAATTGATTAGATAATTAATGGCATGGGACAAGAATTTCGGTAAAGGCCGAGAGATTCAGTCATAGAGGGAGTAGAATGAAATGTAAGGAACTTGTATGGAGGATAACTCGGCCGTAGCGTCAGAAAGACGGATAAAGGCTCGATGAATGAAGCATGGAGAGAGTTTAAACTGTAAGAATTCCGTGCTAAGAGCAAGAAGTAGTAGGACACTAGGAAAACTTGATGTACGACTGCAACACGAACACATAGTTAGGAAGAATAGCGAGTAAATTAGCTAAACGGGTGGAAGGAATAATAGTGGATTGAAGGGCATGAAATAGTTACGGGATGGTAAGGTATAGACCTAAATGGAAGGAGAACTTAGGGCAAAAAGAGATTTTCAGTGTTAATAGGGATTCACACTCGTAACGAAATACTCCAAAGTTTCCTAACCTAAGAGTAAAGAATGACTAATGGAAATAGGCATTGTACAAGTAAAAGAAACTATGAGGACTAAAGGAAGGAGAAGGTGTCAATGAAATGGTTAAAGGGAATTATATGGCCGTCGTCAACAAGGAGAAGGTTAGTGAATCAATAGGCTTTCCCAAGGGAAAACAAATGACAATAGTTATGTGAAAGATGCAAAGATGTGATCATGAAGAAAATCATTTTTTTTAGTTATATATCTATATGTGTGTGCACAAGTTGTAGTATCATAAAGGAAGACGATGACTCGACGAAAGAAGAAAAGAAAGGGTGTACTTTTTGAAGATTTCATGTTAAGAACAAGAGCTGACAGAACACTACAAGGACTATGATGCATAGTTGCGATACAAATGATTAGTTAAGGAGAATTACGGGACAAATAAGCTAATATAATGAAAGGACGAGTCGTGGGAATGGATGGTGTTGAACATCAAATTTCAATGGTATAGTGTAGACATAAATAGAAATTCGGAACCAAGAGCAAGGAGAATTTCAAGGATATTAAGAAGATAGTCATGAAGAAATACTAGGGCTAAAAGAGTGTGGTATAGTTGTACACTCCATAAGGGGCTTAATGAATTCCGATATCCCCATTAATTCATTCACCTGACTACTAGTCATTAGTGGTAGTGGTGCAAAGACAATAAAGAAGGCGTTTGGATTGTATCCGATATGTATAAGAATTTTGATTTGATACAAGAACTCAACTAGCAAAAAGGAAAACAAGTTAAACTATGCGATGAAAAGAACTCTGGCATTATATGGAATAGAGGAGTTGAAGGATCGCTAATGTCGACCAGATGACTATCAAAGACGGTTAACACTCAAAGGTTACAGTATATGAAAACATCCTTTAAAAGGACGGAGGGGGGGGGGGGGGGAGAACAAATTCAGTTCTAAGATGAGCTACAATATTCCGAAGCTCAGGAACGGGAAATCTTAGCACTAGAAGAGATGAAAAGTTTTAGCAAGAGGAATAAGTATAGGTAGTTCAATGATCTCTAAAGGAAAGGGAGATAGTGTGCCTATGAATAGCAAGATAAAAGTGCTACCTAAGATTAGAAAGTACCTCGCAAGTCGGAGTCACAAGTCGCTGGTCATATCAAATGTGAGAGTATATGTGTCGTGGAGACACAAGTCGCCGATCATATCAAATGTCAGAGTATATGTTATAGAACCATATAGACAATCGTCTTGATGCAATGGCCGACAAAAATGGTGTAAGAACAATGATAGGGAGTCAAAGAAGAACATCGGCTAATTTAAGTCTCAAATGATCACAGGTACAAGAGAATCAAGGACTTAAGAAGAAAGCATACTCGTATAAAAAGGAAGTTACGATTAAGTAGGATTTTATCTTAGTTCCATGTTTATGAGTTTATATTGCAATTATGCTAAAACTGAGGAGAGGAAATTGTAGGAAAAGTTCAGGTATGAATAGGATGATATTGTAAGGAATTAAAGAGTTCGACCAAGGAATTAAAAAGGAGATGATGTTGTATGTATATAAGGTCGACGAGTACAAAAAGGGATAATTTAAAATAGCACCAAAAAGCAAGCAAGGAAGAGTGCCATATCTGAACAAGGGAATTTGTCTACTAGTAAAGAAATGAGGAGCAAGGCAAAAGAGTACAACAATTTAGAGTGCTCATAGACTGGCAGGGTGCCATAGCAATCATGAGTTAAGACCATCTTAATGGCAATAGGTCCCAGGACAGTAACTAGATATCAGTTGACCACTGAGTACATACATAAGAACATGAGGATATGGAACTAATGAATGATTTCGATAAAGAATTTGGAGGATATGAAAGTAGACTAATGAGCCCATAGTATAAGAGCATGGAGATCAAGAACTAAAGGAGGAAAATCATTTCAAGAAACTAATAAAAGCGTCGTAAGCTCGCAAGCTACAACATTCGAGGACGAATATTCCTAAGGGGGGAGATGTTACATCTCGCATTCTCAGAGCATGAGCATGTCATGTACTTCACCATATTAATGGATTATCGGAGACGTTCCATGAAGTTTTGGAACGTACAAGCCATGGGAAGTTCGTAACAATTTAGTAAAGGATGAATTACGGTCTCGTAAGTCGTAACCGGGAAGGACATACTTGATACCAAAGGACATGACCATTATCAAGTATGATTAATGATAAATATCATGTATGTAGAGTTTAAGAAGATTTTGGGACCAAACAAAGCGAAGAAAATAAGTTTGTTGAAAATTTAAAAAGAAAGTTGGTAGAATTCTAGACAGAATTTTAGGTCAACTGGAGGGGTATATCTCCGAGTATATGAGGAGTTTTAAGGTGTCTCAAAAGCCTAAAATGAATTTCATCGAGTCTAGTTTCCAAGGCAATAAACCGTTCGTCAATCTGACACCGGAGTAGGGAGGTATGGGCATTTTAAAACGGACAATCAGAGGAACCCGAACCTGGGCGGGAATCCGAAAATTCCACTTAAAAGCCCACTTATGTTTTGACCCGGCCCAATCCGAATTTTACACCTATAAAAGGGCCTCTACACTTTATTTTAGTCATTTTCTTCAACTCCATAATCCTCTAGAACTCCCCAAATCTCTCCACACCTCTCTAGAATTTTTCATAATTCTCTCTCCACTACAAGAATATTCTTGAAGTCTGTCCACCATTCCAAACATTCTATACCACCACAAAAGAGGATTAAACTCCAGAGCCCCAAGCTAAGTCATGGAGAAGGATTGTTCTTGTCTCCACATAATGTTGTGATAAATTTGGTCTAGGAAAAAGTTGAGTGGGGTGAAGTTCTTCTAGTGTAAGGTACGTTATCCATCCTATTTCTCATGATTAAGTTAATTTGAAGGTTTAGCAAGTCCTATAAAAGAAGAGAATCATAGTATAGAAGTTTCAAAATATTAAAGTGAAGATGATGACCATGGAATGAATTTGAAAAGAGATTTTGGATTAATTTGAGATTAAATTTAATATAATTCTTTGATTATGGTATTGTGGATATTGTTATGGTTAGTTGAGAAATTTGGAAAACATCACGTGGGATGTTTTATAGAGCCTATTGGTGTTGATAATATTGTTGTGATGTTGGTATTGTTGTTGTTGTTGTTGTTGGTTGTTGGATTGTGATTTCGGGCAAGGCATATAAACAAGGGAAGTGTTGCTTGAATTTCGGCAGATTCTAAACGGAATTAAATTGAAGGCTTAAGATGAGCATATGACATTTAGCCTAATAATAGTATGAATGGTTTATATGTAGATTTACGAGCTTGGAAGGATAAATGTTGAACGACTAAGGCGACCGAATGGTATGTTAAGCCTCGTCCCTTTCATTCAAAGGCATGATTCCTATGGTATGATTCCATTAGTGTTTCCATAACCTCCTTGATTTCAAAAGCTAGAAGTTTATGACTCTTAAAGCTTCTTATGATGTTAAAAATGAGAATGTTTTTATGAGGATGATTTTATGCTTAAAGGTCTCAAATATGATTTCAACAATCATGTAACAATGTTAAGCTATTTCATGATTTTCTCGACTAATTTCATTGTTGTTGATCTCACCTTATAAATTGTTCCTTCAAGGTGGGATAGAGCGATAGTTTTTAGTTGAACTCCTATGCATGCCATGAGTATAATATATGTGTATAGCTATTTTGTGACATTACAGAGTTCTATAGTTTCATTTTGATTATGTACTGCACTCATTTTCATTCTTCATGTATATATAAGGCACAGTTGACGGGGGGTGACGCTGTGACCTTTGTTGTATATATATAAGGCACAGTTGACAGGGGGTGACACCGTGACATTTGTTGTGTGTATATATGGCACAATTGACAGGGTGTGACGCTGTGGCCTTTGTCGTGATGTGTATATGTATGGCACAGTTGACAAGGGGTGACGTTGTGGCCTTTGTTTTGATGTGTATATATATGGCACAGTTGACAGGGGGTGACGCTGGTGCCTTTGTTGTGATGTGTATATGTATGGCACAGTTGACAGGGGGTGATGTTGTCGCCTTTGTTGTGGTGTGTATATGTATGGCACAGTTGACAGGGGGTGTCGCTGTGACCTTTATTGTGGTGTGTATAAATATGGCACAGTTGACAGGGGTGACGCTGTGGCTTTTGTTGTGATATTTCTATAGATATATGTGTTTCTTTGATATAGTTGTACTGATGCATTTATTTTGCCCATTCATTGAGATGTCTCAAATGTTTTGTAGGATTTTATGTACATGTTGATTTCATACCTTACATACTCAGTAAACTATTCATACCGACCCCCCTTCTTCGGGGGATGCGTTTCATGCCCGCAGGTATAGACACTCAGTTCGGTGATTCTCCGGTTTAGGACTTCAGCTCAGCTGCTTGGAGGGCTCTAGTGTTCCGGAGCTCGAGTCATTTTGGTACAGATCCTTTGACATAGGCTTTGTTATACTCTTAGAGATCTGTAGACATATATGGGTTGCGTATATACTGTTTGATCAGCTATGCAGATGTAGTTTGTTTTGGATATTCCCGTGTATAGTGGCAGCCTTATCGGCTTGCATATTTTGTTATGTTTGGTTAGCAGTGGCTTCTTAAGAGACAGGTTCTTTTTGATGTATGATATGATGAGTTTACTGCGTGCTTTTACAAATTGCCATATTGTTTCCAGTTTCGGTCTGATTATATCGAGCAGGTTCATATACGGGTGTCCAGTTTGGGCACTGGTCATGGCCCCTCGATTTGGGTCTTGACACCTCGTCCTTAAATTTTAGGAAAATTTGGACAGAGTTTCCCCTATACTTCTTACTATCCAAATCCTGCACGCAGCCCAGAAAATACATGCAATGCCTCACAGGGTCAAATATATACATGCGTAACACACCTTAGCCTCACAGGGCTCTCAATATCGAATAGAAATTCAAAGATGACGAAACTTACCTCATGCGTCACAACTCGGAATATACTTGAACTTTTATCAATTGTCCTTGTATATTTCCCTGGTCACTTTCTCTTCCATTCATTTGCTATACATTTCAATAATACTTGCAACATTCTTACCATATCTGACTTATAATCCTTTTTACCATTACTTACCTCTGTACTGTTTCCTTCAACTTTTGTCATCTGCAATCTTACAACTGAACTTATCATTAAATTATACGCGTAACTAATTCCCCCTGGTTTACTGTACAATCAACTTATCTTGATTATGACCAATTTATTATCGTAGAAGATGCACATCTTGATGACGTAATTTCAACAAAGTGACTTACCTCTGTAATCCTAAAATCATCACCCTCTTTCTTTATCAACACCATTCTTCCGCTGAAATCAAGGGTTAGTACAAGGAATTTCATTTCCTATGACTTGGCTCTCCCGCACGATCTAAGATGAGAAAATAAGGTCAATCATTCCTAAATGCCTTGAAGCCTCCTGCTTATAAATGTGGCTAGCTTCACACCCACAAACAGGACTCTGCTAGACATGGCTTGCAAACAAACCTAGGACAAAACTGCTCTGATACCAATTTGTCACACCCCACCATTGGTAAGGCGTGATTGGCACCCGGCACCTTACAGAAACTAAGCGAACCAACTTATAACTTGTGTTCTCTATGTCTCAATTGACAAAGTAAGGCTAAGGCTAGATATAAACGTAATGTCATGTATAAATATATGTCCAATGGACCCACAACGCCAATATAACGACCGACAGAACATAAGCTATACACAGGAACTGTCTACAAAGCCTCTATGAACATGAATGAAGTATACAAGTCGGGACAGGGCCTCCGACATGCCCTGAACAAAAATCATACAAACATAAATACATCCAGACTCGGCAGTGCTCCAGGAAGAAGTGGAGCTTACAATTCAGAACTGGTACCTGAAGGCAGCCTACGATGAAAGATCCTCGTCTTATCTATATACACCTGCGGGCATGAACGCAGCGTCCACAAGAAGGGACGTCAGCATTAACGATATACTAAGTATGTAAGGCATGAGATCAACATGTACATAAAATCATGGAAGACATTTGAGACATGTCAAAAAATGTACAAGATAAATGAATCAATATGGCTATATCAAGAAAAGACATATATCTATAGAAATGCCATAACATAATCCACATCGTCACCTTTAAAACATCACCACATAGGCCAGTGCGTCACCCCTGTCAACTGTGCCTCTTATAGATGAACATCACATCATAGGCTACAACGTCATCCCCTGTCAATTGTGCCTTATATATATACATCACAACAAAGGTCACAGTGTCACCCCCTGTCAACTGTGCCTTATATATATACATCACAATAAAGGTCATAGCGTCACCCCCTGTCAACTGTGCCTTATATATATACACGCCAAGAATGAGAAAGAGTGCAATGCATAAGCAAAAATGAAATAACGGAACTCTGTAATGTCAAAAAATAGCTATATACATATATTATACTCATAGCATGCATGGGAGTTCAAATAAAAGCTACTACTTTAGCGGAGTGACGTAAGGTCGGTAACCTCCGATTTATATTTTGGAACAATAATCATATCCATGTCTCACCTCGAAGGAACAATTCATAAGGTGAGATCAACCACAATGAATAAAATCGAGAAAATCATGAAGTAGCTCAACATGCTCATATTCACATTGAAATAATAAGCTTGGAACTTTTAAACATAAAATGATCATCATCTTTATAATCATCATATGATCATTCTCATCTTTAACATCATGAGAAGATTTAAGAATCATGGACTTCTAGCTTTTGAAAACAAGGAGGTTATGGAAAAATTTATGGAATCATAACATAGGAATCATGCCTTTGAAAGAAAGGGACGAGCCTTAACATACCTTTTCGGTCGCCTTAGTCTAACTACTGCACACTTGTCTTTCCAAGCTCGTCGATGTATATTTAAGAGGATTCAACTATCGTTAGACTCATTGTTGTATACTTGTGCTATGTTTTCAAATCAAACTATTTTATATCCTGCCGAAAATGGGGCAGCAGCTCCCCTGTTTATGTGCCTAGCCCGAAATGTCAATTCAGCTAACAACAACAACAACAACAATATCAACATCAACAACATCATTTCCAACACCAATATGTGCCATAAAACAGTCCACACGTTGTTTCCCAACTTCCCTGACTAACCAACTTACTATACAATTATTTAACGACTTTATCTTCGTAAATAAGCATTAAATAATACAAAAAAAGAAGAAGAAAGATTCATACCTTTTTCCTGTCCAAACGATAATATATTCATGATTCCAACTTGAATCCACGCTAAAATCCACCACAGAACAATTCTAGAATCAGACCCATGCGTTATCTAGACCTAAACTACTACTCCGCTACTTGAAAATTGCTCACTTTTTGATTCCCTCACTCCCTCTTCTGATTATCTTGGCAAAATATGATGAAAAAGAGGGTTATTACCCTTTATATAGGGGTCAAAATCGGGTCGGGTCACTGTATTACTGTAGCATTACTATAGCACACACTTCTGCTTTGTTAGCCGAATTTGTAATGTCCATAATTCTCTACTCTGATATCCTATCGATGAGCGGTTTGTTGCGTTTGAAACTAGACTCGACGAAATTCATTTTAGGCTTTTGAAAAACGTTAAAACACTTCATATGCTAAGAGATATATTTCGCTTAAGTTGGACCAAAATCTTCACACGAAACTTTACCCATGCTTTCTCCAAAGTCGTACTACTCCATTTCTTCCACTCATGATTTCCTTATAAAACCTTCCGGTATACCTTATTATACATCCTTCACTCATTAAATATACTTAATAATACTTGCTCCTTATATTCCAAAGTGGTTTTACTTAACCCTAACTCGACGTACTTATGTTTCAAATTTGATAAGTGCTCTTCGAAGATACGAGGTGTAATAGATCCTTCGTAGGTGTTTACCGTTTAGAAAGAGCTTGCTATGATACCGATTGTTATAGGCTACGCATGCACCAAACATAATATATGGAGGGACCTGAATGAGTACCAGTTCCCTTATGCAATGCAGTAAGTACAGAAGGCAAGATTTTACCCTGGAAAACTCCTTGCTCAAGGAATAAAAACCATGACCTACCCAGTAGGATTTCAACTCCACTACACGAGCAACTTCATATTACAACCTATTGTAAGCTAGGAACTAACTCCCATAATCCCTCAACCCTTATAATAGTAACAACCTAGAACTAACTCTCGTAGTCCCTCAACCTTTGCAATACACCGATTGAAAACTCCTCCGCTTGACTAACTCTAGCCAAGGAAACTAATACACCTAGACTAACTCTAGCCTACTGTAGCACTCAAAGTTTTTGTGAATACATTCCTCCAACAAGTAACCTTTGAGAATTCAACTAATACAACTAAGTTAACTCTAGCCTAGTGTACCAATAACCAACTTGTGGAAGAACCCAAGTAGCTAGATTGTTAGCAATGGTCAGAAAGCCTACAATACGAGCCTTGGGAACTCTGTCTCGAACTAGTCATACCACGCTCTGAATAACCACCATTTAAAGCTAGCATAGCTGCATAAAAATGTCTACTGGGCTGAGGATGATGATAATCCCTCCCTGATTAACCTTGGCTCCTAAGAAAAGCACCACTATAGCTACCAATATAACATACCCTCTTGCCCTCATACTCCTTATGACCCTGACGTTGAATCATTTCTATATCCTTGGTGTCGTCCACCAAATCCCTAAACAATACCTCTTTGCAGAAATATAAGAAAGACCAAAATGAATCGGGATAGTCAACCCTCTGACAAACCTCCTTACCCGCTCCACCTACATAGAAGTATCATCATCACATGTCGAGCCAAGGTATGGAACCTCATCTTATACTTAGTAACTGATATGCCATCCTATCTCAAACCCTAAAACTAATCCTTCATGAGCTCTATGGTACTAAAAGGGACATATCTATCCAGAAACCTTTTAGAAAAATTGAGCCAAAGTAAGTAGAGGCTACTCGGCTTGTCTGCTGCTAATATAATCACTTCACCACTTCTTGGCATCATCGACCTTCTGAAATTCTGTGTAGTCGGCTTCGTGGGACTCAACTAATCCTAGGTTGTGTAACCTCCCATGATAGTTAATCATGAACTAGTAAGGATTCTCGTTTGACTTCCCAGTGAACTTAGGAGGCTCCATCCTCTTAAACGTATCAAACATCTTCTTGTCATCAGCAGGCATAGTACGCCTATTAGCCGGATGAGGAACCCCAAAAACAGCTGGCTGGGCTAGCTAGACATTGGAGTCTAAAACCCCAATGCAAGCATTTTTTTGAAGTCTGACCCCCGACTCTAGTCTATGAGCCAGCTGGGGTGACAGGAAAAAAGCCTGCTTGAGTCTTTCCCTTAAGAATTCTTAGCTTCCAAAACAATATAACTAGAAGCACTTGTGTAATAATAAAACCAGGTGGTGCCTGTGCTGGTCCATAATCATCCGCCAAAATTGGCTCATACCCCAAAACCACATCCAGTCAGGACATACTGGCTTATCACGGCCCTGAGTAGGTGTCGGTGCTCGGCCTCTAGCTTGTGCTGGCTCACTGGCCATATCCCTACCTTGCCCCTACCACGTGCCTCTTCTCCTCCTTGTGCGATCGACTTGGTAATGGGTACGGGTGCAGGTGTGGGAGTAGGCTCCTGATCTCCGACCTAGAAGAACGAGTCCTCACTATTTGTAAAATAATGAAATAATAAAGTTTAGAATTCAAATAGTTTCGAGTACACACGATCAAGAATGACAAGAATAAAAGTTTCACAAATTTCCTATAACTTCTCGAAGATAGTACCGGGCTCTTTGTACCCATCCACAAAATTTTACTAGCCATTTCTCTTGTACTCATGTTTACAAAAGAACCTAGGGGTTGATACCAAATAGTCACAACCCAAAAGTCTTAAAGTTGTGATGACACCTATTCCCAATCGATAGGTAAGCCAACTCAACCATTTATCAATTTAGTTAAGTAAAGTAAGCGGAAAGTGAAGAGAAAAGTTGAATATCCATAATACTAAGTCTTTATAATAATAATAATAATAATAATAATGCGAAAAAAAAAAAATTCTAAAATCCACCCAAGATTGATGTCACAAGTACAAGAGCCACTATGAATAGAAAGTACAAGTCTGACTCCGATAGTACACTGTCTGAATACAATAGGAAAGATAGAATTAAAAATAATAAAGGGAGAAGGATGTTGCTATATAGCTAGGAAGCACACCAAGATCTCCTAAATAATTTCAACTCAACCCATACAGCTCTGTGATGTCCACCTATGCTCGAAATCGAACTTGCACCACAAAAAAGGCAGCATGTATAGTCTGAGTATGGGAAATATGGGTACTCAATATATCTTATAGACCGACGATGAAAGAAGTAGTGACCAAGTAATTATCTAACTAGTTTCCTTAACTCGTAACCGAACCATTAACCAAGTATGAAATGTAAAAGTATCAATTAAGCCACATACTCAAATAATCAGATAATCAGAGAATTAGATTAAAAACCAATCAAGTAACCAATTAAGGAATGAGTAATGGAATACAGTGAAATGTCGTATGCTTAATATACTACATAGCTCAACGAGAATGTATGCGAGATGTGACCCATGGGGGACCTATTAGGATCTGTCAACTCATATACGTTTAAAGAATCCGATTATTAGAAAAAATTGTGTAAAAGGTAATGCAACAAAATATAAAATCAACACAAGAATTTTTACATGAAAAACTCCTTGCTAAAGGGAGTAAAAAACCACGACCTATCTTTTTATAGGGTTTTATCAAATTCTTTATTAAAACAGGAGCCCTTAAATAGGTTGCAATAACCTAGTAACATATTCAACGAACAATCCACCCAAATCACAAATTTTTAAACAAAAGTCTTACTAATGAACTCCTATTGCACAATACTTATAAACGTAAATAGATGGAACCACAACATAACCTGTCCTAGATAAATTTAAAAACTATATTGATAAATCTTGATCAGCTCGGGTTCTGTGTTGTCATCCAGTTGTTTCTTCTAAGACTAAGTGTTAAGTGTGCTTACTTAAGCCTCTCGTAGGAATGTTGTGATTTGTGGTTGTGCTTTTTCTCCTATGCTTATTCATGTAGCATTTATATAGAAGTAGTTGCAGCCTTCGATGATTGAATCCAAGAAGGTTTTGGTTTCATTAATTGTACTAGAAAACCAAATCTTGTTTGACTAGGATCCTTCTTTATTTACTGGTATGCGCGTCAGCTTCCTTTTCCTAATTCAATGCTAATTTCCATGTTGATCAACTTATGGTATTTGCAGAATATTACCATAACTTGAAATACAACTCTTTGTCAAATAGGAATAATTCAATATTCACGTCGGCATGAACTAGCTTCCTTTCTCCAATTGCGTAAGGATCAGTTCCTTTGCAGTTTCTCTGAATGTTGTGACTGCTTCACTAAGTCCTTTGGAGATCTACTTGGATGTCTAGTTCTTCAAATGAATTCCTCCTTTGATTGTCATTGGGTACATTGGTTTAAAATCACCAAAATTTCAATATTAATCCCATGATCATTACGCCAACAACTAGTTAAAAATTTATCCCTTATTGATGATGACAAACACATAGCAACTTGATATTCTTCATCAGAATTCTGTTCAACTTGCTTCATTCATCTTCACATCTGGATGAATATCTTCCCCCTTTGACATTGCTTCTATGTAGAAAATTTCCCTAGAACTTGTTCCATGTTGTTCTAACACTATACCTTTGTGTTGATATAACTACAGCTCATTACATGAGTTTTGTAAGCTCGCAGTAGTTCACTCTCAAGTTCAATAAGGTTTGTAAGCTCGTTGATTGGTGAGACTAAGTAAAAGGGTTTACTTAATCTTCTTGTAGGGACTAACCTTTAGTCCATTGCAACCTTATAGGTGGCTAGGCTATATAGAAACTGTAAGGATGATATATGTCCCCGAATGTGTTAAGGACCAAGTTCTTTATCTCATCACATTATTTTCCAGCCTTGTCTCTCAATTATTTTACTCCCTTATAACTCCTTATCTAACCTTAGCACTCCATTGTTTTCCTCCCTTATAACTCCTAATCCAGTGCCTTCTAATTGGACTATTATTTTATAAATAAGTAACAATTCCTTTACAAATACTTCCTAAGTTGCATTTATGTATATGTAAGCAACTTTCAATTTTTCATCTTGGACCATCTTAATTCTTTTATGGTCATGTATTGTCCGTGCCTGATATATCTGATGTTGTTGGCACTTGATCTGCATATGAACTGAAATCTTCCCCATTTTGACTTCATGGGAAACAATAAGTATGTACGAGATCTCTAACAACATAATTTGGTTAAAACCTTAAGAGCAACATTTATACGCACCACTTTAAGAAATAAGACCTCAACAAAAATATTGTTACATATCATTCCATACTGCTAGGAACGGTATGAATGTCAAGTTGGTATTTGGTAGGATTTGGGCTTGGTATAAACTGCGAGGGGATAGGGACCGGGTTCTTTTAGGTTCAATTTGTGTAGGTGAGTACATAATTTCTTTTGCTACTCTTTTGTTCAGTTTAGTTTCCCTTCCCAATCATCCTCGTCTTCTTTTTTCTTCATCACTGCTGACTTCATTTAAATTTAGCCTTTTTTTTCTTAAATTTTGCCGATTGAAAACATTCCTTTTGTTAATGCTTTTACCCCATAGACACTACTCTTATAATGTTTCTCCATGTTTAGTGTCTTCCTCTTCCTCTTCCAAGTTTACACTTCTATCCTTCTCACTAGGTCACGTCATGTGTGACTTTTGGAGTTTTCTATTAGTGATCATTTGATATAGGTTGAGGTGTCTACCAACCAATAGATATGGACTTGCAAACATGGGAGGGACTTTGTGAACTTGGTTTTTGGTATTGGGCAGCTTAAGTTTGTTTCTTTCTATAAGGATTCTCTCTGGCTGACTGGGATAGATTGCAGTATAGACGTATTTAAGCAACTTTCAGTTAGAAATAAGGTGCATACCTAACATTCATAAGAACCAGGTTCTTTGACCAATTTCCTCATTGTCTCCGTTGTCTGTGCGTGATTGTCCATGCCAAGAATGCATATGAAGCACTCTTCTTTTAATAGTTTGTTGGAGAAGACTACTGCAGTCAGTTCATCTTCGATTTCTTCTCCTTATTTGTTTCTCCAATGCAGGTTTGTATTATTTCCTACTTCTTGAACCTCTTTTCTTTTGGACCAGTATGAGATGAACCCAACAAGTACAAGGCCATTCACTAGGAGTCAAGCAAGAGAACTTCAAGAGTTGCAAGCCTTGTTCATGAAGAAGGAAGCCTTGGAGGTGTCACGACCCAACCCGATAAGCCGTGATGGGAGTCGGACCTCTAGCGACCAAACAACCCTAAATACTTATCTAGGACATACTGAACATCAAAGGCCCATAAATGTCACAAACTAATCTCATAAAAGGGAAACATCACAACTCTGTAGAATCTGCATATATATACGCAACATGTGGAAAAACAGTGCAAGCCAGCTAGGCTGCTACATATACTGTACACAAAAGAATAGAAGCTGACAAGGCTACATCATCTGACTACTACATATAACTGTCTATATACCTCTACTGGAATAAAAGCTGTAGAAAGGACGGGCCAGGGCCCCGTAATACCCATATGCATACACATCTCAAAAGGGGCATACTAAAACTGATTGTAGCTCCGGATCGAATGGAGCGTACTGACCACTGCTAGATCTAGAGGTCCTTCTGAGCTGGACCACCTGTCTGTCTCCCTGTACCTGCGGGCATAAACGCAGCCCCCCGAGCAACGGGGAGTCAGTACGGATAATGTACCGATTATGTAAGGCATAAGAGAAACAATATATATATGTATATATATATATATATATATATATATATATATATATATATATATGTATATATATATATATGCACATGAGAATCATGGATACGATCTGAAGTCATAAGTTGAAATGACTGACTGCATGTACTTGTATGAACTAGTATCTGCCTAAATCTGCATAAATCTGTGTACCTGATAATGCCTCTGTGGGCACAAAATATGCATGCTCATACCTATCAATGATGACGTGCATCTATGTGAGTGCGTATGTAACGCCTTATGTATGTGTGTATATAACGCCTGATGTATGTGCGTATATAATACCTGTAAGCCTCTATGGAATCTCGTCATATCATATTGGCTCCTCTGTGGCCATAATCAATATCATCATCATAGTAGTAATGCGTATATAACGCCTCCTAGTCACGGGTCATTGTACATAAATATATAATGAATGTAATACATGGATAAACTGTATAAACATGACTGGCTACATAAGACTGGACCCATGAACAGAAGGATCACTCATAAGTGGGGTACATGAACATCAAAGACTGAAGCACTCCTAATACTTCTAAGAGTAGAGTAATATGAAATCTCGCTTACTCACTTGTTGGATCATATCATAGGATCATGCCAAAAGAAGGAAAGGTTAGTCTTATCATACCTTGAAGTATACGTAATCACCCAACTTCAACCTCTTGAACTTGCAAGTCTACAATAGGGCGTAATTAGGCTACTTAATTCTCTTACTAGCCATCCTTAAATGCGTATAAAGCTCAACGAACTATAAACAATAATTTCCTTGTAAGCTTACAACTCTCCAACTTCTCATTCGATCCCATATCAACTACAATACTCACATCAACAATGACAACACACACACATATATATATATATATATCAAATATACGTAAACCCGTTTCCAATCATCTCCTAAAACAACCCTATATCACTACATTGCACTTCATCAACTTAACAGCAAGGTATGTAAATGATTTCTACCCTTATATTTAAGTTGGTTATCAAGAGTTTAGTGATGTTAACATCACTAAACTCTTGATAACCAACTTAAATATAAGGGTAGAAATCATTTACATACCTTGAGGGGTCAAGAATCCCAAGAATCACTTCAACTTCAACTCCCTAAACACCACAACTTGAAGAAACCCTAGAAGCAACCTTCTTCTTCACCATCTCGGTTTTACGGGGTCCGGATCTTGTCAAATCTTCACTAATATGATGGAAAATATCGGGAGAGAATATATTAGGGTTTTATAATTTTTGGAAGGAGGAAAATATGAAATAGGGTCGTGGACAACCTATTTATACTTGGAAGCCAAAAAGGCTATAGCGGTCCAGTTCGACGAGCGGGTCGACGGCCCGTCGAAGCGTCGACGGTCCATCGACTTGCCCGTCGACCTGCGCCTGCAGATATATGGCTACGAGATCCCATCAATGCCGCACGTGGATGGTCCGTCGAATATGTCGACGACCCGTCGATGATGACTGGTGTCCTGCAGGTTTTTCTGGTTCAGTTCCGATCGTGTCGACTCGATTCGCTCAACTATTAACTCTATAGATTGCGGGGAATATATGCTGGTACCCTTGTACTCGGGGTAAAACATTTTCTACCTCCTAATTCGAGCTCGGGTCTCTATTCCAAGGGCATAGCCGACTAGGAAATCATAAGTTCTACCATTACGAACATGAGGGGTGTAATATTCTCTCCCCCATAGGAACATTCATCCTCGAATGTTCGAACAATCCTGGGTTATAAATATTTCGGCAGAGTTTCTCCTATACTTATACCAATCCACCCTGCACGGAACAACCCAAAATAAGGCCACCCCGGGCCACATACTATAATACACAATACTATGGCCTCACACGACCAATCGCGATAACTGAAACGACATAATACCTGGGGGCGATAATTCCTCAAACTGAACCTCCTGTACTGCTGGGAACAAATTCGGGTACTCAGTCTTCATTGCCGCTTCCACTTCCCAAGTCACTTTCTCAACCTTCTTATTGCTCTACAAGACATTAACCGAAGCTACATCCTTAGTCCGTAACCGATAGACCTGTCTGTCCAATATAGCCACTGGAACTTCCTCGTATGATAACTACTCGGTCACCTGGATGTCATTCATTGGTATCACTCTTGAAGGATCTCTGATACACTTACGAAGAATTGATACATGAAATACTGGATGTACTGATTCTAACTCAGAAGGCAATTCTAGTTTATATGCCACTGTACCCACTATACGAATGATCTTATATGGCCCAATATATCGAGGGCTCAACTTACCCTTCTTACCAAACCTCATCACTCCCTTCATAGGCAAAACATTCAGGAACACCCAGTCGCCTATCTTGAACTCTAGCTTACGTCGCCGATTATCCGCATTGGGTTTTTGTCAGCTCTCTGCTATTAGCAACCTCTCTCTAATCACTTTCACCTTATCAACTGCTTGCTGAATTAAGTCTGGGCCTAGTAACTGATTCTCCCTGACATTGAACCACCCTATGGGCGATCTGCATCTCCGCCCATATAAGGCCTTATAAGGAGCCATCTGAATACTACAATGATAACTGTTGTTGTACGCAAACTCAATAAGAGGCAAATGACCATCCCAACTGCCTTGGAAGTCAAGTACACAAGCTCTAAGCATATCCTCAAGGGTCTGTATAGTACGCTCTGCTTGTCCATTTTTCTGGGGGTGAAACACCGTACTAAGACTCACCTGAGTCCCCAATCCCTGCTAAAAAGACTTCAAGAATTTAGCGGCAAACTGTTCTTCCCTATCTGAAATAATGGCTGAAGGAACACCATGGAGTCGTACAATCTCCTTAAGATAAATCCTTGCATAATCCTCGGCTGCATAAGTAGTTCTGACAGGCAGAAAATGAGTTGACTTTGTGAGTCTATCAACTATGACCCATATCGAATCACACTTCCGCTGAATACGGGGCAACCCTGTAATGAAGCCCATATTAATTAACTCCCACTTCCATGTCGGAATCTCCATAACCTGCAATAGACCTCCAGGCTTCTGGTGCTCTATTTTCACCTGCTGACAATTTGAACACTGAGCGACAAATTCTACTATATCTCTTTTCATACTATCCCACCCATAAACTTCCTTGAGATCATGGTACATCTTTGTTGAGCCTGGATGAATAGAATAGCGGGAGTAATGTGCCTCTCCCATAACGTGCTGACGGAGTCCTGCAACACTAGGGACACGTAATCTACCTCGATATCTGAGTATTCCATCACCTGTGATCACAAAGGGTGTTTTTTTATTTCTGAGGGGTTGTATCTCGGTAATCAAATAGAACCAGATCCTCATACTGACGCTCCTTTATCTCTACTACAAGGATGATATCGCTGTATCTTCAACAGTAATTCCTGCATCACCTGAATCTAGCAATAGAACTCCGAGGCTAGCCAATCGATGAATCTCACGGACCATTTCTCTTCTCTCTGGCGATACATGAGACAAGCTACCCATAGATTTACGACTGAGGGCATCGACTACTACATTAGCCTTCCCAGGATGATACAGAATATCCACATCATAATCTTTTAACCTCTCCAACCATCGCCTCTGACGCAAGTTCAAATCCTTCTACTTAAAGATGTATTGGAGGCTCTTATGATTAGTATAGATATCAACATGGACACTGTTACACCCCGTATCTTCGAAGAAACACTTATCAAATTTTAAACATAAGTACGTTGAGTTATGGTTAAGTAAAACCACTTTGGAATATAAGGAGCAAGAATTATTAAGTATATTTAATGAGGAAGGATGTATATAAGGTATACCAGAAGGTTTTATAAGGAAATGAGTGGAAGAAATGGAGTAGTACGACTTTGGAAAAAGGATGGGTAATGTTTTGTGTGAAACTTTTGGTCCAACTTGGTAGATGAATATCTCTTAGCATATGAAGTGTTCTAAGGTAAAATAAAAGCCTAAAATGAAGTTCGTCGAGTCTAGTTTCCAAAGCAACAAACCGATTCTCGATAGGACATCGGAGTAGAGAATTACGGACGTTACAAGTTTTGCTGACAGAGCAGAAACGCGTGCTACAGTACCGCTACAGTACCGACTTGCTACAGTACTGCTACAATATACTGCTACACTGAACCCGACCCGAATTTGACTCTTATATAAAGGGTAATAACCCCCGTTTTTCATCTGATTTTCCCAGAAAATTCTAGAAATTTAAAGAGAGAGAGAGAGGGAATAAAAAAGTGAGCAATTTTCAAGTAGCGGAGTAGTGGTTTAGGTCCGAGCAACGCATGGTTGTGATTGTAGTATTTTTTTGTGGTGGATTTTAGCGTGGATATTGAGGATATTGCTGTCTTAACAAGAAAAAAGGTATGAATCTTTCTCTTTTGGTATTATTTAAGGTTTATTCTCGGAGACAAAGTCGTTAAATAATTGTGTAGTAAGTTGGTTAGTTATTGAAGTTGCAAAACAGCGTGTGGGATGTTTTATGGTACATATTTGTGTTGGAAATGATATTATTGATTTTGGTATTGATGTTGTTGTTGGTTGGTTTCTGAATTACGATTCTGGGCTAGGCATATAAACAGAGGAGATGCTGCCGAAATTTTGGCAGATTTTAGGAAGAATTATTTGAAGGCTTAGGATAAGTATATGATAATGGGACTAATCATAGTATGAATGGTATTATATGTAGACTTGCGGGCTCGGACGGATAACCATAGGTAGTTGGTGGCTGAACAGGTATGATAAGGCTCGTCCCTTTCTTTCAAAGGCATGATTCCTATGGTATGATTTCATATATGTTTCCGTAACCTTCTTGTTTTCAAAAACTAAAAGTCCATGGTTTTTAAAACATTTGATGATGTCAAGGATAGGAATGATTTTATGATGATGACTCTACTTCTACAGGCACCAAAGTGTATGTAAAGTTACCCTTTATTTCTTTATGGCATGAATTACATAAACTGAGCGAACAACGAACATATATGACTACAAGGAACTCTAGTTCTCAATAGTGCTTGACATGATAGTTCTCTTTAATTCTCAAGTGTTGGTTCATTCTGTTTATTCTATTGAGTCTCAGATGATGACCTAGTTTTCATATGGTTGCTCATGATATTCTACTCGTGCATACCGTTAATATATCATTCACCGAGTCTCGGGCCAGGTACGTAATCGTGCACAGTTTCATTGCATTGTTCACCGAGTCCCTCACTAGAGGGCCGAGTATGTATATTATATATTTCACCGAGTCCCATAATGGGCCGGGTACGGTATATGACTATTTCACCGAGTCCCTCACTAGAGGGCCGGGTACGTATATGATTTCACCAAGTCCCTCACTAGAGGGCCGGGTACGATATATATATGATGATTTCACCGAGTCCCTCACTAGAGGGCCGGGTACGGTATATTATAAATATGCATGACTCTCATCTCATAAGGCACAGATGCATTAGTATTCTTGATTATCATACTTGTCTCCTGTCATCTTCTACTCAGACATGATCTTCATTGTTGTACTTCATGCTTTACATACTAAGTACATTTTTCGTACTGACCCCCTTTCTTCGGGGGCTGCGTTTCATGCCCGCAGGTACAGACACTCAGTTTGGTGATGCTTCGGCTTAGGACTTCTACTCAGCTGCTTGGAGAGCTCCATTTTTCCGGAGCTTGAGTTATTTTGGTACAGACCATTTTGACGTAGACTTTGTTACACTCTTAGAGGTCTGTAGTCATATGTGGGTTGTGTATATACGGTTTGGTCAGCTATATCGATGTAGTTCGTCTTGGACGTCCCCGTGTATAGCGGCAGCCTTGTCGGCTTGCATATTTGTTATGTTTTGGTTAACTGTGACTTCTCAGCAGACAGGTTCTTTCTGATATATGATATGATGAGTTCACAGCATACTTTTACAGAGTGCCACATTGTTTTCAGTTTCAGTCTGATTATATCTAGCGGGTCGTATACGGGTGCCCAGCTCGGGCACTAGTCATGGCCCATCGGTTTGGGTCGTGACAAAAATGGTATCAGAGTAGTTCATCCTCGGAGTGTCTATAGACCGTGTCTAGTAGAGTCTTGTTTATCGGTGTGTTGTACACCACATCTATAAACAGGAAGCTACGGGACATTTAGGATCTCACCTTTCTTTCTGATCATAGATCGTGCAGTAGAGACAATGATAGGAAAGCTCGTTCTTGGTATGATTTTTGTTAAATTGTATGATTGTATTGGAGAAGCGGACAAGTTCAGTTAATGGGAGCGTAAGTGAGGCTCCGAAGGGGGACATGAGACCCGTATCGCCCGTCGACTCAGGATCGAGGATGTCAAGAGGTATAAGAAAGAGCATCAGTTATTCCATTGAGGCGGACCCATCGGATGATGTGGCTCCAGTAGGAGGAGACCCGACTGAGAAATCATATGACAAAGACCCATTTAAGGGTCACGAGACTCCTATGGATGAAGACGTAATTGAGGAAGTACAAAGTTGTCACATCTAGATTTTCCTTACGTTTCAGCATTATGTTAGGCGAGGCTAGTAGACGGTGGGAAGATAAGGATGAAGAGCACACTTCACTCTATAGCCTACCAGATCAGGATAAGGATCGATCGGCTATAGGTATACGTGTTCTTATTGGAACTTCCTATGTGCGTATGTATTTACTTCAGGGTAATACTAAATAGTGATGAGTGAAAATCCTAAAGGGGATCAGTGACTTAAGTATTTGGAAGTAACTGCGATCAAGATGCCTTCGCCGCCATTGGGAATCTTGAAAGCTAACATGAAAAGTAGTCATACATGAAGATTGAAGGTGATTATTGAGGATTTCAAAGGCCAAAATAACATTTGCTTAGTCGGACGAGTAAGAGTTCCTTTCTGAGGGAGATGCATTACGAGAATGTTTTGGAATCTGTTAAAACTTCAACTTGCTTTAGGTTATGTGAGGAAGGTCACGCAGTAATGTGTATGCGATTATACCAGCACTAACGCACCGCATCCCATTAGCACTCCAAGTTTTATACCCCGTATTTTTATACGTCGAGTTATTCGCAAGAGAATCGACTCGAGTTAAAGACGGGATCATTCTCGGACACGGAATAGAAATCCTTTAATTTTCAAATTTTAAATTAGAATATAAATTGTTTATAAATTTTATTTAGTGTAAAAAAAATATTATTGGAGATTAGAACTAAATTAATTGTGATTATATTATTAAGTAGGAATTATTAAATTAATTAAAGTTAATTACAAAGGTGGGCCCTACCCGATTTTTAATTAAAACAAAAACGAATCATAAACTAGTGACACATAAGGGGGGGGGGGGGGTACGTGTAGGGCCTAGGAAAGGCATATATATATATATATATATATATATATTGTCAATATGACTCTTAAGTCATTGTATTCAACATTTGAAAAACAAGAACAAAAAAAAAAAGATAAAGACTTTGAAGCTCTCGGCCATGGAGAATTTCAGCCGAGAGAGTGCTTGAGGAAAAGAAGAATTGGAAGTGTAAAATTGTTGTAACATCCAAGTGATTAACAAGGTTAAGGAGCCAAGTTTATTAAGGTAAGATTTAAACTTTTTTATACCCCTTTTGGAGGTAGTTTAGACTTGTATAATTGATAGATGTGTGTTGAATATGAAGGGTTCTATATATTGATGTTGAGCCGTGTAGTAATGTTATGTTGAGTAAGGATGGTGAATTGATTTTAAAGTTGCATTGTGGTTGTTGTGATCATAGAGTTTGTAGTAAAAGAATGAAAGAATTAGATAGTTAAGGTTAAAATTGGGTTGTTATGAACATGTTGTTATCCTTGTCAAGTTGAAAGGATTTGAGATGTGATTATGTCCATATGTTGTTGTTGGTGTTTCTGTGTTAACAGGAGAGTAATTGGAAATTCGGGATAGGCGAATATATAGGGGAAGTGCTGCCCGATTTTCATTAAGTCTTTAACTAATAGAAGAACCCTAAACGAGAATGTATAAGCTAAGGAATAAGTTCTATCGGGAATGGGCTACAGATTTCACGAACTAGAAAGTATAGTTCCTAACGATAACGTTACTCTTATATTAAATAGGCTAAAAGAGCGACGAGGCGAACGGATTCACGAATAGTCGCTAACAGGTATGTAAAGCTGTCCCTTCCTTCTTTTGGCATGTCTTAGATTTAAGTGATGAATGATATGAAATTTGGGGTAATTCCATTCATAAGCTTTGAGTAATATTTATGATTCTTATTCACTTCTTGATATTACAATTCTCAAGTGATTGAGCCACCCTCTTCAGTTTTCTGTACGTTGGATAATAGCCGATATATATCCGTTCCTATTCTTAGGAACTCTATGATAACTAGTGATTGGACTTCTATAAGGTGTTTCATACTATAGTGACATATGACTATGATCCTTAAGGCTTTGTGATATACTTATGATAACGTTCAAGGGATGTTTGATATGTTCTGTGTGACATTCGAAAGGTATTTGATACGACTATTGTTTTGATTTTCAAATGGTAATTCATGTTGATTATTCTACCGAGTCTTTGAAAATGTTTTAAATTGCATATAGTTTCTCACTACTCTGCTCGTGCATACCTCAATATGTTTTTCACTGAGTCCCGGGCCAGGATATGTTATCGTGCACAGTTTCACTGCATTGTTCACCGAGTCCCTCATTAGAGGGTCGGGTACGGTATATATATATTATGGTGTTATGCTGTGTTACGGTGTTATGCTGTGTTATGGAGTTATGCTGTGTTACAGAGTTATGCGGTGTTATGGAGTTATGCTGTGTTCTGGAGTATTATGTGTTATGGCGCCAAAGACGGGGTGGCGACCATGTTCACCAAGTCCCATATGGGCCGGATATGATACATGATATTGACATGTATGATTTATGTTTCAAAGACAAGCATTTTGGTATTGTGGTTATTGTACTCGTTTTCTGTACCTCTTATTTCAGTTATGATCCTGTTTACTGTATTTCATGCTTTACATGCTCAGTACTTATTCCGTACTGACCCCCTTTCTTCGGAGGGCTGTGTTTCATGCCCGCAGGTGCAGATACTCGCGTTGGTGATCCGCCAGCTTAGGATTCCCTTCCCGCTATCTTGGATAGCTTCGTTATTTCGGAGACTAGATTGTGATACAGACCCTTTTTGATGTATATATGTGTATGTTGTCTAGGGGTACGACGGGGCCCTGTCCCGTCATATTTCACTGTTGAAACTTTTAGAGGTTTGTAGACATGTATGTGGGTTGTATTCAGATGTGATCAGTTGTGTCTATATGACATTATGGATGTTCTGTCGCTGTAGCAACCTTGTCGGCTTGCATATATTGTCGTATTGTTGTAGCAGCCTTGTCGGCTTGCTTGTATTATCGTTTCGTAGTGGCAGTCTTGTCGGCTTGCGTAATATTTTGATGTGTAGTGGCAGCCTTATCGACTTGTGTATGTCAATACGATGTGATGTAGTTAGAAGAGGGCCTATAGTATCGGTCCGATAATGTTGACAGGTACGTATGGGTGTCCAGTTCGGGCACTAGTCATGGCCCACGGGGTTGGGTCGTGAGACCAAGGTTAAGCGTGCTGGGGTCAGAGAAATACTAAGATGGGTGACCCCTTGGGAAGTATATTAAGTGTCCTACAAATTCAGACATAATAGACATATGAGAAGCTAGAGTAGCCTAACGGAAATTAGAGTATGCGGAGTGGTTAGAAACCATAAAAGGTCGCGAAGGATGAGGTGGACTAGACCGGGAAAGAGAAAAAAAAAAGTGCATCACAGCTCTAGAATTAGGATGAGTTCGAATAGTATTGGGAAGTACTTTGTAAGCGAGGCGTTAGTATATATATATATATATATATATATATATATATATATATATATATATATATATATATATATATATATATATATATATATATGTATGTATGTATGTGTATGACATCCCATATGTGGCGGCGCCAACCGGTATATGTGTCCGCGCCAACCGGTATGTGTGTCCCAGCAACCGACGTTGCGGTATACTGAAGGCATCAATCGAACAGGGTAGTGAAGTTCAAGTGATAGATGTCACAAGGTAAGTTGATGATATTGTCACCACAGGCTAGAGTTGGAAAGTCCTAATGCAACAACATCAGGGAAAGGAAGAAAGTAAATATATAGAAAGTAAAGAGATTAGAATGCCTTGAGAAAAAAAAAGTGTAAGAAACGAGGGTAAGTGAAGCTTCCAAGAGGGACGACGGGTAAGGCAAGGGACTATTTGGATAAAATTCGAAGGTAGGCATGCGAAAGGGATAAAGTATGGTAGTGTCAAACAAAAGATGAGTGTGTGGGGTCAGAAAACACACTTCGATAAGTGGGACTAAAGGATAGTAATCAAAAATAGGGATGTGAAGTAAGAGAGAGAATGATCAGGCCTTGCAACAATACTAAGAGATTTCCAGCTCTCGAGAGGTGTCTAAAGGGATAAATGTGTATCTTACTGACACGGTTGCCTCGGAAACAGAGAAACGTTCCTAAAAGATGATTTAAGAATAGAACGGATTTGCACGTTTAAAGGAATATTTTACGAACGTTAGGGTCGATACTATAAAATAATAAGTTCATCCTCGGAGTGTCTATATACCGTGTCTAGTAGAGTCTTGTTTATCGGTGTGTTGTGCACCACATCTATAGACAGGAAGCTACAGGACATTTAGGATGTCATCTTTTCTTCTTATCCTAGATCGTGTGATAGAGCTGTATTATCAGGATAATCCCTTTCTAACAGACTATTATGTTTACAGATATGCCTCCAAAGAAAGCGACAGCTGCCCAGAAGGGCAAATCGGTAGCAGGGGATACTAGCCAGACTCGGAGAGTTACTAGGGCCCGTGCCCAGATTATGCCCGAGGTTGTGCTCCAATCCGCGAGTTCTGCTACACCGCCCCTTCCAGAGGAACCTAGGGTAGCGACAGCTCCGGGTCAGGGGGCGGCACCACCGCCAGTTCCTAAGGTCCCAGCACCTGAGCCTCCAGCTCCTCAGCCAGGGGCGGAGGATAGAGCCATGAGAGATGCAGTTCAGTTGCTTACTAGATTGGTGGCAGGGCAGGTTCGCAGGCATGGACTAGGGGTTGACCAGACGAATAGATATGACAATTTGAGAGCCCGTGACTTCCTAAGTTGTAATCCTCCAGAGTTTTTCCGGTCGAAGCCTGAGGATGACCCGCAGGAGTTCGTTCGGCAGATACAGCGTACGTTGCAGCTAATTAAGGCTTCTGAGACTGAGTCTATTGAGTTAACTTCGTACCGTTTGCGGGATGTAGCTGTCAATTGGTATGAGTCGTGGGAGTTATCTAGGGGCGAGGATGCTCCTCCAGCAGTATGGGATGAGTTTGTGGAGGCCTTCCTTGGCCACTTTCTGCCTCCAAAGATGCGGCGAGCTAGAGTTGATAGATTCCTACAGTTGAGACAGAGGGGCAGGAGTGTTCAAGAGTATAGTCTAGTGTTTGACTCATTGGCTAGACATGCACCCACTATTGTAGCTGATATGACCGATAGAATGCATCGATATGTGGTGGGGTTGGATGGTTATTTGGTCGATAGCTGTATGGTAATGGCTTCCCAGCCAGGGATGGATATTGCTCGGGTACAGGCGTATACACAGGGGGTAGAGGATCGACACAGAAGGCGTCAGCCCGACAGAGATCACGATAGGGGCCAGCACAAGAGAGCTAGATCGGCTGGTTATTCCGGTGAGTTTCGAGGGCGGCAGCCTCAGCAGTATCATAGATATCCTCCTCAGCCAGCCCGAAGTGCACCCCCACAGTTCATGGGTAGGAGATTCGATAGTACAGGATACTCAGGAGCTGGTCAGAGCTCAAAGGCTTCGGGTTTGCAGGTGAACAGAGGTTCCATTCAGTCGAGGCCACCTTTGCCTCGGTGTTCTCGATGTGGGAGGCATCATTTTGGGGAGTGTTATCGTGCTACGGGTGCTTGTTTTTCTTGCAGCCGTCAGGGCCATATTATGAGGGAATGTCCACTCGGGGGTAGTCCAGGTGGTGCAACTCAGCCTACTGGGTTTGTTGCTGGTTCATCTTCTTCTGTAGCGATGCGCCCTGTGGGGCAAGGTTTTCAGGTACCAGCAGGCCGTGGTAGAGGTCGTGGAGGAGCTTCCAGTTCTAGCGGTCCTTCGAGCCGTATATATGCTTTGGCTAGCAGACATGATCAAGAGGCGTCACCAAACGTGGTTACAGGTATACTATCGATTTTCTCCCGAGATGTATATGCATTGATAGACCCAGGCTCCACCTTATCGTATATTTCTCCCCTTGTTGCTAGTAGAATTGGGATAAAACCTGAACCGATAAAACCATTTGAGGTAGCTACACCGGTAGGAGATTCTGTTATAACAAGGCAAGTATATAGAGATTGTTCGGTAATTATAGTTAGCCGTTGCACCAAAGCAGATCTGATAGAGTTGGGTATGACTGAATTCGATGTTATTATGGGTATACATTGGCTAGCTTCTTGTTATGCCAATGTTGATTGTCGGGGAAAGGTAGTTCATTTCCAATTTCCAGGAGAGCCAATTATAGAGTGGATAGGAAAAACAGCATCGCCGAGGGGTAAGTTTATTTCATACCTCAAGGCAAGGAAGATGGTTAGAAAGGGGTATATATATCATCTGGTTTGAGTGCATGACCTGAAGGCAGAAGCACCAACTCTTCAGTCAGTGCCGGTAGTTAGCGAATTTCCAGATGTGTTCCCAGACGAACTTCCAGGTCTTCCTCTTTAGCGTGAGATAGAGTTCACTATAGACGTGGTGCCAGACACTCAGCCCATATCTATTCCTCCTTACAGAATGGCACCTGCCGAACTGAAAGAATTGAAGGAGCAACTGAAAGATTTATTAGAAATGGGCTTTATCAGGCCCAGTATCTCACCTTGGGGAGCACCGGTACTGTTCGTGAGGAAGAAGGATGGGTCGCTGCAAATGTGTATCGATTATAGGCAGCTGAAAAAGGTGACAATAAAGAATAGATATCCCCTCCCCAGAATTGATAATCCATTTGACAGTTGCAGGGTGTTAAGTGTTTCTCCAGGATAGACTTACGGTCAGGCTACCACCAGGTGCGAGTGAGGGAGGCAGATATTCCTAAGACTGCATTCAGGACTCGATACAGGCATTATGAGTTTAGCGTGATGTCCTTTGGGTTGACCAATGCTCCAGCAGTATTTATGGATTTGATGAACCGAGTGTTCAAGCCATTCCTTGACCTGTTCGTGATTGTATTTATTGATGATATTCTGGTCTATTCACGATCAGAGGAGGAGCATGCAGATCATTTGAGGACGGTACTTAGGGTGCTCCAGCACCAGAAATTGTATGCTAAGTTCTCCAAATGTGAATTCTAGTTAACTGCGGTAGCATTCTTGGGGCATATTGTCGGAGTTGATGGCATTCGGGTAGACTCACAGAAGATTGAGGCGGTGAAGACTTGGCCGAGACTTACGACGCCTACCGAGGTACGTAGTTTTCTGGGGATAGCAGGGTATTACAAGAGGTTCGTGGAGAAGTTTGCCGCAATTTCAGCGCCTTTGACAAGGCTGACACAGAAGGCAGCTAAGTTTCAGCGGACCGACGCTTGTGAGCGAAGCTTTCAGTTATTGAAGGAGCAATTGACTACGGCTCCGGTTCTAACGCTTTTTAAGGGGCCAGATGGCTATGTTATCTATTGTGATGCCTCAGGCGTCGGGTTAGGTTGTGTGTTGATGCAGCATGGCAAAGTTATAGCCTATGCCTCCCGACAGCTCAGAAAGCACGAAAGAAATTATCCCACTCACGATTTGGAGTTAGCAGCGGTGATTCATGACTTGAAGATATAGAGACATTATTTATATGGTGTGCATGTTGATATTTATACAGATCATAAGAGTCTCCAATACATCTTTAAGCAGAAGGAGCTGAATTTGCGGCAGAGGCGGTGGCTAGAGTTGCTGAAAGACTATGATGTTGACATTCTATACCACCCAGGGAAAGCAAATGTTGTAGCAGATGCACTCAGCCGTAAATCTATGGGTAGTTTGGCAGATGTACAACCAGAACAGAAACAGATAGTCCGTGAGATTTGCCAGTTAGCTAATCTTGGAGTCCGTTTGGCTGATTCTGATAACGACAAGGTTTCTGTTCGAGGAGTTGCTGAGTCCTCTATCATATAAGAGATAAAGAGATAGCAGTACGAGGACCCTATTCTTGTACATCATAGAGATTCAGCTCTTCAAAAAGAAGAGACCCCATTTGAGATTGCACCTGACGGAGTGCTACGATACAAAGGTAGATTATGTGTACCTGAGGTTGCAGGGTTACGACAACAGTGTTATGTCTCGTGTTTTCGCATATTTGGAAATCGAGAAAAATGAATAAGACTTGTGTGTTATAAGGAAATATTTTGATTCTAGATAATATGACTATGTTGGTTGCGAAATTATTGGTGTAAATACATTGGGAAAGGCCGAGGGTAAATTTGAAATTTCGGAAATTAGTTTCGGGAATTACAAAATGGGATTATAATGAATTGGGCCAAGGAAAATTGAACAAAAATTTAGGCCCAAAGAGGTGGGGTGGCCGGCCACTAGGCTTGGTCCAACCCCTCTTTTAAAAGTCATGTGTTATGCACATGACCTTTATGTGGATATATATCAATGAATTCATTTGGAATTATCAAGAAAAAAAATCATAACTCAACTTTGAGCACAAAAGCTCACTTGGCCGAACCTCACTTTGCCAACCAAAAAAAAATTCTCCAAGCCTTGATTTTGATCCAAAAGTTTTGTTCTTTCCATAATTGTAGAGTACTCAAGACACTCTTCAACGGGGTACAATTAGTTTGGTGAAAGGAGCACGTTCGCGGCAAGTCGGAAATTCAAGAAAAGGTAACAATTTTGCTATTTTAATGTTATGGAATTGGTATGAATGTGTTAAGGATTGAGAATAGACGAGAATTTCGTAGTATTGATGTGTGAATAAAACCGTGGGTGTGTGTATATATGTTGTTGTGGCCGTGACTTATATGGTTTGGAAAGGAAGGCGAATCGAATTCTATTTAGTTCGTTAGTTGCGTCGTTGTGACCTTTATAACGTAAATGAATGTTTAACGAATTGAGTTGGTGTTGAAAATGATTGCGGATTATTATGGGAAAGTATATAATTTCGGTATATTTGTGTATATCGTTGTATAATTATGATATTAAGGCTTTTAATGTGATTTATGGTTGTTGTTAATGAATTTGGAATGAAACAATGCGAGTTAGTACGTTCGTCGTAAGTGTTGATGTTTTGGATGAAATATGGAATGTAAGGAACTTCTTGAAATTATGTATAGTGTGTGGAATATAATTGGGATGTGTTTGAATGACCTTGAATGGGTGAATGAATACAATAAGGTGAACATTAGTTTGGTATTGTGAAGTTTGAATGAAAGTTGTCAACTTATATAGTAAGGAAGAATATTGAAGTTAAAGTGCTTTAGTTGTGGTTTGTGTTGTTTGTGATGTTTGGGTTGTTGTTGATGTATTTTGAGCCGAGCTAAGTCTCGGGGGTGTTAGATATATAGGGGAAATGCTGCCGAAATTTCGGTAGGCAAAAAATGAAGTTAATGGGATTTTTAAGCTTAAGAATCTCTAATAGGTAACTTTGACCATTTGCAGATTCTAGACGAATCGGGATTTGAGTTTGGGGTGAGCATAAGACGTTTATAAGGTATGTAAAGCTTCCCACTTCTTCTTTTGGCATGTCTTAGTATGTTAGGTTGATATCGGAACCCCGGGAGCATTTCCGCTCCTCAAAATCCGATCTATAGAATGGCTACTATTCATTCAATTCAATTGAAGCCTAATGTTCCTATTTTGGCTAGAAAGCAATCAAACGTCTGAAACTTATGAAAATGCAATCGGATTGCTTTGAAATCTTTATGTATGATCCTATAGACCCGAAATGCTCATAAATTATGTTTTCCACCTCGACTTGACCCGAGGTGGGCCCGCTAACCCCGAGATGCCTTATTTGTCCTACTAGGCTCTTTTTTTTTTGATAAGCTTTGATAAAGAATCTTCGAATTTGGAATTTATCTTTTATGAAATAATGTTTTGAACACCATGAGATACTAAGTTATGTTTTGAGCCATATGTACCACTTTGGAAATATTTTGTGAAATAGACTTTCGTACTAATTAATTATTTGACTATTTTGGTTAATGAATTGACTTATGAAGTAATCAAGTTTTGAAAGGCTATTTTGATATACAAATTGCATTGTTTGCTCACGACTCCGCTCGTGCCTTATTATGACTTCGTTCACCGGTTCCCGGGCCGGTTATGATTCGTGCGCTCTATGATGATTCGGCCGTATGCTGTGTTACGGTTCCCCGAGGCCTCGCCATAGGGTCGGGTTCCGTTTGGAGTTATGCTGTGATATGGCTGTGATGTGATACGCTCATATGTGTGTGTTCGGGGATGTACGGAGATTTGAACCTTCTGGTGTTATGCTGTGTGTGGCACCAGCGTCAGAGTGGTGACCACGTTCCTGAGCTTTGCATGATTTTGTTTGCATTATGTATATATGATTTTGATAAACATTTTGATATACTGTTCGGCATTTCTCTCTTTGGTATTCTGTTCGCTTTCAGTTGCGGCCTATATTTTTGTACTCCATGCTTTACCTACTCAGTACATCTTTCGTACTGACCCCCTTCCTTCGGGGGGGGGGGTGCGTTTCATGCCCGCAGGTGCAGACGCCGGTGATCCACCACTGTAGGCTTCACTTCTGCTATTTCAGAGTACTCCCTTGATTCGGAGTCCACTTTTGGTATATATATCTTTCACCATGTATATATTTCTGCATATCTGACTATTTGGGTACGGCGGGGCCCTGTCCCGTCATATGATTCTGTCGGTTAGTTTAGAGGTCTGTGGACATGTTTGTGGGTTATGGTCTGTCTGTATGCTTATGTGTATATGCTGTTTGGGCGATTCCATACGCCGAGGCGGCCGGTCCGCATATGTTTGTGCATTGCTTTGATTAGCCTGTGTGGCCTCTGTTGGTGTTTGCTGTGTACAGGGTTATTCTGGTTAGTCCGAAAAACAAAGGAAACTCTGCCGAAATTTTTCTGGAAATTATCTGTATTTGGAATATAGCCTTGTCGGCTTCCGCTATATATTTGAATACGTTTGATAGATGGGTTTGGGTGCCCAGATCGGGCACTAGTCACGGCCTACGGGGTTGGGTCGTGACAAACAGGTTATGGGAGAGGCACACTATGCCCATTATTCTATTCATCCAGGGTCAATGAAGAGGTATCATAACCTCCGATGCTTGTATTGGTGGGATGGCATGAAGAAGGATATAGCAGTGTTTGTTGTTCAGTGTCCGAATTGTCAACAGCTTAAGATCGAGCACCAGAAGCCTGGGGGATTATTACAGGAGATGGAGATTCCAACCTGGAAATAAGAGGTAATCAATATGGACTTCGTCGCAGGTTTACCTCGCACTCTGCGAAAATATGACTCTATTTGGGTCATCGTTGATAGGTTGACAAAATCAACCCACTTTCTTCCAGTCAGGACTACATATTCAGCTGAGGACTATGCCAGGTTGTACCTCAAGGAGATAGTGAGACTTCACGAGGTTCCCACATCTATTATCTCCGATAGAGGGGCCCAGTTTACAGCTAACTTCTGGAGATCCTTTCAGGAGGGATTGGGGACGCAAGTGAGTCTCAGCACAGTATTTCACCCTCAGACTGACGGACAGGCCGAGAGTACCATTCAGACACTACAAGATATGTTACGGGCCTGTATTATTGATTTCAGGGGTAGCTGGGATGATCATTTGCCACTTATTGAGTTTGCCTATAATAACAGCTACCATTCGAGTATTCATATGGCACCGTATGAGGCCTTGTATGGGTGGAAGTGCAGGTCACCTATTGGTTGGTTTGATGTTGGCGAAACTAAGTTGATAGACCCAGATATGATTCAGCAGGCTCTTGATAAAGTGAAGCTTATTCAGGAGAGATTACTAGCAGCCCAGAGTCGGCAGAAATCATATGCAGATAATCGACGTCGACACTTAGAATTTCAGGTTGGTGACTGGGTGTTCTTGAAGGTTTCACCCATGAAGGGTGTCATGAGATTCGGCAGGAAAGGGAAGCTAAGCCCGAGATACATTGGGCCTTATCAGATTATCCGTAGGGTAGGCCGAGTTGCCTACGAGTTAGACCTACCAGCTGATCTGGAAGCAGTGCATCCAGTCTTCCACGTGTCAATGCTTCAAAAATGTATAGGCGATCCTTGTAGAGTATTTCCCATAGATGATATCCAGGTTAGAGAGGAGTTATCCTTCGAGGAGCAGCCTATAGCCATACTTGATCGAAAAATTAGAAGGTTGCGAACTAAGGACGTGGCTTCCATCAAAGTGTTATGGCGAAACAACAATAGGGAAGAGATTACTTGGGAAGCCGAAGAGGAGATGAAGAACAAGTACCCTTACTTGTTCCCTACACCTACAGGTAACTTGAACTCCTCGCTTGGTTATATTGATTACCTGATAAAACTATATGTTATGACGATAAGGGAAACTTCCCCAAAATTCTTATAGAACCTTACGGGACCAATTCAACATTCGAGGACGAATGTTCTAAAGAGGGGAAGGATGTTATACCCCGTATTTTTATACGTTGAGTTATTCGCAAGAGAATCGACTCTAGTTAAAGACGGGATCATTCTCGGACACGGAATAGAAATCCTTTAATTTTAAAATTTAAATTAGAATATAAATTGTTTATAAATTTTATTTAGTGTAAAAAAAATATTATTGGAGATTAGGACTTAATTAATTGTGATTAGATTATTAAGTAGGAATTACTAAATTAATTAAAGTTAATTACAAAGGTGGGCCCCCACCCGATTTTTAATTAAAAAAAAACAAATCATAAACTAGTGACATATAAGGGGGGGCACGTGTAGGGCCTAGGAAAGGCATATATATATATTGTCAATATGACTCTTAAGTAATTGTCTTCAACATTTGAAAAACACGAACAAAAAAAAAAAGGCTTTGAAGCTCTCGGCCTTGGAGAATTTCAGCCGAGAGAGTGCTTGAGGAAAAGAGGAATTGGAAGTGTAAAATTGTTGTAACATCCAAGTGATTAGCAAGGTTAAGGAGCCAAGTTTATTAAGGTAAGATTTAATCTTTTTTATACCCCTTTTGGAGGTAGTTTAGACTTGTATAACTGATAGATGTGTGTTGAATATGAAGGGTTATATATATTGATATTGAGCCGTGTAGTAATGTTATGTTGAGTAAGGATGGTGAATTGATTTTAAAGTTGCATTGTGGTTGTTGTGATCATAGAGTTTGTAGTAAAAGAATGAAAGAATTAGATAGTTAAGGTTAAAGTCGGGTTGTTATGAACATGTTGTTATCCTTGTCAAGTTGAAAGGATTGGAGATGTGATTATGTCCATATGTTGTTGTTGGTATTTCTGTGTTAACAGGAGAGTAATTGGAAATTCAGGATAGGCGAATATATAGGGGAAGTGCGGCCCGATTTTCGTTAAGTCTTTAACTAATAGAAGAACCCTAAACGAGAATGTATAAGCTAAGGAATAAGTTATATCGGGAATGGGCTACAGATTTCCGTTCCTATTCTTAGGAACTCTTTGATAACTTGTGACTGGACTTCTGTAAGGTGTTTCATACTATAGTGACATATGACTATGATCCTTAAGGCTTTGAGATATACTTATGATGACGTTCAAGGGATGTTTGATATGTTCCAAGTGACATTCAAAAGGTATTTGATACGACTATTGTCTTGATTTTCAAATGGTAATTCGTGGTGATTATTCTATCGAGTCTTTGAAAATGTTTTAAATTGCATATAGTTTCTCACTACTCTGCTCGTGCATACCTCAATATGTCTTTCACTGAGTCCCGGGCCAGGATATGTTATCGTGCACAGTTTCACTGCATTGTTCACCGAGTCCCTCACTAGAGGGCCGGGTACGGTATATATATATTATGGTTTTATGTTGTGTTACGGTGTTATGCTGTGTTATGGAGTTATGCTGTGTTATGGAGTTAGGATGTGTTATGGAGTTAGGATGTGTTACGGAGTTATGCTGTGTTCTGGAGTATGCTGTGTTATCGCGCCAAAGACGGGGTGGCGACCATGTTCACCGAGTCCCGTAATGGGCCGGATATGATATATGATATTGACATGCATGATTTATATTTCAAGGGCAAGCATTTTGGTATTGTGGTTATTGAACTCATTTTCTGTACCTCTTATTTCAGTTATGATCTTCTTTACTGTATTTCATGTTTTACATGCTCAGTACATATTCCGTACTGACCCCCTTTCTTCGGGGGGCTGTGTTTCATGCCCGCAGGTGCAGATACTCGCGTTGGTGATCCGCCAGCTTAGGATTCCCTTCCTGCTATCTTGGAGAGCTTCGTTGTTCCGGAGCCTAGATTGTGGTACAGACCCTTTTTGATGTATATATGTGTATGTTGTCTAAGGGTACGACGAGGCCCTGTCCCGTCATATTTCACTGTTGAAACTCTTAGAGGTCTGTAGACATGTATGTGGGTTGTATTCAGATGTGATCAGTTGTGTCTATATGATCATTGTGGATGTTCTGTCGCTGTAGCAGCCTTGCCGGCTTGCATATATTGTCGTATTGTTGTAGCAGCCTTGTCGGCTTGCGTAATATTTTGATTTGTAGTGGCAGCCTTATCGACTTGCGTATGTCAATACGATGTGATGTAGCTAGAAGAGGGCCTATAGTATCGATCCGATAATGTTGACAGGTACGTATGGTTGTCCAGTTCGGGCACTAGTCATAGCCCACGGGGCTGGGTCGTGACACCGAGGTTAAGCGTGTCGTGGTCAGATAAATACTAAGATGGGTGACCCCCTGGGAAGTATATTAAGTGTCCTACAAATTCAGACATAAGAGACATATGAGAAGCTAGAGTAGCCTAAGGGAAATAAGAGTATGCGGAGTGGTTAGAAACCATAAAAGGTCGCGAAGGATGAGGCGGACTGGACCGGGAAAGAGAAAAAAAAAGTGCATCACTGCTCTAGAATTAGGATGAGTTCGAATAGTATTGGGAAGTACTTTGTAAGCGAGGTGTTAGTATATATATATATATATATATATATATATATATATATATATATGTATGTGTATGACATCCCATATGTGGCTGCGGCAACCGGTATATGTGTCCGCGCCAACCGGTATATGTGTCCCAGCAACCGACGTTGTGGTATACTGAAGGCATCAATCGAACAGGGTAGTGAAGTTCATGTGATAGATGTCACAAGGTAAGTTGATGATATTGTCACCACAGGCTAGAGTTGGAAAGTCCTAATGGAACAACATCAGGGAAAGGAAGAAAGTGAATATATAGAAAGTAAAGAGATTAGAATGCGTTGAGAAAAAAAAAAAGTGTAAGAAACGAGGGTAAGTGAAGCTTCCAAGAGGGACGATGGGTAAGGCAAGGGACTATTTGGATAAAATTCGAAGGTAGGCATGCGAAAGGGATAAAGTATGGTAGTGTCAAACAAAAGATGAGTGTGTGGGGTCAGAAAACAGACTTCGATAAGTGGGACTAAAGGATAGTAATCACAAATAGGGATGTGAAGTAAGAGAGAGAATGATCAGGCCTTGCAATGATACTAAGAGATTTCCAGCTCTCGAGAGATATCTAAAGGGATAAATGTGTATAATACTGACACAGTTGCCTCAGAAACGGAGATGCATTCCTAAAAGATGGTTTAAGAATAGAACGGATTTCCACGTTTAAAGGAATATTTTACGAACGTTAGGGTCGATACTATAAAATAACAAGTGGAGAAGGGCGCTCGGGGAGAAAGGAACTCAAGGAAGGTTTGAGGATGAAAGCAGGAAAAGTACACTAATGGGATGGTCAAAAGAATAAGAAAGGAAGAAAAGAAAAATTGAGCAATCACCAAGGACAAGCGAGAGGTTAATGAACTAACAAAGCTAACCGGGAGGTAGACATCAATGACATGGGATGAGGATAAGGATACCGAGGTTTAATTATAAAGGAAATAGAAGGATGTATGGGATATATTCATGAGTATGGACTAGCCTTGGCGGCTGGAAGGAGAAGAAAAAAAAGGGTATATTTGCAAGGAATTCATGACACGAACAAGAAGTGGCAGAACACTGGAAGAACTACAACACATAGGTGGGACGTAAATAAGTAGTCAAGGAAAATTTTGGATAAGTGAGCCAAGAGAATAAAAGGATTGATAGTGGAAGGGGGAGAGTGTAGCATATTAACCCTCAATGATATATTGTAGACGTAGAGTGAAACCGGAAACTAATAGTAAGAAGAATTTCAGTGATAATAGTTGTGGAGGAAGACAAGGGATAAAAAGAGCAAAGTGCGACCAAACGTTCCGTAAAATGTTTTGATGGATTCCAATATTTAAATTAACCCGTTGATTCGGGAAATGTTCAGTCATAAAAGGTAGAAGTAGAAAGGCCTTAAAAAGGCAGCGAGAATGGATCTGTAATGCATAAGCGCTTCATTCAAATGCAAAGCCCTCGATTAGCAGAAACGAAAATAAGTCAAGCTATACGATGAGAGAATTCCGGTATTATAAGAGACCAAAAGAGTCGAAGGATCGTTAGTGTAGGCCGATGACTACTGATACTCGGAAGTTACTAGTGTATAATAACACCCTTAAAAAGGGGGGAAGGGCAGATCTAGTCCGGAAACGAGGTATGTCATTGTCAAAAGTCCAAGGAAAGAAAGAGGTTAGCTTAAGGCGGCCAAAATTCGAGACTTAGTGGCATAACAAGAATGCATTAAGAGGAAGCAGGAACGAATTAAAGATAAGCATACCACAAAGTAGGTATGAAAAGGAATTAAAATGGATCAAGAGAATACTTTATGCGGACGTGAGATATGATATTTCTAAACCATGGAAATTTGTGCTGCAACTAAATAGGCAACGGCGTATCCTAAAGACTAATAAAGAGAGTAAGAAAGCTCTGCAAGCTAACTACAAAGAGAATGATGAAATGGATGATGAGTACACAGGACACTTTGGGTTATAACGGAAGAAAATCTTGATATTAAAGGAAAAATATAAGAATCTTAACAAAGGGAGTAACGATAAGCGGTGTGGCGATCTATAAAGAGAGGAGGAGCGATGTGGGTGCAGATAGAAAGGCAGCAACATCATGTCACGACCCAGCTAGGGGCCGCGATGGGTACCCGAGGCTGACCACCGAGCACCCCTTATTCCCTCACTTGTCATAGTCATTTGCGCTTCTTTATCATTCACAAATTCATAATTGCATGAAAATCATTTTTCGGTGGGAAAACACAATTAGTCTATATATATATATATACAAATGCCTCATTAGGCTATCAAAATAATATATATAATATATACATGCATGCTATAGTAGATTTGTGAGACCATCTAACCCACACTACGCACCTACGAGCCTCTACTGACATACTATACATGTAGACGGAACAAGACTCCGTCATGCCCAAAATATACATATGTACCAAACGAATAATCATAAGCACCTCCGAACAATGGAGTGCTTTCAATCAGCTGACAGCTCCTAAGAATCCGGATCGAGCTCGCCTCCCTGTCTACCTGTGGGCATGAACACAGCATCCAAAGAAAACGGACGTCAGTACGAATGTTGTACTGAGTATGAGAGGCAGGAACAATAACAACACATCAAGAAACTAAAGGAGGCATCAAGTATGGAGCAACTGTACCTGACTGGGAATCATATGAAAATTAATGCAGGCTGACTTACTTTTATGCTTATCATCATCTCATGTATGCATATCATATGTTTATATACATAAACTGCCCGACCATATAGGTGCGGTGTGATAATCAGTAACATTAGCCCGCGTCCGGGGTACCATCTCATGCCGCCCACTAGTGGTGTCTGCCCATGCCAACTAGCCATGGTGTATCGTATAGCTGCCCGCTTTCGCGGTGACTGCCGGGCCAACTAGGCCCGGTGTAATATGATTATAACATGCTCATTAGAAAATACTTATAATAATAATATGCTTATCATCGTACATGCATAAGGACTCTAGAGAAATAGTATTTTATGGAGGTGACATAAGGTCGTGAACCCTCGATTCCATTATGAACATATATGAACATTCTGCCTCACCTTGAAGGGATTAGTATATAAGGTGAGTGTATAAAAGGAACGGCATCATTTACTTTATAAGAACGTCATATCATATCTCTTGACTCATATAGCTATTCATGATCTTAGGCTCTTGGCTTTCTGGAATATAAGAGAATCATGGAAATGGAGAAAAATCATATCATGGGATTCATGCCATAGAAAGAAAAGGATTAGCCTCACATACCTTTGTCGCTTAGTTCAGCTATCGTTCACTTGTTCTCCTTCAATATCACGTTGCTACCTTCACGAGAGAATACGCATTATAGTTAGTCAATCGATCATAAGAACGCTTCGTTATTTATAGAGAAAATTGGGCAGCATTTCCTTTGTTTATACTACTTTGCCCACATTCCAAATCAACTCCCCAGCACTCGCAACAGCAATTACAATATCGTATCAACATTCCTCATTTATCTACTCTTAGCAAAATCCATCATTTTTCTCCAATTTCTCCACATTTAGTGGTTTTAGCTCATCATCATGATTTCGCATACTTAACACCTATTCCATGGTCTATACGTCATTTATAACGTATTCATAATCACAACACACTAACATTCATGACTCAATTCAACTACCATTCACTCATGGCACTATTCACTCATTTATGACCCATTTGCTATGCTTTTCTACAATTCGGGTATCTTAACCTTCCAATACCTTAAAAAACATGAAATGGTCATGAAACTTACCTTGGATGATGGTTGAACAAGTCTTGAGTGGAATTACTCCTTTAGCACCAAAACCCTTCTTCACCTCTTTTGGAATTTCATGAAGGAGATGACTTCCAATTAGGTTTCATACACTTTGTTTCATAGATTTGGTGTTGATGATCTTTGATTGCCTTGGTATTCTTGTGGTTGAACTGTTTGGAGAATATTATAGAGTGTTCTTGTGAGAGAGGGTGGAAGTGAAATGAAAAATGAAATGAAAGGGTCCCTTATACTTAAACTTAAAATTTGCCCGACCCTCTTTATACGGACCAACATACGGTCTGTACTATTTATACGGACCGTATGTATGGTCGTACATTTGGTCAAGTGGCTGGCCGCTTCCTTGGCCAATTATACGGTCCAACATACGGCTGGTATAATTTATACGGTCCGTAGGTTGGGCCGTATAATGCCCAGTGATTTCGTTTTCGTTCTCGTTGTCTCGTTTGATCTCCGAACCTTATGGAACCTTCTTGGCACTTGTTTAACACTTCAATACCAATCTAAAAGGAATTATTACTTGTCTCTAAGACGTCATCACGCCATCACATAATCGTCACTCATTATTCTTATCCGATATACAACATACGTCTCGCTTTTCTTAATAACTTCCTTTCCTTATCTCGGATGGTTTTAAAATCTTGTTAGGGTCATCAATTACTATTTCTTACGTCTCGAGACACCGTATACATTATGTCATTCATCAACCTATTCACTATACATGTACGGGGAATTTTCCAAAGTGTAACATATCAATTGAAATTAGAAAGTATATCATAGGTCACTAACCATACTGAGCATAAGGGTATGTATTATAGAATTATATGAACCATCAGCGTAAGGTTATGCCCCACAGATGGGAATGGACACACCGGAAAGCCAACAAGGAATGACATCTAACTAAGTGATCACTCGAATAAGGAAGTCAAGGGTGAGTATACCATACCGATGTTGGAAAGAAGCTATGGTAAAGTGAGAATTTCCCTAACCTTATAATTATAAGTTATATTGCAAGATTTGAGGCAAAGGAATTAAAGGGAGAGTTTGACAAGAACTCGAAGATATTGTGAGCTATAGACCAGTTCGAACTATGATTATTGGTTCATCGCAATATATAATCCTGCTACGAGGAATAATAGAGATGGTGATGGAACATTAGGAATGTACGTATTTAAGAAATCGTATTGAGGATATGGTTATAACATATCATGGAAAGGAATTAAGCCGGATGGTTGAAGAAACGTAACCGTTAAGAGTAAGGATTTGTCAGTAGCAGAGTAACGTTGAACAAGCAACGAGGCATTAGTATAAGAAAATCTATGATGAATCGGAAAGCTTGGCTGATGAATTATGAGGGGATAATCTATCACGTATCTAAGCTCAACAAGTACAAGTAGGGATAGCAAAGATAGCATCGGAGGAGTCAACAACAGAAAGAAGAAAGTGCTATATTCGAGCAAGGGAGTTATCCGTTAATAAAGAAATGAGGAACGAAGAGGAAGGACGCTCGCAGGACGGCGAGTAACAGTGGCGTGGCTAGTTAAACCACGGGAAGGAAGACAGAATGAGAATGGAATACTAGCTAACTTGTATACATGAGGATTGAAGACTGTACGACTCACAAATGAATTTGATAAGGAGCTAAGAAAGAGCAGGACAAAACTGACCAAATTATAGTATACGTATATGGTAATCGAACAAAAATTCAATGAGGATATTGAGGATCGGCTCACTACAACATTCGAGGATGAATGTTTTTAAGGGGGGAAGGATGTTACACTACGTATCTTCGAAGAAGCACTTATCAAATTTGAAACATAAGTACGTTGAGTTATGGTTAAGTAAAACCACTTTGGGATATAAGGAGCAAGCTTTATTAAGTATATTTAATGTGAAAGGATGTATATAAGGTATATCATAAGGTTTTATAAGGAAATGAGTGGAAGAAATGTAGTACGACTTTGGAAAAGGGATGGGTAATGTTTTGTGTAAAAATATTTGTCCAACTTGGTGGATGAATATATCTTAGCATACCAAGTGTTTTAAGGTGAAAAAAAAGCTTAAAATAAAGTTCGTCGGGTCTAGTTTCCAATGCAACAAACCGCTCATCGATAGAAAATCGGAGCAGAGAATTATAGACGTTACAAGTTTGGCTGACAGAGCAGAAACGCGTGCTACAGTACCGACTTGCTACAGTATTGCTACAGTGAAACCGACCCGAATTTGACTCTTATATAAAGGGTAATAACCCCCTTTTTTCATTAGATTTCCCCAGAAAATTCTAGAAATTTAAAGAGAGAGAGAGAGGGAATCAAAAAGTGAGCAATTTTCAAGTAGCAGAGTAGTGGTTTAGGTCCGGGCAACGCATGGTTGTGATTCTAGTATTGTTTTACGGTGGATTTTAGCGTGGATATTGAGGATATTACTGTCTTAACAAGAACAAAGGTATGAATATTTCTCTTTTGGAATTATTTAAGGTTTATTCTCGGAGACAAAGTCGTTAAATAATTGTGTAGTATGTTGGTTAGTTATGGAAGTTGGAAAACAGTGTGTGGGCTGGTTTATGGTACCTATTGGTGTTGGAAATGATGTTATTGATGTAGTTGTTGTTGGTTGCTGAAATACGATTCTGGGCTAGGCATATAAACAGAGGAGATGCTGCCGAAATTTTGACAGATTTTAGGAAGAATTATTTGAAGGCTTAGGATAAGTATATGATAATGGGCCTAATCATAGTATGAATGGTCTTATATGTAGACTTGCGGGCTCGGACAGATAAGCGTAGGTAGTTGGTGGCTAAACAAGTATGATAAGGCTCGTCCTTTCTTTCAAAGGCATGATTCCTATGGTATGATTTCATAAATGTTTCTGTAACATTCTTGTTTTTAAATACTAAAAGTCCATGGTTCTTAAAACTTCTGATGATTTCAAGGATAGGAATGATTTTATGATGATGACTCTACTTCCAAAGGCACCAAAGTGTATGTAAAGTTACCCTTTATATCTTTATGGCATGAATTACATAAACTGAGCGAACAACGAACATATATGACTCCAAGGAACTCTAGTTAGCAATAGTGCTTGACATGATAGTTCTCTTTAATTCTAAAGTGTTGGTTCATTCTGTTTATTCTATCGAGTCTCAGATGATGACTTAGTTTGCATATGGTTGTTCATGATATTCTACTCATGCATACCGTTAATATATCATTCACCGAGTCCCGGGCCGGGTACGAAATCGTGCACAGTTTCATTGCATTGTTCACCGAGTCCCTCACTAGAGGGCCGGGTATGTATATTATATATTTCACCGAGTCCCATAATGGGCCGGATACGGTATATGACTATTTCACCGAGTCCCTCACTAAAGGGCCGGTGTTATAGCCCGTATTTTGTACGTCGAATTATTCGTAAGCTAATCGACATAAGTTAAGGACGAGATTATTTTGGGATATGAAATAAAGTGCTTTTAATCCTCAATTTTAATTAGTGCACGATTTGTTTATAAATTTCAATTAGTATAGAAATATTATTGGAGATTAGGGATTAATTAACCATGATTAGATTCTTTAGTGGGGATTACTAATTAATTAAGATTAATTAAGTTAGCTAATTAGTTAATTAAGTGGGCCCCGCCGTTTAAAAAAAATTATAAAATTGATGAATCATCAAAGTGGGGCACGTGTATGGTTATTAGGCTACCTATAAATAACATAATATTATTCAATATCACCATTTCTTCATCACATTTCCATTGACAATTTGTTGAATTAGAGAGAGATTGATTGAGAGAATGAAGCATGAATATCCATGGTTGCCACTGTTCACGGCCAGCCATGGTTTGAAAAAAAAAATCTTCTAGATTAAGTCTCTAAGGTGCTGTAGACGTTCAAGGGAGGCAGCGACATCGGAATACTGAATTGAGGAAAAGAAGTGGTGCAATTGGTGCGGGAAATTGTAGAATTTTTCCTAGCTATTTTGAGGTAAGATTTCCTTTTCTTGAAGTGTAATTGGAGCTAATGATGTTGTAATGGAGAGATTAAAGTGTACTAGATGAAATTGGAAGTAAGAAAATTACATGATTATTGTTAGCGTGTAATTGGGGAGAATTGGAGTTATTTTAATTGGATTGGGTTTGATTGTTGTTGGCGTTATTATTATTATAGATTATGTGTTAAAGATGAAGGAATCTTGATAATTTAAGCTGTAGTTGTTTTTATGAGATTATTGAGACATGAATTGGATTAGATGTCAATGATTTGGATTGGAAAAGGATTAAGAAAGGTTATTGGGTTGTTTGAGTTGTTTATGGGCTGGATTTTGAGGATTTGATATGAATATTTCTATTATTGTTGTTGTTGGTATTGCTGTGATAACATGAGATTAATTGGAAGTTCAGGTTAGGCGAGTTATATAGAGGAAATGCTGCCCGATTTCCGTTAGGTTCTTAACTAATCAAAATACAAATCGAAAAGTGTGAACTAAGAAATGATTCCTATAAATGATTGGTTGTAGATTTATAAGCTGGCAAGTTGTAGTTTATTAACAATCGTATTACTTTCATATTAAATAGGCTAAAGGGGTGACGAAGCGAACTTGGTTACGGTTAACCTATAATAGGTATGCAAAGTTATCCTTGCCTTCTTTTTGGCATGATCTTTATGAAAAAAAACGGACGACATGTATATGACTCCAAAGAAGTTCCTATTCTTAGAGCCACTAGGATGGCTAATGTTCATGGTTCCCAGAACTTATTTTATTATGTCCTGATACGTGTCTATGATTCCAGAAGTTCTACTTTGATATAATCCATAGTGACACTCGAAAGGTACTTGATATGATTATTGTCTTGATTTTCAAATGATTAGTTCATTTTGATTATTCTATCGAGTCTCAAATATGACTTAGTTTGCATATGGTTGCTCACTACTGTGCTCGTGTATGCCTCAATATATCTTTCACCGAGTCCCGGGCCAGGTATGTTTTCGTGCACAATTTCACTGCATTGTTCACTGAGTCCCTCACTAGAGGGCCGGGTACGGTATATATATGATGATATGATGATGTGATGATATCATGATATGACGATATGATGATGTGATTATGGCGCCAAGGATGGCATGTGATGACTTTATTCACCGAGTCCCTCACTAGAGGGCCGGGTACGGTATATATATATATATATATATATATATATATATATGATGATGATATGATTATGTCACCGAGTCCCATAATGGGCCGGGTATGATATATGGTATTGATATGCACGATTTACATCTCATAAGGCAAGTGTATTGGTATTTTGAATGTCATACTTGTCTCATGTGATCTCTATTTCAGTCAGGATCCTCTTTACTGTATTTCATGCTTTAAATACTCAGTACATATCTCGTACTGACCCACTTTCTTCGGGGGGCTGCGTTTCATGCCCGTAGGTACAGATACTCGATTTGATGATCCTCCAACTTAGGATTTCTACTCAGCTGTCTTGCAAAGTTCCATTGTCCCGGAGCCTAGACTTTGGTAAATATCTTTTGATGTATATAAATATGTTTATCCTGGGGTATGGCGGGGCCCTCTCCCGTCATATTTCACTATCGATACTCTTAGAGGTCTGTAGACATATGTGTGGGTTGTGTATAAGTTTTGTTCAGCTATGTCTATATGGCTCGCGTATGGTATTGATATATAATGACAGCCTTGTCGGCTTACGTATGGTGTTGACATGTTGTGGTAGCCTTGTCGGCTTGCGTATGGTATTGATATGTTATGACAGCCTTGTCGGCTTGCGTATCATATTATGTTTTGGTCAGTTATAACTCCTCAGGAGACAGGTTATCTAGATATATACGTATGATGTCGTAATGAACCGTTGGGGTTATTTTGCAAGTTTCCATATTGTTCTTAAGAATCAGTTTGCCAATATTTAACAGATACGTATACGAGTGTCCAGCTCGGGCACTAGTCATGGCCCACGGGGCTGGGTCATGACAAAAGTGGTATCAGAGCAGTTCATCCTTGGAGTGTCTACAGGCCGTGTCTAGTAGAGTCTTTTTTATCGGTTTGTTGTGTACCACATCTATAAACAGGAAGCTACAGGACATTTAGGTTGTTACCTTTCTTTCATATCTAAGATCGTGCAATAGAACCCAGCCATAGGAAATGAAATTCCTTATACTAACCCTTGATTTCAGCTGAAGAACGGCATCGACAGAAGAAAGTGACTGATGATATTGGAGGTTACAAAGTACACAGGTAAGTAATGGTACGAAAGATGCATGTCGGATACGGTATGAATATTGAGTATGATTGAAATGTAAAGTTGAAGAATGAAAAGGAAAGTAGATAGGAAGGTATAACAGGACAGATCACTAAAGGATCAAGTACGTCTCGAGGTGTGATATATGAGGTAAGTTTCGACATCTTTATACTTTTACTTGAGATTGGGAGCCCTGTGTGGCTATGATATGATATAATATATACGTAAATATGTTGGCCCTGTGAGGCATTGTTGGTATTTCCTGCGTGCAGGTCTTGGGATAGTAAGAAATGCAGAGGAAACTATGCTAAAATTTTCGTAGAAATAAAAAGAGGATGCGATATAAGTTCGTAAAAAGTCTTGAAAGGCCATGTCAACAGCAATGATAAGATTTGACTAAGTTGCAAGTACGTCTTACTTCGAGAAATAAAGTTAACGGTTGAATTGATAATAATAGTAATTATGAGGTCGACATAGGTATGATAAATTTATCATGTTGGATTAAAGCTTTAAGAGATACCCTCCATGTCATCCGTAAGAGGCATCATTCTTATTTGGGAAATTTTATTTCGAAGAAGCATATATGAGCAGCAAAGTTTGGAATTCATTTGAATGGACCAGGATACTTTCCAGCCACATGTCACCTTAGAAGAGGTTCATGTTGAAGAGAAAAAAACGTCCACAATTAAGTTTCACTTTTATTTGAAGAGTACAAAGCATACAAGAAGTAGTTTATGAACTAAATAGTTCGTTAGCGACCCAAGAACAAATCTGGAGGTAAACTATGTGAATCAACCATTAGAAAGTCCCGTGGTTCTTGTCGGATTCTAGTTCTTCTTCTTGTGGTGGTTTTGGAAGATGCTTCATGGTGACGTAATCTTGGAGTTGGAACGTTCTGGGGTTCTTCAGGTAACATTTCATCGTATCTTTATGTCCTTGAGTTTATTAGGTCTTAATCAACTAATTGGAGATGGAATTTGTAGAAGGAAAACTCAAATTTGTGGGCTGTCTTAGATCATGTGTTTTATGTGTTGTTGATGAAATGCTTGGATAATTTGGAAGGGCTTGAGATACTAAGAGATGATCTAGAAATGGCTGAAAAATCTTAATAGGGCATTATATTATATTGAGGTATCACTGAATTGACAAGCAGGGATAAGTTAAGACGAGTTTATAGTTAGAAGAAATAACAGTATGATTGAAACAAGAGTACAGAGGAAGAAGAATCGCGACAAATATGAATGTATTGGTAAGATGGCTTGTGAGGTATTGAGGTTAGGATTAACCAAAAAGGGTAAAAGGGTAAGTACGCCTACTCCACAGAATGTGATTAAACCATAGACGGAATCGTGAATAAAGTTAAAAAGGAAAAGAAAAGGGGAGGACAGAGTGTTACATTATAGGATTGATTACGAACAGGATATAATGCGAATATAATGAGGATTGTTATGAGAATGAACAAAGCCTGGTGAGGAAGTGACTAAAAGGTATGACGTGATCTATGTGACTAAAGTGTAAAGGAAAATGTGAAATGGAAAGGCAGGATATAGAACGAATGAGAAAGACTTATATAGTTCTATAGGGAAAGTTCAGAATAAAGATTATGCGATAACGGAAATGAAAACGAGCACAAGAAAAGAAGGAGGTAATTAAAAGAAGGAAATAAGAAGGAAGCGAGCGAGATAACAGTGCAGTAATCGGTTATGAAATGTATAGCTGAGGACACGAGTAATATAAGTGACAGAACTGTGAAAGACCAAACTATAAAAAGATGAGCAACGAAGCAGAATGAGTGCCAGAAAATGACTGGAATGATAAGAACAAATAGGGATAAACAAAATACACTCTGAAAAAGAGTACAAATTATCAGATAAGATTTTATAGTATATATGTAAAGGTTCTCATTGCTTCACGATTTTGTTAAGGTTTCATACGTGGATAATCAAAGTTGTACATTATGAAGAAAGACATGGGTATGGTACAGTATACCAAATGAATTGGAAGAAAGATCGGGTGAATTTGAGATTGGAAATAGGGACATGGAGCGGAATATATATAGATAATGATATAAGTACGCCCTAAAGGGGGGAAGCGGGCGAGAAAATGCAGGTGTGAGATGGAAACAATTGACACTGAAATATATTTGATATAGATGCTTAAATTTCAATTGAGATCCCTTACTAAAACAAGTTAGTAAGACCTGGAGGCCAGCAATGAACGGATAGAAGCCAGGATGGTATTTGAGACCAGACCGAGGACCATTTGTAAAGATCTTATATGATATGACATTAGAAAGTGGGTGCTTGTAAAATGAAACAGTACGACAGAAGAATGGTAGCGAGTAACTTAAGAGATTTTATAAAATATTGCAATGCTACACTAGATTAAAGGCTAAGGTGTCGGCAATAGAGTTGTGCGCTAATGATATTGCGACTTATAAATAGCAAAGGAGGAGGGATAGGAAATCTCCTATAATAGGATATGAGAAAATTGAATGGTGAATAAAGGAAAGAAAAGGAGTATGACAAGATAGACAGCAAGTGAGTTTTAGTACAAATAAGATACGTAAAGCAGAATGAACCAGGAGAAGGAAAGACTATGATTAAGATTGAATATACTTGATACGAGTGGTACAAGAATAGTTATGCAATCTACTTGATAATAAGAGTAAGGATTCAGTAATAGCAAGGCAGTTATGATATTTTGGGTACATCAAGGAAAGGTGTAAAATGGTTCGAAGCAAAATTACCGAGATAGAATTAATACTGAGGGCAAGTAGGACATGGCCATAGCTGAGCCCGATACCATTGAATGATATGAGAGAAGAATACAAGGTAAAGTATAAAGACGAGTTAAACGACACTAAGGTATTTCTCGGGCTAATTTGAGCACCTTCACGTATTTGCGTAAAGATTGCAACATAATGTGTGACAGTAAAACTAGGAGCAAAATTTGAGTAAAGAGGCAATAGAAGAGTTTGAATCAAAAATAAAGAAATGACATGAGATAATATGCCTAAAATGTTACAAGTTAGATTAAGGGAAGTTGTGAAATGGTTTAACCGAGATGATTAGAACAAGCGGGTCACTGGTTGATGAATGACAGTGAATTTATATGTCAAATCAAAAGAAATTCCCTCAGAATTATACCAGTTAATAATAGACAGATCACAGAGCGGCTATGTGAAGTTATAAAATGAGGGGAACTCTAGCGCTACTCGATAGCCAACCCTAAAGGTCCAGATCAAGAGCTAAAAGCAAAGTGACAGTTAAAAGCCTTTAAAGGAAAGTCGAAAAGTGACACATGATGCTGAAGCTTCCAGAATACGGACTGTAACGGCAGAGCAATGGAAAATTATGGGAGTAAAATAATGTTATATTTTGGGAAATGTCGTTTTATTCGTAGAGTATGCGAAAGGTCTACAGGTTACCAGAGGCAATAAATTGACGCGTTATAATATCTTATTTAAAGATTAAAAGGTAAAGTGAAATGACCGATACATCTTAAGGGAGTAACTATAGGAGAAGAAAGAGTCGAGTTATGACTAAGTGCACCATGAATACAAGTCAGAATCAATCAGTGCCAGTGCAATTGAGCAGTATGCAGACAAGAGAGAAAGTAACATTTCAGCAGAAGAGCTGACAATACAACTGTCAACCATAAAGACAACGACGTGGAATTACTACCTCGAGAAGCAACAGAAAGAGGAAAATTACGGAAATGGTTACTTGGGGATCTAGAATGCATTATAACAAATTGAAGGGGATCGACCAATGAAAGAGTCATGTGAAGAGTATAATTCAGTGAAAGAACGTTTAAGGGAATGTTGGGAGTGCAGGATTAGTTTATCATTCGAGGACGAATGTTCCAAAGGGGGGAAGGATGTTATACCCCGTATTTTGTACGTCGAATTATTCGTAAGCTAATCGACATAAGTTAAGGACGAGATTATTTTGGGATATGAAATAAAGTGCTTTTAATCCTCGATTTTAATTAGTGCACGATTTGTTTATAAATTTCAATTAGTATAGAAATATTATTTGAGATTAGGGATTAATTAACCATGATTATATTATTAAGTGGGGATTAGTGATTAATTAGGATTAATTAAGTTAGCTAATTAGTCAATTAAGTGGGCCCCACCATTTTAAAAAAATATATAAAATTGATGAATCATCAAAGTGGGGCACGTGTAGGGTTATTAGGCTACCTATAAATAACACAATATGATTCAATATCAACATTTCTTCATCACATTTCCATTGACAATTTGTTGAATTAGAGAGAGATTGATTGAGAGAATGAAGCATCAATATCCATGGCTGCCACTGATCACGGCCAGCCATGGTTTGAAAAAAAAAAAAAAAATTCTTCTAGATTAAGTCTCTAAGGTGCTGTAGACGTTCAAGGGAGGCAGCGCCATCGGAATATCGAATTGAGGAAAAGAAGTGGTGCAATTGGTGCGGGAAATTGTAGAATTTGTCCTAGCTATTTTGAGGTAAGATTTCCTTTTCTTGAAGTGTAATTGGAGTTAATGATGTTGTAATGGAGAGATTAAAGTGTACTAGACGAAATTGGTAGTAAGAAAATTACATGGTTATTGTTAGCGTGTAATTGGGCAGAATTGTAGTTATTTTAATTGGATTGGGTTTGATTGTTGTTGGTGTTATTATTATTATGGATTATGTGTTAAAGATGAAGGAATCTTGATAATTTAAGCTGTAGTTGTTTTTATGAGATTATTGAGACATGAATTGGATTAGATGTCAATGATTTGGATTGGAAAAGGATTAAGAAAGGTTATTGGGTTGTTTGAGTTGTTTATGGGCTAGATTTTGAGGATTTGATATGAATATTTCTATTATTGTTGTTGTTGGTGTTGCTGTGATAACATGAGATTAATTGGAAGTTCGGTTTAGGCGAGTTATATACAGGAAATGCTGCCCGATTTCCGTTAGGTTCTTAACTAATCAAAATACAAATCGAAAAGTGTGAACTAAGAAATGATTCCTATAAATGATTGGTTGTAGATTGATAAGCTGGAAAATCATAGTTTATTAACAATCATATTACTTTCATATTAAATAGGCTAAAGGGGCGACCAAGCGAACTTGGTTATGGTTAACCTATAACAGGTATGTAAAGTTATCCTTTCTTTCTTTTTGGCATGATCTTTATGAAACAAACGGACGACGTGTATATGACTCTAAAGAAGTTCCTATTCTTAAAGCCATTAGGATGGCTAATGTTCTTGGTTCCAAGAACTTATTTTATTATGTCCTGATACGTGTTTATGATTCCAGAAGTTCTATTTTGATATAATCCATAGTGACACTCGAAAGGTACTTGATATGATTATTGTCTTGATTTTCAAATGATAAGTTCATTTTGATTATTCTATCGCGTCTCAGCTATGGCTTAGTTTGCATATGGTTTCTCACTACTCTACTCGTGCATGCCTCAATATATCTTTCACCGAGTCCCGGGCCGGGTATGTTTTCATGCACAGTTTCACTGCATTGTTCACCGAGTCCCTCACTAGAGGGCCGCGTACGGTATATATATATGATGATATTATGATGTGATGATATGATGATATGACACTATGATGATGTGATTATGGCGCCAAGGATGGCATGTGATGACTTTATTCACCGAGTTCTCACTAGAGGGCCGGGTACGGTATATATATATATATATATATATATATATATATTAATGGGCCGGGTATGATATATGATATTGATATGCACGATTTACATCTCATAAGGCAAGTGTATTGGTATTTCGAATGTTATACTTTTCTCCTGTGTTCTCTATTTCAGTCAGGATCCTCTTTACTGTATTTCATGCTTTATATACTCGGTACATATCTCGTACTGACCCCCTTTCTTCGGGGGGCTGCGTTTCATGCCCGCAGGTAAAGATACTCGATTTGATGATCCTCCAGCTTAGGATTTCTACTCAGCTATCTTGGAAAGCTCCATTGTTCCGGAGCCTAGACTTTATTACAGATCTTTTGATGTATATAAATATGTTTATCCAGGGGTACGGCGGGGCCCTGTCCCGTCATATTTCACTATCGATACTCTTAGAGGTCTATAGACATATGTGTGGGTTGTGTATATGTTTTGTTCATCTGTGTCTATATGGCTCGCGTATGGTATTGATATGTAATGACAGCCTTGTCGGCTTACGTATGGTATTGACATGTTTTGGCAGCCTTGTCGGCTTGTGTATGGTATTGATATGTTGTGACAGCCTTGTCGGCTTGCATATCATATTATGTTTTGGTCAGTTGTGACTCTTCAGGAGACAGGTTATCTGGATATATACGTATGATGTCGTAATGAACCGTTGGGGTTCTTTTGCAAGTTTCCGTATTAATCTTAAGAATCAGTTTGCCTATATTTAATAGATACGTATTCCAGTGTCCAGCTCGGGCACTAGTCATGGCCCACGGGGCTGGGTCGTGACAGCCGGGTACATATATGATTTCACCGAGTCCCTCACGAGAGGGCCTGGTACGATATATATATGATGATTTCACCGAGTCCCTCACTAGAGGGCCTGGTACGATATATATATGATGATTTCACCGAGTCCCTCACTAGAGGGCCAGGTACAGTATATTATATATATGCATGACTCTCATCTCATAAGGCACAGATGCATTGGTATCCTTGATTATGATACTTGTCTCTGTCATCTTCTACTCGGACATGATCTTCATTATTGTACTTTATGCTTTACATACTCAGTACATTTTCTGTACTGACCCCCTTTCTTCGGGGGCTGCGTTTCATGCCCACAGGTACAGACACTCAGTTTGGTGATGCTCCGGCTTAGGACTTCTGCCCAGCTGCTTGGAGAGCTCCATTGTTCCGGAGCTTGAGTTATTTTGGTACAGACCCTTTTGACGTAGACTTTGTTACACTCTTAGAGGTCTGTAGACATATATGGGTTGTGTATATACGATTTGGTCAGCTATATAGATGTAGTTCGTCTTGGACGTCCCCGTGTATAGCGGCAGTCTTGTCGGCTTGCATATTTGTTATGTTTTGGTTAACTGTGACTTCTCAGCGGACAAGTTCTTTCTGATGTATGATATGATGAGTTCACAACATGATTTTACAGAGTGCCATATTGTTTTAAGTTTAAGTCTGATTATATCTAGCGGGTGGTATACGGGTGCCCAGCTCGGGTACTAGTCATGGCCCATCGGTTTGGGTCGTGACAGACACCGTATAAGTAGTGCCTCCATATCTTCAAGGCAAGAATCACTGCCACTAACTCAAGATCATATGTTGGATAATTCTTCTCGTGCTCCTTCAATTATCTGGAAGAATAAGCGACAACCTTACCATGCGGCATTAGCACACAGCCCAATCTAACACTTGAAGCCTCACAATATACCACATAGCCATCTGCTCCTTCTGGAAAAGTCAAAACTGGTCCATTGGAACTTAGCTGATTTCTGAGTCAATTTGGTCAATGGGGCTGAAAGAGAGAAAACATCTTCTACAAACTTTCTATAATAACCTGCCAAGCCCAACAAACTACGTATCTCCGTTGGTGCCGTGGGCCTTGGCCAATTCTTCACAACCTCAATCTTCTGGGCATCCACTCTAACGCCTTCCTCTGAAATAATGTGACCCAGAAAAACCACAGAGTTCAACCAAAACTCACACTTAGAAAACTTGGCATACCACTCTTTACCTCAAAGAATTCCAAGCACTGTCCGCGGATGTTCTGTATGATCGGCCTCTGACGGCGAATAAACCAGAATATCATCTACGAACAAAATCATGAACATATCTCGAAAGGGCCTGAATACATGATTCATCAAATCCATGAATACAGCTGGGGCATTAGTTAGCCCGAACGACATAACACGAAACTCATTGTGGCCATATCTAGTTCGGAATGTCCTCTTCCTTGACCCTGACCTGGTGATATCCTGATCTCAAGTCTATCTTCGATAAATATTTAGTGCCTTGCAACTGATCGAACAAATCATCGATCCTCGAGAGCGGATACTTATTCTTTACAGTCACTTTATTAAATTGCCTATAATCAATACACATTCGCAAAGACCCATCCTTCTTTCTCACAAATAATGTTCCCCAAGACTGATTCCAAGCCCAATTCCAAAACCCTCTTTATGATGAAGAAGCGAAGGAAGTTGTCCAAGAGAGATGGTGGGATGAACTGAGGCAAAAAGGAAGGCGTGGGGAGATGAACAATAGGGGTAGAGGAAGGAAAAGAGGTTTTGCAAGGTTCCAAGGCCATGAAAACTATAGGAGATCGCAAGCAAATGAAGCAAGTGGGGACAATGATCGAAATTTGAATACCATTAAAGTAATACTTCCTAGATTCAAAGAAAGTAGTGACCCAGAAGAGTTCCTCGAGTGGAATTTGCAAAGTGAGAAGATTTTCCTCCATAACAATGTGTCGGAAGCTTTGAAGGCAAGGTATTCCCTTACCCAATATGAGGGATATGCATCAACTTGGTAGGAATCCAAGAAGTGAGATAGAGTTCAACGTCAAATTTTTGACACTCCTACTTGGGATGAGTTTATTGAGCTCATGGATGGGAGGTATCTACCTCCTGAATACTATCAATAAGTGCTCAAGAAGGTATACATGTTGAAGCAAGGCTCCAAAAGTGTGGAAGAGTACTTTGATGAGTTTGAAAACTTGAGAACGAAGTCCAAAATTGAGGAACACTTGAATTACACTCTCATAAGGTTTGTAGCCAACTTAAATCGGGAGATTTCCAAACCCATGAGGTTACAAACTTATCATAGCTTAGAGGAAACCTTTCATTATGCTTCCAAGGTAGAAGGGGATTTGAAAGATGAAAAGGCTTACAAAGCCAAGAGCACTCCAGCCTCAACTTGGAACAAAGAGAAAGAGAAGTGGAAGACGTCCACTTAGGAGAAGCCCAAGATCACTACTCCCACTCCTTAAGCTAAGTTTGACTACAAATCTAGAGGAGACGACCAAGCCAAAGGAGGTAACAATGCTAAACCTAACTTCCTTCGTCCTTCTACCATTCGATCTTTCAAATGCCAAGGTAGAGGGCACATTGCGAGTGAATGTCCTAATAGGAGGACAATTATAATCTTGAGAGATGGGTACCGAATAGATGTGGAAGATGAGGGCATGGTTGGTAATGATAATGAAGGGGGAAATAGTGAGAATGAGGGTGAATATGAGAGTGATGTAGAGGAGGGAATGAAGGAGAAGCTAAACATTTCTATTGTAGCTCGAAGAGCCTTGGGGGCATTAGCTAGGGAGGAGAGTGACTAAATAGAGAACTTATTCCATACGAGATGTAAGGTAGTGGACAAGCTTTGGTCATTGATAATTGATGGTGGGAGTTGCATGAATACGGTAACCAAATTTTTTGTAGATAACATGAAATTTCCCACAAGGAAACATCCTAGTCCTTACAAACTCCAATGGTTCAATGAGTGTGGTGAGATAAAGGTGACCAAGCAAGCCGTTATTAAATTTATCATTGGGAGGTATCAAGATGAACTCTTATGTTATGTAGTACCGATGAAACCTTGTCATATATTGCCTTGTAGGACTTGGCAATTTGATAGGGATGCATAACATAGTGGAAGGTCCAACAAGTATTCATTTGTACTTAGGGAATGAAATTTTGTTCTTTCTCCATTAACACTTTATCAAGTGAGCGAAGATTATAGAATCATGAACGAACTTAGAAAAAGGGTTCAAGTGGAGGAAATGGAGAAGCATGATAAGGGAGCCTTAATGGCTATTGGTGAAGAAGGGTCATCTCAAGATGGAACCAAGACATGCATGTTGGCTAGGCCAAGCAATTGCTTGAAAGGAGTTGATGAGAGGCACTTCATAGTGTTCCTAGTTAACAAGGATCTACTTTTGCATGCTAACCAAGATACTAGCACTTTGCCTAGTATTGTGACTTCTCTTTTGCAGGAATATGATGAACTCTTTTCGGAAGAAATGCCAAAGGATTGCCTCCATTGAGAGGTATTGAACATCAAATTCACTTTGTGCCTGGATCACAAATTTCAAACAAACCGGCATATAGGAGCAACCCAGAGTAAACAAAAGAATTGCAGAAACAAGTTGAAGAGCTTCTACAAAAGGGTCTAGTAAAAGGAAAGCCTTAGTCCATGTGCCGTGTCGGTGATTCTTGTTCCAGGGAAGGATGGCACTTGGAGGATGTGCAGTGATTATCGAGGCATCAAAAAAAATACGGTAAATTATCCCAATCTTATTCCTAGACTTGATGATATGTTGGATGAGCATTGTGGCTCAATTGTGTTTTCTAAAATTGACCTTAGAGGTGGCTATCACCAAATTTGAATGAATCCCGGTGATGAGTGGAAAACGGCTTTAAAGACCAAGTTTGGTCTATATGAGTGGCTTGTTATGCCATTCGTCCTAACCAATGCACCTAGCACCTTTATGCGCTTAATGCCCATGTGTTGAAACCCTTTATCAATAAATCTGTTGTTGTCTACTTTGACGATATTCTTGAGTATAATAAATGGATAGAAGAACAAGTGAGCCATTTGAGGCAAGTATTTTATGTCTTGTTGCATGAAAGATTGTCTTCTAATCTCAAGAAGTGTGCATTTGGGGTTGATAAACTGGTATTCTTGGGTTTTGTTGTGAGTGTGAATGGTGTAGAAGTTGATGAAGAAAAGGTGGAGTCCATGAGAACTTGGCCAACTCCCAAAAATGCAACATTTGTGAGGAGTTTCCATGGGTTGACAAGTTTCTATAGGCGTTTTGTGAAGGGATTTAGTACCATTGCCTCCCCCTTAACCGAATTGATCAAAAAAGGTGTCCTTTTTGTGTGGGGAGAAGAACAAGAAAAGGCACTCCAAGAATTGAAGTCTATGTTGAGTTCATCACCTTTGTTACAATTACCCAATCTTGATAAAACCTTTGAGGTTGAGTATAATTCTTTCGGGGTTGGCATAGGTGGGGTCTTGATGCAAGAAGGAAAACCATTGGCCCATTTTAGTAAGAAGCTTAAAGGGGCAGAATTGAACTACTCTACCTATGACACGGAGTTGTATGCACTTGTGGGGGTATTGACCTATTGGCAACATTATTTTTGGCACAAGGAGTTTGTGATTCATTCGGATCGTGAATCCTTGAAACATTTGAAGAGCCAATCCAAACTCAACATGAGACATGCAAAGTGGGTAGAACTTATTGAAGCTTTCCCTTATGTAATTCATTACAAGAAGGGTAAAGAAAATGTCGTGGTGGATGCATTACGTAGAAGGTATGTTTTTCTAAATACCATGACGTCTAGGATGATGGGGTTTGAAAGCCTTAAGGGATTCTATTCTCTAGATCCTGATTTCAAGGAAGTTTTTGAGGAGTTGAATCAAGGGTAGAGGGTTGACCGGTTCCAACTTGTTGATGGGTTTTTGTTCAAAGATAGCAAGGTTTTTGTTCCTATGAGCTCTTGGAGAGAGTTATTTGTGAGGGAAGCTCATAGTGGAGGTATGATGGGACACTTCGGAGTGTCCAAAACACTTGACATTCTCTTTGAACAATTCTATTGGGCGAAGATAAGTCATGATGTGGAGAAGTTTTGTGGGCAATTCTTCGAGTGCAAACAAGCCAACTCAAAGACTCTGCATCAAGGCATGTATACTCCCCTTCCTACTCCTATTGGTCCTTGGATTGATATTTCTATGGATTTCATATTGGGTCTTCCAAGAACCAAAAGGGGTTATGATAACATATTTGTGCTGGTTGATAAATTTTCAAAAATGTCTCATTTTATACCATGTCATAAGTGTGATCATGCATCTCATGTAGCTTCTTTGTTTGTTAATCATGTCCTTAAGTTGCATGGAATGCCCCGCACTATTGTTAATGATAGGGATTCCAAATACCTTAAGTCATTTTTGGAAGAGTCTTTGGGGTACACTTAGTACCAAGCTCATGTTCTCTACTTCTTGCCACCCACAAAAGGATGGTCATACCGAAGTAGTGAATAGGACTCTAAGGAGTATGCTTAGATGTATGTTTATGGGAAATCCCACTTCTAGGGAGGATCGTTTACCTTTAATTGAGTTTTCTTACAATCAGTCCCTCCATTCCTCTATTGTCATGACTCCGTTTGAAGTATGCTATGGCTTTAATCCTTTGATTCCTTTAACCATAACCCATTTGTCTATTGATGTTGTTGTGAGTTTAGATGCAAAACAAAGGGCGACCAAAATGTTGAAAATCCATGCTAAGGTGAAGAAGAGCATTGACAAAGTCAAAACCGAGGTAGCGAAGAGATAACATCATGGCAGAAGAAAAGTGGACTTCCAACCCGGTGATTGGGTTTGGGTTCATTTCGGAAAAGAGAGATTCCCTCAAATGATAAAAGGGAAATTGAATTCTAGGGGAGATGGACTGTTACATCTCCCATTTCGATAAGTCTTTAGTTTATGGTACATTAATCATGTTGGCCTCGATTTTCGAGGCTCGTCTTCTAAGTTATGCGATGTCGGACATGTTTAACCCTTGTATATGAGTTTCTAAGTTTAAGTATTGTAAGTATTGAAAGGATTAGAAGTTAAATGAATCTGATAAAATAAGTTTCGTCGAGGTTCAACATTTATTTGAATGAAATACGGTCCAACCTATAACACCCGGTACCTTAGCATTACGGTACGTCGTAGTTAAACCATATAAGACTTTATTTATTATAAGAATAGAAATTTCACATAAGAAGAAATTATCTTTTCCCGTTTTCAGAATTAGTAGTAAAAAATTTATACTCTTTATATTAGGTTGGAAAATTAGAATGTGATAAGATATAATTTTATTTTGTAAATATCTTAATCATCATGAAATAGTAATTTTTTTTATTTCATAAAGTATTTCTAATTTATTGGTGATATATTTACCACTTTAAAATTAGAATAATTAAGGATAATATGATTAATAATATTGATAAGGACCAAAATACTTGGTCACAAGTGTCCTACACGTGTACATATATTAGGTACACTTATTTGGATTCCTTAAATTCAAAAAGGATATTTTATTTCAGTGGAAAGTGGTCCTACGTGTCTTTATATCACTACAAATTAGGACAAAAGAAAAGGTTTTCTTCCATATAACATTTTCACTTTGGGAGGTATGAACATTTTTTATGCAAAACCTCTCCACATATGAAAATACATATTAGTTCTGGTACATTTTGTTTTGGAAGATCAACAAGTACATCAGCAACATTTTTGTGCTCTATATTTCAGCAACTTAGTTCTTTTTATCAATCAAATAGCAACATTATTGCATATATTCCAACGGAAGACGTATAATCCCTCTCACGAGAAACATAGCAGGTTTTGTTCACTACTATCATCTCGTCATTCCATTTTCTCGCATTGTAGAGTCTGGGCTTCCTTCGAGGTGAAGTAAGGTGGAAGAAGAATAGTTCGTGGCATATAAGGTAAGAATTCTTCACTTCTGGATATATTTAAATTCGCCCAAGTCATAGCTAAATTGTGAGATGAGAAATACGAAATTAATAGCGGGAGATTGCATAAGGTGATGTTATTGTCGTTGAGTTGTGGACTGCTCTTGATGGTTACTTTAATGTTGTTTAAGTGCATGGAAGGTCATGAAAGATAGATGTAGTAGTAGTTGTTTTTGTTATTCTAAATGTATACGTGAAAGGAGGTGTATAGAAATGTTGGTATATTGATGTATATTGGGTGGTTTGAGTATATTCTTGAGTTGCTCCATGACTAGTATTCAGGGGAGGTAATTGAAACTTGTTGTTAATTTCGTTGGTTTTGTTGTTGAAGTTATGGGTGTGAATGAAGTAGGAGAAATGTTGCTCGATTCTTTTTAGAAACTCGTTATCGTTTGATATACCCCGTATACTAGTATTCGCTAAATTAATGGACGTATTATCATTATTATAGGTTGAAGCGCTAATTGATGCAAGTTGGGTATTGAGTGCATATTAACGACAAGAGGTATATTAAGGTTATCCTTTCTTTTATTTTTGCATGACCCATGATAGAACGAAACGTAAACGAATATTGCTCCATAATGATTCTACTCTTAGAACGTAAGAGAAGTTTAGTCTTTGACATTCATATGATTGAGCTTCTAAGAATATTGTTCCTTATGTTCGTAAGTCCTGAAGGGGCATGTACAAGGCTTCATATTTCCACAAATTTCTTCATTGATTCCAAGTCCCGAAGAGGGCGTATGATAATGATGACTAGAGAGTCACTCCGATGAGAGTTTCATGTCTTATAAATTTGGTCATGCATCATTCATTTATATATATATATATATACATATACATATTTATATACTAATGTATCATGATTTTATGGGGAACGGGAAGGGCTATGGCGTTATACACGCAAACCACCTGATCAGCTGGTATATAATGATTATGGTGCTCGAAGGGGCCTATATGATATGATGCCTGACGGGGCAAAGCTCGAAGGAGCGAATGGGTAAAGGTGTATATACATATATATATGTTTTCAGAAGTATATTATGAATATTCATGATCTTTAATGACAGTCACAGGTACAAGTTGACTCCTATATTCTTCTTATCCTTTGAGTCTTGATATGTTGCTTCATTTCTGCCTTACATACTCGGTACATTATTCGTACTAACGTCCCTTTGCCTGGGGGTGCTGTGTTTCATGCCACATAGGTGCGGACAGATGATTAGAGGACACTCGCCATAGGATGTTCCCAGGCTATCAACTGGATTGGTGAACTCCAATTCTATTTAGAGTATTTCCGAGTCCGAATGCATATGTATATATATGTGTCATATGCATTATGGGTACGTCGGGGCCCTGTCCAAACCTTTGCTATGGTATATTTGTTCATGTTAGAGACTTTACGGATAGTGTTTTGGGTATGATGTGTCGAGATGTCGACAGTGTCTATAGCCGTCATTTAGATCTGCAGATTCATGTATATTCTTCACGAAGAGTTTTACTGATTTTACGATTAATTGATAGCAAGCATGAAATGAATTGTTTATGGGCTCATGTAAGGATAATAGAGAAGGAATGAATAGCATGGTGATGCTCCATCAGGAAGGGCATCAGGTGTCCATCGTGGCCCTCCGATTTGGGTCGTGCCAAAAGTGCTATCAGAGCAGTTTGTCCTAGGGGTTGTCTGCAAAGTCGTTCCTAGTAGAGTCTTGTTTATGGATGTGTTGCGCGCCATATTTATAAACAAGAGGCTACAGGGAATTTAGGATAGTTACCCTTCTTTCTTGTCCTAGATCGTGCTGTAGAGCTAAGTCATAGGGTATGAAATTATTGACTCTAACTCTAGATGTTCTTATTGTTGGTGAGTAGTTTATTGCTTAAACTTGAAGTAATTGATGAGAATTGAAGTTCTTTGACTTGAAAGGTATGTTTTCTATTTTGTTGAGGTTGTTTAGTATACCTGAAGGTTGTTGTGGTTAAACGGGAAAGAGAAACATGGTAACAAGACTATAAGTTGGGTATGTTGAGTTGTTAGTTGTGCATTGTGTTTCAGAGGTGTTTCAAGATGGCTTCAGCTCCGTTCTGAAGAATGACTTTTATCGGAAGGAAGGCTAGTGATTCAAAGGGTTCAAAAATCAGCTACTTTTTTGAGATAAATCCATCGTAGGTTATGCTTTTATAGAGACAAATTCCAATGAAAATTATGAAAGTCGACTAGACAAGTAAGGTGCTATGATTCATACGGAAGAAAGGGGGTAATACGACTAACAGAGGAAATGATAAATTGGAAGGGACATAGAACTGATTATAAGACAAGGTGTTGACTTAGAAACAATTGAGAAAGGGAAATGTATAACAAGGTAAGCTAAAGAAATGACAAGAGGTAAACGGTAAACATACTGGTGAAGGGGAATGAATTATGCTATCATGAGAAAAGGAGAAGTTTGAGCAAGAAAGGAAAAGCTAACATCTACCCGGTATGGTGACTACTATATGTAAAAGATTAAGGGGAACTATGAAACAACCTCAACTCGAGTGTTGACATTATTGCTAGAGTAAGTAGAATATAGCTATGGTTGGGCCTAAGGTCATCCTGACACTGATGGTATGATAAGAGTGAATGAACACCGGGAAAAATGCGAATGAGATGGTACTATGATACTTGTTAGGCCATTTTGAGCATTTGTGATATCGTTATGGATAGAACCTAAGACTCGAGAGGACTTTGATTTATGATGAACGATAAAAGATAGATGAAACAGAAACAAGAGTAAACTTGATTCATTAAGAGGTGAATAAGTTCAAAAGGGACTTCAGGCCATTGGGAATATATATATATATATATATATATATATATATATATATATATATATATATATATATATATGCAGCCATTGAAGTTTCTGAGGTATGGATCTGGGTTCGTTGGACTATTTGGAGCACTTTCACGGATGCTATAAATGGGACTCAAGATTTGAGATATAGGTAAATTATTCTTGATGTGGTGATCCTATAGGATAACACCTTTAAGGAAGAAAAAAAGAGAATCTGAGTGAGGACTTATGGTCAAAAGCAAGGAATTGCGGACTTTTGATAAAAGAGTACTATGGATATATTTTGGGACAAGCCTTCTTAAATCAAGTCAAGATGGTAGGTTGATTAAGCTATGGGGGACGGTAATAAGAGACATTACGATGAGAGTTACCATATGACAGTCATAACAACCATGCTCAACAACTCACCTGTTATAACAGAAAAGGGTGATCTTGTAACAACAGCCTGATCATAACATCACATGTATTCCATGAGGAAGTAGCACCTAGTGTGGCTAATGAACAAATAAATAGAATCAAGAATGATATTCAATATCATTTGAGTTACTGGAAGTTCCAGGACGTGTGGGCACTAAGATAAGACAGGCATTCAGGCCGTAAGTGGCAGAACAAATCATGTAGATTGTGAGGTGAGCTGTTATTTTAACTTGCAATAATTATGGTTAACAATCATGTGAGACCAAGTGTTGCTATTTATAGATAATGGCCCTGTGTGGCATGTATAGTGTGTTTTCTGGCTGCGTACAGGTTGGGTTTTAGTTCAATTTACAAAGGAGACTCGGGCAAAATTTCCACACATCTCTAGGAGTTTACATTCGAGGACGAATGTTCCTGGTGGGGGGGGGGGGATTTTATATCTCCCATTTCGATACGTCTTTACTTTATGGTTCGTTAATCATGTTGGCCTCGAGTTTTAAGGCTTGTCTTCTAAGTTATAGGATGTCGGACATGTTTAACCCTTGTATATGAGTTGCTAAGTTTAAGTATCGTAAGTATTGAAAGGATTAGAAGTTAAATGAATCTGACAAAATAGGTTTCGTCAAGGTTTAACGTTTATATAACACCCCGTACCTTAGCATTTCCGTACGTCATAGTTAAACCATATAAGACTTTATTTATTATAAGAATAGAAATTGTTTTGTCATAACAAGAAATTATCTTTTCCCGTTTTCAGTATTAGTAGTACAAAATTTATACTCTTTATATTAGGTTGGAAAATTAAAACTTGATAAGATATAATTTTATTTTGTAAATATCTTTGTAACGACCCGTTTGGTCGTTATGGCTCTTTTGGCACTTTCGCCACTTTCAAGCAGTGATTGACTCATTTTTGACCCGAGGTTGACTATTGGGCAAACGGACCTTTTTTGGAGTTTCGTCGACTCGAAGAGGTCCGAATGATTGTTTAGAAATGTTATGTATGATTGGTTCGATTCCCAATGCATTTTAGTGCATCTCGGGACTTTGGAAGGGAAATGCGAATTAAGCATTGGTGGTTCACTCGGTCAACGGGACTTCCGTTGGAAATTCCGAGATCACGAGTGCGTTCGTAGCGTATTTTTGTATGATTTTAGGTTATCGGGGTATGAGCAGATGGCCTCGGGAATAACCCAAAAATTCTATGGAAGGCTTAGTACAACATGGGGATTTCAAGTGTCTGGTGCCCGAAATGGCGGCACCAGAGCAGCCCCAGCGGTACCGCTATGGCGGTGAAGTGACCGGTGGGGCGATTATGAGTAATTGTCCCTCACCGCTATAGTGGTGTCCCAGCCGCCGCAGCGCGCCGCTGTACTGGAAATTCCTTCGCCGTGACAATCATGGGCAGGGGAATTTCATTAAATGTATCTTAAAATAAGACTTAGACCCTCATTATGTCATAACTGGATATTGGAGCTTCGGAAGGCTGCTCTTGGGGATAACTTGAGGAATTTCTTGGAGGTAAAGCTTAGTCTAATCACTTACTTTTCTCTAATCATTATCATCGTAGAACCATCCCTTTCGTTTTCAATCCCTTAGAAGTAGAACTTGAAGAAGGGTTTTGGGAGGCTTCTCCATAGGGTTATAATTGATAAAAATTAACACTAAAATATTCCGAATCTAAGCTTAGTGATCATATATCTTTCACTTTTAAGGTTGAATTTCGGATTTGGAGAAATAGAGTTCATACCCAATTTGGGAATTTTTACTAAAATCAGATTTGGGGATAATTCTTGAGTTAAATCAACAATTAATGATCGGGTTATGACTACCTAGGATTCAATTTGGTATTTCAGCCGTGAATTTCCCGTTTCGCCCTTGTGGGCCCGTTTTCCCAATTTCTAGGGTTAAAATGGTCCTAATCGAAATCATAGCAATATTAATATCATTATTCATGATTTCTAAATTACAATTCTATTATGCTTAGACTACTTTGGTTCTGAGCTTCAGAGAAAGGGCAAGGCGGTAGAGTGACTTATTGGTGTTGATGTTCGGTAGTCCAGGTAGGTTATTGGTTTACCTTTGGTGAGACTTAGTATAGTTAATCACATATTTAGATTATGACGTCGGAGACAGCATGTGAACCTTCAGGCGTGAAGTTGGGATGGACATTGATTTAGGTTGGGCCCTGATGTGTATTGGGACTAGCCACCCCGTTATGTGTGTTTTATTGTTAAAAGTGTGTTGACATGATGCCATGATTAGTTGGTAAATAACGAAGGTCGCTTGTCGTCCTGATTTGGATGGGGTTGATATACCCGTTGGTGGTATTTGTACTTGATATATTTTTGGCGTACCCGCTGTTGGTACCTGAGACTATTGGTATATTATTGGCGCACCCACTGTTGGTACTTGATTATAAATGTTGGCATACCCACTGTTGGTATTATGATGTGATGCATTATTGGCGTACCCTATTGAGGTACTTATGACATCGAGCTTGTTGTTGATGATTGATATATGCATTGCACGCATTCTCTCATAATTATCATACATGGCCGATATCCAGTGATGATCTGGTATCATTGATTGAGTGAGACTAATATTTGTTAAACTCTTTAACTTGAGTGATTCTGAAAAAGGCCGATGTCCGTTGATCCATTTCAGAATCGTTGTTTATATGAAACTCACACTTGATAAACTCTTTTACTTGATTGATTGTGAGGAGGCCAATGTCCGAGGTTCAATTCTGGAATCGTTGATTTATGAAACTGATATTTGACAACTCTTTTGAGTGATTATGAGGAGGCCGATGTCCGATGGTATATTCGAGCATCGTTGTTGCATGGTCGTTTCCGATGTTATGCTGGATTCCATTGTAGTACATAGGCTCCGCGGGTCTCCGAGAGTGGTGCCAGTGAGACTCCCCCTGTGAGCAATTAGCCAGGGTCCCGTCTGTCTGTTTGGCAAAGATCCGGGACGGGTGGCACTCAGACTTCGCGAGTAAAACTTGGTTGTGTTGTCGAGACGTCAATATTACAGTCCGGAGTACATGTGTACATCTCATTTGCATAGCATGGCATGGCATCACATTCATACCATTATTGCATTGCATTGCATTATGACTTGAGTGAGATGTTGTGATGATTGTACTGTGACGATTTGTGGTGTTAATTCTATTGTGTTGATGGTCCTAGGATTGGATATACTCAGACTTATCATATTGGGGTTAGATACTTGCATAGGTGTTGATGGATACTTAATTATGATTGTATTGTTCCATGCGTGATTGGTTTACTTGTTTATCTGCGTTATTTTCTGAATTGTGTTAACTATGCTTAGTCGGCATATGATATCTACCAATACTGTTGATTGTGCTGACCAGCACTTGCTGCATTCTTTTATCAGGCCGGATCTACTTCTCTGACTCGTGGTTGATCGACTCCTCAGCTTCTACTTGAGTTTTCCAGGGTGAGCATTGCGTCCGCTGACCTCGAAGACTCATCTTTTGCTTATGTCTTACTTTTCACTCATGACATGATTTGAGACATTTATGTATTATTATTCAAACCTTAGTATTTAGATTTTTTATGCTCTTGTATGACCAGACCAGATACTGGGGTGTATTTAGTTACTTCCGCACTTATCTATATTATATCATATTGTGAGACTTACGTCATTTACATCTTCCCCTATTTTATTATGTTTATTGATTGAGAACGTTGAGTTAAGGATTCGCCTACCGAGATGGGAATGGTAGGTGCCTGCACAAGCCAAAATGGGTCGTGACAAGTTGGTATCAGTGTCCTAGGTTACCCGGTCTTTAATACAAGAGCGTGTCTGGTAGGGTCGCGTGGATCGGTACGATGAGCTCCGTACTTATCTACGGGAGGCTATGGGATATTTAGGAAATCTCATCTTCTTTCTTTCCATCATGCTACTTTATTCAAATTGGTATCTGGAAGGACTAAATTGGTATCTGACTCTTGTCTCTTATTTCACAAATAGTGAGGACTCGAGCTACAACGGCCCGAGGTCAGGTGCCAGAGCCCGCAGCTATTGCTGGCACCCGAGGGCGCGCTACAGTCTGAGGAGGTGGCAGAGCCAGAGGCCACGGGGCCGCCCCAGCCAAGGGTAGAGCTCCGACGGTGGGCCAGCGACGAGAGAGGTCTCCATCTCTCGAGCCCGAGTATCAGCCGGGTAGAGACTAGACCGCAGAGGATGGTGTGGCCCCAGCATGGGCACAACCTGGGGTTACTGCTGACAAGGCCATGCATGACACTATGGCCAGGATCTTACTTCATCTTGATGCCCAGCAGGCGCCCGCCGGTGTTACTACTCTCGGCGGGGGTTCACAGACTAGGGTTGGGGCACAGACCCCTGAGCAGGGACCCACGCATGTAGCACATCCCGCCGTAGCTATAGCTCCTCGCATTGATGTTATACCCGCCCCTGGGGAGGATATTAGGCCCCTAGATGGTGTTGTTATGACTGCTGCTGATCAGGACCTGGTGGGGAGGTTCAGGAAGTTAGAGCCACTGAGGTTCTCTTGTACTTCGTCTGAGGATGGTTATGAGTTTATTCTTGATATGCATGAGCTGCTGCACCGTATGGGTATAGTGGAAACCTACGACATCAATTAGGTGTCCTACCAGTTTCACGACGACGCAAAGACGTGGTGGAGGTATTTCGTGGCGTGCAGACTTGAGGGTTCTCCTCCGTTGACTTGGACGCAGTTCTACCGAGCCTTCCTTGAGAAGTATGTGCCCCGATATTTAAGAAAGGCTCGTAGGGAGCAGTTTCTACACCTTGAGTACAAGGGCATGTCCTTGGAATCTTATGTGACCCGCTTCCTCTATTTGGCCCGATAGTCTACTTCATTGATTCCTACCGAGGCTGATAGGATCAGACGCTTTGTAGGAGGAATAATGGGTTCTCTACAGATTATTTGCCTTCAGATAGAGTCTATGGGGGCTTCCTTCCAGTCCATTATTGAGCATTTTTTTATGGTTAAGGGTGCCAAGGGCTGTACATTTAGTGGTAGTGACAAGAGGACACGTCAGACCGGTAGCTTTAGGGGTTCTGGGATGAGGGGTGCTGGTCAGTCTTCGAGGCCCCCGCAGCCCTATTTCGATCATCCAATGCATTCAGCATTACCGACTCCCTCTAGTGAGCCGCCTAGGTAGAGAGCTCCTAAGAGCTCGCTCTCTAGACCAGTGGACAGGACTGTTTCATCTGGGTCTTCCGTTTTTGTGTTTCAACACTCGACACCCCTTACCTGTTTCTCTTGTGGGGAGTTTGGGCATATTGCCAAGAGATATCCCCGATCTAGGCGAGATTGCCAGCCACTGAGGACACCTGTATAATCCGGTGGTCGATGAGGGGCTTCTCAGAGAGGCGGTGCTCAGTCAAGCCGCGGTACTTCCCATGGTTCTAGAGGTAGGTCCCAGCCAGCTAGAGGTGGTACTCAGAGTTCTAGAGGGGGATCCCAGACTGGGCGTGGTGGAGCCCATTGTTAGTCATTTTCTGGAAGGCCCGAGGTAGAGGCATCAGATGCTATGATCTCAGGTACCATTTATGTCCGTCATAGAGCAGCATCTGTGTTATTTGATCCTGGATCCACTTATTTGTATATATCTGCATTTCATACCATTGGTTGGGATTTACCCTATGATAGCATAGATATACCTGCACATGTATCTACTCCAGTCGGAGATTCTGTGGTTGTTGGTCAAGTCTACCGGTCATGTTTAGTTACTTTTATGGGGTATGACACCTGGGTAGATGTGATGATTCTGGATATGGTGGACTTTGATGTTATATTGGGTATGACCTGGTGAAATAGGAGTGATTTTTTTCAGCGTCACCACTGCTCGGCAGTCAGCATCACAGCCAACTTCTGCCTTCGCACACACACTCACTTTTGACACTTAGATTTAATTTCGGGTCAAACACAATGAAAGGAACACACAATGTTTATAGGCAATGCCCAACCTTTTTATTATCTCTCAGATATACAAAAGGACTCACGAATTTGGAGGCTTACCAAACTGAATAATGCCTTAGCCAAATTCTGTCTTCTTTACAGACCTGCCAGGGCCAGTTACAAGCACTTACAAGGGGAGGGGCGTGCATGGCATGTTCCAACAGTTACATTGGGTTAATGGCATACAGATCCTAAGCCTAACATTTCGCCCATGTGGGCAAAGCCTTCACAAACTGACCTTAACCGTCGCACATGCCGAGCACACTGTGTAACCGACGCATGTGCCGCGTGCATAGCCCTTCTGCATGTGCCGCGCGCATGCCTCGCTCATGTGTCGTGCACCTGCCTCCCTCATGTGCCTTGCGCATGCCTTAGCCTGATTTTCGCCTCATAGGTTCGCCCAACACTTAGAATATTTTTCGCCCATCTTCATGCCAATGCCATGCCAACACCATGCCAACCCTTTACCTTTTCCATCTACCTTGGCCCCAGCCAGCCCATGTCAATGCCCATGTCTGCCTGTGCCAACCTACTGCTTGCATGCATGCCCATCTGGTGCCATGCGCCTGTCCGTGCCACTGACATTCGTCAAGCTACTTTGCTAACACCCAAACACCTTGACTTAGCTGCACACCATGCCATAGGCATGCAACCCCGCACATTGCTTCCAACAACCACATAGGCCCATGTCAAGGGGCAATGTACAATCCCTTGCAACTGCCCTCGCCCGTATGCGTCTAAGTACAAACTTGGGGGTCGAAAAAACCACCCCTACAAGTTGAACTCATCGTCCTCGTCAAGGCTGTTTTCAGGTAGTCCTCCAATTGCTTGTCGAACTGCCAAAGTGACTTAGACTTTTCCCAAGTAGCATCAGCTTCTTGCTTACCCTTCCGCTGAATCATAAATTTTGTCCGCCTATTCTTCTTGACACCAAGTACCCGGTGATCCAATATCTTTTCATTCTCAGCGTCGAACTGTGTGCGCACCATAGCCGGTGCTCTCTTTGACTGGTTCCTGTCCGGATCATCACCATCTTTATAAGAAGGCTTCAGAAAACATACATGGAAGGTTGGTGTAATTTTAACCTTTCAGGTAGTTTCAACCTATAAGCAACTTCACCAACCTTCTGAACTACTTCAAATGGTCCATCATATTTTGGGATTTAACCGCGGTGCCTACACTTACTTGAAATCTATTTCCAGATTTGGGGAGTAAGCTTGAGCAGCACCCTATCACCAATATTAAATCCCAACGCTCTTCTACGCTGGTCTGCATACTTTTACATCCGTTTCTGGGCCTTGCGCAAACTATCTTGCGCTTCTGCAAGCACTTCTTGCTTGTCCCTAACATGACGATAGGCAGCAGGTCATTTCCCTTGAGTCTTCTGCTTAGCAACATCAAGAGGAGTCATAGGTTGTCTGCCTAGGACTAACTCAAACAGGCTCATCTCCATTGCCGACAACTTATGCAAATTATAGCAAAATTGTGCACTGTCGAATAAGTCCACCCAATTCCGCTGACTTGCTGTTACAAAGTGCCTCAAATATTCTTCCAACAAATGATTAATTCTTTCAATTTGCCCATCAGTTTGCGGATGGTTCGCCGTAGAAAATTTCAAATCAGTTCCCATCATATTACACAAAGCAGTCCAGAACCGACCCGTGAACCGAGTATCCCTATCACTGGTGATATCAACTGGTACACCAAAGAACTTAACCATATTTTTGTAAAACAAATCTGCAGCAACATCCGACGAACACACAACTGGGGAAGCAACAAAAACAGCATACTTTGAGAACCTATCCACCATCACCATGACTGATGTCATACCGTTTACCTTCGGAAACCCACTAATAAAGTCCATCAAACCAGACATCCGAGGCTATTCAGGAATAGGAAGAGGCTGCAGCAAACCTGCTTCCTTCTTGCACTCAGTTTTATCTAGTTGACAAACCAGACAAGTTTTCACATAACCTTCAACATCATCTTCCATCTTTGGCCAGAAATACACCCTAGACAGCAATGCCAACATCCGTTCAACACCTGGATGTCCAGCCCAAGTAGTGTCATGCGCCTCTTTCATTAGTTCTTTACGCAATCCACCACCTTGAGGTACCACGATTCTCCCCCCTTTGAAATAGAGCAGATCGTCCTCGATCCAATACCTCTGCACTATCCCCTCTTTAACTTGACTCATTAACTTAGTGTATAATGAATCATTCACAGCACACAGTCTAATCTTATCAATAAAATCAGACTCCAATCGAGAAATTGAATATATAGCAGCGAATACCTCTTTTCTACTCAAAGCATCAGCAACCTGGTTGTGTTTCCCCGACTTATGCTCCCATATGAAGTCATATTCATCCAAGAACTCTTGCCAACGGGCCTTCTTAGGAGTTATCTTGCGTTGCATTTTAAAGTAAGTATTAGCAACGTTGTCCGTCCGTACCACAAACTTTGTCCCTAGCAGATATACGCGCCAAGTATGCAAGCAATATACCACAACAACCATCTCCTTTTTATGAGTAGAGTATCGTTGTTTCGCTTCATTCAACTTTCTGCTTTCAAAGGCCATTGGGTGACCTTCTTGCACCAACACGCCTCCCATAGCCTTGTCAGAAGCATCAGTATGCACTTCGAAAGGCAATTCGAAATCAGGCAGCCTTAGTATGGGTTCTGAAGCAACGGCCTCCTTTAACAAATTGAATGCACCATCACATTTTTCAGTCCACGCCCATACCACGTTCTTTTTCAACAAATCAGTCAAAACTGCAGCCTTCTTTGAATACCCTGCAATGAACTTCCAATAATGGTTTGCCAACCCAAGGAATGACCTCAAGTCCTTCACACTCCGCGATGCCTGCCAATCAACAATAGCCTGCACCTTCTTTGGGTCCATCCTCACTTGGTTCTGGCTGACCAAGTGCCCAAGAAACTTGATTTCTTGTTGAGCAAACTCGCATTTCTCTATCTTTACATAAAGTTTGTACTCCCGCAATAGAGACAGTACCATCTTCAAGTGGCTTACATGTTCTTCCAATGAGCAGCTACAGATTACAATGTCATCTAAGTACATAACAACAAAAACATCTAGGTACTCAAATAAAACATTGTTCATCAAATTACAGAAAGTAGTCGGGGCGTTAGTCAGGCCAAACGGCATTACAAGAAATTACTATGAGCCATATCGAGTTACACATATTGTTTTTGACTCATCACCCTCTGCTATTCTTACATGCTAATATCCAGACCTGAGGTCTAGCTTAGTGAACCAGCTTGCCTTGCACAATCTATCCATGAGGTCCTGCACCAATGGAACAGGATACTTGTTCTTCATAGTCACCTTGTTCAGCGCCCGATAGTACACACACATTCTTATTGACCCATCCTGTTTCCTTTGGAATAAAACAGGTGCACCATACGGAGCCTTTGAGGGCTGAATCAGACCCGCATCTAGCAACTCATTTAATTGTTTCCGCAATTCAGCCAACTCCTTAGGAGCCATACGATAAGGAGCTTGTGTAGGAGCAATAGAACCCGGAAGCAACTCAATCTTATGATCAATATCCCTCTTTGGTGGCAACGTCCTAGGGAGTTTGGGTGGCATAACATCCCTAAACTCGCCCAAAACCTGTGCCATACAATCAGGCACCTCTACCTTTACATCAAGTTTTATCTCAACCAAAGCAGCAAGGAAAGTTTCTTCACCTTTCTTTAAGCCTTTCTCAACCTAAATAGCAGAAATAATTGGGCTCTTGTACTTACTCAATTTTTCTGCCTCGCCATATGGATGAACATCCTTTATGAACCCCGAAATGTTTTATTGCATCACCATAACTCCGTCCAAGTGGGGCATTGGAACGAAGCAGTTCTTCCTCAAGAAATCGATTCCAAGTATCATATCGAAATCTCCCAACGGAATCACCATCAAACTGTGTTTTCTATCCCAAGGTCCTGCAAGTACCCTCATGTCACATGCCATACCTTCAATAAATTAGGCCACCTTGTTCATAGTTTTCATATAATTCGGGCTCTTTGTCAATTTGAGTCCAAATCTTGCAGCAAGTTTGACATCAATAAAAGTGTGAGTAGCTCCAGTATCCACCATCGCCACTAACACTTTGTCGTCAACCTTCATCTCAATGTGCAGCACCGAAGAATGAGGATTTGTAGATGACTCCCCCACCGTGTTCACTAATGAAATTTGATTGTTCAAGAGTAAACCAAGTGGGTTTGCCAAAGCAGCAACTACAACAAATTCCTCGTTTGCATTTACATTCCCCGCAAGCATAGCATTCACCCTTTCACGATTTGGACAATTCTTGGCCAAGTGAGACCCTCCACAAGTCCAGCAACCTTTGTCACTCACTGAATATTTCTTGTTCTTTGAATTTCAAACGTCCGCAATAGCCTTCCCTTTGTAAGCACCTTCTTTCCGCCCTTCCTTCTTGCATTCCCCCTTCTTCTCAGTCTTTTTCTTGGACTTAGAAGAAGTGGGAATTTCAGATGGAACACGTGTTGAGCGAATATCTACAAACAAATCTGCCGCTACAATTGCACTTGGGAGATCTTTCACGTTCTATCTCCTAAGTTCGTTCTGGGCCCATGCTTGCATCCCAGAAATGAAGCTGTGCAACTTATCTTCGTCCGACATATTATGGATGTCTAACGTCAAAGAAGTAAATTCCTTGATGTAGTCACGAACAAAACATGTTTGCCTCAATCTTTTCAAGCAATCCCTAGCCATCTAAGATGCATTGCTAGGAAGGAACTGGTCACGCATTTCCTTCTTCAATTTGGCCCAAGTATCGATCCTTGGCCTGCCAGCACTCATATCATCCGCATCCCTAGTACTCTACCAAAATTTGGCATCAACAGTCAAATACATAGTGGTGATACTTAACTTGTCGTTCACAGAAATACGGGCAGCTATGAAGTACTGTTCCATATCCCACAGAAAATTTTCCAATTCCTTTGCAGATCTTGAACTAGTAAAGGCTTTAGGTTCAGGGATCTTCAGCTTGGAACGTTCTGCCTTATGGCCAGCGTTAGAACCAGCCATTGCCCTCCGCAACACTACCACTTCCATGTTCAGAGTTTCGTTTGCCTTTTTCAGATCCTCGATCTGAACCAAGGCTTCTTTACGAAATTCATCATATCCCGTTGTTCTTATTGTCATAATCTCACGAAACTGAGCGAGTTCCGTGTTCAAGCCATGAATGCGACTGATTATAGACGTCACATCATCAGCGTTTTCAGCCATTCCCACCAGTGCCTCCAAGGCAGCCACTCTGTCCCTCAGTTCATTGTACGTACTACTTCCGCCAGCCATTGTGCCACGAACGTAGCCTGGCTATGATACCAATTGAAACAGGGGTGATTGTTTTCAGCGTCACCACTACTCAGCAGTTAGCGTCACAGCCAACTTCAGCTTCGCACACACACTCACTTTTGACACTTAGATTTAATTTCAGGTCAAACACAATGAAAGGAACACACAATGTTTACAGGCAATGCCCAACCGTTTTATTTTCTCACAGATATACAAAAGGACTCACGAATTCGGAGGCTTACCAAACTGAATAATGCCTTAGTCAATGCCCAACCTTGACTTAGTTGCACACCATGCCATAGGCATGCAACCCCACACATTGCTAACAACAACCACATAGGCCCATGTCATGAGGCAATGTACAATCCCTTGATACTGGCCTCGCCCGCATGCGTCTAAGTCTGAACTTGGGGGTCTAACACCTGGCTTTCTCCTTACCATGCGATCTTTGACTGTCACGCCAAGACAGTCACTTTAGCCATGCTAGGCATCCCTAGGCTTGAGTGGAGTGGTGCTCCTAGTCCAGCTCCGAAGAAGATTATTTCCTTCCTTCGGGCGAAGAAATTAGTAAGTAAGGGGTGTTTAGCATATTTGGCACATGTTTGTGATACGACTGTTGCATCTCCATCCCTTAGTCTATTCCTATTGTAAGCGAGTTCACGGAGGTATTTCTGTCATATTTTCCAGGTATGCCACCCGATTGTGACATTGATTTCTGTATCAATGTGGACTCAGGTACTCGTCCCATTTCCATTCCAGCATATCGGATGGTGCCTACCGAGTTTGGAGAACTTAAGGAACAATTGCAGGATTTATTGAGTAAGGGGTTCATTAGACCGAGTGTCTCCTCTTGGGGTGCTCCAGTGTTATTTGTAAAGAAGAAAGATAATACCATGATGATGTGCATTGATTACCGCCAGTTGAACAAGGTCACTATCCGGAACAATTGCCCTATGTCTCGTATTGATTATCTATTTGACTAGCTTCAGGGTGCTTCTGTGTTTCCTAAGATTGATTTTCGTTCCAGCTATCATCAGTTGAAGATTAAGGAGTAGGATATTCGGAAGACAGCATTTCGGACCAGATATGGCCACAATGAGTTTCTAGTGATGTCTTTCGGTCTTACCAACGCCTCAGCTGCATTTATGACTTGCTGAGTGGCATCTTTAGGCCGTTCATTAATTCTTTTGTGATTGTGTTTATTGATGGCATCTTGGTGTATTCCAAGAGTAGAGTGGAGCATGAGAGCCATCTTTGTTCTCTCCTTGGGTTGTTGAAGAAACATAGTCTGTTTGCTAAATTTTCTAAGTCTAAGTTCTGGTTAGAGTCTGTGGCATTCTTGGGCCATGTGGTGTCCAAATAGGGGATTATGGTTAATCCACAGAAGATTGAGGCCGTGAGGGGTTGGGCGAGGCCCACTACTGTTACCGAGATTATTAGTTTTATGGGTTTGGCCAGTTATTACAGTTGCTTTGTGAAGGGTTTTGCTGCCATTGCTTCGTCCTTGACCAGATTGACTCAAAAGGATGTTCCCTTCAAGTGGACGGATGATTGTGAGGTAGCTTTCAAAAGCTCAAGCTTTTTTTGACCACAACCTCGATCCTAGCCTTACCTGTGGAGGGCAAGGACTTTGCGGTCTATTGTGATGCTTCCCGTATGGGTTTGGGTGCGGGGTTGATGCAGGAGGGTAGAGTGATAGCTTACACTTTCCCGTTAGTTGAAATTTAACGAGAAGAATTACCCTACCCATGATATGGAGTTATTGGTCGTAGTGTTTGCCTTGAAGCTTTAGAGGAATTAGTTATACGGTGTCCATTGTGAGGTTTTTACCGATCACCATTGCCTTTAGCATGTGTTTACCCAGAGAGATCTCAATTCTAAGCAGCGCCAATGGATGGAGCTCCTGAAGGATTATGACATCTCTATTCTGTATCACCCTCGTAAAGCCAATATGGTAGCTGATGCCTTGAGTGGCAAGGCGGTGAGTATGGGGAGTTTAGCTCGATTGGTTGTTTCCGAGCGTCCGTTGGCCATGGAGGTTCAGACTCTGGCCAACAGTTACGTCTGTCTTGACATCTCGACCCCGGGCAGGATTTTGGCTTGTATAGAGGTGAGGTCATCGTTATTGGATCGGATCAAGGCTCATCAGTTCGAGGATTCTTAGTTGGGAAAGATCCGAGGTAAGGCGTCGAAAGGTGAGGCCAAGGTGGCCGTGATTAATTATGAGGACAGCTCTCGCAATTCCATTCATCCAAGAGTGAGTAAGATGTACCGTTACTTGAGAGAACTATTGGTGGCACCGTATGAAGAGGGATATAGTTGATTTTGTGGCTAAGTGTGGGAATTGTCAACAGGTAAAGTATGCGCACCAGCAACCCGGTGGGGTGTTTCAGAGGATGCCCATTCCCGAGTGGAAGTGGGAGAGGATTAGCATGAACTTTTTCACCGGTCTTCCGAAGACCCTTAGCAAGTTTGATTCTATTTGGGTGATAATGGATCGATTGACTAAGTGTGCACACTTTGTTCCGGTTCAGGTTTATTATACGACGGAGAAGTTAGCAAAGATGTATATTCGAGATATTGTGAGATTACATGGGATCCCTATTTTCGTTGTATCTGATCGGGGGTACTATCTTCACTTCCCGATTGTGGAGAGCATTTCATGACCAATTGGGTACCCGGATGGACTTTAGTACAACTTTTCATCCCCACACCGATGGCCAGTTCGAGCGGACCATTCAAGTGCTCGAGGACATATTGAGAGCGTGTGTTATTAACTTTGGCGGTCATTGGGATCAGCACTTGCCCTTGGTAAAGTTCACGTACACCAATAGTTATCAATCAAGTATTGGTATGGCGCCTTTTGAGGCCTTATATGGTAGGAGTTGTAGATCCCCGATTGGTTGGTTCGATAGGTTCGAGGCTCGACTTGGGAGAACGAATCTATTGAGGGAGTCCCTTGAGAGAGTGAAAGTTATTCAGGCCAGACTAGTGGTGGCTCAGAGCCGACAGAAGATGTATGCGGACTGGAAGGTTCGAGATGTGAAGTTTACTATTGGTGATAAGGTTCTATTGAAGGTTTCACCCATGAAGGGTGTTATGAGGTTTGGTAAGAGGGGCAAGTTGAGCCCTAGATACATTGGCCCATTTGAAATCATGGATTGTATAGGCGATGTAGCTTACGAGTTAGCATTGCCGCCAAGCTTGGCAGGAATCAATCCGGTCTTTCATGTCTTGATACTGAAAAGAAGCCACGCCGATGGTACCTACATTATCCGTTGCGATTCTATGTTGCTTGATGAGAATTTGACATATAAGGAGGAACCTATCGCAATACTAGATAGGCGATTTCGAAAATTTAGGTCCAAGGAGATTACTTCTGTAAAGCTGTAATGGAAGCACCGCCTTGTGGAAGAGGCTACTTGGGAGATTGAGTACGATATGCGTAGCCGATATCCCCAGTTTTTCACTGATTTAGGTATTCCCTACTTTCCTTCTTTACTTGCTCGAGGACGAGCAACAGTTCAATTGGTATCTGATGTAATGACCCTTTGGTCATTATGGCCCTTTTGGCACTTTCGCCACTTTCGAGCACTGATTGACTCATTTTTGACCCGAGGTTGACTTTCGAGCCTTCACCGTTGTAGTGGTGTCGCTGCTGCAGCGGCAAATCCTTCGCCGTGGCGGTCACGGGCAGAGGAATTTTATTAAATGTGTCTTAAAATAAGACTTAGACCCTTATTATGTCATAACTCGATATTGGAGCTTGGGAAGGCTGCTGTTGGGGATAAATTGAGGAATTTCTTGGAGGTAAAACTTGGTCTAATCGCTTACTTCTCTTTAATGATTATCATCTTAGAATCAACCCTTTCTTTTTCAATCCATTAGAAGTAGACTTGAAGAAGGGTTTTGGGAGGCTTCTCCCTAGGGTTATAATTGATAAAACTTGATGATGGTAACACTAAAATATGACGAATCTAAGCTTAGTGATCAAATATCTTTCACTTTTAAGGTTAAATTTCGGATTTAGAGAATTAGGGTTCATACCCAATTTGTGGGGTTTTTACTAAAATTAGATTTGGGGATAATTCTTGGGATTAATCAACAATTAATGATGGGGTTAGGACTACCTAGGATTCAATTTGGTATTTCACCCGTGAATTTCTTGTTTCGCCCTTGTGGACCCGTTTCCCCAATTTCTAGGGTTAAAATGGACCTAATTGATATCATAGCAATATTAATATCATTATTCATGATTTCTAACTTAGAATTCGATTATTCTTAGACTACTTTGGTTCTGAGCCTCAGAGAAAGGGCATGGCGATAGAGTGACTTATTAGTGTTGCAGTTCGGCAGTCCAGGTGGGTTATGGTTTACCTTTGGTGAGACATAGATTATAATGTCGGAGACAGCATGCGAACCTTTGGGTGTGAAGTTGGGATGGACATTAATTTGGGTTGGGCCCTGATGTGTGGTGGGACTAGCAATCCCATTATGTGCGTTTGATCATTAAATTTTTTTGGCATGATGTCATGATTAGTTGGTAGATAACGAAGGTCGCTTGTCGTCCTGATTTGGATGGGGTTGAAATACCCGTTGGTGGTATTGGTACTTCATATATTATTGGCATACCCATTGTTGGTACTTGAGATTAATGATATATTATTGGCGTACTCGCTATTGGTAGTTGATTATATATCTTGATATACCCACTGTTGGTATTGTGATGTGATGCATTATTGGCGTACCTTGTTGAGGTACTTATGATATTGAGCTTGTTTTTGATAATTGATATATTGTTACACCTCAAAAATTTCATGTCGTCGTGTAGTGAATGAACCAATGCGAGCTTAAGGGTAACAGGAATTTCTTAAGACTATAATACAGATATTTAGTGGTTTTAGAATGCATACGTTAAGATTTTGAAGTCATACGAATTGATAAAAATAAGGTTAGTAAGGGCAAGTGGAGTATAAGTGGGACTTGTGAAAGGCCTTGAGGGCTAGTTATAGGGATGTTTAGATCATTGATGAAGTACCAAACAAGTGTTAAGAAGACTGTATAAGGATTGGAGATCAAACCAAACAAGTTTCGTAAATTATTGCGTTAAGAATTGTTTGGTAAGGCCTTGAGGGCTAGTTATAGGGATGTTTAGATCATTGATGAAGTACCAAACAAGTGTTAAGAAGGCTGTATAAGGATTAGAGATCAAACGAAACGACGAGGACAACTTTGAAAAAACTGTGAGTTACACGACCACATTATACGGCCCGTGGAATTTTATACGGACCGTATAATGGTCCGTATAACCCAACAACAACAATGTTTTCCATGTTCGTGAACCACAGACACTTATACGGACCGTATAATGTTATACAGACCATATAAGTCACGACGGACTTATTAAGTTGCAACAATAAATACATGTTCCCACTTTATTTTCTCATTCTTTTCCACTTCTCCACTTCTCTCCAAACTTCTAGAATATTCCATACATATCATTTCAAGAATACAAGGGGAAATCAAGGGTTAATACAATAAATTCAAGTGAGTAGTGTGCAAGGAAGCTCTTTGGAGTTGCTATAGTCAAGAAATCCCTTGGAAGTTGAAGCTAGGGTTTTCTTCAAGTGAAGTATTGCCACCCAAAACCCGTTCCTACGCATTCAAAGGTGAGTTTTATGATTATTCCATGTTGGTTAAAGTATTGAAAAGTTGAAACACTTGGATTATGGAAGAAGATGGGAAAATGGGTTACAAAAGAAGAAATTAGTAGCAATTGTGAATAGTAGATTAATATGAATAATGAATATTGATATGTTTTGATAATAAGTACGCTATAAATGACATTTAGAACGTGGGGTAAGTATTGTATGTGAGAAAACCCGATAGTAAACTATAACCACAATTATGGAGAAATTGTGAAATGCGGGTGATGTAGATGAATGATGGTTGTTGCCTATTATATTGTGAATGTTGTAATGGATGTTTGGGAGTTGATACATGATAGGGAGAAAGTAGTATAAACAAAGGAAACGCTGCCCAATTTTATTTAGCTTTAGTAAGCACGTTTACGTAATCGATTAGCTAATGTTAATGCGAATTCTCTTGAAGGTAAAAACGTGGGTATTGAAGGAGAACAAGCAAGCGATAGATTAGTTAAACGAAAAAGGTATGTGAGGCTAGTCCTTTCTTTCTATGGCATGAATCCTATGGCATGATTTTTCCTTTTTCTCCATGAATCCTCTATATCCCGGAAAGCTAAGAGTCTATGTTCATGAATAGCTGCACGAGATAAGAGATACATTATAAGCCTAATAATGATGATGATGAGCTTAAGTCTAAAGATTCTAGAGTTCATGATATGATATTCCTACAAAGCTAATGATGTTGTTTACCGTATATGCTCACCTTATATACTATTTCCTTCAAGGTGAGGCAGAATGCTTATAAATGCTCCATAATGGAATTGGGGGTTCACGACTTTATTTCACCTCGATAAAGTATAGTTGTCTTTGAGTTTCTATGCATGCATTATGATGAGTACATGTTGATGATATCACACCGCGCCTATATGGCCGGGCAGACACCCTAAGGTGGGCAGCGTATACACCATGTCTAGATGGCATGGGCAGACACCAGTAGTGGGCGGCATGAGATGGTACCCCGGATGTGGGAGGCCTGGTCGCAGCCTAATGATTATCACACCGTACCTATATGGACGGGCAGCTTATACATTTATGCATATATGATATGATGATGATTATGAAGTAAGCCAGCATGTATTATTTCTTTTATAAGTGACAGTCAGATACAGTTGCTCCTTATTTGATGCTTCCTTCATCTTATTGACTTATTGTTATTACTTATGCCTCTCATACTCAGTACAATGTTCGTACTGACGTCTGTTTTCTATGGACGCTGTGTTCATGCCCACAGGTAGACAGGGAGGTGAGCTTGATCCAAACTCGTAGGAGCTGTTAGCTGACTTGAGAACACTCCATTGTTCCGGAGGTGCCTTTGATTATTCTTTTGTGTACAAATGTATATTTTGAGCACGACGGGATTTTGTCCCATCCATATGTCTAGTACTCTAGTAGAGGCTCGTAGATACGCAGGTATGGGTTATATGGTCTCACGATGTTGCCATTGTATATGTATATATATATATATATATATATATATATATATATATATATATATATATATATATATTATCATTTTGATAGCCGAAAGGCTTATGTATATAAAAGTATTTATGTTCCCAAATGAAAAATGATTTTTTTATGATTCGAGTACGATGAGTAATAGAATGAGTGGTGCTCGGTGGTTAGCCCCGGCTACCTATCACGGCCCCTAGTCGGGTCGTGACAAAAGTGGTATTAGAGCAGTTCTATCCTAGGAAGTGTCTACGAGCCGTGTCTAGTAGAGTCTTGTTTATGGTGTATTGCACGCCACGCTAATAAACAGGAGGCTACAGGGCGTTTAGGAAAAATGACTATCTTTCATCTTAAGAGATCGTGCGATAGAGCCGTATTATAAGATTTCCTCCTCCCTAATAGTGTGCTATGATTTCAGAAATGCCGCTAAAGGGAAAAGCTATAGCCGCCCAGAAGGGAAAGACTACGATGAAAAGGCGGGTAGAAAGAGAGTCGCCATTGAATGTAGAAGAGGGTGAGTCACATAATGTGGCTGTATCTAATACTTCTTCCACCCCGCCGAATGTAGAATAATAAGGAGGAGCTTCAGCTCCAGTTCCTCCACCGGTTGCTTCTGGTCAACAAGTGATCGAGGTTATTCATCTATTGACGCAGTTAGTTGCCGCCCAGGCACAACGGAAAAATGTGAGTCCAAGTCATCGGGTAGCTAGTACCAGAGCTCGTGATTTTATGAGTTTTAATCCTCCGGAGTTTTTTGGGTCAAAGCCGGATGAAGACCCGCAAGGTTTTATTGATGATATGCTAAGAACATTGAGGATTATTCATGCCTCTGAAACTGAATTTGTGGAGTTGTCATCTTATAGACTCCGAGAGGTGGCGGTATTGTGGTACAATAATTGGCTAGCATCAAGAAAAGAAAATGCGCCTCCTCCCGTGTGGCAAGAATTTATAAATGCTTTCATCCGCTACTATTTGCCATCCGAGGTCCGCCGAGCTAGAGCGGATAGGTTCTTAAATCTAAGGCAAGGAAACATGAGTGCCCGGGAATATAGCCTTCAATTTAATTCATTGGCTAGCTATGCCCCGACTATGGTGGCCGATATGGGAGATAGGGTACATAGTTTTGGGAGTGGCTTGGGGCCACATTTGTGCAAGGATTGTCTGACGGCTTCGTTGCAAGATGGGATGGATATTTCTCGAATACAAGCCCATGCCCAGAATTTAGAAGGACAACAACCTCTGCAAAGGGGTGATCGTGATATCAATAAAAGGCAAAGCAAAAGGGCCAGATCTATGGGGACAGGAAGCGATTACAGAGGGGGATCAAGGCAGACACATTATAGACACTCAGGCCAGTCAGTCACTAGTGCGCCTCCACGATTTACGGGTAGGAGATTTGATCACTCCTTTCGTTCAGGACAGGGTCAGAGTTCGAGGGCCTCAGATTCTTAGTTTTGGGGAGATTAAAGCCTGAGCAGACCCCCAGTACCGTGATGCAGCCAGTGCGGTAGATTAAATTTTGGACAGTGTCACCAAGGTTCGGATGCTTGCTATGCTTGCGGTCGGGTCGGGAAAATGATGCGAGATTGCCCGCCGATGAGTGGTAGAGTTGGGGTTCAGCCCACATGAGTAGTGGCTGGTTCATCTTCAGTGCGCCCAGTAGGGCAGACTCCCAAGATTTCAGCAAGCCGAGGTAGAGGCAGCGGGGGAGCATCTACTTCAGGTGCCACTCAGCCCCGTGTGTATGCTTTAGCCGGACGACAGGATGTTGTGTCCCCCCCCCCCCCCCCCCCCCCCTCCAGATGTGGTTATAGGTACATTATCCATATTTTCCCATGATGTATATGCATTGATAGATTCGGGTTCTACCTTGTCTTATATTACTCTGTATGTTGCTGGTTGTATTGGGGTGAAACTTGAGACAATTAAACCTTTTGAGGTATCTACTCCGGTTGGTGATCCCGTGATAGCTAGACAAGTGTATAAAAACTGTGTACTTGTAATATGCAATCGCTAGACCTAAGTTGATTTAATTGAGCTGGAAATGTTAGATTTCGATGTGATTATGGGTATGGATTGGTTGGCTTCATGTTATGCTAATGTTGATTACCGAATGAAAGTAGTTCGATTTCAATTTCCGGGAGAGCCCATGCTTTTATGGAAGGGTAACACAGCATCTCCAAAAGGTAGGTTTATTTCCTACCTTAAGGCAAGAAAGATGAAAGCTACGGGTTGTATTTATCACTTAGTCCGAGTACATGACACAGAAGCAAAGTTACCAACTTTCCAATCCATTCTGATAGTGAATGAATTCCCGGATGTATTTCCAGATGAACTTCCAGGCATTCCTCCAGAAAGAGAGATTGATATCGCTATCGATGTGTTGCCGGACACCAAGCCTATTTCCATTCCTCCTTACCGAATGGCTCCAACAGAATTGAAAGAGCTAAAGGCACAATTGAAAGATTTTCTTGAGAAGGGGTTTATTAGACCCATTTCATCACCGTGGGGAGCACCAGTCTTGTTTGTGAGAAAGAAAGATGGTTCCCTACGAATGTGCATCTATTATAGGCAGTTGAACAAGGTGATGACATAAAACAAATATCCTCTCCCAAGGATTGATGATTTGTTTGATCAACTACAGGGTGCCAAGTGGTTTTATAAAATAGACTTCAGGTCGGGTTATCATCAAGTGAGAGTTCGAGAAGCGGATATTCCTAAAACAGCTTTCAAAACGAGATATGGCCATTATGAGTTTCGGGTGATGTCGTTTGGGTTGACCAATGCTCCGGTAGTGTTCGTGAATTTGATGAATAACGTATTCAGGCCTCTCTTGGAGTTATTCGTGATAGTATTTATTGATGATATTCTGGTGTACTCTCGCACAGAATCAGAACATGCCGATCACTTACGTATTGTTCTTGGAATTCTTCGAACCCGAGAATTGTATGCAATATTTTCAAAGTGCAAATTTTGGCTGAATTCTGTGACATTTCTGGTCACGTTGTTTCAGATGATGGTATCCGAGTTGATACTCAGAATATCGAAGCTGTGAAGACTTGGTCTAGGCCTACAACGCCTACAGAGGTTCGTAGTTTTCTGGGATTGGCAGGTTATTATAGAAGGTTTATAGAGGGATTTTCCTCTATTCAGCCCCATTGACGAAGCTAACCCAGAAGTCAGTTAAATTTCAGTGGAATGATGTTTGTGAATGTAGCTTCCAAGAGTTGAAGGATAGATTAACCTCAGCTCAAGTCTTAACACTTTCCGAAGGGCCAGATAGCTATGTCGTATATTGTGATGCTTGCGGTGTTGGGTTAGGATGTGTGTTAATGCAGCACGGTAGAGTTATTTCTTATGCTTCGAGACAGCTGCGGAAACATGAAAGGAACTGTTATGTCCCGTGTTTTCGTATAATTCGAAATCGAGAAATAATTACGACTTGTGTGTTATAAGGACATAATTTGATTTTAGTGAATATGACTATGTTGGTTATGGAATTATTAATGTTAAGACCCCGGGGAAGGCCGAGGATAAATTTGGAATTTCAGAAATTAGTCTCGGGAATTACAAAACGGGATGTTTTATGAATTGGGCCAAGGAAATACAAAACAAAATGAGGCCCAATAATTTGAAGGGGTGGCCGACCATATCAATGGCCCAAGCCCTTTCTTAATGTCTCAAATAACGTATGTTGAGTTTGAATGAGTCTGAATACGATGATCTGGCTGTGAGTCTGTTTGGGGTGCCTAAGTAGGGCACCAGTCGCGGCCCACGGGGTTGGGTCGTGACAAAAGTGGTATCAGAACGGTTTGTCCTCGGAATGTCTACAGGTCGTGTCTAGTAGAGTCTTGTTTATCGATGTGTTGTGCACCACATCTATAAACAGGAGGCTACAGGGCATTTAGGATGTTGCTGTCTTTGGAATCTTAGATCGTGCGATAGAGCTGTGCTATTAGGGTCATTCTGATCTGACCCGTTGTTGTGTTTGCAGTGATGCCTCCGAAGAAGGCAACGGCGGCCCAGAAGGGCAAGGCGAAGATGGGAGAGACTAGCCAGGCACAGCGAGCTACCCGGGCTCGTGTCTATGATCTGCCTGAGGTTGTGCCTCATTCTGAGGGGTCTGCTACACCCCCACTAGTACAGCCTGGAGCAGGACCTTCAGCAGCTCCAGAGGTCCGTGCACCCGCTCCTGAGACTCCAGCTCCTCAGCCAGGGGCGGAGGATAGGACCCTGAGGGAGGCTGTACAGTTGTTGACCACGATAGTAGCGGGACAGGCTCGCAGACGCGGGCGGAGGGACGATGATGATGAGGACAGGCGGGACAGCCTGAGAGTTCGGGAGTTCTTATTATGTGGCCCTCCAGAGTTTTTCGGGTCTAAGCCCGACGAGGACCCCATGACTTTATTCGGGGGATGCGGCGTGCATTAGACTTGGTCAGGGCTTCAGAGACCGAGTCGGTTGAGCTGGCTTCGTATAGACTTCGGGATGTTGCCGTACATTGGTATGAGACTTGGGAGTTATCCAGGGGTGAGGGTGCTCCTCCGGCTACGTGGGATCAGTTTGTGACTGCTTTCACCCGCCACTTTCTGCCCCCAGAGTTACGACTGGAGCGAGCTGATCGGTTTTTACATCTGCAGCAAAGGGGTCGAAGCGTTCGTGAATATAATTTGGAGATTGATTCCCTGGCCCGGTATGCCCCTGCCGTGGTGGCAGATATGACAGATCGGATGCATAGATATGTTATGGGGTTGGATCGTTACCTGATTGACAGCTGTATGGCGGTGTCATTGCAGACAGATATGGACATTGCCCGTCTTCAGGCCTACGCCCAGGGGATGGAGAACCGGCACCGAGCAGATAGGCCCAGCAGAGAGTATGATGGGAGACGGCCCAAGAGGGCCAGATCAGCGGGGTATTCTGGAGATTCTCGGGGCGGGCAGCCTCAGTATCAGTCCAGTGGGTATTTTCCTCCGTTAGGCCAGGACACACAGTCTGCTAGTAAGAGATTTGATGGCGCAGGACCGTCCAGGGCAGACCGGAGTTCCAGAGCCCAGGTCCTCAGGCGAGCAGGGGTCCCAGTCATACTAGGCCACCTATGCCCCCGTGTTCGTATTGTGGAAGATCGCACCCAGGTGAGTGCTTCAGGGCCACAGGGGCCTGTTTTGCTTGCGGCCGCCAGGGCCCCATCATGCGGGATTGCCCGTGGGCGGGCGGTTCCGGTAGTGCAGCACCGCCGATGAGATCCGTTGCTGGTTCGTCATCTACCCCCTCGGCCACGCGCTCCATGGGGCGAGGTATGCCAGCACAAGCGGGCCGCGGTAGAGGCCGTGGTGGGGGTTCAGATTCTAGCGGTCCCTCGAACCGCATATACTCTTTGACTGGTCGGCGGGACCCAGAGGCATCCCCTGACGCAGACCCAGGTATATTACTAACCTTTTTCTGAATGAATATGTGCAATGATAGGTCTGTATTCCAGTATATTATGCGATATTCTCTTTTTGTGTGTCAATAAAAGTAGGGTAAGAATCCGAATTAATGAAAATATCCGAGGCAGTTATCTATACATGTGGGAGGCGAATATATGGAATTTGGAAGGCTAAAACGATAAACCACATAGCCAGAAAAGCAAACGACCTCTTTGGGTTGGAGTGGGACCCGCTATAAAAACTTCCCAAAAAACAAATATTTGCTAAGACACCGTTTGGCCCTAAAAATTACGTGATAAAGGTCGTGCGGGGCAATTGATGAAATTATATCAGCCCTAACGCGTCAAAATGCATGAAAGTTTCGGGGTTAAGCGCGCTCAAGCCAGAGCAATTCTGCGATGGGTGACCCCCCTGGGAAGTAATGCAAAGTTTTTCATAAGTGAGAGTATGATGAATATAAATAGAAATTTGGGGTAATCAGCAGGTAAATAGAATGTGTGTGGAGTAATTAGTGCCCTTTCAGGAGTCGCGCGGAACGAGGCGGACTAAATGGGCAAAAAGAAAAGGGTACATCACCGCTTGGGAAATTGAACGAATTTGAATAACAGTCAGAGACGTTCGCTAGTACGGTATTAGTAAGTGTGTGTATGTGTGTGTGTATGATTTTCGTTTGGTGCCCGTATGGATTAAGAGCCGAGCCCCGGCAACTAATGTTGTGACAGACGAAAGGTTTTATTAAACCAAATACATGAAGCGAAGTGGGGAGCGACGACCCGAATGCTGTCGAGGGATAGAAAATCCCCGATTACATTATAACATAGTTTGGAATGACGATGCCTGAAAGAGAAAATGAGTATGGAGGGTAGGGAAGATGAAAGAGAAGCAGTGTGAATAAGTAGAATATTTGAAAGAGTCGATACGCGACATGTAAGATAATTTGTATGATTACCTGGCAAACAAGTTTGCAAGTAAGAGGAAATTCTTATGAATTATTGGAGCCTTAATAGAAGCAATTTGATCTTAATTCGACATTCTATCTGTTGTGCTTCTGCACTCACGATTCCGATAAGGCTCTGCCTAGCACACCTCTGTATGTCTGACTCTGGATATAAATCCGTCTGATATGCTTCTGTGCGTTTGATTTTGATCACGCGTATGTTTGACACATTTCAGTCTGTCTGATCACGACTCTGTATGATACAATTCTGTACATTCGATCCTGATTTCGAATCTGTCTGATGTGATTCCATACGTCTGACCCGATTATGAATCTGTCTGATATGTCTCCGTGTGTTCGGGTCTGATTATGAACCCGTCTGATACGCCTTTGTACGTCTGACTCCGATCTCAGATTTGTCTGATATACTTCCGTACCTTTGATGTTAACTATGAATCCGTCCGATATGCTTATGCGCGTCTGGCCTTAGTTCTGAATCTGTTTGGCATGTAGTGCCTGGTATGAAGTAAAGTGAGATTACGACGATGTGGTAAGAGACTCAGAAGTGTAACGAAAAATGATATTGACTATGATGTCTGGAAAGCGTTCGTCCATTACAAGAATATAGCGTGTGGTTCGGTGATTACGTGGGGTATGAGAAAATGTATTATGAAGGTATTTGAGTCAGTGACGTGAAAAAAAAAAAAAAATTTTACCCCCTAATGTTGGTAAAGAAGCCGTGTCGGAAAATCAGTAAAGGACGACTATAAAGAAAACCCTCCCGGAGCAGTATGACGCCCCATAAGGTCGATTTAACATTCGGGGACGAATGTTCTTAAGGGGGGGAGAATGTTATGTCCCGTGTTTTCGTATAATTGGAAATCGAGAAATAATTACGACTTGTGTGTTATAAGGACATAATTTGATTTTAGTGAATATGACTATGTTGGTTATGGAATTATTAATGTTAAGACCCCGGGGAAGGCCGAGGATAAATTTGGAATTTCGGAAATTAGTCTCGGGAATTACAAAACGGGATGTTTTATGAATTGGGCCAAGGAAATACAAAACAAAATGAGGCCCAATAATTTGAAGGGGTGGCCGGCCATATCAATGGCCCAAGCCCTTTCTTAATGATCATGTGTCATGCACATGATCTATAAGTGGATATATATGATTCATACTTAGTGATTATCAAGAACAAAGAACAAAAAAATCAAAGATCACCACAAAAGAGGCATTCGGCCGTACCTAAAGAAAAAGGGAAAGAAAAATTTCCAAGCTTGGTTATTGATCCAAAAATCTTAATTTCTACATAGTTGTGAAGTACTCAAGGCCCTCTTCAACGGGGTATAATTAGTTTGGCACAAGAACCTCGTTTGCGACAAGTCGGGTTTTCAAGAAAAGGTAAGAATTTTGCCCCTTTAATGTTATAGAATTGTTATGAATGTGTTAAGGATTGAGAATAGACGAGAATCCCGTAACTTTGATGTATATAGAAAGTCGTGGGTGTGTGTGTATATGGTATGTTGGCCGTGAGTTATATGTAGTGCAAAGGTATGGGAATTTTATCTTGTTTAGTTGGTTTGTGGCGTCGTTATAACATTTAGGACGTAAATGATTGGTTAGTGAATTAAATGGGCGTTGGAAAATGATTTCGGACGTTATCGGAATGTGTATACCTTCGGTATAAGTGTGTATATCATTGTATATTTAGGGTGCTAAAGACTTTAAATATGATTTATAGTTGATGTTAATGAATTCGGAAAGAAACGACGCAAGTTAGAATGTTCGTCGTGACTTTTGATGTTTTGAATGAAATATGGAAAGTAATGAACTTTGGGAAAGTTTGTATATGGTTTGGAACTTGTTTGTAATGTGAATGAATAATCTTGAATGATATGGATGTAGATTTGGAATTTTGGAGTTTGAATCAAGAATTGTCAACTTGTGTAGTAAGGTAGGATTGTGAAGCTAGAGTGGTTTGATTATGGGTTTTGTTGTTTGATGATGTTTGGGTTGTTGTTGTTGTTGTATTTTGAGCCGAGCTAAGTCTCGGGGATGTTAGATTTATAGGGGAAGTGCTGCCGAAATTTCGGTAGCCAAGTATAGCCCAAAGATGAAAATGTTAACTTTCATGAATAGTAACTGGTAAAAGTGACCATTTGCAGTTTTCGGACGAAACGGGAATTGAGATTTGACGAGCGTAAGGCGCCATCCAGGTATGTAAAGCCTACCTATCCTTCTTTTGGCATGTCCTAGTCATACTAGGTTAAGATCGGACCCTCGGGGATAACTCTGCTCTTGGAAATTTAGATTCAAGTTTGGATACTATTCATTCAGCGCAATTGAACCCTATTCGTTGTATTTGGTTGAAAGAATGTTCGAACCTTCATAACTTTTGCCGTTGTGTCCGAAACTCTCCGAAACTTTCGTAGATGGCTCTATGGAGCCTAGAGTCAGTGATTTGTGTCCGCCGCCTCAATTTGACTCGAGGTGGGCCCGCAAGCCCCGAGGCTTCCCTTATTCGACTTGTTTGGTTTGTTTTCGTTCGATATGAAAAGTAATCATTTGTCTGTGACTCAAAGGTTCGTTTGAAAATTTCTATATCGTCATGGAACGTTTTGCACTATGAATGATGTTAGATGTTCGGAAAATGATCCGTGAATGGTTTTTCCAAAGGTTCTGCAGTCTGAAACTTCGCGACTTCCATACATTAATTTTGATCGACCTGACTTCTACTCCGAGCCCGCTGGCGTCGGTATATCCCTATATGTAACTATATGTCGAGTCCGGTAACTTACTTTTAATATGCATATGGTTTCTGCACTACTCCGTTCGTGCCATCCACTATGAATTCGTTCGTCGGTACCCGGGCCGGCTTTGTGATCGTGCGCGCTATACCATATTCGGAAGTTATGATGTGATACGGTTTCCGAGGCCTCGCCATAGGGCCGGTCACCGTCTATGGAGTTATGATGTGATATGGCATTTGATATGTTCTGATGATGTGATATGTGTGTGATATGATGTGTCTGGAGACTGTACGGAGATTTGAAAACTTCTGGAGTTATGATGTGTTGTGGCACCAGTGTCGGGGGTAACCACGTTCCTAAACCCTATACATGATTTCATTTGCATTTGTACATTTGCCTTCCGCACAGGTTTGCTTTGCTACGCTGACGTTTGTGTTTGTTTCTTCTGACTCCAGTTGTGTTTGTGATTTCTGTACCATCTGCTTTACATACTCAGTACTTCTCCCGTACTGACCCCCGGTTCTTCGGGGGCTGTGTTTCATGCCCGCAGGTACAGAAGCTCGTTTGGGTGGTCCTCCGGTTTAGGCTACTCATTCTGTTGTGTTGGAGAGCTCCCTTTGATCCGGAGCCTAACTTTTGGTACATACCTTTTGTTGTGTGGGTATTCTGTACATTTGTGGATGTGTGGGCATGGCGGGGCTCTGTCCCGTCATATGTTCGTATGTTCTGTTTTGTTTAGAGGCCTGTAGTCACATTTGTGGGTCGTGGGTCCGGTGTGTTTGTATGTGAATCTGTTGTGCTTTCTTAAGCGGCCCGTACGCTACTATGGCCAAGACGGCCCCTGAGTTTGTACGTGTGTGTGCATTTGGGCGATGTACATTCCGCCCCCCTTCTGATGTGTGTGTGTGCATTTGGGCGACGTATATTCCGCCACCTTTCTGATTTTGATTTGACTAAATTGAACGGGCGACCGCTTAAGATAAGTGTTCGATAAATGTTCGTGTCTGGCGTCTGTTGTTCATTTTCAGTTCAAATAACGTATGTTGAGTTTGAATGAGTCTGAATACGATGATCTGGCTGTGAGTCTGTTTGGGGTGCCTAAGTAGGGCACCAGTCGCGGCCCACGGGGTTGGGTCGTGACAGGAACTGCCCAACTCAGGATCTTGAATTGGCTGCAGTCATTCATGCATTAAAAATTTGGAGACATTACTTGTATGGTATACATGTTGATATCTATATAGATCACAAGAGTCTTCAATACATTTTCAAACAAAAGGAGTTGAATTTACGGCAGAGGCGGTGGTTAGAACTATTAAAAGATTATGATGTGAGCATTTTATGCCACCCCGGAAAAGCAAATGTAGTAGCTGATACGCTTAGCCGCCGCTCAATTGGCAGCCTATGTGAAGTTCCTTCGGAAAAGAAAGAGATGATTCATGAGCTCCACCAACTAGCTAATCTTGGAGTACGTGTAATTGATTCGGGTAGTGCAGGGATTGGTATTAATGATCCCACAGTTTCATCCCTGAATATGGAAGTGAAAGAGCAACAATATGAAGATCCTCAGTTGAGCCATTATAGAAACGTATTTCATGAAAAAGAGAAGTCTCCATTCGAAATCTCCCCAGATGGAATTCTTAGATACCGAGGCAGGCTATGTGTGTCGAATGTCGCAGAATTGCACCATCGAATTCTAGAAGAAGCTTATTATTCTCAGTATTCTTTTCACCCAGGTTCAACAAAGATGTATCACGATTGTGAATTGATATATTGGTGGGATGGCATGAAGAGAGACATAGCAGTATTTGTAGCCTAATGTCCAAATTTCCAGCAAGTGAAAATCGAACATCAAAAGCCAGGAGGATTATTACAAGCAATGGAAATCCCTACTTGGAAATGGAAAGTGATCAACATGGATTTGATTGTGGGGTTACCTCATTCTCGAGGCAAGTATGATTCACATATAGAGGAGTGCAATTTACAACCAAGTTCTGAAAGTCTTTTCAAGAAGGTCTAGGTACCCAAGTGAAGTTTAGCACGACATTTCATCCGCACACCGATGGACAAGCCAAACGTACCATTCAGACTTTGGAAGATATGCTACGGGCATGTGTACTAGATTTCGGTGGTAATTAGGATGATCACTTACCTCTGATTGAGTTCGCATATAAAAATAGCTACCATACCAGTATCAAAATGGCTCCGTATGAAGCTTTATATGGAAGGAAGTGTAGATCCCCAGTTGGATGGTTTGAAATAGGAGAAGTACAACTAATAGGCCCTGAATTGATTCAGCAAGCAGTAGAAAAAGTCAAAGTGATCCGAGACCGATTACTGGCAGCCCAAAGTCGCCAAAACCCTTATGCGGACAACCGTCGGCGAGACTTTGAATTTCAGGTTGATTACTGGGTATTTTTTAAGGTGTCGCCAATGAAAGGGGTGATGAGATTTGGTAAGATAGGAAAGTTAAGTCCTCGATACATTGGACCTTATAAAATTATCCGCAAGGTGGGTCATGTAGCTTACGAATTGGACTTACCTTCAGAGCTTGAATTAGTCCATCCAGTTTTTCATGTTACAATGCTCTGCAAGTGTGTTGGACATCCTACGAAAATTGTTCCAATAGATGATGTTCAAGTGATAGAAAGGCTAGCATATGAAGAAGTGCCCATTGCCATCTTAGACAGGCACCTACGAAGACTTCGAAATAAGGATGTAGTTTTAGTCAAAGTCTTATGGCGAAACAACAATTGAGAAGAAATGACTTGGGAAGCGGAAGAGAAAATGAAATCCACATATCTGCACTTATTCCAACCCCCATAAGAGATCCATGATGAAACACCAAGATTATGAGGTATGTATGCTTTCTTTTCATGCATTTGGTCGTGTGTGGCCAATTTATAGTTCTATTGAGTTGTGGCCCTGTGAGGAAATATTATTATGGGTTGTTGCGACAAGATGGTAGTGCCATATTACAGAGGAAACTCTGGCGAAATTTTCGTAGAATTCCCTAGTGCTTAACATTCAAGGACGAATGTTCCAAAAGTGGGAGAGAGTGTTACACCCCGGAAATTTCATGTCGTCGTGTAGTGAATGAACCAATGCGAGCTTAAGGGTAACAGGAATTTCTTAAGACTATAATATGGATATTTAGTGGTTTTAGAATGCATACGTTAAGATTTTGAAGTCATATGAATTGACAAAAATAAGGTTAGTAAGGGCAAGTGGAGTATAAGTGCGATTTGTGAAAGGTTTCATAAATTATTGCGTTAAGAATTTTTTGGTAAGGCCTTGAGGGCGAGATATAGGGATTTTTAGATCATTGATGAAGTACTAAACAAGTGTTAAGAAGGTTGTATAAGGATTGGAGTTCAAACGAAACGACGAGGACAACTTCGGAAAAACTTTGAGTTACACGACCACATTATACGGCCCGTGGAATTTTATACGGACCGTATAATAGTACGTATAACTCAACAGCAATAATGTTTTCCATGTTCGTGAACCACTGACACTTATACGGACCGTATAATGTTATACGGACCGTATAAGTGGTCCGTATTAGTCCCGACAGACTGATTAAGTTGCAACTATAAATACATGTTCCCACTTTGTTTTCTCATTATTTTCCACTTCTCCACTTATCTCCAAACATTTAGAATATTCCATACATATCATTTCAAGAATTCAAGGGGAAATCAAGGGTTAATACCATAAATTCAAGTGAATAGAGTGCAAGGAAGCTCTTTGGAGTTGCTAGAGTCAAGAAATCCCTTAGAAATTGAAGCTAGGGTTTTCTTCAAGTGAAGTATTGCCACCCAAAACCCATTCCTAGGCATTCAAAGGTGATTTTTATGATTATTCCATGTTGGTTAAAGTATTGAAAAGTTGAAACACTTTGATTATGGAAGAAGATGGGAAAATGGGTTACAAAAGATGAAATTAGTTGCAATTGTGAATAGTAGATTAATATGAATCATGAATATTGATATGTTGTGATAATAAGTACGCTATAAATGAAATTTAGAACGTGGGGTAAGTATTGTATGTGAGAAAATGCAATAGTAAACTATAACCATAATTATGGACAAATTGAAGAGAAATTGTGAAATGCAGGTGATGTAGATGAATGATGATTGTTGCCTATTATATTGTGACAGTTGTTATGGATGTTTGGGAGTTGATACATGATAGGGTGAAAGTAGTATAAACAAAGGAAACGCTGCCCAATTTTCTTTAGCTTTAATAAGCATGTTTAAGTAATCGATTAGCTAATGTTAATGCGAATTCTCTTGAAGGTAAAAACGTGGGTATTGAAGGAGAACAAGCAATCGATTGATTTGTCAAACGAAAAAGGTATGTGAAGGTAGTGCTTTCTTTCTATGGCATGAATCCTATGGCATGATTTTTCCTTCTTCTCCACGAATCCTCTATACCCCGGAAAGCTAAGAATCTATCTTCATGAATAGCTACATGAGATAAGAGATACATTATAAGCCTAATAATGATGATGATGAGCTTAAGTGTAAAGATTCTAGAGTTCATGATATGATATTGCTACAAAGCTAATGATGTTGTTTACCGTATACACTCACCTTATATACTATTTCCTTCAAGGTGAGGCAGAATGCTTATAAATGCTCCATAATTGAATCGGGGGTTCACGACCTTATGTCACCTCGATAAAGTATAGCTGTCTTTGAGTTTCTACGCATGCATTATGATGAGTACATCTTGATGATATCACACCGCGCCTATATGGTCGGGCAGACACCGCTAAGGTGGGCAGCGTATACAGTTTGTCTAGATAGCATGGCAGACACCACTAGTAGGCGGCATGAGATGGTACCCCGGACGCGAGAGGCCTAGACACAGGGTAATGATTATCACACCGTACCTATATGGACGGGCATCTTATACATTTATGCATATATGATATGATGACGATTATGAAGTAAGCCATCATGTATTATTTCTTTTATAAGTGATAGTCAGATACAATTGCTCCTTATTTGATGCTTCGTTTATCTCATTGACGTATTATTATTACCTATGCCTCTCATACTCAGTACAATGTTCGTACTGACGTCCGTTTTCTTTGGACGTTGTGTTCATGCCCACAGGTAGACAGGGAGGTGAGCTTGATCCAGACTCGTAGGAGCTATTAGCTGACTTGAGAGCACTCCATTGTTCTAGAGGTGCCTTTGATTATTGTTTTGTGTACATATGTACATTTTGGGCACGACGGGGTTCTATCCCGTCCGTATGTCTAGTACTCTAGTAGAGGCTCGCAGATACGTAGGTGTGGGTTATATGGTCTTACGATGTTGCCATTGTATATGTATATATATATATATATATATATATATATATATATTATCATTTTGATAGCCGAAAGGCTTATGTATATAAAAGTATTTGTGTTCTCAAATGAAAAATGCTTTTTTTATGATTTGAGTACGATGAGTAATAGAATGAGTGGTGCTCGGGGGTTAGCCCCGGGTACCCGTCACGGCCCCTAGTCGGGTCATGACATATATGCATTGCACGCATTCTCTCATAATTATCATGCATGGCCGATACCCGATGATGATCCGGTATCGTTTATTGAGTGAAACTGATATGTGTTAAACACTTTTACTTGAGTGATTCTGAAAAAGGCCGATGTCCGCAGATCCATTCCGGAATCATTGTTTATACGAAACTAACACTTGATAAACTCTTTTACTTGAGTGATTTTGAGGAGGCCGATATCCGGGGTTCAATTCTGGAATCGCTGATATTTGACAACTCTTTTGAGTGATTATGAGGAGGCCGATGTCCGATGGTATATTTGGGCATCGTTGTTGCATGCCCATTTCTGATGTTATGCCAGATTCGATTGTTGTGAATAGGCTCCGCGAGTCCCCCAAAGTGGTGCCGGTGAGACCCCCCTGTGAGCACCTAGCCAGGGTCTCGTCTATCTGTTTCGCAAAGATCCAGGACCGGTGACACTTAGACTTCGCGAGTCAAACTGGGTTGTGCTGCCGAGACGTCGATATTCCATCTGGAGTACATGTGTAGATCTCATTTTGCATAGCATGGCATGACATCACATTCATTCCATTATTGCATTGCATTGCATTATGACTTGTGTGAGATGTCGTGATGATTGTACTGTGACGATTTGTGGTGTTGATTCTATTGTGTTGCTGGTCCCAAGATTGGATATACTCAGACTTATCATATTGGGGTTAGATACTTGCATAGGTGTTGATGGATACTCGATTATAATTGTACTGTTCCATGCGTGATTGATTTACTTGTTTATCTGCATTATTTTCTGAATTGTGTTAACTATGCTTAGTCGGCCTATGATGCCTACCAGTACTGTTGTTTGTGTTGACCTGCACTTGCTGCATTCTTTTATGAATGCTGATTATCAGGCCAGATCTACTTCTCTGACTCGTGGCTGATCGACTCTTCAGCTTCTACTTGAGTTTTCTAGGGTGAGCATGGCGTCCGCGGACCTCGAAGACTCATCTTTTGCTTATGTCTTACTTTCACTCAAGACATGATTTGAGACATTTATGTATTTTTATTCAGAACTTAATATTAGGATTTTTGATGCTCTTGTATGACCAGACCAGATACTAGGGTGGATTCAGTTACTTCCGCACTTATCTATATTATATCATATTGTGAGACTTACGTCATTTACTTCTTCCACTATTTTATTATGTTTATTGATTGAGAACATTGAGTTAAGGGTTCGCCTATCGCGGTGGGAACGGTAGGTGCCCGAGCGAGCCCAAAATGGGTCGTGACGATCTTAGTCTTCATGAAATAGTAATATTTGTTTTATTTCATAAAGTATTTATAATTTATTGGTGATATATTTACCACTTTAAACGTAGAATAATTAAGGGGATATTATTTTAATAATAATAATAATATGATATAAGGATCGAAATAATTGGTCACAAGTGTCCTGCACATGTACATATATTAGGTACACTTATTATGACTCCTTAAATTCAAAAGGGATATTTTATTTCAGTGGAAAGTGGCCCCACGTGTCTTTATGTCACTACAAATTAGGACAAAAGAAAAGGTTTTCTTCCATATAACATTTTCACTGTGGGAGCTATGAACATTTTTTATGCAAAACCTCTCCACATATGAAAAGACATATTAGTTCTAGTACGTTTTGTTTTGGAAGATCAACAAGTACCTCAGCAAAAATTTTGTGCTCTATATTTCAGCAACTTAGTTCTTTTTATCAATAAAATAGCAACATTCTTGCATATATTCCAATGGAAGACGTATAATCCCTCTCATGAGAAACATAGCCGGTTTTGTTCACTACTACGATCTCGTTATTCCATTTTCTCGCGTTGTTGAATTCGGGCTTCCTTTGAGGTGAAGTAAGGTTGAAGAAGAATACTTCGTGGCATATAAGGTAAGAATTCTTCACTCCCGGATATATTTAAATTCGCCCAAGTCATAGCTAAATTGTGAGATGAGAAATACAGAACTAATAGCGGGAAATCGTAATAGGTGATGTTATTGTCGTTGAGTTGTGGAATGCTCTTGATGGTTACTCTAATGTTGTTTAGTGGATGGAAGGTCATGAAAGATAGATTTAGTAGTTGTTGTTGTTATACTAAAAGTATACGTGAAAGGAGGTGTATAGAAATGTTGGTATATTGATTTATATTGGGTGGTCTGAGTATATTCTTTAGTTTCTCCATGACTAGTATTCAAGGGAGGTAATTGAAACTTGTTGTTAATCTCGTTGGTTTTGTTGTTGAAGTTATGGGTGTGTATGAAGTAGGAGAAATGCTGCCTGATTCTTTTTAGAAACTCATTATCGTTCGATATACCCTGTATACTAGTATTCGCTAAATTAATGGATGTATTGTCATTATTGTAGGTTGAAGTGCTAATTGAGCCGAGTTCTTTATTGAGTGCATATTGACGACAAGAGGTAGGTTAAGGTTATCCTTTCTTTTATTTTAGCATGACCCATGATATTACGAAACCTAAACGAATGTTGCTCTATAATTATTCAACTCTTAGAACGTTAGAGAAGTTTACTTTATGACACTCATATGATTGAGCTTCCAAGAATATTGTTCCTTATGTTCGTAAGTCCTGAAGGGGCATGTACAAGGTTTCACATTTCCACACATTTCTTCATTTATTCCAAGTTCCAAAGGGGGCGTATGAAAATGATGACTAGATAGTCACTCCGAAGGGAGTTTCGAGTCTTATAAGTTTGGTCATGCATCATTCTCATATATATATATATATATATATATATATATATATGTGTTTTCCAAAGTTGACTCCTACATTCTTCTTATCCTTTGAGTCTTGATATGTTGTTTCATTTCTTCCTTACATACTCAGTACATTATTCGTAGTGACGTCCCTTTGCCTTGGGGCACTGTGTTTCGTGGTACACAGGTGTGGATAGATGAGTAGAGGACACTCGCCATAGGATGCTCTCGAGCTATTAACTAGATTGGTGAACTCTATTTCTATTTCGAGTATTGCCGAGTCGGAATACATATGCATATATACGTGTCATATGCATTATGGGTATGTCGGGGCCCTGTCCCGACCTATGTTATGGTATCTTGGTTCATGTTAGAGACTTTGCAGACAGTGTTTTGGGCATGGTGTGTCGAGATGTCGGCAGTGTCTATAGCAGTCGTGTAGATCTGTTGATTCATCTGTATTCTTCACGAAAGGTTTTACCGAGTTTACGATAATTTGATAGCAAGCATGAAATGAATGGTTTATGGGCTCACGTAAGGATAATATAGGCGAAATGAATAGCATGGTGATGCTCGGTCAGGCAGAGCATTGGTTGTTGGTCGCGGTCCTTCGGTTTGGGTCATGACATGGGCCATTCAAAGTTCTTGAAATAATCAATAACATTGCCTGCAAGATTGACTTTCCAAGTGAGTATAATGTTCATAATGTTTTCAATGTAAGTGATCTTTCCTCTAGTGTTGTAGGTATGAATTTACATTCGAGCACGAATATTCTCCAAGAAGGGGAGGATGATATGAACCCAGCAAGCATAAGGCCATGCACTAGGAGTCAAGCAAGAGAACTTCAAGAGTTGCAAGCCTTGTTCATGAAGAGGAAGCCTTGGAAAAGATTGGAGAGAAGACCTCCCGAATTCACAACATTTGGGAGTTGGCATTGGAAGATTTGTAAAGTGGCTGGATGCGCAGAATGGCTATAAGTGCAGCTATGGGGATAAGATTGCAATCGAAGGTCATATTTGCAAATTATGAGGTTAGAATGGCAATTTGAGGTCATAATTGCAAGTTATCAGACTTTTGATGCAATTGAAGACCTGTGTGGGTAATTTTGCAAAAGAGCCACTTTAGGGCCCTTTGGTGTAATAAGCACTAGTATTAATATGGCACTTAGCATTCATTTCATGGTTAGCCTGAATTTTGTGTGAACTCACATATTGAGAGATTTTAGTTAATAGATAGTTTGTTTGGTTACCTACACTAAGTGTGATTTCATTATTGCAAATTGAATTGCTTGTCCATTGAATTCATCTAGATTGCTCATATGTGGATTCTAATTGAGTCTGCTAATTGATTCAAATTGCTTTGGTTGTTCGATTGAATTTAAAATAGGAGGGTCTAAGATTCATATACTTAGATTTGCCTATAGCATTCATTACCAATTAGGTCAAGTATCTATCCTCTAATCTCCATAATCCCCAATTTTTCATCAATCTTTTGTTTTCCTTTGTTTTTTTTTAATTCTTAGAGTTTCCCTAGGCTGATTGTTATCCTAGTTAGTTGGGGGTTTTCTTTGATAGTTTCTCCCAGCTTCTTATTCTTAATTATTCATCCTCCTACTCTTTTTCTTCTTCATGGGAATGGTTATTGCGTATTTTATAAACTCCTTTTGTGCTACGCCTTTGGTGAGGTGACTTGTTCCTTATATTTCCATATGTGTAGATTATCCATATATGTTCCTGTATCCCCACACACAGGCCTATTTACTCTGATTGAGGACTATTGTTGGGGACCCAATCTTTCTTTCATTTTTTTGTGCCTTCTAATCTAGATTCAAAATGTATTTTCCATTCCGGGTGTTGCTTGATCCTTTGATTTACCCTGACTTCTCTAGCTATATGTCACGACCCCAAATTCAGAGTCGTGAAGGCACCTACCCCCACCCCGTAGGCGAACCATCCACAACCGATTAATTAACTCAAACAAGTTTAGAAGGTGGAAAGAACAAGAGAACAAATTTTAAGGTCTTAATAATATCTCATGATACGTAGGAGAATAATTACAAGCATCCCAAAATCGGGTGTCATAGTACAAGAACTCCTAAGATGGAACACTGTCCGAATGAGAAAAGATAGAAATAAGTAAATAAAAAAGAATTTGGTTCCATGGATCTGCCAACAGCTCACCCTGAATCCTTCGAAAGCACTCCTTAACAGACTATGAAGTTTCGAGCTCCGCTCATGCTAGGAACTGAACTTGAACTCAAAAAGGGGTTAGCATGTGTAGAGTAAGTACGGGAATTTAATGCGTACTCAACAGCTTCATTGACCTACCCTAAACTAAACTGGTGACGAGGATTTATCTTACGAATGCTTAGTTTCACACTAAGCCACGATTAGTCCAACATCATAACATAATAAGTTACAAGCCTAAATATGAGAATCCTCCGAGTTCACAAGTATTCAAATTGTCATTTAAGTGGGATAAGTACATTTCAATCAACAATTCAAGTAAGTCACCCAACGAGGAGTTCTTAAAAAGATATCATATGTGAATGCATAGAAATGCAAGGCCTTTCCATCACTGATACACACACGCTCCGTAATATGGAATACGTGACCCATGGGGCGAGGTCCATATACCACCCCGAATCATTTTCCATCGGGTTCTTAGCCACCTCAGGCTTCCAACCTTTATAGTTAGACAATTAGGCTCACATTACCTATCTCTAGGCAATAGGTTCAGATGACATATACTTAGCTAATTAGGCTCACATTACCTGTCTTTAGCCAATTTGGCTCCTTACATTCGCATCACTCTATCCGGAACCATTTCTTGTCGGACAGCACATATGTATCCTCAAGTGTAATAAGCATAAGATACTATATGAAAGCAAAACGTAACATTTAGACCAAACTTCTAGACAATTCCCATAACATGGCACCTGTACCCAATACAAGTGCTCGTTACCTCTGTTACACGGCGCCTTCCTGAGACTTCTTGGAAGGGCAACGTAAGGCTAAGCAACCGATGATTCCAAGGTTACTGTCCGCCAACTGGGGTCCCCTCCGCACGCTAGACGAGACTGTCAGTGCCGTGCGGGAAAACCAATGTCAAGAGCAATTGAGAGAACAGGAAAGTGAATTGAGAAAAGAGTTGTTTGCATTAATGAAAGCTATTACAAAGAAAGCAAGCGGTGTCGAGGGGGAGAGACACCAGTACAGAGAATTGATTGCTTGCTTGAAAGTTTTGATTGCTTGATCCCCCCTAATAATGCTTTAAAAATAAAAACCCAAGTCATAGAACTAGACATAGGCTTGCTAGAGAATCACAACCAAAAATACATAAAGTAAACTACTCTATAATTACAACAAAAGAGACATAACTAGAGCAGGTCCATGTGCACCCTTGGTCGGGGCACTGCCGTGCGCGCAGGGCATGGTGCGCGTGCGCACTGAGGCGCAGGCACTAGGCGCTGAGCGCTGGCACTGTAGCAGAGCTGCATTGTCACTGGGCGCTGGGCACGCGTTGAGGCACGGCCAGCGCAGGGGTGCGAGCGAGGGACATTGATGGGGTGACATTGGCAGAAGCAACCTTGTCACTTGGGTCGTCCGAGACCACGGGGCCGTCCATGGCGCTAGGCGCTGAGAGGCTTGCCATGGCGCCATGGGGCGCGCCCAAGGGGTCATGGGGCATGCCTGGAAAGCCGCCCATGACATTCTCCCCCACCTGAGTTAGCGACGTCCTCGGCGCCTTGCTTGCAAGATAGTCATCGATCAGGTGCTTGTAGGCTTTGAGGCTGGTGCCCCTCTCCCATGTATTCTCTTCAGCATCACATCCCAGCCATTTCACCAGGAACTCTTGGTGATCTTTCCTTGAGGCATGTATGACTCGATCGTTGAGGATAGCTTCTACTACCCTTTTCCCAGTTGCTTGTGGGCCTCGAATACTGGGTATTGTGAGCTGGCTGCATGAAGGGTCATCTGTGTCTTCTCGAAAAGGCTTTAAAAGACTGACATGGAACACAGGATGAATCTTCCACCAAGCTGGGGTGTCCACCCAGTATGCTACCTTCCCGATGCGCCTCTCAATGGACAGAGGGCCAATGTATTTTTGCAACAGGCAAGGGTCGTGGACTCCTGCAAATAGGTATCTCTTGGGGATCTTCACCATCACCTTGTCCCCAACCTGATATTCCACAAAACGACGATTCTGATCAGCATGTCTCTTCATCCGCTTTTGTGCTTTTACCAGATAGCTCCGCACTATCTCTAGATTCTGCTTCCATTCTTTTGAGAAGCTAGCTACTCGTGGAGATTTGGCCATGTTTGGGGCATTCACAGTGTGTGGGAGTAGCGGTTGCTGCCCGGTAACAATTTCAAAAGCGCTCCTATTTGTGCTAGAGCTCTTTTGTGAGTTGAAACACAGTTTGGCCGCATCCAATAGCTTCACCCAATTCTTCTGCGAGCCGGTAACAAAGTGCCGCAAGTATTCCTCTAACATGCCATTGAACCGCTCCGTCTGACCATCGAATTGCGGTTTAAAACTCGAGCTGTGGCTCAATTTAGACCCCAAGCACTTAAAGAGCTCGGTCCAAAAGTTGCTGGTGAAGCGAGAGTCGCGGTCACTAACAATATCCTTGGGCAGGCCCTAATATTTGACAACATGAGTGAAGAAGAGTCGAGTTGTCTCCTCTGCTGATATATACTTGGGTGCTGCAATGAAAGTAGCATACTTATAAAACCAATCAACCACGACTAAGATAGTCGTGAGATCTCCAACCTTGGGCAAGCCGGTGATGAAATCCAGTGAGACGCTTTCCCAAGGCCTCTTTGGAACAGGTAAGGGCTCCAACAGGCCCACTTGTGTCAAACGGTCAGACTTGTCTTTCTGGCATACTAAGCAAGGTTTTACATACTGAGCGACATCATCTGCCATCTGGGGCCAATAATATGCACAGCGTAGCAATGCCATGGTACGTTCTTCTCCAGGGTGGCCTGCCCATAGAGTATTGTGACATTCCATCAGGAGAGTTCTCTGCAAATCTCCTCCTTTAGGAACGTAAAGGCGTTTCCCTTTTTCTTTCAGGAACCCATCTTCCATGTAGAACTGGCGAGTTTTTCCTTGACCTGCCAGGTCAACCAAATACTGTGCCGAAGGGTCCTTGGTGAGAAGGCCCTGGATTTGATCTTTTATGGTGGTAGCCACCTCGCTCCCCCTAAGGGTGGCAAGCAGGCATACCGATGCTAGATCGTCCCTTCGACTCAGTGCATCCGCAACATGATTGGTCTTCCCACTTCGCTATTCCAGATTGAAGTGAAATTCCGCTAGAAGTTCTTGCCATTTAGCCTGGCGGCCATTTAGGTTTGGCTGGGTCATAAAGTGACTGACAGCCGTGTTGTCCATTTTCACCACGAAAGGGGAACCCAGAAGATAATGCCTCCAAAGGCAAGCAATGGACGACAGCCAATAATTCTTTCTCATGAGCCGCATAGCGCCGTTCCGCATCTTTCAATTTTCGACTTTTGTAGGCCACCAGGTGCCCCTCTTGTAGCAAGACTCCGCCCAAGGCGTAATCAGATTCATCCGTCTCTACTTCGAAGGGTCTGGTCAAGTCGGGCAAGGCCAAAACAGGGCTACTAGACATAGCCACTATTAGTGAGTTGAAAGCGTCTGCTCTCTTTGGCGACCAGTCCTAAGGTGTGATCTTCTTGAGAAGCTGTGTCAGTGGTAATGCAATGAGGCAGTAGTTCTTGACGAACCGTCGATAAAAGTTGCATAGGCCAAGGAACGCCCTCAAGGCATGGATATCCTTGGGTGGTGGCCAATCTGTGACAGCCTTGATCTTTTGTTGGTCCATCTTGATGCGACCTTCTTCAACAACATGCCCAAGGAAGTCAATCTATTTCTGAGCAAAGGAGCATTTGGATAGCTTTACGTACAATCCATGCTCCCGCAACCGAGCTAGGACTTTCCTTAGGTGCTCCAGGTGTTCGCCTAACGTTTTGCTGTACACCACAATGTCGTCCAGGTATACCACCACAAATTCATCAATGTATTCTCGAAAGACCTGGTTCATTAGAGTGCAAAACGTGGCTGGAGCATTGGTCAGACTGAACGGCATGACCAGGAAGTCGAACGAGCCATATCTTGTCACACATGTCGTCTTGGACTCGTCTCCTTCCGCAATGCGGACTTGCCAATAACATGTTTTCAGGTCTATTTTGGTGAACACTGTGGCACCGCCCAGTCTGTCAAACGAGTCCGCCATCAGTGGTATGGGGTACTTGTTCTTCACGGTGATCTTGTTGAGGGCCCTATAGTCAACACAAAGCCTTAGGGTGCCATCGTGTTTCTTTTGGAATAGTACAGGTGACCCATAAGGAGACTTGGAGGGCACGATGATCCCCGTGTCCAGCATCTCCGTCAACTGTCTCCGAAACTCGGTGAGTTCGGGTTGTGACATTCTGTAGGGTGCCCGGGCAGGTGGCTTCGCGCCCGGCACTAATGCAATTTCATGATCGACCGTCCGCCTAGGCGGGAGTCGTTTCGACATATCTTGCGGCATGACATCCTCAAATTCCTTCATGAGCTCCTTCACGGGCATTGGAATGGGACCCGAAGAACGCTCAATCTCTTCAATGCAAAGGGTAGCTAGGAACGTGGGTTCTTGTCGATGGACCCTCTTCTTCAGCTGCAATGCAGAGATGTTTCCTGAAGCCATCTTTATGGTTGTGCATGGGACAATGCAGGGTTTGGCCCCGTTTGCTCCCATCATCAGAAGCACATCCGCGTAGGGTATGGGAATGATGTTAGTTTGTCTCATGAATTCCAACCCCACTATCAAGTCGAAGTCATCAATGATCACTACCCGAAGGTCGAACTTGCCTTCATAAGGACCCATCTTTACCGGCACTCCTTTGGCTATCCCACCCACCAATTGGGGCGGTGAGTTGATAGCTTTGACACGACCTTTACCCTTTCTAACAACTAGACCAAGGCGTTCTACTTCTGTGGTGGCCAGATAATTGTGCATAGCACCTGTGTCTATCATGGCCTTAATAGGTTTGCCATTTACTCTCAAGTCGACAAACATCAGGGTCTTCTCCTTGCTGGGAGGAGGCTCGTTGCCTGCCTTTGTCTTTCCCCTCTTGGCAGTCGAGCTTGGCTCTTTCTTTTTGCATATGCCGACCCTGGTGCCCTCTACAGCGTTGGAAATGGAACAAACAAGTGCATTGAAGGCACCTATTGGTTCTGTCTGATCCGCATCATCCTCATCATCGTCCGTCCCATCATCTAGAATTTGATGGGCATTCATCTGTGCCTGTGGGCATTCATTGTTCCAATGTGGTCCGCCGCAATGACGACATCCTGAGGGGGGCTTCCGCCCCCGATCATTATTATGAGATGCAGCACTATTGCTGCCTGAGGAGGAACCTTTAGATTTGGTCACACTACGATCTCCCCCACTTCGGCTGGGGCCAGCATTGTAGGATTGGCCCCCTTTGAATCCCCCACGGGCTGGTGGTTGAGGTCTATCCTTTCGAGCATCCACTTGGTAGTCACTGAGGCATTCCGCATCTTGGATAGCTTTGGGCAAGGAATCCACCCTTTGTCTTTGTATTTCCATACGGGCATAGGGTTTCAAACCTTCCATGAACGTGAAAAGCTTGTCCTTGTCGCCCATGTCCCTTATGTTCAACATGAGTGCAGAGAACTCGCGGACATAATCTCGGACTGACTTCGTTTGCCTGAGTTCCCGAAGTTTCCTCCGTGCATTATACTCGACGTTCTCGGGGAAGAACTGTAAACAAATTGCTGCTTTTAGTTCTTCCCATGTCTCAAGAGCATCCTCACCTGCCTTGATAGCTTCATATTTCACACGCCACCAGAGTTTGGCGTCGCCTTGTAAATACATGGCAGAAGTTGCTACCTTCTTGGGCTCCTCCAATTCTCCCACAGCGTCGAAGTACTGCTCGATGTCAAAGATTAAATTTTCCACTTCTTTGGCGTTTCGAGCACCCTGATAGGGCTTTGGTTCAGGAATCTTGAGTTTCTGGGGTGCCGCGGCAATGTTTGCCGCGCCCCCAATAGGATTTCCCCCTCCTCGGAGTAGGCCCTGTAAGGCAGCGTTGACAACATTGACCTGATTAGTCATGTTGTCGATGGTTACTTGCATGGCAGTCATTCTATCTGCCTCCTGAGTCCTATGGGCCAGGTCTTCATCTCTTTGTGCGGCAGCCGTCTGTGCGGCTGCATCAGTGTCAGTGGGAATATTCACAATGTCTTGTTCGGCCTGCCGCATCCAGCGGTCCAGGTCCTCCACCCTTTCGGTCACGGGTCGAAATCTATTGACCGCAGTTTCCAAAATCAAGAAGCGGTCACGATGGTATCTTGGTTCATGTTAGAGACTTTGCAGACAGTGTTTTGGGCATGGTGTGTCGAGATGTCGGCAGTGTCTATAGCAGTCGTGTAGATCTGTTGATTCATCTGTATTCTTCACGAAAGGTTTTACCGAGTTTACGATAATTTGATAGCAAGCATGAAATGAATGGTTTATGGGCTCAAGTAAGGATAATAGAGGCGAAATGAATAGCATGGTGATGCTTGGTCAGGCAGAGCATTGGTTGTTGGTCGCGGTCCTTCGGTTTGGGTCATGACATGGGCCATTCAAAGTTCTTGAAATAATCAATAACATTGCCTGCAAGATTGACTTTCCAAGTGAGTATAATTTTCATAATGTTTTCAATGTAAGTGATCTTTCCTCTGGTGTTGTAGGTATGAATTTACATTCGAGCACGAATCTTCTCCAAGAAGGGGAGGAAGATATGAACTCAACAAGCATAAGGCCATGCACTAGGAGTCAAGCAAGAGAACTTCAAGAGTTGCAAGCCTTGTTCATGCAGAGGAAGCCTTGGAAAAGATTGGAGAGAAGACCTCCCGAATTCACAACATTTGGGAGTTGGAATTGGAAGATTTGTAAAGTGGCTGGATGCGCAGAATGGCTATAAGTGTAGCTATGGGGCTAAAATTGCAGTTGGAGGTCATATTTGCAAATTATGAGGTTAGAACGGCAATTTGAGGTCATAATTGCAAGTTATCAGACTTTTGATGCAATTGAAGACCCGTGTGGGTAATTTTGCAAAAGAGCCACTTTAGGGCCCTTTGGTGTAATATGCACTAGTATTAATATGGCACTTAGCATTCATTTCATGGTTAGCCTGAATTTTGTGTGAACTCACATATTGAGAGATTTTAGTTAATAGATAGTTTGTTTGGTTACCTACACTAAGTGTGATTTCATTATTGCAAATTGAATTGCTTATCCATTGAATTCATCTAGATTGCTCATATGTGGATTCTAATTGAGTCTGCTAATTGATTCAAATTGCTTTGGTTCTTCGATTGAATTCAAAATAGGAGGGTCTAAGTTTCATAGACTTAGATTTGCCTATAGGATTCATTTCCAATTAGGTCAAGTATCTATCCACTAATCTCCATAATCCCCAATTTTTCATCAATCTTTTGTTTTCCTTTGTTTTTGTGTAATTCTTAGAGTTTCCCTAGGCTGATTGTTAGCCTAGTTAGTTGGGGGTTTTCTTTGATAGTTTGTCCCAGCTTCTTATTCTTAATTATTCATCCTCCTACTCTTTTTCTTCTTCATGGGAATGGATATTGGGTATTTTATAAACTCCTTTTGTGCTACGCCTATGGTGAGGTGACTTGTTCCTTATATTTCCATATGTGTAGATTATCCATATATGTTCCTGTATCCCCACACACAGGCCTATTTACTCTGATCGAGGACTATTGTTGGGGACCCAATCTTTTTTTCATTTGTTTCGTGCCTTCTAATCTAGATTCAAAATGTATTTTCCATTCCGGGTGCTGCTTGATCCTTTGATTTACCCTGACTTCTCTAGCTATATGTCACGACCCCAAATTCAGAGCCGTGAAGGCACCTACCCCCCACCCCGTAGGCGAACCATCCACAACCGATTAATTAACTCAAACAAGTTTAGAAGGTGGAAAGAACAAGAGAACAATTTTTCAAGTCTTAATAATATCTCATGATACGTAGGAGAATAATTACAAGCATCCCAAAATCGGGTGTCATAGTACAAGAACTCCTAAGATGGAACACTGTCCGAATGAGAAAAGATAGAAATAAGTAAATAAAAAAGAATCTGGTTCCATGGATCAGCCAACAGCTCACCCCGAATCCTTCAAAAGCACTCCTTAACAGACTATGAAGTTTCGAGCTCCGCTCATGCTAGGAACTGAACTTGAACTCAAAAAGGGGTTAGCATGTGTAGAGTAAGTACGAGAATTTAATGCGTACTCAACAGCTTCATTGACCTACCCTAAACTAAACTGGTGACGAGGATTTATCTTATGAATGCTTAGTTCACACTAAGCCACGATTAGTCCAACATCACAACATAATAAGTTACAAGCCTAAGTATGCGAATCCTCCAAGTTCACAAGTATTCAAATTGTCATTTAAGTGGGATAAGTACATTTCAATCAACAATTCAAGTAAGTCCCCCAACGAGGAGTTCTTAAAAAGATATCATATGTGAATGCATAGAAATGCAAGGCCTTTCCATCGCTGATACACACACGCTCCGTAATATGGAATACCTGACCCATGGGGCGAGGTCCATATACCACCCCGAATCATTTTCCATCGGGTTCTTAGCCACCTCAGGCTTCCAACCTTTATAGTTAGACAATTAGGCTCACATTACCTATGTCTAGGCAATAGTTTCAGATGACATATACTTAGCTAATTAGGCTCACATTACCTGTCTTTAGCCAATTTGGCTCCTTACATTCGCATCACTCTATCCGGAACCATTTCTCGTCGGACATCACATATGTATCCTCAAGTGTAATAAGCATAAGATACCATATGAAAGCAAAACATAACATTCAGACCGAACTTCTAGACAATTCCCATAACATGGCACCTGTACCCAATACAAGTGCTCGTTACCTCACATGTATCGGTACCCCCTTAATTTCATAATTGCACCCTCTTTATTAGTTTATTTTAACCAACCACGCGCTTTATATAGGGTCAAGTGAGGTCTAAATTGCCTGATTAAGAGTCCGACACCTACAACGAAGCCTTGCCTTTTCGTAGATCCTCTGTATGTTCCCAATCTGATCTAATACTAATTCTACATTAGCACACGAGCCCGCAGACACCCATATTGCTATGATCTGGTTCCAAACACAAAACGTCACCCAAAAAGGCAATCCCAAGCCCTGAAGGGAAAAGCTTTAATTTCAGTCTTAAATCAGTTTACCCATGTCTCATTTAACCTATATCCCAAAAATTAGTCAAACCCGTCATCAAATGATCTACCAATTCCAAAGAATCCATATTTTCAACTTAGCGTTCTTGAATCCTAATCCTTTACCCAAATCATGATTTCTAATAAGATATTCCATAGTAAACCAAGCTATAATGGTAAAAGGAAGGTTAGAAACTTACTCCTGCAAAGAGTCTTGAAGAACCCTTCCAAAATATCCCAAATCCGAGGTATAGAGCGCAAAATATGAAATGAAATGTCCAAAATTTGAAATGGGGTTTAAGTTTTTGCCCAGCTATACCCTTCTTCACGATCGCAGGTCCAACCGTTGCGATCGCTGGATCTCGAGGGCTTACCCTTCGGGATCGTGAACCTAGGCATTGCGACCTCCATGACCAAACAGGCAGTAGCTAGCAATCATGGCTGGTGCCACGCGATCGTGATGAATAACACCAACAACAGCACACTAGAAAAATCTAGTGTGTACCTAACATGGAATCAACCCTTAGAATTCATCCATAACCCCCCGAACACAAACCAAATACACATTTCAGTCATAAAACATAATGTAAACCTGCTCGCACACACAAAACGATCACATGGGTTAGTCTTGACCGATGTTGACCGTGGTCAACTCCAAATCACTTCAAAAACCACAATCCCAACAAAAGGTCCAAAATATCCCCTAGTCCCTTGGGAACCGAACCATCGACTTGACTAAGTCATAAATCACATTCCAGACCTAGCGAAATAAATGAAAGTTTGAAGAAGTCTCGTTTACCCCTGATCTTGACTTTGGTGGACCATTCTCATTTCTTAGCTTAAGAATTTCCAAAATATCCCTTTTTTAACCCAAAACTCATCCTATTGTCTCGGGAATCGTGCAACCATCCTTGCAAGTCAAAATGGAAATCGACTCTTCCTCAAAAGTCAAGTTCTCATTAAGCAACACTGAATCCCATTGAATTACATGAAAACCATTCGAATGGTACTTCTTGAGCATTAAAACACCCTCATCATCAAGAATATCCTCCTTGGCCTTTCTTTGCAACACTTTGTCGTGAATCTGACACAATTTCACATTCTTAAACTGTTGACCCCAATCTGCTCCAATAAGGAGGATTGTGCCTCCACACAAGGTAGAACCTTTCCAGGTTCCAAAATATCAAGTCTCAGCATACTATTTGCCAAAGACTGAACATCCATATCCAACGGATGCTCTCCTATGTGCAACTAAACTAGGCTACCCATAGTCACCGCCTTCCAACTCAAGGAAATCACTCTACAAAACCACTCTACAAAACGCCGATAGTAAATAGCGAGGCCAATGAAACTCCAAATCTTGATAACCGAAGTAGGTCTAACGCAATCGAGAACCACTTCGATCTTCTTAGGATCCGCCATAATACCATCTTTAGACACTACATGTCCCAAGAACGCCATAGAACTGAGCCAAAACTCACACTTTGGAAACATAGCATAGAGTCGCTTCTCCTTCAGAATATTTAAATACTGCTCGTGCTCTTCTCTACTACGAGAGTAAATTAAAATATCATAGACGAAGACAATCACAAGAGAATCCATGTATATCCTGAAGACATCGTTCATAAAATCCATAAATGCTTCTAGGGCATTGGTCAACCTAAAAGACATGACTAAACCTCATAGTGACCATGAACAGTTCTGAAGCCGTCTTAGAGATATTGTCTGTCCTAATCTTTAACTGGTAATAACCAAATCTCAAATCAATCTTAGAGAAGATCGATGTTGTTACACCTCGAAAAATTTTCCGTTGGTACGCAAGAGAATGAACTAATGATGAATATGAGTGCATGATGTCCATGAGCAAGAAACGACGTTTGATGACCTTAGGATAGATTTCGAAAGTATCCGATGTGAGACGTGGAAGTTGGCTAAGTTAAGATGAGATACAATGTGAGCAATGCATGTGCATGGACGGGGGTGATTAAAATGAGAAGTCTAAGAAATATGGGAAGTTGCAGAATTGCAACTGCCCAGTGGTCGTAAATCGTAAAATATGGACCGTAAATTGCAATACGGTCCGTAAACTGGCAGTCGTAAACTGCCATGCAAGGTTTCAACTTTCTGCCAGCCGAGGAAATGGTTAAATACGACCTGGTGGACGGACCGTAAAGTTATTTACTGTCACGACCCAACCCCGTAGGCCGCGACTGGCACCCTACTTAGGCACCCCAAACAGACTCACAAACCAGATCATCATATTCAGACTCATTCAGACTTAACATACGTTATTCGAACTGAAAACTAATAGCAGACGTTACACAAGCATTGAACAAACACTTATCTTAAGCGGTCGCCCGTGCAGGACAGTCATATCAAAATCAGAAAGGTGGCGGAATATACATCGCCCAAATGCACACACACACACGTACAAACTTATGGGCCGTCTTGGCCATAATAGCATACGGGCCGCTTAAGAACGTAAAACAGAACCACATACGAACACACCGGACCCACGACCCACAAATATGACTACAGGCCTCTAAAACAAAACAGAACATACGAACATATGACGGGACAGGGCCCCGCCGTACCCACACAGCCACAAATGCACAGAATCCACACACAGCAAAAGGTATGTACCAAAGGTTAAGCTCCGGATCAAGGGGAGCTCGCCCAAAATAGCAGAATAGGTAGCCTAAACCGGAGGATCACCCAAACGAGCTTCTATACCTGCGGGCATGAAACGCAGCCCCCCCGAAGAACAGGGGGTCAGTACGGGAGAAGTACTGAGTATGTAAAGCAGAAGGTACAGAAATCACAATCCTAACTGGAGTCAGAAGGAACAAACACAAACGTCAAAGTAGCAAATCAAGCCTGTACGGAAGATAAATGTACAAATTCAAATAAAAAATCATGTATAGGGCTTAGGAACGTGGTCACCCCCGACGCTGGTGCCACAACACATCATACTCCAGAAGTTTTTTTCAAATCTCCGTACAGTCTCCAGACAAATCGTATCACACACATACCACATCATCAGAACATATCAAATGCCATATCACATCATAACTCCATAGACGGTAACCGGCCCTATGGCGAGGCCTCGGAAACCATAACACATCATACTTCCGAATATGGTATAGCACGTACGAGCACAAAGCCGGCTCGGGTACCGACGAACGAAATCATAGCGAATGGCACGAACGGAGTAGTGCAGAAACCATATGCATATCAAAAGTAATTTACAAGACTCGACATATAATTACATATAGGCATATACCGACGCCAGAAGGCTCGGGGTAGGAGTCAGGGCGATCAAAATTTATATATGGAAGTTACGAAGTTCCAAACTGCAAAACCTTTGAAAAGCAATTCACAGATCATTTTCCGAAAATCTAACATCATTCATAGTACAAAACGTTCAATAACGATACAGGAAATTTCAAACGGACCTTTGAGTCATAGGCAAATGATTACTGTTCATATCGAACGAAAATGAGCCAAACAACCAAATAAGGGAAGCCTCGGGGCTTGCGGGCCCACCTTGAGTCAAATCGAGGCGGCGGACACAAATCACAGACTTTAGGCTCCATAAAGCCATCTACGAAAGTTTCGGAGAGATTCGGACACAATAGCAAAAGTTATGAAGGTTTGAACATTCTTTCAACCAAATGTAAGGAATAGGCTTCAATTGCGCTGAATGAATAGTAGCCAAAATTAAACTTGGATTTCCAAGAACAGAATTATCCCCGAGGGTCCGATCTTAACCTAGTATAACTAGGACATGCCAAAAGAAGGAAAGGTAGGCTTTACATACCTGGATTGCGCCTTACGCTCGTCAAATCTCAATTCCCGTTTCGTCCAAAAACTGCAAATGGTCACTTTTACCAGTTACTATTCATGAAAGTTAATATCTTAGTCTTTGGGCTATACATGGCTACCAAAATTTCGGCAGCATTTCCCCTATAAATCTAACACCCCCGAGACTTAGCTCGGCTCAAAATACATCAACAACAACAACCCAAACATCATCAAACAACATAAACCACAATCAAGTCATTCTAACTTTAAAGTTCTGCCTTACTACACAAGTTGACAACTTTCATTCAAACTTCACAATTCCAAACTTATGCCCACATTATTGTATTCATTCACCCATTCAAGATTATTCAAACCCATCCCAATTACACTCCAAACAATATACAAAATTTCCCGAAGTTCATTACTTTCCATATTTCATCCAAAACATCAAAAACTTACGGCGAACATTCTAACTCGCATTGTTTCATTCCAAATTCATTAACATCATCCATAAGTCACATTTAAAGTCTTTTAGTATCATAGATATACAGCGATATACACGAATATGCCAAAGGTATATACTTTCCGATAATGTTCCGAAATCATTTTTCAACACCAATTCAATTCGTTAAACGATCATTTACGTCACAAATGTCACAACGACGCAATAAACAAACTAAACAAGATCAAATTCACACTTCTTTCTCCTTCTTAGGCACACGACCACAACACCTTATACACACACACCCACGGTTTTCTACACACATCAAAACTACGGGATTCTCGTCTATTCTCAATCCTTAACACATTCATACCAATTCCATAACATTTGAGGGTAAAAATTCTTACCTTTTCTTGAATTTCCGACTTGCCGCAAACGCGTACCTTTCGCCAAATTAATTATACCTCGTTGAAGAGGGTCTTGAGTACTTTACAAATATGGGAGAATCAAGATACTTGGATTAGAATCAAAGGCTTGGGATTTTTTTTTTTTTTTTGGAAAGGGGTTCGGCCGAAGGGCTCCTAGAGCTCAAAGTTGAAGTTGAAATTTTTTCTTGATAATTTCCAAGTATTACATTGATATATATATCCATATAGAGGTCATGTGCATAGCACATGACTTTTAAAAGTGGGCTTGGCCCATGCCTAGTGGCCGGCCACCCCACCTCTTTGGGCCCAAATTTTTATTTCAATTTCCTTGGCCCAATTCATTAAAAGTCCCGTTTTGTAATTCCCGAAACTAATTTCCGAAATTCCAAATTTACCCTCGGCCTTCCCCGATGTCTTAACATTAATGATTTCATAACCAACATAGTCACATCAACTAGAATCAAAATATTCCCTCATAACACACAAGTCTTAATCATTTCTTGATTTCCAATTATACGAAAACACGGGACATAACATTCTCCCCCCCTTAAGAACATTCGTCCTCGAATGTTAAGTTGACCTCATGGGGCGTCATACTACTTCGGAAGGGTTCTCTTTATAGTCGTCCTTTGTTGATTTTTCCGACATGGCTTCTTCACCAACATTATGGGGTAATTAATTTTTTTCACATCACTGATTCAAATGCCTTCTCATACCCCACCTGGTTATCGGACCATAGACTGTATTCTCGTAACAGACGAATGCTTCTCAGACATTACAATTAACATCGCTTCTAGCTACACTTCTGGGTTCCTTACCACATCGTCGTAATCTCACTTTACTTCACACCAGACACTTTATGCCAAACAGATTCAGAGCTAGGGTCGGACGCGTATAAGCATATCGGACGGATTCATAGTCAAAATCAGAGGTACGGAAGTATGTCAGACAAATCTGAGATCGGAGTCAGACATACAGAGAGGTATCCGACAGATTTGAAATCAGAATCAGATGTACAGAATTGTATCATACAGAGTCGTGATCAAAGTCAGACAGACCGAAATGTATCAGACATACGGAGATGTATCAGACAGACGCGTGATCAAAATCAGACGCACAGAGGTGTGTCAGACAGAAACGTATTCAGAATCAGACGCACAAAAAAATTCATCAGACGGGAACATAATCGAGCTCAGAAATACAGAGGCGTACTAGGCAGAGCCTTATCGGAATCGGGAGTGTAGAAGTACAACAGATAGAATGTCGAATTAGAATCAAATCGCTCCTATTAAGGCTCCAATGATTCATGAGAATTCCCCCCCCCCCCCCCCCCCCCTTATTTTTTGTGAACTTGTTTGCCAAGTGGTCATACAAATTGTCTTGCGTGTCGCTCATCGGCTCCTTCAGAGGTTCCGCTTATTCACACTTCTTATTCTTCATCACTCACAGTATTATTCGCCTGGACTCGGCTCTTGTTCCATATGGACACCAAACGAAAATCATACACACACACATACACACACTTACTAATACCTTACTGGCGAATGTCTCAGACTGTTGTTCAAATTCGTTCAATTTCCCAAGCGGTAGTGTACCCTTTTCTTTTTGCCCATTTAGTCCGCCTCGTTCTGCGTGACTCCTGTCAGGGCATTAATTACCCCACACATTTTATTTTCCTTTTGGTTACTCCAAATTTCCATTCATATTTATCATACTCTCACTTGTGAAAAACTTTGCATTACTTCCCAGGGGGTCACCCATCCCAGAATTGCTCTGGCTTGAGCACGCTTAACCCCGAAACTTTCATGCATTTTGACGCGTTAGGGCTGATATAATTTCGTCAATTGCCCCGCACGACCTTTGTCACGTAATTTTGGGGCCAATCGGGGTCTTAGAAAAAAAAATTCGGGAAGTTTTCGTAGTGGGTCCCACTCCGACCCAAAGAGGTCGTTTGCTCTTCTGGCTATATGGTTTATCGCTTTAGCCTGTCAAATTCCCTATATTCGCCTCCCACATGAATAGATGGCTGCCTCAAATATTTTCATTGATTCGGATTCTTACCCTACTTTTACTGACACGCAGAAAGAGAATATCGCGTAATATACTGGAGTACAGACCTATCGGTGCACATATTCATTCAAAAAAAGGTTAGTAATATACCTGGGTCTGCGTCTGGTGATGCCTCTGGGTCCCGCCGACCAGTCAAAGCGTATATGCGGTTCGAGGGACCGCTAGAATCTGAACCCCCACCACGGCCTCTACCGCAGCCCGCTGGGGCTGGCATACCTCGCCCCGTGGAGCGCGTGGCCGAAGGGGTAGATGGCGAACCAGCAACGGATCTCGTCGGCTGTGCTGCGCTACCAGAACCGCCTGCCCACGGACAGTCTCGCATGATATAGCCCTGGCGGCCGCAAGCAAAACAGGCCCCTGTGTCCCTGAAGCACTCACCTGGGTGCGATCTTCCACAATACAAACACGGAGGCATAGGTGGCCTAGTCTGACCGGGACCCCTGCTCGCCTGAGGACCTGGGGCTCTGGAACTCTGGTCTGCCCTGGACGGTCCTGCGCCATCAAATCGCTTACTAGCAGACTGGGTGTCCCGGCCTAACGGAGGGAAGTACCCACTGGCCTGATAGTGAGGCTGCCCGCCCCGAGAATCTCCAGAATACCCCGCTGATCTGGTCCTCTTGGGCCGTCTCCCATCATACTCTCTGCTGGCCCGATCTGCTCGGTGCCGGTTCTCCATCCCCTGGGCGTAGGCCTGTAGACGGGCAATGTCCATATCTGTCTGCAATGACACCGCCATACAGCCGTCGATCAAGTAACGATCCAACCCCATAACATATCTATGCATCCGATCAGACATATCTGCTACCACGGCAGGTGCATACCGGGCCAGGGAATCAAACTCCAGATTATATTCACGAACGCTTCGACCCCTCTGCTGCAGATGAAAAAACCGATCAGCTCGCTCCCGTCGTAACTCTGGGGGCAGAAAGTGGCGGGTGAAAGCAGTCACAAACTGATCCCACGTAGCTGGAGGAGCACTGTCACCCCTGGATAACTCCCAAGTCTCATACCAGTGAGCGGCAACATCCCGAAGTCTATGCGAGGCCAGCTCAACCGACTCGGTCTCTGAAGCCCTGACCAAGTCTAATGCACTCCGCATCCCCCGAATAAAGTCATGGGGGTCCTCGTCGGGCTTAGACCCGAAAAACTCTGGAGGGCCACATAATAAGAACTCCCGAACTCTCAGGCTGTCCCGCCTGTCATCATCATCATCGTCCCTCCGCCCGCGTCGGCGAGCCTGTCCTGCCACCAGTGTAGTTAGCAACTGTACAGCCTCCCTCAGGGTCCTATCCTCCGCCCCTGGCTGAGGAGCTGGAGTCTCAGGAGCGGGTACACGGACCTCTGGAGCTGCTGAAGGTCCTGCTCCAGGCTGTACTAGTGGGGGTGTAGCAAACCCCTCAGAATGAGGCACAACCTCAGGCAAATCATAAACACGAGCCCGGGTAGCTCGCTGTGCCTGACTAGTCTCTCCCATCCTCGCTTTGCCCTTCTGGGCCGCCGTTGCCTTCTTCGGAGGCATCACTGCAAACACAATAGCGGGTCAGATCAGAATCACCCTAATAGCACAGCTCTATCGCACGATCTAAGATTCCAAAGAAGAGTAACACCCTAAATGCCCTGTAGCTTCCTGTTTATAGATGAGGTGCACAACACATCGATAAACAAGACTCTACGAGACACGGCCTGTAGACATTCCAAGGAAAAACCGCTCTGATACCACTTCTGTCACGACCCAACCCCGTGGGCCCCGACTGGCACCCTACTTAGGCACCCCAAACAGACTCACAAACCAGATCATCATATTCAGACTCATTCAGACTTAACATACGTTATTCGAACTGAAAACTAATAGCAGACGTTACACAAGCATTGAACAAACACTTATCTTAAGCGGTCGCCCGTGCAGGACAGTCATATCAAAATCAGAAAGGTGGCGGAATATACATCGCCCAAATGCACACACACACACGTACAAACTTATGGGCCGTCTTGGCCATAATAGCATACGGGCCGCTTAAGAACGTAAAACAGAACCACATACGAACACACCGGACCCACGACCCACAAATATGACTACAGGCCTCTAAAACAAAACAGAACATACGAACATATGACGGGACAGGGCCCCGCCGTACCCACACAGCCACAAATGCACAGAATCCACACACAGCAAAAGGTATGTACCAAAGGTTAAGCTCCGGATCAAGGGGAGCTCGCCCAAAATAGCAGAATAGGTAGCCTAAACCGGAGGATCACCCAAACGAGCTTCTATACCTGCGGGCATGAAACGCAGCCCCCCCGAAGAACAGGGGGTCAGTACGGGAGAAGTACTGAGTATGTAAAGCAGAAGGTACAGAAATCACAATCCTAACTGGAGTCAGAAGGAACAAACACAAACGTCAAAGTAGAAAATCAAGCCTGTACGGAAGATAAATGTACAAATTCAAATAAAAATCATGTATAGGGCTTAGGAACGTGGTCACCCCCGATGCTGGTGCCACAACACATCATACTCCAGAAGTTTTTTTCAAATCTCCGTACAGTCTCCAGACAAAACGTATCACACACATACCACATCATCAGAACATATCAAATGCCATATCACATCATAACTCCATAGACGGTAACCGGCCCTATGGCGAGGCCTCGGAAACCGTAACACATCATACTTCCGAATATGGTATAGCGCGTACGAGCACAAAGCCGGCTCGGGTATCGACGAACGAAATCATAGCGAATGGCACGAACGGAGTAGTGCAGAAACTATATGCATATCAAAAGTAATTTACAAGACTGGACATATAATTACATATAGGCATATACCGACGCCAGAAGACTCGGGGTAGGAGTCAGGGCGATCAAAATTTATATATGGAAGTTACGAAGTTCCAAACTGCAAAACCATTGAAAAGCAATTCACAGATCATTTTCCGAAAATCTAACATCATTCATAGTACAAAACGTTCAATAACGATACAGGAAATTTCAAACGGACCGTTGAGTCATAGGCAAATGATTACTATTCATATCGAACGAAAATGAGCCAAACCACCAAATAAGGGAAGCCTCGGGGCTTGCGGGCCCGCCTTGAGTCAAATCGAGGCGGCGGACACAAATCACAGACTTTAGGCTCCATAAAGCCATCTACGAAAGTTTCGGAGAGATTCAGACACAATAGCAAAAGTTATGAAGGTTTGAACATTCTTTCAACCAAATGTAAGGAATAGGCTTCAATTGCGCTGAATGAATAGTGGCCAAAATTAAACTTGGATTTCCAAGAACAGAATTATCCCCGAGGGTCCGATCTTAACCTAGTATAACTAGGACATGCCAAAAGAAGGAAAGGTAGGCTTTACATACCTGGATTGCGCCTTACGCTCGTCAAATCTCAATTCCCGTTTCGTCCAAAAACTGCAAATGGTCACTTTTACCAGTTACTATTCATGAAAGTTAACATCTTAGTCTTTGGGCTATACTTGGCTACCGAAATTTCGGCAGCATTTTCCCTATAAATCTAACACCCCCGAGACTTAGCTCGGCTCAAAATACATCAACAACAACAACCCAAACATCATCAAACAACATAAACCACAATCAAGTCATTCTAACTTTAAAGTTCTACCTTACTACACAAGTTGACAACTTTCATTCAAACTTCACAATTCCAAACTTATGCCCACATTATTGTATTCATTCACCCATTCAAGATTATTCAAACCAATCCCAATTACACTCCAAACAATATACAAAATTTCCCGAAGTTCATTACTTTCCATATTTCATCCAAAACATCAAAAACTTACGGCGAATATTCTAACTCGCATTGTTTCATTCCAAATTCATTAACATCAACCATAAGTCACATTTAAAGTCTTTTAGTATCATAGATATACAGCGATATACACAAATATGCCAAAGGTATATACTTTCCGATAATGTTCCGAAATCATTTTTCAACACCAATTCAATTCGTTAAACGATCATTTACGTCATAAATGTCACAACGACGCAATAAACAAACTAAACAAGATCAAATTCACACTTCTTTCTCCTTCTTAGGCACACGACCACAACACCTTATACACACACACCCACGGTTTTCTACACACATCAAAACTACGAGATTCTCGTCTATTCTCAATCCTTAACACATTCATACCAATTCCATAACATTTGAGGGGCAAAATTCTTACCTTTCCTTGAATTTACGACTTGCCGCAAACGCGTACCTTTCGCCAAATTAATTATACCCCGTTGAAGAGGGTCTTGAGTACTTTACAAATATGGGAGAATTAAGATACTTAGATTAGAATCAAAGGCTTGGGAATTTTTGTTTTTGGAAAGGGGTTCGGCCGAAGGGCTCCTAGAGCTCAAAGTTGAAGTTGAAATTTTTTCTTGATAATTTCCAAGTATTACATTGATATATATCCATATAGAGGTCATGTGCATAGCACATGACTTTTAAAAGTGGGCTTGGCCCATGCCTAGTGGCCGGCCACCCCACCTCTTTGGGCCCAAATTTTTATTTCAATTTCCTTGGCCCAATTCATTAAAAGTCCCGTTTTGTAATTCCCGAAACTAATTTCGGAAATTCCAAATTTAACCTCGGCCTTCCCCGATGTCTTAACATTAATGATTTCATAACCAACATAGTCACATCAACTAGAATCAAAATATTCCCTCATAACACACAAGTCTTAATCATTTCTTGATTTCCAATTATACGAAAACACGGGACATAACATTTATGGCCCGTAAACCATGGTCGTAAACCACCATGCAGGCAGCCCAGCTTCTGGTTCTTGTTCTGGAAATGGTTAAATACGCCCATGGAGGACGAGCCGTATAGTGGAATACGGTCCGTAAACCTCCATGGACGACCACTGTTCATCTCAGCAGAGATTTCACAAGTCATTTAATAAAGGGACCAACACTTGTTTTATTTCATTACAACATTACTCCACTTCTCTCTAAAACTTCTCTCTACATTTATTATATGAGTTTTCAAGGATTATAAGCCATCAATAACATTAATACAAGTGAATCAAGGATAAGGGAATCATCAAGGATCATCCAAGTCAAGATATGCAAATGGAGAAAAACTAGAGTTTTGCTCAAAGTGGAGTATTATTAACCAAAGCTTGTTCTTACAACTTCTAAGGTAAGATTCATGATTTTTACATGATGTTTAGGGTATTGGAGAATTAAAATACTTGGATTGTAGAAAATGTGGTCAACTAGGTCATAAATGGTGAATAGTGGCCTTTTGAGGAATAGTTTGAATTGAATCATGAATGTTGTTGTGTTGTGATAGGAACGCATTATAAATGGTACTAAGATCATGAAATAGACACTTTAGACGAATGGACGAAGTTGGATGTTATGACCATTAATATGGGAGAATTAGAAGCAAATTGAGAAATCTAGATAATGTGGATGATGAATGACTAATGGCCATTGTTATGATATTAATGAAGGTATAGACGCTAGCATTGGAAGGAAACGTGCAAGTGTAGAATAGTCCCACGAAAAGATATGTAAGGCTAACCCTTCTTTCATAAGGCATGGTTCTTGGCCAAATTTCTAATTCCTCTATATGAGTATGTTGTATTCAAGTGATTGACACTCCGAGCTCATAAGCTCATGGTCCTTAACATGTACTACGATTGTACTACGCCGTCATATGACGAGTAAGCCTAAGATGTGGATGTAGCAATAATGATGATGACAGCGATGACGATAATGATAATAATGATGCTAAAGGTGCCTACGGGCTATTATATTCACATGTGCCCATGAAGGGCTATAATGACATCCCGAGCTTAGAATGCCGGGTAGAATATATGTATATGGATGTATATATATATATATATATATATATATATATGATTATGTATAAAGTATGTATACGATTACGTAACGCGCGCACACCTCTGCAGATGGTACGGATAACCCTGAAGCCTTGGTAGGGCCAGGTAGATATAACATTGAGCCTTGGTTGGCTAAGTACGTATGAAACACCGAACCTTATGGTCGGGCACGCTATGTATGTATATAAGTGTATGAATATGTATATAATAGGAATATGAATGTGATAAGACTATGTATAAGAATACGAATAAGGACATGCATACGAATATGAGCACAAGTATGGTACGAGTGCTTTTATGGAATACGGATGATGACGTAGGTGTACAAATACATATGAAAAATAGAAAGTCCTACGAAAGGCAGGTATGCGCTATGACGATGATATTATTGTCTCCCCCCCCCCCCCCCCGTCCTATGCTAATTCATATGTTGTTCATGATGCTTATTTATTGATGTTGCTCATGCTTTACATACTCAGTACATTCTTCGTACTGACGTCCCTTTTATTTGTGGACGCTGCGTCATGCGCGCAGGTGCACAGGAAGACAGACTTGATCCATAGCTTCCTATAACGAGATTACATAGAGAGCTCCATTTCCTTCGGAGCCATATCTTTTGGGTACTCATTCTTTTGTGTATAAAATTATGGGCATAGCGGGGTCCTGTCCCGCTAAAGTGATATGTTATACTCTTAGAGGCTCGTGGACATGTGTGTGGGTGGGTAGATGTGTTTGGCCTTGTCGGCCTATGTTTTGTATATCATTTTGTCGGCCACGTTGGCCCATGTACATTGATGTGGCATAGATGCCTATGATGATATAAGTGTGTTGTTGTCCAAATGGGACTAGTTGGCGAATGAATGGAAATGCATGTATAATTAGGTGGCTCACCTAGATGTAAGCAAAAGAGTAAGCTGAGAGGGTGCCCGGGTGGGCTAGCGCCGGGTGCTCGTCGCGGCCCCGAGTCGGGTCGTGACAAAAGTGGTATCAGAGCAGTTCAGTCCTAGGATGTGTCTACGACCCGTGTCTAGTAGAGTCTTGGTTATGGGTGTGTTTCGTACCACACTTATAAACAAGAAGCTGCGGACATTTTAGGAATATATGACCTTCTTTCTTCATAAGAATCGTGCGATAGAGCTATGATGTAAGAAATTCTTGTTCCTAAATCGTGTGTTGTGTATTTGAGAGATGCCTAAAAAGAAAAAGGCTACAGCAGCCCAAAAGGGCAAGACGGTGGCAGAAAAGCGGGCTGAAAGAGCACCGCCACCGGTAGTAGAGGAAGATGAGTCCCAGAGTGCGGCTCAATTTCAGTCCTCCCAGACAGTGCCTATTACCGAGGAGCACGTGGGAGCCTCAGTGTTATATCCTGTATTTTATACGTTCGGATATTCCAAGGTAGTCGTGACGAAGTTGAGGGAATGACCATTTCCCAAATGTACTTCAATGTACAAGTGGATTATAAATATTATTTACAACATTAGTATCATGGAAATAACATGGATGGTTAAGGACGAAACGGTAATTTCACAAGGTGTTCATGAAGGTTCTTGAAAGGCCATAGTGGTTATGTACCCTATGTGGACTAAGACTTACATAAGAAGACACTTAGTCTTCTTTATTCATTTTTGAGAAAACTCAAGAAAATGGGAGAAAATTTTAGAAAAGAAAGAAAGGAGGGCTAAGTGTGAATTACAAAAATTATATGGGCCAAAGGTTGCATGGAAAGACATTAGTCTTCCTTATTTAGACTTAAGGAAATTCAAGAAAAAGGAGGAATTTTCTAGAAAAGAATGGAAGGGGTCATGTAGTCATATTTTTGTGTTGAGGGACTTATTCATAAATATGGAAAAAAATGGGTGGAAGACTTGTAAAAAGTTATTCCAATATTCATTATTTCTCTAGAAATTTCAAGAGAGTGAAGAACAAAAAGAAGAGGAGAAAAACAAGAAGGCATTTCGGCCAAGAGGAAAACAATTCCAAGAAAATTTCAAAAAAAATCTTCAAAATCATTTCCTACCAATTAGAGGGTCCTTAACAAGGTGGAGTTGTTGTTGGAGCAAGAAAAGCTTATATTCTTTCAAGCTACAAAATATAGCCAAGTGAAGAGTTGAAGCAAGAAGGTAAGAATTCATCCTTTTCTTATGTGTTATGGATGTTGTGCATGTTGTAGTGTGTAAAATGAGTGAAATTTATGGAGAATAAGAATGTAAGGGTGTGGCCGTGTGTACCTAGGTAGATGTAGGAAATTATGTTTAATTATTGTGTCTAGCATTGGGTTGTTATTGTTGTGAATGTTATGTCGATAAGAGAAGTTGAATGATTTTGGAGAGGTTGTAGTTATGAACGCATGATGGTGGCCGTGTGGTATATTGTATGTATAAACATGTGTATGTGTTGAATGGTGGAAGAAGATGAGCTAATTTTATTTAGTGTTTTGGTTGTTGTTGTATCGTGGATACTATGTTGTTAATGAATGCATAATAATCTTGTGAAGTTGTAGAAGTTGGAGACTTGTGATTGAGGTATTTAAATTGAATATTATGTTCTTGTATGTATGGAGGATAATGTTGTTAGTATGGTATTGTTGGCATATGAATTATAATGTTCTTATTGGAGTTGGAAAGTTTTTGGAAGAAGAAGTAAATTGATTGAATATGGAAATTGTTAGTATTGTTGTTGGCATTGTTGTTGAATTATGTTAATAGTTTGGCCGGGTTTGAATTCCCGGATTGTGTTTGACGAGAATTTGACTAAATTGAATGTCGAGGATGGTATATTTACAGAGGAGGTGCTGCCGAAATTTCGGTAGCCAAGTATTACCTTAAGATTTCAACTCTAAGTATCCTAATGAGAGTTTTGGGTAAAATTGACCAATTTGCAGATTTCGACGAGATTGCAACGTGAATTTGGAATAGCTAAAGGAGCGGAAAAAGGTATGTAAGGCTTCACCCTTCTTTCTATGGCATGTCTTGGATGTAATAAGTCGGTTACGAGCCTCGGGGACAACCCTATTCCCCGGAATCCGCACCTAAAGTTTTCCACTTTTTGTTCAATAGAATTGAACTAGAAAATGTGCAAATGGTAGAAAGACCTCCTAAACCTCTAGAAGTTGCATAAATGGGACCCGATTACCCTAGAACCCTCACATGTAATGCGAAGACATGTAACATATGTAAATCGTACACGCTACCTCATCCGGCCCGAGGTGGGCCTGTTACTCTCGGATTTTCCTTACAGTCTTGCTTGACTTACTTGAAGTGAATCCAAAGGGAACCTTTGATCCCGATTTCGTTACCAACTGATAAGTACTATGACTCCTCTAACGAGGGCACTTCCATGACGATAATGATAACAATGATGTTAGATAAGAGGATATGCCTATGATACGTACTACCGGAACGACTCTATGACTAAGATGACTAAGCTAAGTAACTTATGTAAACATGAAAAAGATAAACTAATTTTTGAATCTTATTTATATTTCCTAGCTATGACTTTATTTTCTAAAGATTTCAAAGTCTATGAACTGTCATCTATGATGCCCACGATTTCATTCTACGTTTACTTTAATATTATTCTCCGTTGATAGTCTCACCTTAAAATACTCGTTCCTTCAAGGTGAGACAAAGCGATCACGAGTATTCTATAATGTAATCGGAGGTTACCGACTTTATGTCACTCCGATAGACGTAACTTTCCTTGGACGCCCGTGCATGCTGGTTATATGATACAGGGATATGTGTATGGACATGTATAGGTATATAGGACAAGTATTTGTATATAAGACATGTATATGTATAATAGAGAAGTGAATGTACACGTATATGTATATGGGGAAAGGGGAAGGGCCACTGTTATATCACCACCTGATTCAACTGGATTTCATCCTGGACGCGGGATATGGGAGAGCCATACGCGGCGTCTGTATATATATATAATGTATGATATACATGATATGATGTGTTGGGACACCGTTGGGGAGGGGGGTTGGGAGAGCCGATGTATTCGGCGTCTGTAAATGTGAGTAAAAGATACCGTTTACTGAATTGTACTGTTTTTTGTATATGAGAATAAGGGACACCGTGTTCTGAAAAAGGGGCTATGCTATGACATGATACGCTATGCCAAAATATACTATAATATGAGAAGCTACGACATGACATAATACGACACGCTATGATAGGGCAGGATACAATATGATAAAACATGACACGATATAAATCCAATTTTCTGTGTCTACGAGAAAGAAATGTCTCAAAGAGAAAAGGACAAGCCTACATGATAGCCGGCCTGAAACAGAGGCCTTCCCACGTACAGGTTACTTTCCTGCCTCCTTATATGTCCTATGACTCCATGATATTATTAATCGTACTCTATGTTACTGTTTATATTATCTTTTATGCCTTACATACTCGGTACACTATTCGTACTGACGTCCCTTCTTGTGGACGCTGCGTTTCATGCCGCGCAGGTCAGTAGACAGGTGGACTTGATCCTTAGGAGCTCTACCAGCGGTACTCTACAGCGCTCTAGTTGTCCCGGAGTCTCACTTCAGTGGTACTATTTTGTGTATGTATTCTCGGGCACGACAGTACTCGGCCCTTTCTATGTGTAAATGTACTATGTCTAGAGGCTCGTAGACAGATAGGTACAGTCAGTCAGGTACAGGTATATGCATGGTGTCTCGGCATGATTGTTGTATAAAGTAATAACGAAGTTTACTAGTTCATGTTCAGAATGACGCTGCTAATATTAATGTTCAAAAAAAAAAGTGGCTCTGTTTACTCGGCTTGCTAAGAGGTAAAGGTAATATGATAGACAAGGGGTGCTCGGTACAAGTATCGGGTACTCGTCACGGCCCTAGTTGGGTCGTGACAGAAGTGGTATCAGAGCAGTTCGGTCCTAGGGGTTTGTCTACAAGCCGTGTCTAGTAGAGTCTTGTTTATGGGTGTGTAGCGCGCCACGCTTATAAACAGGAGACTACAGGGCATTTAGGAAATATGACCTTCTTTGTGTCCTAAGATCGTGCGATAGAGCTATGCTATCAGGCTTCCACATTCCTTTCCTAATCCTATGCTATGGTTTCAATAATGCCGCCGAAGAGAAAGGCTACGACGGCCGAGAAAACCAAGAGGGTGGCGGGCAGCAGAGTCGAGCGGGAGCTAGAAGAAGGAGAATCTCATAATGAAGCTCCCCCTCAGACTTTTCCTGCTCCCCCTGCACCAGCAAAGCAGGAAAGAGTTCCAGCTCCAGGCCCCGCACCTCCAGTCCCACCGCCAGTAGCTCCGGGTTAGCAGATGGCAGAGGCCATCCAGTTATTGACCCAGTTAGTTGCCGCACAGGCTCAGCGGCAAGATGTAGACTTGGGAGACAAGGCGGTAAGTGCAAGAGCCCGTGACTTTATTACCCTGAAGCCGCCAGAGTTTTATGGGTCAAAACCAGAGGAAGACCCGCAGAGCTTTATAGATGAGATGCTGAGGACTCTGAGGATTATACATGCTTCAGATACGGAGTCCGTAGAGTTGGCTTCATACAGGCTGCGGGATGTGGCAGTTCTGTGGTACAGTAGCTGGATATCATCGAGGGGAGCAAATGCACCCCCTCCGATTTGGTAGGAGTTCACTGAGGCGTTCTTGCGACATTTCCTACCGCCAGAGGTTCGACAGGCTCGAGCCGATATGTTCTTGAACCTGAGACAGGGAAGTATGAGCATTCGAGAATACAGCCTCCGTTTTAACTCATTAGCCAGGTATGCCCCAGCCATGATAGCTGATAGGGGAGATCATGTGCACCGATTTGTGAGTGGGCTAGGGCCACATTTGGTTAAGGAATGTTTGACGGCTTCACTGCAGGACGGGATGACTATTACCCGCATCCAGGCCCACGCCCAAAATCTGGAAGAACAGTACCAGTCACGGAGAGAGGAGCGTTATTCAGATAGGGGTCCCAGAAAAAGGGGCAGATCTTCTGGGGCTAGAAGCGAGTATAGAGGGGGGCAGGCAAAAGAGTAGTCTAGGTATTCAGGCCAATCAGTGGCCAGTGCACCACCTCGATTTGCGGATAGAAGATTTGACCGCTCCGCCTATTCGGGACCAGATCAGGGTACTAGAGCTTCAGGATCCCAGTACAGAGCTGATTTTAGCAGGACGGGGCTGCACCCACCACAATGTGCTCGGTGTGGCAAGGCCCACTCTGGGCAGTGCTACCTAGACACCGGTGGTTGTTTTACCTGTGGTCGAACTGACCATTTTGTACGTGACTGCCCACTAAAGGATGAAGGAGGCCGAACTCAGCCAGCCGGATCAGCAATCGGTTCATCGTCGACCGTGCGCCCTCGTGGACAGACTTCCCAGGCTCCAGCGGGCCGCGGCCGAGGTAGAGGAGGGGCACCTAGTTCAGCCGGTCCTCCGCACCGCCTATATGCACTGACAGGACGACAGGACCCTGAACCTTCCGCAGACGCGGCCACAGGTACTTTTTCAGTATTTTCTATGATAACCGTGTGTTAATCAATTAAGATTTTATTTTACTCTATATTGTCCTCTGTATTACTGAACATATTAAGAGTTTGGAAATTTGGACGAAAAGTGGATATACGCATAGGTAAAAAGGCGGATACTGGAGATTGCGGAGGTTAGAACTGTAAATAAAAGAAAAGACGTGTTACGCGGACGTTTCGAAACCTGCTAAGACCCCAACGCGTCCCATATTATGCGACATAAGTAGTACGGGGAGGCGGAGGTAGAAGTACTAACACCGAGACACTGAAAAGCATTAAAGTTTCAAGGTTAAGCGTGCTCAGGTGGGAGTAATTCCATGATGGGTGACCCCCTGGGAAATATACTGAAAATTTCATAAATACGGAAACAAGAGATGAGTGTAAAATTAGGTAGCCCAGAGTAAATTGGGGTGTGGAAGCGGTTAGAAACCCCACACGAGTCATATAGGCCGAGACGGACTAAACTAACAGAAAAAGGGAAGCCATGACAACATAAAGCTTTGGGAATAAAGGAGAAAAGTACAGGTGTCACAGGGTGGGACCAATATTGAGTCCACACTAGCTAAGGCAAGGAATCCCTAATATGGCGGCATACGGGAACGTGTCTAGTGAGGGGATAGACGCGGCGGATGCCACGAAAAAGGGATTATAACCGTGAAGGTCGCAAGAGGCAACCTAAGCTCCCAAAATGAATATGCTAAGTGACATGAGGCATCTACAGAGGAGACCTCCCCGAAATAATATACTACGCTATGAGGCCAGTTCAACATTCGAGGACGAATGTTCTAAAGGGGGGGGAGGATGTTATATCCTGTATTTTATACGTTCGGATATTCCAAGGTAGTCGTGACGAAGTTGAGGGAATGACCATTTCCCAAATGTACTTCAATGTACAAGTGGATTATAAATATTATTTACGACATTAGTATCATGGAAATAACGTGGATGGTTAGGGACGAAACGGTAATTTCACAAGGTGTTCATGAAGGTTCTTGAAAGGCCATAGTGGTTGTGTACCCTATGTGGACTAAGACTTACATAAGAAGACACTTAGTCTTCTTTATTCATTTTTGAGAAAACTCAAGAAAATGGGAGAAAATTTTAGAAAAGAAAGAAAGGAGGGCTAAGTGTGAATTACAAAAATTATATGGGCCAAAGGTTGCATGGAAAGACATTAGTCTTCCTTATTTAGACTTAAGGAAATTCAAGAAAAAGGAGGAATTTTCTAGAAAAGAATGGAAGGGGTCATGTAGTCATATTTTTGTGTTGAGGGACTTATTCATAAATATGGAAAAAAATGGGTGGAAGACTTGTATAAAGTTATTCCAATATTCATTATTTCTCTAGAAATTTCAAGAGAGTGAAGAAAAAAAAGAAGAGGAGAAAAACAAGAAGGCATTTCGGCCAAGAGGAAAAACATTCCAAGAAAATTTCAAAAAATTTCTTCAAAATCATTTCCTACCAATTAGAGGGTCCTTAACAAGGTGGAGTTGTTGTTGGAGCAAGAAAAGCTTATATTCTTTCAAGCTACAAAATATAGCCAAGTGAAGAGTTGAAGCAAGAAAGTAATAATTCATCCTTTTCTTATGTGTTATGGATGTTGTGCATGTTGTAGTGTGTAAAATGAGTGAAATTTATGGAGAATAAGAATATAAGGGTGTGGTCGTGTGTACCTATGTAGATGTAGGAAATTATGTTTAATTATTGTGTCTAGCATTGGGTTGTTATTGTTGTGAATGTTATGTCGATAAGAGAAGTTGAATGATTTTGGAGAGGTTGTAGTTATGAATGAATGATGGTGGCCGTGTGGTATATTGTATGTATAACCGTGTGTATGTGTTGAATGGTGGAAGAAGATGAGCTAATTTTATTTAGTGTTTTGGTTGTTGTATCGTGGATACTATGTTGTTAATGAATGCATAATAATCTTGTGAAGTTGTAGAAGTTGGAGACTTATGATTGAGGTATTTAAATTGAATATTATGTTCTTGTATGTATGGAGGATAATGTTGTTAGTATGGTATTGTTGGCATATGAATTATAATGTTCTTATTGGAGTTGGAAAGTTTTTGGAAGAAGAAGTAAATTGATTGAATATGGAAATTGTTAGTATTGTTGTTGGCATTGTTGTTGAATTATGTTAGTAGTTTGGCCGGGTTTGAATTCCCGGATTGTGTTTGACGAGAATTTGACTAAATTGAATGTCGAGGATGGTATATTTACAGAGGAGGTGCTGCCGAAATTTCGGTAGCCAAGTATTACCTTAAGATTTGAACTCTAAGTATCCTAATGAGAGTTTTGGGTAAAAATGACCAATTTGCAGATTTCGACGAGATTGCAACGTGAATTTGGAATAGCTAAAGGAGCGGAAAAAGGTATGTAAGGCTTCACCCTTCTTTCTATGGCATGTCTTGGATGTAATAAGTCGGTTACGAGCCTCGGGGACAACCCTATTCCCCGGAATCCGCACCTAAAGTTTTCCACTTTTTGTTCAATAGAATTGAACTAGAAAATGTGCAAATGGTAGAAAGACCTCCTAAACCTCTAGAAGTTGCATAAATGGGACCCGATTACCCTAGAACCCTCACATGTAATGCGAAGACATGTAACATATGTAAATCGTACACGCTGCCTCATCCGGCCCGAGGTGGGCCTGTTACTCTCGGATTTTCCTTACAGTCTTGCTTGACTTACTTGAAGTGAATCCAAAGGGAACCTTTGATCCCGATTTTGTTACCAACTGATAAGTACTATGACTCCTCTAACGAGGGAACTTCCATGACGATAATGATAACAATGATGTTAGATAAGAGGATATGCCTATGATACGTACTACCGGAACGACTCAATGACTAAGATGATTAAGCTAAGTATCTTATGTAAACATGAAAAAGATAAACTAATTTTTGAATCTTATTTATATTTCTTAGCTATGACTTTATTTTCCAAAGATTTCAAAGTCTATGAACTGTCATCTATGATGCCCACGATTTCATTCTACGTTTACTTTAATATTATTCTCCGTTGATAGTCTCACCTTAAAATACTCGTTCCTTCAAGGTGAGACAAAGCGATCACGAGTATTCTATAATGTAATCGGAGGTTACCGACTTTATGTCACTCCGATAGACGTAACTTTCCTTGGACTCCCGTGCATGCTGGTTATATGATACAGGGATATGTGTATGGACATGTATAGGTATATAGGACAAGTATTTGTATATAAAACATGTATATGTATAATAGAGAAGTAAATGTACACGTATATGTATATGGGGAAAGGGGAAGGGCCACTGTTATATCACCACCTGATTCAGCTGGATTCCATCCTGGACGCGGGATGCCCGGACGCTGGATATGGGAGAGCCGTACGCGGCGTCTCTATATATATATGATGTATGATATACATGATATGATGTGTTGGGACACCGTTGGGGAGGGGGGTTGGGAGAGCTGATGCATTCGGAGTCTGTAAATGTGAGTAAAAGATACCGTTTACTGAATTGTACTGTTTTCTGTATACGAGAATAAGGGACACCGTGTTCTGAAAAACGGGCTATGCTATGACATGATATGCTATGCCAAGATATATTATAATATGAGATGCTACGACATGACATAATACGACACACTATGATAGGGCAGGATATAATATGATAAAACATGACACGATATAAATCAAATTTTCTGTGTCTACGAGAAAGAAATGTCTCAAAGAGAAAAGGACAAGCCTACATGATAGCTGGCCTGAAACAGAGGCCTTCCCACGTACAGGTTACTTTCCTGCCTCGTTATATGTCCTATGACTCCATGATATTATTAATCGTACTCTATGTTACTGTTTATATTATCTTTTATGCCTTACATACTCGGTACAGTATTCATACTGACGTCCCTTCTTGTGGACGCTGCATTTCATGCCGAGCAGGTTAGTAGACAGGTGGACTTGATCCTTAGGAGCTCTACCAGCGGTACTCTACAGCGCTCCAGTTGTCCCGGAGTCTCACTTCAGTGGTACTATTTTGTGTATGTATTCTCGGGCACGACAGTACTCGGCCCTTTCTATGTGTAAATGTACTATGTCTAGAGGCTCGTAGACAGATAGGTACAGTCAGTCAGGTACAGGTATATGTATGGTGTCTCGGCATGATTGTTGTATAAAGTAATAACGAAGTTTACTAGTTCATGTTCAGAATGACGTTGCTAATATTAATGTTCAAAAAAAAAAGTGGCTCTGTTTACTCGGCTTGCTAAGAGGTAAAGGTAATATGATAGACAAGGGGTGCTCGGTACAAGTATCGGGTACTCGTCACGGCCCTAGTCGGGTCGTGGCACTCAGCCCCACCTCCAGCTCCTCCACCGAATGCTTCGGGCTAACATGTGAGAGAGGCCATAAATTTGTTGACTCAGTTGGTTGCGGCCCAGACTCAGAGGCCAAGCGCAGGGCAAGGTGACACGGCTGTTAGTGCAAGGGCCCGTGACTTCATTGCTTTGAAACCCCCGGAATTCTTTGGGTCGACACCGGAGGAGGATCCCCAGGACTTTATTGATGGTATGCTAAAGACGCTCCGGTTGATACATGCTTCAGACACCGAGTCGGTAGAGCTAGCCTCCTACAGATTGAGAGATATCTCGATCCAGTGGTATACAGTATGGATGGCTTCGCGGGGAGCCAATGCACCTCCGCCGGTATGGCAAGAGTTTGTCGATGCTTTTCTCCGTCATTTCTGTCACGACCCAACCCCGCGGGCCGCGACTGGTACCCCAACTGGGTACCCATACGTACCTACCCGATCGAATTTCGAATCATACGGATTTTTTTTTTTTTTTTTTTTAAAACAAAAATTACAAAAGTAGGCCGATGCAAATACGGCACGCGCGCAACCATACGTATATATACATATATACCTGAACATACAGACATTTACAAGTAAGCCGATAAGGCTAACATACAGACGAAACCCGTAACCCACACATCTATCTACAGGCCTCTACAGACATACAGAATCATATGACGGGATAGGGCCCCGCCGTACCCAGAATATACAGACATACAGAGCACACAAAGATAGAAGGTATATACCAAAGATATATGCTCCGAGTCAAAGGAGCTCTTCAAGTAGCAGAATCGGAAACCTACGCGGGCGGCGTATCACCTGGTGCGTCTGTACCTGCGGGCATGTAGCGCAGCCCCCGAAGAACGGGGGTCAGTACGAAAAATGTACCGAGTATGTAAAGCAGAAACATAACAGATATAAACATAGTCCGAACCGGAGTCACAGAAATATAACGGACAGAACCATAAATCAGACTGACGAACAGAGTTATGATCCAGACAGACATACAGAATCGTGTTCCATACAAATAAACAGAATTATAGTTCGGACAGACAGACGGAATCATAATACGGACGGACGGGCAGAATCAGAACCCATACGGACATACAGAGTCAGAATCCATACGGACATACAGAAATAGTCGAAGCACAGACGGACAGACAGTAGTATGACGGACAGAATTATGCATGCAGAGTAGCACAGAGTCATACAAAATCATACAGAGGCGTGTGCTTTATAAATACAGATGGCATACGCATATATTCATACAGATCCCGGCCCTGTCTGGGGGCGCGGTAACAGAACCCGGCCCTCTTAGTACGGGACGCGGTGGACAGACAGAATCAAATCAGATCATATGCCATCCTGGCCGCCATCCCCATACACAGATCATATAGACATACAGATCCCGGCCCGTACGCCGAGGGACGCGGTGAACAATGCAGAGAAATGTGCACGATAACAGAACCTGGCCCGGGTCGCAGTGAAAGAATGCATTGAGACAGACACGAATCGATAAATGAGTAACCACCTACCTACAAACTCAACATACAGACTCGATCAATCAGAAGGGTGCCAAACGGCGAGCCAAAATCAGAATATCCAGATAGTATGCATAGCACGCGCTCATATCCTAGTTAGGAAGGCACGACAGATTATCAGAATGGGATGCTCGGATGTTCAGAAATAATATTGTATAAATTACACAAAAATATCCATAATATTCACAAAATAATAGTTCAGAAGTTTTTGGAGAAGATCGGACCAAAACAGAAGTATTTTAAAAATCGCACCGGAAGTATCGGGCCTTGTGGGCCCACCTCGGACCAACCCGAGGCTACATACGTAAATTACTGATGATTGACCTTATGAGGTCACCCATACTCATTCGGAAGTGTTCCGACTCCGTTTGGGGAAGTTTTGTACAAAATCTCACTTTAAGGGCAATTTGCAATAAAATAGTTTCAATTGAATTGAAGGAATTGGAGCGGTTTTCCGTCTCGAATTCCGGGGAACGGAGTCGGACCTAGGGCTCGCGGCCGAGCCTACCACATCCAGAACATGCGTAGGAGCGTATAGAAGTGCTTCACATACCTCGATGGCGCCTTATGCTCGCTCGGCGTCAATCCAAATTTCGTCCAAAATCTGGAAATGGTCAAGTTTACCATTTGGTTAGTTTCATTCTTTCAATACTCTATCTTTACACATAATTGCCTACCGAAATTTCGGCAGCATTTCCTCTGTATATACGACATCCCCGAGACTTAGCTCGGCTCAATTTAGCAACACAACAACCCAGAGAATGATATCAAAACAACAACAAACATCAAGACATACATTAAGGCATCATTAGCCATCTTCCAACATAACGAAACATTTTTCGTTTCAAACTTACATTTCCAAACCAAACTTATTATTTTCGCATCTATTATCCATCAAGATCATTATAGCATACGTCGGAGGCATATCATACCATTTCCACACAATATCCACACGATATACAAACATACAAACTTTCCATTAAAGCCACTACTTATCCAATTTTTCCAACCTTCCACATACAAGTTCATCAACACGTTTTTACATTCCAAATTCATTATCCTTAATCATATTTTCAAGAAATCGCGATAACGCGACATACTTTCCGACGACAACTTAATCAACACTTTCTTCGTTTTAGCTTAACCATTATCCTTCCGTCTACTTCATAAGGCCATAACAACACAATTAACATGCTAACAAGATTTAACTCACCTTCCAACACCAACACACACACACGGCCACACCCCAAAATTCTCAATTTTCCTTAATTCATTCAACTTTCACTTCTAATACAATCTCCACCATCCTACAACTAACTTACACAAGAATTCAAACCATTAAAATCATGCAATAAATATATATGCATTCGGCCACCACCCATATTTTTCAACACACAAAATTTCCATGTTTTTCCTTCATTCACACATACTACAACATACATACATCATTTTTAACACAACAAAAGCATGAAATCCTTACCTTTCTTCAAGTTCTTCACTTGGGGTTGAAGTTGTTTTCTTGCCAAAATCTTTATATCAACTTGAAGAGCACCTTGTGCTTAGTACAAATCTCACAAGAGATGAATTTTAGAACCAAGGAATGGGCTCCAATTTTTTTTTTTTTTCTTCCTTTCTTTTTCTTTCACACGAAACCTCCCCCTTTCTCTCTATATTTTTTTCTTGAATGTTCTAAGGGATGAACATTGATTCATGTATATATCCTTTATGCTAATTAGTCATGTGACTAGTCACATGACCAATTTTAATGGTCTTGGGCCAACCATGGCCGGTTGGGCCTCCCTAATGGGCCTTGTTTTTCTTATTTTTTTTTGTCCAATAGGCTAGAATTTGTAATGTATGGAACAACTTCCCAAAATTCCAATTTTTGCCCTTGGCCACCTTTCGTAATTCCACACCATCAAATTCATAACCTACACGTGCATACCAAGGAATGTCCAATTATGGCCTTATTCATCACAAGCCCATTTATCCTGAATTTTCCGAATGAACAAAAATGTCGGATGTAACAATTTCATGGCTCCAGAAGTTCGGCGAGCTAGGGCCGATAAATTCTTGAATTTGAGGCAAGGTAACATGAGAGCTACAGAGTATAGTCTCAGCTTTAACTCCTTGGCTAGATATGCTTCGGCCATGGTAGCGGATATGGGCGATCGGGTGCACCGGTTTGTGAAAGGCCTAGGGCTACACTTGATGGATAAATTCTTGACTGCGTCCCTTCAGGATGGCATGGATATTGCACGCATTCAGGCACATGCTCAGGAATTAGAGGAACACTTACAGCAGCGGAGAAATGAACGGGAGCAAGATAGGGGGCATAACAAGAGGGCTAGACCTTCGGGTTCGAGGGGCGAGTCCAGAGGCGGACACAGGCAGCAGTTTCCCAGCCCTTCGGGCTATTCCATGACCAGTCCACCTCCACGGTTTTCAGGCCAAGGCCTTGATAGATCTGTTCATTCAGGGCCGAGTCAGAGTTATTCGGGGTCCCAGTTTAGAGGTGATTCAGGCCAGTCAAGGCCACCTATACCACGATGTTTCCAGTGTGGGAAGTTGCATTGGGGTCAATGTCGATTGGGTTCAGATGTTTGCTATTCATGTGGTCGACCGGGCCATATTATGCGTGATTGCCCCTCAGTGCATGGTAGAGGTAGGACCCAGCCATCAGGGTCGGTAGCCGGATCTTCGGCATATGTACGCCCTACGGGGCCAGGTTCACATGCGCCAGTCGGCCATGGTAGAGGTAGAGGCAAAGCTCCCAGTACTAGCGGTCCTCAGCACCGTATTTATGCTTTGGCTGGACGCCAAGATCTTGAGTCTTCTCCTGATGTGGTCACAGGTATATTATCGGTATGCTCTCATGATGTATATGCTTTGATTGATCCGGGCTCCATATTATCATATGTTACTCCATATATTGCGGGTCGATTTATAATTGAGCCGGAGTCTATCAAACCTTTTAAGGTGTCTACACCCGTGGGTGACTCGGTAATAGCTAGCCGAGTATATAGGAATTGTGTAATATTGATTTGTGATCGTCGTACCATGATTGATTTGCATGAGCTCGAAATGGTAGATTTTGACGTTATTGTGGGCATGGATTGGTTGGCTTCTTGTTATGCCAATGTTGATTGCCGAATGAAGATGGTTCATTTCCAGTTTCCTGGAGAACCAGTCTTAGAATGGAAAGGGAATGCGGCATCACCAAAAGGTAGGTTTATTTCCTATCTAAAGGCAAGGAAGATGATCACGAAAGGGTGTATTTATCACCTAGTGCGAGTTCAAGATGTAGAAGCTGAGTCGCCGACTCTTCAGTCAGTTCCGGTAGTGAATGAATTTCCGGATGTGTTCCCGGTAGAGCTTCCAGGCCTTCCTCCCGAGCGAGAGATCGATTTTGCGATTGATGTGTTGCCAGACACTAAACCCGTATCTATTCCTCCCTATAGGATGGCACCCGCAGAGTTGAAAGAGTTAAAGGAGCAATTAAAAGACTTGCTTGAAAAAGGCTTCATTAGGCCTAGTGTATCCCCGTGGGGAGCACCCGTATTGTTCGTCCGGAAGAAGGACGGCTCCTTGAGAATGTGCATTGATTATCGGCAATTGAATAAAGTGATGATTAAGAACAAGTATCCCCTCCCGGGGATTGATGATTTATTTGATCAATTGCAAGGTGCCAAATGGTTTTCAAAGATTGATTTGAGGTCCGGGTATCACCAAGTAAGAGTTAGGGAGAAAGATATCCCTAAGACAGCTTTCAGAACAAGATATGGCCATTTCGAGTTCCGAGTAATGTCGTTTGAGTTAACTAATGCCCCGACAGTGTTTATAGACCTAATGAACAATGTATTAAGACCTTTTCTGGATCTATTTGTAATTGTATTCATCGACGACATCTTAGTGTATTCTAGATCCGAGGACGAGCATGCGGATCATTTGTGAATTGTCCTTGGAGTTCTTCGAGCTCGAGCGTTGTTTGCAAAATTGTCCAAGTGTGAGTTTTGGTTGAACTCGGTATCATTTCTTGGCCACATTGTTGCAGCTGACAGTATTCGAGTAGATAGCCAAGAGATTGAGGCCGTGAAGACTTGGCCAAGGCCCACGACTCCTACGGAGGTTCGTAGCTTTTTGGGCTTAGCAGGCTATTACAAAAGATTTGTTGAGGGTTTTTCTTCTATTTCTGCGCCACTCACCAAGTTGACTCAGAAGTCAGCTAAGTTTCAATGGACAGATGCTTCCGAGCGTAGTTTCCAAGAGTTGAAAGACCGATTGACTTCTGCCCCAGTCTTGACACTTCCAGAGGGATTGGAAGGGTATGTCGTTTATTGTGACGCTTCAGGTGTTGGGCTAAGCTGTGTATTGATGCAAAATGGTAAGGTGATTGCGTATGCTTCTAGACAATTACGGAAACATGAACAGAACTATCCAACCCATGATTTAGAATTAGCCGCAGTGGTCCATGCATTAAAGATATGGCGACATTATTTATATGGTGTCCATGTGGATGTTTATACAGATCATAAGAGCCTTCAGTATATCTTCAAGCAGAAAGAGATGAATTTGCGACAACGACGATGGTTGGAGTTGCTAAAGGATTACGATGTTGATATCTTATATCACCCCGGAAAGGCTAACGTTGTGGCTGACGCTATTAGCCGCAGATCCATGGGAAGTCTAAGTGATATACGATCAGAAAAGAAAGAGATGGCCCGTGAGCTTCAAGAGTTGGCGAGCCTAGGAGTCCGAGTAGTGGACTCAGGTAGCAGCGGAGCTACTATTCAGAATTCAGCCGTTTCATCGCTAGTAGCGGAAGTAAAAGAGCGACAATATAAGGATCCCATGCTAATGCAGTACAGAGATACACTCCCTCAGAAGGAGGAGTCATCATTTGATATTTCGGAAGACGGAGTTCTCCGATGTCGAGGCAAGTTATGTGTTCCCGATGTGATAGGTCTACGTCACCAAATATTGAGGGAAGCTCATTGTTCCCGTTACTCCGTTCACCCAGGAGCGACGAAAATGTATCATGATCTTAAGTCTATATATTGGTGGAATGGGATGAAGAAAGATATAGCGGAATTCGTAGCTCAGTGTCCTAACTGCCAACAAGTGAAGATTGATCACCAAAAGCTGGGTGGATTATTGCAAGCTATAGAAATCCCAACTTGGAAATGGGAAGTGATTAATATGGATTTCATTACAGGGTTACCCCGTTTTCGACGCAAGTATGATTCTATATGGGTGATCGTGGGTAGACTCACAAAGTCAGCGCATTTCTTACCGGTCAGAACGACTTATATGGCAGAAGATTATGCGAGGCTTTATCTTAAAGTGATAGTGAAACTCCATGGCGTTCCAGTATCTATTATCTCCGATAGAGGGACCCAGTTTACAACCAAGTTTTGGAGATCGTTCCAAGAGGGTCTAGGGACCCAAGTGCTCCTTAGCACGGCGTTTCACCCACAGACCGATGGGCAGGCCGAACGTACCATTCATACTCTTGAAGATATGTTGCGAGCATGTATGATAGATTTTGGAGGAAACTGGGATAATCATTTGCCACTCATTGAGTTTGCTTACAATAACAGTTATCATTCTAGCATTCAAATGGCGCCATATGAGGCTTTATATGGGCGAAAGTGTAGATCCCCGATTGGGTGGTTCGAAACTGGAGAGGCCAAGTTGATAGGGCCAGATTTGGTCCAGCAAGCTATAGAGAAAGTCAAGCTTATACAAGATCGGTTGTTAGCGGCTCAAGGTCGCCAGAAGTCCTATGCAGATAATCGTCGAAGGGACTTAGAGTTCAAAGTTAAGGATTGGGTTTTCTTGAAAGTGTCGCCAATGAAAGGCGTTATGAGATTTGGCAAAAAGGGGAAGCTCAGTCCCCGGTATATCGGACCCTATGAGATTGTGCGAAAAATAGGCAAAGTGGCCTATGAGCTAGATCTACCTCCGGATTTGGAGTCAGTTCATCCAGTATTTCATGTCTCGATGCTTCGGAAGTGTGTTGCAGATCCTACGAGAATCGTCCCAGTGAATGATATTCAAGTGACAGAAAAGTTAACTTATGATGAAATACCCATTGCCATATTAGATAGGCAAGTACGGAGACTTAGAAACAAGGAAGTGGCCTCAGTTAAGGTCTTATGGAGGAACAACAATCGAGAGGAAATGACATGGGGAGCAGAAGAGAGTATGCAATCCAAATACCCACATTTATTTCAGCCTTTGGACGAGGGCCAAGATGAGACGTCAAAATCATAAAGTATGCATGATTTCCTTTTTATGTTTTTGGGTCGTGTGTGGCCAAATTTTAAATGCTATTGTATTATTGCCCTGTGAGGCATTGTTATTGTGGGTTGTTGTGACAGGGTGGTAGTGCCACATTACAGAGGAAACTCTGGCAAAATGTTTATAGAAATCCCCCAAGCCTTTAACATTCGAGGACGAATGTTCCTAAGGGGCGTAGAATGTTACACCTCGGAAAATTTTCCGTTGGTACGCAAGAGAATGAACTAATGATGAATATGAGTGCATGATGTCCATGAGCAAGAAACGACGTTTGACGATCTTAGGCAAGATTTCGAAAGTATCCGATGTGAGACGAGGAAGTTGGCTAAGTTAAGATGAGATACAAGGTGAGCAATGCATGTGCATGGACGGGGTGATTAAAATGAGAAGTCTAAGAAATATGGGAAGTTGCAGAATTGCAACTGCCCAGTGGTCGTAAATCGCAAAATACGGACCGTAAATTGTAATACGGTCCGTAAACTGGCAGTCTTAAACTGCCATGCAAGGTTTCAACTTTCTGCCAGCCGAGGAAATGGTTAAATACGACCTGGTGGACTGACCGTAAAGTGATTTACGGCCCATAAACCATGGTCGTAAACCACCATGCAGGCAGCCCAGCTTCTGGTTCTGGAAATAGTTAAATACGCCCATGGAGGACGAGCCGTATAGTGGAATACGGTCCGTAAACCTCCATGGACGACCACTGTTCATCTCAGCACAGATTTCACAAGTCATTAAATAAAGGGACCAACACTTGTTTTATTTCATTACAACATTACACCACTTCTCTCTAAAACTTCTCTCTACATTTATCATATGAGTTTTCAAGGATTATAAGTAATCAATAACATTAAGACAAGTGAATCAAGGATAAGGGAATCATCAAGGATCATCCAAGTCAAGAAATGCAAATGGAGAAAAACTAGGGTTTTGCTCAAAGTGGAATATTATTAACCAAAGCTTGTTCCTACAACTTCTAAGGTAAGATTCATGATTTTTACATGATGTTTAGGGTATTGGAGAATTAAAATACTTGGATTGTAGAAAATGTGGTCAACTAGGTCATAAATGGTGAATAGTGGCATTTTGAGGAATAGTTTGAATTGAATCATGAATATTGTTGTGTTGTGATAGGAACGCATTATAAATGGTACTAAGTTCATGGACTAGACACTTTAGATGAATGGACGAAGTTGGATGTCATGACCATGAATATGGGAGAATTAGAAGCAAATTGAGAAATCTAGATAATGTGGATAATGTGAGTGACTAATGGCCATTGTTATGATATTAATGAAGGTATAGACGCTAGCATTGGAAGGAAACGTGCAAGTGTAGAATAGTCCGACGAAAAGGTATGTAAGGCTAACCCTTCTTTCATAAGGCATGGTTCTTGGCCAAATTTCTAATTGCTCTATATGAGTATGTCGTATTCAAGTGATTGACACTCCGAGCCCATAAGCTCATGATCCTTAACATGTACTACGATTGTACTACGCCGTCATATGACGAGTAAGCCTAAGATGTGGATGTAGCAATAATGATGATGATAGCGATGACGATAATTATAATAATGATGCTAAAGGTGCCTACGGGCTATTATATTCACATGTGCCCATGAAGGGCTATAATGACACCCCGAGCTTATAATGCCGGGTAGAATATATGTATATGGATGTATATATATATATATATGATTATGTATAAAGTATGTATACGATTACGTAACGCGCGCATACCTCTGCAAATGGTACGGATAACCCTGAAGCCTTGGTAGGGCCAGGTAGAAATAACATTGAGCCTTGGTTGGCTAAGTACATATGAAACACCGAACCTTATGGTCGGGCATGCTATGTATGTATATAAGTGTATGACTATATATATAATAGGAATATGAATGTGATAAGACTATGTATAAGAATACGAATAAGGACATGTATACGAATATGAGCACAAGTATGGTACGAGTGCTTTTATGGAATACGGATGATGACGTAGGTGTAAAAATACGTATGAAAAATGGAAAGTCCTATGAAAGGCAGGTATGCGCTATGACGATGATATTATTGTCTCCCCCCCCCCCCCCCCCCCCCCCCCCCTCCTATGCTAATTCATATGTTGTTCATGATGCTTATTTATTGATGTTGCTCATGCTTTACATACTCAGTACATTCTTCGTACTGATGTCCCTTTTGTTTATGGACGCTGCGTCATGCCCGCAGGTGCACAGGGAGACAGACTTGATCCATAGCTGCCTATTCGGAGATTACATAGAGAGCTCCATTTCCTTCGGAGCCATATCTTTTGGGTACTCATTCTTTTGTGTATAAAATTATGGGCATAGCGGGGTCCTGTCCCGCTAATGTGATATGTTATACTCTTAGAGGCTCCTAGACATGTGTGTGTGTGGATAGATGTGTTTGGCCTTGTCGGCCTATGTTTTGTATATCATTTTGTCGGCCACGTTGGCCCATGTACATTGATGAGGCATAGATGCCTATGATGATATAAATGTGTTGTTGTCCAAATGGGACTAGTTGGCGAATGAAAGGAAATGCATGTATAATTATGTGGCTCACCTAGATGTAAGCAGAAGAGTAAGCTGAGAGGGTGCCCGGGTGGGCTAGCGCCGGGTGCTCGTCGCGGCCCCGAGTCGGGTCGTGACAGATGCAACCTGAAGCTGATCAAACAAATCACCAGTGCGAGGAATGGGATATTTGTTCTTGATTGTAACCTTGTTCAACTATCAATAGTCAATAGACATACGCATAGTCCCATCCTTCTTCTAATGAAAACCTTACTAAACATGTCTTACAATTGCTCCTTTAATTTCTTCAACTCCGCTGGTACCATTGATATGGTGGAATAGAAATGGGCTTAGTGCCGGCTCTAAATCAATGCTGAATCGATACAACAATCTGGTGGAAGGCTCAGTAGATCTATCAGAAATACCTTAGGAAACTCCCTCACTAGTGATACAGAGTCAAAAGGTGGAGTACGATATATGTATCCCAAACATAAGCCAAATAATCCACAGCCTTTCTCAACCATCCCATGAGCCCTAAGAAAGATATAACTCTCTTTGGCACATGTCTAATAGTAGCCTTCCACTCCCACCTAGGAACTCCTGGCATAATTAATGTAACTTTCTTGGCATAACAGTCCAAAATAACATGATAGGAGGAAAACTAATCATTGCCTAGAATAATGTGAAAATCTACCATGTCTAGAATCAACAAATCAGCACAAGTGTCATATCCTATCAAAGTAACGACACGAGATCGGTATACTCGATACACCACTATAGAATCCCCGACAAGAGTAGAAACTCTACCAATGTACCTAAGTGACTCACATAACATATCCAGACCTAAAGAAAAATAAGTAGACACATACGAGTATGTAGAGCCTGGATCAAATAATGCCATAACAAACTGATGACACACAAAAATAGTACCAGTACTGACTGCCTCAGAAGTTTCTGTCTCTGGTCTACTTGGAAATGCATAGTACTAAGAACGATCACCCTCTGCCTGAGAACCTCCATAGCCTGTCTGAATACCACCCCACTAGAGTAAGAACCACCTCTGCCAATTTGTCCACCGCCTCTAGTCGGTTGTGCTGTTGCCCTAGGTGTTGAAGCTTTAGAATTGAAGTGCGGGCCACTCTACATAAGTCTGGGGCAGTCTCTTACGAAATGACTTATGTCGCTACACTCAAAACATCACAGGCGTGCCATGGTCTGCTTAGAAGAGTTAGAATAACTAGAATGAAAACCTCGACCTTTGGGCCTAGAATAAGAACCCTAGGAACCCCATCCTAAACCATGTGCATCACAACCCGAAGAACCACCTGTTAAAGTCTGAATCGCTGCCTAAACCGTTCTACTAAAATGGGGATGATAACCTCTCCCATGGTGACCCCTACCTCCAGATGAAGTACCTCCAGAAATGCCAGAGCTGCGGGGCTTCTTGCCAAATCTCCACCCAAATTCCTGGCACCTAATAGTCTCAAACTCTCTAGCGGCATCTACTACCCCCTGAAAAGTAACTCCAATAGCTTCCACATGAGTTGTTGCAACTCGAAGGGGACAAGTCAGTGCCTTAACAAACTTCCAAATCCTCTCAATATCATCAGGTAGAATCGTCAATGCATGGCATGACAAGGTATGGACCGTTATCTCATACTATATCACAGAGATCCCATCCCATTCCAACTTATCATACTACTCCCGCCTTTTCTCTCTCACACTACGGGGAACCCACAAGTAAACTTAGTCTAAGTAAGTGGAAGCATCCTAGCTGGCTTAGTCTCAACCAAAACCCTCCATCATTGCTTGGCGGGACAAATCATCAGAAACACTATGAAATCAACACCGTTGGACACAACCAACCCTAGATTATGTAACCACTCATGATAACTAACCAATAACTAATACTCATCATCATTAGGATGTCTCTCATATTGTTATGGCTTGATCTTCTTGAACTTGTCCCACCTTCTCTTCTCCTCTACGGTCATAGTAAGCTGAGTAAATAGTCAAATAACAACAACTAGAACTGGAAAACTTGAAAACTGAGGAGCCACAACAGTAGCTGATTGTGCCCCTAGGGTCCGAAACCCTGTAACAACCACCAGATCGAAAGTATGAACTCCAAATCTTGTATGAATACCCCTGGAATAGTTAGTAGTATGCCCCTGCCTTAACTTCAAAGAAGCTCAAAATATGCACCAAAGTGTACTGAAGAACAAGAGTAACAATGAATCCATTTGGTGCATGTGCCGGTCAACCTTGTCTGCCTGAACCGACTCCTCCTCCGGAATCTCCTCTAGGTCTGTTGTCACATCCCTAGTATGGGCCTGAGCAGAAGCTAGTGTACGGGTTCTAGCTTGCATCTCCCTCCACCACGTCCCTTGCCTCCTCTACGAGCAATAGTCCTGGCAGCGGCTATGGGTGCAAGTGCAGGCTTATGGTCTGCAACAACAGCTTATCGAGTCCTAACCATCGGTGAGAGAGTGAAACAAAGAAACTCTTAGAATCCATTGGAATTAAGTTCACACTACAATGAATGAAAGATTAGAGTGTTCCTAGATGTCCTATAGGCTCCCGTAGATAAGTGCGGAGCTCAACATACTAATCTGCACGACTCTATGAGACATTTTTCTTATACTTGTGAGACCCGTGAACCTAAGCTCATACCAAATTTTCACGACCCTAAATTCTAAGCCGTGAAGGCACCTACCTTATCCCGGTGGGTGAACCATCCACAACCGATTAATTAATTCAAACAAGTATAGAATGTGGAAATAATAAGAGAAAATGATTTGTCAATGTCTTAATAATATCTCATAATCATAAATACGTAGGAAAATAAGTACAACCATCGCAAAATTGGGTGTCATAGGACAAGAACTGTTAAGATGGAATCATAAGTTTGAAATAACATCCAACTAATATTGTTTGAAAGAGGAAAGAAACAAATAAATGAAAAAGATTTCAGTTCCACGGATCAGCCAGCAGCTCACTGTAAATCATTCAAAAGCACTCATCAATCGGATATAAAGCCGAGCTCCGATCCTACTTGGAGGAGAAGCTACACTCAAAAAAGGCGCAACAAGTATAGAGTGAGTACATAAAATCAACGTGCACTCAGCAATAATAATCGATCGATCTTAAGCTAAAACTGTCACGACCCAATCAGAGGGCCATGACGGGCACCCGGTGCTAACCCACCCGGGCACCTCTTAACGTACATTTTCATTCACATCTAGGTGAGCCACATGGATTAATCATAATTTACATACATCAATAGTGTTAATCTCGTTGGGCAACAACACATTTATATCATCATCAATAATGAAGCCTATATTCATATATACAAGCCGACGAGGCTATCAAAATGATATATAAAATAAGCGCCGACAATGCTGCAAGACATCTAACCATACACAACTGTGTACCTGCCTCTAAGAAGAGTAGGTAACAACATATAGGCCGGACAGTTCCCTGCCATGCCCATTTGTATGTACACAAAAGAATAATACCTAAAATCTGTAGCTCCAGATGAAATAGAGCTTCTCTATGTAGTCCCTGAATAAGAAATCTATGGATCGAGCCTATCTTCCTGTCCACCTGCGGGCATGACGCAGCGTCGACAAACAAAAGGACGTCAGTATGAATAATGTACTGAGTATGTAAAGCACAATCAACACCATAGTAGAAGCATAAGATACAACACAATAAATAATAGAAGATGTAGCATAAGATGGGAGAATCAGGAGGTAATAGAGTCATTTGTTCCTCTAGTGACCTTCATCATGTCTACTTACTTGTCTTTCATAGGGACCTTCCATTTCTAATGCATACTCATATACATACATATATATATATATATATATATATATATATATATATATATGCGTATTCGTATTCATATTCATATTCATACTCGTATCCATATCATACCCGACCATGAAGGTTCGGTGTTTCACATAGCCGACCATGACAAAGCTCGGTGATTATACATACCTGGCCCTACCAAGGCTCAGTGTTATCTGTACCCAACTGCATTGGTGTGCACGCGATAAGTATCATACCCGGCTATATAAGCTCGGTGTTACATAACAGTCATACATACTTAGACTCGTATACATGAAAGTCCACAAGTATCATCATATCATTGCTATCATAATCTCCGTTACATCTATCCTTAGAGGATCAACTATCATATAAAGGAGATACTAGTAACGTAAAAGTATCGAGAATCATGAGCTTTGGAAATCTTAGAGATAGAGTCATTTGGAAGACATTATGGAACTCATGAAAGGATATATAACAAAGGAACCATGCCTTAATAAAAGAAGGGTTAGCCTTACATACCTCTTTGTCTTCTTAACTAATTAATGTTCAACGTCGAATCTTGAAAAATCTACATTAGTAGGATTCATACCATAGTTAAGCCTTAATGATGCTCCTACATTCAAACTAGCATAATTCGTGATCTAATGAAAATTAGGCAGCATTTCCCCTATTTCGTCAACTTCCACCATATTACAAAACAACTCCCAAACATCCATAATATACCCACAATATCATAATCAAGCAATCACATTCCATTAAGACTTCAAAATTCATCCTCATGTTCAACTTATACCAACAACCTCACACCCATTTTAACACATTTTCATACAATGCTTCCTTATCACCATTACTACCTTCCATAAAAATATTATATCCATATTATACCAAGAATCATGACTCAAATTAGCTTACTACTCAAAAACATCATAAAAGTTACATTTAACCCTCATTTTCTACTTTCTTCTTCAACCCAAGTTTCTCAACAACTAAGAATTCATGATAACAATAAATAAGCATGAAACTAACCTTTTAACTCATGGGAAAGAGCTTTGGAGTAGCTATCAATTTAGGAAAAAACCCTAGCCTCAATATCCAAGAATCGCTTGTAGTCTACTAACCCTAGGAATACTTCTAACACATGAACACTTTGATTCTTGCCTCTTGATCTTTGTTTTGTCTTGGATTGGGGTGGAATAAGCTTGGAGAAGGGTTTAGAGCTCTTAAGACTTATGGAAAATGAAAAATTAAATAAAAGAACAAGAGCCCTCTATTTATACAAAAATAGAGAAATCAGCCCGATGGACTTATACGACCCGTATAAGTGTACTGTATAACACGACCATGGAAACTTCCCTTTTTGTAAAGGTTGAGTTATACAGACCCCCGTTATACGGACCGTATAAAGTTATACGGACCGCATAAGTGGTCATATAACTTCCAGTTGTGCGAAACTTTCTCTCATTGATTTGTTTGACTTCTAATCCTCGTGGAACATTATTTGCACTTACATAATACGTCATTAGCCATACAATAGGCCCTATAGCAGACCCTCAAGATATTCTAAATAACCATTAGCTCAATTATAGCGAAAACCTTTCCGAACACGACTTATATTTCACTTCCTTCAACTAACTAAATTTCACATATTCGTATGACTTCAAAATCTAATGGGATGCTACTTAAGTTATCTAATACCTTCCTTAATATCGTAAGGATTTCATAATAACCTTAAGCTCACATTAGCCTATCCACAAGGCAACAAGTCCAAAAAATTTTGAGGTGTAACAAAAACGGTGAAGAGGGTTCATCTTACGAAGGCTTACTTCCACACTAAGCCACGATTAGTCCAACATAACAATAATTATAAGATTCAAGCCTAGGTGTGAGAATCCTCCAAGTTCACAAGTATATAAATAGTCATTTCAGAGGGATAAGTACATTCCAATCAACAATTCAAGTAAGTCACCCAACATGGAGTTCATAAAATGATATGAAATGCGAATGCATTGCAATGCAATGCTTGGAGTTTCCATCACTGATGTACACACACTCCGTAATATGGAATACGTGGCCTATAGCGGACTCGCGAGGTACATACACAACCCAAAATCACTTCTCATCAGGTTCTTAGCCACCTTACACTTTCGACCTCTATACTTAGCCAATAAGGCTCACATTCCCTATCTCTAGCCCATTACGCTTATTTGACATATAATTATCCAATGAGGCTCACATTACTAGTCATTAACCAATTAGGCTTTTTACCATTCGCATTACTCCGTCTGGAACCATTTCTCATCTGACATCACAAATTTTTATTCAAGTGTGTAATATGCATAAGATACCATATGAAAGCATGACTATGACATGAACAACAATAAACAACAAGGAAATTTAGTAAAAGGCTCAATCTTAGCTCTTTTCCACCTTTAAGTGAGTATTAAGGAGTGATGAGAACATATAATCACAATAAAGACAGGTAATGCACATAGAATCAACAAACAAGAGATCTCATGTCTCATTCACAATCCAAGTAAATCAATCTAAGCTATTAGTAAATGCCCAAAGCGGCATTCAGACCAGACTCTATGGCTCGATTCTACACAAATTCCTATATCATGGCACCAGTACCCAATACAAGTGCTCGTCACTTCACAAGTATCGGGACCCTCTAAATTTCACCATTAGTATCTCTTTAGTAGTTCATTTTAACCAACCACAAACTTTAAATAGAGTCAAGTAAGGTCTCAACTTGCCTGATTAGGAGTCCGATGCCTACAACAAAGCCTTGCTCTTCCGTAGAGCTTTCGAATAATCTCAATCTTTTCACATATGGATTCTACATTAGCACATGATTCTGTAGACACCCATATTGCTATAATATAGTTCCATACCCAAAAAGGAAATCTCGAGTCCTGGAGGATAGAACTATAATTTCAGTACAAAATCAGTTTACCCATGACTCATAGAGCCTGTATCAAAAAATGAGTCAAATCCATCATCATATGATCGATCAATTTGAAAGAATTCATATTTTCAACTTAAAGTTCTTAAATCCCAAATCGTTAACCCAAATCATGATCTCTAAGATGAAATTCATTAATAATTGAAGGTATAATGGTAAAAGGAAGGTTAGAAACTTACCCACATGAAAAATCTTGAAAAATCCTTCCAAAACCTACCAAATCTGAGGTTTTGACCTCAAAATATGAATGAAATTTCCTAAATTCAAATTGGGATTTTAAGTTTCTGCCCTGCTTTTTCCTTTTTCACAAACGCCAGTCTCCCCATCGTGATCGCGGGACATCGAGAACTTACACTTTGCAATCGCGACAACCAAACATGCAGTATCTTGCGGTCGGGGCCTATGCTACGCGATCTTGATGAACAACACCAGTAGTAGCAAACCATAAAAATCGGGGGTGTTCCAAACTTGGAATCGTACCTCAAAATTCATCTGAAACCCCTCGAATAAAAACCAAATATGTAATTTAGTCATAAAACATGCAAGGAACCTGCTAACACACTCAAAAGAATCACACGGGGTGATCTTGAGCAGATTTTGACCGTAGTCAACTTCAAATTAATTCAAAAACTACAATCTCAACCAAATGTCCAAAATACCCCCGTATCCTTCATGAACTGTGCTACACCTCATAAAAGTTCATTGTTTGCACCATAAGTAAACTAACGTAAGCTTATAGAGGACATGGAACCCTTCAAATAAGGTTTTTATTCAGTATGGAGTATATGTCGTGAAGCTTGGAGGTTATACGAATCGAAGGCAGTGCTTTCTGATGAATCTTTGCATCTGCGGATGGCGTCAGCGACACATTCGGGAGAATGCCACGCATTCTTAGTCATATATGGGGTGGAGAAGATAGCCAAAGTTTTTCCTAAAAAATGCCTTTACACATGTGGCATATGCGTCACAGATCCCATCGCATCGCCAAGGCGATAGCCGGCTTAACTTTTCATAAATTAGGTGGAAAGCTCATTTTAAGTCTTTTACTGATAAAACTTCGTCCCTACACTCTCCAAGTACCCTACTAGTAGTCATGAAGGCTCAAGGGTGATTCCAAGTGATTACACCATATTCCCACATCAAAATCTAGCCTAGAAGAAGAATAACACCTCTATGGTGTTGTAGGGTGATTAAGGGTTATTCTGAGCAATGAGGGGATTGGTTTTTGAGTTGCAGCTATTTTTTAAGGTAAGTATATCACCTATTTGCTGGTGCTTAAGCTTGTTTTGGTGTTGATTGATGTAGATGATTAAATAAGGCATGAAGTAGCACATGGAAATGCAAGTTGAGATAGTTGAGCTATGTGAGCTATTTTCTTGTTGTTTTTATGAAGTGAGCGTCACATCCCAAATCGGGAACGTGGAGGCACCTACCCTTTTCCCACCTGGTAGGAAAACTCATCCCTTAATCAACATTCAAACAACAATAAAAGAACCGAACTAACATAAATATTTAACAAGTCTGAAATAGATAAGTAAATAAGTGCGGAAATATTTACATCAATCCCAAAATTCGGTCTAGGCAGTACAAGAGCCACTGCATAACAAAAAGTCAGAATACATAGTATTAAAATGAAATACTGTCTCAGATGTAGCGAATAAGACAGTTAAAATAGGAGGAGTCGTCCGTGCTATGGATCTGTCCATGTGCTCACCCTAGATGCTCGTCAGCATTGCCTCGAGAGTCAGTCTGGAAGGGAAGAATCTTGAGGAAAAGAAGTTGATCCAGCCACGTACTCTGCACTCATAAAAGAATGCAACAAGGTAGAATTAGTACAACAACACATACTGAGCAGGCATCATAGGTCGACAACAATTAGCTAACATATATATAAATAAGAGACTGAAGGTAGACATGCCCACAACAAGTACAACCAACACTGTCCAAGAATAGAATCACAATCACCAAATACAAAGTCCTAATGTCACCACAATTACAGAATACCAAGTCTAAATGCCTCCATAATTATAGATCACCAAGTACGAATATCATCACAAGTACAAGTACAAAGTCTGAATCCAACAGTACAAATATGTAAATAAGCATACAATGAAATACAATGATAAACACATGCTCAAGTTGATATACCTCCACTCCTCGATAGTCATGACCCATGGGGGACTCGCGAAGTCCATGTACCTCTTGTAACGCACAACCCAATCCAATATCTATTGCGGAATGTGCAACCCGGTCAAATATATGTTGTGGAACATTCACCCGGTCTAATAAATGTGTTGCGGCGCACAACCTGATCCCAATATATAAGTATGAATGCATGCATAATGTCAATGTCAACAAGAGTATATCAATGTCAAATCGTGCCACACATGGACACATATCTCAATAACAATCTAAATATCTATTCCTTCCTCTTTACAAGACAATACTCAACAAATGAATGATATGGTTTCGCAATCAAGAATAAATGACTAATCACCAAGTCTAGTATCACAGATGTGGAAATAAGCCAATAGATCACAACAAGGAAACAAGCCACAATCAAACATTACCAACCTAATAAATCCATTCTAACTTCATACCCGAAGGCGTAACATGCTTTCTCCAACAACAACTAACTCTACATATGCCTTGCTAACTGAAGTTAAACCAAACCATACCTATTTAGTAGTCGAGCAATAGCCACGAATAATCACACCTTAGCTTTGACCTTTCATAGCGCCTCCAAATACTCAAAGACTAATCATATTCAATTCTAGATTAGAAATAATGAAGAACAATACCCATATTGCTATATTTCTATTTTGAATCAAATTGAACAATGGAGAAAGAGGGAAACGAGCCCAGGAGGGTAAAACGGGCATCAATTTTCTAGGAGCTCAATCCTACAAGTCAATTGTAAAAATACTCAAGAGTAGGTAAATTTCAATATTTAAGTGAAAACCCCCAATATGGGTGTGAACCCTAATTTTTCTGTTACATCTCAGAAATTTCGGATTGTTGCCTTATAAGTAGGCTAACGTGAGCTTAAGGTGATTATGAAACTCTTACGAGATTAAGGAAAGAATTAGATAGCTTAAAGTGAATACTATAATATTTTGAAGTCATATGAATGTGTGAAATTTAATTTGTTGAAGGAAGTGAAATGTAAGTCGTGTTTGGAAAGGTTTCGTGATAGTTGACTTGATACGTATTTAGTAATGTCTTGGGCGGGGGGGGGGGGGGGAGGGGCAGCTACAGGGCCTATTTTATGGTTAATGAAGTGTTATATAAGTGCCAAGCAGGTTCCACAAGGATTGGAAGTCAAATGAATCAACGAGAGAAAGTTTCGGATAACAGCGAGTAATACGACCACTTATATGGTCGGTATAACTTTATACGGTCCGTATAAGGGGGTCCGTATAACATGACCCTTAAAGAGAGGGGTACTTTCTTGGTGATGTTATACGGTCCACTTATACGGACCGTACAAGTGGTTCGATAAGTCCATCGGGCCGATTTTTATTTTTTTTATATAAATAGATGACCCTTGTTCTTTTATCTCTTTTCCCACATTTCCAAAAGTATTGAGAGCGACAAAACCCTTCTCCAACCATATCCCACTTCAACCCAAGAGAAAACAAATATCAAGAGGCATGAATCAAGATATCAATGTGTTAGAAGTCTTGGTAGGGTTAGTAGACTACAAGAAATTCTTGGGTATTGAAGCTAGGGTTTTCATATAAGTTGATAGCTGCTCCAAAGCTCATTCTTATGAGATAAAAGGTTAGATTTCATGCTTATTTCATGTTATTAAGCATGCTTAGTTGTTGAACAACTTGGGTAAAAGGAGAAAGTAGAAGATGAGGTCTAAATGTAACTTTTATGATGTTTTTGAGCAGTAAGACAACTTGAATCATGATTCTTCGTATGATATGGATATATTCTTATTATAAAAGGTAATGATGATAATGAGGAAGCATTGTATGAAAATGTGCTAAGGGTTGATGTGAAGTTGTTAGTATAAGTTGAACATGAGAATGAATTTTGAAGACTCAATGGAATGTGATTACTTGATTATGATATTGTGGATGTTATTATGGATGTTTGGGAGTTGTTTTGTAATATGGTGGAAGTTGACGAAATAGGGGAAATGCTGCCTAATTTTCATTAGATCATGAATTATTCTAGTTTTCATTGAAGGGTATCATTGGGGCTTAATGTCATGACCCAGCTAAGGGGCTACGATGGGTATTCGGAGCTGACTACTGAGCACCACTCCTTATGCTAATCGTCATACCTAACCAGAACATACACAATCGCGAAGGTAACATGTACACACACACACACACACACACACACACACACACACACACACACACACACACACACATATATATATATATATATATATATATATATATATATGTCACGACCCAACCCCGTAGGCCATGACTAGTTCCCGAGTTGGCCACTCGAATACATATCTGTTAGACATAGTCAAACTGAAACTAAACATAATCTGGAAGCTTGCGAAAACATAACGTTATCTCAGAACATCACATACATATATCAAGGCAACCTGTCTCCTGAGGAGTCACAACCATCAAAAGATTACATAGTACACAAGCTGACAAGGCTGTCATAACGTATGGGAAAGTCCCAACTATACATACGCAAGCCGACAAGGCTGCCAGTACATACTAAATCCCAAATATGTATGTGCGCAAGCCGACAAGGCTGCTACTACGAATGGGAACGTCCAAAAATGCAAGTCATGCTAACAGAACCGAACAACATCTATATACAACCCACACATATGTCTACAGACCTCTAAGAGTATCGGTAGCGAAATATGATGGAAGAGGGCCCCGCCGTACCCCTGGATAAACATATACATATACATCATAAGATTTGAACCAAAAGTCTAGACTCCGGAACAACGGAGCTCTCCAAAACAACTGAGTAGAAGTCCTATGCTGAGGGGTCACCAAACCGACTATCTGTCCCTGCGGGCATGAAACGCAGCCCCCCGAAGAAAGGGGGTCAGTACGGAATATGTACTGAGTATATAAAGCATGAAATACAATAAGAAGGATCATAGCTGAAGTAGAGATTACCAGAAACAAGTATAATAATCAAGAAATCACTATACTTGTGCCTTACGAAACAAAATCATACATATCATTATCATATACCGTACCCGGCAAATTATGGGACTCGGTGCCACAATCATATCATCATATCATCATATCATCATATACATATACCGAACCCGGCCCTCTAGTGAGGAACTCGGTGAATAAAGTCGTGTACACGTATACTATACTCGGCCCATCATGGGACTCGGTGCCATAATCATATCATCATATCATCACATCATTATATCATTATATCATCATATAACGTACCCGGCCCTCTAGTGAGGGACTCGGTGAATAATGTAGTGAAACTGTACACGATAACATACCCGGCCCGGGACTCGGTGAAAGACGTAATGACAGCATGCACGAGCAGAGTAGTGAGTGACCATGTACAAACCAATTCATCATCTGAGGCTCAATAGAATAAGTAAAATAATCTAACACTTGAGTGTCAAAGGAGTCGGTCATGTCAAGTATCACTCATATATTGTTATGGATTATGTCAAATGGAACTTCGGGAATCATAGACACATATCAAGCTAAGATGAAATAGCTTATGGAATTCAAGGACTCAATAGAATGAGCAGAATATCAAACACTCGAGTATCAACGGTGATAGTCATGTTAGGTATCCTTTAAATGTCATTATGGACTATATCAGTAGAGCCTTGGGAATCATAGACATGTAGCAAGGTAATATGAAATAACTTATAGAAGTCGAGGACATTAGTCATCGTAGAGTTTTTAAGAATAGGAGCTTATATATACCGACTACTATCCAACGTATGGAAAACTTGAGAGGCAAGCTCAATAATGTTAAGAGTTCTAACATCAAGAAGTGAATAGAAATCATGAATCACACTCGAAACTTATGAATAGAATTACCCCAAAGCTCATATCATACATCACTTATATCTAAGACATGCCAAAAGAAAGAAGGGACAACTTTACATACCTGTTAGAGGTTATTCGTAATCACGTTCGCTTCGCTGCCCCTTTAGCCTATTTAATATAAAATTAACGCTATAGTTAGTAAACTATACTTTATAGTTCGTAAATCTGTAGCCCATCGCTTATAGAACTCATTCATTAACTTACACTTTCTTGATCGAGGTTATTCATTAGTTAAGGACTTAACGGAATTCGGGCAGCATTTCCCCTACATAATCAACAAAACCCGAGAATTTAACTCGGCCAAATCCTCAACAACAACACCAACAAACATATAATTAAGTCATTTCTCAAGGGTCCCCATCATTAACAATTCGAGAGTATGATCAAAACAGCCCCTATATACCCAATATACCATTATGCCGTATAACTTCTCCTTCTCCATAAATATGTAAAAACATCAATCAAAATTTCAACAACAATATAATAAAATATGTTCCAACAATTATAGTCATAAATAGCTCAAGAACACCTTCAAAACAGTCCACAAACAGCCCGTGAGCCAACAACAATATCATATACGATTTACGGTATAATCTTTCGTATTTCTCGTCCCATGATTCAGCCATGACTTCAGTAAATTTAAATATACTTAGAGGAGGATAATTCTTACCTTACATGCCAAGGAACATTCTTCTTCCACATTACTTCACCTTGAATAAATTCCAAATCCAATAGCACGACAAAACAGAACAACGAGATTGAAGGAGAGAGCAAAACCCGTATGTCGTTCTGGAGACGAAATATACATCTCTTCCTTAAAATGCAACATCCGTGGTTGCTCATTAAAGAGCAGATCGTTGCTGCCCTTGGAGCAAGCAACCCCCCTACGTTCTTCTTCAATAAGGAAATCTTTTGGTCTTGGTTTTTTCTTATTTACTTGTTATATGAATTGTCCAAGTGAACTTGTGGTGGAATTCACGTATGCAGCACACCTAGGCAGCATATTTGTACTCTTTGAAGAGAAACTTAGTCTCTTTTGATGCCACCTATTACGTATGTGGCCCCTCCCATTATATGGCTGCCACCTCATGATTCCATGTAAGTTTTTGTAAGTGACAATTATCCATGTTATTCAATTAATACCATAATTAATTTCTTGATATCAATTCACTTTAATAACAATTATTTTAATACACTTCATATACTCATTGCCATGATTATGTGACATAGCACCAGTCCATAGTCCCTTTTGGTACACATAAAATATTATTTTCAATCATCGTCGTCACACTCTTCCATCTTAAATCATTTCGGGACTTCATTCCTCGTATACACTGAGTTCTTGATTTTCATGCTTGAATATGACCAAATCCTTTGGCTCGAGTAAATTTTCTCATATTGGATGGTTCAATTTCCTAGTCCAAAAATACGGGTTATTATAGCTTGGACCGTATTTCATCAAATAAATTTCGAACCTCGACAAAACTTATTTTCTGAGATTTGTTTAACTTCAAATATTTATAACACATCTATACCATTACTACAACCACCCCCAAGCTTGGGAGGATAACCTCATTTTCGTTACTAATATCATTTAAATCGCACGCTTTTCAACGCATGAAAATATGGGATGTAACATCCTTCCCCCCTTTAGAACATTCGTCCTCGAATCTTAAACTAGTCCTGCGCTCCCAATACATCCTTAAATGTTCTTTTATTGGATTATGCTCTTCACATGCCTCTTATAACCTGTAGACCCTTCGCAGATATTACGAGTAAAATGAAATTTCCCTTGGTGTAGCATTATTTCACTTCAATAACCTTACATTGCTCAGCTGTTACAGCCCATCTTCTGGACTCTTCGGCATCATGTATCACTTCTCGACTTTAACTGTCACTTTACCCTTTTTGCCCTTATCTTGATCTTTAGAGTTGGCTATCAAGTAGCGTTGGAGTTTCCTCAGTACTAATTCTATCTTGCTAATTTGGCTCAAACCGTCTTACACCTTTCCTTAATGTGTCCAAAATATCACAACCGCATTGTTATTACTGAATCCTTACTCTTCCTATCAAGTACTCACTTGGTCTCATTCTTAGCATACAAATATTCGTAGACTGCATATCTATTCCTATACAACTTGTATAAAGTATATCCAATGTTAGTCATAGTCTTTCCTTCTCCTGGTTCATTCTGCTCTACATATCTTATTTGTACTGAAACTCACTTGCTGTCTATCTTGTCGTACTCTTTTCCATTCCTTTACTTACCATTCAATTTTTTCATATTCTACTATAGGAGATTCCTTATCCCTTCTTCTTTGCTACTTATCAGTCACAATATCCTTAGCAAGCAACCCCATTGCCAACATCTCAACCTTCAATCCAGTATAGCATTTCTATTCTTTATAATATCTCTTAAGTTACTCATTAACATTTTCTTGTCGTATTCTTCCTTTTCATAAGCATCCACTTTCTAATGTCATATTATCCAAGATCTTTACAAATAATTCTCAGCACTGTCTCAAATATCATCCTGACTTCTATCTGTTTATTGTTGTCTTTCAAATCCTACTAACTTGTTTCAGCAAGGGATCTCACTTGAAGTTTAGGTATCCACATTAAATGTATTGCAGTGTCAGTTGTTTTTATCTTACACTTGCATTTCTCTCATCCGCTTCCCCCCTTTTGGGTGTACCTACCTCATTATCTATTTATATTCTGCTCTATGTCCCCATTTCAAATTTTCAAATTCATATTATTCTTTTTCCAATACATTTGGTATACTACACCATATCCGTGTCTTTTCTTTATCAGTTATTACTTTGATTACCCATGTACGAACCCTTAACACAATCACGAGGTGATGAGAATTTTTTATGTGTGGTACAAAATCTCATCTAGCCATTTTATACTCAAGTAGTGCAACCCATGTAGGAACTCATCTAAGGCCACATTCCACTTACTCCAATTCGTATTTAATCAGTACTTATAGTCGTTCCAAATGCTCAATTGGTTAGCACTTATATTCCGATGATAAGTGTCCAAAGTTCTCTTGTAGTATTATCTTTATCACAATGGATATCATCTGTTTCCTCTAATAAATTTACAATACATTATTTGTTCCTTAGGTCTACAGTTCTTGTTCTTTAAGGATTTCACTATTTCCGAGGTGAAGTCATATATATGCAGCACCCCTTCATGCCTTATGCCCTTTCACCCTTGTTGTGTACTCGACACTAACTTCTAACTTATTCAAAATCATACCAAATTTGTCTTAATAATGGTCTTATCTTACCACCTTGTCGTCGTACTGCACCCTTAAGTTCGCAACTATATATTTTCCTTTCTATCTTATGCTCGTACTCAATTGATTATGTCTATCTTGGGTTCTTCCTGTAGTATTCCTTTTGTTTCTCCAGTCTATGTCCATCTTTTATTTTGTGCACGAGGAATCTCATGCTACCCCTGTATCCTTCGGAACACACCACCCCTGCATAATCCCTTTCTTTTTTTCAAAGTGTATTCTGTTCATCCCTATTTGTTCTTACCATCCCAGTCATTTTCTGGCACTCATTCTGCTTCGTTGCTCATCTTTTGGTAGTTTGGTTTTTCGCAACTCTGTCACCTGTAATGCTCGTGTTCTCGGCTATACATGTCGTAACCAATTACTGCACTGTTATCTCGCTCGCTTCCCTCTTATTTCCTTCTTTCGATTAACTCCTTCTTTCCTTGTGCTCGCTTTCATTTCCGTCATCGCATAATCTTTATTCTGAACTTTCCCGATATAATTTTATAAGGCTTTCTCATTCGTTCTATACCCTGCCTTTCCATTTTGCATTTGCCTTTATACTTTAGTCACATAGATCACGTCATATCTTTTAGTCACTTCCTCACCGGGCTTTACTCATTCTCATAACAATCCTTATGGTATTCACATTACATCTTGTTCGTAATCCATCCTATAACGTAACACTTCTTAACCTTATTCACGATTCTTACTATGTTTTTATTACACTCTGTGGAGTAGGAATATTTAACCCTTCACCCTTTCTGATCAATCTTATCCTTAATATCTCACAAGCTGTCTTATCAATACCTTCATAATTTGTCATAATTCTTCCTCCTCCGTACTTTTATCTCAATCATACTATTACTCCTTTTAACTGTAAACTCATCGTAATTTATCCCTACTTATCAGTTCACTCGATACCTCAATAAATTGTTTTGTTAAGATTTGCCACCTTTTTCTAAATCATCCTTTAGTAACACAAGCCCTTCCAAATTATCCTAGCATCTAATCAACAACGCGGGAAACACATGATCCTAGACAGCCTACAAGTTTGAGTTTTCCTTCCACAAATTCCATCTCCAATTAGTTGATTAAAAACTAATAAACTCAAGGACATGATGTAATGCTACCTCGAGAACACACGAACACTCCCACTCCAAGGTTACGTCACCACGAAGCATCCTCCGAAACTACACAAGAAGAACTAGAATCCGACAAGCACAACGAGACTTCTATTGCTTAATTCACACAGTTTACCCTCATATTTTTTTTTGGGCCATGAACGAACTATTTGGTTCACAAACTACTTGTTGTATGCTTTGTACTCTTCCAATAAAGTGAAACTTAAGTGCTGGACATTTTCGCCCTACAACATGAGCCTTTTTCTAAGGAAAAATGTTGTTGGATAGTATTCTGGTCCGTTCAAATGAATTCCAAACTTTGCTACTCATATATGCCTTTTCGGAATAAAATTTTCCAAATAAGAATGGTGCCTCTTATGGATGACATGGAGGGTATCTCTTAAAGATTTAGTCTAACATAATAAATTTTCCCTATCGGTATCGACTTTCACGACATATTATGAACTTATACCTCATTCTCTTCTTTTTCTATTTCTGGAAAATTTGAGTAGAGTTTCCTCTGTACTTCTTACTATCCCAAAACCTGCACGCAGGAAATACCAACAATGCCTCACAGGGCCAACATATATATGCATATATGATATCGTATCATAGCCACACAGGGCTCCCAATTTCCAGTAAAAAGTATAAGGATGTTAAAACTTACCTCATATATCACACCTCGAGACGTACTTGATCCTTTAGCGATATGTCCTGTTATACCTTCCTATCTACCTCCCCTTTCATTCTTCAACTTTACATTTCAATCATACTTCAATATTCTTACCTTATCCGACATGCATCTTTCGCACCGTTGCTTACCTGTGTACTTTGTAGCTTCCAATATCATCAGTCACTTTCTCCTGTCGATGCTGTTCTTCAGCTGAAATCAAGGGTTAGTATAAGGAATTTCATTTCCTATGGTTGGGCTCTATCGCACGATCTTAGATATGAAAGAGAGGTAACATCCAAAATGTCCTGTATCTTCCTGTTTATAGATGTGGTGCACAACACACCGATAAACAAGACTCTACTAGACACGGTATGTAGACACTCCGAGGATGAACTGCTCTGATACCACTTTTGTCACGACCCGACCGCGTAGGCCGTGACTAGTGCCCGAGTTGGGCACTCGTATACATATCTGTTAGACATAGTCAAACTAAAACTAAACATAATCTGGAAGCTTGCGAAAACATAACGTTATCTCAGAACATCACATACATATATCAAGGCAACCTGTCTCCTGAGGAGTCAGAACCATCAAAAGATAACATAGTACACAAGCCGACAAGGCTATCATAACATATGGGAACGTCCCAACTATACATACGCAAGCCGACAAGGCTGTCACTACATACAACATCCCAAAATATGTATGTACGCAAGCCGAAAAGGCTGCTACTACGAATGGGAACGTCCCAAAATGCAAGTCATGCTAACACAACCGAACAACATCTATATACAACCCACACATATGTCTACAGACCTCTAAGAGTATCGGTAGCGAAATATGACGGGAGAGGGCCCCGCCGTACCCCTGGATAAACATAAACATATACATCATAAGATCTGAACCAAAAGTCTAGACTCCAGAACAACGGAGCTCTCCAAAACAGCTGAGTAGAAGTCCTATGCTGAGGGGTCACCAAACCAACTATATGTACCTGCGGGCATGAAACGCATCCCCCCGAAGAAAGGGGGTCAGTACGGAATGTGTACTCAGTATATAAAGCATGAAATACAACAAGAAGGATCATAACTGAAGTAGAGATTACCAGAAACAAGTATAATAATCAAGAAATCACTGTACCTGTGCCTTACGAAACAAAATCATGCCTATCATTATCATATACCGTACCCGGCCCATTATGGGACTCGGTGCCACAATCATATCATCATATACATATACCGTACCCGACCCTCTAGTGTCACGACCCGACTCGGGGCCGCGACGAGCACCCGGTGCTACCCCACCCGAGCACCCTCTTAGCTTACTCTTATGCTTACATCTAGGTGATCCACATAATTATACATGCATTTCCATTCATTCATCAACTAGTCCCATATGCAAAACCGCACATTTATATCATCATAGGCATTCATGCCACATCAATAAACATGGGCCAATGTGGCCGACAAAATGATATACAAAACATAGGCCGACAAGGCCAAACACATCTACCCACACACACACGTCTACGAGCCTCTAAGAGTATAACATATCACATTAGCGGGACAGGACCCCGCTATGCCCATAATTATATACACAAAAGATTGAGTACCCAAATGATATGGCTCCGAAGGAAATGGAGCTCTCTATGAAATCTCCGAATAAGCAGCTAAGGATCAAATATGTCTCCCTGCGCACCTGCGGGCATGACGCAGCGTCCACAAACAAAAGGACGTCAGTACGAAGAATGTACTGAGTATGTAAAGCATGATCAACATCAATATAGAAGCATAATAGATATCATATGAAGATAGCATAGGAGGGGAGACAGTAATATCATCATCATGTCGCTTACTTGCATACACCGTCGTTCGTATCCTATAATAATACTCGTACCATACTTGTGCTCATATTCGTATACATGTCCTTATTCGTATTCCTATACATAGTCTTTTCACATTCATATTCATATTATATACATAGTCATTTCATATACATAGCATTTACGTAGCATACCCGACCTCATGGGATCGGTGTCTTATACATACTTGGCCAACCAAGGCTCAAGGTCATACATACCTGGCCCTACCAAGGCATCAGGGTTATCCGTACCCTCTGCAGAGGTGTGCGCGCATTACGTAATCGTATACATACTTTATACATAATCATATACATATATATCTTACCTGGCGTTATAAGCTCGGGGTATCATTATAGCCCTTCATAGGCACATATACATATATCATAGCTCGTAAGCATCTTTAATTTCATTTTACTCTCATCAATCACCATTTCTTTCCTCATCACTATCGTTACATCTACATTATGGACTTACTCGTCAAGCGAGGAACATAGTATAATCATAGTACATATCAAGGGTCGTGAGCTTACGAGCTCGGAATGCCAACTATGTGAAGACAACATACTCATATAATACTCTTCTTTGAGCAAAACCCTAGTTTTTCTCCATTTGGATTTCTTGACTTGGATGATCCTTGATGACTCCCTTATCCTTAATTCACTTGTCTTAATGTTATGGATGACTTATAATCCTTGGAAACTCATATAATAAATGTAGAGAGAAGTTCTAGAGAGAAATGGTGTAATGTTGTAAATGAAATAAGACAAGTCTTGATCCTCATATTTAATGAATTGAAAAATTTGTGCTGGGTGAACAGTGGTCATCCATGGAGGTTTACGGTCCGTATTTCAGTTTACGGACCGTCCCTCGTGGTCATTTTTAAGCTTAAGCAGAACAAGAAACTTTGGCCTGCATGCATGGTGATTTACGACCATGGTTTACGGGCCGTAAATCACTTTACGGTCCGTCCACCAGGTCGTATTTTAGCCATTTCCTCAGCTGGCAGAAAGTTGAAGTTGGACTTGCCAGTTTACGACGTCAAGTTTACGGACCGTATTGCACTTTACGGTCCGTATTTTGCACTATACGACCACTGGGCAGTTTTGCCAACTTTCAATTTTTCTCATTTCTCGACTTTTCATTCTAATCATCCACATCCCTTTACATACATTTCCCATGAAACATTATACACTCGCACTCCTCGCACACATCATTAGTTCATTTACTTGCGTACCAACGGGAAATTTTCTGAGGTGTAACATCTAGTGAGGGACTCGGTGAATAAAGTCGTGTACACGTATACCATACCCGGCCCATCATGGGACTCGGTGCCATAATCATATCATCGTATCATCAAATCATCATATCATTATATCATCATATAATGTACCCGACCCTCTAGTGAGGGACTCGGTGAATAATGTAGTGAAACTGTGCACGATAACATACCCGGCCCGGGACTCGGTGAAAGATGTAATGACAGCATGCACGAGCAGAGTAGTGAGTGACCATGTACAAACCAAGTCATCATCTGAGGCTCAATAGAATAAGTAAAATAAACTAACACTTGAGTGTCAAAGGAGTCGGTCATGTCAAGTATCACTCAAATATTGTTATGGATTATGTCAAATGGAACTTCGGGAATCATAGACACATATCAAGCTAACATGAAATAGCTTATGGAATTCAAGGACTCAATAGAATGAGCAGAATATCTAACACTCGAGTATCAAAGGTGATAGTCATGTTAAGTATCCTTTAAATGTCATTATGGACTATATCAGTAGAGCCTTGGGAATCATAGACATGTAGCAAGGTAATATGAAATAGCTTATAGAAGTCGAGGACATTAGTCATCATAGAGTTTTTAAGAATAGGAGCTTATATATACCGACTCCTATCCAACGTATGGAAAACTTGAGAGGCAAGCTCAATCATGTTAAGAGTTCTAACATCAAGAAGTGAATAGGAAACATGAATCACACTCGAAACTTATGAATAGAATTACCCCAAATCTCATATCATACATCACTTATATCTAAGACATGCCAAAAGAAAGAAGGGACAACTTTACATACCTGTTAGAGGTTATTCGTAATCACGTTCGCTTCGCCGCCCCTTTAGCCTATTTAATATAAAAGTAACGGTATCATTAGACAGAGCTTCGGAATCTTAGACAACCTCGGAAACATATCAAACAGATCTTCGGAATCATGGATACATATCAAAACCATATGAAGTAGCTTATTTATTTATTAATCATACAATAGACTCAACCATACGAAACATGCTCATGACAAAAGAGAATAAGCATCATAACCAAGCTCGGAATCAAAGAGTAGAGTTACCCCAAGGCGCGTGTCATGTCATACCTTACTTAGGTCTAGGACATGCCAAAAGAAAGAAGGGGTAAGCCTTACATACCAGTTCGACCGCTTATAAGCTACGCTTATTCGTCCAAGCTTGTAAGTCTACATTTAAAAGGAATTTATGCTAATGTTAGCCTTTTCATCGCACATTTGTACCATATTTCAAATCATACTATTTTATATTCTGCCGAAAATCGGGCAGCATCTCCCTTGTTTATATGTCTAGCCCGAATTCTCAATTCAGCAACCAACAACAACAACAATACCAACATTAATCATAATATTTCCAATACCAACGTATGCCATAAAACAGCCCACACATTATTTTCTAAATTCCTCAGCCAACCAAATTTGCGATATAACTATTTAATAATTTTATTTCCGTAAGGGAGTCGAAATTAATACTAACAACATCAATAATGACATCCTCCACATTCTAAAAGTTGCATACATTTATTTTCATTCAAAATTCTCTTCAAATCTCATTCCATAATTCACAACGCCAACAAACAAATTTATCACACTATTTTCTCCGTTCTAGTTCGGTAGAACTCTAAATAAACTTATTAGCAATGAAAAGGAACCTTAATCTTACCTCAAGTGTGCAGCCACCACGTCCACCCCCTTATTTTTGGTTGATTTTTAGCTCAAATTGGAGGCAACGCAACGTAGAACACTTTTCTCTTCACGGGCTTCGGGATTCGGGGCTCAGATTTTGGTCAAAATTGATCTTTTCTCTCTAAGCTCTATTCTCTATTTTTCTCCAGAATTTTCTGGGTGTTGTGTCCTGAAAAAGGAGCAGAAAAGGCTGATATATGACTTAAATAAACATGGGTCATGGGCCTAACACGGTTGGGCCCGGATTGGGCCTAACCCACTGACCTTTCTGTCTTAAAACGTCCGTATCTCCTTATCCCGACGTCGGCTGTGGACCCACGACCTATTGTGGGAAAGCTAGTTCAATTATCTACAACTTCTATTTCTTGGTAGTTTTCAAATTCCATACTTATAATACCGTTGTTTCCCCTCGAAGTCAGATCACCCGAAAACGTTACTTAAAAATATTTGTTTGGAGGACTTCCACTTTGATTTGGCTCAAGGGTCCTTCTTGAGTTGAGTTTGACTTCACATATGTGATTAATATAACTTGTCACGTGTTCCAAAAAAATCTCGATGTGTGGGCCCCACCTCAGCTTATGAATAATCCGACGTACAAAAAATACCAAAGATAATACTATCAACGTGAGTTTAAATTATGTAGTAACAACGTGATTATCAATGTTTGAGGAAGCACGTGTCACACTCAGGCTCTGAAAATGCGGGGTATAATATATACTTTCTAGTTCGTAAATCTATAGCCCATCACTTATAGAACTCATTCTTTAACTTATACTTTCTTGATCGGGGTTTTTCATTACTTAAGGATTTAACGGAAATCGGGCAGCATTTCCCCTACATAATCAACAAAACCCGAGAATTTAACTCGGCCAAATCCTCAACAACAACACCAACAACCATATAATTAAGTCATTTCTCAAGGGTCCCCATCATTAACAATTCGAGAGTATGATCAAAACATACCCTATATACACAATATACCATTATGCCGTATAACTTCTCCTTCTCCATAAATATGTACAAACATCAATCAAAATTTCAACAACAATATAATAAAATATGTTCCAACAATTCTAGTCATAAATAGCTCAAGAACACCTTCAAAACTGTCACGACCCAACCCCGTAGGCCGTGACTAGTGCCCGATCAGGGCACTCAATCACATTCTAGTATATAGCAGAAGCCGACAAGGCTTTAGTTCCAATTTAGATAATTTCCAGAAAAATTTTGGCAGAGTTTCCTTTGTTTTACGGACTATCCCATATACCCTGCACGAAGAAAATACCAACAAAGGCCACACAGGGCCAACAGGGTAACATTTAAATATATGCGGACCGGCCGCCGCGGCGAATGGGATCGCCCAAACACAACATATACACACAGCTGTACAGAAAGATCCCAACCCACGAACATGTCCACAGACCTCTAACAGACCGACAGAATCATATGACGGGACAGGGCCCCGCCGTACCCATGAACGAGAATATACATATATAGAAGTGACAGACTATACCAAAAGATGGCTCTGAATAAAAGAGCGCTCCAAAATAGCAGAATGAGATCCTAAGCAGACGGATCAGCAAACCTGTTGTCGGTACCTGCGCGGCATGAAAACGCAGCCCCCGAAGAAAGGGGGTCAGTACGAAATATGTACTGAATATGTAAAGCCTGAGTTGCAGAAACAAAATCATAACTGGTGCAGAACATACAGAAAGTAAACGAAAAATCCAAAGTATCAGATACATATTTCCAAAACATGCAGAGTGTGTACAGAACATATGTCATATCAAATCCGGCCCCTGCCAAGGGACTCGGCAGACAGAACGTGGCCACCCTCCCGACGCTGGTGCCACAACACAGAAGAATCAGAATAGGGGCATAACCCCGTAACATAACATATCATATCAGATGGCCATAGTAAATCATATCAGAACAAGCGTACATGGCACAGCATACTCCACAAACCCATGTACGCGTATACCTGCCCCCTCACATCGAGGCACGGCGAACAATGCAGAGGATCACGCTTGACAACATATCCTGGCCCGGGCTCAGTGTGGGAAACATTGGGGCATCCACGAATGGAGTAGTGAGAGACTAATGCAATTAAAATATCATGAATGTTTCCATAGACTCGATGAGGCATATCACAGACAAACCGATCCAATGAAGTCGGAAGGAATCATAGTAAATGAGTTTCGAGTATCAAAACAATTTATCAGACTTAATGGAATATTTAAAACAACGTTTGTTAGGTAATTAGAATGGTAGTCAAAACGTTTCTTTTAAGAACTATTCGAAAAGAAGACTTAAGTACATTAAGGGCAAAACCGAGAATAGTGGGCCCACCTCGGGACAAGCAAGGCGATGGGTCCAAATTACGCCCTTTAAGCTTATGGGATCACCTATAAAGGTCCTACGGACATTCTGTAGCTTTCCAAGGAGTTTAGAGAAGGTTTGCATAATTTCCAAGAAAACATACCAAAAGAGTTCAATCTTACTGAAAGAAAAAGTGATATTTTCACTTGCGGATTCCGAGGGGCAGAAAGTCTTTCGAGGCCCGAATTCGATCCTAATACACTTAGGCATGCCAAAAGAAGGATCGGGGTAGCTTTACATACCTTTTGAGCTTTTTACGCCTTTCCAAACTCACTTCCCGTTTCGTCAAAAATCTGCAATTGGTCAAGTTTACCAATTGTGAGTTATGAATACCAAAGTTTCAACTTAATGCATATTTGTCTACCGAAATTTTGGCAACACTTCCCCTATACATATAGCACCCCCGAGAATTCAACTCGGCTCGAAATCATCAACAACAACCCAAACAACAACATCAACAACAACAACAAACATTAGAAACACAATATGGCGCAACTAGTTCTACTTGCCGACATAATGCCATAATCTTTACTTTAACCTTGACTTTCAAACTAATCTCAACGATATCACATTCATTATCAATCTAGATCACCACAACATTGTTTAGAAGCATTTCATATCGTTTTCCTCAAATTATACACACGATATACATAATATACAAACTTTCCGCCAAAGTCATAATTTATCCAAAACTCCTAATCTTTGGCATACGTATTCATAACATGATTCCATCTTCCAAATTTATCAATACCCATCATAATTTGCAACCTAATAACTTCATTTTCATAATGTCGTAAAATCATACTTAAGCGACATAAGTTTCTATATTCCATTTCAAAGCAAACTCATATTGTTTTACTTTCATTTACATTGCAAACATCACAATAACACACTAACACACTAAGCAAACTTAATTCATTTCCATTCCAACTCCAACACACCACACGGCCATGTGCTCTTTTTATCACTCCAACTCAATTCATTCCACTTTCATTCCCAAAATGCATTTCACCACAATCACAACTAGAATATAACACAAATTCAACACATTATGGCTATACAACATATACATACACACGGCCATACACTAATAACACACACCCACCTTGCAAACTTCCATTTCTCCATACAATCAACACATTTCTACATACTACAACACAAACAAGACTCCAAAACACAATAATAAGGGATGAATTCTTACCTTCTTACTCAATCTTCTTCACTTGACTATATGATCAAGTTGATGAACCAAGGGCTCCTTCCTCCAAGACAACTACACCAAGTTGAGAAGGGACCTTGAATTAGTAGGAATTCAACAAGAGAAAAATTTTTGGAGCAAGATTTTTGGTGGTCAATTTCTATGGCCAAACCCGAAACCCCCAATTTTTTTGCTCTTGCTTTGCTTTGTTCTTTCTCTTCTAAGCTTGTTGAATATTCCCAAGAGTATGACTCATATATTAATTCCAACACATGGGAATTATTCATTAACTAGGTGGGTTTGGGCCTTACCATGGCCGGCCACCCCCTATTATTGGGCCCAAATTTTTCTCTTCAATTTTTCTTGGCCCAATGGATTTAAATCCTTGTTTTACAATTCCCAAAACTAATTTCCGAAATTCCAATTTTTGCCCTTAACCTTCGCCGACACTTTCACATTAATATTCTTTCACAAATAACTCATGTGCTTGATGTAATCAATTATGACTTTATTTCATACAAGTCAAGATTATTTCCAATTTTCCAATGTGCGAAAACAAGGGATATAACAAAAACAGTCCACAAACAGCCCGTGAGCCAACAACAATATCATATACGATTTACGGTATAATCTTTCGTATTTCTCGTCCCATGATTCAGCCATGACTTCAGTAAATTTAAATATATTCTTAGAGGAGGATAATTCTTACCTTACATGCCAAGGAACATTCTTCTTCCACATTACTTCACCTTGAATAAATTCCAAATCCAACAGCACGACAAAACGGAACAACGAGATTGAAGGAGAGAGCAAAACCCGTATGTCGTTCTTGAGATGAAATATACATCTCTTCCTTAAAATGCAACATCTGTGGCTGCTCATTAAAGAGCAGATCGTTGCTGCCCTTGGAGCAAGAAGCCCCCTTACGTTCTTCTTCAATAAGGAAATCTTTTGGTCTTGGTTTATTCTTATTTACTTGCTATATGAATTGTCCAAGTGAACTTGTGGTGGAATTCACGTATGCAGCACACCTAGGCAGCATATTTGTACTCTTTGAAGAGCAACTTAGTCTCTTTTGATGCCACCTATTAAGTATGTGGCCCCTCCCATTATATGGCAGCCACCTCATGATTCCATGTAAGTTTTTGTAAGTGACAATTATCCATGTTATTCAATTAATACCATAATTAATTTCTTGATCTCAATTCACTTTAATAAGAATTATTTTAATACACTTCATATACTCATTGCCATGATTATGTGACATAGCACCAGTCCATAGTCCCTTTTGGTACACATAAAATATTATTTTCAATCATCGTCGTCACACTCTTCCATCTTAAATCATTTTGGGACTTCATTCCTCGTATACACTGAGTTCTTGATTTTCATGCTTGAATATGACCAAATCCTTTGGCTCGAGTAAATTTGCTCATATTGGATGGTTCAATTTCCTAGTCCAAAAATACGGGTTATTATAGCTTGGACCGTATTTCATCAAATTAATTTCGAACCTCAACAAAACTTATTTTCTTAGATTTGTTTAACTTCAAATATTTATAACACATCTGTACCATTACTACAACCACCCCCAAGCTTGGGAGGATAACCTCGTTTTCGTTACTAATATCATTTAACTCGCACGCTTTTCAACGCATGAAAATACGGGATGTAACATCCTTCCCCCCTTTAGAACATTCGTCCTCGAATCTTAAACTAGTCCTGCGCTCCCAATACATCCTTAAATGTTCTTTTCTTGGATTATGCTCTTCACATGCCTCTTGTTACCTGTAGACCCTTCGCAGATTCTACGAGTAAAATGAAATTTCCCTTGGTGTAGCATTATTTCACTTCAATAACCTTACATTACTCACCTGTTACAGCCCATCTTCTGGACTCTTCGGCATCATGTATCACTTCTCGACTTTAACTGTCACTTTACCGTTTTTGCCCTTATCTTGATCTTTAGAGTTTGCTATCAAGTAGCATTGGAGTTTCCTCAGTACTAATTCTATCTCGGTAATTTGGCTCAAGCCGTCTTACACCTTTCCTTAATGTGTCCAAAATATCACAACCGCATTGTTATTACTTAATCCTTACTCTTCCTATCAAGTACTCACTTGGTCTCATTCTTAGCATACAAATATTCGTAGACTGCATAACTATTCCTATACAACTTGTATAAAGTATATCCAATCTTAGTTATAGTCTTTCCTTCTCCTAGTTCATTCTGCTCTACATATCTTATTTGTACTGAAACTCACTTGCAGTCTATCTTCTCGTACTCCTTTCCCTTCCTTTACTTACCATTCAATTTTTTCATATTCTACTATAGGAGATTCCTAATCCCTTCTTCTTTGCTACTTATCAATCACAATATCCTTAGCAAGCTACCCCATTGCCAACGTCTCAACCTTCAATCCACTATAGCATTTCTATTCTTTATAATATCTCTTAAGTTACTCATTACCATTTTCTTGTCGTATTCTTCCTTTTCATAAGCATCCACTTTCTAATGTCATATTATCCAAGATCTTTATAAATAATTCTCAGCACAGTCTCAAATATCATCCTGACTTCTATCCGTTTATTGCTGGCTTTCAAATCTTACTAACTTGTTTCAGTAAGGGATCTCACTTGAAGTTTAGGTATCCACATTAAATGTATTGCAGTGTCAGTTGTTTTTATCTTACACTTGCATTTCTCTCATCCGCTTCCCCCCTTTTGGATGTACCTACCTCATTATCTATTTATATTCTGCTCTATGTCCCCATTTCAAATTTTCAATTTCATATTATTGTTTTTCCAATACATTTGGTATACTACACCATATCCATGTCTTTTCTTTATCAGTTATAACTTAGATTACCCATGTACGAAACCTTAACACAATCACGAGGCGATGGGAACTTTTCTATGTGTGGTACAAAATCTCATCTAGCCATTTTATACTCAAGTAGTGCAACCCATGTAGGAACTCATCTAAGGCCACATTCCACTTACTCCAATTCGTATTTAATCAGTACTTATAGTCGTTCCAAATGCTCAATTGGTTAGCACTTATATTCTGATGATAAGTGTCCAAAGTTCTCTTGTAGTATTATCTTTATCCCAACGGATATCATCTGTTTCCTCTAATAAATTTACAATACATTATTTGTTCCTTAGGTCTACAGTCTTTGTTCTTTATGGATTTCACTATTTCCGAGGTGAAGTCATATATAAGCAGCACCCTTTTATGCCTTATGCCCTTTCACCCTTGTTGTGTACTCGACACTAACTTCTAACTTATTCAAAATCATACCAAATTCGTCTTAATAATGGTCTTATCTTACCACCTTGTCATCGTACTGCACCCTTAAGTTCGTAACTATATATTTTCCTTTGTATTTTATGCTCGTACTCAATTGATTATGTCTATCTTGGGTGCATCCTTTAGTATTCCTTTTGTTTCTCCAGTCTATGTCCATCTTTTATTCTGTGCACGAGGAATCTCATGCTACCCCTGTATCCTTCGGAACACACCACTCCTGCATAATCCCTTTCACTTTTTCAAAGTGTATTCTGTTCATCCCTATTTGTTCATACTATCCCAGTCATTTTCTGGCACTCATTCTGCTTCGTTGCTCATATTTTGGTAGTTTGGTTTTTCGCAACTCTGTCACTTGTATTGCTCGTGTTCTCGGCTATACATGCCGTAACCAATTACTGCACTGTTATCTCGCTAGCTTCCCTCTTATTTCCTTCTTTCGATTAACTCCTTCTTTCCTTGTGCTCTCTTTCATTTCCGTCATCGCATAATCTTTATTCTGAACTTTCTCGATAGAACTTTATAAGGCTATCTCATTCGTTCTATACACTGCCTTTCCATTTCGCATTTGCGTTTATACTTTAGTCACATAGATCACGTCATATCTTTTAGTCACTTCCTCACCGGGCTTTACTCATTCTCATAACAATCCTTATGGTATTCACATTACATCCTGTTCGTAATCTATCCTACAACGTAACACTTCTTACTTTTATTCACGATTCTTACTATGTTTTAATTACACTCTGTGGAGTAGGCGTATTTAACCCTTCACCCTTTCTGATCAATCTTATCCTTAATATCTCACAAGCTGTCTTATCAATACCTTCATAATTTGTCATAATTCTTTCTCCTCCGTACTTCTATCTCAATCATACTATTACTCCTTTTAACTGTAAACTCGTCGTAATTTATCCGTACTTATCAGTTCACTCGATACCTCAATAAAATGTTTTGTTAAGATTTTCCACCTTTTTCTAAATCATCCTTTAGTATCACAAGCCCTTCCAAATTATCCTAGCATCTCATCAACAACGCGTGAAACACATGATCCTAGACAGCCTACAAGTTTGAGTTTTCCTTCCACAAATTCCATCTCCAATTAGTTGATTAAAAACTAATAAACTCAAGGACATGATGAAATGCTACCTCGAGAACACACGAACACTCCCACTCCAAGGTTACATCACCATGAAGCATCCTCCGAAACTACACAAGAAGAACTAGAATCTGACAAGCACAACGAGACTTCTATTGCTTAATTCACACAGTTTACCCTCATATTTTTTTTTGGGCCATGAACGAACTATTTGGTTCACAAACTACTTGCTGTATACTTTGTACTCTTCCAATAAAGTGAAACTTAAGTGCTGGACATTTTCGCCGTACAACATGAGCCTTTTTCTAAGGAAAAATGTTGTTGGATGGTATTCTGGTCCGTTCAAATGAATTCCAAACTTTGCTACTCATATATGCCTTTTCGGAAAAAAAAATTCCAAATAAGAATGGTGCCTCTTATAGATGACATGGAGGGTATATCTTAATGATTTAGTCTAACATAATAAATTTTCCCTATCGGTATCGACTTTCACGACATATTATGAACTTATACCTCATTCTCTTCTTTTTCTATTTCTGGAAAATTTGAGCAGAGTTTCCTCTGTACTTCTTACTATCCCAAAACCTGCACGCAGGAAATACCAACAATGCCTCACAGGGCCAACATATATACGCATATATGATATCGTATCATAGCCACACAGGGCTCCCAATTTCCAGTAAAAAGTATAAGGATGTTAAAACTTACCTCATATATCACACCTCGAGACGTACTTGATCCTTTAGCGATATGTCCTGTTATACCTTCCTATCTACCTCCCCTTTCATTCTTCAACTTTACATTTCAATCATACTTCAATATTCTTACCTTATCCGACATGCATCTTTCGCACCGTTGCTTACCTGTGTACTTTGTAGCTTCCAATATCATCAGTCACTTTCTCCTGTCGATGCTGTTCTTCAGCTAAAATCAAGGGTTAGTATAAGGAATTTCATTTCCTATGGCTGGGCTCTATCGCACGATCTTAGATATGAAAGAGAGGTAACATCCTAAATGTCCTGCAGCTTCATGTTTATAGATGTGGTGACGACAAACCGATAAACAGGACTCTACTAGACACGGTCTGTAGACACTCCGAGGATTAACTGCTCTGATACCACTTTTGTCACGACCCGACCCCGTTGGCCGTGACTAGTGCCCGAGTTGGGCACTCGTATACATATCTGTTAGACATAGGCAAACTAAAACTAAACATAATCTGGAAGCTTGCTAAAACATAAAGTTATCTCAGAACATCACATACATATATCAAGGCAACCTGTCTCCTGAGGAGTCACAACCATCAAAAGATAACATAGTACACAAGCCGACAAGGCTGTCATAACGTATGGGAACGTCCCAACTATACATACGCAAGCCGACAAGGCTGCCACTACATACAACATCCCAAAATATGTATGTACGCAAGCCGAAAAGGTGCTACTACGAATGGGAACGTCCCAAAATGCAAGTCATGCTAACACAACCGAACAACATCTATATACAACCCACACATATGTCTACAGACCTCTAAGAGTATCGGTAGCGAAATATGACGGGACAGGGCCCCGCCGTACCCCTGGATAAACATATACATATACATCATAAGGTTTGAACCAAAAGTCTAGACTCCGGAACAACGGAGCTCTCCAAAACAGTTGAGTAGAAGTCCTATGTTGAGGGGTCACCAAACTGACTATCTGTACCTGCGAGCATGAAACGCAGCCCCCCGATGAAAGGGGGTCAGTATGGAATATGTACTGAGTATATAAAGCATGAAATACAATAAGAAAGATCATAGCTGAAGTAGAGATTACCAGAAACAAGTATAATAATCAAGAAATCACTGTACCTATGCCTTACAAAACAAAATCATGCATATCATTATCATATACCGTACCCGGCCCATTATGGGACTCGGTTCCACAATCATATCATCATATTATCATATACATATACCGTACCCGACCCTCTAGTGAGGGACTCGGTGAATAAAGTCGTGTACACACGTATACCATACCCGACCCATCATGGGATTCTGTGCCATAGTCATATCATCGTATCATCACATCATCATATCATTATATCATCATATAACGTACCCGGCCCTCTAGTGAGGGACTCGGTGAATAATGTAGTGAAACTGTGCACGATAACATACCCGGCCCGGGACTCGGTGAAAGACGTAATGACAGCATGCACGAGCAGAGTAGTGAGTGACCATGTACAAACCAAGTCATCATCTGAGGCTTAATAGAATAAGTAAATTAAACCAATGTCAAGTATCACTCAAATATTGTTATGGATTATGTCAAATGGAACTTCGGGAATCATAGACACATATCAAGCTAACATGAAATAGCTTATGGAATTCAAGGACTCAATAGAATGAGCAGAATATCTAACACTCGAGTATCAAAGGTGATAGTCATGTTAAGTATCATTTAAATGTCATTATTGACTATATCAATAGAGCCTTGGGAATCATAGACATGTAGCAAGGTAATATGAAATAGCTTATAGAAGTCGAGGACGTTAGTCATCGTAGAGTTTTTAAGAATAGGAGCTTATATATATCGACTACTATCCAACGTATGGAAAACTTGAGAGGCAAGCTCAATCATGTTAAGAGTTGTAACATCAAGAAGTGAATAGGAATCATCAATCACACTTGAAACTTATGAATAGAATTACCCCAAAGCTCATATCATACATCACTTATATCTAAGACATGCCAAAAGAAAGAAGGGACAGCTTTACATACCTGTTAGAGGTTATTCGTAATCACGTTCGCTTCGCCGCCCCTTTAGCCTATTTAATATAAAAGTAACGCTATCGTTAGTAAACTATACTTTCTAGTTCGTAAATCTGTAGCCCATCGCTTATAGAACTCATTCTTTAACTTATACTTTCTTGATCGGGGTTTTTCATTAGTTAGGGACTTAACGGAAATCGGGCAGCATTTCCCCTACATATTCAACAAAACCTGAGAATTTAACTCGGCCAAATCCTCAACAACAACACCAACAACCATATAATTAAGTCATTTCTCAAGGGTCCCCATCATTAACAATTCGAGAGTAGGATCAAAACAGCCCCTATATACACAATATACCATTATGCCTTATAACTTCTCCTTCTCCATAAATATGTAAATACATCAATCAAAATTTCAACAACAATATAATAAAATATGTTCCAACAATTATAGTCATAAATATCTCAAGAACACCTTCAAAACAGTCCACAAACAGCCCGTGAGCCAACAACAATATCATATACGATTTACGGTATAATCTTTCGTATTTCTCGTCCCATGATTCAGGCATGACTTCAGTAAATTTAAATATACTTAGAGGAGGATAATTCATACCTTACATGCCAGGGAACACTCTTCTTCCACATTACTTCACCTTGAATAAATTCCAAATCCAACAGCACGACAAAACGGAACAACGAGATTGAAGTAGAGAGCAAAACCCGTATGTCGTTCTTGAGACGAAATATACATCTCTTCCTTAAAATGCAACATCCGTGGCAGCTCATTAAAGAGCAGATCGTTGCTGCCCTTGGAGCAAGCAGCCCCCCTACGTTCTTCTTCAACAAGGAAATCTTTTGGTCTTGGTTTATTCTTATTTACTTGCTATATGAATTGTCCAAGTGAACTTGTGGTGGAATTCACGTATGCAGCACACCTAGGCAGCATATTTGTACTCTTTGAAGAGCAACTTAGTCTCTTTTGATGCCACCTATTAAGTATGTGGCCCCTCCCATTATATGGCTGCCACCTCATGATTCCATGTAAGTTTTTGTATGTGACAATTATCCATGTTATTCAATTAATACCATAATTAATTTCTTGATCTCAATTCACTTTAATAAGAATTATTTTAATACACTTCATATACTCATTGCCATGATTATGCGACATAGCACCAGTCCATAGTCCCTTTTGGTACACATAAAATATTATTTTCAATCATCGTCGTCATACTCTTCCATCTTAAATCATTTCGGGACTTCATTCCTCGTATACACTGAGTTCCTGATTTTCATGCTTGAATATGACCAAATCCCTTGGCTCGAGTAAATTTGCTCATATTGGATGGTTCAATTTCCTAGTCCAAAAATACGGGTTATTATAGCTTGGACCGTATTTCATCAAATAAATTTCGAACCTCGACAAAACTTATTTTCTTAGATTTCTTTAACTTCAAATATTTATAACACATCTGTACCATTACTACAACCACCCACAAGCTTGGGAGGATAACCTCATTTTTGTTATTAATATCATTTAACTCGCACGCTTTTCAACGCATGAAAATACGGGATGTAACATCCTTCTCCCCTTTAGAACACTCGTCCTCGAATCTTAAACTAGTCCTGCGCTCCCACTACATCCTTAAATGTTCTTTTATTGGATTATGCTCTTCACATGCCTCTTGTAACCTGTAGACCCTTTGCAGATTCTATGAGTAAAATTAAATTTCCCTTGGTGTAGCATTATTTCACTTCAATAACCTTACATTGCTCAGCTGTTACAGCCCATCTTCTGGACTCTTCGGCATCATGTATCACTTCTCGACTTTAACTGTCACTTTACCCTTTTTGCCCTTATGTTGATCTTTAGAGTTGGCTATCAAGTAGCGTTGGAGTTTCCTCAGTACTAATTCTATCTCGGTATTTTGGCTCAAAACGTCTTACAGCTTTCCTTAATGTGTCCAAAATATCACAACCGCATTGTTATTACTGAATCCTTACTCTTCCTATCAAGTACTCACTTGGTCTCATTCTTAGCATACCAATATTCGTAGACTGCATAACTATTCCTATACAACTTGTATAGAGTATATCCAATCTTGGTCATAGTCTTTCCTTCTCCTAGTTCATTCTGCTCTACATATCTTATTTGTACTGAAACTCACTTGTTGTCTATCTTGTCGTACTCCTTTCCCTTCCTTTACTTACCATTCAATTTTTTCATATTCTACTATAGGAGATTCCTTATCCCTTCTTCTTTGCTACTTATCAGTCACAATATCCTTAGCAAGCAACCCCATTGCCAACGTTTCAACCTTCAATCCAGTACAGCATTTCTATTCTTTATAATATCTCTTAAGTTACTCGTTACCATTTTCTTGTCGTATTCTTCCTTTTCATAAGCATCCACTTTCTAATGTCATATTATCCAAGATCTTTATAAATAATTCTCAGCAGTGTCTCAAATATCATCCTGACTTCTATACGTTTATTGCTGGCTTTCAAATCTTACTAACTTGTTTCAGCAAGGGATCTCACTTGAAGTTTAGGTATCCATATTAAATGTATTGCAGTGTTAGTTGTTTTTGTTAGACCCCGTATTTTATACGTCGAGTTATTCGCGGAGGAATCGACGTGAGATAGAAACCTCGGATTTTTAATTTCTAAACTAGAACTAATCGGTTATAAATTTTACTTAGTATAAAAATGTTATTGGAGATTAGGAATTACTTAATTGTGGTGTTAAGTAAAAATTTGTGACAATAATGAGTCAACAAGAGCATCAATGTCCAAGGTAAAAGGATGACTCAAAGTCATCTAAAATAAGGCTAATGGAAGGCATACAAATATGCAAATATATGTTGATTCATCCACTACATTTTCAATATATTGTGGACAATTAAATTGGAATAAATATGCATGTTACATTCGGCCATAGGACTGAAATTTGGAGAAGAAAAAGTTAGCCATGCGATTGAATAATGAAGCATCCACTACTTTATGAAAGTATACATTATTTTGTGAAGACATAACATGGTAGAGGGATCATTTCACATTAAAAATTGATCATTCATCTTGGTATGATTACAAAGGACAAAGGGTGGTGTATGAATCATTCAACACACTTACAATTGTCTTGTAAATAATTGAAAAGAAAGAAGAAGGAGACAAAGGGGGGTGTTCGGCCAAGGAGTCTACCCGAAAGTTGAGGGGAAAAAATTAGAAACTTTTAAGTGTAAAGTTAATGGAATGACTCATGCCATAAGTGGAGCATGTGCCAACTTTTATGCATCAAAGTTGAACAAAATATTGACCAAGAAATCAGCCATCACAATTCATTTCAACTACACAACACAAAGAAAGAAAAACCTAAACCTAGTGAGAGAAAGAATTCGGCCACCTTGGCTGATTTTGAGGTCTTTGAGTCTTGATCCAAAAATTATTTTCCAAGGTGTTTCAACCCTTTAGAAGGTCCCTAGAACGTATGTGTGAATATAAGTTTTATGCATGAAATAAGGTGTGTTGATGTTGGAACATGATAATAACCATGAGGTTATAGGTGTTGATGTTGAAGTATGGTTGTAACTTGATGAACATGAATCGCATGCATAAAATCATGAACGTTGGTGTTGGAATGTTGTGGTGACCAAGGGGAATGTTTTGGTGGAATTAATGAACTAATTTTCTTTAATAAATATGGATGTTACTATCATAGATCTCATGGTAAAAATAATGAAAAGAATTGGAAGGTTAAAGGTGAAGTTGTGTTAGTATGAAAATAAAGTGAATCTATGATTTTATGTGAGTGATGTTGAAGCATGTTGAAACTGTGTGTGGACTGTTTTGTGAGGAAGTTAGTGAACTGTTTTTACTTGATATTTTGATTGTTATTATCATGAAATTTATGATGGAAATGAAGGTGTTTAATGGTTGGAGTTGAAACTAAAGTCGTTTGTGAGTTGTTGTAAGGATTATAGAAATGACGATATAGCTTAGTTGCGTATGAATTGATGTTGTACTTGTCATGTGGATAGCTGGTCATAACTTACTGAAATTATATGAAAAGAATACATGAAATAATGTTTAAAAATCGTATGTGTTTGTCTTAGTATGTTCGTAAACCTTTGCAAGAATTCCGAACATTGCTATGTTGTCGGTTTGGGACTGTTTTGGATGTGTTGTTGGTTAGGGACTGTTTTGGACTTGTGTTTTCATTAAGTTGGAAAGACTAATTATAAGTTAATAGTATACATCATATTGCATGTTGGATGGGCTGTTATAAGTTGTTACATGCAAACGTTAAGGCTACAAACTATTAGAAGTAACTTGAGAATGTCGTAGCCGTATGTGAATCGTTGTTGCATGTTATGAATGTGGGCTGTTTGGAATGTTTTGTGGGCTGTCCGGATTGGTATTGAACACATAATTATTGATGTTGGATTGGTTGTGTGTGGTTGGTTTGGATACAAGAGAAAACGTCGTCTAAACATCTAGAAAGGAGTTACTAACGTTAGAATACGTTTTGAATCTCCCCGTAACTTAAACGTAGTTGTTGGCACCTTAATATAGGTCGAATTATTATTGGGAAGCGTATACATACTGTGTGACGAATAAGCTCAAAAGGTATGTGAAGCTAACCCTTCTCTCTTTTGGCATGATCGTTGTGAAATGAATATACCATATATATACGATTCCAAAGGAAATTCCTATTCCTAGAGCCACTAGGATGGCTATTTATCTTGATTCCCATAATTTATGTTTTGGTTCATATATATTGATATATACACATGATTTCAAAGTTCCATTTTGATATAATCCACAGGGACGTCCGAAAGGTATATGAGATGACTATTATTTGAAATTTGCGAACGATGGTTTGTGTTGACTATTCTATTGAGTCCATAAAAAATGTTTTAAATAGCATATAGTTTCTCACTACTCTGCTCGTGCATATCTCATTATATCTTTCACCGAGTCCCGAGCCGGGTATGTTATCGTGCACACTTCCACTGCATTGTTCGTCGAGTTCCTCATTAAAGGGCCGGGTACAATATATATGTATATATTCTGGAGTTATGCTGTGTTATGGTGTTATGCTGTGTTATGATGTTATGCTGTGTTACGGAGTTATGATGTGTTACGGAGTTATATTATATTCTGGAGTATGCTGTGTTATGGCGCCAGAGACGGGGTGGCGACCATGTTCACCGAGTCCCATAATGGGGCCGGATATAATATATGATAATGACATGCATCATTATGTTTAGAAAGCAAGCATTTGGTATTCTGATTATTGTACCAATTTTCTGTACCCCTTATTTCAGTTATAATCCTGTTTACTATATTTCATGCTTTACATGCTCAGTACATATTCCGTACTGACCCCCTTTCTTCGGGGGGCTGCGTTTCATGCCCGCAGGTGCAGATACTCGTTTTGGTGATCCGACAGCTTAAGATTTCCCTTATGCTATTTTGGAGAGTTCCGTTGTTCCGGAGCCTAGACTGTGGTATAGACCCTTTTGATCTAAATATATGCATATGTTGTTTAAGGGTACGACGGGGCCCTGTCCCGTCATATTTTTACTGTTGAAACTCTTAGAGGTCTGTGGACATGTGTGTGGGTCGTATTCAGACGTGATCAGTTGTGCGTGTGTTATCAGTATGCTTATTCTATCATGGTAGCAGCCTCGCCGGCTTGCAAATATTATCATGTTGTGGTAGCAGCCTTGTCGGCTTGCATTTATTTGAATATTTATGTGGCTGTTCTGAGACCATGGTTTGGTCGTTATATGATCCATATTGAATTTGTTGTGAAATGAACATATGGCTAAAGAGTATGTATACGGGTGTCCAGGTCGGGCACCTGTCACGGCCTACCGGGTTGGGTCGTGACAAAAGTTGTATCAGAGCAGTTCATCCTCGGAGTGTCTACAGACCGTGTCTAGTAGAGTCTTGTTTATCGGTGTGTTGTGCACCACATCTATTAACAGGAAGCTACAAGATATTTAGGATGTCATCTTTCCTTCTTATCTTAGATCGTGCGATAAAGCTATATTATTAGGGTGATTTTGTTTTCTAACAGACTATTACGTTTACAGCTATGCCTCCGAAGAAAGCGACAGCTGCCCAGAAGGGTAAATAAATAGCAGGAGAAACTAGCCAGACTGGGAGAGTTACTAGGGCTCGTGCTCAGATTTTGCCTGAGGTTTTGCTTCAGTCCGCGAGTTCTGCCACACCGCAATTTCAGGAGGAACCTAGGGCAGCGACAACTCCGGGTTAGGGGGCGGCTCCACTTCCAGCTACCGAGGACCTAGCAGATGAGCCTCCAGCTCCTCAGCCAGCGGCGGAGGATAGAGCTATGAGGGATGCAGTTCAGTTACTCACCAGACTAGTGGCCGGACAGACTCGCAGGCAAGGACTAGGGGTTGACCAGGCAGATAGACATGACTGTCTGAGGGCCCGTGACTTCCTAAGTTGTAACCCTCCAGAATTTTTTGGGTCGAAGCCCGAGGAGGACCCGCAGGAGTTCGTTCGACAGATGCAGCGTATGCTGAGGTTAATTAAGGCTTCTGAGACTGAATCTGTGGAGTTAGCTTCGTATCGACTGCGGGACGTAGCTGTCAACTGGTATGAGTCGTGGGAGTTGTCTAGGGGCGCGGATGCTCCTCCAGCAGTGTGGGATGAGTTCGTGGAGGCTTTTCTTGGCCATTTTCTGCCTCCAGAAATGCGGCGAGCCAGAGTCGATAGATTCTTACGACTGAGGCAAAATGGAAGGAGCATTCGGGATTATAGTCTCGAGTTCGATTCGGTGGCTAGATATGCGCCTATCATTGTAGATGATATGACCGATAGGATGCATTGGTATGTGATGGGTTTGGATCGTTACATGGTTGATAGTTGTATGCTAATGGCCTCCCAGCCAGGGATGGATATCGCTCGTTGCAGGCGTATGCCCAGGGGATGGAGGATCGATACAGGGGGCGTCAGCCCGATAGAGACAATGACAGAGGCCAGCACAAGAGGGCTAGGTCAGCCGGCCATCCGGGTGAATTTCGAGGCAGGCAGCCTCAGCAGCAGCACAGTAGATATCCCTCTCAGCCAGCACGGAGTGCACCCCCACAACTCACTGGTAGGAGATTTTATAATACCGGGTATTCAGGAGCCGGTCAGAACTCCAAGGCTTCGGGTTCACCAATGCCTAGGGTTCCGAGTCAGTCGAGGCCACCCTTGCCTCGGTGTTCTCGATGTGGGAAACAACATTCTGGCGAATGTTATCGTGCTACAGGTGCTTGCTTTTCTTGCGGCCGGCAGGGCCATATTATGAGGGATTGCCCACTCGGGGGTAGTCCAGGCGGTGCAGCTCAGCCTATTAGATCAGTTGCTGGTTCATCTTCTTCTGTGGCTGTGCGCCCTATGGCGCAGGGTTTCCAGGTACCAGCAGGCCGCGGTAGAGGTCGTGGCGGAGCTTCCAGTTCTAGCGGTCCTTCGAACCGCATATATGCCTTGTCTACTAGGCAGGATCAGGAGGCGTCACCTAATGTGGTTACAGGTATGCTATCGATTTTGTCTCGAGATGTGTATGCATTGATAGACCCAGGATGCACATTATCATATATTTCCCCACTTGTTGCTAGTAGAATTACGATAAAACCCGAATCGATAGAACCATTTGAGGTAGCTACACCAGTAGGAGATTCTGTTATAGCAAGACAAGTATATAGAGACTGCTCAGTGAACATATATAGTCGTTGCACTAAGGCAGATTTGATAGAACTAGATATGACTGAGTTTGATGTTATTATGGGTATGGATTGGTTAGCTTTTTGTTATGCTAACGTCGACTGTCGAGGCAAGATAGTCAGATTTAAGTTCCCAGGAGAGCCGAAGATAGAGTGCATGGGAAATACAGCATCGCCGAGGGGTAAGTTTATTTCATACCTCAAGGAAAGGAAGATAGTCAAAAAAGGTTATATCTATCATCTGGTACGGGTACACGACCTGAAGGCAGAGGCGCCGACTATTCAGTCAGTGCTAGTGGTTAGCGAGTTTCCCGATGTATTCCCAGATGAACTCCGAGGCCTTCCGCCTGAACGGGAGATAGAGTTCGCTATAGACGTATTACCAGACACTCAGCCCATATCTATTCCTCCTTACAGAATGGCACCTGCAGAACTGAAGGAACTGAAGGAGCAACTGAAAGATCTACTAGAAAAGGGCTTCATCAGGCGTAGTACATCACCTTGGGGAGCACCGGTATTATTTGTAAAGAAGAAGGATGGGTCGCTGCGAATGTGTATTGATTATAGGCAGCTGAATAAAGTAACCATAAAGAACAGGTATCCTCTCCCCAGGATCGATGATCTATTAGACCAGTTGCAGGGTGCTAAGTATTTCTCGAAGATACACATGCGGTCAGGTTATCACCAGTTGCGGGTAAAGGAGGCAGACATTCCGAAGACTGCATTCAGGACCCGATACGGGCATTACGAATTTAGAGTGATGTCCTTTGGGTTGACCAATGCTCCAGCGGTATTTATGGATCTGATGAACAGAGTGTTCAAGCCATTTCTTGACCTGTTCGTAATTGTATTCATTGATGATATTCTGTTCTATTCACGATCAGAAGAGGAGCATGCAGATCATTTGAGAACGGTACTTAGGGTGCTCCAGCACCAGAAATTGTATGCTATGTTCTCTAAATGTCAATTCTGGTTGACTTCTGTAGCATTCTTGGGACATATTAATGGAGCTGATGGCGTTCGGGTAGATACACAGAAGATTGAGGCGGTGAAGACTTGGCCTAGACCTACGACACCTACTGAATGAAGTACGCAGCTTTCTGGGGCTAGCAGGGTATTACAGAAGGTTCGTAGAGAAGTTTCCCTCAATTTCAGCACCTTTAACGAGACTAACCCAGAAGGCAGCTAAGTTCTAGTGGACCGACGCTTGTGAGCGGAGCTTCCAATTGCTGAAAGATAAATTGACTACAGCCCCAGTTCTAACTCTTCCTGAGGGACCGGATGGCTATGTCATTTATTGTGATGCTTCCGGTGTTGGGGTAGGTTGTGTGCTGATGCAGCATGGCAAAGTTATAGCCTATGCCTCCCGACAGCTCAGAAAGCACGAAAGAAATTATCCCACCCATGACCTGGAATTAGCAGCGGTGATTCATGCTTTAAAAATATGGAGACATTATTTATATGGTGTGCATGTGGACATTTATACAGATCATAAAACTCTCCAGTACATCTTTAAGCAGAAGGAGCTGAATTTGCGGCAGCGGCGGTGGTTAGAGTTGCTGAAGGACTATGATGTTGACATTCTATACCACCAAGGGAAAGCAAATGTTGTAGCAGATGAACTCAGTCTTAGATCCATGGGTAGTTTGGCGAACGTACAACAAGAGCAGAAGGAGATAGTCCGTGAGATTCGCCAGCTAGCTAGTTTGGGAATCCGTTTGGCTGATTCTGAAAATGGCAGGGTTTCTGTTCTGGGGGTTGCTGAGTCCTCTATCATAGAAGAGATAAAGAAACACCAGTACAAGGACCCTATCCTTGTACATAATAGGGATACAACTCTTCAAAAGGAAGAGACCCCATTTAAGGTTGCACCTGACGGGGTACTACGATACAAAGATAGATTATGTGTACCTGAGGTTGCAGGGTTACGACAACAGGTGATGGGAGAGGCATACTGTGCCTGTTATTCTATTCATCCAGGGTCAACGAAGATGTATCATGACCTCAGATGCTTGTATTGGTGGGATGGCATGAAGAAGGATATAGCAGAGTTTGTTGCCCAATGTCCAAATTGTCAGCAGGTTAAGGTTGAGCACCAGAAGCCTGGAGGACTATTACAGGAGATGGAGATTCTGACCTGGAAGTGGGAGGTGATCAATATGGACTTCGTCATAGGTTTACCTCGCACTCTTCGAAAATATGACTCTGTTTGGGTCATCGTTGGTAGGTTGACAAAGTCAGCTCATCTCCTTCCAGTCAGGACTACATATTCAGCTGAGGATTATGTCAGGTTGTACCTTAAGGAGATAGTGAGACTTCGCGGGGTTCCCACAACTATTATTTCTGATAGAGGAGCCCAGTTCACAACTAACTTCTGGAGATCCTTCCAGGAGGGATTGGGGACATAAGTGAGTCTCAGCACGGCGTTTCACCCTCAGACCGACGGACAGGCCGAGCATACCATTCAAACACTACAAGACATGTTACGAGCATGTGTTATGGATTTCCGGGGTAGCTGGGATGATCATTTGCCACTTATTGAGTTCGCCTATAATAACAGCTACCATTCGAGTATCCAGATGGCACCGTATGAGGCCTTGTATGGGAGGAAGTGCAGATCACCTATTGGCTGGTTTGATGTTGGAGAAACCAAGTTGATAGGCCCAGATATGATTCAGCAGGCTGTTGAAAAAGTGAAGCTTATCCAAGAAATATTACTGGCAGCCCAGAGTCGGCAGAAATCATATGCAGATAATCGACATCGACACTTATAATTTTAGGTTGGTGATTGGGTATTTCCGAAGGTGTCGCCCATGAAAGGTGTTATGAGATTTGGCAAGAAAGGGAAGCTAAGTCCGAGATATATTGGACCTTATCAGATTGTCTGCAGAGTGGGCCAAGTTGCCTACGAATTAGACCTACCGGCTGATTTAGAAGCAGTGCATCCAGTCTTCCATGTGTCAATGCTTCGGAAATGTATAGGTGATCCTTCCAGAGTATTCCCTATAAATGATGTCCAAGTCACAGAGGAAATATCATACGAGGAGCAGCCTATAGCCATACTTGATCGGCAGGTTAGGAGGTTACGGACTAAGGACGTGGCTTCCGTCAAATTATTATGGCGAAAGAACAATAGGGAAGAGATGACTTGGGAAGCCGAGGAGGAGATGAAAGACAAGTATCCCTACGTGTTCTCTACGCCTACAGGTAACTTCAATCCCTCACTTGATTATATTAATTGCCTGATGAACTGTATGTTATGACGATAAGGGAGAAGCCCTAAAATTTCTATAGGACCTTACTGGACCAATTCAACATTCGAGGACGAATGTTCTAAAGGGGGGGGGGGGCGAGAATGTTAGACCCCGTATTTTATACGTCGAATTATTCGCGGAGGAATCGACGTGAGATAGAAACCTCGGATTTTTAATTTCTAAACTAGAACTAATCGGTTATAAATTTTACTTAGTATAAAAATGTTATTGGAGATTAGGAATTACATAATTGTGGTGTTAAGTAAAAATTTGTGACAATAATGAGTCAACAAGAGCATTAACGTCCAAGGTAAAAGGATGACTCAAAGTCATCTAAAATAACGTTAATGGAAGACATACAAATGTGCAAATAAATGTTGATTCATCCACTACATTTTCAATATATTGTGGACAATTAAATTGGAATAAATATGCATGTTACATTCGGCCATAGGACTGAAATTTGGAGGAGAAAAAGTTAGTCATGCAATTGAATAATGAAGCATCCACTACTTTATGAAAGTATACATTATTTTGTGAAGACATAACATGGTGGAGGGATCATTTCACATTAAAAATTGATCATTCATCTTGGTATGATTTCAAAGGACAAAGGGTGGTGTATGAATCATTCAACACACTTACAATTGTCTTGTAAACAATTGAAAAGAAAGAAGAAAGGAGACAAAGGGGGGTGTTCGGCCAAGGAGTCTAGCCGAAAGTTGAGGGGAAAAAATTAGAAAATTTTAAGTGTAAAGTTAATGGAATGACTCATGCCATAAGTGGAGCATGTGCCAACTTTTAGGAATCAAAGTTGAACAAAATATTGACCAATAAATCAGCCATCACAATTCATTTCAACTACACAACACAAAGAAAGAAAAACCTAAACCTAGTGAGAGAATGCATTCTGCCACCTTGGCTGATTTTGAGCTCTTTGAGTCTTGATCCAAAAATTATTTTCCAAGGTGTTTCAACCCTTTAGAAGGTCCCTAGAACGTGAAGATAGTCTTTGGAGCAACAAGAACCATTTCCATCTCAATTCACAAACTCTAGCCAAGTTGAGAAGTCAAGTTGTCAAGGTAAGATCTAACTTTCTTTTGCATGTATTAAGGGTGATGTAGATGTGTGAATATAAGTTGTATGCATGAACTAAGGTGTGTTGATGTTGGAACATGATAATAACCATGAGGTTATAGGTGTTGATGTTGAAGTATGGTTGTAACTTGATGAACATGAATCGCATGCATAAAATCATGAACGTTGGTGTTGGAATGTTGTTGTGACCAAGGGGACTGTTTTGGTGGAATTAATGAACTAATTTTCTTTAATAAATATGGATGTTACTATCATAGATCTCATGGTAAAAATAATGAAAAGAATTGGAAGGTTAAAGGTGAAGTTGTGTTAGTATGAAAATAAAGTGAATCTATGATTTTATGTGAGTGATGTTGAAGCATGTTGAAACCGTGTGTGGACTGTTTTGTGAGGAAGTTAGTGAACTTTTTTTACTTGATATTTTGATTGTTATTATCATGAAATTTATGATGGAAATGAAGGTGTTTAATGGTTGCAGTTGAAACTAAAGTCGTTTGTGAGTTGTTGTAAGGATTATAGAAATGACGATATAGCTTAGTTGCGTATGAATTGATGTTGTACTGGTCATGTGGATAGCTGGTCATAACTTACTGAAATTATATGAAAAGAAGACATGAAATAATGTGTAAAAATCCTATGTGTTTGTCTTAGTATGTTCGTAAACGTTTGCAAGAATTCCGAACATTGCTATGTTGTCGGTTTGGGACTGTTTTGGATGTGTTGTTGGTTAGGGACTGTTTTGGACTTGTGTTTTCATTAAGTTGGAAAGACTAATTATAAGTTAATAGTATACATCATATTGTATGTTGGATGGGCTGTTATAAGTTGTTACATGCAAACGTTAAGGCTATAAACTATTAGAAGTAACTTGAGAATGTCGTAGCCGTATGTGAATCGTTATTGCATGTTATGAATGTGGGCTGTTTGGAATGTTTTGTGGGCTGCCCGGATTGGTATTGAACACATAATTATTGATGTTGGATTGGTTGTGTGTGGTTGGTTTGGATACAAGAGAAAACGTCGTCTAAACATCTAGAAAGGAGTTACTAACGTTAGAATACGTTTTGAATCTCCTCGTAACTTAAACGTAGTTGTTGGCACCTTAATATAGGTCGAACTATTATTGGGCAGCGTATACACACTGTGTGATGAATAAGCTCAAAAGGTATGTGAAGCTAACCCTTCTCTCTTTTGGCATGATCGTTGTGAAATGAATCTACGATATATATACGATTCCAAAGGAAATTCCTATTCCTAGAGCCACTAGGATGGCTATTGATCTTGATTCCCATAATTTATGTTTTGGTTCATATATATTGATATATACACATGATTTCAAAGTTCCATTTTGATATAATCCACAGGGACGTCCGAAAGGTATATGAGATGACTATTATTTGAAATTTGCGAACGATGGTTCGTGTTGACTATTCTATTGAGTCCATAAAAAATGTTTTAAATTGCATATAGTTTCTCACTACTCTGCTCGTGCATATCTCATTATATCTTTCACCGAGTCCCGAGCCGGGTATGTTATCGTGCACACTTCCACTGCATTGTTCGTCGAGTTCCTCATTAAAGGGCCGGGTACAATATATATGTATATATTCTGGAGTTATGCTGTGTTATGGTGTTATGCTGTGTTATGATGTTATGCTGTGTTACGGAGTTATGCTGTGTTACGGAGTTATATTATATTCTAGAGTATGCTGTGTTATGGTGCCAGAGACGGGGTGGCGACCATGTTCACCGAGTCCCATAATGGGGCCGGATATAATATATGATAATGACATGCATCATTATGTTTCGAAAGCAAGCATTTGGTATTCTGATTATTGTACCAATTTTCTGTACCCCTTATTTCAGTTATAATCCTGTTTACTGTATTTCATGCTTTACATGCTCAGTACATATTCCGTGCTGACCCCCTTTCTTCGGGGGGCTGCGTTTCATGCCCGCAGGTGCAGATACTCGCTTTGGTGATCCGACAGCTTAAGATTTCCCTTCTGCTATTTTGGAGAGTTCCGTTGTTCCGGAGCCTAGACTGTGGTATAGACCCTTTTGATCTAAATATATGCATATGTTGTTTAAGGGTACGACGGGGCCCTGTCCCGTCATATTTTTACTGTTGAAACTCTTAGAGGTCTGTGGACATGTGTGTGGGTCGTATTCAGACGTGATCAGTTGTGCGTGTGTTATCAGTATGCTTATTCTATCATGGTAGCAGCCTCGTCGGCTTGCAAATATTATCATGTTGTGGTAGCAGCCTTGTCGGCTTGCATTTATATGAATATTTATGTGGCTGTTCTGAGACCATGGTTTGGTCGTTATATGATCCATATTGAATTTGTTGTGAAATGAACATATGGCTAAAGAGTATGTATACGGGTGTCCAGGTCGGGCACCTGTCACGGCCTACCGGGTTGTGTCGTGACATCTTACACTTGCATTTCTCTCATCCGCTTCCCCCCTTTTGGGTGTACCTACCTCATTATCTATTTATATTCTGCTCTATGTCCCCATTTCAAATTTTCAAATTCATATTATTCTTTTTCCAATACATTTTGTATACTACACCATATCCATGTCTTTTCTTTATCAGTTATAACTTAGATTACCCATGTACGAAACCTTAACACAATCACGAGGCGATGAGAACTTTTCTATGTGTGGTACAAAATCTCATCTAACCATTTTATACTCAAGTAGTGCAACCCATGTAGGAACTCATCTAAGGCCACATTCCACTTACTCCAATTCGTATTTAATCAGTACTTATAGTCGTTCCAAATGCTCAATTGGTTAGCACTTATATTCCGATGATAAGTTTCCAAAGTTCTCTTGTAGTATTATCTTTATCCCACCGGATATCATCTGTTTCCTCTAATAAATTTACAATACATTATTTGATCCTTAGTTCTACAGTCCTTGTTCTTTAAGGATTTCACTATTTCCGAGGTGAAGTCATATATATGCAGCACCCCTTTATGCCTTATGCCCTTTCACCCTTGTTGTGTATTCGACACTAACTTCTAACTTATTCAAAATCATACCAAATTCGTCTTAATAATGGTCTTATCTTACCACCTTGTCGTCGTACTGCACCCTTAAGTTCGCAACTATATATTTTCCTTTCTATCTTATGCTCGTACTCAATTGATTATGTCTATCTTGGGTGCTTCCTTTAGTATTCCTTTCGTTTCTCCAGTCTATGTCCATCATTTATTTTGTGCACGAGGAATCTCATGCTACCCCTGTATCCTTCGGAACACACCACTCCTGCATAATCCATTTCTCTTTTTCAAAGTGTATTCTGTTCATCCCTATTTGTTCTTACCATCCCAGTCATTTTCTGGCACTTATTCTGCTTCGTTGCTCATCTTTTGGTAGTTTGGTTTTTCGCAACTCGGTCACTTGTATTGCTCGTGTTCTCGGCTAGACATGTCGTAACCAATTACTGCACTGTTATCTCGCTCGCTTCCCTCTTATTTCCTTCTTTCGATTAACTCCTTCTTTCCTTGTGCTCGCTTCCATTTCCGTCATCGCATAATCTTTATTCTGAACTTTCCCGATAGAACTTTATAAGGCTTTCTCATTCGTTCTATACCCTGCCTTTCCATTTCGTATTTGCCTTTATACTTTAGTCACATAGATCACGTCATATCTTTTAGTCACTTCCTCACCGGGCTTTACTCATTCTCATAACAATCCTTATGGTAGTCACGTTACATCCTGTTCGTAATCCATCCTATAACGTAACACTTCTTAACCTTATTCACGATTCTTACTATGTTTTAATTACATTTTGTGGAGTAGGCGTATTTAACCCTTCACCCTTTCTGATCAATCTTATCCTTAATATCTCACAAGCTGTCTTATCAATACCTTCATAATTTGTCATAATTCTTTCTCCTCCGTACTTTTATCTCAATCAGACTATTACTCCTTTTAACTTTAAACTCGTCGTAATTTGTCCCTACTTATCAGTTCACTCGATACCTCAATAAAATGTTTTGTTAAGCTTTGCCACCTTTTTCTAAATCATCCTTTAGTATCACAAGCCCTTCCAAATTATCCTAGCATCTCATCAACAATGCGTGAAACACATGATCCTAGACAGCCTACAAGTTTGAGTTTTCCTTCCACAAATTCCATCTCCAATTAGTTGATTAAAAACTAATAAACTCAAGGACATGATGAAATGCTACCTCGAGAACACACTCCCACTCCCACTCCAAGGTTACGTCACCATGATGCATCCTCCGAAACTACACAAGAAGAACTAGAATCCGCCAAGCACAACGAGACTTCTATTGCTTAATTCACACAGTTTACCCTCAGATTTTTATTTTGGGCCATGAAAGAACTATTTGGTTCACAAACTACTTGCTGTATGATTTGTACTCTTCCAATAAAGTGAAACCTAAGTGCTGGAAATTTTCGCCCTACAACATGAGCCTTTTTCTAAGGTAAAATGTTGTTGGATGGTATTTTGGTCCGTTCAAATGAATTCCAAACTTTGCTACTCATATATGCCTATTCGAAATAAAATTTTCCAAATAAGAATGGTGCCTCTTACGGATGACATGGAGGGTATCTCTTAAAGATTTAGTCTAACATAATAAATTTTTCCTATCGGTATCGACTTTCAAGACATATTATAAACTTATACCTCATTCTTTTTTTTTCTATTTCTAGAAAATTTGAGCAGAGTTTCCTCTATACTTCTTACTATCCCAAAACCTTCACGCAGGAAATACCAACAATGCCTCACAGGGCCAACATATATACGCATATATGATATCGTATCATAGCCACACAGGGCTCCCAATTTGCAGTAAAAAGTATAAGGATGTTAAAACTTACCTCATATATCACACCTCGAGACGTACTTGATCCTTTAGCGATCTGTCCTGTTATACCTTCCTATCTACCTCCCCTTTCATTCTTCAACTTTACATTTCAATCATACTTCAATATTCTTACCTTATCCGACATGCATCTTTCGCACCGTTGCTTACCTGTGTACTTTGTAGCTTCCAATATCATCAGTCACTTTCTCCGAGGATGAACTGCTCTAATACCACTTTTGTCATGACCCGACCCCGTAGGCCGTGACTAGTGCCCGAGTTGGGCATTCCTATACATATCTATTAGACATATTCAAACTAAAACTAAACATAATCTGGAAGCTTGCGAAAACATAATGTTATCTCAGAACATCACATACATATATCAAGGCAACTTGTCTCCTGAGGAGTCACAACCATCAAAAGATAACATAGTACACAAGCCGACAAGGCTGTCATAACGTATGGGAACGTCCTAACTATACATACGCAAGCCGACAAGGCTGCCACTACATACAACATCGAAAAATATGTATTTACGCAAGCCGACAAGGCTGCTACTACGAATGGGAACGTCCCAAAATGCAAGTCATGCTAACACAACCGAACAACATCTATATACAACCCACACATATGTCTACAGACCTCTAAGAGTATCGGTAGCGAAATATGACGGGACAGGGCCCCGCCGTACCCCTGGATAATCATATGCATCATAAGATCTGAACCAAAAGTCTAGACTCCGGAACAACAGAGCTCTCCAAAATAGTTGAGTAAAAGTCCTATGCTGAGGGGTCACCAAACCGACTATTTGTACCTGCGGGCATGAAACGCAGCCCCCCGATGAAAGGAAGTCAGTACGGAATATGGACTGAGTATATAAAGCATGAAATGAAATAAGAAGGATCATAGCTGAAGTAGAGATTACCAGAAACAACTATAATAATCAAGAAATCACTGTACCTGTGCCTTACGAAACAAAATCATGCATATCATTATCATATACCGTACCCGTCCCATTATGGGACTCGGTGCCACAATCATATCATCATATCATCATATACATATACCGTACCCGGCCCTCTAGTGAGGGACTCGGTGAATAAAGTCATGTACACGTATACCATACCCGGCCCATCATAGGACTCGGTGCCATAGTCATATCATCGTATCATCACATCATCATATCATTATATCATCATATAACGTACTCGACCCTCTAGTCAGGGACTCGATGAATAATGTAGTGAAACTGTGCATGAAATAGCTTATGGAATTCAAGGACTCAATAAAATGAGCAGAATATCTAACACTCGAGTATTAAAGTTGATAGTCATGCTAAGTATCCTTTAAATGTCATTATTGACTATATCAGTAGAGCCTTGGGAATCATAGACATGTAGCAAGGTAATATGAAATAGCTTATCGAAGTCGAGAACATTAGTCATCGTAGAGTTTTTAAGAATAGGAGCTTATATATATCGACTACTATCCAACGTATGGAACTTAACGGAAATCGGGCAGCATTTCCCCTACATATTCAACAAAACCTGAGAATTTAACTAGGCCAAATCCTCAACAACAACACCAACAACCATATAATTAAGTCATTTCTTAAGGGTCCCCATCATTAACAATTCGAGAGTATGATCAAAACAGCCCCTATATACACAATATACCATTATGCTGTATAACTTCTCCTTCTCCATAAATATGTAAAAACATCAATCAAAATTTCAACAACAATATAATAAAATATGTTCCAACAATTCTAGTCATAAATAGCTCAAGAACACCTTCAAAACAGTCCACAAACATCCCGTGAGCCAACAACAATATCATATACGATTTACGGTATAATCTTTCGTATTTCTCGTCCCATGATTCAGCCATGACTTCAGTAAATTTAAATATACTTAGAGGAGGATAATTCATACCTTAGATGCCAAGGAACACTCTTCTTCCACATTACTTCACCTTGAATAAATTCCAAATCCAACAGTACGACAAAACGGAACAACGAGATTGAAGTAGAGAGCAAAACCCGTATGTCGTTCTTGAGACGAAATATACATCTCTTCCTTAAAATGCAACATCCGTGGCTGCTCATTAAAGAGCAGATCGTTGCTGCCCTTGGAGCAACCAGCCCCCCTACCTTCTTCTTCAACAAGGAAATCTTTTGGTCTTGGTTTATTCTTATTTACTTGCTATATGAATTGTCCAAGTGAACTTGTGGTGGAATTCACGTATGCATCACACTTTAATAACAATTATTTTAATACACTTCATATACTCATTGTTATGATTATGTGACATAGCACCAGTCGATAGTCCCTTTTGGTACACATAAAATATTATTTTCAATCATCGTCGTCACACTCTTCCATCTTAAATCATTTCGAGACTTCATTTCTCGTATACACTGAGTTCTTGATTTTCATGCTTGAATATGACCAAATCCTTTGGCTCGAGTAAATTTGCTCATATTGGATGGTTCAATTTCCTAGTCCAAAAATACGGGTTATTATAGCTTGGACCGTATTTCATCAAATAAATTTCGAACCTCGACAAAACTTATTTTCTTAGATTTCTTTAACTTCAAATATTTATAACACATCTGTACCATTACTACAACCACCCACAAGCTTGGGAGGATAACCTCATTTTCGTTACTAATATCATTTAACTCGCATGCTTTTCAACGCATGAAAATACGGGATGTAACATCCTTCCCCCCTTTAGAACATTCGTCCTCGAATCTTAAACTAGTCCTGCGCTCCCAATACATCCTTAAATGTTCTTTTATTGGATTATGCTCTTCAATTGCCTCTTGTAACCTGTAGACCCTTCGCAGATTCTACGAGTAAAATGAAATTTCCTTTGGTGTAGCATTATTTCACTTCAATAACCTTACATTGCTCAGCTGTTACAGCCCATCTTCTGGACTCTTCGGCATCATGTATCACTTCTCGACTTTAACTGTCACTTTACCCTTTTTGCCCTTATGTTGATCTTTAGAGTTGGCTATCAAGTAGCGTTGGAGTTTCCTCAGTACTAATTCTATCTCGGTAATTTGGCTCAAACCGTCTTACACCTTTCCTTAATGTGTCCAAAATATCACAACTGCATTGTTATTACTGAATCCTTACTCTTCCTATCAAGTACTCACTTGGTCTCATTCTTAGCATACAAATATTCGTAGACTGCATAACTATTCCTATACAACTTGTATGAAGTATATCCAATCTTAGTCATAGTCTTTCCTTCTCCTGGTTCATTCTGCTCTACATATCTTATTTGTACTGAAACTCACTTGCAGTCTATCTTGTCGTACTCCTTTCCCTTCCTTTATTTACCATTCAATTTTTTCATATTCTACTATAGGAGATTCCTTATCCCTTCTTCTTTGCTACTTATCAGTCACAATATCCTTAGCAAGAAACCCCATTACCAACGTGTCAACCTTCAATCCAGTATAGCATTTCTATTCTTTATAATATCTCTTAAGTTACTCGTTACCATTTTCTTGTCGTATTCTTCCTTTTCATAAGCATCCACTTTCTAATGTCATATTATCCAAGATCTTTACAAATAATTCCCAGCACTGTCTCAAATATCATCCTGACTTCTATCCGTTTATTGCTGGCTTTCAAATCTTACTAACTTGTTTCAGCAAGGGATCTCACTTGAAGTTTAGGTATCCACATTAAATGTATTGCAGTGTCAGTTGTTTTTATCTTACACTTGCATTTCTCTCATCCACTTCCCCCCTTTTGGGTGTACCTACCTCATTATCTATTTATATTCTGCTCTATGTCCCCATTTCAAATTTTCAAATTCATATTATTCTTTTTCCAATACATTTGGTATACTACACCATATCCATGTCTTTTCTTTATCAGTTATAACTTAGATTACCCATGGACGAAACCTTATCACAATCACGAGGCGATGAGAACTTTTCTATGTGTGGTACAAAATCTCATCTAACCATTTTATACCATTTTAAAGATTTAGTCTAACATAATAAATTTTCCCTATCGGTATCGACTTTCAAGACATATTATGAACTTATACCTCATTCTCTTCTTTTTCTATTTCTAGAAAATTTGAGCAGAGTTTACTCTGTACTTCTTACTATCCCAAAACCTGCACGCAGGAAATACCAACAATGCCTCACAGGGCCAACATATATACGCATATATGATATCGTATCATAGCCACACAGGGCTCCCAATTTCCAGTAAAACGTATAAGGATGTTAAAACTTACCTCATATATCACACCTCGAGACGTACTTGATCCTTTAGCGATATGTCCTGTTATACCTTCCTATCTACCTCCCCTTTCATTCTTCAACTTTACATTTCAATCATACTTCAATATTCTTACCTTATCTGACATGCATCTTTAGCACCGTTGCTTACCTTTGTACTTTGTACCTTCCAATATCATCAGTCACTTTCTCCTGCCGATGCTGTTCTTCAGCTGAAATAAAGGGTTAGTATAAGGAATTTCATTTCCTATGGCTAGGCTATATCGCACGATCTTAGCTATGAAAGAGAGGTAACATCCTAAATGTCCTGTAGCTTCCTGTTTATAGATGTGGTGCACAACAAACCGATAAAAAAGACTCTACTAGACACGGTCTGTAGACACTTCGAGGATGAACTGCTCTGATACCACTTTTGTCACGACCCGACCCCGTAGGCCGTGACTTGTGCCTGAGTTAAGCACTCGTATACATATTATTTAGACATAGTCAAACTAAAACTAAACATAATCTGGAAGCTTGCGAAAACATAACGTTATCTCAGAACATCACATACATATACCAAGGCAACCTGTCTCCTGAGGAGTCACAACCATCAAAAGATAACATAGTACACAAGCCAACAGGGCTGTCATAACGTATGGGAACGTCCCAACTATACATATGCGAGCCGACAAGGCTGCCACTACATACAACATCCCAAAATATGTATGTACGCAAGCCGACAAGGATGCTACTACGAATGGGAACGTCCCAAAATGCAAGTCATGCTAACACAACCGAACAACATCTATATATAACCACACATATGTCTACAGAACTCTAAGAGTATCGGTAGCGAAATATGACGGGATAGGGCCCCGCCGTACCCCTGGATAAACATATACATATACATCATAAGATCTGAACCAAAAGTCTAGACTCCGGAACAACGGATCTCTCCAAAACAGTTGAGTAGAAGTCCTATGCTGAGGGGTCACCAAACCGACTATCTGTACCTACGGGCATGAAACGCAGCCCCCCGATGAAAGGGGGTCAGTACGGAATATGTACTGAGTATATAAAGCATGAAATACAATAAGAAGGATCATAGCTGAAGTAGAGATTACCAGAAACAAGTATAATAATCAAGAAATTACTGTACCTGTGCCTTATGAAACAAAATCATCCATATCATTATGATATACCGTACCTGGCCCATTATGGGACTCGGTGCCACAATCATATCATCATATACATATACCGTACCTGTCCCTCTAGTGAGGGACTCGGTGAATAAAGTCGTGTACACGTATACCATACTCAGACCATCATGGGACTCGGTGCCATAATCATATCATCGTATCATCACATCACCATATCATTATATCATCATATAACGTACCCGTCCCTCTAGTGAGGGACTCGGTGAATAATGTAGTGAAACTGTGCACGATAACATACCCGGCCCGGGACTCGGTGAAAGACGTAATGACAGCATGCACGAGCAGAGTAGTGAGTGACCATGTACAAACCAAGTCATCATCTGAGGCTCAATAGAATAAGTAAAATAAACTAACACTTGAGTGTCAAAGGAGTCGGTCATGTCAAGTATCACTCAAATATTGTTATGGATTATGTCAAATGGAACTTTGGGGATCATAGACATATATCAAGCTAACATGAAATAGCTTATGGAATTCAAGGACTCAATAGAATGAGCAGAATATCTAACACTCGAGTATCAAAGGTGATAGTCATGTTAAGTATCCTTTAAATGTCATTATGGACTATATCAGTAGAGCCTTGGGAATCATAGACATGTAGGAAGGTAATATGAAATAGCTTATAGAAGTCGAGGACATTCGTCATTATAGAATTTCTAAGAATAGGATCTTATATATACCGACTACTATCCAACGTATGGAAAACTTGAGAGGCAAGCTCAATCATGTTAAGAGTTCTAACATCAAGAAGTGAATAGGAATCATGAATCACACTTGAAACTTATGAATAGAATTACCCCAAAGCTCATATCATACATCACTTATATCTAAGACATGCCAAAAGAAAGATGGGACAGCTTTACATACCTGTTAGAGGTTATTCGTAATCACGTTCGTTTCGCCGCCCCTTTAGCCTATTTAATATAAAAGTAACGCTATCGTTTGTAAACTGTACTTTCTAGTTCGTAAATCTGTAGCCCATCGCTTATAGAACTCATTCTTTAACTTATACTTTCTTGATCGGGGTTTTTCATTATTTAAGGACTTAACGGAAATCGGGCAGCATTTACCCTACATATTCAACAAAACCCGAGAATTTAACTCGGCCAAATCCTCAACAACAACACCAACAACCATATAATTAAGTCATTTCTCAAGGGTCCCCATCATTAACAATTCGAGAGTATGATCAAAACAGCCCCTATATAAACAATATACCATTATGCCGTATAACTTATCCTTCTCCATAAATATGTAAAAACATCAATCAAAATTTCAACAACAATATAATAAAATATGTTCCAACAATTCTAGTCATAAATAGCTCAAGAACACCTTCAAAACAGTCCACAAACAGCCCGTGAGCCAACAACAATATCATATACGATTTATGGTATAATCTTCCGTATTTCTCGTCCCATGATTCAGCCATGACTTCAGTAAATTTAAATATACTTAGAGGAGGATAATTCATACCTTACATGCCAAGGAACACTCTTCTTCCACATTACTTCACCTTGAATAAATTCCAAATCCAACAGCACGACAAAACGGAATAACGAGATTGAAGTAGAGAGCAAAACCCATATGTCGTTCTTGAGACGAAATATACATCTCTTCCTTAAAATGCAACATCCTTGGCTGCTCATTAAAGAGCAGATCGTTGCAGCCCTTGGAGCAAGCAGCCCGCCTACGTTCTTCTTCAACAAGGAAATCTTTTGGTCTTGGTTTATTCTTATTTACTTGCTATATGAATTGTCCAAGTGAACTTGTGGTGGAATTCACGTATGCATCACACCTAGGCAGCATATTTGTACTCTTTGAATAGAAACTTACTCTCTTTTGATGCCACCTATTAAGTATGTGGCCCCTCCCATTATGTGGCTGCCACCTCATGATTCCATGTAAGTTTTTGTAAGTGACAAGTATCCATGTTATTCAATTAATACCATAATTAATTTCTTGATCTCAATTCACTTTAATAACAATTATTTTAATACACTTCATATATTCATTGCCATGATTATGTGACATAGCACCAGTCCATAGTCCCTTTTGGTACACATAAAATATTATTTTCAATCATCGTCGTCACACTCTTCCATCTTAAATCATTTCGGGACTTCATTCCTCGTATACACCGAGTTCTTGATTTTCATGCTTGAATATGACCAAATCCTTTGGCTCGATTAAATTTGCTCATATTGGATGGTTAAATTTCCTAGTCCAAAAATACGGGTTATTATAGCTTGGACCGTATTTCATCAAATAAATTTCGAACCTCGACAAAACTTATTTTCTTAGATTTGTTTAACTTCAAATATTTATAACACATCTGTACCATTACTACAACCACCCACAAGCTTGGGAGGATAACCTCGTTTTCGTTACTAATATCATTTAACTCACACACTTTTCAATGCATGAAAATACGGGATGTAACACACACTCTATTGGAGTTACCCTTTCTCTTCTATGTCATGTTTTAGCACTACTAGTCTCCCTAATTTACTCTAGTATTTCTCTTTAACATATCAATGTCGATCTTATAATTACCGTTACTATCAATTCAACAATATTTAACTCATCTCTTGTAGTTGTCAACGATACTCCCAACTTAACCTCGTCCTGCCATTACTATTTACACAACATCTTTTCCCGTTAGAACATATTACAAGCTTATATCTTATCTCCTTTAAATTCTAGAAACATTTCGGCAGAGTTTCCTCTATATTTCTTACTATCCAAAACCTGCACGCAGCAAATACCAGCAATGCTTCACAGGGCTAATATATATATGACATATCTCAGCCACACAGGGCTCCCAATTTTAAGTAAAAGTAAAAAAATGTCGAAACTTACCTCAGACATCACACCTCGAGATGTACTTGATCCTTTAGCGATCTGCCCTGTTATATCTTCCTATTTACTTTCCCTTTCATTCTTCAGCTTTACATTTCAATCATACCTCAATATTCTTACCTTACTCGACATACATCTTTCGTACCGTTGGTTACCTTTGTACTGATTCATTCAATTTGTTTTGTTTACAAACCTATAACTGAACTTATCATCACGAGATATATTTAATCAATTTTGCTGTTGTACAAACACTGACTTACCTCCATGACAACCAACCCATTATCATATAAATACATATTCTGATAACGTAGCCTCAGCGAAGTGACTTACCTCTGTAAATTCCAATATCATCACTCACTTTCTTCTGTCGATACAGTTCTTCTGCATAAATCAAGGGTTAGTATAAGGGAGATCATTTCCTATTGCTTGGCTCTAATGCACAATCTTAGATATGAAAGAAGATTAACCATCCTAAATGCCCTGTAGCCTCCTGTTTATAAATGTGGTGCGCAACACACCATAAACAAGACTCTACTAGACACGACTTTGGAGACAACCCGTAGGACGAACTGCTTTGATACCACTTTTGTCACACCCAATCCCATCAGGGCATGATTGGCACCCAACACTTATTTAGAGCTGAGCGAACCCTCTGGCATTCACGTAATGAAACTGGACATATAAAAATTTTGTTAGGAAGGATAATTAAGTACCTTCAGTCAAACTATAGAAATGTTACACCTCGGAAAATTTTCCATTGATGCACAGTGAATAGACTAACGTAGATCACAAAGTATACGGTATTTCGATAAGTAAGGAATGACATTTGATGACCTTAATTAAGATTTCAAAGATGTTCGAGATAAGGGAAGAGAGTTTGCCAAGAGAAGGCAAGGCTTACGATAGGTGTCGAAAAGGAATTACGAGTAATGAGTTAACGAGGATTTAATAATGCTTTGGAGAAGAGTTATAAAATCCCGTAGATTGTTAATGAGGTGATAAACGAGTGCTAAGAAGGTTCCATAAGGATTGGAGATCAAACGAGTCGACGAAAACGAATTTCGGGAAACTGGGTATTATACGGCCAAACATACTGGCCGTATAAAACATACAGACCATATGTTGGACCGTATAATCAACCCAGAATGGCACCCCTCTCTGGACAAAATCTACGACTAGACATACGGTCAGTATAATTTATACGGATCGTATGTTGGTCCATAGAACTGGTCGGGACAGAACTTGGTGTATTTAATAAAGGATCCAAGTTTCATTTCATTTCATTTCCTTTCACACCCTTTCTCTCTAAAACATCTCTCTACACTTCTCCCGCAAGAATTCAAGAGATATTAGTGATCAACAACATAAATCTAAGTGAATTGGTTCAAATTCGGTCGGGACTGTAGCAGTACTGTAGCACGCGTTTCTGCTCTGTCAGCTGAACTTGTAACGTCCATAATTATCTACTCTGATGTCCTATCGACGATTGGTTTGTTGCGTTGGAAACTAGACTCGACGAACTTCATTTTAAGATTTTTTTTCCCTTCAAAACACTTCAAAGGCTAAGATATATTCATCCCCCAAGTTGGACCAAAATTTTCACACAAAACATTACCCATCCTTTCTCCAAAGTCGTACTACTCCATTACTTCCACTTATTTCCATATAAAACCTTCCAGTATACCTTATATACATCCTGTACTCATTAAATATACTTAGTAATGCTTGCTCCTTACATTCCAAAGTGGTTTTACTTAACCATAACTGAACGTACTTATGTTTCAAATTTGATAAGTGCTTCTTCGAAGATACGGGGTGTAGCATCCTTCCCCCCTTAAAAAACATTCGTCCTCGAATGTTGTAGTGCGCCAATCCTCAATATCCTTATTAAATTTTAGTTCGATTACCATATACTTATACTATAATTTTGTCCATTTCGTCCTGCTCTTTCTTAGCTCCTTATCAAATTCATTTGTGAGTCGTACAGTCTTCAATCTTCATGTATACAAGTTAGCTAGTATTCCATTCTCATTCTGTCTTCCTTCCTGTCGTTTAACTAGCCACGCCACGGTTACTCGTCGTCTTACAAGCATCCTTCTTCTTCGTTCCTCATTTCTTTATTAACGGATAACTCCTTTGCTCGAATACAACACCTTCTTTTGTTGACTCCTCTGATGCTATCTTGGCTATCCCTACTTGTAATTGTTGAGCTTAGATACGTGCTAGATTATCCCCACGTAATTCATCAGCCCAGCTTTCCAATTCATCATAAATTTTCTTATACTAATGTCCCGTTGCTTGTTCAGCGGTACTCTGCTACTGACAAATCCTTATTCTTAACGGTTACGTTTCTTCAACTATCCGTCTTAATTCCTTTCCATGATGAAATATAAGCATATCATTAATACAATCTCTTAACGGTTCCTAATGTTCCGTCACCATCTTTATTATTTCTCGTAGCAGGATTATATATCGTGATGAACCAATAATCATAGTTCGAACTGGTCTATAGCTCACAATATATTCGAGCTCTTGTCAAACTCTCCCTTTAATCCTTTGCCTCAAATCTTGTAATATACCTTATAATTATGAAGTCAGGGCAATTCTCACTTTACCACAACTTCTTTTCCAACATCGGTATGGTATACTTACCCTTGACGTCCCCTTTCCAGTGATCACTTAGTTAGCTGTCATTCCTTGTTGGCTTTTCGGTGTGTCCATTCCTATCTGCGGGGCATAACCTTACGCTGATGATTCATATAATTCTTTAATACATACCCTTATGCTCCGCATAGTTAGTGACTCGTGATATACTTTCTAATTTCTGGTGATGCTGCTGCCTTTCTATCTGCACCCACATCGTTCTTTCTCTCTTTAGAGATCGCCACACCGCTTATCGTTACTCCCTTTGTTAAGATTCTCATATTTTACTTTAATATCAAAATTTTCTTTTGTGGTAACCCAAAGTTTCCTTTGTACTCATCATCCATTTCGTCATTCTCTTTGTAGTTAGCTTGCAGAGCATTCTTACTCTCTTTATTACTCTTTAGGATACATCGCTGCCAATTTAGGTGCGACACAAATTTTCCTGGTCTAGAAATGTCATATCTCACGTCTGCATGAAGTATTCTCTTGATCCATTTTGATTCCTTTTCATGCCTGCTTTGTGGTATGCCTATCTTTAATTCATTTTTGCTCCCTCATAATGCATTCTTGATATTCCACTACAGCCTAAATTTTGGCTTCTTTAAGCTAACATCTTTCTTTCCTTGGAATTTTAACAGGGCTATACCTCATTTCAGGACTAGATCTTCTCTTCCGCCCTTTTTAGGGTGTTCTAATACACTAGTAACTCCCGAATATCAGTAGTCATCGGCCAACCCTAACGATCCTCCAACTCCTTTGGTCTCTCATAATACCGGAATTCTCTCATCATATAGCTTGACTTATTTTCCTTTCTGCTAATCGAGGGCTTTTCGTTTGAACGAAGCGCTTATGCATTACAGATCCATTCTCGCTGCCTTCTTTAAGGCTTTTCTACTTATACCTTTTATGACTGAACATTTCCCGAATCAACGGATTAATGGGAACATTGGAATTCATCAAAACATTTTACGGAATGTTTGGTCACGCTTTGCTCTTTCTATCCCTCGTCTTCCTCCACAACTTTTATCACTGAAATTCTTGTTACTCTAAGTTTCCGATCTCATTTTATGTCTACAATATACCATTGAGAGTTAACACGCTACACTCTTCCCCTTCCACTATCAATCCTTTTATTTACTTAGCTCACTTATCCGAAATTTTCCTTGACTACGTATTTGCATCCCACCTATGCGTTGTAGTTCCTCCAGTGTTCTGCCACTTCTTGTTCGTGTCGTGAAATCCTTACAAATATACTCTCTTCTTTCTTCTCCTTCCTGCCGCCAAGGCTAGTCTATAGTCATGAATATTTCCCATACATCCTTCTATTTCATTTATAATCCAATCTTGGTATCCCTTATCCTCATCCCATGTCATTGATGTACTACCTCCCGGTTATCTTTGTTAGATCATTATCCTCTCGCTTGTCCTTGGTGATTGCTCAATTTTTCTTTTCTTCCTTTCTTCTTCTTTCCTCTCCTTTTGACCAGCCCATTAGTGTACCTTTCCTGCTTTCATCCTCAAACCTTCTTTAAGTTCCTTCCTCCCCGAGCGCCCTTCTCCACTTGTTATCTTATAGTATCGACCCTAAAATTCGTGAAATATTCCTTTAAACGGGTAAATCTGTTATATTCTTAAGTCATCTTTTGGGGAAGCTTCTCCGTGTCTGAGGAAACCGTGTCAGTATGACCACTTATTTATCCCTTTATATACCTCTCGAGAGCTGGAAATCTCTTAGTATCATTGCAAGGCCTTATCATTCTTTCTCTTACTTCGCATTCCTAGTTGTGGTTACTATCCTTTAGTCCCACTTATCGAAGTCTATTCCCTGACCCCATGCATTCGTCTTTTATTCCATACTACCATCCTTTATCCCCTTTGCTTGCCTACCTTCGAATTTTTATCCAATTAATCCCTTACCTTGCTTGTCGTCTCTCTTGGACGCTTCACTCACCTTCGTTTCTTACACTTTTCCCTTTTCTCAAGACATTCTAATCTCTTTACTTTCTATATATTCACTTTCTTCCTTTCCCTGATATTATCGCATTAAGTCTTTCCAACTCTAACCTGTAGTGAAAGTAACATAAACTTACCTTGTAACATTTGTCACATGAACTTCACTACCTTGTTCGATTGATGCCTACAATATACCGCAACGTCGGTTGCTGGGACACATATACCGACTGGCGCAGCCACATATGGGATGTCATACATACACACACACACACACACACACACATATATATATATATATGTTTACTAACGCCTCGCTTACAAAGTGCTTCCCAATACTATTCGAACTCATCCTAATTCTAGAGCTATGATGCACTTTCTTTCTCTTTACCGGTCTAGTCCACCTCATCCTTCGTGATCTTTCGGGGTTTCCTACCACTCTGCATACTCCAATTTCCCTTAGGCTACTCTAGCTTCTCATCTGTCTTTTATGTCTGAATTTGTAGGACTCTTAATATACTTCCTAGGGGGTCATCCATTCAAGTATTCTCTCACCCCAGCACGCTTAACCTTGAAATGCTAATGGGATCCGGTGCGTTAGTGCTGGTACGATCACATCCACCCTACAATGTGGCCTTTATCGCATGACCTAGAATCAGTTGAAGTTCTAACAGGCCCCGATAAATTCTCGTAATACATATCCCTCTGGATTAAAAGGATCTCTTAATCTTCCGAGTAAGCAAATGCTATTTTGGCCTTTGAAATCCTCAATAATCACCTTCAATCTGCATGTATGACTACTTTTCATCCTAGATTTCAAGATTCCCAATGTTGGCGACAACACCTTAATCGCAGTTACTTATAAATACTTAAGTCACTGATCCCTTTTAGGATTTCCGCTCATCACTATTCAGTATTACCCTAAAATAATTACATACGCACATAGGAAATTCCAATAAGAACTCGTATACCTGTAGCCGATCGGTCCTTAGCCTGATTTGGTGGGCTATAGAGTGAAGTATGCTCTTCGGCCTTGTCTTCCCATTGTCTACTAGTCTAGCCTAACGTAATACTAAAACGTAGGGAAAATCTAGATGTGCTAAACTCTGTACTTTCTAAATTACGTCTTCGTCCACAGGAGTCTCGTGAACCCTTAAATGGGTCTTTGTCATATGATTTCTCAATCGGGTCTCCTCCTACTGGAGCCACATCCTCCGATGGGTCCGCCTTAATAGAATAACTGATGCTCTTTCTTATACCTCTTGACATCCTCGATCCTGAGTCGACGGGTGATACAAGTCTCATGTCCCCCTTCGGAGCCTCACTTACACTCCCATTAACTGAACTTATCCTCTTCCCCAATAAAATCCTACAATTTAACAAAAATCGTACCAAGAACGAGCTTTCCTATCATTGGCTCTACTGCACGATCTATGATCAGAAAGAAAGATGACATCCTAAATGTCCTGTAGCTTCCTGTTTATAGACGTTGTGCACAACACACTGATAAAAAAGACTCTACTAGACACTTTCTGCAGACACTCCGAGGATGAACTGCTCTGATACCACTTTTGTCACGACCCAAACTGATGGGCCATGACTAGTGCCCGGGCTAGGCACCCGTATACAACCCGCTAGATATAATCAGACTGAAACTGAAAACAATATGGCACTCTGTAAAATCATGCTGTGAACTCATCATGTCATACATTAGAAAAAATCTGTCTCCTGAGAAGTCACAGTTAACAAAAACATAACATATATGCAAGCCGACATGGCTGCCACTATACACGAGGATATCCAAGACGAACTACATCGATATATCTGACCAAACCGTATATACACAATCCACATATGTGTCACGACCCAACTAGGGGCTGCGACGGGTACTGTTATATCCCGCGTTCTGTGCAATCGGACAATTCAAGACAATCGCGGGGAGACAACAAGCATAGCAATATTTTATGTGTTTGACACATGAGTTGTTTATGAAAAAATTTTAGAAGTGAAGACAATGAGAATGGTTAAGAGCATAAAGGGGAATTCACAAAATGACTTGTGGTAATAATAAGAAGAGTCGAGGGGCAAAATGGGAATTTCACAAAAGTTTCGAAAGTTCATAAAAATTTCCATGTTGGTTGTGTGGCATAAGTATATGCCCACATTGCTTTGGGGGCCAAAGTGTATCAATAAAAACATTTGGTCTTCTTTGACCAAATAAAACAATCCAAAGAATAAAAGGGAAGAAAAATCAAGAAAATTGGGGAGTTTTCTAGAGAGGGGCATGTGCCCCTCACATGCTTGGGATATATATATATATATATATATATATATATATGTATTATCTTCCAATTCAAGACAAGAAAAATATAAGAACAAAAACAAAAGAATAGAAGAAAGAAAAAGAAGGAGGGGTTCGGCCAACCCTTGGAAATTCAAGATCAAATTGGAGCCATCAAAAAATTAGTTTCTTGGTGCAAACTTGCTAATTGAAAGGCGCTTGTTAACGTGGGAGTGTTGTTAGAAGCGTTGGATTAATCGTTTTCTCTATCTACCACTTTAGGCAAGTTGAGGAGTTGAAGAAGAAAGGTGAGTTTTAATCTTGTTTTATGTGTTATGAAGGTTTATATGTGTTGTAGTATGTTAAAATGAATGAAATTCATGAAGGAAATAAATATAGCATGTTGTCCGTGAGGTAGCATATATATATGTATGTGTAGGAATCATATTTCAATCATGTTGTCTAGTGTTTGGTTGTGAATGATATGTAGAAAATGGAAATTGAATGAGTTTGGAGAAATTGTAGTGTACATGTATGTTGGGGCCGTGAGTATGCATGGTGTATATGGTATATGTAGCCGTGTATGGGTTGAATTGTTGAAGAATAACGAGCAAGTTATATTTAATGTTTTAGTCGTTGTGTTGTAGATTACATATCGCAAGTAAAGACTTGATAAGTTTGGCGAAGCATTGGTGATTGGAAGATTATGTAAATTAAATGTTATGTTCTTGCATGTATGAAGTATAATGATAGTAGAATGGTGTTGTTGGAATATGTCATAAGATTGTCATCGTGTTCGTTGGAGTCGGAAGGTTTGAAGAAAATAGTAAATTGAAATCGTGTGTCTTGATTGGAATGTGTGAATTCCTAGTATGATTGTGGAATTTTGTTAATAGTTTGGCCGGGTTTGAATTCCCGGATTGTGTTTGATGAGAATTTGGCCATGTTGAATGTCGAGGATAGTACATTTACAGAGGAAATGCTGCCGAAATTTCGGTAGCAAAGTGTTTCCTTAAGGTTCTAACTCAAAGTATACTAATGAAAGTTTTGGTAAAAGTGACCAATTCGCAGATTTTGACGAGATTGCCACGCGAATTTGGAATAGCTAAAGGAGCGGAAAGAGGTATGTAAGGCTTCACCCTTCTTTCTATGGCATGTCTTAGATATAATAAGTCGGGTACGAACATCGGGGACAACCCTAATCCCCGGAATCCGCACCTAAAGGTTTCAACTTTTCGTTCAATTGAATTGAAGTAGAAAGTGTGCAAAATGATGAAAAGACCTTCTAGACCCCTATAACTTGCCTAAGTGGGACCCGATCACCCTAAGACCCATACAAGTAACGATATGACACGTAATATGGGTAAATTGTATACGCTACCTCGTCCAGCCCGAGGTGGGCCCGTTACTCTCGGATTTTCCTATAATCTTGGTTAACGTACTTGAAGTGAATCAAAAGGGGGCCTTTGATCCCGATTTCATCACCAAGTGATAAGTACTATGACTACTCCAGCGGGGGTGTTTCTATGATGATAATGATAATGACAATGTCGGGCAAGAGAATGTAGCTATGATAAGTACGACCGGAACGACTCTACGGCTAAGCCAAGTACCTAATATAAACATGAAAGCGATAAACTAATTTTTTAATCATATTTATATTTTCTAGTTCTAACTTTATTTTCTAAGATTCCAAAACCTATGACTGTCATCTAAAATGCTTAAGATTTCGTTTTCGGTTACTATAACACTATTCTCCGTTGTTAGTCTCGCCTTAAAATACTTGTTCCTTCAAGGTGAGACAAAGCTATCACTAGCATTCCGTAATGTAATCGGAGGTCTCCGACCTTATGTCACTCCGATGGATACATGATTTTCCTTGGCTCTCTTGTGTGCTTATATGATATAGGTACATAAAACGGGTATACGTGTATGGGTATGTATATATATATGGTAAAGTAAATGTATATAAGACATGTATATGCATAAAAGATGAGTAAATGTATATGTATGTGTATGTGGGGAAAAAGGGAAGGGCCACTGTTATATCACCACCTGATTCAGCTGGATTCCATCCTGGACGCGGGATGCCCGGACGCGGGATATGGGATGAACCGTACGCGGCGTCTGTATATATATATATATATATATATATATATATATATATATATAATGTGTGATACATATGTGATGTAATATGTTGGGTCATCGTTGGGAAGGGGGTTGGGAGAGCCGATTGTATTCGGCGTCTGTAAATGTAAATGAAAGATACTGTCTACTGAATTGTACTGTTTTCTGTATACATGAATAAGGGACACCGAGGGGGTTGGGAGAGCCGATTGTATTCGGCATCTGTAAATGTGAGCAAAAGATACCGTTACTGAAATGTACTGTTTTCTGTATACGAGGATAAGTAATATAAAAATGTTGACTCCTATGCCTATGAAAAGAAATGTTGCAAAGACGAAAAGGCAAGCCTATACGATAGCCAGCCTGAAAAGGGGCCTCCCTATGTACAGGTTACGTTCTTGCCTCGTTATACGCCCTGTGGCTCCGTGATATTATTATTGATCGCACTCTATGTTACTGCTTGCATTGTTTTCCATGCCTTACATACTCGGTACATTATTCGTACTGACGTCCGTTCTTGTGGACGCTGCGTTCATGCCGCGCAGGTCAGCAGGTATACGGACCGGGTTTCTAGGGCTCTATCTGCAGCATTGGGCAGCGCTCTAGTCGTTCCGGAGCCTCATATCATTGGTACTATTTTGTGTATGTATTTTCGGGCGCGACAGTACTCGGCCCTTTCTCTGTATAAATGTACTATGTCTAGAGTCTCGTAGACAGATATACACAGTCAGCTATGTACAATTTAGTGTATTGTATTCTGAATGGTTCGCATTCCGGTGTAACGCGATACTAGAAAGTTTACCGCTAATGTTAATGTGCAAAAAAAATAAATATGGCACTGTTTATACAGGATAGCTAAGGGGTACTCAGTACAAGTATCGGGTACTCGTCACGGCCCCTAGTTGGGTCGTGACAGAAGTGGTATCAGAGCAGTTCGGTCCTAGGGTTTGTCTACGAGCCGTGTCCAGTAGAGTCTTGTCTATGGGTGTGTAGCGCGCCATACTTATAGACAGGAGGCTACGGGGCATTTAGGAAATGTGACCTTCTTTGTATTCTGAAATCGTGCGATAGAGCTATGTTACCAGGCTTCCATGCTCCTTTTCTAAAACCGATGTTATGGTTTCAGTAATGCCGCCGAAGAGAAAGGCTACGACGGCCGAGAAAGCCAAGGGGGTGGCGGCCCGCAGAGTTGAACAGGAGCTAGACGAAGAAGAATCTCACAATGAAGCTCCCCCTCAGACTGTTCCTGCACCCCCTGCACCGGCAGAGCAGGGAAGAGCTCCAGCTCCAGCCCCCGTACCTCCAGTTCCACCGCCAGCAGCTCCGGGCCAGCAGATGGCAGAGGCCATCCAGTTATTGACCCAGCTAGTCGCCGCACAAGCTCAGCGGCAAGATGTGGACACAGGCGACAGGGCGGTAAGCGCAAGGGCCCGAGACTTTATTACCCTAAAGCCGCCAGAGTTCTATGGATCGAAGCCAGAGGAGGACCCGCAGGGTTTTATAGACGAGATGCTGAGGACTCTGAGGATCATACATGCTTCGGATACGGAGTCCGTAGAGTTGGCTTCATACAGGCTGCGGGATGTGGCAGTTCTGTGGTACGGTAACTGGATATCATCGAGGGGAGCAAATGCACCCCCTCCGGTTTGGCAAGAGTTCACTGAGGCTTTCCTACGACATTTCCTACCGCCAGAGGTTCGACGGGCTCGAGCCGATATGTTCTTGAACCTGAGACAGGGAAATATGAGCGTTCGGGAATATAGTCTTCATTTCAACTCGCTAGCCAGGTATGCCCCCGCCCTGATAGCCGATAGGGGAGACCATGTGCACCGGTTTGTAAGTGGGCTAGGGCCACATTTGGTTAAGGAGTGTTTGACGGCCTCACTCCAAGACGGGATGACTATTACCCGCATCCAGGCCCACGCCCAAATTCTGGAAGAGCAGTATTAGACACGGAGAGAGGAGAGCTATCCAGATAGGGGTTCCAGAAAAAGAGGCAGATTTTCCAGGGGTAGGAGCGAGTATAGAGGGGGGCAGGCACAAGAGCAATCTGGGTATTCGGGCCAACCAGCGGCCAGTGCACCTCCTCGATTTGCGGAATGGGGATTTGACCGACCTACCAATTCAGGAACAGGACAAGGCTCTAAGGCTTCAAGACTCCAGTACAGAGCCGATTCTAGCAGGACGGGGCTTCCCCCACCACGATGTGCTCGGTGTGGCAAGCCACACTCTGGGCAGTGCTACCTAGACACCGGTGGTTGTTTTGCCTGTGGTCGGACTGACCATTTTGTACGTGATTGCCCACTAAAGGATGGAGGAGCACCTAGTTCAGCCGGTCCTCCGCACCGCCTATATGCACTGACTGGACGACAGGACCCTGAGCCTTCCGCAGACGCGGCCACAGGTACTTTTTCAGTATCCTCTGTGATAGGCGTGTGTTAATTAATTCGAAATTTATTTTTTTCCCTATCCTGTCCTCTGTATTACTGAACACATTGAGAATTTGGAAATTTGGACGGAAAGTGGCCATACGCATAGGTAAAAGGCGAACACCCGAAAATTGCGAAGGTTAGAACTGTAAATAAAGGAAATGACGTGTTACGCGGACGTTTCGAAAACTGCCGAGACCCTAACTCGTTCCATATTATGCGGCATAAGTAGTATGGGGAAGCGGAAGTAAAAATATTGACACCGAGACATCGAAATGCATTAAAGCTTCAAGGTTAAGCGTGCTCAGGTGAGAGTAATCCCATGATGGGTGACCCCCTGGGAAATATGCTGAAAATTTTGTAAATGCGAAAACAAGAGATGAGTGTAAAAGTAGGCAGCCCAGAGTAAATTGGGGTGTGGAAAGAGGTGAGAAACCCCATACGAGCCATATAGGCCGAGACGGATTAAACTAACAGAAAAAGAAAAGCCATGACAACAGAAAGCCTTGGGAACGAAGGAGAAAAGTACAGGTGTCGCAGGGTGGGACCAATATTGAGTCCACACTGACTAAGGCAAGGAATTCCTAATGTGGCGATGTACGGGAACATGTCTAGTGAGGGGATAGACGCAGCAGACGCTACAAGAAAGAAGCACAACTGTAAAGATCGCAAGAGGGCAACCTAAGCTTCTAAGATGGACATGCTAAGTGACATGAGGCATCCACAAAAGAGACCTCCCCGAAATAATATACTACGCTATGAGGCTAGTTAAACATTCGAGGACGAATGTTCTAAAGGGGGGGAGGATGTTATATCCCACGTTCTGTGCAATCGGACAATTCAAGACAATCGCGGGGAGACAACAAGCATAGCAATATTTTATGTGTTTGACACATGAGTTGTTTATGAAAAAAATTTAGAAGTGAAGACAATGAGAAAGGTTAAGAGCATAAAGGGGAATTCACAAAATGACTTGTGGTAATAATGAGAAGAGTCGAGGGGCAAAATGGGAATTTCACAAAAGTTTCGAAAGTTTATAAAAATTTCCATGTTGGTTGTGTGGCATAAGTATATGCCCACATTGCTTTGGGGGCCAAAGTGTATCAATAAAAACATTTGGTCTTCTTTGACCAAATAAAACAATCCAAAGAATAAAAGGAAGAAAAATCAAGAAAATTGGGGAGTTTTCTAGAGAGGGGCATGTGCCCCTCACATGCTTGGGATATATATATATATATATGTATTATCTTCCAATTCAAGACAAGAAAAGGATAAGAACAAAAACAAAAGAATAGAAGAAAGAAAAAGAAGGAGGGGTTCGGCCAACCCTTGGAAATTCAAGATCAAATTGGAGCCATCAAAAAATTAGTTTCTTGGTGCAAACTTGCTAATTGAAAGGTGCTTGTTAATGTGGGAGTGTTGTTAGAAGCGTTGGATTGATCGTTTTCTCTATCTACCACTTTAGGCAAGTTGAGGAGTTGAAGAAGAAAGGTGAGTTTTAATCTTGTTTTATGTGTTATGAAGGTTTATATGTGTTGTAGTATGTTAAAATGAATGAAATTCATGAAGGAAATAAATATAGCATGTTGTCCGTGAGGTAGCATATATATATGTATGTGTAGGAATCATATTTCAATCATGTTGTCTAGTGTTTGGTTGTGAATGATATGTAGAAAATGGAAATTGAATGAGTTTGGAGAAATTGTAGTGTACATGTATGTTGGAGCCGTGAGTATGCATGGTGTATATGGTATATGTAACCGTGTATGGGTTGAATTGTTGAAGAATAACGAGCAAGTTATATTTAATGTTTTAGTCGTTGTGTTGTAGATTACATATCGCAAGTAAAGACTTGATACGTTTGGCGAAGCATTGGTGATTGGAAGATTATGTAAATTAAATGTTATGTTCTTGCATGTATGAAGTATAATGATAGTAGAATGGTGTTGTTGGAATATGTCATAAGATTGTTATCGTGTTCATTGGAGTCGGAAGGTTTGAAGAAAATAGTAAATTGAAATCGTGTGTCTTGATTGGAATGTGTGAATTCCTAGTATGATTGTGGAATTTTGTTAATAGTTTGGCCGGGTTTGAATTCCCGGATTGTGTTTGATGAGAATTTGGCCATGTTGAATGTCGAGGATGGTACATTTACAGAGGAAATGCTGCCAAAATTTCGGTAGCAAAGTGTTTCCTTAAGGTTCTAACTCAAAGTATACTAATGAAAGTTTTGGTAAAAGTGACCAATTCGCAGATTTTGACGAGATTGCCATGCGAATTTGGAATAGCTAAAGGAGCGGAAAGAGGTATGTAAGGCTTCACCCTTCTTTCTATGGCATGTCTTAGATATAAAAAGTCGGGTACGAACATCGGGGACAACCCTAATCCCCGGAATCCGCACCTAAAGTTTTCAACTTTTCGTTCAATTGAATTGAAGTAGAAAGTGTGCAAAATGATGAAAAGACCTTCTAGACCCCTATAACTTGCCTAAGTGGGACCCGATCACCCTAAGACCAATACAAGTAACGCTATGACACGTAATATGGGTAAATTGTATACGCTACCTCGTCCGGCCCGAGGTGGGCCCGTTACTCTCGGATTTTCCTATAATCTTGGTTAACGTAATTGAAGTGAATCAAAAGGGGGCCTTTGATCCCGATTTCGTCACCAAGTGATAAGTACTATGACTACTCCAGCGGGAGTGTTTCTATGATGATAATGATAATGACAATGTCGGACAAGAGAATGTAGCTATGATAAGTACGACCGGAACGACTCTACGGTTAAGCCAAGTACCTAATATAAACATGAAAGCGATAAACTAATTTTTGAATCATATTTATATTTTCTAGTTATAACTTTATTTTCTAAGATTCCAAAACCTATGACTGTCATCTAAAATGCTTAAGATTTCGTTTTCGGTTACTGTAACACTATTCTCCGTTGATAGTCTCGCCTTAAAATACTTGTTCCTTCAAGGTGAGATAAAGCTATCACTAGCATTCCGTAATGTAATCAGAGGTCTCCGACCTTATGTCACTCCGATGGATACATGATTTTCCTTGGCTCTCTTGTATGCTTATATGATATAGGTACATAAAACGGGTATACGTGTATGGGTATGTATATATATATGGTAAAGTAAATGTATATAAGACATGTATATGCATAAAAGATGACTAAATGTATATGTATGTGTATGTGGGGAAAAAGGGAAGGGCCACTGTTATATCACCACCTGATTCAGCTGGATTCCATGCTGGATGCGGGATGCCCGGACGCGGGATATGGGATGAACCGTACGCGGCGTCTGTATATATATATTCGGCGTCTGTAAATGTAAATGAAAGATACTGTCTACTGAATTGTACTGTTTTCTGTATACATGAATAAGGGACACCGAGGGGGTTGGGAGAGCCGATTGTATTCGACGTCTGTAAATGTGAGCAAAAGATACCGTTACTGAAATGTACTGTTTTCTGTACACGAGGATAACTAATATAAAAATGTTGACTCCTATGCCTATGAAAAGAAATGTTTCAATGACGAAAAGGCAAGCCTATATGATAGCCAGCCTGAAAAGGGGACTCCCTATGTACAGGTTACGTTCTTGCCTCGTTATACGCCCTATGGCTCCGTGATATTATTATTGATCGCACTCTATGTTACTGCTTGCATTGTTTTCCATGCCTTACATACTCGGTACATTATTCGTACTGACATCCCTTCTTGTGGATGCTACGTTCATGCCGCGCAGGTCAGCAGGTATACGGACCGGGTTTCTAGGGCTCTATCTGCAGCATTGGGCAGCGCTCTAGTCGTTCTGGAGCCTCATATCATTGGTACTATTTTGTGTATGTATTTTCGGGCGCGATAGTACTCGGCCCTTTCTCTGTATAAATGTACTATGTCTAGAGGCTCGTAGACAAATATACACAGTCAGCTATGTACAGTTTAGTGTATTGTATTCTGAATGGTTCGCATTCCGGTGTAACGTGATACTAGAAAGTTTACCGCTAATGTTAATGTGCAAAAAAAAAAAAAATATGTCACTGTTTATACAGGATTGCTAAGGCGTACTCGGTACAAGTATCGGGTACTCGTCATGGCCCCTAGTTGGGTCGTGACAGGTACTTGGGGCTAACCACCGAGCACCGCTTGTTCTACTACCGATCATGCTCATTAACTACTCTTTTGTGATTTTATACTCAAATTATAGGAAAGTCATGTTTCATTTGTAAACATAAATAGTTTCATATACCTAAGCCCCTTTAGGCTATCAAAGATAATATATACAATTACACCATAGTGACTTTATCCGACCACATAACCCACATTGAGTATCTACGAGCCCCTTTAGGCTACCACTAGTGGTGATTATGCCCGACCCTCTTGGTTCGGTGTAACATCACAGCCCGCCTTAGCGGTGACATGCCCGACCATCTAGGCACGGTGGAATCATATGCAGCCCGCTTTTGCAGTGACATGCCCGGCCATTATGGCGCGGTGGAATCTCATTATCACATAATCAATCATTACCCATCACTATTGCACGTTTCATGAATGTATCATAATCTTAGCATAACTTGGCATATTATAAGTTAACATTATTGATCATCTTATAAACATATCATGACTTAGCATTATTTCACATTTAGCATTAGGAGCATACACTAGCCTTTGAAAACAACCATAGCTATGTCGGGGTGACGTAAGGTCGTAAACCCCCGATTATATTATGAACATTTACGAGTACTTTGCCTCACCTTGAAGGGAATAATGCATAAGGTGAGTGTGAGAAATAATATCATCATCAATGTTATGTAATCATCATATCATGAACTATCGAATCTCTATTCTTTACCTTATTATCATCATTATCATACTCGTACGTAATTGGGTGTATTAAGGACTCATACGTTCCATCATATAGGAGGATCATGGAAAGCTTGAAAGATTCATGCCTTTGAAGGAAGGGATAACCTTACATACCTTTGATGTTTAGCTAAGCTATCACTTTCTTGTTCTTCTTCGATATCACGCCTCTACCTTCAAGAGAGAATTCGCACTAACGTTAGTTAATTCGACTATAAGAACGCGCTACTATCTCTAAGGAAAATTTGGGCAGCACTTCCTTTGTTTATAATACTTTTACCATAGTCTATATCAACTCCCAAAAGCTCACAACAACATTCATAATATTGCAATGAACAATGTTCATTCATATGCATTGACCACAATCCACCATTTCTCTTCAATTTCTCTACCTTTATGGTTATAGCTTACTATCGCGTTTTCTCATGTATCACACATATTTCATGGTCTAAATGTCATTTATGACGTATTCATAATCACAACACACCAACATTTATGATTCAATCCAACTACCATCCAAACATGGCACTATTCACTCATTAATGACCCATTTCCTATGTCTTGCTACAATTCAAGTATCTTAATATTCCATTACCTTAAACAATGTGGTTTAGTCATGAAACTTACCTTAGATGATGGTTGAACAAGTCTTGAGTGGAGTTTCTCCTCTAGCACCAAAACCATATCTCACCTCTTTTGGTTTTCTTTGAGTAAGATGAACTTTACTTGGGTTTCATACACTTTGATTCATGGATTTAGTGTTGTTGATCAATGATTTGCTTTGATTTTCTTGTGGATGGATGTTGGAGAATATTCTAGAGTGTTCTTGTCTTGTGGAGTGGAGGATGGAATGAAAATGAAATGAGAAGGGTCCCTTATATTAAAATACAAAAGCTGGCCGAACCACTTTATACGGACCAACATACGGTCCGTATAATTTTTACTGACCATATGTTGGGACCGTATATTTGGTCAAGTGAGCCATGTTGTTCTGGACTGGATCTACGGACTGGACATACGGTCCGTGAATATTATATGGCCAGTATGTCTGGCCGTATGTTGTCCAGTTCTCCGGAACATGTTTTCGTCGACTCGTTTGATCTCCAATCCTTATGGAACCTTCTTTGCACTTGTTTAACATCTAAATACCAATCTAAGGGATGTTCTTACTTGTCTCCAAGACATCATTATGCCATCATAGACTCGTTGCTTGAAATTCTTATCCGATACACAACATATGGTTCGCTTTCCTTGGCAACATTCTTTCCTTGCATTATATGCCTTTGAAATCTCGTTGAGGGTCATCTAATACTATTTCTTACTCATCAAAACATCGCATACGCTATGTACTTTGTTAGCCTATTCACTGTACATATACAGGGCATTTTCCAAGGTGTAACAATATGTCTACAGACCTCTAAGAATATAGCAAAGTCTACATCAAAAGGATCTGTACCAAATAACTCAAGCTCCAGAAAAATGGAGCTCTCCAAGCGGCTGGGCAGATGTCATAAGCCGGAGGATCACCAAACTTAGTGTCTGTACCTGCGGGCGTGAATCGCAGCCCCCAAAGAAAGGGGGTCAGCATGAAAAATGTACTTAGCATGTAAAGCATAAAGTACAATAAAGAAAATCATGACTGAGTAAAAGATGACAGGAGACAAGTATGATAATCAAGGAATACCAAAGCCGCTTACTTTATGAGATGTGTCATGCATATATATAACATACCGTACTCGGCCCATTATGGGACTCGGTGAATGAAGTCCTATACATATATACCGTACCCGGCCCTCTAGTGAGCGACTCGGTGAAATCATCATATATATGCCGTACCCGGCCCTCTAGTGAGGGACTCGGTGAAATCATCATATATATATATACCGTACCCAGCCCTCTAGTGAGGGACTAGGTGAAATCATCATATATATACCGTACCCGGCCCCCTAGTGAGGGACTCGGTGAATAATGCAATTAAACTGTGCACGAATACGTACCCGGCCCGGGACTCGGTGAATGATATATTAACGGTATGCACGAGTAGAATATCATGATCAAACATATGCAAACCAAATCGTCATCTTAGACTTAATAGAATAACTAAAATGAACCAACACTTGAGAATTACAGACAACTATCATGTCAAGCACTATTGAGAACTAGAGTTCCTTAGAGTCATATATGTTCGTCGTTCGCTCACTTTATGTAGTTCATGCCAGAACGAAAGCAGGGATAGCTTTACATACACTTTGGAGCCTTTAGAAGTTGAATCATCATCAATGAATAAAATTGAGGATCAAGAAATAGCTCAATATTCTCATATTCATATTGAATCCACAACTTGAGACTTTCAAACGTGAAACCATTCTCATCATAATCTTCATAGACATATTCTCATCTTTGACATCATCGTTGTCATTACAAAAACATGTCCGTCGTTGTAATCATAAAAGCTTACAAAATCATAAACCTTTATTTTGGAAAAATACGGACATTTTGGAAAACATCTACGAGTTATCAGGAAGGGAATCTTGCCTTGGAATCATAGACTTTTGACTTTTGATAACAAGGAAGATATGGAAATGTTTATGAAATCAAAACATATGAATCATGCCTTAGAAGGAAAGGGACGAGCCTTAACATACCTTGAAGCTTATCTATTTGTCCAACTTCTACTTCTCGAACTTGCAAATCTACAGTCAAGGGATTTCATACTATCGTTAGGCTCGTTATCAGGTGCTTATCTTAGTCCTTAAACTAACTCTTTCTAGAATATGCCGAAATTTCGATAGCATCTCCCATGTTTATATCCCTAGCCCGAAATCACAGTTACCAACAACAACAACAACAAGACCAACATCAACCATGTTATTCTCAATGCCAAATACTCCATGAAACCTCCCATATAATATTTATCTGCATCTCCACCAATAGAATTATTATACAGCGATTTAACGGTTCTATCTCCGTAACTAAACCAAAATTAACATTAATAATATGAGATTCATACCTTAGTCCTGGTAATATCGCTATATCTTCACTCTCTTCACCTTAAACTTGAACCACACGCGTCGCCATATGATTCTGTACTCGCAACTATACGTTGCCTGGATCGAAATTAGGGAATTATAGCTTATTTAGGCTTGAAATTTGGGTTTGGGAGTTGGGGAGCTTTCTAGAAATTTTTGGAAAAATTTAGATGATGTTTGGGCTGAAAAAAGAGGGGCAAGCCCCTTTTATATTGGTTCAAATTCGGGTCGGGTACTGTAGTAGTACTGTAGCATGTCGGTACTGTAGCAGTCGGTACTGTAGCAGTACGGTAGCACGTGTTTCTGCTCTTTCAGTTGAACTTGTAACGTCCATAATTCTCTACTCCGCGTTACTGCGCGGTTTGTTGGGTTGGAAAATAAACTCGACGAACATCATTTTAGGCTTTTGTTTCACTTCAAAACACTTCATATACTAAGAGATATTCGTCCCCCTAGTTTGACAAAAATTTTCACATAAAACATTAGCCATCCTTTCTCCAAAGTCGTACTACTCCATTACTTCCACTTATTTCCTTATAAAACCTTCCGGTATGCCTTATATACATCCTTCACTCATTAAATATACTTAGTAATGCTTGCTCCTTACATCCCAAAGTGGTTTTACTTAACGATAACTCAACGTACTTATGTTTCAAATTTGATAAGTGCTTCTTCGAAGATACGGGGTGTAACACATAAGAACATCAAGTACAGATGAATCATGAAAACCAGCCTCAATATTTGAATGTATCTGTGGCTAACATCTGAGAATATCGGCGTAACTCTATATGACTGAAACTGACTCTGTGGCGTATGATAAGCGTAGGTTATAATATAACTGACAGTGCTATGGAACGTACAACCCGATCCATATATAATATAATAGTGCCGAGGAACGTACAGCCCGATCCATATATAATATAATAGTGCTGAGGAATGTACGGCCCGATCCATATATAATATAATATTTATAAATGCATGTAAGACTCGAAAAATGGTACTCTGAACTCCTTTGGTGACATAAGAAGCTAGTATGATAAGTCTGTGGGAGTTATGGACATAAAAACATAAGAGGCCAAGGATACAAATATCTCTACACTATCTAAGAATAGAGTCTTTGGAACTCGCTTGCTCACTGTGTTCATTCATATGATAAGGCTCATGCCAAAATGAAAGAAAGGGATAGCCTTAACATACCTAACAATTTACCGAATCACCCAACGTCCACTCCTTGAGTCCGTATGTCTACAATCACGATGATAATATCACGATTAGACCATTTACACCACTTACTATCTAATTTGTATTCGAACGGAACTTAATGAAATTCGGGCAGCATTTCCTCTATAAACTGGACAATCCCGAAAATCCAATTCAATTGAATCATCAACAACATCAACAACAATACCAACCATTATTAGACATCATAACTCAGCTGATTCAATCCATTTAATCCAACTGAAACAGACCCCGATCCATAAATCTTAACAAAATAACAAACGACGTTATAACGCTATTTTCTCCGTTCTAATCCGTTAAAACCCTAACTAAACTTATTAACAATGAAAAAAGGACCTTAATCTTACCTTAAGTATGCAGCAACCACGTCAAACTACTCTTTTTGGCTGATTTTTAGCTCAAACTGAAGGCAACGCGACGGACAACGCTTTTCTCTTCATGAGCTTCGGGATTCGGGGCTCGGATTTTGATCAAAATGGCTTTCTTAGCCTAGAAGTTCTCTCCCTCTCTCTCTAATGTTTTTGGAAGCTCCTAGATGAAAATGACCAGCCCTCAAACGAAATTTCCATATATATTAAGGGTAATGAGCCTGATGGGCTGAAATATACTGATGGGCCGGAATATAAATGCTTGGGTCGGGTCTCAAATTGCTGCCCCGCCAGCCCCACTTGCATCATCCATACCTCCTTATCCCGATATCATTTTGACGAGCGGTTTGTTGAGTTCGAAACTAGACTCGATGAAATACATTTTAGGCTTTTGAAACACCTTAAAACCCTTCATATACTAGGAGATATGCCTCCAACAATATGGGCTAAAAATCTGGTCTGAGATTTTACTGAAGTTGTTCTGATTCATTTCGTTTAGATTCATTTAACTTCTAATCCTCTTCCAACCCTCATGTAACCTCTTATACATACATATAAATACTCATATACATCCATAACAATCAATACATGCATCTCGAAGGGTCCGGAGAAGTACAATAACCATAAACATAACTAGAGAACTCACAAAGCTTCGAAGAAACTCCAATCGCAAAAGTATATTCATATCTTTTGTCCATCTTCTGTATCATTACTAATAATCTCAAATACTTTAAAAGGGAAATCACATTACCTTATCTATGTACTCATAAAATGATTTCAAATCCTTTAGCTAACTATGTCACCTTGGGATACTTAAGGCAACCATATATATAACAATTTTCCGATTAACTCGATTGACTTTCCTTGAACTTTATTAACTCATTCATTCTTGTATTAAGTAAAGTAGCACGGACTCTTACGGGGTGTAACATTTCCTTGTCCAACTTGGGCCGTGTTCCGTTCAAATAAATGTCGAACCTCAGCGAAACTTATTTTCTTCGATTGGTTTAACTTCAAATCCTTACGATACATCTGTACCATCACTCTAACCACATATAAGCTTGATGGGTAACCTCACTTCCGTTACTAATGTCATTTAACTCGCACGTTTTCCAATGCATGAAAAAATGTTATGTGTCCTCTTCATTGTTTTCCTTGTACATCATTTTTGTAGCCGCATGGGCCTATGTATATAAATGCATATTTTGGGAACATAGTTGAAGATTGTTTCATAATAAGTTTTGTGTTGAGAATGATGTATGTCCAGGTTGAGTATGATAGATAGCATGATGAGCGGTGCTCGGTAGCCTGCTCCGGTACCCTTCCTTGGGCCACTAGTTGGGTCGTGACAGAAGTGGTATCAGAGCAGTTCCGTCCTAGGCTGTACCTACGAGCCATGTTCAGTAGAGTCTTGTTTATGGGTGTGAAGTGCACCACACTTATAAACATGAGGCTGCGGGGCATTTAGGAATAATGGCCATCCTTCTTCTTCATAGATCGTACACTAGAGCCATAATGTAAGATTATTCTTTCTCTCTAATTGTGTGTTATGATTTAAGCTATGTCGGTGAAGAGGAAAGCGACAACTGCCTAGAAGGGCAAGACAACGGCAGGAAAAAGGACTGAACGGGAGTCCCCGGTACATGTAGAGGAGGATGAGTCGCATGATGAGGCTCCATCTTATACTTCTCACACCCCACCAATTTCAGAGGAACATGAAGGGCCTCAGCTCCAGCTCCAATGCCTCCAGTTCCTCCACCGGGTGCCTCGAGTGTGAAGATGACTGAGTTTATTCAACTATTGACTCAGTTTGTTGCCGCCTAGGCTCAGCAGTAGAGTGTGAGTTCGGGTGACAGAGCCACTAGTGCCAGAGCCCGTGATTTTATGAGTTTTAACCCACCAAAATTTTTCGGATCGAAGCCGGATAAAGACCTGCAGGGTTTTATAGACGAGATGTTGAGGACGCTGAGGATTATACATGCTTCAGCTACTGAGTTAGTAGAGTTGGCGTACTATAGATTGCGGGATGTAGCTGTCCTTTGGTATAATAACTAGATTTCTTCAAGAGGGGAGAATGCACCTCCCCCGATTTGGTAGGAATTTGTAGATGGTTTTATCTGCCACTACTTGCCACCCTAGGTTCGAAGGTCCCGAGCTGATAGGATTTTGAATTTGAAGCAAGAAAATATGAGTTCCTGGGAGTATAGTCTCCGCTGTAACACATTGGCTAGGTATGCTCCGACCATGGTGGCCAATATGGGAGACCGCGTACATCGATTTGTGACTAGCTTAGGGCAACATTTGATCTAAGATTGCTTGACAACTTCACTACAAGAAGGGATGGACATCTCTCGTATTCAGGCTCACGCTCAGAATTTGGAAGAGCAACAGCAACTGCATAGAGGTGAGCGTGATATGGACAGAGGGCATAGTAAGAGAGCAAGATCTGCGGGTACTAGTAATGAGTACAGAGGGGGTCAGAGGCAACAGTATTCCAGATATTCAGGTTAGTCCGTGGCTAGTGCAGCTCCTCAATTTACGGGTAGGAGATTCGATCGCCCCATTTACACTGGTCTGGGGCTGTTACACCTCGGAAATTTCCCCGTGAACGTACAGTGAATAGACTAACTAAGAATACGAGTATACGATGTTTTAATCAGAAGGGAATGACGTTTGACGACCCTAAGTAAGATTTCAAAGGCAATGGGAATAAGGGATAGGTTATGCTCCACAATGAATAATTATAGGTTTTGAAGACGTGAAAGTAGCAGATTTGCACTTTGGCCCGGTCGATCATAAAATGAAATATGGATCGTATACTACCATGTCGTATTTCAACTTACAAAACTTCAACTTTCTGCCAAAGACTTGAATGGTTAAAAACGACTTGAAATACGGACCGTAAACTAAAATACGGCCCGTAAACTGAGTCGTAAACTACCATGTCCTCAGCCTGACTTTCTGGTTCTGTTATGCTTTAATACGTCCACAGAATACAGGCCGTAAACTGGAATACAGACCGTAAACTGTGTTTACGACCACTGTGCACTTCAACTACTATTCATTTCAGATCAGATTTTAAGTTATTAAAAAGGAGACCTAAGCTCATTAATTCATTCCATTCCCACGATACTTCTCTCTAGAAACCTCTAGAATATTCTCCACTCTTCATCTACAAGAAAACAAAGGAAATAAAAGATCAATATCAAGAATCCAAGGGAATCAAGTGTATGAAACTCATCAAAGTTCATCCATGTTAAGAAATTTCAAGAGAAGCACACTAGGGTTTTGGTGCAAGAAGAGTAATACCACTCAAGGCTTGTTCCTACAACATCTAAGGTAAGTGTTATGGAATTTACATGTTATTTAGGGTATGGAAGAGTTGAAACACTTGGATTAATAAAGGATGTAAGAAATGGGTCATGAAAGTGTGAATAGTAGCATTGTTGAGTAAAGGTTTGAATTGAGCCATGATCATTGATAATTTGTGATTATAAAAATGTTATGAATGACATTTAGAACATGAAATAAGTATTATATATGAGAAAACGCGATAGTGAGCTATAACCATAAATGTGGAGAAATTGAAGAGAAATGGTGGATTGTGGTCAATGTATATAAATGCTGATTGTTGATTCCAATATTGTGAATGTTGTTGTGAGCGTTCAGGAGTTGATATTGAATATGGGAAAAGTAGTAGAAACAAAGGAATTGCTGACCAATTTTTCCTAGAAATAGTAGCACATTCTTATAGCCGATTAACTAATGTTAATGCGACTTCTCTTGAAAGTAGAAACGTGGGCGTTAAAGGAGAACAAGCAAGCGACATATTAGTAAACGACAAAGGTATGTAGGGCTAGTCCTATCTTTCCCAGAGCATGAATCTTATGATATGATATCCCCTATTTCTTTATGATTTTCCTACGTACCAAAAACTATGAGTCTGCAATTATGAAGAGCTTCACAAGATAAAGGAAAGAGATATGCTACGAGCATGACGATACCGACGATGGATATAAGTATATAAGTTCTAAAGTTAGGATATGAAATTCTTACAGAACTAATGATCCTTATGTAACTTCTATAATATAATGTTCCCTACCTCTCCATGACCTTCCTACCTTCCGAAAAACTAAGAGTTTATGATCAGGAATAGCCACGTGAGATAAAGATAAGAGGCATGCTACGAACACGATAATGAAGATGATAAACTAAAGTCTAAAGATCTTAGAGTTAATGGTATAATGTTTCTACAAAGCTAACGACATTAACTATGATCTTTTGGTGTTAACCTTCGAACTACTAGCCCTGTCTGCTAGGTCAGCACCAACTCCCTGCCGCTGTGCCTGGGCAGCTACTAATCTAGTCAACCACCGTACAACATCCCGTACATCCTGGGCCTCTGCATCCGGCTGAGGAACTGGGGCTGTCGCTGGAGGTGGGGTATGCGATGTCTCAGACGACCTCTCACTTTGAATCTCCTCCTGGATCCTCGTGGCCTATCGAGTACGGCTAGTGGCCACACTGGCCACCCTCTTGCCCTTCTGGGTAGCTGTAGCTTTCTTTCGGGGCATCACTGAAATTAGAACAATTTATTAGAAGTGAACGCTTAACACAAGGCTCTATCGCATAATCTAAGAGAGAAAGAATGGCATCATCCTAAATGTCCTATAGCCTCATGTTTACAAGTGTGGTGCACAACACGCCCATAAACAAGACTCTACTAAACACAGTCAGTAGACAACTATTACACCTCGAAAATTTCCCCGCGAACGTACAATGAAAAGTTGCAGGTTTGCACTTTGACCTAGTTGGTCGTAAAGTGGAATACGACCTGTAAAGTGATTTACGGACCGTAAACTACTATCGTCCCCCAACCTTTCAAAAATTTCAACTTTCTGTCAAATGCTTCAAATGGTTAAAAACGACTTGGAATACAGACCGTAAATCGAAATACGGCCCGCAAACTGAGTCGTAAATTGCCATGATCTCCATCATGCCTTTCTGGTTTTGATATGCTTAAATACGGCCGCGAAGGACGGACCGTAAACACGAATATGGCCACTGTACACCTCAGTCACTGTTCATTCCAGAATAGATTTTAAGTCATTAAAAAGAGACCCAAGCTCATTCAAATCATTTTATATTCACGATATTTCTCTCTAGACACTCCTAGAATACTCTCTACTCTTCAATTAGAAGAACTCAAGGGAGATTGGTGATCAATTACATGAGACCCACGAAATCAAGTGTGAGAATCACACTAAAGTTCATCCTTCTAAAGAAAACCCAAAAGGAGTGAAGTAGGGTTTTGGTGCTAGAGGAGTAAATCCATTCAAAGCTTGTTCAACCATCATCAAGGTAAGTTTCATGACCATTTCATGTTGTTTAAGGTATTGGAAGGTAAGATACCCGAATTATAGAAAAGCATAGCAAATGGGTCATAAATGAGTGAATAGTGCCATGAGTGAATGGTAGTTGAATTGAATCATTAATGTTAGTTTGTTGTGAGTATAAATAAGTTATAAAAGACATGTAGACTATGAGGTAAGTGTGATACATGAGAAAATACGATACCGAACCCACAACCATAATTGTGGGAAAAATGAAAAGAAATGGTGGATCAAGGTCATTGTATATGAATAATGATTGTTGATTGCTATATTGTAATTGTTGTTGTGGGTGTTAGAAGTGTATATGAAATATGGGAAAAGTAGTATAAACAAAGGAAGTTCTGCCCAATTGTCTCTAGAAATAGTAGTGCGTTCTTATAGTTGATTAACTAACGTTAGTACGAATCCTCTTTTGAAGGTAGAGGCGTGATATTGAAGGAGAATAAATGAACGCTAGATTGCTTAAACGAGAAAGGTATGTGAGGCTAGTCCCTTCTTTCTAATGGCATGAATCCTATAGTGTAACTGCTTTATTATCCACGAGCTATGTCTATAGTTAGCTACAAAAGGTAATGAGTTAAAGTATAGAAAGTCTAATGACGTTATTTATCGCTTACACTCACCTAATATATGTAAATCGTATACGCTACCTCATCCGGCCCGAGGTGGGCCCGTTACTCTGGGATTTTCCTTATAGTCTTGCTTGACTTACTTGAAGTGAATCTAAAGGGAAACTTTAATCCCGATTTCGTTACCAAATGATAAGTACTATGACTCCTCTAACGAGGATACTTCCATGACGATAATGATAACAATGATGTTAGATAAGAGGATATGCCTATGATACGTACTACCAGAATGACTCTATGACTAAGATGACTAAGCTAAGTATCTTATGTAAACATGAAAATGATAAACTAATTTTCGAATCCTATTTATATTCCCTAGCTATGACTTCACTTTCTAAAGACTTCCAAGCCTATGAACTGTCATCTATGACGCCCACGATTTCATTCTACGTTTACTTTAATACTATTCTCCGTTGACCATCTCACCTTAAAATATTCGTCCCTTCGAGGTGAGACAAGAGCGATCATGAGTATTCCATAATGTACTCGGAGGTCACCGACCTTACGTCACTCCGATGGCTACATGATTTTCCCTTGGGCTCCCTTGTGTGCTTATATGATGTATATTTATATAAAACATGTATATTTATATAAGATATGTATATATATATATATAAAAAACATGTATATGTATATAAGATATATATAAGTATATAAAATATGTATATGTATATAAGATAAGTAAATGTATATAAGACATGTATATGTATACAAGCTATGTATATGAATACAAAAATATGTGTACGTATATAAGATGTGTATATGCATACAAAGTACATATATGCAAGCTATGTATATGAACCTGGGCTGGGGGGAAGGGATACATGGGGGAATGGGAAGGGAAACATGTTTCATTGCTACCTGATCAGCTGGCTTATCATCCCGGACGCGGGGTGCCCGGACGCGGGATATATGGGTGAGCCGGTGTATATCGGCGGTATGTGGGTGAGCCGGCATTGTTCGGCGCTATGATATGACCTACCATGTCATGACCAGACATGCTATGATAAGATATGCTATGGTAAGCTATACTATGACATGATATGCTATGATCTGCTACGACAGGACATGATATGACAAGCTATGCTGTGCTATGATACGCTATGATATGCTATGCTATGGTAAGACATGCTATGACACGCTATGCTATGACACGACATGCTATAACATGCCATGCTACGATATGAGGTACTATGTTATGATATACTATAGCCTGACACTCTATGACACGATATACTATGACGTGATATACTACAACAAGACAAGATAAGATATAATACGATATGATACGAGATGATAATATATGACATGAGATATGTTCTATCTTCTATATTCTATGACTCCATGACATTATTAATTATACATTATGTTACTGCTAGTGTTATCTTTCATGCCTTACATACTCGGTACACTATTCGTACTGACGTCCCTTCTTGTGGACGCTGCGTTTCATGCCGCGCAGGTCAGCAGATAGACGGATTTGATCCTTAGGAGCCTTACCAGCAGTGCTGACAGCGCTCCAGTTGTTCTGGAGCCTCACTTCTGCGGTACTATTTTGTGTATGTATATTCGGGCACGGCAGCACCCGACCCTTTCTATGTATAAGTGTACTACGTCTAGAGGCTCGTAGACAGTTATGTACAGTCAGTTAAGTACAGTTAGATATATGGTGTTTTGGCATGCTAATGTTGATTTATAAGTGATAACGAAGTTTATTAGTCTATGTTCAGAATGACGCCGCTAATGTTAACGTTCAAAAAAAAAATGGCTCTGTTTACATGGCTTGCTAAGAGGTAAAGGTAAAACGATAGACAAGGGGTGCTCGGTACAAGTATCGGGTACTCGTCACGGCCCCTAGTTGGGTCGTGACAGAAGTGGTATCAGAGCAGTTCGGTCCTAGGAGTTTGTCTACGAGTCGTGTCCAGTAGAGTCTTGTTTATGGGTGTGTCGCGCGCCACACTTATAAACAGGAGGCTACAGGGCATTTAGGAAATATGACCATCTTTGTGTCCTAAGATCGTGCGATAGAGCTATGCTATTAGGTATCTATGTTCCCTTCCTAATCCTATGCTATGGTTTCAGTACTGTCTATGAAGAGATCAGCTTCAGATGATGGGGGCACCAGTAAGGCCCCTAGAGTATCTCCAGAGCCGAGTAGGGGGAGCCTCAGCTATTCGATTGAATCAGATCCGTCAGAGGACCCAGCCACAACTCCTCCAGATTTTTTGACCCCCAGAGCGGAGGATCCCGCGGAGGACAGCTATGATGCGGACCCGTCGGAGGATCCAGCGACAATTCCTCCAGAGATTCTGACCCCTAGAGCAGGGGATTCCACAGACAGTGGCTATGATACAGATCCCTCAAAGGATTCGACGATGACTCCCCCAGAGCTTCTTACCTCCAGGGAGGAGGATAGTCATGGCACAGATCCGTCAGAGCACTCTTCTGGGACGACGGACGAAGAGGCTTCCGGGGGTACGCCAGTTACCCCCGTGATGGAGGACCGTGTCAGTCCGGCCACCTCGGAGAGTGCTACAGATTTCTCCTGTCCCTTGTTCCGGCCATCAGAGAACCAGGAATCACCGCTATTCTCTTCGGACTCGGACGCGAGAAATGACGAGGGTCGGGCGAGCGATGAGCAGACATATGAGAATGAAGAATATACTTCGCATGGTAGCTCCCCGGGCCAGGCTCGAGATTGATCGGCTATAGGTATATGATATTTTCTTTAAAACTTTCTATGTATACGTAATCTCTGCAGGAATACTGATTAATAACTGCAGGTAGAAATTCAAAAAGGGGTCAAAGGTTTAGCGGCTATAAGTAATGGCGACTGAGATGTCCCCGCCACCATTGTGAGTTTAGAAACCCCGGTAAAAGATAGTTATATGTATGGATAGGAGTAAATAGCGAAGATTTAAGCAGAGGCAATATGGTAGTTGTATGGTTAGGAAAGTGAAGATAGGAGCGGGACACGCCGTGAGGACGTTTTGGGAGTTGTTAGAACCCCGACTTACTTTAAATAATGTGACAAAGGCCGTACGGGATAGTCGGAAAAATTACACCAGCGTTCGCGTACTAAAATGCCCCAGAGTTTCAAGGTTAAGCGTGCTCAGGTGGGAGCAATTTCATGATGGGTGACCCCCTGGGAAATATGCTGAAATTTTCACAAATGTGGGAACAAGAGACGAATGTGAAGCTAGGTAGTCCAATGTAAATTAGAGTGTGTGGAGTGGTTACAAACCCTATAAGAGTCCTGTAGGCTGAGACGGACAAGACTAACGGAAGAGGAGAAAGAGACGAATGTGAAGCTAGGTAGTCCAATGTAAATTAGAGTGTGTGGAGTGGTTACAAACCCTATAAGAGTCCTGTAGGCTGAGACGGACAAGACTAACGGAAGAGGAGAAAGCGTGACAGAAAAGGGGACTTATTAACGTGGGGCCAACGTTCGGAGCTTACTCAATGGACTTACGACATAAAAGCGACCTAAGCGACATGTGAGATGTCTACGAAGGAGACCTCCCCGAAGTATTATGATACACTATGAGGCTAGTTTAACATTCGAGGACGAATGTTCTAAAGGGGGGGAGGATGTTACACCCCGCGTTTTCACAGCAGGAGTATGACATTTTCCTCACCGTAGTAAGGGAGTGTCGGAGACGTCCCATAATGTTTTGAAAAGCACAAGCCATGGAAAGTACGTAACAACGAAGAAAGAGGGTGAATTACGATCTCATAAGTCGTAATCGGGAAAGAGTATTTTGAAACACGAGAACATGATCTTTATTAGTATAATAAGTGATAAATATCATGTATGGAGAGTTTCGGAATATTTCGAGAGATCGAGCAAATTGAAGAAAATAAGTTCGATGAAAATTTGAGAAATGCTGGAAGGATTTTTAGTCAACTTTGGAGGGGTATATCTCCATGTATAGTTGGAGGTTTAAGGCGTTTCAAAAGCCTAAAATGCATTTCGTCGAGTCTAGTTTATAATGTAACAAACCGCTCGTTGATAGGACCTCGGAGGAGAGAATTATAGACGTTACAAACTGAACTGTCGCGCAGAAACAGCACTGCTACAGTACCGCTACAGTACCGCTACAGTACTGCAGCAGTACTGTAGCTACAGTACGCCGACCCAATTTAATATAAAAGGGGCAAAAATCCATTTTTCTTCATCGCAAATATGCTCCAATGTTCCAAAACATTCCAGAAAAATCAGCAAGAAAAAGGGCCCTTAAATCCCACATAAAAGTGAGGATTTTGAGTGAAATTTGAAGCTACAAGTACTAATCGAAGTCCGGGCAACGCATAGTCACAAATATAATTTCATTTTGGAGTTGGAGGAGCTTGGGAGCAAGTGAAAAATTGACGATATTGTTACTTTGGTAAATACAAGGTATGAATCGTTAAATTTCTTTCTTTATCAACATGGATTAAGAAATAATTGCAAGAATAAGGTGATAGTTTGTTGTATTGATGTTGTTGAATTATGGATTGAGGTTTGAAGAAAATTTTGGATAAAATATGTATATAATCATCTTGTAGAATGTTGAAGATGTTGTTATTGATGTGTTGGCATTAATTTCAACTTCCTTACGAAAGTAAAGATTATTAAATAGTTGTATCACAAGTGGGTTGGTTGAGAAATTTGGAAAATAGTGTGTGGGTTGTTTTATGGCATATGTAGTCGTGTATATGTGTTGAATTGTTGAAGAATAATGAGCAAGTTATATTTAGTGTTTTAGTTATTGTGTTGTAGATTGCATATAGCAAGTAAAGACTTGATAAGTGTGGTAAAGTATTGGTAATTGGAAGATTATGTATATTGAAGAATAATGTTCTTGCATGGATAGTATGTCATTATATTGGTATGATGTCGTTGGAATATGTACTATAAGGTTGTTATCGTGTTCATTGGAGTCGGAAGGTTTTGAAGAAGGTAATAAATTGAAATCATGCATCTTGGATGAAATATGTGAATTGCTAGTGCGATTGTTGATTATGTTAATAGTTTGGCCGGGTTTGAATTCCCGGATTGTGTTGGTTGAGAATTTGGCTATGTTGAATGTTGAGGATGGTATATTTACAGAGGAAATGCTGCCGAAATTTCGGTAGCCAAGTGTTTCATTAAGAGTTCAACTCTAAATATACTAATGAGAGTTTTGGTAAAAACGACCAATTTGCAGATTTTGACGAAATTGTGACGTGAATTTGGAATAGCAAAAGGAGCGGAAAGAGGTATGTAAGGCTTCACCCTTCTTTCTATGTCATGTCTTAGGTGTAATAAGTCGGGTACGAGCCTCGGGGACAACTCTGTTCCCCGGAATCCGCACCTAAAGTTTTCTCCTTTTTGTTCAATAGAATTGAATTAGAAAGTGTTCCAATTGTGGGAAAAACCTCCTAAACCCTTAGCACTTGTATAAATGGGACCCGATTACCCTAAGATCCTCACAAGTAACGCTATGACACGTAATATATGTAAATCGTATACGCTACCTCATCCGGCCCGAGGTGGGCCCGTTACTCTCGGATTTTCCTTATAGTCTTGCTTGACTTACTTGAAGTGAATCTAAAGGGAAACTTTAATCCCGATTTCGTTACCAAATGATAAGTACTATGACTCCTCTAACGAGGATACTTCCATGACGATAATGATAACAATGATGTTAGATAAGAGGATATGCCTATGATACGTACTACCAGAACGACTCTATGACTAAGATGACTAAGCTAAGTATCTTATGTAAACATGAAAATGATAAACTAATTTTCGAATCCTATTTATATTCCCTAGCTATGACTTCACTTTCTAAAGACTTCCAAGCCTATGAACTGTCATCTATGACGCCCACGATTTCATTCTACGTTTACTTTAATACTATTCTCCGTTGACCATCTCACCTTAAAATATTCGTCCCTTCGAGGTGAGACAAGAGCGATCATGAGTATTCCATAATGTACTCGGAGGTCACCGACCTTACGTCACTCCGATGGCTACATGATTTTCCCTTGGGCTCCCTTGTGTGCTTATATGATGTATATTTATATAAAACATGTATATTTATATAAGATATGTATATATATATATATAAAAAACATGTATATGTATATAAGATATATATAAGTATATAAAATATGTATATGTATATAAGATAAGTAAATGTATATAAGACATGTATATGTATACAAGCTATGTATATGAATACAAAAATATGTGTACGTATATAAGATGTGTATATGCATACAAAGTACATATATGCAAGCTATGTATATGAACCTGGGCTGGGGGGAAGGGATACATGGGGGAATGGGAAGGGAAACATGTTTCATTGCTACCTGATCAGCTGGCTTATCATCCCGGACGCGGGATATATGGGTGAGCCGGTGTATATCGGCGCTATGTGGGTGAGCCGGCATTGTTCGGCGCTATGATATGACCTACCATGTCATGACCAGACATGCTATGATAAGATATGCTATGGTAAGCTATACTATGACATGATATGCTATGATCTGCTACGACAGGACATGATATGACAAGCTATGCTGTGCTATGATACGCTATGATATGCTATGCTATGGTAAGACATGCTATGACACGCTATGCTATGACACGACATGCTATAACATGCCATGCTACGATATGAGGTACTATGTTATGATATACTATAGCCTGACACTCTATGACACGATATACTATGACGTGATATACTACAACAAGACAAGATAAGATATAATACGATATGATACGAGATGATAATATATGACATGAGATATGTTCTATCTTCTATATTCTATGACTCCATGACATTATTAATTATACATTATGTTACTGCTAGTGTTATCTTTCATGCCTTACATACTCGGTACACTATTCGTACTGACGTCCCTTCTTGTGGACGCTGCGTTTCATGCCGCGCAGGTCAGCAGATAGGCGGATTTGATCCTTAGGAGCCTTACCAGCAGTGCTGACAGCGCTCCAGTTGTTCTGGAGCCTCACTTCTGCGGTACTATTTTGTGTATGTATATTCGGGCACGGTAGCACCCGACCCTTTCTATGTATAAGTGTACTACGTCTAGAGGCTCGTAGACAGTTATGTACAGTCAGTTAAGTACAGTTAGATATATGGTGTTTTGGCATGCTAATGTTGATTTATAAGTGATAACGAAGTTTATTAGTCTATGTTCAGAATGACGCCGCTAATGTTAACGTTAAAAAAAAAATGGCTCTGTTTACATGGCTTGCTAAGAGGTAAAGGTAAAACGATAGACAAGGGGTGCTCGGTACAAGTATCGGGTACTCGTCACGGCCCCTAGTTGGGTCGTGACAAGTTCGGTCCTAGAAAGTGTCTACGAGCCGTGTCTAGTAGAGACTTGTTTATGGTGTGTAGCGCGCCATATCAATAAACAAGAGGCTACAGGGCATTTAGGAAAAATGACCATCTTTCTTCTATGAGATCGTGCGATAGAACCGTGTATAAGATTTTATCCTCCCTAATAGTGTGTTATGATTTCAGAATGCCGCCAAAGGGAAAAGCTACAGCCGCCCAAAAGGGCAAGACTACGACAAAGAGGCGGGTAGAAAGAGAGCCCCCAATGAATATTGAAGAGGGTGAATCCCACAACGAGGCCTTGTCTAATACTTCTTCTACCCCGCCTAATGTGGGAGAACAAGGAGGAGCCAGCTCCAATTCCTCTGCCGGCTGCTTCGGGTCAACAAATGACCGAGGCCATTCAACTATTGACACAATTGGTTGCCGCATAGGCACAACGACAAAATGTGGGTTCAAGTGACCGGGCAGCAAGTACCAAGGCCCGTGATTTTATGAGTTTAAATCCTCCGGAATTCTTCGGGTAAAATCTGGATGAGGATCCGCAAAGTTTCGTAGATGAGATGTTAAGGACATTGAAGATTGTCCATGCCTCCGAGATCGAATCCATGGAGTTGGCATCATATAGACTCCAGGATGTGACAGTGTTGTGGTACAACAATTGGGTATTATCAAGAGGAGAGAACGCACTTCTTCCGGTTTGGCAAGAGTTTGTGGATGCTTTTATTCGTCACTATTTGCCACCCGAGGTCTGCCGAGCTAGAGCGGATAGATTTCTGAATTTGAAGCAAAGAAACATGAGTGCCCGGGAGTATAACCTGCAATTTAATTCTTTGGCTAGATATGCCCCGGCTATTGTGGCCGACATGGGGGATCGGGTACATAGATTTGTAAGTGGCCTAGGGCCATATTTATTCAGAGATTGTTTGACAGCTTCCTTGCAAGACGGGATGGATATTTCCCGAATACAGGCCCATGCATAGAATTTGGAGGGGCGACAACAACAACAAAGAGGCGAGCGTGATGTCGATAGAAGACAAGGCAAGAGGGCCAGATCCATGGGAGCTACCAGTGAACATAGAGGGGGATCAAGGCAGACATATTATGGGTACTCAGGCCAGTCAGTGACAAGTACACCTCCTCGATTCATAGGTAGGAGATTTGATCGCTCTTTCCGTTCAGGACAGGGCCAGAGTTCGAGGGCTTCAGATTCCCAGCTCAGGGAAGATTATAGTCAGAGGAGACCCCCAGTGCCGCGATCCAACCAATGCGGCAGATTACATTCCGGACAGTGTCATCAGGGCTCGGATACCTGTTATACTTGTGGTCAGATGGGGCATATGATGAATGATTTCCCGTCGATGAGTGGCAGAGTTGGAGTTCAGCCTACATGTTCAGCAGCTGGCTCTTCATCGGTACGCCCGGTAGGGCAGACTCCCCAGATGACAACAGGCCGAGGCAGAGGCCGACGGGCAGCATCTACTTTAGGTACCACTCAGCCCCGTGTATATGCTTTAGCCGGACGGCAGGATCTCGAATCCTCTCCGGATGTAGTTACAGGTATATTGTCTATATTCTCCCGTGATGTGTATGCATTGATAGATCCGGGTTCTACATTCTCTTATATTACTCCATATGTTGCTGGTTGTATTGGGGTGAAACCCGAGTCAATTAGACCCTTTGAGGTACTCACTCCGGTTGGTGATCCCGTGATAGCAAGACATCTGTACAAAAATTATGTCGTGATGGTATATGATCGTCAGACCAAAGCTGACTTGATTGAGCTAAAAATGGTAGATTTTGATGTAATCATGGGTATGGATTGGTTGGCGTCGTGCTATGCAAACATTGATTGCCGCACAAAAGTGGTCTGATTCCAATTTCCAGGAGAGCTCGTTCTTGAATGGAAGGGTAATACAGCATCTCCAAAGGGCAGGTTTATTTCTTACCTCGAGGCAAGAAAGATGATAACCAAGGGTTATGTTTATCACTTAGTTCGGGTTCATGATACCGAGGCAAAGCCGCCAACTTTCCAGTCAGTTCCGGTAGTGAATGAATTCCCAGATGTGTTTCCGGACGAACTTCCAGGCCTTCCACCAGAAATAGAGATTGACTTCGCCATTGATGTGTTGTCGGACACCAAGCCTATTTCTATTCTTCCTTATCGAATGGCCCCGACAGAATTAAAGGAGCTAAAGGCGCAGTTGAAGGACTTACTTAAGAAGGGATTTAGTAGACCCAGTTCATCACCATGGGGAGCACCGGTCTTGTTTGTGAGAAAGAGACACAGTTCCCTGCGAATGTGAATCGATTATAGACAACTGAACAAAGTGACGATAAAGAACAAATATCTTCCAAGGATTGATGACTTGTTCGACCAGTTGCAAGGTGCCAAGTGGTTTTTCAAAATAGATTTGAGGTCGGGTTACCATCAAGTGAGAGTTAGAGGAGCATATATTCCTAAAACAACCTTCAGAACGAGATATGGCCACTATGAATTTCAAGTGATGTCGTTCGGGTTGACTAATGCTCCGGCTGTGTTTATAAATTTGATGAACAACGTATTCTGGCCTCTCTTGGATATATTTGTGATAGTATTTATTGATGATATTCTGGTGTATTCTCGCACGGAATCGGAACATGCAGATCATATGAGAATTGTTCTTGGTATTCTTCGATCCCGAGAATTGTATGCAAAATTTTCAAAGTGTAAGTTCTGGCTGAATTATGTGACATTCCTGGGCCATGTCATTTCAAATGATGTTATTCGAGTCGACACCCAGAAAATTGAAGCTGTGAAGACTTGGCCAAGGTCTATGACGCCCACAGAAGTCCGTAGTTTTCTGGGTTTGGCAGGTTATTATCGATTGTTCGTAGAGGGATTTTCGTCTATTTCAGCCCCATTGACGAAGCTAACCTAGAAGTCAGCAAAGTTTCAATGGGATGATGCTTGTCAGCACAGTTTCCAAGAGTTAAAAAACAGGTTGACCTCAGCCCCGATTCTAACACTTCCAGAAGGGCCAGATGGCTATGTTGTGTATTGTGACGCTTCCGGTGTCGGATTGGGATGCGTATTGATGCAGCATGGTAAGGTTATTTCATATTCTTCGATAAAATTGCGGAAACATGAGAAGAATTATCCAACTAATGATCTCGAACTAGCTGCGGTTATTCATGCCTTAAAAATGTGGAGACATTATTTGTACGGTGTGCACATTGATATCTATACAGATCACAAAAGTCTTCAGTACATCTTCAAGCAAAAAGAGTTGAACCTGCGACAAAGGCGGTGTTTAGAATTATTAAAAGATTATGATGTTAACATTTTATACCACCCCGGGAAGGCGAATGTAGTAGCCGACGCACTTAGCCGTCGATCAATGGGCAGTTTATGTGAAGTCCCTCCGGAAAGGAAATAGATGGTTCAAGAACTTCATCGATTGGCTAATCTTGGAGTGCGTGTAATTGATTCGGGCGATGCCGGGATTAGTATAAATGATTCCACAATTTCGTCCTTGGATATGGAAGTGAAAGAATGGCAGTGCGAAGATCCGCAGTTATGTCGTTATAGAGACACATCTCATGGGAAGGAAAAGTCTCCGTTTGAAGTTTCCATGGATGGAATTCTTAGGTACCGAGGCAGGTTATGTGTGCCGAATGTGGCGGAAATGCGCCGACGAATTTTAGAAGAAGCACATTGCTCTCGATATTCTATTCACCCAGGTGCAACCAAAATGTATCATGATCTTAAGATGATGTATTGGTGGGATGGCATGAAGAGAGACATAGCAGAATTAGTAGCACAATGTCCAAATTGCCAATAGGTAAAAGCTGAACACCAGAAGACAGGAGGCTTGTTGCAAGCAACGGAAATCCCTACTTGGAAATGGGAAGTGATCAACATGGATTTCATCGTGGGATTACCCCGTTCCCGTGGCAGGTATGACTCTATATGGGTGATCGTGGATAGGCTGACGAAAGCAGCCCATTTTCTTCCAGTCAGGACCACGTACTCAGCGGAAGACTATGCAAGGTTGTATCTCAAAGAAATTGTGCGACTCCATGGAATCCCATTATCTATTATCACAGATAGAGGAGCACAGTTTACAACTAAGTTTTGGAAATTTTTTCAAGAAGGTTTGGGCACGCAAGTGAAGTTTAGCACGGCATTTCATCCGCAAACTGATGGGCAGGCCGAGCATACCATTCAAACTTTAGAAGATATGCTATGGGCGTGTGTGTTGGATTTCGGTGGTAGCTGGGATGACCACTTACCCCTTGTTGAGATCACATACAACAATAGCTACCATTCAAGTATACAAATGGCTCCATGTGAAGCTTTATATGGAAGGAAATGCAAATCTCCAATCGGATGGTTCGAAATAGGAGAAGCATAATTAGTGGGCCCTGAATTGATCCTACAACCAATTGAAAAAGTTAAGGTGATCCAAGATCGGTTGTTTACAGCTCAAAGTCGCCAAAAGTCCTATGCGGACAACCGCCGACGAGACTTGGAATTTCAAATTAATGATTGGGTATTTTTGAAAGTGTCACCCATGAAAGGGGTGATGAGATTTGGTAAGAAAGGGAAGCTAAGTCCCAAATACATTGGACCCTACAAAATCATTCGCAAGGTGGGTAAGGTAGCCTATGAATTGGATCTACCTTCGGAGCTTGAATCAGTCCACCCAGTTTTCCACGTTTCGATGCTCCGCAAGTGCATTGGAGATCCCACCAATTTTGTCCCGATAGCCGATGTGCAACTAACGGAAAAGCTAACCTATGAAGAAGTGCCTATTGCCATCCTAGATAGGCAAGTGCGAAAGCTTCGAAATAAAGAGGTAGCGTTAGTCAAAGTATTGTGGCGAAACAACAATCGGGAAGAAATGACTTGGGAAGCGGAAGAGAGAATGAAGTCCAAGTACCCATGCTTATTCCGACCCCCGGGATATATCCAAGACGAAACGCCCACGATATGAGGTATGTACGCTTTATTTTTATGCTTTTGGTCCAGTGTGGCCACGGATATGTTGATATTATGATGTAACCCTGTGAGGCGATGATATTATGGGTTGTTGTGACAGGTTGGTAGTGTCAAATTACAGGGGAAACTCTGGTGAAATTTTCGTAGAATCTCGAGTCTTTAACATTCGAGGACGAATGTTCCAAAAAGGGGGGAAGAGTGTTACACCTCGGAAATTTCCCCGCGAACGTACAATGAAAAGTTGCAGGTTTGCACTTTGACCCATTTGGTCGTAAAGTGGAATACGGCCCGTAAAGTGATTTACGGACCGTAAACTACTATCGTCCCCCAACCTTTCAAAAATTTCAACTTTCTATCAAATGCTTCAAATGGTTAAAAATGACTTGGAATACGGACCGTAAATCGAAATACGGCCTGTAAACTGAGTCGTAAATTGCCATGATCTCCAGCATACCTTTATGGTTTTGATATGCTTATATACGATCGCGAATGACGAACCGTAAACCAAAATACGGCCCGTAAAGTGGGTTTACGACCACTGTACACCTCAGTCACTGTTCATTCCGGAATAGATTTTAAGTCATTAAAAAGAGACCCAAGATCATTCAAATCATTTCATATTCACGATATTTCTCTCTAGAAACTCCTAGAATACTCTCTACTCTTCAATTACAAGAACATAAGGGAGATTGGTGATCAATTACATGTGACCCACGAAATCAAGTGTGAGAATCACACTAAAGTTCATCCTTCTCAAGAAAACCCAAAAGGAGTGAAGTAGGGTTTTGGTGCTACAAGAGTAAATCCATTCAAATCTTGTTCAACCATCATCTAAGGTAAGTTTCATGACCATTTCATGTTGTTTAAGGTATTGGAAGGTTAAGATACCCGAATTGTAGAAAAGCATAGCAAATGGGTCACAAATGAGTGAATAGTGCAATAAGTGAATGGTAGTTGAATTGAATCATGAATGTTAGTGTGCTGTGAGTATGAATACGTTATAAATAACATGTAGACCATGAGATAGGTGTGATACATGAGAAAATACGATAGCGAACCCACAACCATAATTGTGGGAAAAATGAAGAGAAATGGTGGATCATGGTCATTGTATATGAATGATGATTGTTGATTGCTATATTGTAATTGTTGTGGTGGGTGTTGGAAGTTGATATGAAATATGGGAAAAGTAGTATAAAAAAAGGAAGTGCTGCCCAATTGTCTCTAGAACTAGTAGTGCGTTCTTATAGTTGATTAACTAACGTTAGTACGAATCCTCTTTTGAAGGTAGAGGCCTGACATTGAAGGAGAATAAACGAACGCTCGATTGCTTAAACGAGAAAGGTATGTGAGGCTAGTCCCTTCTTTCTAATGGCATGAATCATATAGTGTAACTACTTTCTTATCCACGAGCCTATGTCTATAGTTAGCTACACAAGGTAATGAGTTAAAGTATAGAAAGTCTAATGACGTTATTTATCGCTTACACTCCCCTCATATGCTAATTCCTTCGAGGTGAGGCAGGATGTCAATGATTGTTCCATAATGCAATCGAGGGATCATGACCTTACGTCACCCCGATAGAGCGTGGTTGATCTTCAGCCTTATGTATGTATGATGATAAGCTAAGCATATTGTGATGAGCATATGATGATACTACTATTACACCGCGCCTAATTGGCCGGGCAGTCACCGCCAAGGCGGGCAGCTATATGATACACCATGGCCAAATGGCATGGGCAGACACCACTAGTGGGCGGCATGAGATGTTACCCCGGACGCGGGAGGCCTGGACGCAGGCTCATGTTGTGATTATCACATCGATCCGATATGGACGGGCAGTTTATACATGATGCATATATGATATGATATGATGATGAGCATGAGTAAGACAGCATGATTTGTTTTCTCATACTTGGCAGTTAGATTCTGATGTTCCATATGAGTATTATCCTTATATCATTGTCTTACTTCATTGTTTATGCCTCTCATACTCAGTACAATATTCGTACTGACGTCCGTTTTCTTTGGACACTGTGTTCATGCCCACAGGTAGACAGGGAGGAGAGCTCGATCCAGATCCGTAGTTGCTGTCAGCTGAGTGGAAGCCCTCCATTGTCCCGGAGGTGCTTATGATTATTCTTTTGAGTATATATCGCCATGTATATGTATTTTGTTTTGGGCACGACGGGGTCTTGTCCCGTCCCGATGTTCAGCACTCCAGTAGAGGCTCGTAGATACGTAGTGCGGGTTAGATAGTCTCAAGAGATCACTACTATATACATATCTATATTATTTTGATAGCCTAAGGGCACATGTACACGAAAGGATTTTATGTTTTCATACGAAATATGATTTTCCTCCGCTATGAGTATAAAGATGATAAAAAGAGCATTAAATGAGTAAAATGAGCGACAAAGCGTGCGGTGCTCGGTGGTTAGCCCCCGGTACCCGTCGCGGCCCCTAGCTGGGACGTGACAACAACCCTAGGACGAAACTGCTCTGATACCACTTCTGTCACGACCCAAACCGATGAGCCATGATGGGAGTCTGACCTGTAGTGACCAAACACCCTAAACACTTGTCCGAAACATACTTATCATCAAAAGGCCATAAATTGCATAAACTAATCTCATAAGAAGGAAACATCAGAACTCTGTACAATCAACAAACACATACACAACATGTGGAAGAACAGTGCGAGCCGACTAGGCTGGTATATAAACTGTACACAAAAGAATAGAAGTCGGACTACTACATACAACTGTCTACAGATCTCTGCTGGAATAAAAGCAGTAGAAGGGAGGGGACAGGGCCCCGTCATACCCATATGTACACATCCAAAAAGGGGCGTATGAAAACTGACTGTAGCTCCAGATCAAATGGAGCGTACTGACCACTGCTAGATCTAGAGGTCCTACTGAGTTGGACCACCTGTCTGTCTCCCTGTACCTGCGGGCATGAACGCAGCCCCTCGAGCAACGGGGAGTCAGTACGAATAATGTATGTACCAAGTATGTAAGGCATAAGAACAACATATAAGCATAAAAAAATCATGGATAAGATCTGAATTCATAACTGAAATGACTGACTGCATGAACTAGAATCTGCCTAAATCTGCATAACTGACAATGCCTCTGTAGGCACTTGATATGCATGCTCATACCTATCAATGATGGTCGTGCATCTATATATGTGTATATGACGCTTGATATGTGTGCGTATATAACGCCTGATGTGTGAGCGTATATAACGCCTGTAAGCCTCTATGGCATCTCGTCATATCATATTGGCTCCTCTGTGGCCATAATCAATATCATCATCATAGTAGTAATGTGTATATAACGCCTTCTAGTCATGGGACAATGTACATAAATATATAATGAATGTAATGCATGAATGAACTGTATGAAAAGAACTGGCTACAGAAAACTGGACCAAAGAACAGAAGGATTACTCATAAATGGGGTACATGAACATCAAAGACATAAGTACTCCTAATACTTCTAACAGTAGAGTAATATGGAACCTCGCTTACTCGCTTGTTGGGTCATATCATAAGATCATGCCAAAAGAAGGAAAGTTTAGCTTTCACATACCATGAAGTATACGCAACCGCCTAACTTCTATCTCTTGGACTTGCAAGTCTACAATTAATATAACATAGGGCTTAATTAGGCTATTTACTTTGCTTACCAACCATCCTCAAATACATATAAAGCTCAACGAACTATGGACAATAATTTCCTTTGTGAGCTTACAACTCTCCAACTCCTCATTCGATCCCACATCAACTATAATACTCATATCAACCATGACAACACACACACACACACAGACACACATATATATATACATATATATATATATAATATATTCAAGTCCATTCCCAATCATCTCTTAAAATAACCCTAAGTCACTATCTTGTCTTTCATCCACTTACCACTTCCACAACTATCCCCTATTTACTTAGAATCGCTAAAACTCTTGATACTCAACTTAAATATAAGAGTAGAAATCATTTACATACCTTGAGGGGTCAAGAATCCCAAGAATCACTCCAACTTCAACTCCCCAACTTTACAACCTTGAAGAAACCCTAAAAGCATTCTTCCTCTTCACCATCTCGGGTTTATGGGGTTCGAGTCTTGTTAAATCATCACTAATAGGATGGAAAATATTGGCAGGGAATATATTAGGTTTTTCTGATTCTGGGAGGAGAAAAAATATGAAATTGGATCGTGGACCACCTATTAATACTTGAAAGCCAAAAAATCTACAGCGTCCGGTTCGACAAGCGGGTCGACGGCCCGTCAACATGTCGACGGTCCGTCAACTTGCTCCATCGACCTGCACCTGCAGATGCAAGGCTGCGGGATCCCGTCGACGATGACTGGTGTCCTCCAGATTTTCCGATTCAATTCAGATCGCGTCGATTCGATTCGCTCAACTTTTAACTCTATAAATTGCTAGGAATATCTGCTGGTACCCTTGTACATGGGGTAAGACATTTTCTACCTCCAAATTTGAGCTCGGGTCTCTATTCCAAGGGCATACCCGACTAGAAAACCATAGGTTCTACCACTACGAACACGAGGGGTGTTACACCAGTACAGTTGTTTGTACTGACCTGCACTTGCTGCATTCTTTTATGAATGCAGAGTATCCGACCGAATCTACTTCTCTGACTCGTGGCTGATCCACTCCTCAGCTTCTACTTGAGTTTTCCAGGGTGAGCATGGCATCCACTGACCTCGAAGACTCTTCTTTGTCTTATGTCTTACTTTTCGCCCAAGACATGATTTGAGACATTTGTGTATTATTATTCAAACCTTAGTATTCGGATTTAGCTGTTCTTATATGATCAGACCAGATACTGGGGTGGATTCATTTACTTCCGCACTAATCTATATTATATCATATTGTGAAACTTACGTTATTTACTTCTTCCGCTATTTTATTATCTTTATTGACTGTAAACATTGAGTTAAGGGTTCGCCTACCAAGGGGGTATGGTTGGTGCCCGCATGACCTAGCTAAAGACATAATTACTAGAAAAAGGCTAAGGGAAATCATAAAGACATCTTTGCTGAAAGGTGGAGCCAGTACGTAAATAAGAGTATGTGACCATTTATATGTATATGCACCTGACCAGATAGACTAAAACATGAACAACTACTGTTAAGAGTAATCGCGAAAAAGCTGGGAATATGTACTTATAGGAAATGGGAAGATAAGCAGAATACTAACCATAAAGCATTGGACCGAATGATAAGGTACATGGATGAATTGTCGATAGAGGTAGTCAGACAATCATATGCATGATCAGATTAAAAGTTAAGAAACAGTATTCCAGAGAAGAAGTTACCCGAAATTACAAGATGAGGGAGTAATGAGAGGTCCAGTAATAAAGAAGGATTGCGTATGATGATACTTAGAGTTAAAATATGAACTAACATAAAAATATAAGTGATGTAGCCACCTTGAATTATTTCTACCGGTATGAAGCCACCATATCAAAGGATGGTTGGGAAGGAATCAATAACAAACGAGTACAAGGAAAGCTTTAAAGGCGAGACTATTTGAGTCAGGAACTAGTAACAACAAAGTTGAGGAAAAGATGTGGACTTGGCAATAGAAGAAGGAAAAAAATAATTGGCCAATATAGATCCCCCATATCCAGAGCAACCTATGATGGTAAATCCCCTATATGCAGAGCAACCTATGACGAAATATGATAGACGCATGAAGACATAGAAGGAGAAGCCCAGAGATGATATTGGAATTTCAGGCACAAGAGATTCAGAACGTAAGGGAATTGAAGCAAAGTTGCCAGCGAAATGGAGTAAGATAAGCTAAAATAAGAAACTAGAGGACAGTAACGATAATAAGAAGGGATGAGAAGAAGTAAGGTCGTATGAGATGACGTCATTATATTAAGTGAATAAAGACAGATCTAATACCAAAATAAATACGACTACTCATAATAGTCGCAAGTCCTTAAGGATTATAAGGAAAATTGCAGGATGGCATGGTACTATGTATCACAGAAATGATATAATTATATGAACGACTTGCAAAGGTAATTATAGAGTTTAAGTTGTTGAAGTATAGTGCAGTCAAAAATGGTAATAGTTGATATATGGTGTACGTTGGAAAACCCAGGGATCAAGGGTATTTTACCCAGAACGTGATGTATCTCTATATCCAAAGCGAAAGAAGCACTAGTTTGAGGATCTTATTTCAGGGACAATAAGAGAAGGTATTCAGGAAAAGAGTATTGTGTGTTTCCAATAGCAAGGTAATATCATGACTGAAGTTCACTATTCCCGGACTCCACCTATGCAGAGGTAACAGAGATGTATCATGACCTCAGAGGGCGATACTGATGAATCGATGTGAAGAAGGTATTGCAGAATTAGTGATTCTTCTATAGGAGAACATTGAGCACTAAAATAATGGTGGACTATTGTAACATATGGAGATACTGACACGGAAAGGGTAAAGGGTCAATATGGAATTTGTGATAGCAGAAAACTATGCAGAGCTTGGCATAAGAGATATTGTTCAATTGTATGGCATTCTGGTTCTATGGTACTTGAATAGGCTACCTAGTTCACAGCTAGCATTTAAAGATCTCATAGAAATCTAGGAATGCAGGATAAACTCAGCACTGTTGTTCGTCCTCAGATAGATGGGAAGGTAGAGCGCACTTTTCAGATGCTCAAAGATATGCTACGGACTTGCGTATTGCACTTTACAAGTGTCACGACCTAAATCGGAGGTCCATGAATGACAACCAAGACCCTACTCGGCTGAGTGCCATACAACCATTCTTTTCATAAGTCACAACTTTTTGTGAACCTTTAAATTATTAAATGACGCCTCCGTCAAGAAAAACGTGAAAACTTTTTAATAGAACTCTTTCATCATGTCATGGACTTCTACCTTATCGTTAAGTCAAACAAAAACCTTTATTCACAATAAAGTCTTTAAATCAATTCATATGAACACATCGACCTATGTGGCCGTATTATACATTTGATGACATTTCGACGCACTATCTACAGGACACTGTCTGCAAGCCTCTAACAAGGACCAAGTTACCATAACATAAGTGAAGACAGGGCCCCAAGATACCCGTAATGCATTTGACTCGAGGACATACATAAGTACTCTGACTCGGCGACACTACGAATAGAAATGGCGTTCACCAATCCAGCTGATACCCCGAGAACATCCTATGGCAAGTGTCCTCTACTCAACTGTCTGCACCTGTGTGGTATGTAGCACAGCGCCCCCAGGAAAACAGACGTCAGTACGAATAATGTACCGAATATGTAAGGCAGAACTAAAACAATATATCTCGACTCAAATGATAAAAAGAGTAACAGACTCAATCTGTACCTATAGCCAACACTGCGAATCTTGTACGTGCATATGAACTTTTAATGCATCATGAGTGTGTGTGTGTGTGTGGGTTTGTATATATATATATATATATATATATATATATATATATATATATATATATATAATGCATTCCTTCACCCATATATAATGAATGCCTTCACCCATGCCTTCGCCCTGCTTGCAGCCCCTTCGGCCATATTATCATAATGACCCCTTCGGGCATCATAATCGTGGACAAACTGATCAGGTGGTTTGCGTATATAACGCCTTATCCCTCTTTCCCCTTTCCCATGAAATGATGTCGTGCATGTATATAAGTATGCTAATACATGATAATCTTTGTAAAACATCAAAAGACTCTCTTCAGAGCAACTTTTAGTTCAAACTGGGAACTTCTTCCCCTTTTTCACTTGTCTCCTTCGAGATTTAGAATTCAAATATGAAATGCATATGAATAAAGAAACCTTATGAATGTCCCCTTCGGGATTTAGACACCATTATGGAAATATACGACCTATGGATGCCCTTTCGGGATATAAGCAGTCAAGGAAAAATCATAAAAGGGCTACAGGATCATCAAAGATTGAAGTACTCCTAGTGCTTCTAAGAGTAGAGTAATATGGAAGCTTGCTTACTCGTTTGTTCATTCATATGATAAGATCATGCCAAAATGAAAGAAAAGGGTAGCCTCAACATACCTCAAGTTGCCCAAGAAATCCAACAATCGGGCTAATTACAACTAACACGTCATTCCTATAACAACGAATACACATATAAACTTAGATGGTGCTACTATATCATGTATATTAACAACAACTTGATTCTAGAGTAAAAATGGGTAGCATTCCCCTTACTCTCCAATTACCTCAACATATACAACAACCCAAATAATAACAACAAACTTTCAAAAGTCCTTAAATACTCCTCTTACTGCCCTTACAAAAAGTATACATCAAACAATCCAAAGTATATCAATATACAATAACAACATACACTTTTTTCTTTCCAATCAAGGAGCCAGCATAGTCTCATCAACACACCAACCACATTAGATACCATCCATATATATGGAAATTAAGTCAACAACACAGCAACAATAAGCTCAAAACAGTCCATAAACTCAACAACTACAACACAAGACTTTATGACCTTTCCTCCATAACTATTTTCACTTTTAAGACTTGCTAAACCTTCAAATCAACTTAACATAAGAGATAGGTTGAAGAACACACCTTATACTTGAACAAATTTAGCCACACCAACTTTCTTCAAGACCAAACTCACCACAACATCAAGTAAAAGCAAGAACAATCACTTTTCAGGAACTAGTTTGGTGTAATCTTGTTGGATTCATGATTTAAGGGGTTATAAATGTTTAGGAGAAGTGTGTCAATGTTTCTAGAGCTCACAAGAAGTGTAAATGATGAAAAAATGGGAATAATAGGGTATTTATACCTCTTAAGAGTTGGTTCCACCGACTTCCAAGTGGGGCCCGCGGGGAGACATTTGGCAGCTTGGATGCTTATATTGAAATGCCCATAACATCCTACTCCGATGTGGTTTTGACGAACGGTTTGTTGTATTGGAAACTAAACTTCATGAACTTCAATTTAGGCTTTTGTTTCACTTCAAAACTCCTGCTATACTAGGGGATATACTTCTCTAAAGTTGACCCAGAATTTCTGTCCAAAATTCTACCGAATTTTCCAAATTTTTGACAAACTTATTTTTCTTCAATTTGCTTGGTTCCAAATCTTCCAAAACTCTCCATACATGAGATCGTAATTCATCCTTTTGTTCCAAGATTGTCCTTCCCGGTTACGACTTACGAGATCGTAATTCATCCTTTCATTCATTGCTACGTACTTCCCATGGCTTGTACATTTCAAAACTTCACGGGACGTCTCCGATACACCATTAATACGGTTAAATATGTGGCATTCTCATGCTCTGAAAGTGCGAGTTGTAACATCCTTCTCCCCTTAGAAACATCCATCCTCGAATGTTATAGCTTGCAAGCTTACGATGCTATCATTAATTTCTTGAAATGGTCTTCCTCCTTTTTCACATTTGTATCATATTATATTTGTATTTAGTCCATTCTCACTTTTATTTAACACATTCGTAATATATTGGTTCATCTCAAATTTGGGCTCCTTTCATTCATTGCTACGTACTTCCCATGGCTTGTACATTTCAAAACTTCACGGGACGTCTCCGATACACCATTAACTTGGGAATATTGTAGTTCATCTTAGAACTGAATTTATTCCCCCCCCCCCCCACCCCTTTAAAAGATGTTCTCATATACCAGTAACATTCGAGTATTAATCGTCTTTGATATTCATTTGGCCGACCTTAGCGATCCTTCAACTTCTCTATTCCATATAATACCAAAGTTATTTTCACCACATGGTTTAACTTATTTCCTTTTTGCCAGTTGAGTTCATGTATCAAATCAGAATGTATCGGATACAATTCTATTACCTTCGTTATTGTCTTTTCCCTTCTACCTTTCATGACTATTAGTACCCTAGGCTAATGAATTAAAGGGGATATCGTAATTCATTAAGCCCCTTTATGGAGTGTCCGACTATACCACTCTCTTTTAACCCTAGTCTTTCTCCACGACTATCTTCTTAATATCCTTGAAATTCTCCTTGCTCTAGGTTCCCAATTCTGATTTATAGTTATACTATACCATTAGAAGTTGATACTCTCTACCATTCATTCGTATGACTCATCCTTTCATTGGCTTAGCTCATATTGTCTCGTAGTTCTCTTAACTTCTTTTTGGCATCACAGTCATGCATCATAGTCCTTCTAATCTTCTCCGGTTCTTGTTCTTATCATGAAATCTTCACGAAGTACACCTTTTTCTTTATCTTTGCGTCGAGTCCTCATCTTCCCTTATGATACTACAACTTGCTCGTATTTATACGTACCATACATTCATCCTATATCCTTTATGATTGAATTTCTGTACTACTTATCAAAACTCTTATCCTATGTTATCGATGTTTTGCCTCTTGGCCAGTCTTGTTAGCTTATCATCCTTCTTCTTTTCCTTGATGGCTACACAACTTCCTTTGCCAATTAATTTTTCTACTTTTCTTGTTTTTTCCCTTAGGGTCTTTCTTGACTTCCCTTGCTCATAAAGTGCTCTTTTCCATTTGGTAGTTTATAATGTGTGCCTAGAAATCGGTAGAATATTCCACTATAAGTACAAACCCGTCATCAAACCGTCCTGATCTTATGTGTGTGTGTGTGTGTATATATATATATATAAACTTCTAGAGTAAAACTTTCTCCTACTCGTTAACTTCCTTTCTCATATCAATATCTCCTCATTATCTCTTACTCACCAATCTATAAATTGTAATATTGCATTTGAGTTCTTAATGTCAACTTTCCCTATATCTTAAACAAATCTTAAATCTCCAAAATCTCGAATGGAACTCATTCCAGTTCCTTTAATTACTAATCATTTTTCCCTTCCGGGGTTCTTCCCTTAAATTAAATTATAATCATTCTAAAACTTCTCTTTGAAAACGTCTCATAATTGTTCATTTAATCATAACTTACTAAACATCCGATTGTCACATTTTCCCTTCATTCTTTCTCTATATCATAAACATTCAAACAATTCAATTAGTAAAAATTTCGGCAGACTTTCATCTTTACTTCTTACTGCCTCATTCCGACACACAACCCAAAAAAACACATCCAATGCCTCACAGGCGATCACAAATACCCATAACATCTAGCTCAAGTTCTTATATCAAAGTCTATCGATATCAATAAGGCAGGAATCATACCTTTCGGAATATCAACTTCAATTCTCATCAATTACCTCACAGCAACATAATCAACTGCTTATTCACAATCAAAACATTTAGGGTTAGAATCAGGGACATCACATCGTATAATTTAGCTCTACGGTATAATCTAAAGGTGAGAAGGAAGGGTCAATGGTTCCTAAATGTTGTGTAGCCTCTTGTTTATAAGGGTGGCGCACTTCACACCCACAAACAAGACTCTATTGGACATGGCTTTGTAGACAACCCTAGGACGAACTGCTGTGATATCACTTCTAGTCACAACTTTTTGTGAAAATTTAAATTATGAAATGTCGCCTCCGTTAAGTAAAACATGAAAACTTTTTAATAGAACTTTTTCATCATGTCAGGAACTTCCCCCTTCTCGTTAAGTCAAAGAAAACCTTTAGTCACAATAAAATCGTTAAATCTGTGCATATGAACACATCGACCTATGTGGCCGCCTTACACAACTGTCAACATCTCGATGCACTATCCACAGGACACTGTCTGCAAAAGCCTCTAACAAGGACCAAGTTACCATAACATAAGTGGAGACAGGGCCCCAACATACCTATAATCATCTAACTCGAGGACAAGCATAAGTACTCTGACTTGCAACACTCCGAATAGAAATGGAGTTCACCAATCCAGCTGATAGCTCGGGAACATCCTATGGCAAGTGTCCTCTACTCAACTGTCTGCACATGTGTAGCATGAAACACAATGCCCCCAGGTAAAGGGATGTCAGTATGAATAATGTACTGAGTATGTAAGGCAGAATTGAAACAATATATCTCGACTCGAATGATAAAAAGAGTATCAGACTCAATCTGTACCTGTAACCAACACTGCGGATCTTGTACGTGCATAAGAAATTTTAATGCATCATGAGAGAGTGTTTGTGTGTGTGTGTGTATATATATATATATATATATATATATATATATAATGATAAAAAGAGTAACAGACTCAATCTGTACCTGTAACCAACACTGCGGATCTTGTACGTGCATATGAACTTTTAATGCATCATGAGAGAGAGAGAGTCTGTGTGTGTGTGTGTGTGTGTATATATATATATATATATATAAGGCACGCCTTCTGTAACAGCCGATTTTGTCGTTACCGCAATTATTCCGTTTTTGCCCTCGTTGACCCATTCTTAAGCCTCGTTAGATCTATTTTGACCCAACGAGATAGTATGCATGACTTTATAGGCATCATTTTGGCTTTAGAATGCTCTCTAGAAAAATTTGGTTGTAAGCGAAAATCATTTGATCGGGAGTTGACTTTTGAAAAAATGGTCTTTTTCCAAAAATTTGTCGATTCTGAGATGTCCGGATGACCATTTGTGATTGATTGGAGGGTTTGGTTCGGTTACTAATGCACTCGGTTGTGTTTTGGGACTTGGGTTGGAAAGTTGATATTTAGGCCATCGGGGGTTGACTTGGTCAATGAAGATTTCGTTAGAAATTTCAAGACAACGAGTGCGTTCGTAGAAATTTTTTATGTATATCTGCAGACGAGCAATTTTTATGTTTTAAAGCCTCCAAAAACCCTTATTTCCTCCCATCACTTCTGTTATATTTTTGATACCACCTTGGAGGCAACTTGAGGGGTTAATGATTAGATTTCTCTTGGAAGTAATTCCCCTAATCCTAATCATTTCCATTTACTTTCCTAAGTAAGAATCCACGCTAGAAATTCCTAGAAGCGTAAGATTAAAAGAAGGTTTATAGGGATTTTCATAAAAGTGTTTTAAAATGGATTTGGATTCCAAAGTTATGGTTAAATGTTTTTGTTCATGCTAGATAATGTCATATCTAGGCTTGTCAATCATTAATCTTCTATTCTAGAGATGATTTTCATGAATTAAAGTTACGGTTCTTAGACCTAAATTTGGGGGTTTTCACATTAATGATGATTTTGAGAATCAATTGAGCATTCCTATGATTAAAGTAATGGGTTTTGATCGTTGGGTATTGAATTTGGTATTTTGGTCATAAAATTCCCGTTTTGCCCTTGAGACCCATTTTTCCTAAATTAATGGTTGGAATTTGACCCGAATAGAAGGTAGCCAATATAGGTGTCATTATTCATGATTTCTTACACAGAATTCATAAGTGATAGAGTTTGACTATTTGGAGGTGATTCAAAACACAAGGCAATGTGTGAGTTCATGACACCTGTTCGGCTGCCAGGTAGGTTATGGCTTCCCTTCAGTAGACTTCGATTAGTTTCCCATATTTTTGTATTAGAATTAACGGCGAATGCATGTGTAGGAAATCAGAGATTTGGGATGGAACATTAGGATGGTATTGTTGTGTGACTTGTTTGTTCGGGCTTGTGGCCTGTAGATTCCTTAGGTTTTTGATGTGGTTTTTCTTGAATATCAGTGGATTTATGTGACTTGGGAGTAGCGAACGAAACTTATTTTTGTGCCTAATGATGAAAATTTCCTGTAATATGTGATTACATGTGTTATGCTACTAATAGCGAATCTACTGGATAAATTGGAGGGTAAAATGTACCAATGATTATGATTGAGTCCTAAGTGAGTTGTGACAAGAGATTTGAGTGTAGGGTGAGACTCCTGTTCTAAGCTAACAGGCTAATTTAGATATATTATTTGCATACCCACCGTTGTATTTGGGATTCGGTTATATTATTGTCATTCTAACTGTTGGTATTGTGATACTGATACATTGTTGGCGTACCCCATTGTTGGTACTTATGATATTAAACTTGGTTGTTGATGTTGATACACGCGTTGCATACATCCTCACTCATTCATGATGCATGGCCGATACCCGGTGATGATCCGGTATCGTTGATTGGCATACCCACTGTTGGTATTGTGATATGATATGTTGTAGGCATACCCACTGTTGGTATTGTGATATGATATATTGTTGGCGTACCCCATTGTTGATATTTTTGATATTAAACTGATTGTTAATGATTGACATATGCATTGCACGCATTCTCTCATATTCATGCATGGCCAATACCCCGTGATGACCCAGTATCATTGATTGAGCGAGACTGATATTTGATAAACTCTTTTACTGGAGTGATTACGAAAAGGCTTATGTCCGAAGATCCATTCCGGAATGATTTTATCAAACTGATATTTGATGAACTCTTTTATTTGAGCGATTGTGAGAAGGCCAATGTCCGAGGTTTAATTCCAGAATCGTTGATTTATGAAACTGATATTTGACAAACTCTTTTGAGTGACTGTGAGGAGGCTGATGTCCGATGGTTATATTCAGGCATCATTGTTGCATGACTGATTCAGATTTTATCCCAGAATCGTGGTTAGTACATGTACTCCGCGAGTCCCTCCAAGTGGTACCGGTGACACTCCCCGTGTGAGAAATTAGCCAGGGTCCCGTTTGTATGTTGGATAAAGATCCGGGATGGGTGGCACTTAGACTTCGTGAGTCACACTGGGTTGTGATACCGAGAAATTGATATTTTTGTCCGGATTATATGTGTACACCTCATTTACGTGGCATGGCATTGTATTTATACATCTTGCATTGCATTGCATTATAGCTTGTTGAGATGATTTGGGGTTTACTTGTGATGATTGGATTTGGATTGATTTATTTATACTTGGCACATTTGGGATTAGATACCTTACTTAGGCAATGACGTGTACTTGGATCTAGATTTATTGATTGAATTTGTTGAAGTATCCCATAGTCGTCCGTAAGATTAGTTATATGTTTGGTCTCTATGTGCTGTAGGATAATAGATGTCTTAATGGTGTGTTGACTACTAGATTGAAACGATCTATTTAATGATATGTGAGTTCTGAGATAGTTGTGAGGTTGACTGGTGAATTATTAGAGTGAAATTAATGCTCAAGGGTATTGATATACAGTACGTGGTGGAGAGACGTATGACTTGATTAGGTTGTTATCATGTTTATCTGTAAATTCTTTTACTGATATGTGTTACTAACCATTGTCGGCCTATGATACTTACTCAGTACGCGTGGTTTGTACTGATATTGCACTTGCTACACCCCTTTTAGGTGTAGATTATTTCAGATGATTGATCGAAGCATATGTGGAAATATGTGGTGCCTATCTGGAAGGCCTCCTTCCATTTCATTTCGGGACGGAGGTTGAGTCTTAGAATGTAGTGGTAATCTGAAATCATTAGTCGCTCTTGTACTAGTGTAGACTAGGTCATAGGAAGATTGATTGAGTCTGTAATCATGTATTTGTTCTAATCATATGAACACGTGAGTTTATTACATAAATATTATGATATTATGATGTTATTTCCAAATACCTATTAGTTTAAATGAATCATCCTTCTTTAATTAATGTGTATTCAATAAGAGGGTTTGCCTACCTAGATGGAAAAGGTAGGTACTCGCGCGACCCCAAATTGGTTCGTGACAAGTTGGTATTAGACCTTAGGTTACCGGTCTACTAGGTACAAGAATGAATGTGTAGTACAGTCTCGTGGAATGGTACCGAGACATATGTACCCATCCGCCAGAGGCTAAGGCATGTTTGGAAAACTCCCTTCATTCTTTCTATTCGTGCTACTTTGGTCGAATTAGTATCTCGGTAGGGTCCAATTGGTATCTAGGCGATTCCAATTGGCATCTGTGTATTCTTGTTGTATTCTCCCTTGAATGGCAGAAACCTGTTCTAAGTCCTGTGCTATTGATTTCGTATGTCAAGTTGCGATACGATATGAAAAGTGTCATCTTGACTCAGACGCTTGACCAAGTTCAGTTTTAGTTATTGTGTTAGTTTCCGTTGGGAATTTGATTAAGGTGTTTCATTGTTGGTTCTTTGAGAGGTGTGGAGTTGGTAATAAGGGTCGAAGGATATCTGTGATCCTACTGGTCAGTTGCTCATAAATGGTCAATGCATATGGGCTTAGTAAGAGAGATCTTCTTGAGGATAGGATTGGATTTGGGAAAAAGGAGTTTTAACTCCGAATGCAAGGACGAGTGTGAGTTTGCTAGGGATTACCAGATTCGACAAATATAGTGATTGCATATGGTAGACAAGAGAAGTTGAGAGTAAGTACTAACAGGTTGATATTGTGAGGGAGCATAGAGAATTCGAATTCTTAAGGGAATTGGTATTGGTACTTATTGTGTACATGTAATTGAATCGAGATAACGAGGATTGGGATAGAAAATTCTTGAGCACTAAGAAGGAAATAATTTGTATCTGGCATGCGTATAAGAATGTGTTTGCGACTATTACGAGAGTGAGATTCTAGTAACCAAGCAACTGTTAGGAGTTATGTCCAGTATCGGATTGAGGCCGAGAGCCTTTGTGCTTGTGGTGTGGCTTCGATGAGTTTTATTATTTATCGGTGTTGTTATCCAGTTGAAGTTAATGGTATAGTCTCTTGAATGGTTAGTTGTGCTTAGGTTTGACAATGGAGACGTCCTAATTTAGTGAATCAGAGATGTGGCTTACACCTTTTCGAGTTATATGTATCATTTTGGAATTCAAAATAAGGAATGAAATAAGGGAACCTTGGTAGAGGAAATTGGGTCATTATGGAACCAAGTATGTGCTTTCTTTGATTTAGAGTTTAGTCAGGTTAGACTCGGATACGTTGAAAGATAAATCTAAATGGGTAAAGTGTGTGGTGTTATTCTATCTTCAAGGTTTGTTTTGTAGTGTGCAAGACTTATGATTTGCGGTAATTAATTTAGCGGCTTCGAGAATTGGTTGGTATTATCGAGAGTGGCAGGAATTAGGTGCGCCCTTGGAAGTACTTGAATCTATTTGAATGATGGTATTGTAGTCTAGTATAGAATAGACGAGCTTGTGATTGTTGTGTGATTGAGAACGTAAGATTACGGAATAGGTAAGTGATAAGAAGTAGTGACCAGTGAATGAGTTAGTGTGTGTTTAAGAGAAAGGATTTGTAGAAATTCTTAGTATGTTATGGCTATGAGTGTCTCCGAGATGGGATCGTGTTGTGCTAAGTGTTTTATGTTATGAACAACATTGACGGAATGACTTTGGATATTAAGGGCCCGAAGTGATTATGCTTGTTAGCGCTAGGGATGGTGAGATTTTGATGTTTTTAGAAGTATTATGGGTTATTGACGTGTTACAATGGAAAGTTTGATAGTTAAAAGATTTATTTATGAGTACATATGTCCTTAGTGTCGGATAAATTTGGGTTGTACCAGGAATGCGTACTGGGTAATGTTAAGGAATTTAAGGTCGCATTCGCAAGATTTAGTAATCCGGTACCTTTAGAACAATGTAGGTAAGTTTCAGCTTTTAGAGCCAAGAACGGTAACTTATGGTTTGCTATGCACGGTAAGAGTGTGATGGGTTTTGGATCTTGGAATCAGTTTGTGTGATTATTGATATATTCTGAAATTGTGCGTTCATTTTGGGTCCTTATGGTTTGACTGGAAATGGTTAGATCGAGTTTGTAACTCCAAGGGAACTATGGGTTCCAAGTAAATCAGTTTAAACGGATGTGATAAAGAAGCCCTGAATTTTGAGGTTTGTTATTAGTAGTCCTTGTGGTATTTCACCAGAGTCAGCCTTTCGATTAGTACAATAGGTTATAATGATAATGGTTGAGCTTTAGAGAGATTCTAGGATTGTGATAAGCCCCCGTTCTGATCATTGGATGTGGGAAGATGTTGCTCTATGTAGTACTCGATGGTAAGTTCCTATATAAGTGATTTGAAGAGTTAAGGAGACTTAAGACTGACCAAGTTGGCTACAAGAAAGACAAGTTTCGATGAAATAGCTTAGAGCATTCTGGAAGATTTAGGATTCTCTTTTGGGAAGTGTAAGTCATGGTTTCAGTTTGTATTGTGTAGTTCTAAGAAATTGTGATTCAAGGAGAAACTAGCTCAAAATATCTTACCAGTTCTGAATGTTTTATGATTAGTTATGTCTAAAGGTTCGTGCTCTTTGATTTATCTATGAGAGATCCGTTGTGTGTTTTAGAGGCATGGTAATTGGGTCTTTTGGCTGCGTGCGAACGAATTGCGGTTTGGGTTTGCATTGTCACGACCCAACCCCGTAGGCCGTGACTTGTGCCCGAATTGGACACTCATATTTATCTGTTAACTCTAATAATTTATAATTAGCATGTCATGATCTCATTTGCATGTAAGAAGATAGTGAGTTATTTAGATTTGTCAAGTTCTGTATGCCTTAGTCATCCACCTTCCAAGGAGTTGCACTTATCAAACAACAACATTTATATATATTCCTAAGCAAGCCGACAAGGCTGCCACGATATACAAAATACCAAACATACACACATATGCAAGCCGACAAGGCTGCCATTACGACTGGGTACGCCCCAACTTAAGTCAAAACATAAAACGCATCAACAACTGTAAACAGACCCACACCGATGTCCACAGACTTCTAAGAGTAACGACCGTATTATGTGGCGGGACAGGGCCCCGCCGTACCCAAATAAACACATACGGACACAACATAAGGAGATTATACCACAAGCTAGCTCCGGAACAAAGGAGCAGTCCAAAATAGCTGAAAGATGATCTAAGCTGGCGGATCTCCAAAGCGAGCGTCTGTACCTGCGGGCATGAACGCAGCCCCCCGAAGGAAGGGGGTCAGTACGGAATATGTACTGAATATGTAAAGCTTGAAACATAGTATAGACTTATATTGAGACACGGTACATAGGATGCATTGCAACAACAGAATTTCATAAAACTTGCCTTTGAACATATTTCATCTGTATCATTCTCATATCATTGCTATTATAGAGTTTTGTAGTCAAAGCTGCATAATCATTCTGTATAAAACATACATGACGTGTCCCGGCCCTTTTTATGAGGGACTCGGTAATTTAAAATCATAGCATCATAACATAAACATAGACGTGTCCCGGCCCTTTCCTGAGGGACTCGGTAATAAGGAATATGCCCTCCTGGCCACCATCATTTGCATATCATCATATCATCACATCATCATATCATCATCATATATATATACATAACGTGTCCCGGCCCTCTAGTGAGGGGCTCCGTGATTAATATAATAAATGTGCGCACGAAAACGTACCCTGGCCCGGGACTCAGTGAAGGATATAGCGGTAAGCACGAGCAGAATAATAAGCAACCACATATATGCAAATCATCTTTTTAGACTCAAGGGATAAGCAACTAACCCGCTCTAAGTGTCAAAATAATGTTCACCTTCAGTTCATTTCAAGTCTCATAACAAACTATTACAAGAAACGTTTTAGACTTCATGTACATATGTCACTTTAATATGGTATAGCTTTTGGAAGTCAAGTATGTCTTTAGTTGTGCAATTCTTTAAGTATGGGAACTTTCATGCATCGTTCATTAGTCACGCATACTGTAGGTACATGACAATAACATTAGTGAAATATAGATTCATAAGCCATACATGAAACTAGAGAATAGAATTTACCCCAAAATTCATATCGTTTCATTCTTACGTCTAGGACATGCCAAAAGAAAGAAGGAATAGGTTTTACATACCTTTTGCGTTTAGTTGTATTCTAACTTGTACTTGCTGCCCAACAATACCTATCCTATATCAAGATGTGAAGAACTACAATTAGTCTACAAGGGCATGCAACACGTATTGTGACATTCACAACTCCTTTCTAACAATTAAACGATGTTTCGTTCGCATTTAACCCAACTAGCGTTACAAGCTAACATTGCTAATCGTTCTTTCATATACTGATCAAAACTTGTTTAAGCATGACTTAGGGAACTTGGGCAGTCCATACACCATCAAAAACAGTCTCATACACACGGCAAACCAACACACACATCATTTCCATTCTTACTTAGCAAATTTCCAGTTTTAACTTGCAATAACACAACACTTTTAATGACTTTACTTTCATGAATCTTGGAACTGTTTTAGCATCATTTTCACTCTTAAAACAGCCCACAATCAGTTCAGTTTTAACTTGAATCATGGCATTTTACATTCACTACACGTTTGCAACAAAAACCAACATTCAACACACACAATTTCACTTCTAATCCCTAAAACTGTCCACGGTTTTTGGACTGCCCTTACCCCTCAACACAATTCGTTTCTTGAACACATTAATTTACATATTCCACATGCATACAATACACTAAAATGTCCACAACAACAACAATCAAATTATAGCCCAAAACAGTCCATGAATTCGTCCAAAACAGCCCCCTACCCGGTTTCATCACAATTACTCCAACTTCATGATTTTCATTCGTTTATCCAACTACAATGCATTCAATTCATTTCCAATACATGTTCAACACGATTAAGCATGACTTCATCAGAATCTTCAACACATGATTCATTTTAAATTCGAGCAAAAACAGTCCAATAGCCAACATGCAACATCACAACCGAACTCCCACAATCTTTGTTCATTTACATATGTTGATACATATTCAATTCACTAACAATACATGCACAATGAAATCAGTCATAAACTCACCTCACACACGGCTCACTCCCTACTTCAACTACAACCACAATCCAACAACAACATGCATGAACTATACATTCAAATCATCATGCAACACAAGAACAACAAACATTCTTACCTTTCAATCTTGACACTTCAATCGGCTAGCCTTCACTTTCACTACTTGAATTTTAACACTTGTTCTTGCTATATCAATGGATGATACATGTTAACACACCTTCCATGGAGTTGGATTGCTTAGGAAAAACTGATTGTTTTTGGAGAAGTTGGCACCTTCACTCTCGGCTAGCTCTAGCCGAGAGACTCTCTCTCTCTCTATCACTATATTTTTTGACTTGTTGATGTTGAAATGAGTTTGTTAGTGCTATGGAATCAGATTTTTGTTTTGTCTATGTTCCCTCCATGACTTGGCCATGTGCCTTACATTATTTTGGGTCAATAACCATTGACTATTCCACTCAAGCTACACGGCTAGCTTTGTCCATTTAATGGACTGATTTTTGGTCTTTCCAATCCCACTTATTAATCCAATTATGGTTAGTTTAATACAAATTTTCCATTACTAGTTTAATGCCACACGAGAATTGTGAATAAATTGTGACTCGACGCGAAACCGGAAGTTAAAATCTCTACTTCATATCTTAAGATAGTCTTGCCTTTAACTTGTCGCGCTTATTTTAAAACGTCCCGACGTATGAAAATACGGGACATAACATCTTCCCCCCCTTTAGAACATTCGTCCTCGAATGTCGCTTTTATCCCGTTAGGTTCTATAAGGGTTTTGGGAAGGGTTTTCCTTATTGCTAACATATAAATTGAGCAGATAATTTAACACAATCAAGTGAAGGAGTTTAATTTACCTGTAGATGTGGAAAACAAGTGAGGATATTTCTTTTTCATCTCCTCTTCAGCCTCCCAAGTCACCTCCTCCCTATTATTGTTCCGCCACAACACTTTAACCGACGCCACATCTTTTGTTCGTAACCTCCTGATTTGTCGATCAAGTATGGCAATAGGTTGCTCTTCGTATGATAGCTCCTCTGTTACCTGAATATCGTCTGTAGGGAACACCCTGGAAGGATCGCCTAGATACTTCCGAAGCATGGACACATGGAAGACCGGATGTACTACTGCCAAATCCGCTGGCAGGTCTAACTCGTAAGCAACATGGCCTACCTTACGAATGACCTGATAAGGTCCAATGTACCTTGGGCTCAACTTTCCTTTCTTGCCAAACCTCATAACACCCTTCATGGGTGACACTTTCAAGAACACCCAATCGCCAACCTGAAATTCCAAGTGTCGACGTCGATTATCCGCATACGCCTTCTGCCGACTCTGAGCTACCAGTAATCTTTCCTGAATAAGTTTCACCTTATCGACAGCCTGCTGAACCATATCTGGGCCTATCAGCTTAGTCTCGCCAACATCAAACCAGCCTATAGGGGATCTGCATTTCCTGCCATACAGGGCTTCGTACGACGCCATCTGAATGCTAGAGTGGTAACTGTTATTGTAAGCAAACTCAATAAGCGGCAAGTGATCCTCCCAGCTGCCTTTGAAATCAATAACACAAGCTCTCAACATATCTTGTAGCGTCTGGATGGTACGCTCAGCCTGCCCGTCAGTCTGAGGATGAAATGCGGTGCTGAGACTCACCTGTGTCCCCAATCCCTCCTGGAAGGATCTCCAGAAGTTAGCTGTAAACTGGGCCCCTCTATCTGTGATAATAGCTGTGGGAACTCCATGAAGTCTCACTATCTCCTTAAGATACAATCGGGCATAATCCTCAGCTGAGTACGTAGTCCTGACTGGAAGGAAGTGGGCTGATTTTGTCAGTCTATCAACAATAACCCAGACAGAGTCATTCTTCCGTGGAGTGCGAGGGAAACCTGTGACGAAGTCCATATTAATTACTTCCCATTTCCAGGTTGGAATTTCCATCTCCTGCAATAGCCCTCCGGGCTTCTGGTGCTCTATCTTGACCTGCTGACAATTTGGACACTAGGCCACAAATTCTGCTATGTCCTTTTTCATGCCGTTCCACCAGTACAAACACCTAAGATCATGATACATTTTTGTCGATCCCGGGTGAATAGAATAACGAGCATAGTGTGCTTCCCCCATTACCTGCTGCCGCAACCCTGCAACCTCATGTACACATAATCTGTCTCTGTATCGTAGTACTCCGTAGGCCGTGACTTGTGCCCGAATTGGACACTCATATTTATCTGTTAACTCTAATAATTTATAATTAGCATGTCATGATCTCATTTGCATGTAAGAAGATAGTGAGTTATTTAGATTTGTCAAGTTCTGTATGCCTTAGTCATCCACCTTCCAAGGAGTTGCACTTATCAAACAACAACATTTATATATATTCCTAAGCAAGCCGACAAGGCTGCCACGATATACAAAATACCAAACATACACACATATGCAAGCCGACAAGGCTGCCATTACGACTGGGTAGGCCCCAACTTAAGTCAAAACATAAAACGCATCAACAACTGTAAACAGACCCACACCGATGTCCACAGACTTCTAAGAGTAACGACCGTATTATGTGGCGGGACAGGGCCCCGCCGTACCCAAATAAACACATACGGACACAACATAAGGAGATTATACCACAAGCTAGCTCCGGAACAAAGGAGCAGTCCAAAATAGCTGAAAGATGATCTAAGCTGGCGGATCTCCAAAGCGAGCGTCTGTACCTGCGGGCATGAACGCAGCCCCCCGAAGGAAGGGGGTCAGTACGGAATATGTACTGAATATGTAAAGCTTGAAACATAGTATAGACTTATATTGAGACACGGTACATAGGATGCATTGCAACAACAGAATTTCATAAAACTTGCCTTTGAACATATTTCATCTGTATCATTCTCATATCATTGCTATTATAGAGTTTTGTAGTCAAAGCTGCATAATCATTCTGTATAAAACATACATGACGTGTCCCGGCCCTTTTTATGAGGGACTCGGTAATTTAAAATCATAGCATCATAACATAAACATAGACGTGTCCCGGCCCTTTCCTGAGGGACTCGGTAATAAGGAATATGCCCTTCTGGCCACCATCATTTGCATATCATCATATCATCACATCATCATATCATCATCATATATATATACATAACGTGTCCCGGCCCTCTAGTGAGGGGCTCCGTGATTAATATAATAAATGTGCGCACGAAAACGTACCCTGGCCCGGGACTCAGTGAAGGATATAGCGGTAAGCACGAGCAGAATAATAAGCAACCACATATATGCAAATCATCTTTTTAGACTCAAGGGATAAGCAACTAACCCGCTCTAAGTGTCAAAATAATGTTCACCTTCAGTTCATTTCAAGTCTCATAACAAACTATTACAAGAAACGTTTTAGACTTCATGTACATATGTCACTTTAATATGGTATAGCTTTTGGAAGTCAAGTATGTCTTTAGTTGTGCAATTCTTTAAGTATGGGAACTTTCATGCATCGTTCATTAGTCACGCATACTGTAGGTACATGACAATAACATTAGTGAAATATAGATTCATAAGCCATACATGAAACTAGAGAATAGAATTTACCCCAAAATTCATATCGTTTCATTCTTACGTCTAGGACATGCCAAAAGAAAGAAGGAATAGGTTTTACATACCTTTTGCGTTTAGTTGTATTCTAACTTGTACTTGCTGCCCAACAATACCTATCCTATATCAAGATGTGAAGAACTACAATTAGTCTACAAGGGCATTCAACACGTATTGTGACATTCACAACTCCTTTCTAACAATTAAACGATGTTTCGTTCGCATTTAACCCAACTAGCGTTACAAGCTAACATTGCTAATCGTTCTTTCATATACTGATCAAAACTTGTTTAAGCATGACTTAGGGAACTTGGGCAGTCCATACACCATTAAAAACAGTCTCATACACACGGCAAACCAACACACACATCATTTCCATTCTTACTTAGCAAATTTCCAGTTTTAACTTGCAATAACACAACACTTTTAATGACTTTACTTTCATGAATCTTGGAACTGTTTTAGCATCATTTTCACTCTTAAAACAGCCCACAATCAGTTCAGTTTTAACTTGAATCATGGCATTTTACATTCACTACACGTTTGCAACAAAAACCAACATTCAACACACACAATTTCACTTCTAATCCCTAAAACTGTCCACGGTTTTTGGACTGCCCTTACCCCTCAACACAATTCGTTTCTTGAACACCTTAATTTACATATTCCACATGCATACAATACACTAAAATGTCCACAACAACAACAATCAAATTATAGCCCAAAACAGTCCATGAATTCGTCCAAAACAGCCCCCTACCCGGTTTCATCACAACTACTCCAACTTCATGATTTTCATTCGTTTATCCAACTACAATGCATTCAATTCATTTCCAATACATGTTCAACACGATTAAGCATGACTTCATCAGAATCTTCAACACATGATTCATTTTAAATTCGAGCAAAAACAGTCCAATAGCCAACATGCAACATCACAACCGAACTCCCACAATCTTTGTTCATTTACATATGTTGATACATATTCAATTCACTAACAATACATGCACAATGAAATCAGTCATAAACTCACCTCACACACGGCTCACTCCCTACTTCAACTACAACCACAATCCAACAACAACATGCATGAACTATACATTCAAATCATCATGCAACACAAGAACAACAAACATTCTTACCTTTCAATCTTGACACTTCAATCGGCTAGCCTTCACTTTCACTACTTGAATTTTAACACTTGTTCTTGATATATCAATGGATGCTACATGTTAACACACCTTCCATGGAGTTGGATTGCTTAGGAAAAACTGAATTTTTTTGGAGAAGTTGGCACCTTCACTCTCGGCTAGCTCTAGCCGAGAGACTCTCTCTCTCTCTATCACTATATTTCTTGACTTGTTGATGTTGAAATGAGTTTGTTAGTGCTATGGAATCAGATTTTTGTTTTTTCTATGTTCCCTCCATGACTTGGCCATGTGCCTTACATTATTTTGGGTCAATAACCATTGACTATTCCACTCAAGCTACACGGCTAGCTTTGTCCATTTAATGGACTGATTTTTGGTCTTTCCAATCCCACTTATTAATCCAATTATGGTTAGTTTAATACCAATTTTCCATTACTAGTTTAATACCACACGAGAATTGTGAATAAATTGTGACTCCACGCGAAACCGGAAGTTAAAATCTCTACTTCATATCTTAAGATAGTCTTGCCTTTAACTTGTCGCGCTTATTTTAAAATGTCCCGACGTATGAAAATACGGGACATAACATGCATGTTGTTGAAAGAGCTTCGTGTTGGTTGTGATATGATTTCCTTGGTTACCATAAGCTTGTCCTACCCTCGTTCTTCGCTTGAGGACGGGCGACTGTTTAATTGGTATCTGATTTAACAACCCGTTTTGTCGTTACCATGATTATTCCATTTTTGCCCTCGTTGACCCATTCCTAAGTCTCATTAGATCTATTTTGACTCAAGGAGATAGTTGGAAAGACTTCCTAGGCATCATTTTGGGCTTTAAAATGTTCTCTAGAAAAAATTTGGCTTTAAGCAAAAATCGTTTACCCGGGAGTTGACTTTTGGGCAAACGTACTTTTTCAAAAATTCGTCGATTCTGAGAGGTCCGGATGACCATTTGTGATTGATTGGTGGGTTTTGATTCAGTTCCTAATGCACTCAGTTACGTTTTGGGACATGGGTTGGAAAGTTGATATTTAGGCCATCGGCGGTTGACTTGGTCAACGAAGATTTCGTTAGAAATTTCGAGGCAACAAGGGCGTTCGTAGAACTTTTTTATGTATATCTGCATAATTGTTTTGTGTTCGGGAGCTTCCGGGATTGTTTCGGGTGTCGTTTTCAAGTTAGGAAGACACCGGATTTTCGGGTGTTTGGGGTGACCGCCACAATGGTACCATTGCAGCATTAAAGGTGACCGTTGGAGCGGTAACCGTTGGAGCAATAAGGGCTACCGCCGTAGCGGTCGACGAGCAGTTTTTATGTTTTAAAGCCTCCAAAAACCGTTATTTCCTTCCATAACTTCTATTATATTTTCTTGCCACTTAGGAGGCGACTTGAGGGGTTAATGGTCAGATTTCTCTGGGAAGTAATTCCCCTAATCATAATCTCTTCTATTTACTTTCCTAAGTAAGAATCCATGCTAGAAATTCCTAGAAGCTTAAGATTAAAGAAAGGTTTATAGGGTTTTTCATAAAATGGTTTTAAAAACGATTTGGATTCCTAAGTTATGGTTAAATGTTGTTGATCATGTTAGATAATGTTATATCTAGGCTTGTTAATCATTGATCTTCTATTCTAGAGTTGATTTTCATGAATTAAAGTTAGGGTTCTTAGACCCAATTTTGGGGGTTTTCACATTAATGATGACTTTGAGAATCAATTGAGCATTTCTATGATTAAACTAATGGGTTTTGACCTTTTGGTATTGAATTTGGTATTTTGGTCATAAAATTCCTGTTTTGCCCTTAAGACCCGTTTTTCCTAAATTGAGGGTTGGAATTTGACCTGAATAGAAGGTAGCTAATATGGGTATCATTATTCATGGTTTCTTACATAGAATTCATATGTTGATGTTACACCCCGTAAGAGTCTGTGCTATTTTAATTAAGACAAGAAAAAAATGAGTTAAGAAAGTTCAAGGAAAGTTAATCGAGTTAGTAAGAATATCGTTATATATATATGGTTGCCTTAAGTATCCCGAGGTGACATCGTAACCTAAAGGATTTGAAATCGCGTTATGAGCGTATATGAGGTAATGTGAGTGCCCTTTTAAAGTATTTGAGATTATTAGTAATGTTATAGAAGATGGATAAAAGATATGAATATATTTTTGCGATTGGAGTTTCGTCGAAGCTTCGTAAGTTCTCCAGTTACGTTTAAGGTTATTGTGATTCTCCGGACCCTTCGAGATGTGTATGGATTGTTATGTATGTATATGACTATGTATATGCATGTATAAGAGGTTACACGAGGGTCGGAAGAGGATTAGAAGTTAAACGAATCTGAACGAAATGAATCCGAACAACTTCAGAAAAATCTCGGACCAGATTTTTAGCCCATATTGTTGGAGGCATATCTCCTAGTATATGAGGAGTGTTAAGGTGTTTTAAAAGCCTAAAATTAAGTTCATCGAGTCTAGTTTCCAACGCAACAAACCGCTCATCAAAAATATATCTGGATAAGCAAATATGGACGATGCAAGTTGGGCTGGCGGGGCAGAAAATGGTGACCCGATCCAACATTCACATTCGGCCCATGAGGCCCATTAACGTCATAAATATAAGGAAAAATTATGTGAGGGCTGATCATTTTCAGATAATATCTTCCAAGAACATTAGAGAGAGAGAGAGAGAGAAAACTTCAAGGCTAAGGAAGCCATTTTGATCAAAATCCGAGCTCCGAATCCCGAAGCTCATGAAGAGAAAAACGTTGTACGTTGCGTTGCCTTCAATTTGAGATAAATATTGGTCTTGGGGGATGAAATTTTCGTGGTGGATCTTCTGATAAGGTATTTATAAAATTCCTTTTATGTTATTAAAGTGTTTATTTAGAGTTTTAACGAATTAGAACGGAGAAAACAGCATTATAAACCCGTTTGTTGTTTTGTTGAAATTTATGGGTGACGGGCTGTTTTCATTGAAATTGATGGACTGATTTGAATTAATATTTTGGTTGTGTTAATCATGGACTATGTGAGGAGAGTGAAGGAACTTAATGGTTATTAAGTTGTTGTAGGAAAACATACAACTTTGTTATGGTTTATGTAAAAATGGAGATGAAAGTATCAAGAGGAAAATTATGATTTTGATGGATGATGAATATGATAATGTTGATGTTGGTTTGACCTTGTAAAGTTTGTATGAAAATTTTCATTTTATGTAGAAAGAAGATCATTGATGTTAAAACCTATTTCGTTGTGAACTTTGACGTCATTTGGTGTTGTTGGGTTGTTGTTGTTGAATGTTTTGAGCCGAGCTAAGTCTCGGGGGTGTTAGATTTATAGGGGAAATGCTGCCGAAATTTCGGTAGCCAAGTATAACCCCAAAGATTAGGATGTTAACTTTCATGAATAGTAACTGGTAAAAGTGACCATTTGCAGTTTTTGGACGAAACGGGAATTGAGATTTGATGAGCGTAAGGCGCAATCCAGGTATGTAAAGCCTATCTATCCTTCTTTTGGCATGTCCTAGTTACGCTAGGTTAAGATCGGACCCTCGGGGATAACTCTGCTCTTGGAAATCTAGGTTCAAGTTTAGGCACTATTCATTCAGCATAATTGAAACCTAATCTTTACATTTGGTTGAAAGAATGTTCGAACCTTCATAACTTTTGTTGTTGTGTCCGAATCCCTCCGAAACTTTTGTAGACGGCTTTATGGAGCCGAAAGTTTGTGATTTGTGTCCGCCGCCTCAATTTGACTCGAGGTGGGCCCGCAAGCCCTGAGGCTTCCATTATTTGGTTCGTTTGGCTCATTTTCGTCCGATATGAAAGGCAATCGTTTGTTTATGACTTAAGGGTTCGTTTGAAATTCCCTATGCCGTTATTGAACGTTTTGCACTTTGAATGATGTTAGATTTTCGGAGGATGACCTGTGAATCGTTTTTCAAAGGTTTTGCAGTTTGGAACTTCGTAACTTTTATACATTAATTTTGATCGACCTGACTTCTACTCCGAGCCTTCTGGCGTCGGTATATTCCTATATGTAACTATATGTCGAGTCCGGTAACTTACTTATAATATGCATATGGTTTCTGCACTACTCCGTTCGTGCCATTCACTATGATTTCGTTCGTCGGTACCCGGGCCGGCTTTGTGATCGTGCGCGCTATACCATATTCGGAAGTTATGATGTGTTACGGTTTCCGAGGCCTCGCCATAGGGCCGGTTACCGTCTATGGAGTTATGATGTGATATGGCATTTGATGTGTTCTGATGATGTGATATATGTGTGATATGATGTGTCTGGAGACTGTACGGAGATTTGAAAACTTCTGGAGTTATGATGTGTTGTGGCACCAGCGTCGGGGGTGACCACGTTCCTAAACCCTATACATGATTTGATTTGCATTTGTACATTTGCCTTCCGCACAGGTTTGCTTTGCTACCTTGACGTTTGTGTTTGTTCCATTCTGACTTCAGTTGTGTTTGTGATTTCTGTACCTTCTGCTTTACATACTCAGTACTTCTCCCGTACTGACCCCCGGTTCTTCGGGGGCTGCGTTTCATGCCCGCAGGTACAGAAGCTCGTTTGGGTGATTCTCTGGTTTAGGCTACTCATTCTGATGTGTTGGAGAGCTCCCCTTGATCCGGAGCCTAACTTTTGGTACATACCTTCAGTTGTGTGTGTATTCTGTACATTTGTGGCAGTGTGGGTACGGCGGGGCCCTGTCCCGTCATATGTTCGTATGTTCTGTTTTGTTTTAGAGGCCTGTAGTCATATTTGTGGGTCGTGGGTCCGGTGTGTTTGTATGTGGATCTGTTTTGCGTTCTTAAGCGGCCAGTATGCTACTATGGCCAGGACGGCCCATGAGTTTGTACGTGTGTGTGTGCATTTGGGCGATGTATATTCCGCCACCTTTCTGATTTTGATTTGACTGTTCTGCACGGGCGACCGCTTAAGATAAGTGTTCGATAAATGTTTGTGTGACGTCTGTTGTTAATTTTCAATTCGAACAATGTACGTTAAGTCTGAATGAGTCTGAATACGATGATCCGGTTGTGAGTCTGTTTGGGGTGCCTAAGTAGGGCACCAGTCGCGGCCCACGTGGTTGGGTCGTGACAAAAGTGGTATCAGAGCGGTTAGTCCTCGGAAAGTCTACAGGCCGTGTCTAGTAGAGTCTTGTTTATCGATGTGTTGTGCACCACATCTATAAACAGGAAGCTACAGGTCATCTAGGATGTTACCCTTCTTTGAATCTTAGATCAAGCGATAGAGCCAGCTGTAGGATATGAATTCCTTTCGACTAACTTTTAATTTCAGCCAAAGGACGGCATCGACAGAAGGCAATGGCTGAAGATATTGGAGGCTGCACAGTACTCAGGTAAGCAATAATATGAAAGCTGTGTGTCGGAGAAGTTGTTTGAAGCGTGGTAGAAATATAAGGTTGAAGATTGAACAGAAAAGTGAACAGGAAGGAGCCTCCAATGTTGTTCGAGTTGGGCATGTGAGGTAAGCCTCGACATCTGTATAATTTTATCTGTAATTGTTAGCCCCGTGTGGCTACGAGACTACATGATATGATGTATATATATGCGTATATGTGTTGGCCCTGTGAGGCATGGTTGGTATTTCTCGTGTACAGGTTTCGGATAGTAAGAAACACAGAGGAACCTCTGACCAAATTTTTTTTTCCAGAGATATGGAAGTAAATATATATAAAGTAAGTACAAACAAGTTCCGCGATACTTGTCGGAATTTAGTTTTCTTCTGTCGTTTGTTGGAGAGCACCTTATGGTAATATTTTATCAGATTTTACCGACTATTTGGAGACGGAATTCGTGGGACGAAGACTTAAATTTGTGGCCTGTCTGTAATTGTATGTGTATGTGTATGAAAGTGAATATCGGTGATTCAGAAAGGCAATATGGTAATTGTGCAACTTAGCCGGGGGTGGGACCCGCTACAAAAATTTTCCGAAAATTTACTAAGACCCCGATTTGCCCTAAAATTATGTGACAAAGGTCCTGCAGGGCAATTGACGAAATTATATCAGCCCTAACGCGTCAAAATGCATGAAAGTTTCGGGGTTAAGCGTGCTCAAGCCAGAGCAATTCTGGGATGGGTGACCCCCCTGGGAAGTAATGCAAAATTTTGCACAAGAGTAAGTATGATAGATATAAATGGAAATTTGGGGTAACCGAAAGGAAAATAGAATGTGTGGAGTAATTTAGTGCCCTTACAGGAGTCACGCAGAACGAGGCGGACTAAATGGGCAAAAAGAAAAGGTGCAACACCGCTCGGGAAATTGAGCGGATTTGAATTACAGTCAGAGACGTTCGCCAGTAAGATACTAGTAAATATATCTGTATGTGTGTGTGTATGATTTTCGTTTGGTGCCCATATGGATCAAGAGCCGAGTCCCGGCAACTAAGGTTGTGATAGATGAAGAATAGTAGGAAAGGTGAAAAATAAGAAGTGTGAATAAGGGGAAATCTCCGAAAGAGTCGATAAGCGACACGCAAGACGATTTATATGATAACTTGGCAAACAAGTTCACCAATAAGGAATTTTTTTTTTTTATAAATCACTGGAGCCTTAATAGGAGTGATCTGACTCTAATTCGGATTCTATCTGTTATACTTCTGCACTTCCGATTCTGATAAGGCTCTGCCTATTACGCCTCTGTACGTCTGATCTTGATCACGCGTCTGTCTGATACATCTCCGTATGTCTGATTTTAATTACGACTCTGTCTGATACATTTCTGTCTGTCTGACTTTGATCACGACTCTGTATGATACATTTCTGTACGTCTGATTCTGATTTCGAATCTGTCTGATACCTCTCTGTACGTCTGACTCCGATCTCATATTTGTCTGACATACTTTCGTACCTCTGATTTTGACTATGAATCTGTCCGCCATAGTTTAATACGTCTGCCTCCGATTACGAATCCGTCCGATATGCTTCTACGCGTCCGGTCCTAGTTCTGAATCTGTTTGGTATGAGGTGTCTGGTATGAAGTGGGATTACGATAATGTGGTAAGAAACTCAGAAGTGTACCAAGAAGTGACGATTACTTATAATGTCTGAAAGGCATTCGTCTGCTATGAGAATATAGTTTATGGTCCGATAATTATGTGGGGTATGAGAAAATATATTATGAAGGCATTTGAATCAGTGATGTGAAGAATTACCCCATCATGCTGGTAAAGAAGCCATGTCGGAAAGTCCACGAAGGACGATTATGAAAGGAACCCTCCCGAAATGGTATGACGCCCCATAAGGTCAATTTAACATTCGAGGACGAATGTTTTAAAGAGGGGGAGGATGTTACACCCCGTAAGAGTCTGTGCTATTTTAATTAAGACAAGAAAAAAATGAGTTAAGAAAGTTCAAGGAAAGTTAATCGAGTTAGTAAGAATATCGTTATATATATATGGTTGCCTTAAGTATCCCGAGGTGACATCGTAACCTAAAGGATTTGAAATCGCGTTATGAGCGTATATGAGGTAATGTGAGTGCCCTTTTAAAGTATTTGAGATTATTAGTAATGTTATAGAAGATGGATAAAAGATATGAATATATTTTTGCGATTGGAGTTTCGTCGAAGCTTCGTAAGTTCTCCAGTTACGTTTAAGGTTATTGTGATTCTCCGGACCCTTCGAGATGTGTATGGATTGTTATGTATGTATATGACTATGTATATGCATGTATAAGAGGTTACACGAGGGTCGGAAGAGGATTAGAAGTTAAACGAATCTGAACGAAATGAATCCGAACAACTTCAGAAAAATCTCGGACCAGATTTTTAGCCCATATTGTTGGAGGCATATCTCCTAGTATATGAGGAGTGTTAAGGTGTTTTAAAAGCCTAAAATTAAGTTCATCGAGTCTAGTTTCCAACGCAACAAACCGCTCGTCAAAAAGATATCTGGATAAGCAATTATGGACGATGCAAGTTGGGCTGGCGGGGCAGAAAATGGTGACCCGATCCAACATTCACATTCGGCCCATGAGGCCCATTAACGTCATAAATATAAGGAAAAATTATGTGAGGGCTGATCATTTTCAGATAATATCTTCCAAGAACATTAGAGAGAGAGAGAGAGAAAACTTCAAGGCTAAGGAAGCCATTTTGATCAAAATCCGAGCTCCGAATCCCGAAGCTCATGAAGAGAAAAACGTTGTACGTTGCGTTGCCTTCAATTTGAGATAAATATTGGTCTTGGGGGATGAAATTTTCGTGGTGGATCTTCTGATAAGGTATTTATAAAATTCCTTTTATGTTATTAAAGTGTTTATTTAGAGTTTTAACGAATTAGAACGGAGAAAACAGCATTATAAACCCGTTTGTTGTTTTGTTGAAATTTATGGGTGACGGGCTGTTTTCATTGAAATTGATGGACTGATTTGAATTAATATTTTGGTTGTGTTAATCATGGACTATGTGAGGAGAGTGAAGGAACTTAATGGTTATTAAGTTGTTGTAGGAAAACATACAACTTTGTTATGGTTTATGTAAAAATGGAGATGAAAGTATCAAGAGGAAAATTATGATTTTGATGGATGATGAATATGATAATGTTGATGTTGGTTTGACCTTGTAAAGTTTGTATGAAAATTTTCATTTTATGTAGAAAGAAGATCATTGATGTTAAAACCTATTTCGTTGTGAACTTTGACGTCATTTGGTGTTGTTGGGTTGTTGTTGTTGAATGTTTTGAGCCGAGCTAAGTCTCGGGGGTGTTAGATTTATAGGGGAAATGCTGCCGAAATTTCGGTAGCCAAGTATAACCCCAAAGATTAGGATGTTAACTTTCATGAATAGTAACTGGTAAAAGTGACCATTTGCAGTTTTTGGACGAAACGGGAATTGAGATTTGATGAGCGTAAGGCGCAATCCAGGTATGTAAAGCCTATCTATCCTTCTTTTGGCATGTCCTAGTTACGCTAGGTTAAGATCGGACCCTCGGGGATAACTCTGCTCTTGGAAATCTAGGTTCAAGTTTAGGCACTATTCATTCAGCATAATTGAAACCTAATCTTTACATTTGGTTGAAAGAATGTTCGAACCTTCATAACTTTTGTTGTTGTGTCCGAATCCCTCCAAAACATTTGTAGACGGCTTTATGGAGCCGAAAGTTTGTGATTTGTGTCCGCCGCCTCAATTTGACTCGAGGTGGGCCCGCAAGCCCTGAGGCTTCCATTATTTGGTTCGTTTGGCTCATTTTCGTCCGATATGAAAGGCAATCGTTTGTTTATGACTTAAGGGTTCGTTTGAAATTCCCTATGCCGTTATTGAACGTTTTGCACTTTGAATGATGTTAGATTTTCGGAGGATGACCTGTGAATCGTTTTTCAAAGGTTTTGCAGTTTGGAACTTCGTAACTTTTATACATTAATTTTGATCGACCTGACTTCTACTCCGAGCCTTCTGGCGTCGGTATATTCCTATATGTAACTATATGTCGAGTCCGGTAACTTACTTATAATATGCATATGGTTTCTGCACTACTCCGTTCGTGCCATTCACTATGATTTCGTTCGTCGGTACCCGGGCCGGCTTTGTGATCGTGCGCGCTATACCATATTCGGAAGTTATGATGTGTTACGGTTTCCGAGGCCTCGCCATAGGGCCGGTTACCGTCTATGGAGTTATGATGTGATATGGCATTTGATGTGTTCTGATGATGTGATATATGTGTGATATGATGTGTCTGGAGACTGTACGGAGATTTGAAAACTTCTGGAGTTATGATGTGTTGTGGCACCAGCGTCGGGGGTGACCACGTTCCTAAACCCTATACATGATTTGATTTGCATTTGTACATTTGCCTTCCGCACAGGTTTGCTTTGCTACCTTGACGTTTGTGTTTGTTCCATTCTGACTTCAGTTGTGTTTGTGATTTCTGTACCTTCTGCTTTACATACTCAGTACTTCTCCCGTACTGACCCCCGGTTCTTCGGGGGCTGCGTTTCATGCCCGCAGGTACAGAAGCTCGTTTGGGTGATCCTCTGGTTTAGGCTACTCATTCTGATGTGTTGGAGAGCTCCCCTTGATCCGGAGCCTAACTTTTGGTACATACCTTCAGTTGTGTGTGTATTCTGTACATTTGTGGCAGTGTGGGTACGGCGGGGCCCTGTCCCGTCATATGTTCGTATGTTCTGTTTTGTTTTAGAGGCCTGTAGTCATATTTGTGGGTCGTGGGTCCGGTGTGTTTGTATGTGGATCTGTTTTGCGTTCTTAAGCGGCCAGTATGCTACTATGGCCAGGACGGCCCATGAGTTTGTACCTGTGTGTGTGCATTTGGGCGATGTATATTCCGCCACCTTTCTGATTTTGATTTGACTGTTCTGCACGGGCGACCGCTTAAGATAAGTGTTCGATAAATGTTTGTGTGACGTCTGTTGTTAATTTTCAATTCGAACAATGTACGTTAAGTCTGAATGAGTCTGAATACGATGATCCGGTTGTGAGTCTGTTTGGGTTGCCTAAGTAGGGCACCAGTCGCGGCCCACGTGGTTGGGTCGTGACAGTTATAGAGTTTGACTATTTGGAGATGATTCGAAAGACGAGGAAACGTGTGGGTTCGTGGCACCTATTCGGCTGCCAGGTAAGTTATGGCTTCCCTTAGGTAAACTCCGGTTAGTTTTCCATATTTTTTATTAGAAGTAACAGAGAATGCAAGTGTAGGAAATTGGAGATTTGGGATGGAATACTAGGATAGTATTGTTGTGTGACTTGTTTGTTCGGGTGATATTTGGCACAAATATCATGTTTTGTGTCATTTTACATCCTACTCTTATGACTTTTATCGCTTAATTCCTGATGCAATCGTCGTATTTGAACTTATGTCATTATATTTCATGTGTCTAGGTACGATGATGACAAACGATGGAAAACTATGCTTAAAGTGATTGATTTTGGAGCATATGACGATTAGACGAGGTGACGAGTCGAAGACCACAAGTGATGAACTAAAAGAAAAAAAAATTGAACTGAAAGTCTCGCTTTTCATCCGCATCGCGGAAGGAAAGCGGGAGGCCTCAGAACATTGCGCTTTTCATCTGCATCGCGGAAGGAAAGCGGGGTTCTGCGCAGCTTTCACGGTTCGACTGGGATTAGGTTTACTTATTTTTTGTTTTTACCCTAGACTATATATAGACCGTTTATTAGCTGAAAACGGTGTGCTGGGATTATTCAAAGACTTGTAAGCCACCGTTCTTTTTTCTCTCTCTAGGTTTATTTTATTTTTCATCTTTTTCAACCCTAGATTATTCATGAATTCTTTTGTCCATGATCGAATCATGAGTAGCTAAACTTCTTAATTCTAGGTTTGTGGCGAAAGACTTGAAAGTTGGTTTGATAACAATTATTACCTACTGATTTTCGATATTTTGGGTTGCTTATTTATTCTTGATCTTAATTGTTTGATTATCTGGCCAATAGTTAGACACTATCTGTGGTGCGCGAATTGGACTTGAGAAAGGGAATTCACGTACGTAATAAGAATAAATAGAGTTTGTTCGATTTAATCGTTTCACTACTGAGGATAGAGATATACCCTTTAGCCCTACTTAGTTGAATACGGAGAAATAAATGCGTTCTTGTTACCACTGATGACCACAGAGATATAGGCGTTATAGTAACATTTACAGGCTTGTGAGTAGTTTGAGAGAATATCATAAAGTATAATTAGCCCATCAACTAGTAACCCAGGAAATAAAATAGGTGGAATTGTCCGAAGATCAACTGGATTGTCGAAAGCCATGACCCTAGATCTTTGTCTCATCTGATAATTCTTACAACCTTTGTCAAGATATTCCCAGTCACAAAAACACCCATCACAAATTGTTTACTTTTCAGTTTTAGTTTAGTACAATAAACATCTTGATTTTCACTTTCTTGAATAGTTTCACCCGAACTTGAATTAGCTTAACAGTAGAATCTAAGTCTCTGTGGGATCGATATCTGGACTTAACAGTCTATATTACTTGTACGATCACGTATACTTGCGTGTGCATTTTGGAGCAACAAGTTTTTGGTGCCGCTGCCGGGGACTTAGAAAAATTTACTGTTTTTCTAATTTGAGTTTGTTTTTTTTCTATTCAAGTCTTTACTTTTTCGTTGTTCTACTTGTGTCACTTCAGGCTTCTCTGGTTTATGCCAAGCACTAGAAGTTCAGTAAAACCGTTAGTTGATCTTGATTACGAAATCGAAAGAACTTTTCACCGACAGATAAAAATTGCTAACGAAGCAGCTAGACTTGCTCTTGAACAGGTAGAAGGGATAGAGCCAGAAATGGCGATGAACAGGGTGAAAGAGCAGCTACGAGAGCACAAGAACAACGCATTCTTTTATCCAGTTATGCTAGGCCTAGTCTGGCAACTATTGCTAAGGCTATTGTTAGGCCTGACATTATTGGAAATTTTGAGCTAAAAGAAGGAACAGTGCGGTTGGTGCAACATACGTGCCAGTATATGGGTAAGTCTAGTGAAGACCCGCATAAGCACTTGATGCAGTTCGTGGAGTTGAGCGAGAATTTCCAATATAGAGATGTTCCCGATGATTATGTGAAGCTGTCCTTATTTCGGTTCTCACTGATTGGCGAAGGGAGGGAATGGTTGATGAATTTACCTGCAGGTTCTATCGCTTCTTGGGAGATATTATCAAATAAGTTTATCTACAAGTTCTTCTCACCCAAGAAAACAAAGGAGCTGCGAGGAAGAATTGCTAACTTCACTTAGAGAGATTCCGAATCTCTACCACATGCTTGGGAAAGGTATAAGGGCTATCTGCGAGATTGCCCCCATCATATGCAGCCAAAGGAGATCATTGGCAACTATTTCGTAGAAAGTCTTAACCATGAATCAAGGGCCCTGTTGAATGCTTCAGCTCAAGGGCAGATCTTAAACAAAACAGATGAAGACATGGAAGATCTCCTTGAGATGATGTCTGAGGGTCATCATGAGTATCACAAGACTAGCCGGGGGTTACCACAAAAAGCTACCGGGTTCTTAAAGTTGATGATGTTGCAGCTATTCGGGCTGATATAGGTACTCTTACTAACATGATGTTGAGGGTGTTTCCTCAAGCTCTGCAGATTCAACCAGTTCAACGTATTCAGCAGGCAGCATGTGTAAGTTGTGGTGAACCTCATAATTATAACAATTGTCCATTGAATCCAGAGTCCGTCTATTTTGTGGGACAGCAGAATCGTGGTATTGGATATCGGAGTACCTATTATAGAAATAATTACAACACTCCATTTGGGAAGCAGGATTTCCATAAGCCGAACAATTATCACCAACCTCAAGCTTAGCTAGCTTGCAATTTAGAGGAGATGATGAAGAAGCTCATAGCTCAAAATCAAGTGACGCAGCAGCAAAATCAGAAAATTCAGAGTGAGATGCAGAAATCTATTCATGAGCTTGAGCGTCAGATGGGGCAGATGGCTCTTATGCAGAATGTCAGACCTCTGGGTATTCACGAGCTTGAGCGTCAGATGGGGCAAATGGCTCTTAGGTAGAATGTCAGACCTCTGGGTGCTCTTCCTAGTGATACTGAAAATAATCCAAAAGAATTCAAGGCAGTCACATTGAGGAATGGTAGAGAGCTAGAAGAAGTGCCGCCGAAAAAGAAGAACATAGCAGAGGCAGAACTTATCCCTGCTAAGTGAGTCGAACCAAAGCAAACACTCGTAAAGCAACATGTATAGGAAGTGGTACGACCACCCCCTCCCTTTCCACAGCGACTTTAGAAACAGAATGCAGATTCGGCTTGCAAGAAATTTCTTGAACTCTTAAAACAGGTACACATCAACATACCTTTGGTGGAGCTTTTGCAAGAAGTCACAAAATATGCTAAATATATTAAAGACGTGGTTGCGAACAAACGGCGTTGGACAGAGTTTGAGATTGTTGCACTTACTGAGGAGTGCAATTCTAGAGTGAAGAGTAAAATTCCTCCAAAGTTGAAAGATCTGGGCAGCTTCACAATTTCGATTACGATTGGCAACATTGAAGTTGGGCTAGCATTGTGTGATTTGAGTGCTAGTATTAATCTAATGCCCACCTCTGTGTTCCGAACGTTGGGTTTGGGAGAGCCTAGGCCAACCACTATTACGTTGCAGTTCGCTGATCGATCTCTTGCTTATCGTGATGGTATTATTGAGGATGTTCTTGTGAAGGTAGGCCCATTTATTCTGCAGGTTGATTTTGTGATACTTGATTATGAGGCAGATAAGAGTGTTCCTCTCATCATGGGGATAGGATTCTTGGCCACTGTCGATGCTGTGATCCGAGTGAAAGATGGGAAGATGTCCATGATAGTTAATGAACAAGAGGCGATTTTTGATGTGTTTAAAGCTACCAGGCTTCCAACCCATTATGAGGAGTTGAAGATGATTTCCGTGGTTGAACCCAAGCTCACTAATTCCGAGTTAGATCACTTTCTAGCTTCGCGAGTTCCGTTGGAGACAGCTTTGGTGTATAGGGAAGATCTGACAATTGATGCAGAAGTGGAGGAGTGTCTTGGCATTCTTGACACTTCATGTGCTTATCTACGAGCAGTACACCGTTTGAGGAGCTAGACAGACCAGAGTCATGGAAGAAGCCGAAACCATCTATTGAAGAGGCTCCCGTTCTTGAGTTGAAACCATTACCTCCTCACCTTCGCTATGCTTTCTTGGGTAGTGGAGACACATTTCCCGTAATCCTCTCTGCTTATTTGACTGATGTGCAGGTTGAACCTGTGTTACGAGTCCTAAGAGATCGAGTCCGAGCCCTTGGGTGGTCGATTGCTGATATTCGAGGTATTAGTAGCTCATTTTGCATGCGCAAAATATTATTGGAGGAAGATAGCAAACCTAGTATTGAGTGCCAGAGGCGACTGAACCCGATCATGAAGGAGGTGGTGAAGAAAGAGGAAATCAAGTGGCTTGACAGCTGCATTATTTATCCCATGTCTGACAGCAATTAGGTGAGTCCTGTACAATGTGTCCCGAAGAAAGGGGCCGTGACTGTGGTGGAAAACGAGAAGAATGAATTGGTGCGTCAACGAACTGTTACGGGTTGGAGGATATGTATTGACTATCACAAGTTGAACAACGCCACCAGAAAAGATCACTTTCCTTTGCCCTTCATGGCTCAGATGCTCGACAGATTGGCTGGGCGCGATTATTATTGGTTTTTGGATGGTTATTCGGGTTACAACAAGATCTTGATTGCACCTGAGTATTAAGAGAAAACCACATTCACATGTCCATATGGCACGTTTGCATTCCGGACGATGCCTTTCGGTTTGTGCAATGCTCCAGGTACTTTTCAGCGATGCATGATGGCTATTTTCACCGATTTGGTGGAAACTTATGTGGAGGTATTTATGGATGACTTCTCTGTTTTTGGAGATTCTTTTGATGACTGTTTAAACCATCTTGATGCCGTGTTAGCTCGTTGTGAAGAAACGAACTTGGTACTTAACTGGGAAAATGTCATTTCATGGTTCAAGAGGGAATCGTTCTTGGGCACAAGATATCGAGCAAGGGAATAGAGGTTGACAAGGCGAAGATTGAAGCAATTGAAGGATTGCCACCACCCGTTTCAGTTCGGGGGGTGCGCAGTTTTCTTGGGCATGCAGGATTCTATGGACGGTTCATCAAAGACTTCTCTAAAGTTGCTAATCCAATGTGCAAGATTTTAGAGAAAGATGTGAAGTTTGTGTTTAATGAAGCCTGTCTGACGGATTTTGATGAGCTGAAGCGAAGGTTAGTGTCGGCTCCTATTATCATCGCACCCGATTGGTCTCTGTCGTTTATTTTGATGTGTGATGCAAGTGATTTTGCTGTGGGAGCTGTCCTTGGTCAGAAAAGGGACAAGAATTTTCATCTTATTTACTATGCCAACAAGACACTTGATGCAGCCCAGATGAACTATACTGTCATAGAGAAGGAGTTATTGGCGGTTGTCTACGCCTTTGACAAATTCCGATCATATCTTGTGGGCATGAAACTGATTGTCTCTACTGATCACACTGCAGTTTGTTATTTGTTTGCAAAGAAGGATGCAGAGCCGAGGCTTATTCGTTGGGTGTTGCTACTGCAAGAGTTTGACATCGAGGTTCTTGATCGAAAGGGCACAGAAAATCAGGTATCAGATCACTTATCGAGATTAGAAGATCGGGAACATGTGGATGAAGCAGTGGCGATTAAGGAGACTTTTCCTGACGAACAACTCTTTGCTCTTCAATCAGTTGAGGTGCCATGGTATGCAGACATGGTGAACTTTGTAGGAAGTGAGATTTACCCCCTGGTGCTAATCACGAGAAGAAGAAGCGGATTTTGCATGACAGTTGTTTCTATGTGTGGGATGAGCCCTAACTCTACCGGGTTGGCACAGATCAACTGATCAGAAGGTGTGTTCCAGAGGAAGAGGTCTCAGCGATTCTTGAGAAGTGTCACGCATCACCCTATAGGGGACATCATGCTAGTGATAGAACAGCTGCAAAGGTACTTTAGTCCGGGTTCTACTGGCCAACTTTGTTCAAAGATGCTCATGAATTTGTGCGAGCATGTGATAGCTGCCAGAGAATCGAAAATATCTCCAAGCATCATGAAATGCCTTTAAAGAGAATCTTAGAAATTGAGCTGTTTGCTGTGTGGGGTATTGAATTCATGGGTCCCTTCATACCATCCAAGGGGAATAAGTACATATTGGTTGTTGTAGACTATGTCTCGAAGTGGGTGGAAGCCATTGCACTTCCCACCAATAATGCTAGTGTGGTGGCACGATTTCTGAAAAAGAACATTTTTACAAGGTTTGGGACCCTTCGAGCCATCATCAGTGATCAAGGTACGCATTTTTGCAATCGGCAATTTGATAAATTGCTGCTCAAGTATAGGGTGAAACACAAGATAGCGACCGCTTATCATCCTCAGACGAGTGGTCAAGTGGATGTATCGAACAGAGAAATCAAGAGGATTTTGGAGAAGACTGTGAGCGTAAGTAGGAAAGATTGGTCATTGAATCTTGATGATGCTCTGTGGGCATACAGAACAGCTTACAAAACTCCGATTGCCACATCTCCCTATAAGCTCGTCTTTAGTAAGGCATGTCATCTACCGGTTGAGCTTGAGCATAGAGCATATTGGGCGATCAAGAAGCTGAATCTAGACATGGTTCAAGCTGGAGAAAAGAGACTGTTGCAGCTGCACGAGTTGGAGGAATTTCGCTATCATGCTTATGAAAACGTGAAAATGTATAAGGAGCGAACTAAGAGAACTCATGACAGGCGCATCCAATTTCGTGACTTCGAGCCTAGGCAGTTAGTCTTGCTGTAGAACTCTAGGCTGAATATCTTCGGTGGAAAGTTGAAGAGTAAGTGGTCTGGGCCATTCGAGGTAGTTCGTGTGACTGCACATGGAGCAGTTGAGCTAAAGAAACCCAACTCGGATGAGACATTCTTGGTGAACGGGCAAAGAGTGAGCATTACTACGGGGAGGCCGCTGACCGCGCGAGATCCTCCATCGATCTAGAAGAGGCTTGAGGAAAGGATTCTTGGCCACTGTCGATGCTGTGATCCGAGTGAAAGATGGGAAGATGTCCATGATAGTTAATGAACAAGAGGCGATTTTTGATGTGTTTAAAGCTACCAGGCTTCCAACCCATTATGAGGAGTTGAAGATGATTTCCGTGGTTGAACCCAAGCTCACTAATTCCGAGTTAGATCACTTTCTAGCTTCGCGAGTTCCGTTGGAGACAGCTTTGGTGTATAGGGAAGATCTGACAATTGATGCAGAAGTGGAGGAGTGTCTTGGCATTCTTGACACTTCATGTGCTTATCTACGAGCAGTACACCGTTTGAGGAGCTAGACAGACCAGAGTCATGGAAGAAGCCGAAACCATCTATTGAAGAGGCTCCCGTTCTTGAGTTGAAACCATTACCTCCTCACCTTCGCTATGCTTTCTTGGGTAGTGGAGACACATTTCCCGTAATCCTCTCTGCTTATTTGACTGATGTGCAGGTTGAACCTGTGTTACGAGTCCTAAGAGATCGAGTCCGAGCCCTTGGGTGGTCGATTGCTGATATTCGAGGTATTAGTAGCTCGTTTTGCATGCGCAAAATATTATTGGAGGAAGATAGAAAACCTAGTATTGAGTGCCAGAGGCGACTGAACCCGATCATGAAGGAGGTGGTGAAGAAAGAGGAAATCAAGTGGCTTGACAGCTGCATTATTTATCCCATGTCTGACAGCAATTAGGTGAGTCCTGTACAATGTGTCCCGAAGAAAGGGGCCGTGACTGTGGTGGAAAACGAGAAGAATGAATTGGTGCGTCAACGAACTGTTACGGGTTGGAGGATATGTATTGACTATCACAAGTTGAACAACGCCACCAGAAAAGATCACTTTCCTTTGCCCTTCATGGCTCAGATGCTCGACAGATTGGCTGGGCGCGATTATTATTGGTTTTTGGATGGTTATTCGGGTTACAACAAGATCTTGATTGCACCTGAGTATTAAGAGAAAACCACATTCACATGTCCATATGGCACGTTTGCATTCCGGACGATGCCTTTCGGTTTGTGCAATGCTCCAGGTACTTTTCAGCGATGCATGATGGCTATTTTCACCGATTTGGTGGAAACTTATGTGGAGGTATTTATGGATGACTTCTCTGTTTTTGGAGATTCTTTTGATGACTGTTTAAACCATCTTGATGCCGTGTTAGCTCGTTGTGAAGAAACGAACTTGGTACTTAACTGGGAAAATGTCATTTCATGGTTCAAGAGGGAATCGTTCTTGGGCACAAGATATCGAGCAAGGGAATAGAGGTTGACAAGGCAAAGATTGAAGCAATTGAAGGATTGCCACCACCCGTTTCAGTTCGGGGGGTGCGCAGTTTTCTTGGGCATGCAGGATTCTATGGACGGTTCATCAAAGACTTCTCTAAAGTTGCTAATCCAATGTGCAAGATTTTAGAGAAAGATGTGAAGTTTGTGTTTAATGACGCCTGTCTGACGGATTTTGATGAGCTGAAGCGAAGGTTAGTGTCGGCTCCTATTATCATCGCACCCGATTGGTCTCTGTCGTTTATTTTGATGTGTGATGCAAGTGATTTTGCTGTGGGAGCTGTCCTTGGTCAGAAAAGGGACAAGAATTTTCATCTTATTTACTATGCCAACAAGACACTTGATGCAGCCCAGATGAACTATACTGTCATAGAGAAGGAGTTATTGGCGGTTGTCTACGCCTTTGACAAATTCCGATCATATCTTGTGGGCATGAAACTGATTGTCTCTACTGATCACACTGCAGTTTGTTATTTGTTTGCAAAGAAGGATGCAGAGCCGAGGCTTATTCGTTGGGTGTTGCTACTGCAAGAGTTTGACATCGAGGTTCTTGATCGAAAGGGCACAGAAAATCAGGTATCAGATCACTTATCGAGATTAGAAGATCGGGAACATGTGGATGAAGCAGTGGCGATTAAGGAGACTTTTCCTGACGAACAACTCTTTGCTCTTCAATTAGTTGAGGTGCCATGGTATGCAGACATGGTGAACTTTGTAGGAAGTGAGATTTACCCCCTGGTGCTAATCACGAGAAGAAGAAGCGGATTTTGCATGACAGTTGTTTCTATGTGTGGGATGAGCCCTAACTCTACCGGGTTGGCACAGATCAACTGATCAGAAGGTGTGTTCCAGAGGAAGAGGTCTCAGCGATTCTTGAGAAGTGTCACGCATCACCCTATAGGGGACATCATGCTAGTGATAGAACAGCTGCAAAGGTACTTTAGTCCGGGTTCTACTGGCCAACTTTGTTCAAAGATGCTCATGAATTTGTGCGAGCATGTGATAGCTGCCAGAGAATCGAAAATATCTCCAAGCATCATGAAATGCCTTTGAAGAGAATCTTAGAAATTGAGCTGTTTGCTGTGTGGGGTATTGAATTCATGGGTCCCTTCATACCATCCAAGGGGAATAAGTACATATTGGTTGTTGTAGACTATGTCTCGAAGTGGGTGGAAGCCATTGCACTTCCCACCAATAATGCTAGTGTGGTGGCACGATTTCTGAAAAAGAACATTTTTACAAGGTTTGGGACCCTTCGAGCCATCATGAGTGATCAAGGTACGCATTTTTGCAATCGGCAATTTGATAAATTGCTGCTCAAGTATGGGGTGAAACACAAGATAGCGACAGCTTATCATCCTCAGACGAGTGGTCAAGTGGATGTATCGAACAGAGAAATCAAGAGGATTTTGGAGAAGACTGTGAGCGTAAGTAGGAAAGATTGGTCATTGAATCTTGATGATGCTCTGTGGGCATACAGAACAGCTTACAAAACTCCGATTGCCACATCTCCCTATAAGCTCGTCTTTAGTAAGGCATGTCATCTACCGGTTGAGCTTGAGCATAGAGCATATTGGGCGATCAAGAAGCTGAATCTAGACATGGTTCAAGCTGGAGAAAAGAGACTGTTGCAGCTGCACGAGTTGGAGGAATTTCGCTATCATGCTTATGAAAACGTGAAAATGTATAAGGAGCGAACTAAGAGAATTCATGACAGGCGCATCTAATTTCGTGACTTCGAGCCTAGGCAATTAGTCTTGCTGTACAACTCTAGGCTGAATATTTTCGGTGGAAAGTTGAAGAGTAAGTGGTCTGGGCCATTCGAGGTAGTTCGTGTGACTGCACATGGTGCAGTTGAGCTAAAGAAACCCAACTCGGATGAGACATTCTCGGTGAACGGGCAAAGTGTGAGCATTACTACGGGGAGGCCGCTGACCGCGCGAGATCCTCCATCGATCTAGAAGAGGCTTGAGGAAATCCTACGTCATGCCGCTACGTTAAATCAAGCGTTTCTCGGGAGGCAACCCGTGTAAAGAAAAATGAGAAAAATACAAAAAAGTGTCGTGCCATGACCTTAACTAAGGCGCTTGTTGGGAGGCAACCCAACTTTTTGTATGATATACGTCACGTTTGTTCATGTTGCATGAATTGGGCAGAAAGAAGAAAATACGAAGTACCCAGTGATTTGCGCATCGGTTCCGCGATGCGGACCGATCGCGCAATATACTGAAGCCTCTCGCTTTCCTTCCGCGATGCGGACGGATCGCGCCGGTCGACCCAGGTTTGTATTTTTTTCCAAGTCATGTTATAACCGTGTCCCTTCACCCCTATTCCCTCACAAAAACATTCCCTCTCACACGAAAAATCCCCATCCCCATTCCTTCTCTAACAAAAACAACTTCAAGTTGCTCCAATCCATCCCCCATTAACTTCACAAGGTAAGTGGGTTCATCTTTCATTTTTTTTTCTTTTCCCCTTTTCCCCGTGTTATTGATGGTTGTAGTTGTAAGGTAGGGATATGGGTATGGGTGAATCTTGGGTGGGGATTGGTATTGCTTGTGTGGTCTGAGTGAGTATGGCTAGAATGTGACTCTCGTTGCACAAGGGAGGGTTTCCAAACCCACCATTGTTGTCAAAAGTTAAGGGACCATTTTAGGCCCACAAGGTGTTCGATAAAAGTCCTAAACCAAGTTTTTGTGGAAATTGTGAAGTCTTGAGTAGCAATGGAACATTGACCAAGCATAGGAACCCTTGTCCATCTCCTCTCACCATAAAATTCGAATTGTGAAGGAGAATTGGAGAGTTGTGATTTTCCATCCCAAGCCCTACAACATGAAAGAGCTTACTTTGTTTTTGTTTGCTTTGTCATGTAGGAATAGTTAACTTCGTTGATTTTGATTTTCGTAGTGTAGTTTGAAGTAAGTGTGGGGTTGTGCCACGACCCCCTTTAGTTACTGACCTGCACTTCTCGTTTGGTAATGCGTTGTTTTGCAGGCATAATGGTCCAAGGGCAAATCTGTCGCCTCCTCCTCCCAAGGCACAATAAGAGAAAGAGCACAAAACCCGTCCAAAGCGACAAAAGGGCAAACATCCGGAAAGGGCAAGCATCCCGCGGTTGTCATTCCTCCGGCGTCTAAAAGGACGCCCCACCCCCATCTCTCTGGGGACGGGGCAGAGTGGTATGCGGGGTTTGACACCTCGAAGGGATACAATCATGAGCGAGCGATCAGTCGAGTCCCTTTGAAGAAGAATTTTTGGGATATCTACCACCGCATAGTCGCCATGGGATGGACGTCTTTGTTTGAACAACCGAGGCCAGTGAACATCGATTGGGTCATGGAACTTTACGCTAGTATGCCAAGCCGCGGGAATCCATAGTCTGTATTCATTCGAAAAAATTGGGTGTCGTTGACGGCGTCGACTTTGTGCAGGGCAATTGGAGTCCTGAATGTGCCTATTGAACCATTGCTAGAATTCATCAAAAGGTCTAATTATAGGGCTATCCGGGAAACTCTTTGTGGAGCCAACTCCAAAGCTCAATAGGCACGATACTCAGGGCCTCTTTGGAAGCATCGGAGCATGAGCATGAGTAATTTTTGTAGAGAAGCCCGAGTTTGGTTGCGCCTTCTAAATGCTAGAATCATGCCACTTCATCACCTCTCAGAGGTACAAAAGGAGAGGGTGTGCAAAGTGTATTTCTTGATGACAGGGCAGCCGGTGAACATTGGGTATTGGATGATGATGGAAATTCGAAGAGTGCGGGCTGGCAAGTCTAAAAGGCTGAGTTATGGAAACACTCTCACTTCCTACTTAATGAGGCTTGACGAGGAGTTGGCATACTCTACTGATAGAGTAATTGAGGCGCCCACTGACTCACTCGACATCTCAAATGTCATGGCCCCAGCGAGTGTGTCCGGACATCATTTGACTCTGGCAGAGGAGAGGTCCACCCAATCCACTGTACTGGCCCAGCTTTACACGGGGATGATGGTTACGAGTGAGCATTTTAACATTGATCTTTCAAGGGTCTTTATTCAGAACCCCCACACTCCACATTCTCAGGCACTTGTGGGTGAGGTGTCTCAGTTACCTGCGGATGAGGACGAAAACTCGATTGATCGAGTAATGTCTGCATTCGAAGAAGGGGAGGAGGTAGAGTCTCTTATGCAAGGCGACAACAACAAAGAAGAAGAGGACGCCGAGCCAGATGATGGCGAGGCTGATGATCAGGACTACATCGATGAGGACGACTAGGCCCTAGTGGGCCCCAAGGAGTATTTCTTACCTTACTTGCGCTTTGTTTGTTTTCAAACATGTATGCATTGAGAGCATTGCATAATTTTAAGAGTGGGGTGGGAAAATACGTCCCTGGTTTGTAACAACATGTTTTGAGGTTGCGAATCATGATTAGTATGCCTTAGGATTTTTTTTTAGTAGTTTTGCATCTGAGTGTCGAAATAAAATAGAGAAAGTTGAAAAAATTCAAAAAGATTTTATTTCCCTTATTTTTCTTAGATAACTTCTTAAGTCCCTCATTAGTAGGCATTCATCATCCACCCCCTTTGGTTTTCTTGTTGGCTCGGTTCTTTCCCGAGGGAGGGCCTTTGAACCGGGCGTAGGTACATTTTTTTCTTTAGTCATAGAAAGGGGTTTTCCTGATGGCGGGTGGATGACAACCTACTTGAGGGAAAATTAGTCCTTAGGATAGGTGTATTGAAATGCTAGGTGCACGGGTTAGGTGAAGTATTGGCATATGAATGATCTTGAAATTTTTTATGAAAACATGCCGTGAAATTGTATCACTTTTCTTGAAAGCACTTGAAAATGGTTTTTGTTTGACTCGTATGACCCACTTGGCATTGTTGTTTGATTTGAGGGGCAACCGGATCCCTCCTGCGTTGATTGTGTGCCATGTGTGAGTAAGGTTTTGCATTTGAATCCATGTTTGGTATTGACGTCTAGAACTTGCCCTGTGTGTTCACAAAGTGAAATGAAGTTCAGTTGAGCCTAGAAAATGATAGAGGCGCTTATTTGATTAGTCACTAAAAAGACTAAAAAGTTATGCCACCAACTTGCAAATAGCACCCTATTTAACCCTTTTGAGCCTTTAGCCTTTTCTTTGATAGCAGTTAATTAGCCTTTACCCCTTCGTTCTATAAAACTTGATTTTTGATCCAACTACTCTATGAGCACTTTAATCATTTACATGTATAATGGGAGTTGGGATGTGAAATAAAGAGGGGAAATGGTTGTTAATTGTAATCTAGGAAGACAATGGGAGCACCGAATGAACAGAACTAATTCACTTGTTAGTTGGGAATTGAAAGAAAAAAATCTGAAAAAGACAGAAAAAATGTATCGAAAAAGTTTCCCTTCTAACTTGTGTGACTTTTAAAAAGAGTAGTGCTTAAACAAAGAAAATGGGTGAATTGGGAGAAATTTAAAGGTTGGTTGGTGTTGAATAAGGGCTAATAAAGAAATTGTGCAAGAATGATAGAAGTATATGTATTAAAGTACTTAGGGAGGTCAGTCACTATTATCTAAATAATTCCTACTCGTCCTTTAACCTACATTACAACCCTCGAAGTCCTACTTAATTCTAGGTTCGTCTTACTTGTATTAGTGGAGTGGTTACACTACGGGCAAGCTTATGGTATGTCGTATTTTACATGTGATATTCTTTGTGAGATTGAGCTCACTTATTGATTTTAGGTCCATTGATTTAAACATATGGGATTCTTGAGAGATATGGACTACTTTATTTTGGTGAGGGCACATAATTTGCAAGAGAGTGGTCAAGTGTTGATTTCCTGATCATAAGGTTGCTTACATGTTTTAAAGTGGTGTCGTTGGGTCAATTGGTTTTAAAATTGAAGTGTTTTTTTTGGAAGGTGGTCCTTGGTGCTAAAAATGAGGGTTTTAAATCTTTGGCATGGCTTTCGCAACTTGGCTTATTGTTATTTTGAATATTTTCGTTTGGGATAGTCATACTAGCCGAATCCCGTTGCAGACCTGTTTGAATGAGTTGAGCTAGAAGTGTAGTTTGGTGTTGGTTTGTGTTTGCTCGAGGGCGAGCAAAGTCTAAGTGGGGGGGTGGCGATATTTGGCACAAATATCATGTTTTGTGTCATTTTACATCCTACTCTTATGACTTTTATCGCTTAATTCATGATGCCATCGTCGTATTTGAACTTATGTCGTTATATTTCATGTGTATAGGTACGATGATGACAAACGATGGAAAACTGTGCTTAAAGTGATTGATTTTGGAGCATATGACGATTAGACGAGGTGACGAGTCGAAGACCACAAGTGATGAACTAAAAGAAAAAAAATTGAACTGAAGGTATCGCTTTTCATCCGCATCGCGGAAGGAAAGCGAGAGGCCTCAGAACATTGCGCTTTTCATCCGCATCGCGGAAGGAAAGCGAGATTCTGCGTAGATTTCCTGGTTCGACTGGGATTAGGTTTACTTATTTTTTGTTTTTACCCTAGACTATATATAGACCTTTTATTAGCTGAAAAACGGTGTGCTGGGATTATTCAAAGACTTGTAAGCCACAGTTCTATTTTCTCTCTCTAGGTTTATTTTATTTTTCATCTTTTTCAACCCTAGATTATTCATGAATTCTTTTGTCCATGATCGAATCATGAGTAGCTAAAATTTTAAATTCTAGGGTTGTGGCGAAAGACTTGAAAGTTGGTTTGATGACAATTATTACCTATTGATTTTTCATATTTTGGGTTGCTTATTTATTCTTGATCTTAATTGTTTGATTATCTGGCCAATAGTTGGACACTATCTGTGGTGCGCGAATTGGACTTCAGAAAGGGAATTCACGTACGTAATAAGAATAAATAGAGTTTGTTCGATTTAATCGTTTTGCTACTGAGGATAGAGATATACCCTTTATCCCTACTTAGTTGAATACGGAGAAATAAATGCGTTCTTGTTACCTCTGATGACCATAGGGATATAGGTGTTATAGTAACATCTACAGGCTTGTGAGTAGTTCGAGAGAATGTCATAAAGTATAATTATCCCATCAACTAGTAACCCAGGAAATAAAATAGGTGGAATTGTCCGAAGATCAACTAGATTGTCGAAAGCCATGACCCTAGATCTTTCTCTCATCTGATAATTCTTACAACGTTTGTCAAAATATTCCCAGTCACAAAAACACCCATCACAAATTGTTTACTTTTCAGTTTTAGTTTAGTACAACAAACATCTTGATTTTCACTTTCTTGAATAGTTTCACCCGAACTTGAATTAGCTTAACAGTAGAATCTAAGTCTCTGTGGGATCGATATCTGGACTTAACAGTCTATATTACTTGTACGACCACGTATACGTGCGTGTACGTTTGGGAGCAAAATGCATGTGGCCTGTAGATTCCTTAGGGTGTTTGATGTGGTTTTTCTTGAATGTCGACGGATTTATGTGACTTGGGAGTAGCGGACGAAACTTATTTTTGTGCCTAATGATGAAAGTTTGCCGTAATATGTGATTACTTGTGTTATGCCATTAATAACGAATCTAGTGGATAAATGGGAGGGTAAAATGTACTAATGATTGTGATTGAGTCCTAAGTGAGTTATGACAGGGGATTTGAGTGTAGGGTGAGACTCGTGTTCTAAGCTAATAGGCTGATTTAAGGAAGTGGTAATAATGTATATTCATTGATTGACCCGTTATGTTGTGTTTGACGGTTCTACTGTGCTGGCTTGATGCCATGAGTTATTGATTAAGATTAGATCTTGTTATCCGTTTTGATTTAGATATATTATTGGCATACCCATTGTTGTATTTGGGATTCAGTCATATTATTGGCATACCAACTATTGGTATTGTGATATTGATACATTGTTAGCGTACCCCATTGTTGGTACTTGTGATATTAAACCTGGTTGTTGATGTTGATACACGCGTTGCATACATCCTCACTCATTCATGATGCATGGTCGATACCCGGTGATGATCCGGTATCGTTGATTGGTATACCCAAGTTTGATATTGTGATATGATATATTGCTGGCATACCCACTGTTGGTATTTTGATATGAAACATTGTTGGCGTACCCCATTGTTGAATTGTGACATTAACCTGATTGTTGATGATTGACATATGCATTGCACGCACTCTCTCATATTCATGCATGGCCGATACCCAGTGATGATCTAGTATCGTTTATTGAGCGAAACTGATATTTGATAAACTCTTTTACTTGAGTGATTATGAAAAGATGTATGTCCGAACATCCATTCCGGAATCGTTGATTTTATGAAACTGATATTTGATGAACTCTTTTACTTGAGCGATTGTGAGAAGGCCGATGACCGAGGTTCAATTCCGGAATCGTTGATTTATGAAACTGATATTTGACAAACTCTTTTGAGTGATTGTGAGGAGGTCGATGTCCAATGGTTATATTCGGGCATCGTTGTTGCATGGCCGATTCCGATGTTATCCAGAATCGTTGTTAGTGCATGGACTCCGTGGGTCCCCCAGAGTTGTACCAGTGAGGCTCCCCCTGTGAGCAATTAGCCAGGGTCCCGTCTGTCTGTTTGGCAAAGATCCGGGATGGGTGGCACTTAGACTTCGCGTGTTACACTGGGTTGAGCTACCGAGATGTCGATATTTCCGTTCGAAGTACATGTGTACATCTCATTTGCATGGCATGGCATTGCATTCATACATCTTGCAATGTATTGCATTGATACATCTTGCATTAAATTGCATTATGGCTTGTTGAGATGATTTGGTATTTACTGTTACATCTTGAAAATTCCAGATTGTTGCCTTGAGAGTAGACTAATATGAGCTTAGGGTGAATATGATGTCCTTACGAGATTAAGGAGAGTATTAGATGGCTTACAGTGCGTACCATAAGATTTCGAAGTCATATGAATATGTGAGACTAAGTTGTTGAAGGAAGTGAAATGCAAGTAATGTTTGGAAGAGTTTTTGCGATAGTTGAATTGATACATATTTAGAAGTATCTTGAGGGGATGCTATACGACCTATTATATTGTTAATGAAGTGTTATATAAGTGCCAAGAAGGCTCCACGAGGATTGAAACTCGAACGAATCGTCGAGAGTGAAGTTCGAAAATTTCCAGTTTGTACAGCCCATTGTACGGAACGTATAAATTATACCGCCCGTATAATGGTCCGCCAAAATGCTTCCAGAGAGGGGTGATTTCGTGGCGAGATTATACAGTCCAATTATACGGGCCGTATAAATTATACGGCCCGTATAATTGGCCGTATATCTGGGTCGGGCCAGAATTTTATTTTGTTATATATGGCCCCCTTGTTCATTTATTTTATTTTCCACCTTTTCTCCAAGTCTTGAGAGATCCCAAAACCCTTCTCCCAACATATTTCACTCAAACCCAAGAGATTACGAAGATCAAATAGCAAGAATTGAAGTGTTCATGTGTTAGAAAACTCTCTAGGGTTGGTGGATTTCAAGATTTACTAGGGCATTGTAGCTAGGGTTTTGCACAAATTGATATCTTGCTCCAAAGCTTGTTCCTATGAGATAAAAAGGTTAGTTTTCATGCTTATTTCATGTTATTAATAATGCCTTGTTGTAGCAAAACTTGGGTGAAAGGAGAAATGTAGAGGATGAGTTCTAAACGGGGATTTCATGATGTTTATGGGTAGTAAGCTAATTTGAGCCATGATTTTTAGTACGATATGGATATAATCTCGTTAAGGAAGATAATAATGATTATGAAGAAGTGTTGTATGAAAATGTGCAAAAGTTGGTACGAAGTTGCTAGTATGAGTTGAATATGAAAATGAATATTGAAGACTTAATAGAATGTGATTACTTTATTATGATATTGTGGATGTTATTATAGTTGTTTGGGAGTTGTTTTGCGATATGGCGGAAGTCGGTGAAATAGGGAAAATGCTGCCCAATTTTCGGTAGCTCATGAATTATTCTAGTTTGAGTTTAAGAGTATCTTTAAGGCTTAACTATGGTATGAATCCTTCTAAATGTAAATTCTCCAAGCTTCGACGGGGAACGTTAAGTAGTTAAGAAGATAAAGAGGTATGTAAGGCTAACCCTTCTTCCATTAAGGCATGATTTCCATTGCTATACACCTTCTCACGAGTTCCATAATGTTTTCCAAATGACGTCATCCCTTGAATTACTAAAGCTTATGATTCTTGGTATTCTCACGATGCCATTACCATCATTATATGATAGTTGATCCTCCAAGGAAAGATATAGTGAAAACAATCATAATGATTATCTTAATGATGCTTATGGACCCTTATGTATGCACGTATAAGTATGTATGGCTATTATGTAACATTGAGCTTCTATGGCCGGGTATGACGTCTATCACGTGCACACCACTATAGTTGGGTACGAATAACACTGAGTCTTGGTAGGTCCAGGTATGTATAACACCGAGCCTTGTCATTGTCGGGTATGTGAAACACCGAACCTTTAAGGTCGAGTACGGTACTAATATATACATAAGCATTAGAAATGGAAGGTCCCTATTAGAAAAAGGGTAAGAAAACATGATGATTGCCACTAGAGGTACAAATGGCTATATTATCTCATGACCCTCCTATTTGATGTATTTCTTATGCTTTTATTATGATGTTGATTATGCTTTACATACTCAGTAAATTATTCGTACTGACATCCTTTTGTTTGTGGACGCTGCGTCATGCCCGCAAGGGGACAGGGAGATAGACTTGATCCATAGATTACTTGTTCAGAGACTGCATAGAGGAGCGCCATTTGATCCAGAGTTACAACTGTTGGTATTATTCTTTTGTGTACATACATATAGGCAGGGCGGGGTCCTGTCCCGTCTATATGATATTACATACTCTCTTTAGAGGCTCGTAGACAGTTGTGTATGGCTAGATGTCTTGTCGGCTCATATTTTGTTTATTATGTTATTGGCCTCGTCGGCTTGTGTATATGGATATAAGCATCATTGTTGATGATGATATAAATGTGTCATTGGCAAAGAAGATTGGTATTAGTGATGTATAGTAATCACGAATAAGCCATGTGGTTCACCTAGATGTGAATGTGAATATACGATGAGAGGCGTCGGGGTGGGTTAGCACCAGGTGCCTGTCACTAAAGTGGTATCAGAGCAGTTCTGTCCTAGGGTGTGTCTATGAGCCGGGTCTAGTAGAGTCATGTTTATGGGTGTGTTACACGCCACACTTATAAACGGAAGGCTGCGAGCAATCTAGGAATGAATGACCTTCCTTCTTCATAGATCGTGCGATAGAGCCATGATATTAGGATTTCTCTTTCCTTAACCGTGTATTATGTATTTCAGAAATGCCTGTAAAGAGGAAAGCTACGGCAGCCCAAAAGGGCAAGACCGTGATAGAAAAGCGGGCTGAAAGAATACTGCACCCAGTTATAGAGGGGGATGAATCCCAGAATGATGTTCCATCTAGATCCTCCCACTCATTACCCGCTTCAGAGGAGCATGAGGGAGCCTCAGCCCCAGCTCCTCCACCAGATGCTTCAAGCCAAGATGTGAAAGAGGCCATTCATTTACACACTCAGTTAATTGCTGCTCAGACCTAGCGGCAAGGTACAGGTCAAGGTGATAGGGTTGTTAGTGCAAGAGCCCGTGACTTTATTTGCTTGAACCCTCCAGAATTCTTCGGGTCAAAGCCGAATGAGGACCCTCAGAACTTTATTGATGGGATGCTGAGGACACTTCGGTTAATGCACACTTCAGGCATTGAATCAGTAAAGTTAGCATCCTATATATTGCGGGATGTCGCGGTTCATTTGTATACGGTTTGGATGGCTTCTATGGGAGTTAATGCACCTCCCCCGGTATGGCAAGAATTTGTGAATGCCTTCCTCTGACATTACTTAACTCCTAAGGTTTGGCGAGCTAGAGCGGATAAGTTCTTGAATCCTAGGCAAGGAAGTATGAGTGCCTTAGAGTATAGTCTCTGCTTCAATTCTTTGGCTAGGTATGCTCCGACCATAGTAGCGGATATGGGTGATTGAGTGCACCGATTTGTGAGTGGCTTAGGGCCACGCTTGATGGATAGGTCCTTGACTGCATCCCTTCAGGACAACATGGATATTTCACGCATTCAAGACCATGCCCAGAATTTGGAGAATAGCTAACAGCAGCAAAGAAGTGAGCGTGAGCATAAAGAGGGTATAACAAGAGGGCTAGATCTTCGGGTCTGACTAGTGAGTTTAGAGGAGGGAAAAGATAGCAGTTTTATAGGCATTCAGGCCATTTTATGACTAGTGTGCCTCCACAGTTTAGAGGCCAGAGATTTGATAGATCTACTCACTCAGAGCCGAGTCAGAGTTTTAGGGCTTTAGGTTCTTATTTCAGAGGCGACTTGGGTCAGGCAAGGCCACCCGTGCCACGATATTCTCAGTGCGGGAAGTTACAATGGGGCCAGTGTCGATTAGGCTCAGATGTTTTCTATACATGTGGTCGAACAGGCCATACCATGTGTGACTACCCCTCGGCTAGTGGTAGGGGTAAGGTCCAGCCATTAGGGTCAGCAGCTGGGTCTTCATCATCTGTACCCTCCAAGGCAAGGTTCACAAATGCTAGTCAGCCGTGGTAGAGGTAGAGGAGGAGCTCCCCATTCTAGTGGCCCTCAGCATCGTATTTATGCATTGGCTGGGCGACAGGAGCTTGAGTCTTCCCCTGATGTCGTCACAGGTATATTATCGCTATTTTCTCATGATGTATATGCTTTAATAAATCTGGACTCCACATTGTCATATGTTGCTCCTTATATTTCTGGTCGATTTGGGTTGAAACCGAAGTCAGTTAAACTTTTTGAAGTATCTACACCCGTTGGTGAACCGGTAATAGCTAGTCGACTATATAGAAATTGTATAGTTCTGATTTGTAATCATCGTACTATGGCTGATTTACATGAGTTGAAAATGGTGGACTTTGACGTTATTATAGGCATGGATGGGTTGGCTTCTTGCTATGCCAATGTTGATTGTAGAACGAAGGTGGTTCGCTTCCAGTTTTCGGGAGAGCCAGTTTTGGAATGGACGGGAAATACAGCATCGCTGAGAGGTAGGTTTTTTTCCTATCTCAAGACAAGGAAAATAATTTCTAAAGGTTGTATTTACCATTTAGTCCGGGTTCAAGATATAGAAGACGATTCGCCGACTCTTCAGTCTGTCCCAATAGTGAATGAGTAATCGGATGTATTCTCGGATTAACTTCCAGGCCTTCCTCCAGAGCGGGAGATTGATTTTACTATTGACATGCTACCAGACACTAAACCCATATCCATTCCTCCCCATAGAATGGCCCCCGCAGAGTTGAGAGAGTTGAAGGAGCAATTACAGGACTTGCTTGAGAAGGGCTTTATAAGGCCTAGTTCATCCCCGTGGGGAGCGCCCTTGCTATTTCTAAGAAAGAAAAATGGCTCCTTACGGATATGTATTGATTATCGGCAACTGAATAAGGTGACGATCAAGAATAAATATCTGCTGCCAAGGATTGATGATTTATTTGATCAACTACAAGGTGCAAAGTGGTTTTCAAAAATAGATTTGAGATCCATGTATCATCAGGTGAGAGTTAGGGAGAAATATATTCCTAAGACGGCCTTCAGAACAATATATGGCCATTTCGAATTCCGGGTAATGTCATTTAGGCTAACTAACGCACCAGCAGTATTCATGGATTTGATGAACAATTTGTTCAGGCCTTTCCTAGATGTATTTGTGATCGACTTTATTGATGATATCCTGGTATATTCTCGATCCAAAGCAGATCATACGGATCATTTACGTACGATCCTTAAGATTCTCCAAACTCGAGAGCTATTTGCAAAATTTTTGAAGTGTGAGTTTTTTTGAATTCAGTGACATTTCTGCGGCATATTATTTTAGCCGAAAGTATTCGGGTAGATACCCAGAAGATTGAGGCCTTAAAGACTTGGCCAAGCCCTACAACACCTACGGAGGTACGTAGTTTTGTGGGCTTGGAAGGTTTATTATAGAAGATTTGTAGAGGGTTTTTCTTCTATCTCTGCACCACTCACGAAGTTAACCCAGAAATCAGCAAAATTTCAATGGACAGATGCTTGTGAACGTAGCTTTCAAGAGTTAAAGAATAAATTAACTTCTGCCCTAGTCCTGACACTTCCAGAAGGGCCGGAAGGTTATCTTGTCAATTGTGATGCTTCGGGCGTTGGATTAGGATGTGTGTTGAAGCAACATGGTAAGGTGATTACTTATACCTCAAGGCAGTTGCACAAACATGAGAGAAATTACCCAACCCATGATCTTGAGTTACCTGCGGTGATCCATGCATTGAAAATGTGGAGACATTATTTGTATGGCGTCCACGTTGATATTTATATAGATCATAAGAGCCTTCAATATATTTTCAAGCAGAAGGAATTGAATTTACGGCAAAGGCGATGGTTGGAATTGTTGAAAGACTATGATGTTGACATCCTGTATCACCCCGGGAAAACAAATGTTGTGGCTGATATTCTTAGCCATAGATCCATGGGAATTTTATGCGATGTACAGATAGAGAAAAGAGATTTAGTTCGTGAGCTCCAAAAGTTGGCTAGCCTAGGAGTTCGGGTAATGGACTCAAGCAATGTGGGAGCCACCATTCAGAACATAGTTGTTTCATTGTTAGTAGTTGAAGTGAAGGAGCGGTAATACGAGGATCCAATGCTAATTCATTATAGAAGTAGATTTCCTCAGAAGAAGAAGTCATCCTTTTAGATTTCTAGAGATGGAGTTCTCCGATGTTGAGGCAGCTTTTGTGTTCCCGATATTGCAGGGTTATGTCAACAGATTTTGAAAGAAGCCCATTGTTCCCATTATTTCATGCACCCCGGAGCAATGAAAATGTACCATGATCTTAAATCCATATATTGGTGGAATTGAATGAAGAAAGACATAGCGGAATTCGTAGCTAAATGTCCTAATTGTCAGCAAGTCAAAATTGAGCATCAAAAGCCCGGCGGATTATTACAAGCTATAGAAATTTCGACTTGGAAGGGGAAAATAGTTAATATGGATTTCATTGAAGGCCTACCCCGTTCTCAATGTAAGTATGATTCTATATGAGTTATTGTGGATAGACTCACAAAGTCAGCTCATTTCTTACCAGTTAGAACTACAGATGTAGCTGAAGATTATGCAAAGCTTTATGTTAAAGAAATAGTACAACGTCATAGTGTTCCAGTGTCTATTATTTCCGATAGAGGGACTCAATTTACAACCAATTTTTGGAACTCTATTCAAGAAGGTTTGCGGACTATAGCACTGCATTCCATCAACAGATTGATGGGCAAGCGGAGCGTACCATCTAGACTACGGGCATGTGTATTGGATTTTAGAGGTAGTTGGGATGATCACTTACCGCTTATTGAATTTTCTTATAATAACAGTTATCATTCTAGCATCCAAATGGCCCTGTATGAGGCTTTATATGGACGAAAGTGTAGATCGCCAATTGGGTGGTTTGAAGTAGGAGAGGCTAAACTGATAGGACCAGACTTGGTCCAACAAGCTACAGATAAGGTCAAGCTCATACAGAGTCGATTGTTAGCAGCTAAGAGTTGCCAAAAATCTTATGTAGATAATCATCAACGAGATTTAGAGTTTTGAGTGAAAGACTGGCTATTCTTGAAGGTGTCGCCAATGAAGGGCGTTATGAGATTTGGCAAATAGGGCAAGCTTAGTCCTCGGTATATTAGGCCTTATGAGATTGTACGCAAGGTAGGCCAGGTGGCTTACGAATTAGATCTACCTCCTGATTTGGAGTCAGTTCACCCAGTTTTCCATGTATCAATGTTTCATAAGTGCAATGGGGATCCTTCCAGAATTGTACCAGTAGATTATGTCCAAGTCACTAGAAAATTATTTTATGAGGAAGTTCCCATTTCCATTCTAGATAGGCAGGTACGGAGACTTAGAACCAAGGATGTAGCTTCAGTTAATGTTTTATGGAGAAATAATAATAGAGAGAAAATGACCTGGGAAACGGAAGAAGACATAAAGTTCAGGTACCCGCATTTATTCCCACCTTCAGAAGCAACTCAGGCAGAGACACCAATGTCCTAAGGTATGTAATGCTTTCTTGGTTGTGTGTGGCCATTCTTATTGATGTTGTTGTTGTAGCCCTATGAGGCAATATATTTTGGGTTGCTGTGACAGGATAGTAGTGTCATATTAAGGGGAAATTCTGGCGAAATTTTTATAAAATCCCTAAGAACCTAACATTCGAGGACGAATGTTCCTAAGTGGTGAAGAATGTTACATCTCGAAAATTCTGGATTGTTGCCTTGAGAGTACACAAATCCCAATTATTGCAAATATCATCGCATCGTCAGTCACCCAACAGCAAGATGCTTCGTCTTAAAGGAGAAGATCATGACGTTGGTGAGAGATGGAAAGATCACCATTGACGCTAATAACATGGCCGAAGCGAACCATGCTAGTGCTAAAATTGATCACAAGAAGGGATCAACTACATAGTCTTCTCCAAGGTTCTCTAACAAGCAAGGATAGATCCACGGGACGTTCTTCCTCAAGATCAATCTGAAGTGCTGATGGAAGTTCATTGAAGATTCAACACATCACAAGGAACTCGTTTCGTTTGAGCTTAGGGTGAATACGAAGTCCTTACGATATTAAGGAGAGTATTAGATGGCTTAAAGTGTGTACCATAAGATTTCAAAGTCATATGAATATGTGAGACTATGTTGTTGAAGGAAGTGAAATGCAAGTCATGTTTGGAAGAGTTTTCATGACAGTTGAATTGATACGTATTTAGAAATATCTTGAAAGGCTGCTATAGGGCCTATTGTATGGTTAATGAAGTGTTAGATAAGTGCCAAGAAGGTTCAACGAGGATTGGAAGTCGAATGAATCGTCGAGAGTGAAGTTCGGAAATTTCCAGTTTGTACGAACTGTATAACTTATACGGCCGTATAATTTGCCGTATATCCAGGTTGGGCCAGAATTTTATTTTGTTAAATATGTCCTCCTTGTTCATTTATTTCATTTCCCACCTTCTCTTCAGGTCTTAAGAGCTCCCAAAACACTTCTCCCAACATATTTCACTCAAACCCAAGAGATTACAAAGATCAAATAGCAAGAATTGAAGTGTTCATGTGTTAGAAGGCTCCTTAAGGTTGGTAGATTTCAAGATTTACTTAGGTATTGTAGCTAGGGTTTTGCACAAATTCATATCTTGCTCCAAAGCTTGTTCCTATGAGATAAAAGGGTTAGTTTTCATGCTTATTTCATGTTATTAAGAATGCTTGGTAGTAGCAAAACTTGGGTGAAAGGAGAAATGTAGAGGATGAGTTCTAAATGTGGATTTCATGATGTTTATGAGTAGTAAACTAATTTGAGCCATGATTTTTAGTACGATATGGACATAATCTCATTAAGGAAAATAATAATGATGATAAGAAAGTGTTGTATGAAAATGTGCAAAAGTTGGTATGAAGTTGCTAGTATGAGTTGAATATTAGAATGAATATTGAAGACTTAATGGAATGTGATTACTTGATTATGATATTGTGGATGTTATTATAGTTGTTTGGGAGTTGTTTTGCGATATTGTGGAAGTCGATGAAATAGGGGAAATGTTGTCCAATTTTTCTTAGCTCATGAATTATTCTAGTTTGAGTTTAAGAGTATCTTTGAGGATTAACCATGGTATGAATCCTCAAAATGTAGATTCTCCAAGCTTCGACGGGGAACGTTAAGTAGTTAATAAGATAAAGAGGTATGTAAGGTTAACCCTTTTTTATTAAGGCATGATTTCCATTGCTATACACCTTCTCACGAGTTCCATAATGTTTTCAAAATGACTTCATCCCATGAATTACTAAAGTTCATGATTTTTGGTATTCTTACGATGCCATTACCGTCATTATATGATAGTTGATCCTCTAACGAAAGATATAGTGAAAACAATGATGATGATTATGTTACTGATGCTTATGGACTCTTACGTATGCATGTATAAATATGTATTGCTATTATGTAACACCGAGCTTCTATGGCTGGGTATGACGTCTATCACGTGCACACCACTGCAGATGGGTACGAATAACACTGAGCCTTGGTAGAGCCAGGTACGTATAACACCGAGCGTTGTCATGGCAGTGTATGTGAAACACCGAACCTTTAAGGTCGACTACAGTACTAATATATACGTAAGCATTAGAAATGGAAGATCCCTATTAGAAAAAAGGTAAGAAAACATAATTATTGCCGCTAGAGGTACAAATGGCTCTATTATCTCAGGACCCTCCTATTTGTTGTATTTCTTATGCTTTTATTATGATTTTGATTATGCTTTACATACTCAGTACATTATTCGTACTGACGTCCTTTTATTTATGGACACTGCGTCATGCCCGCAGGTGGACAGAGAGGTAGACTTGATCCGTAGATTAGTTGTTCAGAGACTGCATAGAGGAGCTCCATTTGATCCAGAGCTGTAGCTGTTGGTATTATTCTTTTGTGTACGCAAATATGGGTAAAGCGGGGTCCTGTCCTGTCTATATGATGTCACATACTCTCTTTAGAGGCTCGTAGACAGTTGTGTATAGCTAGATGTCTTTTTGCCTTGTCGGCTCATATTTTGTATATTATCTTGTTGGCCTCGTCAGCTTGTGTATATCGATATGGGCATAGTTGTTGATCATAATATAAATGTGTCCTTGCCCAAGGATATTGGTATTAGTGAAGTATAGAAATCATGAATAGGCCATGTGGCTCACCTAGATATGAATGTGAGTATACGATTAGAGGTGCCCGGGTGGGTTAGCACCGGGTGCCCGTCACGGCCCTCCGGTTGGGTCGTGACATTTACTTGTAATGATTGGATTCAGAATTATTTATTCATACTTGGTACATTTGGGATTAGATCCCTTACTTAGGAAATGATGTGTACTTGGATCTGGATTTATTCATTGAAGTTGTTGTTGTATCCCATAGTCGTCCGTAAGATTAGTTATATGTTTGGTCTCTATGTGATATCGGATAAGGGGTGTCTTAATGGTAAGTTGACTGCTAGACTGTAATGATCGATTTAATGATATGTGAGTTCCGAGATCGTTGTGAGCTTGACTGGTGAATTATTAGACTGAAATTAATGCTTAAGGGTATTGATATACAGTATGTGCTCGAGAGACGTATGACTTGATTAGGTTGTTATCATGTTTATCTGTGAATTCTTTTACTGATATGTTTTACTAACCATTGTCGGCCTATGATACTTACACAGTACGCGTGGTTTGTACTGATATTGCACTTGCTACACCCTTTTTGGGGTGTAGATTGTTTCAGGTGATTGATCGTAGCATATGTGGAAATATGCGATGCCTATCTGGAAGGCCTCCTCCCATTTCATTTTTGGACGCAGGTTTAGTCTTAGAATATAGTGGTAATTCGAAATCATTAGTCGCTCTTGTACTAGTCTAGAACAGGTCATGGGAAGATGGATTGAGTCTATAATCATGCATTTGTTCTAATCATATGAACACTTGAGTTTATCATATAAATATTATGATATTCCGCTATTATTTCTCAATATCAATTGGTTTAAATGAATCGCCCTTATTTAATTGATGTGTATTCAATGAGAGGGTTCGCCTACTGAGGTAGGAAAGGTAGGTGCCCACGCGACTCCGAATTGGGTCGTGACACCTTCGCCCATGCCTTCGCCCTGCTCGCAGCCCCTTCAGGCATAATTTGCATAATGGCCCCTTCGGGCATCATAATCATCGTGGACCAACTGATCAGGTAGTTTGCATGTATAACGCCTTATCCTCGTTCCCCTTTTTCATGAAAAGATGTCGTGCATGTATATAAGTATGCAAATGCATGATAATATTTGTAAAACATCAAAAGACTCCCTTCGGAGCAACTTTTAGTTCAAAATGGGAACTTCTTCCCCTTTTTCACTTGTCTCCTTCGAGATTTAAAATTCAAATATGAAATGCATATGAATAAAGAAACCTTATGAATTTTCCCTTCGGGATTTAGACATCATTATGGAAACATACGACCTATGGATGCCCCTTTGGGACTGAAAAAGTCAAGGGACAATCATATAAGGGCAACAGGAACATCAAAGACTAAAGTACTCCTAGTGCTTCTAAGAGTAGAGTAATATGGAAGCTCGCTTACTCATTTGTTCGTTCATATTATAGGAACATGCCAAAATGAAAGAAAAGGGTAGCCTCAACATACCTCAGGTCGCCCAAGCAATCTAACAATCGGGCTAATTATAGCTAGCACGCCATTCCTATAACAAGGAATACACATATAAACATATATGGTTCTACTATATAAGTTATATCAACAACAACTTGATTCTAGAGTAAAACGGGAAGCATTTCCACTTTCTCTCCAATCACCTCAACATATACAACAACCCACAATAACAACAACAAACTTACAAATGTCCTTAAATACTCCTTTTACTGCCCTTACAAAAAGTATACATCAAACAACCCAAAGTATATCAATATACAATAACAATATACGCTTCCTTTCTTCCCAATCAAGGAGCATAGTCTCATCAACAAACCAACAACACTATATACCATCCATATACATGGAAATTAGCTCAACAACACTGCCACAACATGCTCAAAAAGGTCTGTAAACTCAACAACTACAACACAACACTTTATGACCTTTCCTCCATAACTATGTTCACTTTTAAGACTTGCTAAACCTTAAAATAAACTTCAAATAAGAGATAGGATGAATAAAATACCTTATACTTGAAGAATGTTAGCCATACTAACTTTATTCAAGACCAAACTCACCACAACATCAAGTATAAGCAAGAACAATCACCTTTCATGAACAAGTTTGGTGTAATCTTGTTGTATTCTTGATTTGAGGGGTTATAAGTGCTTAAGAGAAGTGTGTGGATGCGTCTAGACCTCAAAATAAGTGTAAAGGATGAAAAAAGGGGAATAATAGGGTATTTATACCCTTAAGAATCGGTTCCACTGACTTTCCAAGTGGGGCCCGCGGGGAGCCATTTGGCAGCTTGGAGGCTTATCTTGAAATGCCCATAACTCACTATTCCGATGTTTTTTTGATGAACAGTTTGTTGAGTTGGAAACTAGACTTCCGAAACTTCAATGTAGGCTTTTGTTTCACTTCAAAACTCCTGATATATTAGGAGATATACTTCGCTAAAGTTGACTTAGAATTTCTGTCCAAAATTCTGCCGAATTTTCCAAATTTTTGACAAACTTATGTTCTTTGATTTACTTGGTCTCGGAATCTTCCGAACTCTCCATAAATGATATCTATCATTAATCATAATTGATAATGGTCATATCCTTTGGTTCCAAGGTTGTCCTTCCCGGTTACGACTTACTAGATCGTAATTAATCTTTTACTTCATTGCTACGTACTTCCCATGGCTTGTACCTTTTAAAACTTCACTGGATGACTCTGATACTCCATTAATACGGTTAAATATGTGGCGTGCTCATGCTCTAAAAGTCAGAGGTGTAACAAGAAGAAGTTTGGAAAATTGTGCTCCACTTACTAAATTTGCATATAACAATAGCTACGATGCCAGCTTTAAAAACACTTTGTACCAGACCGTGATTCTCCCAGAGAGTAGTTGTGGTTAGAAGAATAAGCCCTGATGTGATACAACAGACTCAGAGAAAAATGGAAGTTATTCAGGATATTTTGTTCCTCAAAAGGCGTATGCTAAGGGTTTAAAGTTTTAAGTGAGCAGTTGAGTGTTCCTAAAAATATGTATGTACTGGAGCCGCCTCCAGAGTTAGTTACTAAGTCTTTCATACTTTCATGTTGCAAGAATGCACTACTCATAAGTACTGATTGATGATATGTGAATGACAGAAAACCTATCATTCGAGAAAGTCCCGATAGTTATACTAGATAGATAAATCTGTGAACTAAGAACTAAAGATGCTACCTCCAAAGGTTATGTGGTATAATAAGAACATCAAAAGGTTTACATGGAAGGTAGCTGAAAGAGTGAGGAATGAATAATTTATGTCTATTCCAGATTAATAGGTTCCACACGATTTCAAAACTACAATGAATTCCCTCTTCATATGCTCAAGATGGTGCTGATCTACTGACTCATGTTAAATGATGATCAAGAGAAAGATAAGGCCAAGATGATCACCTAAGATACCTACGCACTGATGTTTATCTTCCTACAAGATTCTACATATGATATACTATGTAATGATACATATGAGGTCCTACATTCGAGGGTGAATGTTCCTATGGGGGGAAGGATGTTACATCTTGGAAAATTTCATATCGTTGGTGTTGTATGTAGACTAATGTGAGCCTAGAGAGGAAATGAAACCCCTACAAGGTTAAGAAAGGTGTTTAATATGAGTTTAGTAAGTGGCTTAAGGTTTCAGAGTTAAATGAATCGAAGAAAACAAGTGCGTCGGAAAAGGGCATTTTGATGGTGCCATTTGACGGACCATCAAATATTTTGCGGCCCACGAAATGATAGTCCCTACACCGTATAATGGTTAAAATAAGTTCATTTTGGGTGGTCCATTTGACGAGGTGTCAAATAGTCAACGGCTATCAAACCGGCCGCAGAATGGAGGAGGTGGCCGCCATTTTGTTGTTTTACATTCGTTCCAGGGTTCATTTTTCTTTATTTCCAGCTCAAACTTCATCCAAATACTTTGAAAACCCCTCTCTGATAGTTACCAAAGGATTAATGGCGAATCTACATCCAAACAACTCAAAACCTCTAGTAAAGCATTGAAGACTACAAGAAATTGCTCTATGGTGTTATGGTGTGATTAAGGGAAGTTATGAGCTGAACCAACTGTGGATTTCAATTCATACCTACTACTTGAGGCATGTAAAATATGTTCTTGTCTGTGCTCAAGGTTAATTCAGTATGGGTTGTGTTATTTGGGTGCAAATGCAAAATAAAACTTGATATGGCATAAGGGTGTTGTCATCTCTTTATTTGGGATGTTTTGAAGTGATGTATATGTTCCTTGTGGCGGTAAATTATGGAAAATAATTTGATTATGCTGAGGTTTTTATTTTTATCTATGTGTTGGTCATAAAGATGATGTTATAAGCTAGAGGAAAGTTGGCCATGTTGGGTATGTCCCAGCTTTATCCTTACCATGCGATCTTAGACTGTCATGCCAAGACAGACACTTTAGCTATGCCGGGCATTCCTAGGCTTGAGTAGAGAGGTACTCCTAGTCCCGCTCCGAAGAAGACCATTTCTTTTCTTTGGGCGAAGAAGCTAGTAAGTAAGGGGTGTCTAGCGTATTTGGAACATGTTCGTGATACGACTGTTGCATCTCCACCCTTTGAGTCTATCCCTATTGTGAGTAAGTTCGCGGAGGTATTTCTATTAAATTTGCCGGGTATACCACCCTATCATGGCATTGAATCTGTATCGATGTGGACCCGGGTACTCATCCAATTTCCATACCACAATATCGGATGGCACCGGCCGAGATGAGGGAGCTTAAGGAACAATTGCAGGATTTACTGAGCAAGGGTTTCATTAGACGGAACGTGTCCCCTTGGGGTGCTCTGGTGTTATTTGTGAAGAAGAAAGATGGGACCATGAGAATGTGCATTGATTATCGCCAGTTGAACAAGGTCACTATTCGGAACAATTGCCCTATGCCTCGTATGGATGATCTATTTGACCAGCTTTAGGATGCTTCGGTGTTTTTCAAGATTGATTTGCCTTCCGGCTACCAGTTAAAGATCAGGACGAAGGATATCCCGAAAATAGCCTTTAGGACGAGATATGGCCACTATGAGTTTTTAGTGATGTCTTTTGGGCTTACCAATGCCCCACCTGCATTTATGACCTTGATGAATGGCATTTTTAGGCCGCTCCTGGACTCGTTTGCGATTGTATTTATTGATGACATCATGGTGTATTCCAAGAGTAGGGAGGATCATGAGAGCCATCTTTGTACAGTTCTTGGGTTGTTGAAGAAACATAGTTCTTTTGCTAAATTCTCGAACTGTGAGTTCTGGTTAGAGTCTGTGGCATTCTTGGGTCATGTAGTGTCCAAGGAGGGGATTATCGTTGATCCACAGAAGATTGAGGCTGTGAGGGGTTGGGCGAGGCCCACTACCGTTACCGAGATTCGTAGTTTTGTGAGTTTAGCCAGTTATTACCGTCGCTTTATGAAGGGTTTTGCTGTCAGTGCTTCGTCCTTGACCAGATTGACTCAAAGGGATGTTCCCTTCCAGTGGACGGATGATTGTGAGGAGAGCTTTCAGAATCTTAAGCTTCTTTTGACTACAGCCCGAACCCTAGCCTTACCTGTGGAAGTCAACGACTTTGCTGTCTATTGTGATGCTTCCCGTATAGGTTTGGGTGCTGTGTTGATGCATCTGGGTGGAGTGATAGCTTATGCTTCCCGTCAGTTAAAAGTTCACGAGAAGAATTACCCTACCCATGATTTGGAGTTATTGGCCGTAGTCTTCGCCTTAAAGCTTTGGAGGCATTACTTGTACGATGTCCATTGTGAGGTTTTTACTGATCACCGTAGCCTTCAACATGTATTTACTCAAAGAGATCTTAATTCCAGGCAGCGCCGATGGATGGAGCTCTTGAAGGATTATGACATCTCCATTCTATATCACCCTGGTAAAGCCAATGTGGTGGCTGATGCCTTGAGTCACAAGGCGGTGAGTATGGGGAGTATAGCTCGATTGATTGTTTTCGAGCATCCGTTGGCCATGAAGGTTCAGACTCTGCCCAATAGTTTCGTCTGTCTTGATATTTCAACACCGGGCAGGATTTTGGCTTATATAGAGGCGAGGTCATCATTATTGGATCGGATCAAGGCTCATCGGTTTAAGGATGCTCAGTTGAGCAAGATTCGAGATAGGGTTTCGGGGTGTCAGGCCAAGGAGGAAGTGATTGATTCTGAGGGCATATTGAGGATTAGAGGACGCGTGTGCGTTCGTTGTGCTGGTGATCTTATTCAGTTGATTTTATCTGAGGCCTATAGCTCTCGCTATTCCATTACCGTGACTTAAGGCAGCACTATTGGTGGCACCGTATGATGAAATATATAGTTCAATTTGTGGCCAAGTGTGGAAATTCTAAACAGGTAAAGTATGAGCACCAGCGACCTGGTGGGGTGTTTCAGAGAATGCCCATTCCCGAGTAGAAGTGGGAGAAGATTACCACGGACTTTGTCACGAGTCTCCCAAAGTCCCTTGGCAAGTTTGATTCTATTTGGGTGATAGTGGATCGATTGACTAAGTCCGCACACTTTGTTCCGGTTCAGGTTTCTTATGCCACAGAGAAGTTAGCCAGGATGTATATTTGGTATATTGTGAGATTACATGGGATCTCTATTTCTCTGGTATCTGATCGGGGTACTATCTTCACTTCCCGATTCTGGAGAGCATTTCATGATGAGTTGGGTACCCGATTGGACTTTATTACAGCTTTCCATCCCCAGACCAATGGCCAGTTCGAGTGGACCATTCAGGTGCTTAAGGACATGTTGAGAGCGTGTGTTATTGGCTTTGGTAGTCATTAGGATTAACACTTTCCCTTGGTAGAGTTTGCATACAACAACAGTTATCATTCGAGTATTGCTATGGCGCCTTTTGAGGCCTTATATGGTAGGAGGTGGAGATCTCCGATTGGTTGGTTCGATGGTTTCGAGGCTCGACCCGGGAGTACAGATCTATCGAGAGAGTCCCTTGATCGAGTGAGGGTTGTTCAGGCTGGACTCGTAGCAGCTCAGAGTAGACAGAAATGTATGCGGACCGGAAGGTTCGAGACTTAAAGTTTGAAGGTTTCGCCCATAAAGGGTGTTATGAGGTTTGGTAAGAGGGGCAAGTGGAGCCCCAAGTACATTGGTCCGTTTGAGGTTGTAGACTGTATCGGTGATGTAGCTTATCAGTTGGCATTACCGCTAGGCTTGGTGGGAGTTCATCCGGTTTTCCATGTTCCAATGCTGAAGAAATACCATGCCAACGGTACTTACATTTTCTGTTAGGATTTTTTATTGATTGATGAGAATTTGACTTATGAGGAGGAGCCTAGCACGATCTTGAATAGACAGGTTCGCAAGTTGAGGTCCAAGGAGATTACTTCTGTGAAGGTGCAATGAAATCACCGCCCTATTGAGGAGGCTACCAGGGAGACTGAGTCTGATATGTATCGCTGATATACCCAGTTGTTCACTGATTCAGGTATTTCCCTACTTTCCTTCCTTTCTTTGCTCGAGGACAAGCAACGATTCAACTGGTATTTGATGTAACGACCCGTTTGGTCGTTATAGTCCTTTTGGCGTTTTCACCCATTTTTGAAATATTGATTAGCTCCCTTTTGACCCGAGGGGACCGTTGACATGCTTCTCGAGGTGTCTAGACCGGATTCGAGCAACTTTGGTGAAAATATAGGCTTAAAAGTGAAAGTGGTTGACCTAAAGTTGACTTTTGGGAAAAACAAATCTTTTTCGGAATTCTTCTATTCCGAGAGGTCCAAATAGTTTTTAAGAATTTGTGTGTGCATTTGTTCTGGTTCCCAATGCATTTGGATGCATTTCGAGCCATTGGATGGGAAATGGAAACTAAGGCATCAGTGGTTGACTCGATTAATGAGTCCTTGTTTGGGAATTTTGAGGCCATAGGGGAGTTCGTAGCGCGTTTTTATGTGGGTCTAGGTATCTAGTATGTGAGCATATAGTCACGGGAGTTAGTCAAAAATTGGATCGAAAAGAGAAACTTAGGCAAAGTTCTAGTGTCTAGTGTCCGCTTTGGCAGCACCAGCAACAACACCAGTACCACAGCAGCGGTACTGCTGGGGCAGTAGCCCTGCTGCTAAAGTGGTCCTAGCCATTTAGGCTTGACCGCTGATGTGGTCAGGTGGCTGCTGGGGCGGTCATAGTGCCGCTGGGGCGGTCGACAGACAGTTAAATACATTAAATGTGTCTCAAGTAAGTCTTAGGCCCTCATTATTTCATATCTCGGTATTGAAGCTTAGAGAAACTGTTCTTGGAGATAAATTGAAGGAATTCTTGGAGGTAAACTTTGCCCAATCCTTTAGTTTTCCTTAATCATAAATCATGTTAGATTCTTCCCTTCCCTTTAACATTCCCTTACAGGTGGAATTTGGAGGGGGGGGGGGGGTCGGTAAACTTTTCCTTAGGGTCATGTATGAAAAATTAATGATGCTAATGCTAAAATTTGATGAATCTAAGCTTATTGATCATTTATGTTCCACTTTTAACATTGAATTTCGGATTTGAACACTTAGAGTTCATACCCAATTTAGGGGGGGGGGGGGGGGGGGGGTTTACTTGAAATCAGATTTGGGACAATTCTTGTGTTAGATCAACGAGTGGTTGTTAGGTCATATTCACCTAGTACTTAATTTGGTCTTTTGCCTGCGAATTGCCCGTTTTGCCCTTGTGGGCCCATTTCTCCAATTTTTAGGGTTAAAATGGACCTACTTGATATCATAGCAATCTTAGTATCATTCTTCAAGATTTCTAATATAGAATTTGATTATGCTTAGACTACTTTAGTTCTGAGCTTCAAAGGAAGGGCAAGGCAAAAGAGTGACTTGTTGGTCCAGGTAGGTTATGGTTTACCTTTGGTGAGACTTGGTATACTGAATCACATATTTAGATTACGATTTCTGAGACAACATGTGAACCTTCGGGTATGAAGTTGGGATAGATATTGCCTTAGGTTGGGCCTTGATGTATGTTGGGACTAGCCACCCCGTTATGTGTACTTTGTTGTTTCAATGTGTTGGCTTAATGCCATGTGAAGTGGGTAAATATCAAGTTCTGTTGTTGTCCTGATTTGGATAGAATTGACATATCGTTGTTGGCATTTGTGCTCGATATATGTTGGAGTACCCGCTATTGGTACTTGATTTGATAAATGTTGGTATATCCACTGTTGGTATTGTGATATGATGCAATGTTGGAGTACCCCGTTGAGGTACTTGTGACATTGAACTTGATTGTTGATGATTGACGTATGCATTGCACGCATTTCTCCAATTTATCATGCATGCCCGATATCCGGTATCGTTGATTGAGCGAAACCGATATTGATAAAGTCTTTTAATTGTGTGATTGTGAAAAAGCCGATGTCCGATGATCCATTCCGGAATCGTTGTTTATATGAAACTGATACTTGATAAACTCTTTACTTGAGTGATTGTGAGGAGGCCGATATCCGAGGTTCAATTTCAGAATTGCTGATTTGTGAAATTGATATTTGACAGGCTCTTTTGAGTGATTTTGAGGAGGCCAATGTCCGATGGTTATATTCGGGCATCGTTGTTGCATGGCCGATTCCGATGTTATTCCGGAATCGTTGTTAGTGCATGGACTCCGCGAGTCCCCCAGGGTGGTGCCGGTGAGACTTCCCATATGAGCAATTAGCTAGGGTCCCGTCTATCTGTTGGGCAAAGGTTCAGGACTGGTGGCACTTAGACTTTGCGAGTCACGCTGGGTTGTGCTATCAAGGCGTCGATATTTCCGTCCGGAGTGCATGTGTACACCTTATTTGCATAGCATGGCTTGGCGCCGCATTCATACCATCATTGCAATGCATTGCATTATGACTTGAGTGCGATGTTGTGATGGTTGGATTGTGATGATTATGTTGTGAGGATTGGACCGTGATGATTATGTTGTACTGATTGGTTGTGATGATTTTATCGTGGTGATTGGTTGGATTGGATATACTCAGACTTATCATACTTGCGATTATATGTTTATATAGGTGATGATGAATACTTGATTGCGATTATATGGTCTCATTCTTGATTGGTTTACTTGCTTAGCTGTGTTATCTTCTGAATTGTGTTAACTATGCTTGCTCGGCCTATGATTCCCACCAGTACTATTGTTTGTATTGACTTGCACTTGCTGCGATCTCTTATGAATGTAAAGTATCAGGTCGGATCTACCTCTCTGACTCGTGGCTGATCGTTTCTTCAGCTTCTACTCGAGTTTTCCAGGGTGAGCATGGCGTCCGCTGACCTCGAAGACTCTTCTATTTCATGTCTTACTTTATTTCAGAGACATATACATTATGTAATAGTACGTCTTGGATAATATTATTCTCCCTCTAGATGCTCTTGTATTAATCAGACTAGACCCTGGGGGTGTTTACTGTCTTCCGCATTTTTTTTACTATTATCTATCTATCTATATATATCGTGAGACTTATGTATCTATTATTTTCACTATTTAACTTTCTTCAAATTATGTATTAGTTCATCGTTGGGATAAGGGTTCACTAATCGAGGTGGGAAGGTAAGTGGCCGCACGACCTAGGCTGAATGGGTCGTGACAAGAAGTCTCATTTCCTCACACCTGCGGGCCCTCCTAGCGCACGTGCGGCTTCGCAGGTGCGAGCCTATTTAGGTATGAGCCACAAGAAACAAGAAAAATGAATTATGTTCCAAACTTCGATCCAACAGCCGGAACTCATTTGGAACCTCTCGGACATAAACCAAAATTGCAAACAAGTTCCAAAACATGTAACTAACTTGCTTGCACCCTCAATCAATCACTCGAGTGATGTTGACCTGATGTTGACCATGGTCAACTCAAAACCACTCCAAAAGCCAAATTTCAACTAAAACTCCAAAATACCCCCAAGTTCCTCGGGAACCAAACCAACTACTTTACAAAGTCATAAACGACATTACGTACCTAATGGAATCGATAAAAATTCCAAAAAGACTCATTTACCCCAGATGATGACTTTGATCAACCAATCCCTTAGAGATTTTTGAAAAGTCCTTTTTGTTACCCAAAACTCACCCAAATGCCTCGAGAATTGCACCACCCATTCCTGTATGCCAAATATTCCATAAAGAAGTTATAAAATATTCATTTTGAGGAAAATAGGTAAAAATCACAAAACAACATAACGGGTTGTTACATCATCCACCACATAAACACACATTCGTCATGGAGCATAAAGAGAAAGAAGTGCCTGAATCGACGAAGAGTTAAAGATATATACTTTGCATATTAGAATCGATCCCCCAACTAGTCTCCTTAACAAGAAGATGCCTCCATGGAACCTTTACTGAAGCTATCTCCTTTGACCTTAACTTCTGAATCTCTCTGTCCAAAATGGCAACTGGCTAATTTTTAAAAGTTAAGTTCTGATTAAGTAACACTGAATCCTATTGAATCACGTGAGAACCATCTAAATGGAACTTCTTGAGCATAGAGATATGAAACATGAAACAAATGCTTGACAAACCACGAGGCAAAGCCAACTTGTAGGTGTCAAGACCCAAAAATCCCATTTATGTCATGAGGGCACTTACCCTTACCCGTAGGTGAACCCCAACCCAAAGCAACAAAAACATAAGTAAATGCAGAAATTAAATGAACTCTCAAAGTAATGAAACAGACTTAATAACTTACTGAAAATAAATCTAAGACAACATACTCCCAAAAATAGGAAGTCACAAGTCCAAGAACTTTCTAGAATACGATTACAAGTCTTAAAATCTAATATAACACAGTTTGAAATAAGGAAGACAGAAAATAAGGATAGAGAGGAATCCAAAGCTGGGTATACATCAATAGCGCCCATAAATTAAATTGAATGACTATTCAACTGATTGAATAAATATAGCACTGAATGACTACTAAACTGACTGAACATTGGGAACATGAAGATTATAGCATGAGGTATAAGTGTAAAAGTTAGTTACCTTCAACATTCTCTACTCGCTCTTCAAATATATGGGGATACTTGGACTTCATCTCCTCTTTGGCTTCCCACATAGCCTCTTTAACTTTCTGATTCTCCATAACACTTTCATTGAAGCAACTTGCTTAGTTCTTAACTTACGAACTTGACAACCAAGAATAGCCACTGGAATTTATTTATAAGATAGGTTATCTTTAACCCCTATGATCTCTGTAGGGACAACAAAAGACGGGTCCTCCATGAATTACTTCAACATAGATACATGAAACACTGGGTGTAGAACAACCAATTCTTGTGGCAAATCAAACTCACAAGCTAGTTTCGTGATCCTTTGTAGGATCCTATATGGCCAAATATAACGGGGACTAATTTCCCTTTATTTTCATCTCATAATGCCTTTCATTGGCGAAACATTTAGAAACACCCAATCATCAACCAGAAACTCTAAGTCTCTATGCCGCATGTCCGAATAGGACTTTGGAAGACTCTGAGCTACTTTAAAATGGTCCTGCATCACATTGACTTTCTCTATAGCCTGGTGGACCAATTCTGGTCCTAACAACTCTACTTCACTAACTTCGAACCAACCAATTAGCGACCTACATCTTTGCCCACACAAAGATTCATGTAGTGCCATCTTCATACTTGAGTGATAACTTTTATTATAAGAAACATGACTGAGAGGCAATGATCGTTCCAATTAACTTTAGAGTCCAGGACATATGCTCTCATCATATCCTCGAGTGTGTGAATGGTGCACTCTGCCTAGCCATCTATCTGAGGATGAAAAGTTGTATTGAGGTTCATCCTTGTGCCTAATCCTTTTAGAAAGAAACTCTAAAAGTTTGCAGTGAACTGAGCACCACAATTTGAAAGGATGGACACTGGAGTCCCATGCAACCAAACGATTTCCTTGATATACAACTTAGCGTACTCTTCTGCTGAATTGGTGGTTTTCACTAGCAATAAGTGAGCTGACTTGGTAAGTCTGTCTACAATCACCCAAATCAAATCATACTTCCAAAATGAGTGAGGTAAACCTGTTATGAAATCCATATTTATCATCTCCCATTTTCACATGGCAATGTCAATATTTGAGCAAACCCATTAGGCCTCTGGTATTCGGCTTTGACATGCTGACAATTTGGAGACTAGGCCACAAAATCTTCTATGTTCTTTTTCAATTAGTTCCACCAATAAATCTTCTCAATATCATATTACCTCTTATCGCAGCTTGGGTAACTGTGCACCTCTGCCATAATCGTCTCTTTGAGTCAATCTACATCTAGGACGCAGAATTTTCCTTAGTACCTTAGAGTACCATTATCTCCCCTTATTGGAAAGTAATGGATTTATGCATGTGAATCCCCTCCTCTAGTAGCAAAAGATAGGGATCATGAAACTGTTTTCCTATTTTTCTCTCTATTAAAGAGGGTTTGGCTCTTTTCTGTGCAACAACATTACCATTTTTAGGGTCCAAAAGTTGAACTCCTAGGTTTGCTGTTACACCTTGGAATTTCGTGTCGCTCATATTATGAACATACCAATGTAAAACAAAAGTGTGAATTAATCCTTTGTAAGGTTAATAAGGATGATTGATGGTTCTAATTAAGATTCGAAATGCATTTAAGGTAAAAGAAGTAAGTTTGGCGGAGAAGCTTAAGGTTGAACCATGTTTTGCAAATTTCGTATCATTTGACCTACGCATTGCCTAGCATCACCTTAAGGGAGATACATAAGTCCCCTGATATGGCTAATGAAGTTCTAGACAAGTGCCAATAAGGTTCCATAAGGGTTGGAGATTAAACGAATCAAAAAATCGCATTTTCGCGAAACCGGGGGAAAATGAGCAGTGTGCGGTCGTACACTGCACGCCAACTTGCCAAAATGGATGGACTTACTGCCCAAGGCCCTTCCCAAGCAAGGGAGGAGTGTGTGTCTGCACACACAATGTGCTAAGCCGTATACTCTTCGCCAAGTTGGTTGGGGTGTATTTTGGCCACCTTTTTAAAACCCAAACAGCCCCAAATTCATTTCCACCTTCTCTCACTTATTTCCTTACCTTTCTAGAGTCTTATTGAGAGATTTTTAAGGTTCCAAAACCCTCATCATCTTCCTATATCATCAAGAGAGAAGATCAACATCAAGAACTTAAGGTAATCCATGGAAGGTGAAGTTTCTTGCTCCTTTTCAAGGTTGAGGTGAATTGGGTCTTGGAGAATGTTGGGTGAAGTGAAGTTCTTAGATTATAAGGTATGTTATTCATAGTATTCTTATGGTCGAGTTGATATAAAGGTTTAGCACTTTTTTGTGAGGAAAATAACTGTCACGACCCAACTAGAGGGCCATGACGGCCACCCGGAGTTAACACACCGAGCACCTCTGAACGTACATCTTATAATCATTTTTGGGTGGAACATAAATATAACTCATGGATATCATAATATGTAAGGACATATATCACAACATAACGACATATCTTTATATAATCGTCAACAATTATATCCATCATCACCAGCCGATAAGGCTACTAAAATGTTATCCAACGAAATGAACTGTTATGGTTATGAAATTTCTACTGTACACACATGTTTATGAGCCTCTACATAGAATACAAGTGACCATAAGGACCAATACCTATAGACTGCAGCTCTGAAGTAAGTGGAGTGCTCCTGATAATCTGCTGATAAATCACCTACGGGTCAGATCCTTCTACCTGTCTACCTGCGGGCATGAACGCAGCGTCCACAAGAAAGGACGTCAATACGAGAAATGTATTGAGTATTTAACGCATGAATAACAACATAATGAAAGTATGAAGATACGTAATATAAAAGAGATAAACTTGTGACTTTGAATGCCTTTTTAAGGCGGATGTCGTGCATGCTTAGTTTTTTAAAAAAAAACTTTTCCATATATACATATATAGTATCTTGTCCGGCCGTTAAGGCACGGTGGAACATATATATTGTCTTCTCCGGCCATTGAGGCGCGGTAAAATATGTATAGTATCTTGTCCGGCCATTAAGGCGCGGTGGAATATATATATTGTTTTGTCCGGCCATTAAGGCGCGGTAAAATATATGTAGTATCTTGTCCGGCCATTAAGGCGCGGTAAGTATCTAAATTACTCATATATAAATACATATAAAATGCACGAGAACACAATTAAATATTACTACTCTATCGAAGTGACGTAAGGTCGGAAACCTCCGATTTATTTTATGGATTATTCATCATCGCTATATCTCACCTCGAAGGAACTAATAACATGAGATGAGACCAACAACAATGAATAAGATTGAGAAATCATGAAATAGCTCAACATTCTCATATCATCATTGAAATCATAACTTGAGATGATTAAACATAAAATCATCATCATCGTAATCATCATAGAAACATTCTCATCTTTAACATCATAAGAAGCTTTAAGAGTGATGAACTTCTAGATTTTGGAAACAAGGTGGTTATGGAAACATTTATGGAATCATAACATAGGAATCATACCTTTGAAAGAAAGGTACGAGCCTTAACATACCTGATAATTCACGTCTCGGCTTTCCCACCTATATCCGGTCTCACAACCTACATATAAGACCATTCATACTATGGTTAGACCTATTGTTATATACTTATCCTAAGCCTTCAAATTTAATCTCCTTAAAATCCGCCGAAATTCGAGTAGCATCTCCCCTGTTTATATGCCTAGCCCGAAACTATAATTCAGCAACCAACAACAACAACAACGACAACAACGCCAATAAGGTGTTTTCCAATTTCCATAACTAACCAATTCGCTATACAATTGTTTAACGACTTTACCTCCGTAAATAAATCGAAATTAACATTAATGATAAGAGATTCATACATTACTGCCAATATTATTTATATATCATCACTGTCCTTCTTGAACTTGAGCCAAAGCGCGCCGCTATACTATTTTATAATCGCAACTATACGCTGCCTGGATCGAAATTCGGGAATTATACCTGATTTGGGCTCAAACTTTGGTCTTGGGAATTGGGGGAAATTCTCTAGAATTTTGGAGAAGATTTGGGGTGTTTGATGAGTAAAATAGGGTTTAAGCCCCTTTTTATAACGGTCCAGGTTCTGCCTAGACCGACTTAAAATTTGCTCAGCGTGATCGCGCCACCTTGGGCGCGTTCGCGCAGAGTAAATTTCTCTACTCTTATAGTCTGTCTTAAAATGCTCATAAGGATTGATCCCGATATCTTATGAGGTCCCACAACCTATGGTTGGAAAGCTATTTAAATTATCTACAACTTTCATTTCTCGTGTATTTCCAAATTCCAAACTTATAATGGCGTTTTGGCATATTTAAGTCAGATCGTCCGAAAACGTATCCTTAAATCATCATTTTGGAGGGCTTATGCCCATATTTGGCTTAAGGGTCCTTATTAAGACTTTCTAAACTTCCCTTTTACTACTCATATAACTTTTCAGATGTCCTTTATAAAATCCCGGCATATGGGTCTCACCTTAACTTACGGTTACGAGGGTTATTCATCAAGCAACGTATTAACTGATTTATACCATACGGTCTCAAAATGTCATATATATGTTATTATTATACTCATATAATCTTCATCCTTAGTCTTTGTATAACTTTACTCTTCCTTAAGCTCATACTAAGCCGTCTACAGTCTTGGTAACGTGAAATTTTCCGGGGTGTAACAATAACTATAGTAGAGAAGCCATGGATGGTGTAATGAAGAAGATGACTATGAGTGAACTTAAAAAGGGGATTTTGGCTAGACTTGGGATTTAATTGAATATAACTTCTAGATTGTGATATTATGGATGTGGTTATTGCTGTTTGGGAGTTGTTTCGTCATTTGGTAGAAGTTGATAACTCGTTATCCATGCTAGTGTGAGCTTAAAAGTTTTTCTTCTTGACTAAACTTTAGTGTAATTCCTCTTGAATGTAGACTTTGCGAATTGGAAGGATAACATTAAGCGATTAAGGAGACAATAAGGTATGTTAAGGCTATCTCTCCCCTTCATTTTGGCTTGATCATATGTTATGAGACAACAAGCGATTGAACGAGATTCCATATTACTCTACTCTTAGAAACACTAGGAGTACTTCAGTCTTTGATGTTCCTATACCCCCATATGATTGTTCCTTCTGTTCATGGGTCTTGAGGCTTCTTATGTTGATGATGATAGTTCAAAGGATGTTCATCAGAGATAGTGTGACCTTATGTCACTCTGAGAGTTATATGTATACATTTCAGTTATGCATTGCATCCATATACATATGCAATGGGTACTTCCTCATAAGACAACTTCTTAGTGACTTGTACATCATCTATAGGCAAAATCCTGGAAGGATCTCTAACACACTTACGAAGTATGGACACGTGAAACACTGGGTAGACGCATTCTAACTCTGAAGGCAGATCTAACTCATAAGCTACTTGGTCTACCTTACGCACAATCTTATAAGGTCTAATATACCGGGGACTAAGCTTCACTTTCTTGCCAAATCTCATCACGCCTTTCATCGGTGACACTTTCAAGAATACCCAATCATTAACTTTGAATTCCAACTTTCGTCGACGATTATCCGTACAGGATTTCTGACGACTTTGAGTTGTCAGTAGTTGATCTTGAATAAGTTTGACCTTCTCTACTGCTTGCTGAATCAAATCTGGGCCCATTAACTTGGTCTCTCCCACTTCGAACCATCCAATAGGCGATCTACACTTCCTCCCGTATAGAGCTTCATATAGGGCCATCTGGATACTAGAGTGATAGCTATTGTTGCACGCAAATTTAATAAGTGGTAAGTGATCATCCCAATTACCTCCAAAATCTAGCACACATGCTCTCAGCATATCTTCAAGGGTTTGGATAGTGCGCTCAGCCTGTCCGTTAGTCTGTGGATGGAACGCTTTACTAAGTCTCACCTGCGTTCCTAAACCTTCTTGGAAGGACCTCCAGAAATTAGCGTAGATTGTGCTCCTCTATCAGTAATAATGGACACTAGAGCACCATGAAGTCGCACTATCTCTTTGATAGATAACTTTGCATAATCTTCTGCTGAATACATAGTTTTGACTGGCAGAAAATGGGCTAACTTCGTGAGTCTATCCACTATCACCCATATAGAATCATACTTACGCCAGGAATGAGGTAAGCTTGTAAAGAATTCCATATTAACTGCCTCCCATTTCCAATTTGGAATCTCTATAGCTTGCAGTAATCCTCCAGGTTTCTGATGCTCCATCTTGACCTATTGATAATTAGGACATTGGCCACGAACTCCGCTATATCCTTTTTCATGCCATCCCACCAATATAAAGATTTAAGATCATAGTACATCTTTGTCACTCCTGGATGGACGGAATAACGAGAATAATGGGCTTCTTCTAAGTTCTGTCGACGTAGCCCTGCCATAATAGGAACACATAATCTTCCTCGATACCTGAGGACTCCATCTGCAGGGACGTCGAATTGTGACTTCTCCTTCTGTGAATGCACATTCCTTTAATGGACTAGCATAGGATCTTCGTATTGGCGCTTCCTTACTTCCTCCATTAAGGATGAAACAGCCAAATCCTGAACTGTGACTCCCGCACTGCCCGAGTTCGTAAAGTGAACTCCTAGACTGGCTAGCTGATGAAGTTCCCAAGGTAGCTCCCTTTTCCCTGTTTGAACATCGCACAAAACTACCCATTGATTGTGGCTAAGAGCGTCAACGACTACAGTCGCCTTTCTCGGGTGGTATAAAATGCTCACATCATAATCCTTCAATAGCTCTAACCATCGACGTTGTTGCAAGTTCAATTCCTTCTGTTTGAAGATATATTGGAGACTCTTATGGTCTGTATAAATGTCCACATGAATACCATATAAATAATGTCTCCATATCTTTTGTGCATGAATAACCGCAACCAGCTCTAAGTCATGAGTCGGCTAGTTCTTCTCCTGTTTTCGAAACATAAGCTATTACTTTGCCATGTTGCATCAACAAACAACCCAGCCCAACACCTGAAGCATCACAATAAATAACATAGTCATGCATCGGCTTATACGTATACATCAAGTTCATCTCATAACTTAATTTTTTCCAAAACGAAGAGAGCAAGCCAAATTTTCTAACTTACAACTTCTTCTGGAATACTTATCCCTTTAATTCTCGTTAGTGTATAAAACTTCTTTCTATCCCAAGAACTTCACTTTCCCTTCGTATGTTCCTTATTCCATTCTAACCTATTCATCATTCCCTTAGCTTAATACGTACTTACTATGTTTATCCCGCATTTAACTACTAACTCGGTCCTAAATCACACATTGCTAGGCCCTTTTTCTTAATTCTCGCAACAATCCTGCCTACAGTTCCCACAACTTCCTTTAGATTCTTGGAAGAATTTTGGCAGAGTTTCCTTTATAAACATAACAATCCCAAACCTGCAAACAACCCAGATAACACATCCCATGCCCTAAAGGCCCCAAATAGAAACACATATAATATATAGCTCAGCAGCACAAGGCCAACTACTACAAAAGAATATAAGTAATAGGGCTTGTCCCATAAGTTGTACCTCCACACTCTTTCCAGAATTCCACTGTACATATTATGTCAATCAACTTTCTCTTCATGGAGGTTTACTTACTCATAAATCATAATTCTTTCCATCACTGGGTCACTAACAGGCATAGACATCGCAAATCATTTGATTTGGCTCGGGTTTCAACCCAATACACTCCACAACATAAGTAGTGATATATGACATCATAGAACCCGAATCAATTGTTACATATACATCATAAGAGAGTACTGAAAATATACCTGGAATAATATCAGGGGGAGATTTAAGATCCTGTCGTCTACCTAGTGCATAGGTATGACGTTGGGAGCCACTCGGACTGGGCGTTCCTCTTCAGTCTCTATCACATCATACCAATACCTGCGACCTTTGCCTCTGAGGGCGTACCAATGATGAAGAGCCAACTGCCAATCCTGTAGGACGAACCTTATCTCTACCACGTATCCATGGACAGTCGCGCCTAAAATGGCCTGGCGGAACGCAAGCATAATAAACATTCAAACCCAAGCGGCACTGTCCAAAATGTAACTTGCTACACCGAGTACACTGTGGTACAGGTAATATCATCTGGCTTGAATCACCCCTGTTCTAGGAGTTAGAAACTCTAAAACTCTAAACTGTACCCAAGCAAGCAGATCTATAAACCTTGGGTCCAGAAAACTGTGGCAGCACACTAGCTGTTGAACGAGCTGAGTGCCTAGAGAATTCTAAGCTAATGGTCAAACCCTGAAGACCTGACCCTCTTCCTCCAACTCTTGTCACCATGGCCCACATCCTGCAGCTGAGCTTGAGCGGCTACTAACTAGGTTAGCAAAAGGATGGCCTGCCTTAGCAACTGGCTTGAGGCTTCTGGTGGAGGAACTGGGGTGCTGGAGCTAAGGTTGAGACTCCCCTTTGCTCAACTCGAGTGGGAGAAATATGAGAGAATCGAAATAGGGCCTTACTCTAGGGTTCACCCTCTTTTATATCCATGAGCTGCTCCCGTTCAGTCCTCTCTTCCACTACTATCTTTCCCTTCTGGGCTGCTGTAGCTTTTCCTTTCATCAACTTTGCTGAAAACATAACGCATGGTTAGGGAAAAGGGAATTCTTATACTATGGCTCTATCGCATGATCTATGAAGAAGAAAGACGGTCATCATTCCTAGATTCCCCGCAGCCTCTTGTTTATAAGTGTGGCGCACTTCACACCCATAAACAACACTCTACTGGATATGGCTTGTAGACATACCCTAGGACGAACTGCTCTGATACCACCTTTTTCATGACCCCACTAGAGGCCATGACGGGTATCCGGTACTAATATACCGAGCACCTCTGATCTAGCATTCCATTCTCGCTACTAGGTGGGTCATATGGACAATTTATGAATATCTTAGTTAATATAGTCATCAATGTCTAGACCCGTAAGCATATGTCAATAAGCTTTACCAAATATTATACAACAACAAGGACGGACAAAGTTACAAAACATTTATCCACATACATCTGTCTACGAGCCTCTAAATAAGATACATAAATCCACGAGGATGGGGCAGGATTTCACCATGCCCAAATATATACACAAGAGTAGTACCAATAAGCTATAGCTCCGGAACAACTAGAGCTCTTCCAAGGTGTCGCTGATGGAGCTCCTAGAGATCAGACGCATCTACCGATTTACCTGCGGGCATGAACGCAACGTCCACAAGAAAGGACGTCAATACAAACAGAGTACTGAGTATGTAAGGCAGGAATAATAATATAATAAGACATATGGAGCATAAAATAAGATAAAAGAATAACCTGTATAGCTGATGACCTATTAAGGTGGATACCATGCATGCTTAGCTTTTCATAAAATATTTCTCACACATATGTATCATAATAGTGCTGCGGAACGTGCACCCCAATCCATATATATACATAATAGGGCCGAGGAACGAACGGCCCGATCCATTTAACCATATATCCCGCGTCCGGGACGATATCGTAATCTACTAATTGATCAGGTGGCTATACGTATATAACACCTCGCCCTTTTCCAATAACCCCATATATACATATTTATATCATATACATATATAATATAAGTAGCATGCATGAGAGCCCAAATAAAACCTACAACTCTATCGGAGTGATGTAAGATCAGTAACCTCCTATTATATTACGGGATAATCATCATCACACTATCTCACCTTGAAGGAACAATTATAATAAGGTGAGATCAACAACAATGAATAAAATTGAGAAAATCATGAAATAACAAAACATTCTCATAATAACATTGAAATCATAAACTTGGAACCTTTAAACATAAAATCATCATAGAAACATTCTCATCTTTAACATCATGAGAAGCTTTATGAATCATGAACTTCTAGCTTTTTAAAACAAGGAGATTATGGAAACATTTATGGAATAATAACATAGGAATCATGCCTTTGAAAGAAAGGAACGAACCTTAACATACCTGTGCGGCCTCTTATTATCTATGCTTATCCATCCGAACTCGTAAATCTACATTCAAGAGGATTCGCACTATCGTTAGACTCATTGTTGTGTACTTGTGCTAGGTTTTCCAAATAAACTATTGTATATTCTCTCGAAAATCGGGCAGCATCTCCCCTATTTATGTGTCTAGCCCGAAATCTCAATTCAAAAACCAACAACAACAACAAAAATACCAACATCAATCATAATATTCTCAATACCAAAATACTCTATAAATATCCCATATGGGGTTTAACCCATATTTCTACCAACAAAACTATTATACGACTGTTTGACAATTCTATCTCCGTAAATAAACCAAGATTAACATTAATAATAAGAGATTCATACCTTATTCTCACTAAAACAGTGATATCCTCAACATTCACCTCGAATCCAAGCAAAATTGCATCGCAAATTCACAACTATGCGCTCCCCGAGCCTCGATTAAGCAAAATCACTCCAATCCCTTAACTTTTTATGACACCAATGCCCCTATATGTTTGCTGAGCTTTAAGGACTGATTTTTGGTAAAAGAAAATGGGGTTTGGCCCCTTTTATAGGTGGGTAAAGTCGGGTCGGGTCACTGTAGCCGTACTGTAGCGGGTACTGTAGCGGTTACTATAGCACGCGTTTCTGCTTTGTTAGCCTAAATTATAACGTCCATAAGTCTCTACTCCGATGCCGTATCGACTAGAGGTTTGTTGCGTTGGAAACTAGACTCGACGAACTTCATTTTAGGCTTTTGAAACACCTTAAAACTCCTAATATACTAGGCGATATACCCCTCCAAAGTTGACCAAAAATTCTGTCAACTTTTTTCAAATTGTTGACAAACTTATTTTCTTCGATTTACTTGATCTGGAACCTTTAGACACTTGCTTAACACTTGTTAAGAGTATTCATTAGCCTTTCATGACCTCTCCAAGCTTACGTTAATTTACTTACAGCGCAAACGACGCAAAACATTTTTTTTCGAGGTGTAACAGTGACCGTGAACGGGGCCATGTAAGAGGGCTAGATCTTTAGATATTGGGGGCGCATCCAGGGGAGGCCAAAGGCAGCAGTGTTCCCGATATCCATTCCATTCGGTAGGGAGTACCCCTCCATGATTTTCAGGTCCGAGGTTTGACCTATCTTCTTATTCCGGATCGGGCTAGAGTTCTAGAGCATCAGGCTCTCAACACAGACTAGGGTCATGCTAGATGAGACCACCCTTGCCGCGGTGTGCCTAGTGTGGCAAGTTACACGGAGCTCAGTGTCGGCTAGGATCAGATGGTTGTTATGCTTATGGCCAGCTAGGTCATAGAATGCGACAGTGTCTGATGAGAGAGAGTGAGGGTATGGCAGCCCACAGGTTTTGTAGTTTGTTCATCTTCTGCAGTACGCCCTTCAGGGAAAGTCTCCCAGACACCAGCAGGACGAGGTAGAGGGAGGAGTGGAGCATCCAGCTCAAGCGATCCTCAGCACCGTGTATATGCATTAGGTGATAGGCAGGATCGTGAGTCGTCTCCTGATATCATTATAGGTATATTATCAGTCTCCTCCTATGAACTGTATGCACTGATTGGCCCAGGTTCCACTTTATCATATGTTACGCCATTTTTTGCCGGCAAATTTTTTATAGAGGCCGAGTTAATTAAACCTTTTGAGGTGTCTACGCCAGCAGGTGATCCCGCCATAGCTAGGGGAGTATATCAAGCCTGTGTAATGATGGTTTGCAATCGCCATACCCTAGCAGATTTGATTGAGTTAGATATGCTTGATTTCGATGTTATCATGGGTATGGATTGGTTGGCCTCTTGTTATGCTAATGTCGATTGTAAAACAAAGATGGTTCGATTTCAGTTCCCAGGCGAGCCAGTCCTAGAATGGAAGGGTTAGTGCTGCTTCGCTGAGGGGTAAGTTTATTTCCTACCTCAAGGCAAGGAAGATGATCATAAAAAGGTACATTTATCACCTGGTTTGGGTTTAGGATGTGCAAGAAAAATCACCTACCCTTCAGTCTATCCTTGTGGTTAGTGAGTTCCCAGAAGTGTTTACCGATGAGATTTCAGGCATTCCGCTAGAGCGGGAAATTGATTTTACTATCGATCTATTGCCATATACTCAGCCAATATCTATTCCTCCTTATGGGATGGAACCTGCAGAGCTGAGGGAACTGAAGGAACAGTTGAAGGATTTGCTCGAAAAGGGCTTCATTAGGCCTAGTACATCGTCGTGGGGAGCACCGGTATTATTTGTATGAAAGAAAGATGGCTCCTTGCGAATGTGTATTGTTTATAGGCAATTGAATAAGGTGACTGTGAAGAATAAGTACCCACTTCCGAGGATTGATGACTTGTTTGATCAGCTGCAAGGTGCCAAATATTTCTCGAAGATAGACTTGAAATCTGGATATCATCAGGTTAGAGTGAAGGAGGAAGATATTCCAAAGACGACATTGTAGACTAGATATGGCCACTATGAGTTTCGTGTTATATAGTTCAGGTTAACTAATGCTCCAGCTGTGTTTATGGACTCGATGAATCATGTATTCAGACCCTTCCTAGATCTGTTCGTGATTGTGTTTATAGATGATATTTTAGTTTATTCACCGTCAGAGGCTGATCATGCATAACATCTACGAGCAGTGCTTGGAGTTCTTCGCAATAGAGAGTGGTATGCAAAGTTTTCCAAATGTTAGTTCTGGTTGAACTCTGTGGCTTTTCTGGGTCACATTATTTTAGATGAAGGCATTAGAGTAGATGCTCAAAAGATCGAAGCTGTGAAGAATTGGCCAAGGGCCACGACACCAACATAGATACGTAGTTTCTTGGGTTTGGATGGTTATTACAGAAGGTTATGTATAAGTTTTGTTCAGCTGTGTCTAAACGATGTGCTGTGGATATGTTCGTATATAGTGGCAGCCTTGTCGGCTTGCGTATGATATTGATATGTAATGGCAGCCTAGTCTGCTTGCATATGAGATTGATGTGTAGTGGCAGCCAGGTCGGCTTGCGTATCTTTTTATGATTTGACCAGTCGTGACTCCTCAGGAGACAGTTTATCTGGGTATATATATATGAGGACGTTATGAACCTTCGGAGTTCTTCGTAAGTTTCCATATTATTCGTAGTTTCAGTTTGACTATATCTAACAGGTACGTATATAGGTGTCCAGGTCGGGCACTAGTCATGGCCCACGGGGTTGGGTCGTGACAGTAAGGTGGCATATGAGTTGGAGCTACCTTCTGAGTTGAAGTCTGTGCATCCAGTATTTCATGTGTCCATGCTCCATAAGTGTATAAGAGATCCTTCAAGAGTCGTGCCGGTAGATGATATTTAGGTGACCGAGCAGTTATCATACGAGGAGGTCCCTGTAGCTATATTGGATTGACAAGTCCGTCGATTGTGGACTAAGGATGTAGCTTCTGTTAAAGTGCTTTGGAGGAACAATAATATTGGGGAGATGACTTGGGAAGTTGGAGAGGAGGTGAAGACAAAGTACCTATACATGTTTCCGTCATTCCAGGAGACTCAGTGTGAAGCATCATCATCCCCATGTATTGTTTTACGTATAGTTATTGTGATTGGTCGCGTGAGGCCATAAGATTGATTTTTAGTTGTTGTGATTGGTCGTGTGAGGCCATGGTGTTTCATATTTTAGTATGTGGCCCTGTGTGGCATTATTTTGGGGTTACTATGTACAGGATGGATTTGTACATTTACAGGTGAAACTGGCGAATTTTTTAAAGAATCTTTGAGAGTTTAACATTCGGGGAGGAATGTTCTTGGGAGGGGGGTGGAGAATGTTACACCTCGGAATTTCGTTTCGCTCACATTATGAACATGCCAATGTAAACCTAAAGTGGTAATGAATCACTTGTAAGGTTAATAAATATGATTGATGATTCTAATTAAGATTCCAAAGGCATTTGATGTAAAAGAAGTAAGTTTGTCGGAGAAGCTTAAGGTTGAACCATGTTTTGGAAATTTTGTATCATTTGAGCTATGCATTTCCTAGAATCACCTTGGGGGAGACACAAAAGGCCCCTTAGATAGTTAATGAAGTTCTAGACAAGTTCCAAGAGGGTTCCATAAGGATTGGAGCTCAAACGAATCGAAAAGATCGCATTTTCGCGAAACCGGGGGAAAATGGGCAGTGTGCGGTCGCACACTCAATGTGCTGACCCACACACTGCAAGCCAACTTACCAAAATTACTGGCCTTACTTCCCAAGGCCCTTCCCAATCAAGGGAGGAGTGTGCGGCCCCATATTCAGTGTGCTAAGCCGTATACTCTTCGCCAAGTTGGTCGGGTGTATTTTGGCCAGCTTTTTAAAACAGAAAATGCCCCAAATTCATTTCCACCTTCTCTCACTTATGTCCCTACCTTTCTAGAGTATTATTGAGATATTTTGAAGGTTCCAAAACGCTCCTCATCTTTCCATATCATCAAGAGAGAAGATTAACATCAAGAGCTTAAGGTAATCCATGGAAGGTGAAGTTTCTTGCTCCTTTTCAAGGTAGAGGTGAATTGGGTCTTGGATAAAGTTGGGTGAAGAGACGTTCTTTGATTATAAGTTATGTTATTCATCTTATTCTTATGGTTGATGTGATATAAAGGTTTAGCGCTGCTTTGTGAGGAAAAGAACTATAGTAGAGAAGCCATGGATAGTGTAATGAAGAAGATGACTATGAGTGAACTTAAAAAGGGGATTTTGGCTAGACTTGGGATTTAAATGAATATAACTTCTTTATTGTGATATTATGGATGTGTTTATTGTTGTTTGGGAGTTTTTTTGTCATTTGGTAGAAGTTGATAAAATAGGAGAAATGCTGCCCAAATTTCGTTAACTCGTTTGCCATGCTAGTGTGAGCTTAGGATTGTTTCTTCAAGACTTAACTTTAGTGTAATTCCACTTGAATGTAGACTTTTCTAATTGGAAGGACAACGTTAAGCGATTAAGGAGACGATAAGGTATCTTGAGGCTATCTTTCCCCTTCATTTTGGCATGATCATATGTTATGAGCCAACAAGCGATTAAACGAGCTTCCATATTACTCTACTCTTAGAAACACTAGGAGTACTTCGGTCTTTGATGTTCCTATACCCCCCATATGATTGTTCCTTCAGTTCATGGGTCTTGAGGCATCTTATGTTGATGATGTTAGCTCAAAGGATGTTCATCGGAGATAGTACGACCTTATGTCACTCCTAGAGTTCTATGTATACATTTCAGTTATGCATTTCATTAATATACATATGCACATTGACCCATGACCAGAAAACGTTATATACGCGAGTATTCTATGTATATGGGGTATAGGGGAAGGGATAGGCATTATATACGCATTACCACCTGATCAGTTGGTACACCATGATGATCATATAAGGATCAGGCTGCACGTACCGCAATAATGTATATGATGATGATGGCAGCAGAGAGGCCGATATGATATGACTGGATGCCCATAGAGGCTTGACAGGCGTTAGATACGCATATATATATATATATATATATATATATATATATATATATATGAACTATATTGATATGTATGTGTATGATTACCATTGAGAGCATGCACATTATGCACCTAGAGAGGCATTGTCAATTATGCAGATTTATGCACATGCTTACAGATACTGGTTCATACAAATCTATGTGGACAGTCAGTGACATTTGAGTTCCAGATTCCGTTAATGATTCTTATGCTTATGCTTATGTTACTCTTATGGCTTACATACCCAGTACATTATCCGTACTCGAGGGTCTGTGTTCATGCCCGCAGGTTCAAGGAGACAGACAAGTGGTCCAGTTCAGTAGGACCTCTATATCCAGCAGTGGTCAGTGCGCTCTATTTGATCCTGAGCTGCAGTCTATTTTGGTATGCATTCTTTTGAGATGTATATGCATATGGGTATGACGGCGCCCTGTCCCGTCATTGCGTTATACTCCAGTAGAGGTCTGTAGATGTAGACAGTTGTATGTATTTTTTAGATGATGTAGCCTTGTCGGCTTCTATTGTTTTGTGTACAGTATATGTAGCGGCCTAATTGGCTTGCACTGTTCCTTCAGTATATATGCATATATAAAGATTGTACAGAGTTCATGATGTCACCCTCTCATAAGGTAGTATGAGATCAGTTTAGGTCTCTTATGGGCCCTTGATGTTAAGTATGGTTCAGATATGTGTATAGGGGTGTTTGGTCACTAGAGGTCAGACACTCGTCACGACTCATCAGTTTGGGTCGTGACATTTGCTAATCAATGAACTTCTCTCATCATGATTCTCTTGTCTACCTCAACATAAGCTCAACTGTCCATACTTGATTTCTTTCTAAGATACTTCCTGAAATACTCATAGTACTATTGTGCACTAAGTCTTTGACCAACACCCAAAAGATTAAATTCTCGTGCAATGGAACTACCCTTGTGACACATATCTGGGCATGATCTTATATCTAATATGCGATCGCTTAATTGATAACAATTGATCTTGACACAAGTCGATTGACAATCATTCTACTCATTTTGTGTTTCTTGTGTCTTTATGGAGACTCTTATTATGCTCTCATTACTGAATTGAGGCTCTTCATATCACATGCTATCCCTTCGGGTTTCAAAATGTCCATCTGAACTCACTGGCCATTTACACATCTCTCCTTTTGACCAAAGGTTAAGGTCATATACTTGCGGATTGTTCTCTCTCATTATAATCCAACTAACTCTCTTCATCCTCTGCGATTTTGCGTACTTTACATCACTAACAACTCATCTTTCAATACACTTACGAGCAATCTTCCTTGATAGGAAACATGAATTTCTTACATGAACGGGGTGCTAACGTATTCATAACTGGCATATTATGTCTTAACGACTAAACTTTGCTCACACTGTCTGTCTTAGGGAAAACCCTTTTTTGATAACTCTTAAAGGCTATTCTTCTGTCGTTTGCTCTCTTACTACCTAGTTGGTTTCTTCCACCTGCTAATCACTATACTTCGAATTTAACTTAAACCCTTGGATTGTAACACATATTCAGATGTATTCAAACGGTTACCCACTCACTAGTGTTAACTTGACTAAGTTAATCAAGTACCTCTACTAGCTCTGCTGAAATTGGTAATTCATTATATCTACTCAAAACTTACTTACTGTTCTTCTACCAACCACTTGCTAGCATCATGTTCTCTTATTCTACTCTGAATAACTAATGTGAAGCAGAAGGTTATTTCTAACTTTCCTTATCATTGGACCCCATTCTACGTTCGTATACTATTTTTTCTGAACTATAGGCATGGATCATATTTAGGGAAATTTCGTCTTTCTGAAATGAAAAATTTGAATACCTAACCTTGAACTTTCTATACACTTTAAAATCATATCAGACTATACACGTTCTGGGTAAATACTTACTCACATAATCTAAGAGGAACGTGTCATATCTTCTATCTCTTAATGATGCAATAAAATCTGGTCCTTATAGAAACTTACGAATGTTGTAATCTCTAGTTCTGATATAACTAAACTTAAACAAACTAAAGGTATTTCCAAAAATTTAATACTGTCTACTCCTAGTTCCACGTCGTACATCATCTCTCTTTTATTCTTGTGCATGGGTCGTACAGAAAATATACTTCTTTTGAAATCTCCAGACATATTAGGATCAAAGGTAATTTTCCCTTAGGCGCCTTCTAGTTCAAAACCATGGAAATGAATTTATAATATGTTGCCCCGTGGGGTCTTACATTAGATCTATCATCATCATACTTATGGCTACATCTGAGGATGCTTCTGAGTCCTAAGGACCTGCTATGGTATACAAGCGGTCCCGACTTTCACCTCCAGTGTTCTGTCTTGATAAAGGATAGTCCATTAGATAGTGGGTTGGCTAACTGTATCCAAAACAACAATCGAAGCCTGAACGTCACACTCCAGAGTGTCTCCTACAACACTTGTTGCATGTAGGGTGCTGACGACCTTTGTAGCCCACACTGGCATGTGACTCTGAGCCTGCTACTATGAAATTCCATCTTTTTTTATTAAACTTGGACCTCAGGACTGGTGCATTGGCTTTAGAGGGAGCAGGTCCTGATTACCTATTCTTGAAACACTGTCAGTTTTCACGACCCTGAGAATCCCTATGGTTGAAGTTACCAATAAGTCCTTGGGTCTTAGAGCGAACTCCCTGAGTCTGAGAGTCCACCTCGGGGTAGCAACAATGATATCCCTTTACCTTGTAGCTACCTTTCTCTGAACAGACATTTTTTGAAAAAATGTTATACGCACGAGTTAGAATTATTTCCTAAAGATAAAGCTCTAACTGAACGATCTAGAGTAGGAAAGAATGGTAACTTTTCCTAAACGCCATGTATCCTCATAATTATAAGTATGGCACACTTCACACCTATAAGTACGACTCTGCTAGCCACAACTTCATACACTACCTAGGACACTTGAACCTGTTGCTCTGATACCAAGCTTTGTCACTCCCGAACCATGGCCTGGATGTAACACAACACTCGGAGCCTGACTGCATGTGGCCGAGCGAACCACACGGCTGGATGTATCAACATGGGACATATACTAAATGAAGAATATAATATGTAAACACGTTGAGCTGCTGAAATGTCTAATTGCATAATCATAAGTGCAGAATAAGATTGAAGCATAGAAACGTAGCCAACATGGTTAACATAAAAGCCTACTAAACGCTGACTGATTGAACCTCTAGTCTATTAAGCCTGTATAGAATTCTGAAATACTGATTGATTGTAGGGACAAAGCCCCTACCATACGTAACTATCTGATATAATTAAATGATCGAAAGATACATAAAGCCCAAAAGGAAACGGGGGCTCACCAAGCAGCTGATACGAGAATCCTAGCGAGCAGATCCGTCATCCGGTAAATCAGTACTTGCATCATGAAATGTAGGTCCCAGGAAAAAGGGACGTGAGCACATTTGAATTGTACTTTTATGTAAAACCAACTGAAAGAAATAATAGTTGTGGGGTGCTCAGTAAAAGGGAAGCCTAAAACAATAAACAAGGAACACACAAGAGCTGAAACTAAAACATATGGCTAGTTGAACTGAACACGAGAAGTATAGTCATAAGTAGTCCCTGTTCTTAATATGAAATCACCCATTTTAACTAGGTTAATAATATGTGTCCGTGACCCAACATAAGTGTTACACCCCGTATCTTTGAAAAGCACTTACCAAATTTGAAACATAAGTACGTTGAGTTAGGGTTAAGTAAAACCACTTTGGAATATGAAGTGTTTTAAGGTGAAACAAAACCCTAAAATGAATTTCGTCGGGTCTAGTTTCCAACACAACAAACCGCTCGTCAATTGGACTTCAGAGTAGAGAATTATAGACGTTACAAGTTCAGCTGACAGAGCAGAAACGTGTGCTACAGTACTGCTACAGTGCTACTACAGTACCCGACCTGAATTTGACCTGAATTTGACCCTTATAAAAAGGTTAAGGACCCCCCCCCCCCATTTTTCACCAGATTTTGCTAGAAATTTCCAGAAATTGAAGAGAGAGAGAGAGAGAGGGAAACAAAAAGTGAACAATTTTTAAGCGACGGAGTATTAGTTTAGGTTCGGATAGCGCGTGGTCGTGATTCTAGCATTGTGGTGTGGTGGATTCTAGCGTGGACTCAAATAGGATATTGGAGATCTTGCTATTTCAACGAGAATAAGGTATGAATCTTCTTCTAATTACGTTGATACCGGTTTATTCGCGAAGATAAAGTCGTGAAATAATTGTGTAGTAAGTTGGTTAGTTATGTAAGTTGGAAAACAGCGTGTGGGCTGTTTTATGGTACATATTGGTGATGGAAATGATGTTATTGATGTTGGTATTGTTGTTGTTGTTGGCTGCTGAATTGAGATTTTGGGCTAGGCATATAAATAGAGGAGATGCTGCCGAAATTTCGGCAGATTCTAGCAAGATTTATTTGGAGGCTTAGGATAAGTATATAACAACGAGCCTAACAATAGAATGAATGGTTTTATATGTAGACTTCAAGACAGGAGGTAGGTTTGAAAGTCGAGAAGCGAGCTTCCAGGTATGTTAAGGCTAGTCCCTTTCTTTCAAAGGCATGATTCTTATGTTGTGATTCCACATACGTTTCCATAACCTTCTTATTTCCAAGAGTTAGAAACTCATGATTATTAAAAGCTTCCTATGATACTAAAGATGAGATGTTTTCCATAATGTCTTTATCCTCAAAAGTTAAAGTTTCATGATTCCAAGAGTTTCTTATGACGCTAAAGATGTATGCTTTATAAGGATAGAGAAGATGAGATGTTTTCTATGATGAGGTGTTTTCTATGATGCGCATGATGACGATGATTTTGATTCTAGAAGTTCCAAAGCTTATGATTTTAATGCTATTATGAGATTATCGAATTTATTTCATGATTTCCTTGAATTTCTCATTGTTGTTGGTCTCACCTCATGAATTGTTCCTTCGAGGTGAGATATATCGATGATGATTATTCCATAATATAAATCAGAGGTTACCGACCTGACGTCACTCCGATAGAGTTGTAGCTTTCACTTGGGCTCTCATGCATGCTTTATAATTATGTATGTATTTTAATAACACCGTGCCTACATGGCCGGGCAGTATAACACCGTGCCTACATGGCCGAGCAGTATAACACCGTGCCTACATGGCCGGGCAGTATAACACCGCGCCGTACAATAGGCGGCCGGGCAGACACACCACTGCAGTGGGAAGTTTATGATTACCCCGGACGCGGGAGGCCTGGACGCGGGCTAATGATGATCACATCATGCTTAAATGGCCGGGCAACATTACACCGTACCTATATGGTCGGGCAACATTACACCGTATATATATGGTCGGGCAGTTTACTTGTAAATATTTATATGTTGTTTCAAAAGGTAAAGTTAGCATGCATGATATCCGCCTTAAGAGGCAAACTGAGGTACAGGTTATTTCCTTACTCTATGCTGTGCTTTACGTCTCTTACTATGATCTTATGGTATTTTTCATGCCTTGCATACTCACTACATTACTCGTACTGACGTCCCTTCTTGTGGACGCTGCGTTTCATGCCACGCAGGTGTATACAGATGAGTAGAGGGTATTGCTAGAAGTTGTTCCAGCTGGATTGGCGAGCTCCATTTCCTTCCGGAGTGTTGCCGAGTCAGAGTATCTATGTTATGGTATATTGATTTATGTTAGAGACTTTGCAGATAGAGTCACGTATATAGCATGTCAGTCTTGCAAGCGGCTCTGCAAGCCGATGTATCATTATGCATTATGTTACAAATTTCATATGATTACAGATTTTACTTGATTTGAGAAAGACGAAAAGAATGTTTTTGAAAAGCTTTCATTATGCATTTCATTTCGTGGTTTAAGAGTCCAGCAAGATTATGAATATAACGAGAACCAGCGGGTTCGCTCGGCTCTAAGTAAAGGGTCGGGTGCCCATAATGCCTTATCAGGACTGGGGTGTGACAATAAGTGCACAAATCGGTGGCCTCGGCCAAAGTAAATGCATCTAGCTATGGCCTCAACCAAGTATACGTACACGTTTAGCTATGACCCTCTGGCCTAAAACGGGTGTTCAACATTCAACAATTTATATTAAGGAACTGAAAATCATATTGTAGTTCTAACATGGTTACTGAGCATTACTGCAATATTGATATAAGATACCGATCATGAATTCATACTAAGGTTCTGATATGGAATACTACCAACTTTGATACTGAATTGAGACATGGATTCATGAACTGTTCATACGATTTAAAGTATTACTTTTACATAAGGTATTTGTGGTCTGTGACTGAGACTTATTGGATATCAAACATGAGTTTATACCGATTACGCACTGAATTCACAATATTACAAATGATAATCATGAACAACTGCGAACTATATTCTCAAAGGATAGAAGTTCTGATCTTTTCATGAACTAGGGCATAATCTCTATTACTAATGCAATTCATAATGATCATGAAGAACGAGGTGTGGGGATTATCAATAACATGCCCACACGTAGATAGTTAGCCTTACATATATGTAACTGCTCCGATCTAGGGATCTTAACTGGTTCTCTGATGAAGAACACCAAAACCTAGCTTTTGAGCCCTTAGGAAGAATTTACCTTAAAAATTCTATGTTTTGGTTAAAGAATCATGTTACTAATCATGAATTAGCATTAGCATTACTTGGGAATCGTTATAGCAATCTTATCTTGACGTTGGTGGATAAGGAGAAGATAAAAATGGTTACTTAGGGCTTTAGAATGAAGTTGGAATTTGAAAAATGACATAAAATTGTCTAAGGGTCACATCTATAGGTTTGGGGAAAAGCAACCCTTAGTTGGCTAAGCGAGCTCCAAAGCGAGTGCAACCCTTACTCTCGGCCTCACTGAGCAACCTCCAGGATAAGCTCAACCTGCAACATATGCTGATATACTGAAAGTTTGAATGATATAAATCAAAATGCAAAATCGCTAATATAAGTTTGAACCATAAACTGCAGCCAACATGGCTTAACATGAAAATACTATCACTCTATCTCACTGTAACACAAGTCTATATAGCCTCTAAAGAAGTACTGAAAGCACTGATTGTTGTTGGGACAAGGATCCTGCCATACCTAACTATCTGTAAATACTGAAAGACAGTAAAAAAATAATGAGAATGCCCCGAAAGACTAGGGCTCATCAATCAGCGGATATTGGAAATCCTAGCGAGCATATTTGTCGTTCTGTAAATTGCTACCTACATTGGGAGATACAGGCCTTGGGTAAAAAGGGACATCAATACATTTGAATTGCACCGATAAGTAAAGCAACTGAAAGAAAGAACTATAAGTACTAAAACTTAAACTGAACTTATAACTGATAACACTAATAACGGATAATTGAAAGGAACAAAACAAGTAAAGATTTGAATACTTCCTGTTCTGAATGGAGAATCACATGTTTAACCGAAAACATAATCTGAGGCCTCGGGCGCACTATATGTGCACATATCTATAGCCTCGGGCCCAAGTATACGTATACATAACTATGGCCTTAAGCCCAAAAACACAGGTGTTCAATGTTAAACAATTAACTTAAAAGAACCGAGAATCATGCTTAAAGGTACAACTCTGACATACCGAGCATGATTCATTAAGATATGTATTCATGAACTGATTACGAGACTTGAATCTTTAACAATTTATAAACATGCTGAGTATTCTAGACTGAGACTCATGGGTATCAAACACAAGTTTATATTGATTATGTACTGAGCTCACAACGTTCGAAATGAAAGTCATGAACGAATTACAAAACTAGAGAGTAGAAGCTCTATAACTATTGAAGGAACTAAGCTTAACTGTATTTCTGAGGCAATTCATAATGATGTAAAAGAAACACAGCATAGGGAGAATCATTCACATTCCCAAACGTAGAGATTTAGCCTCACATACCTTAATTATGGCCTTTGAGCATAATACAGCATTCGTCAACCCCTTTCAACCTAAATTTTAAATAATACAAGTCAAAGGAATTCAATATTAGCAATAATACTCATGCTTTGGTTATCTAAGAATTTTATCAAACACTTGGTGGGTGTAAAGCTCGACAACCTTCCTTGATGGTGTTTTCTTTACCCAATTCCCATTGTCTTGCTTCTAAGTGATTCTATAATCTCAATTATATAGAACTAAGACCGTTCTTCATCACCCATATTATTATAACAATCCTAAGTCAACAATCCAAAATTCTACCAGAGTCCATATGATTCTCTTTATCAAACCCATAAACTTATCTCCCAAGAATTTATCAACTTACAACTACAAATGATTAGAAGGGGAAAATATTACCTTTTTGATGTTCAGTTTCCTTGAATTCGAATGCTTGGGTTTCCACATTCATTGATTACGTCTCAATTAAAGTTATATGGATTAGAAGGGTTTAGTACCGTTAGGAGAGTATTAGCGACTTGAATTCAACCTATAATCATCATAAAACTTACCTTAGAGGGTTCTTTGGGCTTGGGACTTGTTCTCTCTACCCTTAGAATGATTTTACTTGATTAGGCGTGTCAGGGAAATAACACCAAGCTTAAATAGGAGTTAAAACATGAAAATCTATCTTTTGACCTGAAAACCTGAACTTCCCGTGATAGCCCTGCGATGCATGGCCATCGCAGGAACCCCTACAGGTCAGAGTTCAGAGAGGTACTTTTTGTATGATGGGCCCATGACACGAGGCTATCGTATGTGCCCCCACACGCAAGGCGTGGCCATCCCGGGTGGCCTATGTCGGCTTCTGCATAGTGTTTTCGTAACGCGCATAACTTCTTGTAAAAAGATCTATTTGGCCTCCACCATATGTTTTTGGATAGGTATTTCAAAGATCTACAACTTTCTTGTTTTAAGTTGTCTCAAATTCCCAAAGGATTTTCACCGAATTCATGCTGGAAGACAGACCTATTGAAAACTTAGTCTATTTTATCGAATCTTATGTACCTCACTATCCGTCTTGATTCCAAAACAACTAATTTCCACCCATACTCATCCTGACAAGACTTCAGATGTCTAAAATGTCACATTAATACTTATTTAACACATCCACACATAATCCAAATTTACAAAATGTTACATTATATCTCCCTTTGGATCATTTTTCCTCGAATGATTGTCTTGGCTATAATCATGACTAACTCTGAGACTCTATGGATACTTCGTTAGAGTTTACTCCATAACTAAGCTAACTGAAACTGACTAGTTAAGACACGTGATTACTGAACTGACATAAACACACGCATACTAAACTTAATGAATACATGATTACTGAACTACTTATATACTGAACTGAATAGGTACTAAAATGTATGACTACTGAACTGACTGAATGTTGAGCTGACTAAATACTGGACTGACTGAATACTTAAAGACATGGATATTATAATATAAGGTCTGAATGAAAAGGTTAGTCACCTTCAATATGTTCTGCTTGCTCTTCAAATAGATGGGGATACCTAGACTTCATGTCCTTTTCCGCTTCCCACGCAGCTTCTTGACTTTCTTATATATCCATGGTACTTTTACTGAAGCGATCTCCTTATTTCTCAACTTGCGAACCTGACGATCAAGGATAGCCACTGAAATATCCTCATAAGACATGCTATCTTTAACTCCATTGATCTCTATAGGACCAACTAGAGACGGGTCCCCATGAACTATTTCCAAAGAGATATGTGAAATGCTGGGTGTATAGCCACCAATTCTGGTGGCAACTCTAAATCTTAAGCTAATTTCCTGATCCTTCGTAGGATCCCATACAACCTGATGTATTTGGGACTGAGCTTTCCTTTCTTCCCAAATCTCATAACACCTTTCACAAGTGAAACTTTCAAGAACACCCAATCATCAACCTGAAATTCCAAATCTCTATGATGTACGTCGGAATAGGACTATTGGCGACTCTGAGCCATTTTCAACTGCTCCTGAATTGACTTGACTTTCTCCATAGCCCGGTGGACCAAATCTGGTCCTAACAATTGTACTTCGCCAACTTCAAACCAACAAATTGGCGATCTACATCTATGCCCATACAGAGCTTCGAACGGATCTATCTTGATACTAGAGTAATAACTATTATTATAAGTAAACTCAATGAAGGGTAAGTGATCATGCCAATTACCTTCAAAATCACAGACACATGCCCTTAATATATCCTCAAGTGTTTGAATAGTCCGCTCTACCTGGCCATCTATCTAAGGATGAAAAGTTGTATTGAGGTATAATCTTGTGCCTAATATTTTCTAAATGGAATTCCAAAAGTTCAAAGTAAACTAAGCACCACGATTTGAAATAAAGGACAACGTAGTCCCATGGAATCTGGCGATCTACTGAATGTACAACTTGGCACAATCTTCTACTGAATTTGTGGTTTTCAATGGCAAGAAATGGGCTGACTTGGTAAGTCGGTCTACAATAACCCAAATTGAACTATGCTTTCGGAATGAGTGAGGTAATAAATACATATTTATTATCTCCCACTTCCAAACGGTAATTTCTATGTTCTGAACTAAGCCACCAGGCCTCTGGTGCTCCGCTTTCACCTGCTGCTAATTCAGACACATGGCCACAAAATCCGCTACGTTCTTTGTCATGTCATTCCACCAATAAATTTTCTTGAGATCATGATACATCTTTATGGAACATGGGTCAATGGAATACCTTGAATTGTGGGTTCTAACATGATTCACTCTCGAAGACCATCCACATATGGAACACATAATTTTCCTTGGTACCTCAAGGTACCATCATCTCCTACTTATTCAAAAGTTGTCATCTTTTGTTTGTGAATCCCCTCTTTCAGCTGCAATAAGTAGGGATCATTAAACTGTATCTTCGTCACTTTAGCTACTAAGGGGGAATAAGCCCTATTTTGAACAACAACTCAACTATCTTTGGAGTCCAAAGGTGAACTCCTAGATTAGTTGAGCATTGGATTTCTTTCACCATAGTTCTCTTGTCTGCCTCAACATGAGCTAAAATTCCTATAGAAAGCTGACAAAGAGCATCTACTACATCATTCGCTTCCCCTAGGTGATAGAGAATAACCACATCATAATCTTTGTGTGAGTCGAGCCACCTCCTCTGCCTGAGATTCAAACCTCTTTGCTTCAAATTATACTGCATGCTTTTGTGATCTGTGAAAATATCAACTTGAACACAATACAAGTATCAATGACATATCTTTAGCGGAAAAACCACAACTTCCAACTCCAAGTCATGAGTCAGATAATTCTTTTCGTGAATCTTAAGTTGTCTGGATGCATAAGCTACTACCTTACCATGCTGAACTAGAACACACCCAAGACCAACTCCTGAAGTATCGCAATACACCATGAACCCTTCAGTTCCCTCTGGCAGTAGAATAGAAATCAGTCTTATTTTCAACTCGTTGAAATTTAGCTCAAAAGCAACAGACCACTTAAAGTTGGTCTTCTTCTGAGTCAATTTAGTTAGCAGAGCTGAGATAGATGAAAAACCCTCTACAAAATGCCTGTAATAGCCTACCAGAACCAAAAAACTCCTTATATCTATCGTTGAGGTCGGTCTGAGCCAAATCTTGACTGCATCGATTTTCTTAGAATGTACTTTCACTCCTTCCCCTAAAATAACATTGCCTAGAAATGCTACTGACTGCAACTAGAATTCACACCTGGAGAATTTAGCATAAAGCCTGTGGTCCTAATGTATCTTGATGTGCTCTATGTGATCTGTCTCACCACAGGAATAAACTAGGATGTTATCAATAAACACAATGACGAAAAGATCAAGATAAGGCTTCAAAATTCTGTTCATGATGTCCATAAAAGCAGCTAGTGCATTCATCAAACCAAGTGTTTATGTATTATATTCTACATCAATATATTTTGTAAGTTGATTCAGCCAGTTATGTGGTTCGCCCGGTCACTTGTAGTTAGGCACCGAGTACCGTGTTATGCGCATGCCTTGATTGGGGCTTGACAATGACTACGTGGTGCAAATTTCAAATGACCGATGTGATAAGATTCATAGGAAGGCATCTTGTGTTGTACTAATGTGAGTAATTTCACAGCAATCTTGAATGAATGGGCTAAAGTTGTTTAACAAGATAAAGTCTTGAAATATCTTTAGTTTGAAAGTCAATGTCATATTTTCTAGTTTAGTTGTGTTCATTAGAGTAGATTATGTGGAAGCGTTTCTGGCTAGATAGCATGGTTGAGTATTTCAGATAGGAATGACTTAGGAGAACCTGTGCATGAAAAGGCGCATGATTTGTAAGTTTTGATACTTTTGAGATTGCTAAAGGCATAAAAAGGTATTGCATTCAGAGATTTTGAGGTTGTGAAAGGTGTAGTATGAGGCCATAGGCCTTGCGTTGAAGTTCTTGGAGTGATGAACAGGTTTAGTGAAAGCACATGTTGGAGGATTCAATGTATTTAGATCTTATGGAGTCTTATAAGAGTTGTGTGACTAGTGTGAATTGAGAAACAGTGAGATTTGAGTCATAAAGGTAAAGTTCCTCGGTACTAAGTTAGTGCCTAGGGTAGAATTCGACTTTTGAAGTCTGGAATGATAGCACGAGGTTAATATTCGTGAGCAAAAGATTAGAATCGGTCTCCACAGACTTATGAAAGGTCTATAATTGTTTTATGAAGGGTTATAGTCAATTCGGGTGACTATTGGATGCATTCAGGAGTTGTGCACTTTACGCCGATTCAAAATTGTGCATGTACTGCTGGGTGGCTTATGGATATATTACCATGAAGATTTATGGTTATCCTAGTAACCTATTTTCCAAGAGTTGATAGATTTATAGTTTAGTGTAGAGGTATGACAAAGTTATTGAGCTTTGTAAGAGTTTGCTAGAGGACTTGATATTATTTTTCTGATGGCAGCTATTCAAATAGTTCTAATGATTTACGTCGGTACTTGGTGATGTAATGAAGAGGTACAAATACATATGGGAAGTCTTTGGAGAGATCAATTGATTTTTTACAGGTTTGGTACAGCAAGGTAATCGTTAGGGTGATGCACATTGTATATTTCTTGAAGATTTAAGAGGAATTGGATGATGAGTGTTTGCTTAATAGTTTCACCTCAATGAAACATAACTAATGGATTTGGAATAAGCGCAATTAGCTTTAAATAATGTAAGTTTTTGATAGAAATAATTGGAACTGGCGCAAAACAGGCATGAATTATCTTCTGGCGAGAGAGAGTCAGGATTTAGACTTGTGGTGTGTGACAACATGTTTTATATGGATTCTTAGTACTAAAGATGACTCTGAAAGGTGGGGAAGAAAGATAAATAGATTCAGGGTAGTTGACTGGTACAAGCTTGGTAATGGATTGTGGCTGCAACTAAAGGATTGGGGTGTCGATGATTGGATCCGTGGAATCGATCAATTGCGTCATAGGTGTTGTTATACTCAAAATCAGGGAATTCAAGAAAAGTTAGTTAAAATATATGAGAATAGTTGTGAAAGAAATTGCGGATATAGAAAATTGGAGATTTATGTTTTTGAGCTAGGTTGAAGGAAATTTTGACTGATAAATTGAACAAGTTGTCCTATCAGTGTCATTCTTGCTTGTGGAGGATTGCCTGAAGTTTACAATGGAGATTCTTTGGCTTCCTAACAACTTTGGTACTTTTTTATGCCATTCGAAGACAAGTGTGTGTTTAACTGGTAGATGATGTAGCGACCCCCTAGGTCGTTTTGAGCTTTTCCCTTATTTGACCCAAAATACCTTTCCTATAGTTTCATCTTGGTATTTATGACTTATAGGGATGGGTAGCATGATTTTCGAGGTAATCGAGTGAGTTTCGGTGTCATGCCCTGAACCACAGCCTAGGCGTAACGCGACACTCGGTGCCTGACTGCATATGACCGAGCGAACCAACTGACTGGCTGGATCAACATGTGGTATAACTAGAAGCAGAATACATATGCAAAACATGTTTATCTACTAAAAGCCTGACTAAGATATCATAAATGCGGAAATACTGAATAAGTCTTAATAAGTAGCCGACAAGGCTAATGCAAAATCCTACTAAACATCTACTGACTGCAACTATGGTCTATGTAGCCTCTAAAGAATACTGAAATGCTAATTGTTTACCAGGACAAGGCTCGCGGCATACCTTACTAACTGAAACACACTAAAGACTAAAAAGAGGGATAATGCCCTGAAAGACTGGGGCTCACCAATAGCTAATACGGAATGTTCTAGCAAGCAGAATCGTCAACCTGTAAATCGTTACCTGCATCGCCAGATGCAGGCACTCTCGATGCAGGCCTCGGCCGAAAGGGATATCAGTGCATTTGAATTGTACTGGTATGTAAAGCAACTAATAGAAAGAATTATAAGTGGGGCGCTCGGGGAAAGGGCAACCCAAATCAAACATGCAAGTAAGTGCTGAAACTGAAATGAACAAAAGAAGTAAAGATATGAATACATCTTATTCTGAATGGAGAATCACCCGTTAACTGAAAATCATAGTTTTTGGTCTTAGGCCCAATATATATGTGTATACATAATCAGTTATCTTGTGCCCAAGTATAAATATGCAAAATATGTTGCCTTGTGAATAATAATAAGCATGCAAAATCTGTGGCCTTGTGCCTAAGTATAAGCATGCAAAATCTATGGCCTTGCGCCTATTTATAAGCATGCAAAATCGATGGCCTTGCACCTATTTACAGGTATTCAACATTCAACACTTTGTATTAGAGAACCGAGGATCATGCTGTAATGCATAACTCTGGAATACTACACCTTACTATACTGAGACATGTATTCATGAACTGATTATGAGACCTGAAGCTTTACTATTTATAAACATGCTGAGTATTCTAAGCTGCGACTCATGGGTATCAAACACAATTCTTCTTTCATAAGGCTAATGATAGTATGACTTTAATGAAGGGAGAAACGTGAGCTTCAGAGGAGAACGTGCAAGTGGTAAATAGTTGAACGGAAAGGTATGTAAGGCTAACCCTTCTTTCATAAGGCATGGTTCTTTGGCCAAATATTTAATCTTCTATGAGACTATGATATCCTTCAAATGATTTGATCTTCAAAGCTAGTAACCTCACGATTCGTGATACGCCACGATTGTACTAAATCCCTCGTATGACGAGTAAGCCTATAAAGATAAATGTGATGAATCACGATAATAGTAATAACGATGTTGATGACGATTATGATAATGATGTAAATAGTAAAGATGCTTATGAGGTATTATGTATATGTGTCTATGTATGACTATTATGGAACCCCGAGCTTATGAGACCGGGTAAGATATGTAAATAAGTATGTATACGATTACGTAATGCGCGCACACCTCTGCAGATGGTACGGATAACCCTGAAGCCTTGGTAGGGCCAGGTAGATGTAACCCTGAAGCCTTGGTAGGGCCAGGTAGATGTAACCCTGAAGCCTTGGTAGGGCCAGGTATGAGTAGCCTTGAGCCTTGGTTGGCCAAGTATGTATGAAACACCGATCCTGCATGGTCGGGTATACTATATAAATGCTATGTATATGATATGATTATGTATATGATATGGTTATGAGTATGAATACGAATATGATACGATATGAATGTGAATAAAGGTATGTATCTGAATACGTGTACAAATACGGTACGGAAAGAGCCTATGCACGGCAAGTAAGTGCCTATGACGATGATATTACTATCTCCCATCTTGTGCTATTTCTCATGTTGCTTATTATACTTCTATATTGATATTGATCATGCTTTACATACTCAGTAAATTCTTCGTACTGACGTCCTTTTGTTTGTGGACGCTGCGTCATGCTCGCAGGTGCACAGGGAGACCGGTTCGATCCATAGCGGTATTCTCAGAGACCACCTAGTAGAGCTCTATTTCATTTGGAGCCATAGCTTTTGGGTACTTATTCTTTTGTGTATATAATTATGGGCATAGCGGGGTCCTGTCCCGCTTATGTGATGTGTTATACTCTCATTACAGGCTCGTAGTCACGTGTATATGGTTAGATATGTCTGGCCTTGTTGGCCTATATTTTATATATCATTTTGATAGCCTTGTCGGCTCATGTACATTGACGTGGTATAGATGCCAACCGTGATATGAAAGCATTGTCGTCCAATGGGACTAGCATGAATGATGAATAGAAATGTATGTTTAATTATATGGCTCACCTAGATGTAAGTATAAGTGTAAGCCAAGGGGTGCCCGGTGGGCTAGCACCGGGCGCTCGTCGCGGCCCCCTAGACGGGTCGTGACAGATATTATGTATTAGTACCTCCAGATTGTATTATTTTCTCTAGATGGTCTTGTATTATTCAGACTAAACCCTGGGTGTATTTACTGTCTTCCGAACCTTTTACTACTATCTATCTATATATATCCTGAAACTTACGTATCTGTTATTTCGCTACTTAATTTTCTTCAATTTTCGTATTGGCTCGTTGTTGGGATGAGGGTTCGCTTATCGAGGTGAGAAGATAAGTGCCCACATGGCCTAGGCTAAATGGGTTATGACCCTAGGAAAACTGAAGTTCTTACATGAACGGGGTGCTAAAGTATTCATAACTGGCATATTATGTCACAACGACAAAACTTTGCTCACACTATCTGTCTTAGGGAAAACCCCTTTTTGAGAACTCGTAAAGACTATTCTTCTGTCGTTTGCTCTCTTACTGCCTAGTTGATTTCTTCCATCTACTAATCACTATGCTTCGAATTTAACTTAAACCCTTGGATTGTAACACGTATTTGGATGTATTCAAACTGTTTCCCACTCTCTAGTGTTGACTTGACGAAGTAAATCAAGTACCTCTACTATCTCTGCTGAAATTGGTAATTTATTGTTTCTATTCAAAACATACTATTCTTCTACTAGCCACTTGCTGGCATCATGTTCTCTTATGCTACTCTGAATAACTAAAGTGAAGCAGAAGGTTATTTCTAACTTTCCTCATCATTCGACCCTATTCTACGATCGTATACTATCTTTTCTGAACTATAGGCATGGATCATATTTAAGGCAATTTCATCTTTTTTAAATGAAAAATTAGAATACCTAACCTCGAACTTTCTATACACTTTAAAATCTTATCAGACTATACACGTCCGGGGAAAATACTCAGTCACATAACCTAAGATGAAACTGTCATATCTTCTATCTCTTAATAATGAAATAAAATATGCTCCTTATAGGAACTTACTAATGTTTTAATCTCTAGTTCTGATACAACTAAACTTAAACAAAGTAAAGCTATTTCCCAAAATTTAATATCGCCTACTCCTAGTTCCACGTCGTACACCATCTCTCTTTTATTCTTGTGCATGGGTCGTACGGAACATATACTTCTTTTGAAATCTCCAAACATATTAGGATCAGAGGTAAATTTCCCTTAGGAACCTTCTTGCTCAAAACCATGGAAATGAATTTATAATATGTTGCCCCGTGGGGTCTTACATTAGATCTATCATCATCATATCTATGGCTACATCTGAGGATGCCCCTGAGTCCTAAGGACCTGCTATGGCATACAAACGGTCCCGACCTTCGCCTCTAGTGTTTTGTCTTGATAAAGGACAATCCCTTAGATAGTGGCTCGGCTAACTACATCCAAAACAACCATCGAAGCTTGAAAGTCACACTCCAGGGTGCCTCCTACCACACTTGTTGTGCGTAGGGTGCTGACAACTTTTGTAGCCCACACTGGCATGTGACTGTGAGCCTGCTACTTTGAAATTCCATCTTTTTTTTATTGAAATTGGACATCGGTACTGGTGCACTAGCTTTAAAGGGAGCAGGTCCTGATTACCTGTTCTTGAAAAACTATCGGTTCCCACCACCCTGAGATTCCCTGTGGTTGAAGTTACCTATCAGTCCTTAGATCTTAGAGCGAACTCCCTGAGTCTCAAAGTCCACCTCGTGGGTAGCATCAATGGTAGCCCTTTGGCTCGTAGCTTCCTTTCTCTTAGCAGAAATATTCTGAAAAAATGTAATATGCACGAGTTAGAATTATTTCCTAAAGATATAGCTTTAACTGCACAATCTTGAGTAGGAAACAATGGTAACCTTTCCTAAACTCCCTCAAGCCTCATAATTAAAAGTGTGGCGCACTTCACACCTATAAGTAGGACTCTACTAGACACAGCTTCATAGACTACCTAGGACACTTTAACCGGGTGCTTTGATACCATTCTTTGTCATGCCCGAACCATGGCCTGGGTGTAACACAACACTCGGTGTCTGACTGCATGTAGCCGAGCGAACCACATAGCTGGATGAATCAACATGGGACATATATTGAATGTACAATATAATATGTAAGATTGTTGAGCTGCTGAAATGTCTAATTGGATAATCATAAGTGAAGAATAAGTTTAAAGTATAGAAATGTAGCCAACATGGTTAACATAAAAGCCTACTAAACACTGACTGATTGAACCTCTAGTCTATAAAGCCTATATAGAATACCGAAATACTAATTGATCACCGCGACAAGGCCCCCACCACACCCAACTGTCTGATATAAGTACATGATTGAAAGATACATAAAGCCTAAATGGAAATGGGGACTCACCAAGTAGCAGATACGAGAATCCAAGCGAGCAAATCTGTCGTCCTGTAAATCAATATGTGCATCATGAAATATAGGTCCTGAGGCAAAAGGGACGTAAGCATATTTGAATTGTACTTGTATGTAAAACCAATTGAAAGAAATAATAGTTGTGGGGTTCTCGGGAAAAGGGCCGGTTAAAACAATAAACATGGAACACACAGGAGCTGAAACTGAAACATACTGTTAGTTGAACTGAGCACGACAAGTATAGTCATAAGTACTCCCTGTTCTTAATATGAAATGACCCATTTTAACTAGGTTAATTGTTACACCTCGGATTTTTTTTTGTTGATGCACAGTGGATAGACTAATGAGGGGAACAAAGTATACGATGTTTCAATAAGTAAGAAATAGCATTTTATGATTCAAAATGAGATTTCAAAGACATTCGAAGTAAGAGAAGAATGTTGTCAAGGAAGGCAAGGCATACGTTATATATCGGAAAGGATTTACGAGTAACGAGTTAATGATGATTTAATGATGCTTTGGAGAAGAGTTATAACGTCCCTTAGATTGTTAATGAGGTGATAAGCAAGTGTTAAGAAGGTTTCATAAGGATTGGAGATCAAACGAGTCGACGAGAACGAAATCGGAATAGATGGGCATTATACGGCCCAACATACTGGCCGTATAAATTATAATGGTCGTATGTTAGGCCGTATATTTAACCCAGATGGGCAACCTTCACTGGACCAAACATACGACCAGACATACGACCCGTATAAAAGATACAGACCGTATGTTGGTCCGTATGTTCGTGTCGGAACAGATTTCGTGTATTTAATAAGGGACCAAGTTCATTTCATTTCATTTCTCTTTTCACACCCCTTCTCTCTAGAACACTTCTTCCATAAGAATTAAAGAGATATTAGTGATCAACTTCATCAAACCAAGTGAATGAAGTGTAAGAAACTCATTGAATTTCATCCAAGACAAGGAATCCAAGTGAAGGTGGAACTAGGGTTTTGCTCAAGTGAGTGTGTTTTCACTCAAGGCTTATTCCCACACCATCTAAGGTAAGTTTCATAGTATTTTCCTGTTGTTTAAGGTATTGAAAATTTGAAACACTATGATTGTAAAAGGATATAGAAAATGGGTCATGAATAAGGGAATAGTGCCATTTTAAGTAGTAATTTGGAGTGAATCATGGATATTGATATGTGGTGATTATAAGTATGCTATAAATGACATTTAGAACATGGGGTAAGTATTATATGTGAGAAAACACGATAGTGAACTATAACCACAATTATGGAGAAATTGAAGTGAAATTGTGAAATGCATATAATGTAGATGAATGATGATTTTTGTGTATGACATTGCGAATGCTGTGATGGATGTTGGGAGTTGATATGTAAAATGAGGAAAGTTCTATAAACAAAGGAAATGCTGCCAATTTTCTCTAGCATTAGTAAGCATGTTTATATAATCAAGTAGCTAATGTTGAAGTAAATTCCTTTGAAGGTAGAGATGTGAGCGTTGAAGGAGAACGATCAAGCGATAGAGTAGCAAAGCAAAGAGGTACGTAAGGCTAGTCCCTTCTTTCTAAGGCATGCTTCTTATGGCATGATATTCCCTATCTCTTCACGACTTTCTTACATCCCAAAACAATTATGAGTCAATCTTAGTAGAGAGCTATATACGCATCTGATAAAGAAAAGAGATACGATACGAGCATGATAATGATGATGATGAATATAAGTATGAAGAATCCTAGAGTAACATACGATGTCCGTGAGGCTAATGATCTTAAGTATGGTTCCATCGATGTTAATCCTTGTGTACACTCACCTTAAAATGTTAATCCCTTCAAGGTGAGATATGATGATTATGATCATTCCATAATGTAATCAGGGGTCACGACCTTATGTCACCCGGACATAGCAAAAGGTGCCTTCTAGTTCTAATGTATGTTTTAATGATAGATGTATAATAATGCTAAGCTATGATAAGGTTACGATAAGCTTATGATAAAATTATGATATGCCTATGAGATGTGTAATAATGATGAGTTTATGTTGAATATATGACGATACGATTCAACCGTGCCTAGTTGGCCGTACATGTCACCGCTAAGGCGGACTGCTTGTGATTCCACCGTGCTTAAATGGCCGGACATGTCACCGCTAAGGCGGGCTGCTTGTGATTCCACCGTGCCTAAATGGCCGGACATGTCACCGCTAAGGCGGGCTGCTTGTGATTCCACCGTGCCTAAATGGCCGGACATGTCACTGCTAAGGCGGGCTGCTTGTTATTCCACCACGCCTAGAAGGCCGGACATGATCACCACTAGTGGGCGGCATATGATGGTTACCCGGACGCGGGTTAACAATGATATATATATATATATATGATACGATGATTTATGCGCTATGATGATACATGTACAACAATTATATATTATATACGTATGAAATGCATCCATCCTTAAAAGTTACGCAGGTTACATCTTCATTTCATGACTTATGATTTCTAGATTATGTTCATTTCATTCATGCCTTGCATACTCAGTACAATGTTCGTACTGATGTCCGTTTTCTTTGGACGCTGTGTTCATTCCCACAGGTAGATAGGGAGGTGATCCAGACTCGTAGGAGCTATTAGCTGACTTAAGGGAACTCCATTGTTCCGGAGGTGCAATTGACTTATTCTTTTGTGTGTGTGTATATATATATATATATATATGTGTGTGTGTGTGTGTGTGTGTGTGTGTGTGTGTATTTTGGGGCACGACGAGGTCCTATCCCGTCCCTATGTCTAGCACTCTAGTTGAGACTTGTAGAGTAATTATGTTTTGATAGCCGAAAGGGTTATGTATATAAAAGTAATTATGTTTCCAAATGAAGAATGATTTTTCTATGATTTGAGCATGATAAGTAATGGAATGAGTAGTGCTCGGTGGTTAGCCCCGGGTACCCATCGCGGCCCCTAGCTGGGTCATGAAAAAAGTGGTATCAGAGGGCAGTTCAATCCTTGGAAGTGTCTACAAGCCGTGTCTAGTAGAGTGTTGTTTATGGTGTGTTGCGCGCCACACTAATAAACAGGAGGCTACAGGGTATTTAGGAAAAATGACCATCTTTCATATTAAGAGATCGTGCGATAGAGCTGTATTATATGTTATCCCTTGCCTAATTGTGCGTTATAATTTTAGCAAAGTTGATGAAAGGAAAAGCTACGGCAGCCCAGAAGGGCAAGATAGTGGTTGAAGAAGGGCTTGAACGGGAGCCGTCTATGGATATGGATGAGAGTGAACCCCAGAATAAGGCCCTATCTCAGCTTTCCCATACTTCACCCACTTTAGAGGGTCAAAGGGGAGCCTTAACTTTAGCTCCAGCACCCCCCGTTCCTCCACCAGATTCCTCGAGCCAAGAGATGAGACAGGCCATCCTTCTACTGACTTAATTAGTAGCCGTCCAAGCTCAGCGGCAGGATGTGGGCCACGATAACAGGGGTTGGAGAAAGAGTGTTAGTTCTTCAGGGTTTTATCATGAGTTTAAGGGTGCTCTGAGGCAACAATTCTCTAGGCACTCTGTTCGTTCAACAAGTAGTGCTCCTCCACAGTTTCCTACACCCAAGTTTGATGGATCTACTTATTCTAGGTCACCCCAGAGTCTGAGAGTTTTCAATTCTCGGATTCGGAGTGGTTCTAGTCAGACGAGATCCTCGGTACCACAATGTACTTAATGTTCTAGGTTACATTGGGGACCGTGCAGCTTGGGCTCGGATGTTTGTTATGCCTGTGCTCAGCCAGGCCATTTAAAGTGCGACTACCTATCGCTACGTGGTAAAGATAAGGTTCGGACTACGAGAATGGTAGCTGGGTTTTCGTCATCGGTACGCCCTCCAAGGACAAGGCCACAAATGTTAGTAGGTGATGATAGAGATGGAAGAGGAATGCCTAGTCCAAGTGGATCCCAGCATCATATCCATGCATTAGCTGAGCGATAGGACCTTGAGTGTTCCCTCGATATTGTCCCAGGTATATTGTTAGTATCCTCTTATAATATGTGTGAATCGATTGATTCGGATCCTATGCTGTCATGTATCACTCCCGTAGTGATGATTGCGTTAAGGTGAAAAATCTGAGCCACTCCGACAATTTGAGATGACTATATTTGTTAGTGACCTAGTGATAGCCAGAATCGTGATTTACGAGTAAGTTGATTGACAATGAGTGAATATAAATAATATGTGTATGTATATATATATATATATATATATATATATATATATATTGGAATTCTAGACCGAGGGTGCAGGTACAACTTATTAGACAAGCTCTGTTATTTATATCTTTTAATGGTAAGTGATCTTGTGTTGCTGAGTTGCGTATTATGTGTGTCCTGATATATGTCGTATTGAGACATCAGACGTGTTTTTTGGGCTATGTGCAGGTTTGGGATTGTTATTCTTACAAGAGAAACTCTGCCGAAATTTTCCTAGAATCTAAAAGAGATAAGATATAAGCTTGTAATATGTCCTATGGGAAAAGATGTTGTGCAAAAAGTAATGGCAGGACGAGATTAAGTTAGGAGTATCGTTGACAACTACAAGAGATGAGTTAAATATTATTGAATTGATAGTAACGGTAATTATAAGAGCGACAATGATATGGTAAAGAGAAATACTAAAGTAAATTAAGGAGACTGGTAGTACTAAATCATGACATAGAAGAGAAAGGGTAAGCCCAATAGAGTGTGATACTGAAGAATTGATTGGGTGGATAAGTACAAGTAAAATACGACAGGTCTATTAGCAAAATAAAGTAACAGCATCACGAAGACAGAGGTACGAATATGAAGGGATATAACGAATGTGAATACATTGGTAAGATAATTTATGTAGTAAGTGTAATAGGGTTGATCATAAAGAGTAACAAGTTAAGTATGCTTACATCACGAGGTTTATTCTATTTTATAAGCGGGCTAACGGATGGGATCAAGAAGTGGCACTCTATAGAGTTGATTATGATCAGGGTATAATGAGAACATAACAAGAACTGTAAGTAAAGTATAGCGAGGAAACGACTAAAGATGTGATATGTTCTATGTGAATAAAGAGTGAACACAAGTATGAAACCAACAAGCAATCCATGGGGCTATAGATGAGGAAGCTTATAAGACTTTGTTAAGGGAAAGTCTAGCATAGGGGTTCCTCAATGACAGAAATGATAGCAAGCAAAAAGGGGGAAGTCAACTTGAATAAGAAATCTGAGGAAAGTGATATGGCAAAGTAGTAGTTTGTGATTTGTATAATCGATAGTATGGGTGATATTTTTAGCTGGATGTAAAAGACCAAGACTACAGAAAGATGACTAACGAAAGGATCAACACAATAAGGATGAGAGGGGATGATCAGAAAGAACAGAATAAGTTTTGGAAGCAAAGAATGGATCGTACAAAGGTAGTATTTTCTAAAGGACAAAGCGATACTAAGTTAAGAATAGGGTTCCTCGTGCGAAGAATAAAGGATCGATTATAAAACAGAAGGAAATAAGATAAATCGAGGAGGAAGAAATGTAAAGGAATAAGAATGGGAATAGAAAGAGACGAGAATGCGCCGCAAAGTACGCGCACTTAAGAAGTAGTCGTGTCATGATTAAAGGAATATGCATCTTCTACGAATACCGTATACCAAATCAGAACGAGCAAAGTGTATAAAGTAATGAGTTGAAAGGAAAAATGTGGCCATGAGTTATGAGTTTACCGTACGACGATAAAGCAATAGAGCAAAGCTATCATCAACGGCAAATACAATATGATTATGATTGGTTTTAAAATCACTGTTGAGTGCAACACAAGAGTGAAAGAGTATGAGGCATAAGGGGTATTAGTGGCGCATGAGACTTAGGCCCTAGAAAACAAAGATGACGTTACGAGTGAATTTTGCTCACCAAAGGAGAGAGCAAGGGACATTCTATGGATGGTATGGATAACTAGACCTAGTACTATTGTGAGCATCCCTATGGGACAAAAGTTGTTAATTGGAGTGGATTTAGACATTGACTCATTACTACTAGATGAGCTAAGTAAAATACATCTTTGCTCGGATTGCTATGTCGGTTGTGTTACTTGGTTACAAACCTGCAAGATGAGTATATTAAGACTTCATACATGAACTATCATAGCTATAAATTATGGGAAACGACATGAATAAGATGTAGTATATTAAGGGATATATGAATTCAAGATTTGAAGGTAAGGCAACGGATTTGAGAAGGGTACAAGTGAAAACCTTAAAAAGGGAAATGAGTAAAGGGAATACAAATTTAGAGATTGAAATGATGGACCCTAAGATGTGACAGATATAGACTCTAAAACAAAGAGTGAAAGTTACGTAGAAATGACTCTAATAACTAGTAAATAAACGAACACGAGTTGAGCAAGCATCTGAGACTGTACGGGAAATCATTCATGAAGAGCTTGAACCATGTGACATTGAAAGCAAATAACTCAAGGGATATTGTAAAAGATAGCGATGTTATACTAGAATAGAGGCAAAGGCACTAACGGTAAAGTCGTAATTAATGATATTGCGATTTATAAGCGACAATTAAGAAAGGGACTTAAGATTTTCTATAGTAGAACATAAGATATGATGATCAAGGAAAAATAAAGGAAGGAAGAGAGCACGACAAGATAAGTTACTACCGATAGACAAAAGAGTTTTAGGTACGTCTGATAACCGAGCCTAGCCATGGTCGGGTACGCGAAACACCGAACCTTCGTGGTCGGGTGTTCTATGTAAATGATATGTATATGAATAAGACTATGGATATGATATGTAAATGAGTACGATTATGAATACCAATATGGATATGGATACATGTATATGTACAGATGTGTATGTACACGAAATCCCGCAAGAACGATTATGTAACTTGTAAGTATTTATACGTCGCCGATGAAACCAAATGGGTACCTAAAAAGACGAGTAAGAGGTAAGCAAGAATAGTGTGGTCATGATATTCCGGGTCAGTTGAAGGGAAATATATGGCGAAATTTTCATAGAATTCCCGAGTGCTTAACATTCGAGGACGAATGTTCCAAAAGGCGGGAAGAATGTTACACCTCGAAAATAATTTCGTTGATGCATAGTGGATAGACTAACGAGGGGAACGAAGTATAAGATGTTTCAATAAGTAAGAATGTTACACCTCGGAAAATTTTCCGTTGGTACGCAAGTGGATGAACTAGTGATGAATATGAGTGCGTAATGTCTACGAGTAAGAAACGACGTTTAATGACCTTAGGCGAGATTTCGAAATTATCTGATGTGAGACGAGGAAGTTGGATAAGTTAAGATTTGATACAAGGTGAGCAGTGCATGTGCATGGACGGGGGTGATTAAAATGAGAAGTCTAAGAAATATGGAAAGTTGCAGAATTGCAACTGCCCAGTTGTCGTAAATCGCAAAATACGGACCGTAAATTGTAATACGGTCTGTAAGCTGGCAGTCATAAACTGCAATGCAAGGTTTCAACTTTCTGCCCAGTCAAGAAATGGTAAAATACGACCAGGTGGACGGACCGTAAAGTGATTTACGGCCCGTAAACCATGGTCGTAAACCACCATGAAGGCAGCCCAGCTTCTGGTTCTGGAAATGGTTAAATACGCCCATGGAGGACGAGCCATATAGTGGAATACGGGCCGTAAACCACGATGGACGACCACTGTTCACCCAACACAGATTTTTCAATTCATTAAATATGAGGATCAAGACTTATCTTATTTCATTTACAACATTACACCACTTCTCTCTAAAACTTCTCTCTACATTTATTATATGAATTTTCAAGGATTATAAGCCATCAATAACATTAAGGCAAGTGAATCAAGGATAAGGGAATCATCAAGGATCATCCAAGTCAAGAAATCCAAATGGAGAAAAACTAGGGTTTTGCTCAAAGAGGAGTATTATCAACCAAAGCTTGTTCCTACAACTTCTAAGGTAGGATTCATGATTTTTACAAGATGTTTAAGGTATTGGAGAATTAAAATACATGGATTGTAGAAAATGTGGTCAACTAGGTCATGAATGGTGAATGGTGACATTTTGAGGAATAGTTTGAATTGAATTATGAATGTTGTTGTGTTACGATATGAATGTATTATAAATGGTACTAAGATCATAAACTAGACACTTTAGATGAATGGACGAAGTTGGAGGTCATGACCATAAATATGGAGAATTAGAAGCAAATTGAGAAATCTAGGTAATGTGAATGACTAATGGCCGTTGTTATGATATTAATGAAGGTATAGACGCTAGCATTGGAAGGAAACGTGCAAGTGTAGAATAGTCCGACGAAAAGGTATGTAAGGCTAACCCTTCTTTCATAAGGCATGGTTCTTGGCCAAATTTCTAATTCCTCTATATGAGTATGTTGTATTCAAATGGTTGACACTCCGAGCTCATAAGCTCACGATCCTTAACATGTACTACGATTGTACTACGCCCCTCATATGACGAGTAAGCCTAAGATATGGATGTAGCAATAATGACGATGATAGTGATGACGATGATAATAGTAATGATGCTAAAGGTGCCTACGGGCTATTATATTCACATGTGCCTATGAAGGGCTATAATGACACCCCGAGCTTATAATGCCGGGTATAATATATGTATATGGAGGTATATATGTATACGACTATGTATAAAGTATGTATACGATTACGTAACGCGTGCACACCTCTGCATATGGTACGGATAACCCTGAGGCCTTGGTAGGGCCAGGTAGGAATAACATTGAGCCTTGGTTGGCTAAGTACGTATGAAACACTGAACCTTATGGTCGGGCACGCTATGTATGTATATAAGTGTATGGCTATGTATATAGTATGAATATGAATGTGAAAAGACTATGTATACGAATGTGAATAAGGACATGTATATGAATATGAGCACAAGTATGGTACGAGTACTATTATTGAATACGAATGATGACGTATGTGTACAAATACATATGAAAAATGGAAAGTCCTACGAAAGGTAGGTAAGTGTTATGACGATGATATTATTGTCTCCCCCCCCCCCCCCCCCCCTCCTATGCTATTTCATATGTTGTTCGGGATGCCTATTTATTGATGTTGCTCATGCTTTACAGACTCAGTACATTCTTCGTACTGACGTCTTTTTGTTTGTGGACGCTGCGTCATGCCCGCAGGTGCACAGGGTGACAGACTTGATCCATAGCTGCCTATTCGGAGATTACATAGAGAGCTCCATTTCCTTCGGAGCCGTATCTTTTGGGTACTCATTATTTTGTGTATATAATTATGGGCATAGCGGGGTCCTGTCCCACTAATGTGATATGTCATACTCTTAGAGGCTCGTAGTCATGTGTATGTGGGTAGAGATGTTCGGCTATGTCGGCCCATGTTTTGTATATCTTTTGTTGGCCTCATCGGGCTTGTACTTATGATGTGGCATAGATGCCTATGATATGTTAAATGATGATGGTCGTCTAATGGGACCAATATGATTAACGATAAGAAAATCATGAATTGACTTATGGTTCACCTAGATGTTATGTTATGTACGATAAGGGGGTGCCCGGGTGGGGTAGCACCGGGTGCTCGTCGCGGCCCCCTAGCCGGGTCGTGACAAAAGTGGTATCAGAGCAGTTCAGTCCTAGGATGTGTCTACGAGCCGTGTCTAGTAGAGTCTTGGTTATGGGTGTGTTGCGCGCCACACTTATAAACAAGAAGCTGCGGACATTTTAGGAATATATGACCTTCTTTATTCATATGAATCGTGCGATAGAGCTATGATGTAAGAAATTCTTGTTCCTAAATTGTGTGTTGTGTATTTCAGAGATGCCTAAAAAGAAAAAGGCTACAGCAGCCCAAAAGGGCAAGACGGTGGCAAAAAAGTGGGCTGAAAGAGCACCGCCACCGGTAGTAGAGAAAGATGAGTCTCAGGGTGCGGCTCAATCTCAGTCCTCCCAGACAGTGCCTATTACCGAGGAGCACGTGGGAGCCACAGCCCCAACTCCAGCTCCTCCACCAAATGCTTCGGGCCAAGATGTAAAACAGGCCATTAATTTATTGACTCAATTGGTTGCGGCCCAGGCCAGAGGCACAGTTCAGGCTATGGTGATAGGGCTGTTAGTGCAAGAGCCCGTGATTTCATTACTTTGAACCCTCCGGAATTCTTTGGGTTAAAATCGGAGGAGGATCCCCAGGACTTTGTTGATGGTATGCTAAGGACGCTCCGGTTGATACATGCTTCAGACACCGAGTCGGTAGAGCTAGCGTCCGTCATATAGATTGAGAGATGTCTCGATCCAGTGGTATACGGTGTGGATGGCTTCACGGGGGGCCAATGCACCTCCCCCGGTATGGACAGAGTTTGTTGATGCTTTTCTCCGTCACTATATGCCTCCAGAAGTTCGGCGAGCAAGGGCCGATAAGTTCTTAAATTTGAGGCAAGGTAGTATGAGTTCCCTAGAGTATAGCCTCCGCTTTAACTCCTTGGCTAGGTATGCTCCGGCCATGGTGGCAGATATGGGCGACAGGGTACACCGATTCGTAAAGGGCCTAGGGCCACACTTGATGGATAAATGCTTGACTGCGTCCCTTCAGGATGGTATGGATATTGCACAGATTCAGGCACATACTCAGAACTTAGAGGAAAGCCTACAGCAGCGGAGAAGTGAACGTGAACATGATAGGGGACATAGCAAGAGGGCCAGATCTTCGGGCCCAATAAGTGAGTCCAGAGGCGGACACAGGCAACAGTTCCCTAGACATTCGGGCTATTCTATTACCAGTGCACCTCCACGGTTTTCAGGCCAGAGCCTTGATAGATCTACTCATCCCTGGCCGAGTCAGTGTTACTCGGGGTCCCAGTTTAGATATGATTTAGACCAGTAAAGGCCACCTATACCACGATGTTCCCAGTGTGGGTAGTCGCATTGGGGTCAATGCCGATTGGGTTCAGATGTTTGCTATTCATGTGGTTGACCGGGCCATATTATGCGTGATTGCCCCTCAATGCATGGTAGAGGTAGGACCCAGCCATCAGGGTCGGTAGCCGAATCTTTGGCATCTGTACGCCCTACGGGGCCAGGTTCATATGCGCCAGTCGGCCATGGTAGAGGTAGGGGCAGAGCTCCTAGTATTAGCGGTTCTCAGCACCGTATTTATGCTTTGGCTGGACGCCAAGATCTTGAGTCTTCTCCTGATGTGGTCACAGGTATATTATCGGTATTCTCTCATGATGTATATGCTTTGATTGATCCGGGCTCCACATTATCATATGTTACTCCATATTTTGTGGGTCGATTTATAATTGAGCCGGAGTCTATCAAACCTTTTGAGGTGTCTACACCCGTGGGTGACTCGGTAATAGCTAGCCGAGTATATAGGAATTGTGTGATCGTGATTTGTGATCGTCGTACCATGATTGATTTGCATGAGCTATAAATGGTAGATTTTGACGTTATTATGGGCATGGATTGGTTGGCTTCTTGTTATGCCAATGTTGATTGCCGAATGAAGATGGTTCGTTTGCAGTTTCTGGGAGAACCAGTCTTAGAATTGAAAGGGAATGCGGCATCACCAAAAGGTAGGTTTATTTCCTATCTAAAGGCAAGGAAGATTATCACGAAAGGGTGTATTTATCACCTAGTGCGAGTTCAAGATGTGGAAGCTGAGTCGCCGACTCTTCAATCAGTTCCGGTAGTGAACGAATTTCCGGATGTGTTCCCGGAAGAGCTTCCAGGCCTTCCTCCCGAGCGAGAGATCGATTTTGCGATTGATGTGTTGCCAGACACTAAACCCATATCTATTCCTCCCTATAGAATGACACCCGCAGAGTTGAAAGAGTTAAAGGAGCAATTGAAAGACTTTCTTGAAAAAGGCTTCATTAGGCCTAGTTCATCCCCGTGGGGAGCACCCGTATTGTTCGTCCGGAAGAAGGATGGTTCCTTGAGAATGTGCATTGATTATCGGCAATTGAATAAAGTGACGATTAAGAACAAGTATCCCCTCCCGAGGATTGATGATTTATTTGATCAATTGCAAGGTGCCAAATGGTTTTCAAAGATTGATTTGAGGTCCGGGTATCACCAAGTAAGAGTTAGGGAGAAAGATATCCCTAAGACAACTTTCAGAACAAGATATGGCCATTTCGAGTTCCGAGTAATGTCGTTTGGGTTAACTAATGCCCCGACAGTGTTTATGGACCTAATGAACAATGTATTCAGACCTTTTCTGGATCTATTTGTAATTGTATTCATCGACGACATCTTAGTGTATTCTAGATCCAAGGACGAGCATGCGGATCATTTGTGTATTGTCCTTGGAGTTCTTCGAGCTCGAGAGTTGTTTGCAAAATTCTCCAAGTGTGAGTTTTGGTTGAACTCGGTATCATTTCTGGGCCATATTGTTGTAGCTGATGGTATTCGAGTGGATAGCCAAAAGATCGAGGTCGTGAAGACTTGGCCAAGGCCCACGACTCCTACGGAGGTTCGTAGCTTTTTGGGCTTAGCAGGCTATTACAGAAGATTTGTTGAGGGTTTTTTCTTCTATTTTTGCGCCACTCACCAAGTTGACTCAGAAGTCAGCTAAGTTTCAATGGACAGATGCTTGCGAGCGTAGTTTCCAAGAGTTGAAAGACCGATTGACTTCAGCCCCGGTCTTGACACTTCCAGAGGGATTGGAAGGATATGTTATTTATTGTGATCCTTCAGGCGTCGGGCTAGGTTGTGTACTAATGCAACACGGTAAGGAGAGTACGTACGCTTCTAGGCAATTGCGGAAACATGAACAGAATTACCCGACCCATGATTTAGAATTAGCCGCAGTGGTCCATGCATTAAAGATATGGCGACATTATTTATATGGTGTCCATGTGGATGTCTATACAGATCATAAGAGCCTTCAGTATATCTTCAAGCAGAAGAAGTTGAATTTGCGACAACGACGATGGTTGGAGTTGCTAAAGGATTATGATGTTGATATCTTGTATCACCCCGGAAAGGCTAACGTTGTGGCTGACGCTCTTAGCCGCAGATACATGGGAAGTCTAAGTGATGTACAACCAGAAAAGAAAGAGATGGCCCGTGAGCTTCAACAGTTAGAGAGCCTAGGAGTCCGAGTAGTGGACTCAGGTAGCAGCGGAGCTACTACTCAGAATTCAGCAGTTTCATCGCTAGTAGCAGAAGTAAAAGAGCGACAATATGAGGATCCCATGCTAATGCAGTACAAGGATACACTCCCTCAGAAGGAGGAGTCATCATTTGATATTTCGGAAGACGGAGTTCTCCGATGTCGAGGCAGGTTATGTGTTCCCGATGTGGTAGGTCTACGTCACCAAATATTGAGGGAAGCTCATTGTTCCCGTTACTCCATTCACCCTGGAGCGACGAAAATGTATCATGATCTTAAGTCTATATACTGGTGGAATGGAATGAAGAAAGATATAGCGGAATTCGTAGTTTAGTGTCCTAATTGCCAACAAGTGAAGATTGAACACCAAAAGCCGGGTGGATTATTGCAAGCTATAGAAATCCCAACTTGGAAGTGGGAAGTGATTAATATGGATTTCATTATAGGGTTACCCCGTTCTCGACGTAAGTATGACTCCATATGGGTGATTGTGGATAGACTCACAAAATCAGCTCATTTCTTACCGGTCAGGACGACCTATGTGGCAGAGGATTATGCGAAGCTTTATCTTAAAGAGATAGTAAAACTCCATGGCGTTCCAGTATCTATTATCTCCGATAGAGGGACCCAGTTTACAGCCAAGTTTTGGAGATCGTTCCAAGAGGGTTTAGGGACCCAAGTGCGCCTTAGCACGACATTTCACCCCCAGACCGATGGGCAAGCTGAACGTACTATTCAGACTCTTGAAGATATGTTACGGGCATGTATGATAGATTTTGGAGGAAATTGGGATGACCATTTTCCACTCATTGAGTTTGCTTACAATAACAGTTATCATTCTAGCATTCAAATGGCACCGTATGAAGCTCTATATGGGCGAAAGTGTAGATCCCCAATTGGGTGGTTTGAAACCGGAGAAGCTAAGTTGATAGGGCCAGACTTGGTCCAGCAAGAAATAGAGAAAGTTAAGCTCATACAAGATCGGTTGCTAGTGGCCCAAAGTCGTCAAAAGTCCTATGCGGATAATCGTCGAAGAGACTTAGAGTTCGAAGTGAAGGATTGGGTATTCTTGAAAGTGTCACCGATGAAGGGCGTAATGAGATTTGGCAAAAAGGGGAAGCTCAGTCCCCGGTATATTGGGCCATACGAAATTGTGCGCAAGATAGGCAAATTGGCCTATGAGTTAAATCTATCTCCAGACATGGAGTCAGTTCATCCAGTATTTCATATTTCGATGCTTCGGAAATGTGTTGGAGATCCTACTAGGATCGTCCCAGTGAATGATGTGCAAGTAACAGAGAAATTGACTTATGAAGAGATACCCATTGCCATACTTGATAGGCAAGTACGGAGACTTAGAAACAAAGAAGTGGCCTCAGTTAAGGTCTTATGGAGGAACTACAATCGAGAGGAAATGACGTGGGAAGCAGAAGAGAGTATGAGATCCAAATACCCACCTATTTCAGCCCTTGGTAGAAGTACAAAATGAGACGTCGAGATCATAAGGTATGCATGTTTTCCTTTTATGCTTTTGGGTCGTGTGTGGCCAATTTTTATGTTATTATGTAGTGGCCCTGTGTGGCATCGATATTATGGGTTATTGTGGCAGGATGGCAGTGCCATAATGTAGGGAAAACTCTGGCAAAATTTTTCTAGAATCCCCGAACACTTTAACATTCGAGGACGAATGTTCTTAAGGGGGGGAGAATGTTACACCTCGGAAAATTTTCCGTTGGTACGCAAGTGGATGAACTAGTGATGAATATGAGTGCGTGATGTCTCTGAGCAAGAAACGACGTTTGATGACCTTAGGCGAGATTTCGAAAGTATCCGATGTGAGACGAGGAAGTTGGCTAAGTTAAGATGAGATACAAGGTGAGCAGTGCATGTGCATGGACGGGGGTGATTAAAATGAGAAGTCTAAGAAATATGGGAAGTTGCAGAATTGCAACTGCCCAGTGGTCGTAAATCGCAAAATACGGACCGTAAATTGCAATACGGTCCGTAAGCTGGCAGTCGTAAACTGCCATGCAAGGTTTCAACTTTCTGCCCAGTCAAGAAATGGTAAAATACGACCAGGTGGACGGACCGTAAAGTGATTTACGGCCCGTAAACCATGGTCGTAAACCACCATGAAGGCAGCCCAGCTTCTGGTTCTGGAAATGGTTAAACACGCCCATGGAGGACGAGCCGTATAGTGGAATACGGGCCGTAAACCACGATGGACGACCACTGTTCACCCAGCACAGATTTTTCAATTCATTAAATATGACGATCAAGACTTGTCTTATTTCATTTACAACATTACACCACTTCTCTATAAAACTTCTCTCTAGATTTATTATATGAGTTTTCAAGGATTATAAGCCATCAATAACATTAAGGCAACTGAATCAAGGATAAGGGAATCATCAAGGATCATCCAAGTCAAGAAATTCAAATGGAGAAAAACTAGGGTTTTGCTCAAAGAGGAGTATTATCAACCAAAGCTTGTTCCTACAACTTCTAAGGTAAGATTCATGATTTTTACAAGATGTTTAAGGTATTGGAGAATTAAAATACATGGATTGTAGAAAATGTGGTCAACTAGGTCATGAATGGTGAATGGTGACATTTTGAGGAATAGTTTGAATTGAATTATGAATGTTGTTGTGTTACGATATGAATGTATTATAAATAGTACTAAGATCATGAACTAGACACTTTAGACGAATGGACGAAGTTGGAGGTCATGGCCATAAATATGGGAGAATTAGAAGCAAATTGAGAAATCTAGGTAATGTGAATGACTAATGGCCATTGTTATGATATTAATGAAGGTATAGACGCTAGCATTGGAAGGAAACGTGCAAGTGTAGAATAGTCCGACGAAAAGGTATGTAAGGCTAACCCTTCTTTCATAAGGCATGGCTCTTGGCCAAATTTCTAATTCCTCTATATGAGTATGTTGTATTCAAATGATTGACACTCCGAGCCCATAAGCTCACGATCCTTAACATGTACTACGATTGTGCTACGCCCCTCATATGACGAGTAAGCCTAAGATATGGATGTAGCAATAATGACGATAATAGTGATGACGATGATAATAGTAATGATGCTAAAGGTGCCTACGGGCTATTATATTCACATGTGCCTATGAAGGGCTATAATGACACCCCGAGCTTATAATGTCAGGTAGAATATATGTATATGGAGGTATATATGTATATTACTATGTATAAAGTATGTATACGATTACGTAACGCGCGCACACCTCTGCAGATGGTACGGATAACCCTGAAGCCTTGGTAGGGCCAGGTAGAAATAACATTGAGCCTTGGTTGGCTAAGTACGTTTGAAACACCGAACCTTATGGTTGGGCACGCTATGTATGTATATAAGTGTATGGCTATGTATATAGTATGAATATGAATGTGAAAAGACTATGTATACGAATGCGAATAAGTACATGTATATGAATATGAGCACAAGTATGGTACGAGTACTATTATGGAATACGGATGATGACGTAGGTGTACAAATACGTATGAAAAATGGAAAGTCCTACGAAAGGCAGGTAAGTGTTATGACGATGATATTATTGTCTCCCCCCCCCCCCCCTCCTATGCTATTTTATATGTTTTTCGGGATGCCTATTTATTGATGTTGCTCATGCTTTACATACTCAGTACATTCTTCGTACTGACGTCCTTTTGTTTGTGGACACTGCGTCATGCCCGCAGGTGCACAGGGAGACAGACTTGATCCATAGCTGCCTATTTGGAGATCACATAGCGAGCTCTATTTCCTTCGGAGCCGTATCTTTTGGGTACTCATTCTTTTGCGTATATAATTATGGGCATAGCGGGGTCCTGTCCCGCTAATGTGATATGTCATACTCTTAGAGGCTCGTAGTCATGTGTATGTGGGTAGAGATGTTCGGCCATGTCGACCCATGTTTTGTATATCTTTTTTGGCCTCGTCGGCCTTGTACTTATGATGTGGCATAGATGCCTATGATATGTTAAATGATGATAGTCGTCTAATGGGACCAATATGATTAACGATAAGAAAAGCACGAATTGACTTATGGTTCACCTAGATATTATGTTATGTACGATAAGGGGGTGCCCGGGTAGGGTAGCACCGGGTGCTCGTCGCGGCCCCCTAGCCGGGTCGTAACAAAGAAATAGCATTTGATGATTCTAAATGAGATTTCAAAGACATTCGAAGTAAGAGAAGAAAGTTGTCAAGGAAGGCAAGCCATACGTTATGTATCGGAAAGGATTTATGAGTAACGAGTTAATGATGATTTAATGATGCTTTAGAGAAGCGTTATAACGTCCCTTAGATTGTTAATGAGGTGATAAACAAGTGTTAAGAAGGTTCCATAAGGATTGGAGATGAAACGAGTTGACGAGAACGAAATCGGAATAGCTCGGCATTATACAACCCAACATACTGGCCGTATAAATTATACTAGCCGTAAGTTATGTCGTATATTTAGCCCAGATGGGACCCCTTTACTGGACCAAACATACGGCCAGACATACGACCCGTATAAAAGATACAGACCGTATGTTCGTGTCGGGACAGATTTTGTGTATTTAATAAGGGACCAAGTTCATTTCATTTCATTTCTCTTTTCACACCCCTTCTCTCTAGAACTATCTAGAACACTTCTTCCACAAAAATTCAAGAGATATTAGTGATCAACTTTATCAAACCAAGTGAATCAAGTGTAAGAAACTCATTGAAGTTCATCCAAGATAAGGAATCCAAGTGAAGGTGGAACTAGCGTTTTGCTCAAGTGAAGTGTTTGAAATCAAGGCTTATTCCCACACCATCTAAGGTAAGTTTCATGATATTTTCATGTTGTTTAAGATATTGAAAAGTTGAAACACTTGGATTGTAAAAGGATATAGAAAATGGGTCATGAATAAGGGAATAGTGCCATTTTAAGTAGTAGTTTGGAGTAAATCATGGATAATGATATGTGGTGATTATAACTATGCTATAAATAACATCTAGAACATGGGGGTAAGTATTATATGTGAGAAAATGCGATAGTGAACTATAACCACAATTATGGAGAAATTGAAGTGAAATTGTGAAATGCGGATAATGTAGATGAATTATGATTTTTGTGTATGACATTGTGAATGCTGTGATGGATGTTGGGAGTTGACATGTAAAATGAGGAAAGTTGTATAAACAAAGGAAATGCTGCCCAATTTTCTCTAGCATTAGTAAGCACGTTTATATAATCAAGTAGCTAATGTTGAAGTGAATTCCTTTTAAGGTAGAGATGTGAGCGTTGAAGGAGAACGATCAAGTGATAGAGTAGCAAAGCAAAGAGGTATGTAAGGCTAGTCCCTTCTTTCTAAGGCATGATTCTTATGACATGGTATTCCCTATCTCTTCATGACTTTCTTACATCCCAAAAAAATTATGAATCAATCTTAGTAGAGAGCTATATACATATATGATTAAGAAAAGAGATACGATACGAGAATGATAATGATGATGATGAATATAAATATGAAGAATCCTAGAGTAACATCGATGTCCATGAGGCGAATGATCTTAAGTATGGTTCCATCGATGCTTTTCCTTGTGTACACTTACCTTAAAATGTTAGTCCCTTCAAGGTGAGATATGATGATTATGATCACTCCATAATGTAATCAGGGGTCACGATCTTATGTCACCCGGACATAGCAAAAGGTGCCTTCTAGTTCTAATGTATGTCTTAATGATAGATGTATAATAATGCTAAGCTATGATAAGGCTACGATAAGCTTATGATAATATTATGATATGCCTATGAGATGTGTAATAATGATGAGTTTATGTTGATTATGTGACGATGCGATTCCACCGTGCCTAGTTGGCCGGACATGTCACCGCTAAGGCGGGCTGCTTGTGATTCCACCGTGCTTAAATGGCCGGACATGTCGCCGCTAAGGCGGGATGCTTGTGATTCCACCGTGCCTAAATGGACGGACATGTCACCGCTAAGGCGGGCTGCTTGTGATTCCACCGTGCCTAAATGGCCGGACATGTTACCGCTAAGGCGGGCTGCTTGTTATTCCACCGCGCCTAGACGGCCGGACATGATCACCACTAGTGGGCGGCATATGATGGTTACCCGTACGTGGGTTAACGATGATGATATATATATATGATTCGATGATGTAGGCGCTATGATGATACATGTACTACGATTATATATTATATACGTATGAAATGCATCCGTCCTTAAAAGTTACGCAGGTTACATCTTCATCTCATGACTTATGATTTCTCGATTATGTTCATTTCATTCGTTCCTTGCATACTCAGTACAATGTTCGTGCTGACGTTCATTTTCTTTGGATGTTGTGTTCATGCCCACAGGTAGACAGGGAGGTGATCCAGACTCGTATGAGGTATTAGCTGACTTAAGGGCACTCCATTGTTCCGGAGGTGCCATTGACTTATTCTTTTGTGTGTGTATATATATATATACATATATATATTATGTATATATATGTATTTTTGGCACGACGGGGTCCTGTCCCGTCCCTCTGTCTAGCACTCTAGTAGAGGCTCGTAGATATGCATGTGTGGGTAGTATGGTATCACGATGTTACTATTGTATCTATATCATTATTTTGATAGCCGAAGGGTTTATGTATATAAAAGTAATTATGTTTCCAAATGAAGAATGATTTTTCTATGATTTGAGTATGATAAGTAATGGAATGAGTGGTGCTCGGTGGTTAGCCTCGGGTACCCTCTACGGCCCCTAGTCGGGTCGTGACATTAATAATATATAGCCTTGGCCCAACATTGGTGCACAAATTGGTGGCCTCGGCCAAGGTAAGTGCATCCAGGTATGGTCTCGACCAAGTATACGCAGACATATAGCTGCGACCCTCTGGGCCAAAAACGGGTGTTCAACATTCAACAATTTATATTAAGGAACTAAAAATCATATTGTAGTTCTAAAATGGGTACTGAGCATTACTGAAATATTGATATGAGATACTGATCATGAATTCGTACTGAGGTTCTGATATGGAGTACTACCAACTTTGATACTGAATTGAGACATGGGATTGATGAAGTATTCATATAATTTAAAGTATTACTTTTACATAAGGAATTTGTGGTCTGTGACTGAGACTCATTGGATGTCAAACATGATCTTATACCGATTACATCCTGAGTTCACAATATTCAGAATGATAATCACGAATAACTGCGAACTATATTCTCAAAGGATAGAAGTTATGATTTTGTCATGAATTAGGGCATAATCTCTATTTCTAATGGAATTCATAATAATTGTCATGACCCAATCCCGTAGGCCGTGACTAGTGCCCGAACTGGACACCCGTACATGAACCTGTTAAAAATAATCAAACTGAAACTACGACAATACGGAAACTTATAAAGGAAATCCAAAGTTCGTAACATCATCATATATATATATTTCCAGATCAACTGTCTCCTGAGGAGTCACAACTAATCATATCATGAAATAATACGCAAGCCGACAAGGCTGCCATCACATATCAATATCATATGCAAGCTGACAAGGCTGCCACTATAGACGAACATCATACCACAGCACATCGTATAGACACAGTTGAACAGAACTCATACACAACCCACACATATGTCTACAGACCTCTAGGAGTACGAATAGCGAAATATGACGGGACAGGACCCCGCCGTACCACTGGATAAACATATATACATTTATCATAAGATTTATGCCAAAGGTATAGGCTCCGGAACAACGGAGCTCTCCCAAAATAGCTGAGTAGGAGTCCTATGCTGAGGGGTCACCAACCGGCTATCTATACCTGCGGGCATGAAACGCAGCCCCGTGGAGAAAGGGGGTCAGTACGGAATATGTACTGAGTATATAAAACATGAAATACAGTAAAAAGGATCATAACTGAAGTAGCGATTCCAGGAAACAAGTATGATACTCAAGAACTCACTGTACTTGTGCCTTACGAAATACCGTCATGCTTATCATTATCATATACCATACCCGGCCCATTATGCGACTCGGTGAGTAAGATCATATTATCATATCATCATATCATATACCGTACCCGGCCCATTATGGGACTCGGTGAATAAAGTCATATTATCATATCATCATATATATATACCGTACCCGGCCCTTTAGTAAGGGACTCGGTGAATAAAGTCGTGTACACGTATACCGTACCCGGCCCATCATGGGACTCGGTGCCACAATCATATAATCATATACATATACTGTACCCGGCCCTCTAGTAAGGGACTCGATGAAAAATGCAGCGACATTGTGCACGATAACATACCCGGCCCGGGACTCGGTGAATGATACAATAACAGCAAACACGAGTAGAATATCATGAGCAAACCATATGCAACTACATCATCATCTGAGACTCAACAGAATAAGTGGACTAACTAACACTCTAATATCAAGACAATAGTCATGGTAAGTATGGATGTTAATAGGAACTATACCAAATAAAGCCTCAGGAATCATACGTCATAAGACAAGATAATGCAAAACAATTGTTGGAAGTCAAGGACATTAATCATTACAGAGTCTTTAAGAATAGGAACTTTCACACACCAACTACTATCCAACGTATATGTTATAGCCCGTATTTTGTACGCTTGGATATTTCGAGGTAGTCGTGGTAAGTTAAGGGCAAGACCATTTTCCAAAATTATTTTAATGTACAAGTTGTTTATGAATATTATTGATATTGAAATATTGAGAAAGGCTAAGGGTAAAAAGGGAAATTCACAAGGTGGCCCATGGTAATATTGTGAAAGGCTAGGGGCAAAACGGGAATTTCACAAAATGTTCAAGAAAATTCTTGAAGAAGGCCACTTTGGCCGTGTGGCAAATGTATATATATATATATATATATATATATATATATATAAATATGGAAGGGTGATGAAAAAATAAAATAATTAGTCATCTTTATTTTAATGTTTAAGAAACTTCAAGAAAAAGATCATGTGTTCACATGGTATTGGAAGGAGCTATATATATATATATATATATATATATATATATATATATATATATATATATATATGTAGAGAGATGACCAAGCAAGAAAAATTACTCATGAAATTTCAAGAAGAAAACTTGGAGAGAAAGACTAGGGCCATTCGGCCAAGGTTCCAAAATTGGTGCCATGGAAATTTATCAAGAAAAATTATTTTCTTCTAGTATTCCAACTAATTTGAAGGCCCTAATTAAAATGGAGAGGTTTTTGGAGCAATAAAATCATTCATTCGTGCAAGTCCACAACCCTAGCCAAGTCAAGAGGTTAAGTGAAAAAGGTATATGTTCAATCCTCTTTTACATATGTTATGGATGGTTATGCATGTTGTTGTATGTAGAAATGGATGAAATTCATGAAATATGCATATGTGTGGTATGGCCGAATGGAAGTGGTGTTGTATAGATATGATGAAACGATTTTATTTAGTAGTTTGATTGTTGTTGTTGTGAATTCCATAATAAAAATGAAAGTTTGATGGCTTGAAATGAAGTTGGAATCATTGTGGGATTGTTGAAGAAGTTAAGGTGACATTAGTATGGTTTCTTATTTTTGTATGAATGATATTGATAAAGTATAGATCGTTGGTGTAGTTTATGAATTTAGAAGAAAGGAAATGTGTTGTTAGTGTTCTTGTGGAGTTTGGAAGGTTTCGGGTGAAGTAGCATGTTGATTGGGTTGTTGTGAATGTTATGTGAATTGTTTGAAGTATTCTTGAATCATGTTAGAATGATTTCGGATGAATACTTGAATGTGGGATCATTGGTGTTAGCTTGAATATATTTTGGATTGAATTGAATATAAATGAAATGCGTCTTGAATTGATTATTGATGTTGTTGGCATGTTTATTGGGATTGTTGTTGTTGAAAAATTGGCCGAGTTGAATTCTCGGATTGTTGGTTAATAATTTGGCCGAGTTATATTCTCGGGGATGGTTTATTTACAGGGGAAATGCTGCCGAAATTTTGGCAGATTATAAACGAATTCAATTGAAAGACTAAGGCAAGTATATGACAATGAATCTAATGATTATGTAAATATTCTTGAATGTAGACAGGCAAGCTTGGATAGATAAGCGTAGCTAATTGAACGTGGGATAGGTATGTAAGGCTTATCCTTTCTTTCTTTTGGCATGATCCCTATGAAACGAGCAAATGACGTATATGTATGATTTCAGAGAAACTCCTATTCTTAGAGCAACTAGGATGGCTAACGTTCTTGATTTCCATGAGCTATTTCAAATGATTTTGATGCGTATCTATGATGTCCGAAGTTCTTTTTGATATGTTTCCGAATGGCATTCGAAAGATAATTGATATGACTAAAGTTTTGATTTTCAAATGATAGCACGTTTCATTATTCCATTGAGTCTTTGATATATTTTGATACGTACATATGGTTCCAAAAGCTCTATTTGATTTAATCCGTAACGATATCTGAAAGGTACTTGATATGATTGTTGCTTTGATTTTTCGAAAAAAAGGCTTCTGAAACGCTCGTAGAAGGTTCTGTACTTCAAACGTTCATAACTTTCTTATACTATGTCGGATTTACCCGAAACTTGTTTCTGAGCCATCAGATGTCGGTAAGTGTACGTATCTATCGAGTCTTGATTTATGTGCATATGGTTTCGCACTACTCTGTTCGTGCAAGTCTCAGTATGTCCTTCACTTCGTCCCGGGCCAGGGTATGTTCTCGTGTGTACTTCTCTACATTGTTCACCGGGTCCCTCTCACTTGCGGGCCGGGGCATGTTATATATGATATGATGATGGGGTGGTGGCCAGTATGGCATATGTTGAATCTATTCACCGCATCCTGCAATAGAGGGCCGGGGCACGTTACATGCATATATGATACATGACATTGGCATACATGATATCGTTCACCGCGTCCCTCAATAGAGGGCCGGGGCACGTTATATGCAAATATGATACATGATGATGACATACATGATTTCATTCATCGCGTCCCTCAATGGAGGGCCGGGGCACGTTATATGCATATATGATATATGGTGACGACATGCATGAATTTACTCACCGCGTCCCTCACTAGAGGGCCAGGGCACGTTATATGATATATGATATACGATGATGGTATACATGATTTTCATTTATGATTTACGATGACACATGATTTTCATTTGAAAAGGCAAGTGCTTTGATGTTTTAAAAGTTCATACTTGATTCTGGTAAATCTCTGTTTCAGCTATGATTCTCTTTTACTGTAATTCTTGCCTTACATGCTTAGTACATTTTCTGTACTGACTCCTTTTCTTTGGGGGGCTGCGTTTCATGCCACGCAGGTACACCCAGATGAGTTGAAGCTATTATAGAAGATGTTCAAGCGAAGATGGAAAGCTCCATTTGCTCCTGGAGTGTAGCCGAGTCAGAGTATATGTGCTATGATTTCTGATTGATGTTAGAGACTTTGCAGACAGAGTCGTGGGTATAGGATGTCGGTTTTGTAGGCGGCTCCATCAGCCGATGTGTCATTCCGTGCTATGATATAAATTCCATATGATTATAGATTTTGTTTGACTTGAGAATGACGAAAGAAATTTGTCTGAAGGCTCCTGTTATGTATTTCATTCTATTTGAGTTATAAGTCCAAGAGATTATGTATGTAATAAGAGTCAGCGGATTCGCTCGGCTCCGAATTTGGGGTTGGGTGCCCATCACACCCTAGTAAGGTTAGGGTGTGACAAAGTGGTATCAGAGCAGGTCGTCCTAGGGGCTGTCTGCAAAGTCGTGTCCAGTAGAGTCCTGTTTATGGGTGTGAAGCCGGCCACATTTATAAACAGGAGGCGACAGGGCATCTAGGGATTGTTGACCTTCATTCGGTCTTAGATCGTGCGATAGAGCCAAATCGTAGGAAAATGTGATTCCTTATATAAGCCTTACATACGACGGAAGAAGTTAAGCGATGATATGGAAAGTTATAGAAGTAAGTCTTGATATATTTGTTCTGTTACCTGGAATTGGAAGCTCTGGGTAGCTGGAATATGTCGTATGACTGTATGCCCTGTGAGGCATTGTTGGTATTTGCTGCGTGCAGATTCTGAATAGTAAGAACTGTAAAAGAAGATTCTGCTAGAATTGTTCAAAAATCAGGTTATTTAGTAAGTACGCCTAACAGAAGGAAGCGTGGAAAGGAAATATCGTAAATAGACAATAAGTGGGATGCCTTGTCTTAGAGGATTTATGGGTTTGGTATGACATGAAGAATAATAGTTAGAAAGACGATTAACAGTCTGAAGGATTAAAATGGATTGCATTCAATGTTTAGTAAGAACAAGGTCTGCTGGAGGATTCAGAGAAAGTTGACAATCAGTTTTGCTGTAGGTTACGATATAAGAATGGTGAGTGGGAATCCGAACAGACTGATACCTGAGTACTTACAAGTAATGTTAATGAAGGTGCGATCGCTACCAACACGAATCTGGGAATCTAGGACGAGAGGTAGTTATACGTGTAAGTGAAAGGTGAATATTAAGGATTGGAAAGGGCAAAATAGTAATTATAAAGGAGAAAAACGTGTTACGAGAATGTCTCGGAATCTGTAAGACATTGACTTGCTCCGGATCATGTAATAAAGATTATGCGAGGAAGTGGACACAATTATATCAGCGTTAAGGCACCGGATTCCATCGAAGTTTCGAGGTTAAGCGTGTTAAGGTGGGAGAAATCTTAGGATGGGTGACCCCCTGGGAAGGGTGCAAGAAACTCTATATATCCAGACATAAGAGACAAATGAGAAACTAGAGCGGCCTAAGGGAAACTACAGTATACGGGATGGTTGGAGACCATAAAAGGCCGTATAGGACGAGACAGGCTAGACTGGAGAAGAGACAAAGAGTGCATCACAGCTCTAGAATTAGGATAGGCTTGAATAGCGTTTGGAAGTATTTTGTGGGCAAGTTGGTAGTCATTATATATATCTATATATATATATATATATGAATGCGTATGATATCTCATATGTGATTGTATCAGTGGACATGTGAGTCCCAGTAACCGGCGCTACGGTAAAAAAGGGCATTAATTAAGTAAGGGTACCGAAGTTCGGGTGACAGCAAAAATAAATGGTACAAGTGTTACAAGGTAGGCTGCTATTATTTTCACTACAGGTTTAGATTGGAAAGTTCTAATACAACGATATTTGGAAAATAAAGTGAGTGAGTAAATGGAAAATAAAGAGATCAAAGTGTCGGAAGAAAATGAAAGGTAAGAAACCTCAGTAAGTGAAGCTCCCGAGAGAAACTACCGGCAAAGCACGAGACTATTTGGGTAAGAACTCAAAGTAGGCATGCGAAAAGGATAAAGAGTGGTAATATAGAACAAAAGAGGAATGTGTGAGGCTCGAGAACCGATTCCAATAAGTGGGGCCAAAGGAATAGTTACTATGACGAGGGATGTGAAGCAAGAAAAGAATGATTAGGCCTTGCGATGATGCTAGGAGATTTAGGTCCTTGAGAGGTATATAAAGAGATAAGCATAGGGTAAGATTAACACAGATGCCTCGTACATGGAAGGGCTTTCCATAAGGATTCTGTGCTAAGAACAAAAGTAGCGGAACGCACGAAAAATATGGATGCACAGTGGTAACATAAGCGTATGGTTAGGAAAAATTATGAGTAAGTGAGCTAAATGGGTGAAAGGATTAGTAGTGGACAGAGAGAAACGGGAGCGTTGACAAGAATGATAATATAGACAGAAAATGAAAAGGAAAACTTATGATAAGAAGTTCTCGATATGTAATGCACAGAGTTGGGAAGAAGGACAAGGAATAAGGCAATTGTCGTAGACGTAAGGCAATTGTCGTAGACGAGGGTACTCGAAGACTGTTGGCGTATAAGGATCTCCCTAAAAAGGGGGGGAGAGCATAATATATTAAACTTAGAGGGAATCGCAACATTTTCAAGCTCCAAAGAAGAAAATTTATTTGCTCGGGACCAGAGTTCAAATATATTGGCACATCAGGAGAATACCCGGAAGAAGTAAAAACGAATTGATAATGAGTGTACCATGAGACAGACATGAGGAGGAAGTATAGAAGATACCTTAAGGGAATGCTTCATGCTGATATGATCTATGATATGTTTAAACCAGGATTTGAATCCCTCATGCCGGGTAAATTTGCGCCGTACCGGAGTACGCAGCGACATGTCTTAAAGGAATAATGAAAAGAGCAAGAAAGGCCTTCAAGCTAAGTTCATAAAGGATAATGGAGAGGATGACAAGAATCCAAAGAATAATTCGGATGACAACGACCACTATAATGAAAGCACCAATGATTAGTGGCCTAGGAATTTTGAAGGAAAGAAAGAACGATGCTCTTATGAATGGAAAATAAAAGAGCCCACCGGATGGTAGAAAATAGTTCATGGACCGCTAACTATGTTGAACATGAGAACCTACGCTAGGGAATTATATGAACCATAGACGTGAAGTGATGCTCAATTATATTTGTAAAGAATCCACACCGGAGAGCCAACAAAGGAATAACGATGGACGAAACGAGCGCCAATACAAAGAAATCAAAGTCAAGTATACTTGTGTCGAGGAATGTGGGGGAAGGAAGTAAAGAAAAATTTGTAGTAAGAACTCAAAGGTGTTGCGAACTAAGAAGTTAGGTGAACTCGGATCATAAGTCACCATAAGCGCAACTGGACTGCGAAGGTTGATAAATAGTGAAGAAACATTACGTACATACGTCTTTGGATGAATATTTAGAATGAAAAATTAAAAAGGGACAATGACAAAATGTCGGCCATAAAGAAACAGGGAGCGAAGAAAGGAGAACACCAAAGGCCGTTGGATATTGGTAGCATGGTAAGTGAGACTGCAATACTATAGTGAAAACAAGGAACGACCTGTGGCCATATTGGATCGTCAGATGAAAAGGTTATGTACCAAAGATGTGGCTTTTGTTAAGGTATTGTGACGAAACAATAACAGAGAAGAGATGACTTGGGAAGGAAAAGGATACTAACTTGGTATGGTACGTTAGAAAACCCATGACACGGAATAAGGATTCATGTAAAGACCAAGAAGTCCGATTATAAATGAAAATAGGGTAAAATATAAGGAATGGGTATGAAGAAAAGGAAAACTATAAGAGGGACCCCCCGAAGTGTTATAAGACCTCATAGGATCAGTTGAACATTCGAGGACGAATGTTCTAAAGGGGGGGGAGGATGTTATAGCCCGTATTTTGTACGCTCGGATATTTCGAGGTAGTCGTGGTAAGTTAAGGGCAAGACCATTTTCCAAAATTATTTTAATGTACAAGTTGTTTATGAATATTATTGGTATGGAAATATTGAGAAAGGCTAAGGGTAAAAAGGGAAATTCACAAGGTGGGCCATGGTAATATTGTGAAAGGCTAGGGGCAAAACGGGAATTTCACAAAATGTTCAAGAAAATTCTTGAAGAAGGCCACTTTGGCCGTGTGGCATATGTATATATATATATATATATATATATATATATATATATATATATATATATGGAAGGGTGATGACAAAATAAAATAATTATTCATCTTTATTTTAATGTTTAAGAAACTTCAAGAAAAAGGCCATGTGTTCACATGGTATTGGAAGGAGCTATATATATATATGTAGAGAGATGACCAAGCAAGACAAACTACTCATGAAATTTCAAGAAGAAAACTTGGAGAGAAAGACTAGGGCCATTCGACCAAGGTTCCAAAATTGGTGCCATGGAAATTTATCAAGAAAAATTATTTTCTTCTAGTATTCCAACTAATTTGAAGGCCCTAATTAACATGGAGAGGTTGTTGGAGCAATAAAATCATTCATTCGTGCAAGTCGACAACCTTATCCAAGTCAAGAAGTTAAGTGAAAAAAGTATGTGTTCAATCCTCTTTTACATATGTTATGGATGGTTATGCATGTTGTTGTATGTATAAATGGATGAAATTCATGAAATATACATGTGTGTGGTATGGCCGAATGGAAGTGGTGTTGTATAGATATGATGAAACGATTTTATTTAGTAGTTTTATTGTTGTTGTTGTGAATTCCATATTAAAAATGAAAGTTTGATGGCTTGAAATGAAGTTGGAATCATTGTGGGATTGTTAAAGAAGTTAAGGTGACACTAGTATGGTTTCTTATATTAGTATGAATAATATTGCTAAAGTATAGATTGTTGGTGTAATTTATGAATTTAGAAGAAAGGAAATGTGTTGTTAGTGTTCTTGTGGAGTTTGGAAGGTTTCGAGTGAAGTAGCATGTTGATTGGGTTGTTGTGAATGTTATGTGAATTGTTTGAAGTATTCTTGAATCATGTTAGAATGATTTCGGATGAATACTTGAATGTGGGATCATTGGTGTTAGCTTGAATACATTTTGGATTGAATTTAATATAAATGAAATGCGTCTTGAATTGATTATTGATGTTGTTGGCATGATTATTGGGATTGTTGTTGTTGACAAATTGGCCGAGATGAATTCTCGGATTGTTGATTGATAATTTGGCCTAGTTAGATTCTCGGGGATGGTGTATTTTCAGGGGAAATGCTGCCGAAATTTCGGCATATTATAAACAAATTCATTTGAAAGACTAAGGCAAGTATATGACAATGAATCTAATGATTATGTAAATCTTCTTGAATGTAGACTAGCAAGCTTGGATAGATAAGCGTAGATAATTGAACGTGGGGCAGGTATGTAATGCTTATCCTTTCTTTCTGTTGGCATGATCCCTATGAAACGAGCAAATGACGTATATGTATGATTTCAGAGAAACTCCTATTCTTAGAGCCACTAGGATGGCTAACGTTCTTGATTTCCATGAGCTATTTCATATGATTTTGATGCGTATCTATGATGTCCGAAGTTCTGTTTTATATGTTTCCGAATGGCATTCGAAAGATAATTGATATGACTAAGTTTTGATTTTCAAATGATAGCACATTTGATTATTCCATTGAGTCTTTGATATATTTTGATACGTACATATGGTTCCAAAAGCTCTATTTGATTTGATCCGTAACGATATCTGAAAGGTACTAGATATGATTGTTGCTTTGATTTTCCGAAAAAAAGGCTTCTGAAACGCTCGTAGAAGGTTCTGTACTTCAAACGCTCAGAACTTTCTTATACTAAGTCGGATTGACCCGAAACTTGTTTCTGAGCCATCAGATGTCGGTAAGTGTACGTATCTATCGAGTCTTGATTTATGTGCATATGGTTTCGCACTACTCTGTTCGTGCAAGTCTCAGTATGTCCTTCACTGCGTCCCGGGCCAGGGTATGTTCTCGTGCGTACTTCTCGGCATTGTTCACCGCGTCCCTCTCACTTGCGGGCCGGGGCATGTTATACATGATATGATGACATGATGATATGATGACAGGGTGGTGGCCGGGATGGCATATGTTGAATCTATTCACCGCATCCCGCAATAGAGGGTCGGGGCACGTTACATGCATATATGATACATGACATCGGCATACATGATTTCGTTCACCGCGTCCCTCAATAGAGGGCCGGGGCACGTTATATGCAAATATGATACATGATGATGACATACAAGATTTCATTCACCGCGTCCCTCAATGGAGGGCCGGGGCACGTTATATGCATATATGATATATGGTGACGACATGCATGAATTTACTCACCGCGTCCCTCACTAGAGGGCCGGGGCACGTTATATGATATATGATATACGATGATGGTATACATGATTTTCATTTATGATTTACGATGACATACATGATTTTTATTTGAAAAGGCAAGTGCTTTGATGTTTTAAAAGTTCATACATGATTCTGGTAAATCTCTGTTTCAGCTATGATTCTCTTTTACTGTAATTCTTGCCTTACATGCTCAGTACATTTTTTCCGTACTGACCCCCTTTCTTCGGGGGGCTGCGTTTCATGCCACCTAGGTACACCCAGAGACTTTGCAGACAGAGTCATGGGTATAGGATATCGGTTTTGTAGGCGGCTCCATCAGCCGATGTGTCATTCTGTGCTATGATATAAATTCCATATGATTATAGATTTTTTTTGATTTGAGAATGATGAAAGAAATTTGTCTGAAGGCTCGTGTTATGTATTTCATTCTATTTGAGTTAGAAGTCCAAGAGATTATGTATGTAATAAGAGTCAGCGGGTTCGCTCGTCTCCGAATTTGGGGTCGGGTGCCCATCACTCCCTAGTAAGGTTAGGGTGTGACAGTATAGAGGACTCGAGGGGAAACTCAATCACTTAAGAGTTCTAGCATCAAGAAGTGAATAAGAATCATTAATCACACTCGGAACTTATCAATAGAGTTATCCCAAAGTTCATATCATTCATCACTTAAATCTAAGACATGCCAAAAGAAAGAAGGGACAACTTTACATACCTGTAGACGACTAATTGCAAAACCGTTCGCTTGTCGCTCTTTTAGCCTATTTAACATAAAAGTAATGTTATCGTCAGTAGCTATACTCTTTAGCTCATAAATCTGTATCCCATCGCTTTATAGAACTTGTTCTTTAACCTATACATTCTCATTTAGGGTTTTTCATTATTAAGGATTTAACAAAAATCGGGCAGCATTTCCCCTATATATTCGCCTAACCCGAATTTCCAATTATTCTCCTGTTAACACAGAAATACCAACAACAGAAATATATATATAAAATTCTCACAATTCAGCCCAAAACAAGTCTAACAACCCAACAACCTTTCTAAATCCATTTCATCCCACAATTCCCTATAACATCGATTTCATGCATTTTCTTAATTCCAATTTCGTCCAATCCAATTTTAATAACTCTGGCACAACACTATTAACACAATTACACCATAAAATAAGAAAATCTTCTCGGACGAATTTCTACTCTTAATTGCTCCAATTTCGCAATTTCTTCTTCCTCGATTCAATATCCAATGTTGCTATTACCTCCTTGAACTTGTAAATCACCTTGGAATTAAATCAAAGCAATTTTTTTTTTAAACAGCCATGGCTGCTCTTTTTTTTTTTCTTAAGCAATTTTTTTTGCAAAAATGAAATCAAGTGTTGATTTCTTCACTTGCCAACAACCTATATATGGTTTCCCATGTGTAGACACGTGCCTCCCCCCCCCCCCCCCCCCTTCCTTGTTACTCATTAAATTATTTTCTTGACTTGTTTTATTTTATTTTATTTTTTTAAATTTTTCGGGTGGGGCCCACTCTCAATAATTAAATTAATTAATCACTAATTCATACTTAGTAATCTAATCACAATTAATTAATCTATAATCTCCAATAATATTTTTACACTAAATAAAATTTATAAACAATTTATGTTTTAATTAAAATTGAAAATTAAAGATTTCTATTTTGTGTCCGAAAATAACTTCGCCTTTAACTTGAGTCGATTTGCTTGCGAATAATTCGACGTATAAATATACAGGGTATAACATCCTTCCCCCCTTTAGAACATTCGTCCTCGAATGTTAAACTGATCCTGAATTCCCAATACTTTCTCAAGTGTCCTCTTATTTAATTATGCCCTTCACATACCTCTTCCACTGGTCGATTCGCTATAATTCGTTATAATGCATTCCAGGCCTCTACACAGTCATTCCTGTAATATTTCCTCCTTCTGTTGCTTCTCGAGGTAATTATTCCACGTTATTGCCTTTACTCTTCTCTTTGTTTCGCAGTTGGTTATCAGCTGTGTTTTGAGCCGTTCTGGTGAAGTGTTACTGTCTCTCTTATCTGCATACTGTTTAGTTGTACCGTCATCGATTGATTCGGACTTGTATTCATGGTACACGTAGTCATGGCTCGACTCTTTAAATGTGATTTTTATAACGTGAAGACGTCCCTCGTCGGTTCATTAGACTTTAATATCCCTGGTGTATCTCATGCCTCTGGTAACCTGTAGACCCTTTGCAGGTTTTACGAGTAAAATGAAATTTCCCAGAGGATAATATTTTTGTACTCCAATATCCTTTCTTTACTCCGCTGTTACAGTCTGTATTCTGGAATCCTCAGCATCATGTGTCCCTTTCTGACTTTCTTTTAAAGGTCTTTAACTATTACTTGCTTTTACTTCTTGATCTCGATCTTTAGGGTTGGCTATCAAATAGCGCTAGGGTTCCCTCATATTACAACTTACTGTCATCCAGTAACAAGTAACCCGCTTGTTCTGATTGTCTCAGTTAGATCATTTGGTAATTTTCCTTACCCTTAACTGGCAATGCATTCGACATATTATCTCGTGTCGTTTCTCTATTTTTGATTCAAACTCTCCCATTGCCTCTTTACTCAAATTTACTCTTAGTTCTCCTATCACATATCCTATTGCAATCTTTACACGAGTATGTGTAGGTGCTCAAATCAGCCCAGAAAATACCGTAGCGTCACCTCGCCAGTCTTCATGTAGACCCTATATTCTTCCCTTAAATTTTTCAATTGATACCAAGGCTCAACTATGGCTTTTGCCCTCAGTACTAATTATATCTCTGTAGTTTTGCCTCAAACCATCTTATACCTTTCCTTGATGTATCCAAAATATCGCACCTACATATTTGTTACTGAATTCTTACTCTTCTTAGCAGGTACTCACTTGGTCTCATTCTTAGTATACAAATATTCATAGGTTGCATAACTATTCTTGTACAATTTGTATAAAGTGCATCCAATCTTAGTCATAGTCTTTCCTTCTCCTGGTTTATTCTGCTCCACATATCTTATTGTACTAAAACTCACTTGCTGTCTATTTCGCCATACTCCTTCCTCTATTTGCCATTTGGTTTTTTTTTCTTATCCTACTATAGGAGAGATTTCCTATTCTTTCTCCTTTGCTACTTATGTGTCACAATATCATTAGCCAATAACTCTGTTGTCAACATCTTAACCTCTAATCCAGTATAGTCTTGCTATCCTTATAATATCCTTTTAAGTTACTTGTTACCATTCTCTTGTCGTATTCTTCCTTTTTACAAGCATCCACCTTCTGATCTCATATTATCCAAAGTCTTTACCAACAATTCTCAGTACTGTCTCAAATACCATCTTGGCTTCTATCCGTTTATCGCTGGCTTTCAGATCTCACTAACTTGTTTCAGCATGGGATCTCACTTGAAGCTTACGTATTCACATCAAACGTGTTGCAGTGTCAGTTGATTTCATCTTACACTTGCATTTCTCTCATCCGCTTCCCCCCTTTTGGATGTACTCACATCATTATCTATTTATATTCCACTCTATGTCCCCATTTCCAATTTTCAAATTCATATGATTCTTTTCCAATACATTTGTTATACTGCCCCATATTCATGTCTTCCTTTATATCATCTATAACTTAGATTACCCATGTATGAAACCCCAACACAATCACGAGACGATGAGAACTCTCGATATATAGTACAAAATCTAATCTGATGGTTGGTACTCGAGTATTGTAATTAATGTAGCAATTTATCCAAAGCCACATTCCATTCATTCCAATCAGTAATTAGCTAGTGCTTAGAGTCATTTCAAATTATCCATTCTGCGTTTCATGCCCGCAGGTACAGATTCTCAGTTTGGTGATCCTTCGGCTTAGGACTTCTGCTCAGCTGCTTGGATAGCTCCATTGTTTTGGAGCTTGAGCCATTTTGGTTCTGATCAATTTGACATAGACTTTGTTATACTCTTAGAGGTTTGTAGACATATGTGGGTTATATATATACATATGGTCTGGTCAGCTATATGGATGTAGTACGTTTTGTATATTCTCGCGTATATTATTGGCAGCCTTGTCGGCTTGCATATTTGTTCTGTTAGCTTAACTCTGACTCCTTAGGAGACGGGTTCATTATGATATATGGCATTATAGGTTTACAGCCTGTCTTTTCAAATTTCCCTTATTGTTCTTAGTTTCAGTATGAGTATGTCTAGCAGGTTCGCATACGAGTGTCCAGCTCGAGCACTAGTCATGGCCATCGGTTTGGGTCGTGACAGAATAAAAACAAAGGCTATACTCCTGCGCACTCATATTCCCTTGTCTAAGATTCATAAACTTATCAGCTCTGGTCCGTCGAATTTCTGGCGGCAAATAATGTCGAAGAAAGGCATCTACAAACTCTTGCCATACGGATGAAGGTGCATTAACCCTTCTAGAAGACATCCAGGTATCATACCAATCAACGACCACATCCCGTAATCTATAAGAGGCTAACTCTAGAGACTCAGTATCTGAATCATGCATCACCCGCAACGTCCTCAACATCCCATCGATAAAGTTATGCGGTTGCTCATCAGGCTTTGACCCAGAGAATTTTGGAGGCTCTACATTAATAAAATCACGAACCCCAGCGCTAACAACCCTATCACCAAGACCTGTACCCTAACGCTAGGCCTGAGTGGCTACTAGCTGGGTCAATAACTGAATAGACTCTCTCATCTCCTAACCTGAGGCATCTGGTAGAGGAACTTGAGGTGCTATAGCTGGAGCTCCTCTATGATCCTCTGGAGCGGGCGGAGTTGTTACACCTCAAAAAAATTTCAAGTCGTCATATGATAGATAGAATAATGCAGGGTGAGATGAATATAATATTTCTATAAGTAAGAAAGGTTATTTAACGATCCTAGTTATGATTTCGAAGATGTTGGAAGTAAGAGGAGAAGGTTCTTTGAGAAGGGCAAAACATATGTGGTGTTTTGGAAAATCTCCATAAAGTGCTGAGCTAATGATTGACTTAATGATGTCTTAAAGAAGAGTTGTAACTCTCCTTAGATTGGTAATGAAGTGTTAAACAAGTGTCAAGAAGGTTTCATAAGGATTGGAGATCGAACGAAATGACGGAAACCATTTCAGGGAAGTGGAGTTATACGACCACTTATACGGTCCGTATAACTTTATACGGTCCGTATAACCCCCAGCAGGATGATGTTTTTCATGGTGGTGAACCACGGCCACTTATACGGACTGTATAAGTGTCCGTATAGCATCCGCCGGGCAGATTTTAAGTTGTTGTATAAATAGTTGCCCTTGGTTCTTTTATTTCATTTTTCATCTACTACAAGTATTTAGAGCTCAAAACCCTTCTCTAAACTTATTCCACCTCAATCCTAGATAAAACAAAGATCAAGAGGCAAGACTCAAAGTGTTCATACGTTAGAAGGTTTCTTAGGGTTTGTAGACTACAAGAAAACTTGGGCATTGTAGCTAGGGTTTTGCACAAATTTGATAGCTTGTCCAAAGATTGTTTCCATGGGATGAAATGGTTAGTTTTCATGCTTATTTCATGTTGCTGAGAATGTTTGGTTGTAGCAAAACTTGGGTGAACGAAGGAGGTAGAAAATGAAGTCTAAATGTAGCTTTTATGATGTTTGTGTGTAGTAATCTATATGGAGTCATGATTCTTAGTATGATATGGATGTAACAATGTTATAGAAGGTAATAATGGTGATGAAGAAGCATTATATGAAAATGTGCTAAAATTTGTATGAAGTTGCTAGTATGAGTTGAACATGGGGGTGAATATTGAAGGCTTGGTGTAATATGATTACTTGAATTGGATATTATGAGTGTATTATGGATGTTATTGTGGTTGTTGGGAGTTATTTTGTGATATGGTGGAAGTTGACGATATAGGGGAAATGCTGCCCAATTTTCATTAGACTATGAATTATTCTAGTTTGAATTTTAAAGTATAATTAAGGCTTAACCACGACATGAATCCTTCTAAATGTAGATTATTCAAGCTTCAATGGTGAACGCTAGATAGTTGAGAAGACAAAGAGGTATGTAAGGCTAATCCTTCTTTCAATATGGCATGGTTCCTTGGCTATGTATATATATCCTTTCATGAGATCCATAATGTCCTCCAAAGGGTTCTATCTCTAAAGTTACTAAAGCTCATGATCCTCGATACTTCCATGATTCCATTGCATCCCGTGTATGATAGTTGATCCTCCAAGGATAGACGTAATGAAAACGATGATGGTAATTGTTATAGCCCGTATTTTGTACGTTCGGATATTTCGAGATAGTCGTGGTAAGTTAAGGGCAAGACCATTTTCAAATTTTTTTTTAATCTACAAGTTGTTATGAATATTATTAGTATGGAAATATTGAAAAAGGCTAAGGGTAAAAAGGGAAATTCACAAAATGCTTCATGGTAATATTGTGGAAAGGCTAGGGGCAAAATGGAAATTTCACAATAATTCAAGAAAGATCTTGAATGGACCATTTTTGCCATGTGGCCGTTCAATGTAGGGTGGGCTTGGCCCACATGGATGAATTAGGAGATCATATATATATATATATATATATATATATATGACATATTAGTCATATTCTACACAAAAACTCTAGAACCTTGGAAAAGAAAAAAAAAAAAAAGAAGAAGAAAGAAGAGCAAGGGGTATTCGGCCATACCCCCAAAAATTCATCTCTTGAGAAGTTGACCAAAAAAATTATTTCTTCTAGTATTCCAAGCAAGTTGAAGGTCCTTAACAACATGGAGTGGTTGTTGGAACAAGCAAAACACTCATTTGAGCAAAACACCAACCTTAGCCGAGAATTGATAAGTCAAGTGGAAGAGGTAAGGTTCAATCTTCTTTTACATATGTTATGGATAATTGGTGCATGTAGTAGTGTGTGGAAATTCATGAAATTCATGAAATTATGGTGTGGAAGTTGTAGCCGTGCATATGTTGTGTTGTGTGGGAGTGGAGAACTAATTTTATTTAGTATTTTTGGATTGTTGTGTTGTGGATTCTATGATGTTAAATGAAGATTTAATGGTTTGAAATGAAGTGGAAATCGTTTGTGGATTATTGAAGAAGTTAATGTGATATTAGTATGATTTCTTATATTTGTAACAATAAATTTGTTAATGTATGGGTTGTTGATATACTTCATGAATTTGGAAGATTGTAAGTTGGGTTGTTGTAATTGAATTTGAAAGAAGGAAGTGTGTTGTTATGGTTCTTGTTGCATTTGGAAGGTTTCGGGTGGAGTAGTATGTTAATTGGATTGTTTGAATATTGTGTGAATTGTTCAAAGTGTTCTTGAGTCATGTTAGAATGATTTCGGATAAATACTTGAATGTGGGATCATTGGTGCTAGCTTGAATATATGTGATTGAGTTGAATAAAAATGGAATGCCGTCGGATTGTGTGGAAAGAATTGTTAATGTTAGAATGTATTTTGAAACAATTGTTGAAGTTGGAGATATGATTGTTGGTATTATTGTTGATAATTTGGCCGAGTTGAATTCTCGGGTTTGTTGTTGTTAAATTGGCCGAGTTAGATTCTCGGGGATGTTGCATTTATAGGGGAAATGCCGCCGAAATTTCGGTAGAATATAAGTGAATTCATTTGAAAGACTAAGGCAAGTGAATGGCGATGAATCTAATGATTATGTGAATTCTTTTGTATGTAGACTAGCAAGCTTGGACAATTAAGTGTAGCTAATCGGACGTGGAGCGGGTATGTAAGGCTTACCCTTTCTTTCTTTTGGCATGTCCTAAAGCCGACTAATGTATGATATACATCTTGGGGTTATTCTGCTCTTGATTACGAGCTTGTATATGATTCTTATTCACTTTTGATATGCTTTCGGAAGAGTTCTGTAAGTGTTAATGTTCCTAACTTTCGTAAATGGTTTCCAATTGCTTGAATCCTGTGGTAAAACTTCAAACACTCATAACTTTGTTATACTAAGTCGGATTGACCCGAAACTTGTTTCTGAGCCTTCAGATATGCATATAGTTTCACTACTCTGCTCGTGCATGTGTCATGACCTCTTTCGCCGAGTCCCGGCCTGGTATGTATCGTACGTATGGTTCACCGAGTCCCTTGCTTCAGGGCCGGGTTCCATATATACAATTCCGGAGTATGATGTGTCCGGTTCTGGGGTACCGTGTATATGTGTCCGGTCCCCGGTTACCATGTATATGTTATGGAGTATGTATGATGTGTCCGATTCCCGGGTTCTCGTGTATATATGTTCGGTTCCCGGGTACCGTGTATATGCTATGATGTGTTATGTGTGACGGAGATTACGGAGTAAATCTTCTGGAGTATGATGTGTGTGGCGCCAAAGACGGGGTGGCGACCACGTTCCCCGGGTCCCGCAAGGGACTGAACACCGTTTCTGACATGCATGATTTGTGTTTCGAGTAAGCATTTTGATATTCTGGATAAGCCACTTATCTTCTGTACTTCTTCTGGCATACGACTTCGGCATATATGATTTGTGTTTGGAAAACAAGTATTTGGATATTCTGGATGATTTACTTACTCTCTGTACTTCTTCTGACATATGACATCGGCAGATACGATCTGCGTTCTGAAAAATAAGTAGTTTGGTATTCTGAATAATGTACTTATGTTTGTACTGCTTGTGTCGATTAAGGTTCTGTTTCCTGTAATTCATGCCTTACATGCTCAGTACATTTTCCGTACTGACCCCCTTTCTTCGAGGGCTGCGTTTCATGCTGCGCAGGTACACCCAGATGAGTAGAAGTCATTACAGAAGATGTTCCAGCGAAGTTGGCAAGCTCCATTTGCCTCTGGAGGGTTGCCGGGTCAGAGTATTATGCTATGATGTTTTGTTCGAAGTTAGAGACTTTGCAGACAGAGTCGTGGGTATTGTATGTCGGTTTTGTAAGCGCCTCCATCAGTCGATATGTCACCCTGTGTTACGATATAAATTCTATACGATTATGGACTTTCGTTTGATTTGAGAATAACGGAAACAATATTTCTGAAAGTATTACTATGCATTTCATTCTATTTGATTTAAAAGTCCGACAAGATTTTGTGTGTACTAAGGGTCAGATGGTTCGCTCGGCCCTAAGTAAGGGTCGGGTGCCCATCACACCCTGGTAAGGTTAGGGTATGACAAAGTGGTATCAGAGCAGGTTGTCCTAGGGGTTGTCTGCAAGGTCGTGTCCGGTAGAGTCCTATTTATGGTGTGAAGCGCGCCACATTTAGAAACAGGAGGCTACAAGGCATCTAGGGATTGTTGACCTTCTTTCTGTCATAGATCGTGCGATAGAGCCAAGTCATAGGAAATGAGATTCCTTATGTAAGCCTTACATACGACGGAAAAAGGTATGTGATGATATGGAAAAGTCATAAAGGTAAGTTTTGATATACTTGTTCTGTTATCCGAAACTGGAAGCTTTGGATAGTTGGGATGTGTCATATAGTCGTATGTTCTGTAAGGTATTGTTGGTATTTGCTGCACACAGATTTGAATGGTAAGAATTTGTAGAGGAGACCCGGTCAGAATTTTTCAAAATCAGGTTAATTGATCTGAAATACCTAATAGGAAGGGCGTGGAAAGGAAATATCATAAAAGGATAATAAGTGGGATGAGTTGTTTCAGAAGGGTTATGCATTCGGCGTGGTTTGAAGAACAACTGTGACAAAGACGATTGACAGTCCGAAGGATTAAAATGGATAACATTCGAGACTTAACAGGAGCAAGATCTGTTGGAGGATTCAGAGAAAGTCAACAACTAGTTTTGCTATAGATTATTATGTAAGGATGGTGAGTGGAAATCCTAACAGATTGATAACCAAGTGTTTTGCTCAAAAGTAATGGCGATGAAGGTATATTCGCCACCATCAGGAATCTGGGAATTTAGGACGAAGGGTAGTTATGCATATAAGTGAAAGGTGAACACTGGGAATTGAAAAGGGTAAAATAGTAATTGTAAAGGAGAAGGACGTGCTACGAAAATGCCTCGGAATCTGTAAGACCTCGACTCGCTCCAAATCATGTAATAAAGGTCATGCGAGGAAGCGGACACGATTATATCAGCATTAAGGCACTGGATCCCACCAAAGTTTCAAGGTTAAGCGTGCTAAGGTGAGAGCAATTTTAGGATGGGTGACCCCCTGGGAAGTATGCAAGAAATTCTATATATCCAGACATAAGGGACAAATGAGAAGTTAGAGTAACTTAAGGGAAACTAGAGTATACGGGGTGGTTGGAGACCATAAGAGGTCACATATGACGAGGCAGGCCAGACCGGTGGAAAGACAGAAGGTGCAACACAGTTCTGAAATTTGGATAGGCTTGAATGGCGTTTGGAGATATTTTGCGGGCTAGTTGATAGTAATTATATATGTATATATATGAATGCGTAGGATATCCCACATGTTCTTGTATCGGTGGACATGTAAGTCCCAGCAACTGGCGCTACGGTAAAGAAGGCATTAACCAAGTAAGGGTACCGAAGTTCGAGTGGCAACAAAAATAAATAGTGCAAGTGTTATAAAATAAGCTGATGTTATTTTCGCTACAGGTTAAGAATGGAAAAGTCTTAACACAATGATATCTGGAAAAGAAGGAAAGACTGTAGATGGAAGATAAAGAGATCAAAGTGTCGGAAAAAGATGAAAGGTAAGAAACCTTAGTGGGGAAAAACCCCGAGAGGAACTACCGGCAAAACATGGGATTATTTGGGGAAATATTCAAAGATAGGCACGTGAAAAGGGTAAAGTGCGTTAATATGGAACAGAAGAGGAATGTGTGAGGCTCGAGAACCAATTTCAATAAGTGGGACTGAAGGAATAGTGACCACGACAAGGAATGTGAAGTAAGAGAAAGAATGATAAAGCCTTGTGACGATGTTAGGGGATTTGGTATATAAAGGGATAAATGTGCAGTCGCATTAATGTGATTACCTCGGATATAGAAGTGTTATCCTGAGAGGATGACTTAGAAATGAAATGGATTTGCGAGCTTAAAGTAAAAATTTTGCGAACTTCAGAGCCAATGCCACAAATGGCAAAAGAAGAAGAGTGTTCAAAGAGAAAGAAACCCAAGAGGGTTAAGGATGAAAGTAGGAAAAATATATAAATGGGTCGGTCAAAGGAAGAGGAAAGAGTGTAGGCGCAGGGCAATTGGAAGCCACTAACCATAGGTGTAAGAAGGATACCTTAACGAGGTAGCGGTAGGAACCCAATTACGCACCAAGGAAAAACAAGGATAATGGGTCGACACTGTTGATTTGAAAATTTAAGGTGTGGAGCGAAAATTCATGTGAGGTCTGAAGGACTTGATCTTAGAGAAAATGGAGTGAAATATAAAGAATTTGTATGGAAGACCGCTCGGTCATAATGCCATAAGTATAGTCAAAGGATTCGATGAGCGAGGATAGAGAGAGTGTAAACTGTAAGGATTTTGTGCTAAGAGCAAAGGTAGTGGACGCTCGAAAAATATGGATGCACGGTTGCAACACAAGAGCATGGTTAAGAAGAATCACGACTAAGTGGGCTAAATGAGTGAAAGGATTAATAGTGGATGGAAGGATATGGGAATATTGATAAGAATGATGATATAAGTGCAAAATGAAAGAAACACTTATGGTAAGAAGTTTCGATATGTTGTGCACAGAGTTGGAAAGAAAGACGAGGAGTAAGTTATAAACGAAGACTTCACAAAAGAACTGCTGGCATATAAGGAGCCCCTTAAAAGGGGGGGGGGGGGGGGAGAACATATTATATTAGGCCTCAAGTCCAAGGAGGAAATTTAATAGCTCGGGGCTAGAATTCAAAACATATCGGCATACCAAGAGAATACATGAAAGAGATAAAAACGAGTTGACAATGAGGGTACTATAAGGCCGACAGGAAAGGAAAGGATGAAAGATACCTTAAGAAAATACTTCATGCCAACATGAATTATGATATGATTATGCCATGATTTGAATTCCTCACATCGGGCCAATTTGGCGCCGTACATAAGTACGTAATGACGTGTTGTAAAGAGTAATAAAAAGAGCAAGAAAATGGCTACAAACCGAGTGCATAAGGGATGATCGAGGAAATTATAATCTTCGAAGGATATTTTGGACGACAACGACTATTATAACGAAAGAGTCCATGATTGGTAGTTTGGAAATTTTGAATGAAAGAAACAACGCAGCACCAATACAAAGGCACCAAGGACAAGTATACTTGTGTCGAGAAATGTGAGGGAAGGAAGTAAAGAAAAAGTTGTAGCAAGAACTCAAAGATGCCGCGAACTAAGAAGATAAGTGAACTCGGATCATAAGTTACCATAAGTGTAACTGCACTGCGAAGGGTAATAAATGGTAGATAAACATTACATATATACGTTTTTGGATAAATAATTGGAATGAAAGATTAAAGGGAACAGTGACAAAGACATAAAGAAACAGGGGGCGAAGGAAAGAGAACACCAAAGGCAGGTGAATATTTATAGCATGATAAGCGAGACTGCAATACTGTAGATTAAATGAGAGCAAGAAACAGCCTGTGGCCATATTGGATCGTTAAGTGAAGCTTGCATACCAAAGACATGGCCTCTATTAAGGCATTGTGATGAAACAGTAACAGAGAAGAGATGGTCTAGGCAAGGCGAGGATAATGAATTGACGCAATGGATTGGAAAACCCATGACACGAAATGAGGGCTCATGTAAAGACTAAGAAGTTTGATTATAAAGGAAATAGAGTGAGAGATAAGGAATGGGCAGGAAGAAAAAGGACAACTATAAAAAGGACCCTCCCGAAGTATTATGACACCCCATGAGGTCAGTTGAACATTCGAGGAAGAATGTTCTAAAGGGGGGGAGGATGTTATAGCCCATATTTTGTACGTTCGGATATTTCGAGATAGTCGTGGTAAGTTAAGGGCAAGACCATTTAAATTTTTTTTAATGTACAAGTTGTTATAAATATTATTTATGAATATTATTAGTATGGAAATATTGAAAAAGGCTAAGGGTAAAAAGGGAAATTCACAAAATGGTTCATGGTAATATTGGGGAAAGGCTAGGGGCAAAATGGGAATTTCACAACAATTCAAGAAATATCTTGAATGGACCATTTTGGCCATGTGGCCGTCCAATGTAGGGTGGGCTTGGCCCACATGGATGAATTAGGAGAGCATATATATATATATATATATGACATATTAGTCATATTCTACACAAAAACTCTAGAACCTTGGAATAGAAAAAAAAAAGAAGAAGAAGAAAGAAGAGCAAGGGGTATTCGTCCATACCCCCAAAAAATCATCTCTTGAGAAGTTGACCAAAAAAATTATTTCTTCTAGTATTCCAAGCAAGTTGAAGATCCTTAACAACATGGAGTGGTTGTTGGAACAAGCAAAGCACTCATTTGAGCAAAACACCAACCTTAGCCGAGAATTGATAAGTCAAGTGGAAGAGGTAAGGTTCAATCTTCTTTTACATATGTTATGGATAATTGGTGCATGTAGTAGTGTGTGGAAATTCATGAAAGTCATGAAATTATGGTGTGGAAGTTGTAGCCGTGCATATGTTGTGTTGTGTGGGAGTGGAGAACTAATTTTATTTAGTATTTTTGGATTGTTGTGTTGTGGATTCTATTATGTTAAATGAAGATTTAATGGTTTGAAATGAAGTGGAAATCGTTTGTGGATTATTGAAGAAGTTAATGTGATATTAGTATGATTTCTTATATTTGTAAGAATAAATTTGTTAATGTATGGGTTGTTGATATACTTCATGAATTTGGAAGATTGTAAGTTGGGTTGTTGTAATTTAATTTGAAAGAAGGAAGTGTGTTGTTATGGTTCTTGTTGCATTTGGAAGGTTTCGGGTGGAGTAGTATGTTAATTGGATTGTTTGAATATTGTGTGAATTGTTCAAAGTGTTCTTGAGTCATGTTAGAATGATTTCGGATAAATACTTGAATGTGGGATCATTGGTGCTAGCTTGAATATATGTGATTGAGTTGAATAAAAATGGAATGTCATCGGATTGTGTAGAAAGAATTGTTAATGTTAGAATGTATTTTAAAACAAATGTTGAAGTTGGAGATATGATTGTTGGTATTCTTGTTGATAATTTGGCCAAGTTGTAATCTCGGGTTTGTTGTTGTTAAATTGGCCGAGTTAGATTCTCGGGGATGTTGCATTTACAGGGGAAATGCTGCCGAAATTTCGGTAGAATATAAGTGAATTCATTTGAAAAGCTAAGGCAAGTGAATGACGATGAATCTAATGATTATGTGAATTCTTTTGTATGTAGACTAGCAAGCTTGGACAATTAAGTGTAGCGAATAGGACGTGGAGCAGGTATGTAAGGCTTACCCTTTCTTTCTTTTGGCATGTCCTAGAGCCGACTAAGGTATGATATACATCTTGGGGTTACTCTGCTCTTGATTCCGAGCTTGTATGTGATTCTTATTCACTTTTGATATGCTTTCGCAAGAGTTCTGTAAGTGTTAATGTTCCTAACTTTCGTAAATGGTTTCCAATTGCTTGAATCCTGTGGTAAAACTTCAAACGCTCATAACTTTGTTATACTAAGTCGGATTGACCCGAAACTTGTTTCTGAGCCTTCAGACGTCGGTAAGTATACTTATCTATCGAGTCTTGATTTATATGCATATAGTTTCTCACTACTCTGCTCATGCATGTGTCATGACCTCTTTCGCCGAGTCCCGGCCTGGTATGTATCGTGCGTATGGTTCGCCGAGTCCCTTGCTTGAGGGCCGGGTTCCATATATACAATTCCGGAGTATGATGTGTCCGGTTTTGAGGTACCGTGTATATGTGTCCGGTCCCCGGTTACCGTGTATATGTTATGGAGTATGATGTGTCCGGTTCCCGGGTTCTCGTTTATATATGTCCGGTTCCTGGGTACCGTGTATATGCTATGATGTGTTATGTGTGTGAGATTACGGAGTAAATCTTCTGGAGTATGATGTGTGTGGCGCCAAAGACGGGGTGGCGACCACGTTCCCCGGGTCCCGCAAAGGACCGGACACCGTTTCTGACATGCATGATTTGTGTTTCGAGTAAGCATTTTAATATTCTGGATAAGCCACTTATCTTCTGTACTTCTTCTGGCATATGACTTCGGCATATATGATTTGTGTTTGGAAAACAAGTATTTGGATATTCTGGATGATTTACTTACTCTCTGTACTTCTTCTGACATATGACATCGGCAGATACGATCTGCGTTTTGAAAAATAAGTAGTTTGGTATTCTGAATAATGTACTTATGTTTGTACTGCTTGTGTCGATTATGGTTCTGTTTCCTGTAATTCATGCCTTACATGCTCAGTACATTTTCCGTACTGACCCCCTTTCTTCGGGGGCTGCGTTTCATGCCGCGCAGGTACACCGAGATGAGTAGAAGTCATTACAGAAGTTGTTCCAGCGAAGTTTGCAAGCTCCATTTGCCTCTGGAGGGTTGCCGAATCAGAGTATTATGCTATGATGTTTTGTTCGAAGTTAGAGACTTTGGAGACAGAGTCGTGGGTATAGTATGTCGGTTTTGTAAGCGGCTCCATCAGCCGATATGTCACCCTGTGTTATGATATAAATTTTATACGATTATGGACTTTGGTTTGATTTTAGAATAACGGAAATAATATTTCTGAAAGTATTACTATGCATTTCATTCTATTTGATTTAAAAGTCCGACAAGATTATGTGTGTACTAAGGGTCAGAGGTTTCGCTCGGCCCTAAGTGAGGGTCGGGTGCCCATCACACCCTAGTAAGGTTAGGGTGTGACAGTAATGATGTTGGTGATACTTATGGACTCTTATGTATACGTGTCTAAGTATGTATGGCTATTATGTAACACCGAGCTTATATGGCTGGGTATGATATCTGTTGCGCGCACACCACTGCAGTTGGGTGCGGATGACACTGAGCATTGGGAGGGACTGGTATGTATAATCACCGAGCCTTGTCATAGCCGGGTATGCGAAACACCAAACCTTCATGGTCGGGTATGGTATGTATACGAATATGAATACGAACACAAATGTATATGTATGTATGTACACGAGCACGCTTTAGAAATGGAAGGTCCCTATGAAAGACAAGTAAGTAAGTAAGTAAGTAATGAAAATGATGGCTTTACTATATCGCGATTCTCCCATCCTAAGTTGTTTCCTATGTTGTCTCTTATGCTCCTATTATTATGTTGATTATGCTTTACATGCTCAGTACAATCTTCGTACTGACGTCCTTTTATTTGTGGAGGCTGCGTCATGCCCGCAGGTGGCCAGGGACACAGGCTTGATCCATAGCTTTCTTATTCAGGGACTGCTTAGAGGAGCTTTATTTCATTCGGAGCTACAGCTTTGGTGTTATTCTTTTGTGTACATGCATGGGCACGGCAGGGTACCGTCCTGCCTATATGATACTACGTACTCTTCTTAGAGGCTCGTAGATAGTTCTATATGGTTAGATGTCTTGATAGCCTCGTCGGCTTATGTACATTGATGGGGGTATAGTTGTTAATGATGTTATGAATGTACCGTTGCCACTAATATTTGCATGAATGACGGATAGAAATTATGATTTAGCTGTGTGGCCCACCTAGGGATAAATGTGGATGTACGATAAGAGGTGTCCGGTTGGGTTAGCACCGGGTGCCTGTCATGGCCCTCCGGTCGGGTCGTGACAAAAGTGATATTAGAACAATTCTGTCCTAGGGTGTGTCTACGAGCCGTGTCCAGTAGAGTCTTATTTATGAATGTGTTACGCGCCGCACTTATAAACGGGAGGCTGCGGGCATTTTTGGAATGAATGACCTTCTTTCTTCATAAGATCGTGCGATAGAGCCATAATATAAGGATTTTTTTGTTACACGTCGGAAAATTTTCCGTTAATGTACAGTGGATAGAATAACGAAGGGAACGAAGTATACAATATTTCAATAAGTAAGAAATAGCATTTGATGGCCCTAATTGAGATTTCAAAGACATTCGAGGCAAGTGAAGAAAGTTTGCCAAGAAAGGCAAGGTATACGTTATGTATCGGAAACTATTTATGAGTGATGAGTTAGTGATGACTTAATGATGTCTTGGAGAAGAGTTATAACATCCCTTATATTTCTAATGAGGTGTTAAACAAGTGTTAAGAAGGTTCCATAAGGATTGGAGATCAAACGAGTCGACGAGAACGAATTTTGAAAAGCTGGGCAATATACGGTCCAACATATGGACCGTATAAAACATACTGGCCGTATGTTAGGCCGTATGTTCTGCCTAGAATGGCAGCCCTCACTGGACCAAAGATACGGCCAGACATACGGTCCGTATAAAAGATACGGACCGCATGTTGGTCCGTGAAACCGAGCCGGGACAGATTTTAAAATTGATATAAGTGACCTCAACCTCATTTATTTCATTTCATTTTCTAACTCCACTTCAAGAACTCTCTAGAAAGCTCTCCATCCTTCTTCCACAAGGACTCAAGAGAAATTTATGATCAACTTCATCAAACCAAGAAAATCAAGTGTAAGAAACTCATTGGAGTGCATCCAAGGCAAGAAATCCCATTGGAAGTGAACTAGGGTTTTGGCTCGAGTGAAGTATTTCCACTCAAGGCTCATCCCCCCACTGTCCAAGGTAATTTTTATGGTCATTCCATGTTGTTTAAGGTATTGAGAGGTTCAAGGACTTAGATGGTAGAAGGAGATAGAAAATGGGTCATGAATGTGAGAATAGTGGCATTTTTGGGCAGTAGTTTGAAATGAGTCATGATTCTTGATATGTTGTGATTATAAGTATGTTATAACTGACATTAAGAACATGAGATAAGCATTATATGTGAGAATTCTCCTATTTTTCCATGACTTTCTTACATTCTGGCAATCATGAGCCTATCACTATAAAGAGCTTCACATGAGATAGAGAAACAAGATATGTCATGAGCTTGATAGTGATGATGATGAGTTAATTCTAAAGATCCTAAAGCTAATGATTCTAACTATGATCGATTGATGTTGTTTATTGTATACACTTACCTTATATGCTAATTCCTTTACGGTGAGGCAGAATGCTTATGAATGCTCCATAATGGAATCGGGGGTTCACGACCTTATGTCACCCCGGTAAAGTATAGTTATCCTTGAGTTTTTATGCATGCTTTATGATGCGTACATGATGATGACATTACGCCGCTCCTATATGGCCAGGCAGACACCGCTAAGGCGGGCAACATATACACCATGTCTAGATGGCTTAGGCAGATACCACTAGTGGGCGGCATGAGATGGTTACCCCGGACGCGGGAGGCCTGGACGCGGGCTAATGATGATCGCACCGTACCTATATGGTCGGGCAGCTTATACATATATATATATATGCATACATGATATGATGATGATATTTATGGAGTAAGTCAGCATACATTATTTCTATTAAAATTGTCAGCCAGTTACAAATTATTCTTCATTTGATATCCCCCTGTTTCATTGATGTATTTTTATTGTTTATGCCTTACATACTCAGTACAATATTCGTACTGACGTCCTTTTCTTTGGACGTTGTGTTCATGCCCACAGGTAGACAAGGATTAATAAGAGCTATCAGCAGACTTTGAGAGCACTCCATTGTTTTGGAGGTGCCATTGCTAATTATTTTGTGTATATATTTTGGGCACTGCGGGGTCCTGTGCCGTCCATATGTCTAGTACTCTAGTAGAGGCTCGTAGATACGAACGTGTGGGTAATATGGTCTTACGATGTCCTTATTGTATATATATTATTTTGATAGCCGAATGGCTTATGTATATAAAGGTAAATATGTATCAAAATGAAAGTGATTTTCTTATGATTATAAGCACGAGAGTAATGAATGAACGCAGGATGAATATGATGAGTAATTGCATGAGTGGTGCTCGGTGGTTAGCTCCGGGTACCCGTCATGGCCCCTAGTTGGGTCGTGACAAAAGTTGTATCAGAGCCGTTCAGTCCTAGGAAGTATCTACGAGCCGTGTCTAGTAGAGTCTTGTTTATGGTGTGTTGCGCGCCACACTAATAAACAGGAGGCTACAGGGCATTTAGGAAAAATGACCATTCTTCTTCTTATGAGATCGTGTGATAGAGCCGTGTTATAAGATTTTCTGTTCCCTAATAGTGTGCTATGATTTCAGAGATGTTGGTAAAGAGAAAAGCTATAGTCGCCCAAAAGGGCAAGACTACGATAGAAAAGCGGGTAGAAAGGGATCCGCTAATTAATGTAGAAGAGGGTGAATCACATAATGAGGCTTTATCTAATACCCCTCCGACTCCGCCTAATTTAGAAGAACAAGATGGGGCTTCAGCTCTAGCTCCTATGTCTCAAGTTCCTCCCCCAGTTACTTCGGGTCAACAAATGACCGAGGCTATTCATCTATTGACGCAGTTAGCTGCCGCCCAGGCACAGCGGCAGGGTACATGTTCAAGTGACAGGGCAATTAGTATTAGAGCCCGTGATTTTATGAGTTTGAATTCTCCGGAGTTTTTCGGGTCAAAGCTGGATGAAGACCTGCAGGTTTTTATTGATGAAATGTTGAGGACATTGAAGATTATTCATGCCTCCTAGACTGAATCTGTGGAGTTGGCATCTTATAGACTCCGGGATGTGGCGGTCTTATGGTATAATAATTGGATATCTTCAAGGAAAAAGAATTCACCTCCTCCAGTTTGGCAAGAATTTGTAGATGCCTTCATCCGTCACTATTTAACACCCGAGGTCTTCCGAGCTAGAGCAGATAGGTTCTTAAATCTAAAACAAGGAAATATGAGTGCTCGGGAGTATAGCCTCCAGTTTAATTCATTGGCTAGATATGCTCCGACTATGGTGGCCGACATGGGAGATAGAGTGCACAGATTTGTGAGTGGCTTAGGGCCACATTTTGTCAAGGACTGCTTGACGGCTTCATTCCAAGATGGGATTGATGTTTCCCGCATTCAGGCCCATGCCCAGAACATAGAAGAGCAAAAACATCCACAGAAGAGTGAGCGTGACATTGATAGAGGGCAAAGCAAGAGGGCCAGATCTATGGGTGCAGCTAGCGACTATAGAGGGGGATCGAGGAAATCGTATCCTAGACACTCAAGCCAGTCGACGACTAGTGCACCTTCATGATTTACAGGTAGGAGATTTGACCGCTCCATTCATTCAGGGCAGGGTCAGAGTTCGAGATCCTCAGGTTCTCAGTTTGGGGGTGATTATTGCCAGAAGAGACCACAGTACCACAATGTAGTCAGTGCGGTAAGTTACATTCTAGTCAGTGTTGCCGAGGTTCAGATGCTTGCTACGCCTGTGGCCAGGTTGGGCATATGATGCGAGATTGCCTGTCGATGAGTGGTAGAGTTGGGGTTCAACCCACAGGATCAGCGGCTGGTTCTTCTTCTGTGCGCCCGGTAGGGCAGACTCCCCAGATTCCAGCAGGCCGAGGTAGAGGTAGAGGGGGAGCGCCTAGTTCAGGTGCTATCCAGCCCCGTATCTATGCTTTAGCCGGATATCAGGATCTTGAGTCCTCCCCGGATGTGGTTACAGGTATATTATCCGTATTTCCCATGATGTATATGCATTGATAGATCTGGGTTGTACCTTATCTTATATTAGTCTGTATGTTGCTGATCGTATTAGGGTGAAACCCCAGACAATTAAACCTTTTGAGGTATCTACTCTGGTTGGTGATCCCGTGATAGCTAGACAAGTGTACAAAAATTGTGTAATCGTGATATGTGACCGCCAGAGTAAAGTTAATTTAGTTGAGCTGGAAATGCCAGATTTCAATATAATTATGGGTATGGATTGGTTGGCCTCATGTTATGCTAATGTTGATTTCCGAATGAAAGTAGCTCAATTTCAATTTCCGGGAGAGCCCGTGCTTGAATGGAAGGGTAATACAGCATCTCCAAGGGGTAGGTTTATTTCCTACCTTAAGGCAAGATAGCTAAAGGCTATATTTATCATCTAGTCCAAGTTCATGACACCGAAGCAAAGTCGCCAACTTTCTAATCCGTTCCAATAGTGAATGAATTTCTGGATGTTTTTCCAGATGAACTCCCAGTCCTTCCTCCGAAAAAAGAGATTGATTTTGCCATTGATGTGTTTCCAGAGACCGAGCCTATTTCTATTCCGCCTTACCGAATGGCTCCTGCCGAATTGAAAGAGCTAAAGGCACAATTGAAAGATTTGCTTGAAAAAGGATTCATTAGGCCCAGTTCATCACCTTGGGGAGCACCAGTCCTACTTGTTCCCAAGAAAGTTGGTTCTTTACCGATGTTCATTGATTATAGGCAGTTGAATAGGGAGACGATCAAGAATAAATACCCTCTTTCGAGGATTGATGATTTGTTTGATCAATTACAGGGTGCCAAGTGATTTTCCAAAATAGATCTAAGGTCAGGTTATCATCAAGTGAGAGTTAAAGAAGAAGATATTCCAAAAACAGCCTTCCGAATGAGATATGACCATTATGAATTCCGAGTGATGTCATTCGGGTTAACTAATGCTCTGGCAGTGTTCATGAATTTGATGAATAATGCATTCAGGCCACTCTTAGATCTGTTCGTGATCGTGTTCATTGATGATATTTTGGTATATTCTCGGATATAATCAAAACATGCAGACCATTTACGTATTGTTCTTTGAATTCTTCGAACTCGAGAATTGTATGCAAAATTTTTAAAATGTGAGTTTTGGCTGAATTCCGTGACATTTTTGGGTCATGTTATTTCAGATGATGGCATTCGAGTGGATACTCAGAAAATTAAAGCTGTGAAAACTTGGCCAAGGCCTATGACGCCCACGGAAGTCCGTAGTTTTCTTGGGATGGCAAGTTACTATAGAAGATTCGTAGAAGGATTTTCGTCTATTTCAGCCCCATTGACGAAGCTAACCCAGAAGTTTTCTAAATTTCAGTGGAATGATGCTTGTGAACGTAGCGTCCAAGGGTTGAAGGACAGATTAACTTCAGCCCCAGTCTTGACACTCCTAGAAGGGCCAGATGGTTATGTTGTATATTGTGATACTTCTGGCATTGGGTTAGGATGTGTATTGATGCCGTATGGTAAATTCATTGCTTATACTTCGAGATAGCTGCGGAAACATGAAAAGAACTACCTGACTCATGACCTTGAATTGGCTGCAGTTATTCATGCACTAAAGATGTGGAGACACTACTTGTATGGTGTTCATGTTGATATCTATACAGATCACAAGAGTCTTCAATATATTTTCAAGCCGAAGGAGTTAAATCTACGACAGAGGCGGTGGTTAGAGCTACTGAAAGATTATGATGTGAGTATTTTATACCACCCTGGGAAGGCAAATATAGTAGCTGATGCGCTAGCCGCAGATCAATGGGTAGCCTATGTGAAGCTCCTCTGGAGAAGGAGGAATTAATTGATGAGCTCCACTAGCTAGCTAGCCTTGGAGTTTGTCTAATTGATTCAGGCAGTGCAGGAATTGATATCAATGATCCAAATGTTTCATCCCTGGACATGGAGGTGAAAGAGAGTCAATATGAAGATCCTCAGATGAGCCACTATAGGGACACATTTCATGAAAAAGTGAAGTCTCCATTTGAAACTTCTATAGATGGAGTTCTTAGATACCGAAGCAGGCTATGTGTTTCGAGTGTTGCTGAATTACGACGTCAAATTCTAGAAGAAGCTCATTATTCTAGGTATTCTATTCATCCAAGTGCAACATAATATGTATCATAACCTCAAGTTAATGTATTGGTGGGATGGAATGAAGAAAGACATAGCAGAATTTATAGCTCAATGTCCAAACTATCAGCAAGTGAAAATCGAACATCAAAAGACAGAAGGGTTATTGCAAGCAATGGAAATCCCTACTTGGAAATGGGAAGTGATCAACATGGATTTTCTTGTGGTATTACCTCATTCCCTAAGTAAATATGACTCCATATGGGTGATCGTGGACAGACTCACGAAATCAGGCCCATTTTCTTCCAGTTAGAACTACATACTCAGTAGAAGATTATTCATGGTTATACCTCAAGGATATTGTGAGACTTCATGGTGTTACAATATCTATTATCACAGACAAAGGGGCACAATTTACAACTAAGTTCTAGAAATCCTTCCAAGAAAGTTTGGGTACTCAAGTAAAGCTTAGCACGACATTCCATCCACTGACTGATGGACAAGCCGAACGTACCATTCAGACCTTGGAGGATGTGCTAAGAGCATGTGTTCTAGATTTCGGTGGTAGTTGGGATGACCACTTACCCCTTATTGAGTTTGCATACAACAACAACTACCATTCCAGTATTCAGATGGCTCCATATAAAGCCTTATATGGAGGGAAGTGTAGATCCCCAATTGGGTGGTTTGAAGTAGGAGAAGTACAGCTAATAGGCCGTGAATTGATTCAACAAGCAGTAGAAAAGGTCAAGGTGATATGAGATCGATTGTTGACAGCCCAAAGTCGCCTAGAAATCTTATGCGGACAACCATCGACGAGACTTAGAATTTCAAGTTGGTGATTGGGTATTCTTAAAGGTGTCGTCAATGAAAGGAGTGATGAGATTTGGTAAGAAAGAGAGGTTGAGTCCTCGATATATAGGACCTTATGAGATTATCCGCAAGGTGGGCCAAGTAGTCTATGAATTGGACTTACCCTCAGATCTTGAATCAGTACATCCGCTTTTCCATGTCTCAATGCTCCGTAAGTTTGTTGGAGATCCTACGAGGATTGTTCTAGTGGATGATGTTCAAGTGACAGAAAGGTTGGCTTATGAAGAAGTACCTGTTGCCATACTAGATAGGATAGTATGGAGACTTAGAAAAAAAGAAGTAGACTCAGTTAAGGTCTTATGGAGAAACAACAACCTAAAAGAAATGACTTGGGAGGCGGAAGAGAATATAAAGTCTAAGTAACCGCACTTATTTCAGCCCCCGGAAGAGATCCAAGATGAAATGTCAAGATTATGAGGTATGTATGTTTTATTTTTATGATTTCGGGTCGTGTGTGGCCAAACTTTATTGCTATTATGTTGTGGCCCTGTGAGGCATTTCAGGATGGTAGTGCCATATTACAGGAGAAACTCTGGTGAAATGTTCGTAGAATTCTCGAGAACTCACATTCGAGGACGAACGTTCTAAAATGGGGGAAGAATGTTACACCTCGAAATTTTTTCCGTTAGTGTATAGTGGATAGACTAATGAAGGGCACTGAAATATACAATGTTTCAATAAGTAAGAAATAGCATTTGATGACCCCTAATTGAGATTTCAAAGACATTCGAAGCAAGAGAAGAAAGTTTGCCAAGAAAGGCAAGGTATACGTTATGTATCGGAAATGGTTTACGAGTGACGAGTTAGAGATGACATAATGATGTCTTGGAGAAGATTTATAATATCCCTTATATTGCTAATGAGGTGTTAAGCAAGTGTTAAGAAGGTTCCATAAGGAATGGAGATCAAGCGAGTCGACGAGAACGAATTTCGGAAAGCTAGGTAATATACGGTCCAACATACGGACCGTATAAAACATACTGGCCATATGTTAGGCCGTATGTTCTGCCCAGAATGGCAGCCTTCACTGGACCAAAGATACGGCCAGCCATACGGTCCATATAAAAGATACGGACCATATGTTGGTCCGTGAAACCGAGTTGGGACAAATTTTAATATTGATATAAGGGACCTCAACCTCATTTATTTCATTTTCTCACTCCACTTCAAGAACTCTCTAGAAAGCTCTCCATCCTTCTTCCACAAGGACTCAAGAGAAATTTATGAGCAACTTCATCAAACCAAGAAAATCAAGTGTAAGAAACTCATTGGAGTTCATCCAAGGCAAGAAATCCCATTGTAAGTGAACTAGGGTTTTGTCTCAAGTGAAGTATTTACATTCAAGGCTCATTCCCACACTATCTAAGGTAAGTTTTATGATAATTCCATGTTATTTATGGTATTGAGAGGTTGAAGGACTTGGATTGTAGAAGGAGATAAAATATGGGTCATGAATATGACAATAGTGGCATTTTTGAGTAGTAATTTGAAATGAGTCATGATTCTTGATATGTTGTGATTATAAGTATGTTATAAATGACATTAAGAACATGAGGTAAGCATTATATGTGACAAAACGTACTAGTGTACTATGACCATGATTATGTATGAATTGAAGTGAAATTGTGAGATATGGATACTGTAAGTGTATGAAGATTTTTTGCTTATGATATTGTGAATGTTATTGTAGACGTTTGGGGGTTGATATATGATATAAGGAAAGTTGTATAAACAAAGGAAATGCTGCCCAAATTTCTCTAGCTTTAATTAAGCATGTTCATGTAATCGATTAGCAAATGTTAATACGAACTCTCTTGAAGGAAGAAACATGAGCATTGAAGGAGAACGATGAAGCGATAGAATAGATAAATGAAAAGGTATGTAAGGCTAGTCCCTTTATTCTAAGGCATGACCCCAATGGCATGAATTCTCCTATTTTCCCATACATTCCGGCAATCATGAGCCTATCACTATGAAAAGTTTCACATGAGATAGAGAAATGAGATATGTCATGAGCATGATAGTAATGATGACGAGTTAAGTCTAAAGATCCTAAAGCTAATTATTCTAACTATGATCCATTGATGTTGTTTATTGTATACACTCACCTTATATGCTAATTCCTTCAAGGTGAGGCAGAATGCTTATGAATGCTCCATAATGGAATCAGGGAGTTCACGACCTTATGTCACCCCGGTAAAGTATAGTTATCCTTGAGTTTTTATGCATGCATTATGATTAGTACATGATGATGACATTACACCGCGCCTATATGGCAGGGCAGACACTGCTAAGGCGGGCAGCGTATACACCATGTCTAAGATGGCATGGGCAGACACCACTAGTGGGCGGCATGAGATGGTTACCCAGGGACACGGGAGGCCTGGACACGGGCTAATGATGATCACACCGTACCTATATGGTCTGGCAGCGTATACATATATATATGCATACATGATATGATGATGATGTTTATGGAGTAACTCAGCATGCATTGTTTCTATTAAAATTGTCAGCCAGTTACAATATTGTTCTTCATTTGATAAGCCCCTGTTTCATTGATGTATTGTTATTGTTTATGCCTTACATACTCAGTACAATATTCGTACTGAATTCCTTTTCTCTGGACGCTGTGTTCATGCCCACAGGTAGACAGGGAGGTGATCCAAATTCATAGGAGATATCAACATACTTTGAGACCACTCCATTGTTCCGGAGGTGCCATTGCTTATTTTTTTGTGTATGTATTTTAGGGCACGACGGGGTCCTATCCCGTCCATATGTCTATTACTCTAGTAGAGACTCATAGATACGTACGTGTGGGTAGTATGGTCTTACGATGTCCTTATTGTATATATATTATTTTGATAGCCGAAGGGCTTATGTATATAAAGGTAAATATGTTTCAAAATGAAAGTGGTTTTCTTATGATTATAAGCATGAGAGTAATGAATGAACGTAGGATGAGTAATGATGAGTAATAGCATGAGTGGTGCTCGGTGGTTAGCTCCGGGTACCCGTCATGGCCCTTAGTTGGGACGTGACATTTTCTTTCCTTAACTGTGTATTTCAGAGATGCCTGTAAAGAGAAATGCTATGGCAGTCCAAAAAGGCAAGACAGTAGCAGAAAAGTGGGCTGAAAGAGCACCACCGCCAACAGATATTGAAGAGGGTGAGTCCCAGAATGCAGCTCGATCTTAGTCCTCCCATTCAGTGCCTATTTCTGAGGAGCATGAGGGAGCCTCAGCCCTAGCTCCAGAACCTCCACCTCCTACACCGAATGCTTTCAGGCCAAGATGTAAAAGAGGGCATTCATTTACTTACTTAATTGGTTGCCAGCCCAGACTCACCGGCAAGGTACGGGGCAAGGTGATAGGGCTGTTAGTAGCAAGGGCCCGTGACTTTATTAGCTTGAATCCTCCAGAATTTTTCGGGTCAAAGCCGGAAGAGGACCCTCAGAATTTTATTGATGGAATGTTGAGGACACATTCGGTTAATGCATGTTTTAGACATTGAATCGATGCAGTTAGCATCCTATAGATTGAGGGATGTCGCGGTTCATTGGTATATAGTTTGGATGGCTTCACGGGGAGCCAATGCACCTCCCCCGGTATGGCAAGAATTTGTGGATGCCTTACTTGCCTCCAGAGGTTCGGCGGGCTAGAGCTGATAAATTCTTGAATCTTAGGCAAGGGAGTATAAGTGCTTTAGAGTATAGTCTTCGCTTCAATTCTCTGGCCAGGTATGCTTCGGCCATGGTAGCGGATGTGGGTGACCGAGTGCATCGATTTGTTAGAGGCCTAGGGCCACATTTGACGGATAGGTGTTTGACTGCAATCCCTTTAGGATAGCATGGATATCACACGCATTCAGGCCCATGCCCAGAATTTATAAGAAAGCCAACAACAACAAAGAAGTGAGCGTGAGCATGATAGAGGGTATAATAAGAGGGCTAGATCTTCGGGTCTGACGAGTGAGTATAGAGGTGGGCCGAGATAGAAGCTTTCTAGGCATTCAGGCCATGCTATGACTAGTGCACCTCCACGGTTTACAGGCTAGAGATTTGATAGATCTACTTATTCCGAGCTGGGTCAGAGTTTCAGAGCTCCAAGTTCTTAGTTCAAGGGTGATTCGGGTCAGGCAAGGCCACCGGTGCCACGATGTTCCCAGTGTGGGAAGTAACACTGGGGCCAAGTGTCGATTGGGTTCAGAGGTTTGCTATGCCTGCGGTCGGCTAGGCCATATTATGCGTGATTGCCCCTCGGTTGGTGGTAGGGGTAGGACCCAGCCTTCGGGATCGGTAGCCGGATCTTCATCATCCATGAGCCCTATGGGTCCAGGTTTCACATGTGCCATTCAGCCATGGTAGAGGTACGGGGAGAGCCCGCAATTCTAGCGGTCCTCAGCACCGTATTTATGCTTTGACTAGAATGCTAGGATCATGACTCTTCTCCTGATGTCGTCACATGTATATTATCGGTATTCTCTCATGATGCATATGCTTTGATAGACCCGGGCTCCACACTGTCATATGTTACTCCATATATTGCCGGGTCGGTTTTGGGGTTAAACCGGACACGATCAAACCTTTTAAGGTGTCTACACCCGTTGGTGAATCGATGATAGCTAGTCGAGTATATAAAAATTGTGTTGTTGTGATTTGTGACCATCGTACTATGGTTGACTTACATGAGGCTAAAAATGGTTGATTTCGATATTATCATGGGCTTGGATTGGCTGGCTTCTTGCTATGCCAATGTTGATTGTAAAGTGAAAATGGTTCGTTTCCAATTTCCGGGAGAACCAGTTTTAGAATGAAAAGGGAATACAGCGTCACCAAAAGGTAGGTCTATTTCCTATCTTAAGGCAAGGAAAATGATTACAAAAGGTTGTATTTACCATCTAGTTCGGGTTCAAGATGTAGAAGCTGAACCGCAAGCTCTTTTGTCTGTCCCCTTACTGAATGAGTTTCCGGATGTGTTCCTGGAAGAGCTTCCAGTCCTCCCTCCATAGCGGGAGATTGATTTCGCTATAGATGTGCTGCTAGCATACTAGACCCATATCTATCCCTCCTTACAGAATGGGTCGCGCAGAGTTGAAAGAGTTGAAGGAGAAATTGAAGGACTTGCTGGAGAAAGGCGTTATTAGGCCTAGTTCATCCTCGTGAGGAGCACCCGTGTTGTTTGTAAGAAATAAATATGGCTCCTTGCGAATGTGTATTGACTATCGGCAACTGAATAAAGTGATGATCAAGAACAAATATCCTCTTCCAAGGATTTATGACTTATTTGATCAATTACAAGGTGCCAAATGTTTTTCAAATATATATTTGAGATCCGGGTATCATCAAGTGAGGGTAAGGGAGAAAGATATCCCTAACACAGCCTTCGGAACAAGATATGGACCATTTTGAGTTCCTGAGTAATGTCATTTGGGCTAACTAATGCACTGACAGTATTTATGGATTTGATGAACAATGTGTTCAGGCCCTTCCTAGATTTATTTGTGATTGTATTTATCGACGATATCTTGGTGTATTCTAGGTCTGAGGCAGAACACGCGGATCATTTGCGTACCGTTCTTAGAGTTCATCAAACTCGAGAATTATTTGCCAAATTTTCTAAGTGTGAGTTTTGGTTGAACTCAATGACCTTTCTGGGGCATATCATTTAAGTCTATGGTGTTCGGGTAGATACCCAGAAGATTGAGGCCATGAAGAATTGGCCAATGCCCACAACTCCTACGGAGGTTCGTAGTTTTCTGGGCTTAGCAGGTTATTACAGGAGGTTCGTAGAAGGATTTTCTTCTCTTTCTGCACCACTCACGACGTTAACCCACAAATCAGCCAAATTTCAATAGACAGATGCTTGTGAGTGTGGTTTCTAAGAGCTAAAGGATAGATTAACTTCTGCCCCAGTCCTTGACTCTTCTAGAAGGATCAGAAGGTTATGTTGTGTATTGTGACGCTTCGGGCGTTGGGCTAGGCTATATGTTGATGCAACATGGTAAGGTGATTGCGTATGCTTCAAGATAGTTACGGAAACACGAGAAGAATTATCCAACCCATGACCTTGAATTGACTGCAGTGATTCATGCACTAAAGATGTGGAGACATTATTTGTATGGTTTCCATGTGGATATTTATACAGATCATAAGAGTCCTTCAGTATATCTTTAAGCAGAAAGAATTGAATTTGTGGCAACGGCGGTGGTTGGAATTATTGAAAGACTACGATGTTGACATCCTGTATCATCCCGGGAAAGCAAATGTTGTGGCTGATGCTCTTAGCCGTAGATCTATGGGGAGTTTATGAAATGTGCAGCCAGAGAAAAAAGAGATGGCTCAGTGAGCTCCAGCAGTTAGCTATCCTAGGAGTTCGAGTAGTGGACTCAGGCAATATGGGAGCTACCATTCAGAATCGAGCGGTCTCATCACTAGTGGTGGAAGTGAAGGAACACCAATATGAGGATCCCGTGCTAATTCATTACAGAAATACACTCCCTCTGAAGGAGAAGTCATCATTTGAGATTTTTGGAGATGGAGTTCTCCGATGCCGAGACAGGTTATGTATTCCTGATGTTGCAGGATTACGCCGCCAAATATTGAAAGAAGCCCATTGTTCCTATGATTCTGTCCACCCGAGAGCAACTAAAATGTATCATGATCTTAAATCTATATACTGGTGGAATGGGATGAAGAAAGATATAGCGGAATTTCTAGCTCAATGTCCCAACTGTCAGCAAGTGAAAATCGAGCACCAAAAGCCTAGGCGGATTGTTGCAAGCTATAGAAATTCCAACTTGGAAATGGGAAGTAATTAACATGGACTTCATTACAGGCTTACCCCGTTCCCGACGTAAGTATGATTCTATATTGGTGATTGTGGATAGACTTACGAAGTCAGCTCATTTCTTACCGGTCAGAACTACATATGTAGCCGAAGATTATGCAAAGCTTTATGTTAAGGAGATAGTGCGGCTTCACGGTGCTCCAGTATCTATTATCTTCGATAGAGGGACTCAGTTTACAGCTAATTTTTTGGAAATCTTTCCAAGAAGGTTTAGGGACTCAGGTGAGTCTTAGCACGACTTTTCACCCGCAAACGGATGGACAAGCTGAACGTACCATCCAGACTCTTGAGGATATGCTACGGGTATGTACATTGGATTTTGGAGGTAATTGGGATGATAATTTATCCGCTTATTGAATTTTCTTATAATAATAGTTATCATTCTAGTATCCAAATGGCACCATATGAGGCTTTATATGGGTGAAAGTGCAGATCCCCAATTAGCTGGTTCGAGGTAGGAGAGACTAAATTGATAGGGCCATCCTTGGTCCAGCAAGCTATAGAAAAAGTTAGGCTCATACAGGATCTATTATTAACAGCTCAGAGTCATCAAAAATCCTATGCGTATAATCGTCGAAGGGACTTAGAGTTCCAAGTGAAAGATTGGTTATTCTTAAAGGTGTCACTGATGAAGGGTGTAATGAGATTTGGCAAAAAGGGGAAGCTTAGTCCTCGGTACATTGGACCTTATGAGATTGTGCGCAAAGTAGGCAAAGTGGCTTACGAATTAGATCTATCTCCTGAGTTGGAGTCAGTCCACATAGTTTTCCATGTATCAATGCTCCGTAAGTGCATTGGAGATCCTTTTAGAATAGTACCAATAGATGATGTTCAAGTTACTAAACAATTGTCTTATGAAGAAGTCCCCATTGCCATTTTAGATAGGCAAGTATGAAAGCTCAGAACCAAAGAGGTAGCTTCAGTAAAAAGTTTTATGGAAGAATAATAAAAGAGAGGAAATGATTTGGGAAGCCGAAGAAGACATGAAATTCCGGTACCCATATTTATTTTCACCCTCAGAGGAGACTCAGGCAGAGACGCCATTATCCTCAGGTATGTAATGATTTTCTTGATGTTTTCTTGGTCGTGTGTGGCGATGGTATTTGTCGTTGTTGTTGTAGCCCTATGAGGCGATGTATTTTGGGTTGATGTGCAGGAAGGTAGTGCCACATTATAGGGGAAATTCTGGAAAAATTGTTATAGAATCCCGTAGAATCTAACATGCGAGGACGAATGTTCTTAAGGGAGGAAGAATGTTACACCTCGAAAAAATTTCATGTCATCATACGATAGATAGACTAATGCAGCGTGAGACGAATATGATGTTTCTATAAGTATGAAAGGTTATTTAACGATCCTAGTTAAGATTTCAAAGATGTTGGAAGTTAGAAGAGAAAGTTTCTTGAGAAGGGCAAAGTATATGTGGTGTTTTGGAAAAGCTCCATAAAGTACCGAGCTAATGATTGACTTAATGATTTCTTAAAGAAGAGTTGTAACTCTCCTTATATTAGTAATGAAGTGTTAAACAAGTGTCAAGAAGGTTCCATAAGATTGGAGATCGAACGAAACGATGGAAACCATTTCAGGGAAGTGAAGTTATACGACCACTTATACGGTCTGTATAACTTTATACGGTCCGTATAAGGGGTTCGTATAACCCCCATCAGGAATATGTTTTTCATGGTGGTGAACCACGGCCATTTATACGGACCGTACAATGTTATACGGACCGTATAAGTGTCCGTATAGCATCCGTCGGGCAGATTTTAAGTTGTTGTATAAATAGTTTCCCCTGGTTCTTTTATTTCATTTTTCATCTTCTACAAGTAGTGAGAGATAAAAACCCTTCTCTAAACTTATTCCACCCCAATCCTAGATAAAACAAAGATCAAGAGGCAAGAATTAAAGTGTTCATACATTAGAAGGTTTCTTAATGGTTTGCAGACACAAGAAAACTTGGGCATTGTAGCTAGGGTTTTGCACAAAGTTGATAGCTTCTCCAAAGATTGTTTCCATGGGATGAAAAGGTTAGTTTTCATGCTTATTTCATGTTTTTGAGAATAGTTTGTTTGTAGCAAAACTTGGGTGGAAGAAGGAGGTAGAAAATAAAGTCTAAATGTAGCTTTTATGATGTTTATGAGTAGTAATCTATATGGAGTCATGATTCTTAGTATGATATGGATATAACCATGTTATGGAAGGTAATAATGGTGATTATGAAGCATTATATGAAAATGGCTTTACTATGAAAGACAAGTAAGTAAGTAATGATAATGGCTTTATTATATCCCGATTCTCCCATCCTATGTTGTTTCTTATGTTGTCTCTTATGATTCTATTATGGTGTTGATTATGCTTTACATACTCAGTGCAATATTCGTACTGACATCCTTTTATTTGTGGACGTCTGCGTCAAGCCCACATGTGGTTGGGGACACAGGCTTGATCCATAGCTTTCTTATTCAGGGACTGCTTAGAGGAGCTCCATTTCATCTGGAGCTACAACTTTGGTATTATTCTTTCGTGTACATACATGGGCATGACGGGGTCCTGTCCCGCCTATATGATACTACCTACTCTTCTTAGAGGCTCGTAGACAGTTGTATATGGTTAGATGTCTTGATAGCCTCATCGGCTTATGTACATTGACGAGGGTATAGTTGTTAATGATGTTATGAATGTAACGTTGCCACTAATATTTGCATGAATGACGGATATAAATTATGATTTAGCTATGTGGCCCACCTAGAGATAAATATGGATGTACGATAAGAGGTGCCTCGGGTAGGGTTAGCACCGAGTGCCCATCATGGCCCTCCGTCGTGACAGGAGTATGGGAGGTCAAATATGGGACCTCATTTTGGGACTCGACCTCCTTAATATCCATAGGTGGTACCCGTCCAGTCCTCCTAATAAATTTCAATTTTTTGCAATAAGGATTTAAAACTTTCTTCTTTAGGAATTTCTTTGCAACAAAATGCTTCTTTGTTTTCCCTTTTTTTTTGAGATTCAACAATTCTATCAATTTGGACCGTAAAAACCTATAGAGGCTGTGTTTTTCTTTAATCTTAATCACAACCGTTCTAATTACTAGAAATGTAAAATAGATCTAAGTTGATTTGATCTGAAATTTTTGAATAAGAACGTGCGACTTAGAAAATTTGCTCTGAAATATGGAAGAATGACCCTCTACTTAAGTTATTAATTTTTTTCAATTTTCTTTTAGTTTTTTTTTTTGTTCTAATGAATAATTAAATGTAGTGTTTTTTCTCTGTGTATGTTTGTCATTTTCATAGAAGAGTAGTTGGCATAAAGCCATATGTGAAGTTTTGATGATTGACAAAGTAAACGGACCTGAACAAGTAAACCAGCTTAAAGTCATGGTGAAAGCTCCAAGCAAGAAAGCACAGTGATAACACCCATGGTAGATATAAGGTGTGCGGGCAAGCATTTGAGTGTCACGACCTAACCCCATGGGCCGTGACTAGTGCCCGAGCTGGACATTCGTAAACATACCTCTTAGATATAACAGACTGAAACTAAGGACAATATAGAAACTTGCAAAAACAAGACATTATCTCAGAATGCAACATATCATAATAAGCCCATCTCCTGAGGAGTCATAGCGAACCAAAAGATAACACAATACAGTAAGCCGACAAGGCTGCCACTATATATGGAAATGCCCAAAACGAATCATATCGACATAGCTGACCAAAACCGACACGCAACCCACCTATGTCTACAGACCGCTAAGAGTATAAAAGTGAAATATGACGGGACAGGGCCCCGCCGTACCCCTGGATATGCATAAGTCTACATCAAAAGATCTGTACCAAAATAATCTAGGCTCCGGAACAATGGAGCTCTCCAGACCGCTGAGCAGAAGTCCTAGGCTGGAGGGTCACCAAACCAAGTGTATGTACCTGTTAATGATGTTATGAATGAAACGCAGCCTCCCGAAGAAAGGGGGTCAGTACGAGAAATGTACTGAGTATATAAAGCATGAAATACAATAAAGAAGATCATGAATTAATAAAAGATTACAGGAGGAAAGTATGATAACCAAAGATACCAATGCATCTGTGCCTTACGAAATGAGAATCATGCATAGCTATATCATATACCATACCTGGCCCATTATGGGACTCGGTGAATAAAGTCATCATATACCATACCCGGCCCATCATGGGACTCGGTTCCATAATCATATCATCATATATATATATATATATATATATATATATATATATATATCGTACCTGGACCTCTAGTGAGGGACTCGGTGAACAATGCAGTGAAACTGTGCACGAACACATACCCGGCCCGGGACTCGGTGAAAGATATATTAACGGCATGCACGAGCAAAGTAGTGAGCAACCATATGCAAACTAAATCATCATTTGAGACTCAATAGAATAAGTAGAATGAACTAATACTTGAGTATCAAAGACAACAGTCATGTCAAGTACCCCTCGAATGTCACTATGGATTATATCAAATAGAACTTCCAGAATCGTAGACACGTATCAAGACATAATGAAATAGGTTCTGGAAATCAAGAACATTAGCCATCCTAGTGTCTCTAAGAATAGGAGTTTCTTTGGAGTTTATACATTCGTCATCTGTTTGTCTCACATAGATCATGCCAAAAAGAAAGAAAGGATAGCTTTACATACCTTGAAGCGCGTCTATTCGTCTAAAATATACTATCCAAGTTTGTAATCTATAACAAGGCAATAATTACGCCACAATTAGATGAAAGTTATTCTCTACTACTCATTGTAAGCTAACAAACAATCTAACGAAAATCTGGCAACACTTCCCTTATTTTTCTTACTCCGTCCCAACTCACCAACAACCCAAAATAATCACAACAATATCAACAACACACACAACCACAAAAATCATACCAAACAGCCCCAAAATATCGTCACAAAACAGCCACAAAAATCATACCAAACAGCCCCAAAATATCATCACAAAACAGCCACGAAAATCATACAAAACAGCACCAAAATATCATCAAAAACATCAACAAAAGTACAAACCATTAATATACATCATAAATCAGCTAATCCCATCCATTTAATTCAACTAAAACAGCCTCCGATCCATAAATCTCAACAAAGCAACAAACGAGTTTATAATGCTATTTTCTCCGTTCTAATCCGTTAAAACCCTAATTAAACTTATTAAAAATGAAAAAGGGACCTTAATCTTACCTTAAGTATGCAGAAACCACGTCAACACTCCTCTTTTTGGCTGATTTTTAGCTCAAACCGAAGGCAACGCGACACACAACGCTTTTCTCTTCATGAGCATCGGGATTCGGGGCTCGGATTTTGATCAAAATGGCTCTCTTAGCCTAGAAGCTCTCTCCCTCTCTCTCTCTAATATTCTTGGAAGCTCCTAGTTGCAAATGACCAGCCCACAAATGAATTTTCCATATATATTAACGTTAATGGGCCTCCTGGGCCGAAATATACTCATGGGCCGAAATGTAATTGCTTGGGTCGGGTCTCAACTTGCTGCCCCACCAGACCAACTTGCATCGTTCATATCTCCTTATCCCGATATCATTTTGATGAGAGGTTTCTTGCGTTGGAAACTAGACTCGATGAAATTCATTTTAGGATTTTGAAAAACCTTAAAACCGCTCATATACTAGGAGATATGCCTCCAACAATGTGGGCTAAAAATCTGATCCGAGATTTTACTGAAGTTGTTCTGATTCATTTCGTTTAGATTCGTTTAACTTCTAATCCTCTTCCAACCCTCATGTAACCTCTTATACATACATATACATACTCATATACATACATAACAATCCAAACACGTCTCGAAGGGTCCGGAGAATCACAATAACCTTAAACATAACTAGAGAACTTACGAAGCTTCGACGAAACTCCAATCGCAAAAGTATATTCATATCTTTTGTCCATCTTCTATATCATTACTAATAATCTCAAATACTTTAAAAGGGCACTCACATTACCTCATATACATACTCATAACGCGATTTCAAATCCTTTAGGTTACCATGTCACCTCGGGATACTTAAGGCAACCATATATATAACGATATTCTTACTAACTCAATTAACTTTCCTTCAAATTTCTTAACTCATTCATTATTGTCTTAATTCAAGTAGTACGGACACTTACGGGGTGTAACATTGAGAAAAGCTAGTGAAGTAAAAGTTTCGGACAATATAACATGTATGAAGAAACAGTTAACACAGGATGGTAAGAAGAGGTCCAAGGACATGTTCCATTGCAATAAAGCAGTAGAGGAGAATAAAGACATATGAGCAACGAAATATGTGTTTAAAGGAGTCATCAAGTACAATGGATGAATGGTCACAGGTCATCAGGGAGGAGATGTGAAGTGAGGACAGGTGAAGTGACTCAAAATAAAATGTTCAGAAGAAAGAAATTGTTCAACTAAAGTGTTAATAGAAGAACCAGGTCTACAAACATGTTACAACACAGAGCCAGAACAAAATTAGAAGTCAAATAGTTCATCAAGATTGAAAGCATGATTTATTCCATCAATGAATAAATGCAAATGTCACGACCCAATCGGAGGGCCGCGACGGGCACCCGGTGCTAGCCCACCCGGGCACCTCTTAACGTACCTTTACATTCACATCTAGGTGAGCCACATATTTAATCATACATTTCTATTCATCAATCATACGAATCCCATTAGGCAACAATACCTTTATATCAACATTAGCAACTAAGCCCATATCAATGTACATAAGCCTACGAGGCTAACAAAATGATATCCAAAATATAGGCCGACAAGGCCAAACACATCTAACTATATACACATGTCTACGAGCCTCTAAGGAGAGTATGTCATATCATAAAGGCGGGACAGGACCCCGCTATACCCATAAATATATACACAAAAGAATAAGTACTAAAAGCTTTAGCTCCTAAAGAAATGTAGCTCTGCTATGCAGTCCTTGAGTAATGTAGCTATGAATCAAGTCTGTCTCCCTGGCCACCTGCGGGCATGACGCAGCGTCCACAAACAAAAGGACGTCAGTACGAAGAATGTACTAAGTATGTAAAGCATGATCAATATCAATATAGAAGCACAATAAGCAACATGAGAAACAGCATAAGAGGGGAGATAGTAGAATCATCGTCATAAGCACTTACTTGCTTTTGATAGGGACTTTCCATTCCTATGCGAGGTTGTATACATGCATCCATATTAGTATCTGTACTCATATCCGTACTCACTTACATTTCGTATCCATAATCGTATTCATATGCCTATTCTTATTTATATTCGTATCATGTCCGTATTCATACTTATATCTATATCATATACATATCTATATCATGTACATACCCATATCATATACACATGTATATCATATACATATCCATATCATGTACATACCCATATCATATACATATTTATATCATATGCATACCTGGCCAACTAAGGCTTCAGGGTTACACATACCTGGCCCTACCAAGGCTTCAGGGTTACACATACCTGGCCCTACCTAGGCTTCAGGGTTACACATACCTGGCCCTACCAAGGCTTCAGGGTTATCCGTACCCAACTGCAGAGGTGCGCGCGCGTTACATAAATATATACATATTCTACCCGGCCTTATAAGCACGAGGTTCCATAATAGTCATACATAGATACATATACATAATAGCTCATAAGCATCTTTAGCATCATTACCATTTTCATCGTCATCATTATCGTTATCACTATCATCGTAAGTTCATTACATCTATCCTTATAGGATTACTTTTCATATGAGGAAGTTAGTAGAATCGTAACATATCGAGAATCATAAGCTCGGTAGCTTTTGAAGATAGAGTCATTTGGAGGACATCATAGACTTATTGAAGATTTTGATGATTGGCCAAAGAACCATGCCTTATGAAAGAAGGGTTAGCCTTACATACCTTTTCGTTCAACTATTTTACCACATGCGCGTTCTCCTTCAACGCTCACGGTTCTACCTTCATTAATGTTATACTATCATTAGAAAATAGATAGCTAGCATACATGACTAAGGCTAGAGAAAATTAGACAGCATCTCCTTTATTTATATGACTTCCTCCATATCATATATCAACTCCCAAACGTCAATAATACATTCACAATATCATAACAATAGTCTTTATTCATCCACAGTATCCATATCTCTCAATTCACTTCCAGTTATCCATATCCATGGTCATAACACAAGACTACGTTCATTCATATACATTTCCTATCCTATTTTCTTAACATCATTTATAACATATCCATATCACAACACATAAAGAATCATGACTCAATTCAAGTTATTACTCAAAATGGCACTATTTCCACATTCATGACCCATTTTTCTATATCCTTCTACAACGCAAGTGTTTCAACTTTCAAATACCTTAAACAACATGTAAATACCATAAATCTTACCTTAGATGTTGTAGGAACAAGCTTTGGGTGGAAATACATCACTTGAGCCAAAACCCTAGTTCATCTCCAATGAGATTTCTTGACTTGGATGATCGTTAATGGGTTTCTTACACTTGATTCACTTAGTTTATGTTGTTGATCACTAATATCTCTTGCATTCCTGTGGAAGAAATGTAGAGAGATGTTTTAGAGAGAAGGGGTGTGATAGGGAAATGAAATTTAACTTGGATCCCTCATTAAATACACCAAATTTGTCCCGACCAGTTCTACGGACCAACATACGGTCCGTATAATTTATACTGACCGTATGTCTGGCTATAGATTTGGTCCAGAGAGGGGTGCCAATCTTGGCTGATTGTACGGTCCAACATACAGTCCGTATGTTTTATACGGCCAGTATGTTTGGCCGTATAATCCCCAGTTTTTCGAGGTTCGTTTTCGTCGACTCGTTTGATCTCCAATCCTTGTGGAACCTTCTTCGCACTTGTTTATCACCTCATTAACAATCTAAGGGACGTTATAACTCTTCTCCAAAGCATTATTAAATCCTCGTTAACTTGTTACTCGTAATTCCTTTTCGATACCTATCGTATGCCTTGCCTTCTCTTGGCAAACCTTCTTCCCCTACATGTAACGTCTTTTAAATCTTAACTATGGTCATTAAATATCATTCCTTACTTATTGAGATACCGTATACTTCGTGCTCTTCATTAGTCTATTCACTGTGCATCACGGAAAATTTTTCGAGGTGTAACATTCTTCCCCCTTAAGAACATTCGTCCTCGAATGTTAGGTTCTCGGGGATTTTATAAAAAATTCGCCAGAGTTTCCCCTATAATATGGCACTACCATCCTGTCACAACAACCCATAATAACAATGCCTCATAGGGCCACAACATAATAGCAATAGAATTTGGCCACACATGACCCAAATGCATAAAAAGGAAAACATACATACCTTAAGATCTTGATGTCTCATCTTGGATTTCTTCTTAGGGCTGAAATAAATGTGGGTACTTGGATCTCATAATTTCTTCTGCTTCCCATGTCATTTCTTCTCGTTTATTGCTTCTCCATAAAACCTTAACTGAGGCCACCTCTTTGTTTCTAAATACCCAGTAAGAATACCAAGTCTTTCACTTGGAATTCTAGGTCCCTTCGACGATTATCCGCATAGGACTTTTAACGACTTTGAGCAGCTAATAACCGATCTTGTATGAGCTTGACTTTCTCTATGGCTTGCTGGAACAAGTCTGGCCCTATCAATTTAGTCTCTCCTACCTCGAACCACCCAATTGGGGATCTACACTTTCGCCCATATAAGGCCTCATACGGTGCCATTTGAATACTAGGATGATAACTATTGTTATAAGAAAATTCAATGAGTGGCAAGTGATCATCCCAATTACCTCCAAAATCTATCATACATGCCCGTAACATATCTTTAAGAGTCTGGATGGTGCGTTCAGCTTGTCTATCGGTCTGCTGATGAAATGTCGTGCTAAGGCTCGCTTGGGTCCCTAAATCCTCTTGGAAGGACTTCCAAGAATTTGCTGTAAACTGAGTCCCTCTATCAGAGATAATAGATACCGGGACACCATGGAGTCGCATTATCTCTTTAACATAAAGCTTTGCATAATCTTCCACCACATATATCGTTTTGACTGGTAAGAAATGAGCTGACTTCGTGAGTCTATCCACAATCACCCATATGGAATCATGCTTACGTCGAGAACGGGGTAAGCCTGTAATGAAGTCCATGTTAATTACTTCCCACTTCCAAGTTGGAATTTCTATAGCTTGCAACAATCCGCCCGGCTTTTAGTGCTCGATTTTCACTTGTTAAGGGTTGGGACATTGAGCTACGAATTCTGCTATATCGTTTTTCATCCCATTCCACCAATATGTAGATTTAAGATCAAGGTACATTTTCGTCGCTCCAGGGTGAACAGAATAACGGGAACAATGAGCTTCTCTCAATATTTGGTGGTGTAAACCTGCCACATCGGGAACACATAATCTGCCTTGACATCGAAGAACTCCGTCTCCTGAAATCTCAAATGATTACTTCTCCTTCTGATGGAGTGTATCTCTATAATGCATTAGCATGGGATCTTCGTATTGTCGCTCTTTCACTTCCCCTACTAGCGACGAGACTGCTGAATTCTGAATGGTAGTTCCCCTGCTACCTGAGTCCACTACTCGAACTCCTAGGCTAGCTAACTGCTGGAGCTCATGAGGCATTTCTCTCTTCTCTTGTCGTACATTATACAAACTTCCCATAGATCTACGGCTAAGAGCATCAACCACAACATTTGACTTTCCGGGGTGATATAGGCTATCAACATCATAATCCTTTAGCAATTCCATCCATCGTCGTTGCCGCAAATTCAACTCATTCTGGTTGAAGATATACTGAAGGCTCTTATGATCTGTATAAATATCCACATGGACACCATATAAATAATGTCTCCATATCTTTAATGCATGAATCAGTGCAGCCAATTCTAGATCATGGGTTGGGTAATTTTTCTCATGTTTTCGTAATTGCCTTGAAGCATACACAATCACCTTACCATGTTGCATCAACACACAACCTAGCCCAATGCCTGAAGCATCACAATAGACAACATATCCTTCCAATCCCGCTGGAAGTGTCAAGATTGGGGCATAAGTTAATCTATCTTTTAATTCCTGGAAACTACGTTCACAAGCATCTATCCATTAAAACTTTGCTGATTTCTGGGTCAGCTTCGTGAGTGGTGCAGAAATAGAAGAAAAACCTTCAACAAATCTCCTGTAATAACCTGCTAAGCCCAGAAAGCTACAAACCTCTATAGGAGTTGTGGGCCTTGGCCAAGTCTTCACGGCCTCAATCATTTGGCTATCTACCCGAATACCATCGGCTGCAACAATGTGCCCCAGGAATGTCACTGAGTTCAACCAAAACTCACATTTAGAAAGTTTTGCAAACAACTCTCGAGTTCGAAGAACTGTAAGGACAGTACGCAAATGATCCGCATGTTCTACCTCGGATCTAGAGTACACCAAGATATCGTCGATGAATATAATCACAAACAAATCTAGGAAGGGCCTGAACACATTGTTCATCAAATCCATAAATACTGCCGGTGCACTAGTTAGCCCAAATGACATTACCTGGAACTCAAAATGGTCGTATCTTGTTCTGAAGGCTGTCTTAGGGATATCTTTCTCCCTAACTCTCACTTGATGATACCCGGACCTCCTTGATGATACCCGGACCTCAAATCTATCTTTGAAAACCATTTGGCACCTTGTAATTGATCAAATAAGTCATCAATCCTCGGAAGAGGATATTTGTTCTTAATCATCACCTTATTCAATTGCCAATAGTCAATGTACATTCTCAAGGAGACATCTTTCTTTCGGACAAACAATACGGGTGCTCCCCATGGGGATGAACTAGGCCTAATAAAGCCTTTTTCAAGCAGGTCTTTCAAATTCTCCTTCAACTCTTTCAATTTTGCGGGTGCCATTCTATAAGGAGGAATAGATATAGGCTTAGTGTTTGGCAACACATCAATAGCAAAATCAATCTCCCGCTCAGGAGGGAGGCCTGGAAGCTCTTCCAGGAATACGTCCGGAAATTCATTCACTACGGGAACTAACTGAAGAGTTTGCGATTCAGCTTCTATATCTTGAACCCGCACTAGATCATAAATGCAACCTTTTGTGATCATTTTCCTTGCCTTTAGATAGGAAATAAACCTACCTTTTGGTGACGCAGTATTCCCTTTCCATTCTAAAATTGATTCTCCTAGAAATTGAAAACGAACCATTTTCATTCTACAATCAACATTGGCATAGCAAGAAGCCAACCAATCCATGCCCATAATAACATCAAAGTCTACCATTTTTAACTCATGCAAGTCAATTATAGTACGACGGTCACAAACCACAACTATACAGTTTCTATATACTCGGCTAGCTACTACCGATTCACCAACTGGTGTAGACACCTCAAAAGGTTTGATCGACTCCGATCCGATTCTAAATCGACCCTCAATATACGGAGTAACATATGACAATGTGGAGCCTAGATCTATCAAAGCATATACATCATGAGACAATACCAATAATATACGTGTGACCACATCAGGAGAAGACTCAAGATCTTAGCGTCCAGCCAAAGAATAAATACGGTGCTGAGGACCGCTAGAACTGGGGACTCTCCCTGTGCCTCTACCATGGCCGACTGGCGCATGTGATCCTGGCCCCATAGGGCATACAGACGATGAAGATCCAGCTACTGACCCTGAAGGCTGGGTCCTACCTCTACCATGAACTGAGGGACAATCACGCATAATATGGCATGGTCGACCACATGAATAGCAAACCTCTAAACCCAAACGGCATGGACCCCAATGTAACTTCCCACACTGGGAACATCGTGGTACGGTTGGCCTCACCTGACCTAACTAAGATCCCTAAAAACTCAGACTCAGCCCTGAATGAGTGTATCTATCAAATCTCTGGCCTGAAAACCGCGGAGGCGCACTAGTCATAGAATGGCCTGAATGCCTAGAAAACTGCTACCTGTGCCTGCCTCTAAACTCACTCATTGAACCCGAAGATATGGCCCTCTTGCTTCGTCCCCTATCATGCTCATGTTCACTTCTTTGTTGTTGTAGGCTTTCTTGTATATTTTGCGCATGGGCTTGAATGCGTGAAATATCCATATTGTCTTGAAGGGACGCAGTCAAGCACCTATCAATCAGTGCACTCGGTCACCCATATCTGCTACCATGACCAAAGCATACCTAGCCAAAGAATTGAAGTGGAGACTATACTCTAAAGCACTCATGCTACCTTGTTTCAAATTCAAGAATTTATCGGCTCTAGCTCACCAAACTTCTGGAGGCATATAATGTGGGAGGAAAGCATCAACAATTTCTTGCCATACCGGGGGAGGTGCATTAGCTCCCCGTGAAGCCATCCAAACCGTGTACCAATGGATCCAGACATCCCTTAATCTATATGACGCTAACTACACCGATTTGGTGTCCGAAGCATGTATCAAATAAAGCATCCTTAGCATTCCATCAATAAAATTCTGAGGGTCCTCATCCGGCTTTGATCCAAAGAATTCTGGAGGGTTCAAGCTAATGAAATCACGGGCCCTTGCACTAATAGCCCTATCACCTTGCCCTATACTTTGCCGCTGAGTCTGAGCAGCAACCAATTGAGCAATCAAATGAATGGCCTCTTTTACATCTTGGCCCGAAGCATCCGGTGGAGGAGCCGGAGGTGCTGGAGCTGGAGCTGAGGCTCCCTCGCGCTCCTTAGAAATAGGCACCGACTGGGAGGACTGAGATTGAGCCGCATTCTAGGACTCACTTTCCTCTACAACTACTGGCGGTGATCTTTCAGGGCACTTTTCTGCCACTGTCTTACCCTTTTGGGCTGCTGTAGCCTTTCTCTTTACAGACATATCTGAAATACACAATACACGGTTAAGGAGAACGAAGTTCTTATATCATAGCTCTATCGCACGATGTTATGAAGAAAGAAGGTGAATCATTCCTAAAATGCCCGCAGCCTCTTGTTTATAAGTGTGGCGCGCAACACACCCATAACCAAGACTCTACTGGACATGGCTCGTAGACACACCCTAGGACAGAACTACTCATAAATCATACATTTCTATTCATCAATCATACGAATCCCGTTGGGCCACAATAACTTTATATCAACATTAGCAACTAAGCCCATATAATTGTACATAAGCCTACGAGGCTAACAAATTGATATCCAAAATATAGGCCGACAAGGCCAAACACATCTAACAATATACACATGTGTACGAGCCTCTAAGGAGAGTATGTCATATCATATAGGCGGGACAGGACCCCGCTATGCCCATAAATGTATACATAAAAGATTAAGTACCAAAAGCTTTAGCCCCGAATGAAACGGAGCTCCTCTATGTAGTCCTTGAGTAATGTAGCTATGAATCAAGTCTGTCTTCCTGGCCACCTGCGGGCATGACACAGCGTCCACAAACAAAAGGACGTCTGTACGAAGAATGTACTGAGTATGTAAAGCATGATCAATATCAATATAGAAGCATAATAAGCAACATGAGAAACAACATAAGATGGGAGACAATAGAATCATCGTCATAAGCACTTATTTGCTTTTCATTGGGACTTTCCATTTCTAATGCGAGGTTGTATACATACATCCGTATTCGTATCCGTACTCATATCCGTACTCACTTACATTTCGTATCCATAATCGTATTCATATTCGTATCATGTCTGTATTCATACTCATCTCTATATCATATACATATCCATATCATGTACATACCCATATCACATACATATCTATATCATATACATATCCATATCACGTACATACCCATATCATTACATATTTATATCATATGCATACCTGGCCAACCAAGGCTTCAGGGTTATCCGTACCCAACTGCAGAGGTGCACGCGCGTTACATAAATATATACATATTCTACTCGGCGTTATAAGCTCGGGGTTCCATAATAGTCATACTTAGATACATATACATAATAGCTCATAAGCATCTTTAGCATCATTACCATTTTCATCGTCGTCATTATCGTTATCACTATCATCGTCGTTCATTACATCTATCCTTATAGGATTACTCGTCATATGAGGAACTTAGTACAATCGTAACATATCGACAATCATAAGTTTAGTAGATTTTGAAGATAGAGTCATTTCGAGGACATCATAGACTTATAGGAGTTTTAAATGATTGTCCAAAGAACCATGCCTTATGAAAGAAGGGTTAGCCTTACATATCTTTCCGTTCAACTATTGTACCACTTGTGCGTTCTCCTTCAACGCTCACGTTTCTACCTTCATTAAAGTTATACTATCATTAGAAAATCGATAGATAGCATACATGACTAAGGCTAGAGAAAATTGGACAGCATCTCCTTTATTTATACGACTTCCTCCATATCATATATCAACTCCCAAACGTCAATAATACATTCACAATAGTATTTATTCGTCCACATTATCCATATCTCTCAATTCACTTCCAATTATCCATATCCATGGTCATAACACACGACTACGTTCATTCATATACATTTCCTATCCCATGTTCTTAACATAATTTATAACATATCCATATCACAACACATCAAGAATCATGACTCAATTCAAGCTATTACTCAAAATGATACTATTTCCACATTCATGAACCATTTTTCTATATCCTTCTACAACCCAAGTGTTTCAACTTTCAAATACCTTAAACAACATGGAAATGCCATAAATATTACCTTTGATGTCTTAGGAACAAGCTTTGGGTGGAAATACTTCACTTTAGCCAAAACCCTAGTTCATCTCCAATGAGATTTCTTGACTTGGATGATCTTTAATGGGTTTCTTACACTTGATTCACTTAGTTTATGTTGTTGATCACTAATATCTCTTGAATTCTTCTGGAAGAAATGTAGAGAGATGTTTTAGAGAGAAGGGGTGTGATAGGGAAATGAAATTTGACTTGGATCCCTCATTAAATACACCAAATTTGTCCCGACCAGTTCTACGGACCAACATACGGTCCGTATAATTTATACTGACCGTATGTCTGGCCGTATATTTGGTCCAGAGAGGGGTTCCAATCTGGCTGATTGTATGGTCCAGCATACGGTCCGTATGTTTTATATGGCCAGTATGTTTGGCCGTACAATCCCCAGTTTTTCGAGGTTCATTTTCGTCGACTTGTTTGATCTCCAATCCTTATGGAACCTTCTTAGAACTTGTTTATAACCTCATTAACAATCTAAAGGACGTTATAACTCTTCTCCAAAGCATTATTAAATCCTCATTAACCTGTTACTCTTAATTCCTTTTTGATACCTATCGTATGCCTTGCCTTTTCTTGGCAAACTTTCTTCCCCTACCTCTAACGTCTTTGAAAACTTAACTAGGGTCATGAAATATCATTCCTTACTTATTGAGATACCATAGACTTCGTGCTCTTCGTTAGTCTATTCACTGTGCATCAATGGAAATTTTTTTGAGGTGTAACAACATGTGAAGCAGACGAGCAAAAAGAATGATGTGACCTACGCGCAAAAAGAATTATGGAAAGGACTTGGCAGTCAAGTAGGAAAGATTCCTTGCCATATTTTTAGGGATTAGTAAGCCTCCTACACGTTCAAGGAGCGGACTCAACAAGGCAGTAATCCAAATACTACACAAAACCTATAACATGTCATTGACCGACTGGGAAAGAGTTTTCTGTTAACCGTCCTGCAGAGCTTCAATGTCATAAAAACCCAGGTCTGTCCCAGAAGAAGTTTGCGCACCTACTGCGCACCCACAAAGAGCGCGTTCTGAATATTATTTTTTCAATAGTTATATCCCGCATATTCCAGAATCTGGGGTTGTGACCCTATTACATACACTTGAAGAACACATTAAATTAGTGATGGACAAAATTTCGTAGCTAAATAGAAAAATTCCATGCTAATATCATTTAACTATGGATTAGCGACGGATTATAATAAAATCTAATTAGGGAGGAGCTATTTAGCGACGAATTATCTTGGGATTACCAACAAATGTCGTAGCTAATTCCATGTTCTCTTGTAGTGATATAGAAAGATTGATGGAGTTGTTCTTCTAAATAATGTTTTCCAATTCTAAAGTCTAGTCTTGTATATTAGGTTTGTTCTATTGTGTTGTATCTTTATCTACTTACATCGAAGCATACAAATAGATACAAACAGTTGTTGTAAATTCAACTTCAAGTAGGAGTTTACTACTTGAGGGTTGCTTGCTAGTCAGAATGTGATTAGTGAGATAGTGATTAGAGTGTTGTTCTTAGGTTAAAGGTCTGTAACTTGAATTTTCAGTTGGCCCATTTTTATAGACGAGTTGGGGAAATCATACAAGTTTGTCGGTCATGGTTTTCACCACCTTTTGAGCCGGGTAGTTTCCATGTAAATATAGCAGCCCGAATTGTCATTATAGCTCTATTGACCCTTTTATCCCTATTGACCATGTCCCGAGGTCGTCGGGCGTGTTTTAGTGTGACTTTTAGAAGTTTGAGCCTTAAAGTGAGTTATGTTTGACTCAAACATGACTTTTGGGTAAACAAACATTTTTCAGAATTTTGTTAATTTTGAGAGGTCTGGAAGACCGTTCGTGCCTTGGTGGGATGTTCGGTTCGATTCCAAGGGCACCGTGTTTTGAGACTTGGGTTGGAAACTTGGGAGCGGTCTCGCTATAGCGAGAGACCAATCCCTGTATCGATAATGGAGCATTCATGGTGAGTCACCCCAATGGAAAGACGACCGCTAAGCAGACTCGCAATATCGCAGTTGGGGGCGCTGTAGCGACTGGTCAGGTTTCTTGACTGAGAGGCCATAGCGGTCATTGTTTGCCATGGTGAGCTCACTGTAGTGGGTACTTCCACCGTTGCAGCGGAAGACATGTAGTTTTGCTATTTTTTTCTTAAGTTAAAACCCTTAAACCCTATCATTTCCCTTCATCACTTTCTAAGCACACTTAGGGTGAATTAAATAGCTTTTTGACTGAATCTTCTTAGAGGTATGATATTTGACCATAGACTTCATCATTTACCTTCCTAGATCCTTAATCCATGCTTAGAATCACTAGAATCAAAGTGGAGAAGATGATTCTTATGATTAGTTTCTTGTAATGGGTTTAGACTTCCTAAATAGAAGTTGTAGATGAAATTGACTAGTATAAATGTAGAATTTGATGAATTCATTGTTGTTAAGATTATTTCTTCCATTATTGGTGATTAATTTGAAGATTAAAGAATTATGGTTCATACCCAAATTTGGGGGTTTTACTTTAAATCCGAATTTGGCTCAATCTTGACTTATTTTAGCAATTGAATAGTGGGTTTGATCATCTAGAGCATGAATTGCATATTCCACCTTCCAATTTCCCACTTTACATGCGGGACCGAAGAATTATAAATGACCTTACAAAAAGAATTTAATTGTGTAAATTGAAAACTGAACATTGCTGTCACAAGAATTGCAAAACCTTACGGAAACCCCTTGTGGGTTAGTTTCCCCAATTCCTTGAGTTAGAATTTGGCTTAACCATTAGTATAGAAATATGGGTGTTAATTTCATGATTTCTAATGTAGAACTTGAATATGATTAGACTTTGAGTACTTGGAGGTGCAAAGAAAGGGCAAGGACAAGGTTTTACAGTTCGTGGCTCCTGTTCGGCTTTCCAGGTAGGTTACGGCTTACCGTTTTGGTTAGACTTTGGTTTGTGAATCATATGTAGAGTTAGTGATTGTTGGAGAAAGAATATAAACCTTTAGTTATAGAGTTTGGCATGGAATACTTAGGTTGGTATTGTTGTTGACTATGGCTTGTCGCTTTATTATGTTCTATTGAGTTGTTGGCTTGTCGCCACATGATTGATTCTAGAGTTGATGCTTAGTGATTACTTTATGATTCGGAGAGTATATTTTTCATGGTTGAGGTTATTGGAAAGAAAAATAAGGTTATGGTATTGATACTGTGGTTGAGATATGTGTCCATGTGTGGCACCATTAATTCATATATTCTTGTTGGCATCGTTATCATGCATTCAATTATTTATACATATATTGGAACTGAGTTGTGCATCACAACACTTTCTTGGATTGGGTTTCATGTATCGCAACACTGACTGGGAGGTTCTACGTTCCACGATATTGACTGTTGAATCGGGTTGCGTGCCACAGTAGGAAACATAGACCAAGCTGTCCCCCATAGGTTATAACTGTTGAGGCGACGAGATAGTCCGCCCGAAGCGTGTGTGTATCACTGCATTTACATTGCATTCTTCTCATAATTACATATGACATTGTATTGGACTTGGTTGTTAATCTTGATGATATGTGTACTTGATAATGGTCCTTAAGATTTTACTTCTAATGGATTTTGAGGAGATATGCTTGACTTGTTAATTTAGTACTGGATTTGATACTTTGGACTTTGTTGAGTTATATCTAATTGTGAGTATGTCTACTTTTTCAGTCTCTTTCTTATGCATATGTTATCTAACTCTTATCGGCCTATGATGCCTACTCAATACATGTTGTTGTTCTGATTCTAGCTTGTCGCATTCTTTCTAAGTGCAGAGTTCGTGAACAGTTCGACTTCTTCGCTTCGTGACTGAGTCTCGCGGCTATTTGACGAGGATTCTAGGCTGAGCATTTGGATGGATCACTGCCCGGATGACTCTTATCTATTCCTGTCTTTATATTCTATCATTTAGACAGTTATTTATGGATATTTGAGACTTGTATTTCCTAGACATTATGTAGTGGATCTTGTACTATTCTGACTAGATTTTAGGATCTGATGCATCTTCCGCACTTATCATATTTATCTTTTTATGTTAGACTTATTATATAATTCTGGGTGATTGGATTTACTTCATCATTGCTTAGTTGTGAATAGGGGATGGGTTTGCCTACCGAGGTGGGCAATGGTAGGAGCTTGCACGTTCCACTAGTTGGGGCGTGACAAGTTGGTATCAGAGCCTTAGGCTACTTCGTCTATAAGTATAAAAGCATGTCTAGTAAAGATTTTTGGATTGGTACGATGAGCTCCGTACCTATCTTTGAGAGGCTATGAGACATTTAGGAAACTTCACATTCTTTCGTTCCTTCATGCTACTTTATTCAAATTGGTATCTAATTAATTTTTATTCTATTACAGATGGTTAGGACGAAAGCTACCATCGCGAGGGACGACATGCCCGAGCCCGCAACTAGGGCATGCACTAGAGGATGAGAACAAGTGAGAGGTTGCGGTAGAGCTAGAGGTGGTGCAGGCTGCACCTGCCAGGGGTAAGGCCTCTATGGCTGGACAGAGGCGAGCACGTTCAGCTTCTCTAAAACGTCAGCCCGAATAGAGCACAGGCAGCCAAGGGAGGTGAGCGAACAGTCGAGACTCACCCCGATGCCATGTCTGATCAGGCATTCTAGGATTTCATGGCCCGTGTACTTCTTCATCTTGACGCCATCATGCCGTAGGTGGTGCCAATTTTCCTGGTGGTTCTAAGACTCGAGTAGGGGTACGAACTCCTGAGCAGGGCCAGACTATTGGGATGTATCCTGCGGCTGCCATAGCCATGCATTTAGGAAATATTCTAATCCTAGAGGGTGCTCCCAGACTCGTGACTAGTCCAACCTTTAACCGTTGAGGAACAAGGAGCTTGTTGGGAGGTTCCTAAAGATGGAGTTGCCCAAGTTCTTTGGCTTGCGTATTGAGGATGCGTATGGAGTTCTTATTGGAGATGCATGAGAGGCTCTATAAGATGCGTATTTTGGAGTCCAATGGTGTGGATTATGTGTCATTTCAGTTTCGCGATGACATAAAGACTTGGTGGATAACCTATATTGAGGGCAGACTCGTTGGTGCACCTCCACTAACTTGGACCCAATTTTATCAGACTTTCGTGGAGAAGTACGTACCGCGTACTTTGACGGTTGAGCGTAGAGATGACTTTCTTCACTTGCGTTAGCGAGGCATGTCAGTGTCAGAGTATGAGGTTAGATTTATGGTTTTGGCAAGGTATGATGGCCAGTTGATTCTTACGGAGGAGGAGAGGATTTGTAGGTTTGTTGGTAGGCTTGTGTAGCCACTCCATATTGCTTGTCTTGAGTTGGTGACGTTGGGATCTTTCTTTAGGGCTGTTGTTGATCACGTCGTAGGTGTTGAGTGAGAAGAGGCCACATCAACATAGTGGTTATAGTGGTTCTAGCTACAGGGGTGGGGGACAATCATCTAGGCCTTATCAGTCAGCTCCCATCCTCCCTGTTCAGTCAGCGCTCCAGGCTTCTTTAAGAGGTCCTTCTAGACCTAGTGATAATGGAGGTGGACTGTCCCATGGTGGTTCTTACTTTCATCTAGCTAACTATAGAGGTCCCTCTAGTTCATCAGCTTTTGTGTATCGGCCTCTGGCCCTCAGATCTTGCTATGTTTATGGTGACTTTGTTAACTTGATAAGAGACTGTCCCAGATCCAAATAGAGTGGATCCTAGCAAGGTTTCCGATTCCAGACTCCGAGGACTCCGACACCATCTAGTTGCCAGTGATGGCTTTTCAGCCAAAGACGGTGCTTAGTTTGGCTGCAGTAGATCTCATCAATGCAGGAGGGACACCAGTCAGGTAGAGGTGGTTCTCTGGCCTGAAGAGAAGGAGTACAGTTGGGCCAGAGTGGCTGCGGTGGTGGTCTTTGCTATTCTTTTTCAGGAGGGAACAGGGCTGACGCCTCCGATGCTGTGATCTCAGGTAATATTTTTGTTCATCATCGATCTACTTCAGTCTTGTTTGATCCGAGGTCTACATTCTCATATGTATCTACCTATTATTTTGTTGGTTGGGATTTGACTATTAACCGGCTTCATGTACCTGTCCATGTGTCTACTCCGATTAGAGACTCAGTTATTATTGATCGAGTCTTTCGGTCTTTCTTAGTTACTTTTATAGGATATGATACTTCGGTAGATTTGATGGTGTTGGATACGGTAGACTTTGATATTATCTTAGGTATGACTTAGTTTTCACCGTATCACGCGATCTTGGATTGTCATGCCAAGGCAGTCACATTAGCTATTTTTAGGATTCCTAGAATAGAGTGGAGGGGTATTCCGAGCCCCACTCCAAAGAAGATCATTTCTTATCTCCGCATGAAGAAGTTAGTTAGCAAGGGTGTTTGGGTTATTTGGCCCATGTTCATATTACTAGCATTTCTTCTCCTCTTCTCTAGTCCGTGCCCATTGTGTGTGAGTTCACAGAAGTCTTTCCTTCTGATTTGCCTGGTATGCCACCCGACCGCGACATTAATTTTTGTATTGATTTGGATCCAGGCACGTGCCCTTTTTTATTCCTCCTAATAAGTTGGTGCCTGCTGAGTTGAGAGAGTTGAAGGAGCAGTTACAGGATCTGTTGAGTAAGGGGTTCATTAGACCGAGTGTCTCTCCTTAGAGTGCTCCTAGTTTTGTTTGTGAAGAAGAAAGACGGTACGATGAGGATGTGCATAGATTAATGTCAGTTGAACAAGGTCACCATTTGGGCTTATATATGCCCCAACTATATTTATGACTTTGATGAGTGGAATTTTCAAGCCATATCTTGATTCCTTCATCATTCTATTCATCGATGCTATCTTGGTGTATTCGAAGAGTATGGAGGAGCATAAGCGTCATTTGAGAATTGTCCTTGGGTTGTCGAAGGATAAGAAGCTTTATGCTAAGTTTTTGAAATGTGAATTCTGGGTTGAGTCTGTGGCATTCTTGGGCCACGTTGTGCCTAACGAAAAGATGATAGTTGATCCCAAGAAGATTGGGGTTGTTCGTGGGATTAACCAACAACTACTGTCGATTTGTGAAGGGCTTCGCTTCTATTGCTTCTTCATTTACCAGATTGACTCAGAAATAGGTTCCCTTCCAGTGGACTGATGCTTGTGAGTAAAGCTTTCAAAAGCTCAAGACTCTTTTGACTTTATCACTGAATTAGTATCACCCGTGGAGGGTGAGGATTTCTCAGTGTATTGTGATATATCCCGTGTTGGTTTGGATGTCGTGTTGATATAGGAGGGTAGAGTCATTGCCTATGCTTCTCGACAATTGATGATTCACGAGAAGAACTAACCTACCCATGGTCTTGAGTTGTTAGTGGTAGTCTTTGCCTTGATGATTTAGAGACACTAGCTGTACATGGTCCATTGTGAGGTGTTCACCGATCATCGCAACCTTCAGCATGTGTTCAGTCAGAGAGATATCAATTTTAGGCAGTGTAGGTGAATGGAGCTTTTGAAAGATTATCACATCACCATTCTCTATCATTCGGGGAAATCCTATGTAGTAGCTAGTGCATTGAGCCGCAAGGCAAGTGAGTATGGATAGCTTAGCCCGATTGGTAGCTTCTGAGCGTCTGTTAGCCTTGGAGGTTCAGACTATGGCTAACAGTTTCGTAGCGCCTTGATATTTCCATTCTGGGTAGAGTCTTAGCTTTTGTTAAGGCCAGGGTGTCTCTCTTGGAGAATATTAGGGCCCACCAGTTTGAGGATGCCCAGTTGTTTAAGATTCGTGATAAGGTTCTGAGAGATGAGGCTAAGGAGGCCATGATTAATAGTAAGGGTATTCTGAGGATCAATAATGTGTGTGCATTCCTTATGTTGGTGATTGATTCATTTGATTTTGGAGGAGGCCTAAAGTTCCAGATATTCCATTCATCAGAGAGCTACAAAGTTGTATCGTGAATCTGAGGCAGCATGACTAGTGGGGTAGGATGAAGAGAGATATATTGCAGATTTTGTGACTAAGTGTGGGAATTGTCAGCAAGTCAAGTATGAGCACCAGAGACCTGGTAGTATGCTTCAGAGGATGCCCATTCTCAAGTGGAAGTGGGAGAGGATTACCATGGATTTTGTTGTGGGCCTTCCGAAGACCTTGGAAAAGTCTGATTCAGTTTGAGTTATTGTTGATCGGTTGACTAATTACGCTCATTTAATTCCTTTTCAGGTCACTTATATTGCAAAGAAGTTAGCTAAGATTTAAATTCATGAGATTGTACGGGGTCCCTATTTCTATTATCTCGGATCGAAGCACCCAGTTTACTTCTAATTTTTGGAGGGCTTTCCAGGAAGAGTTAGGTACTCAGTTGGACCTCAGTTCATCCTCAGAATGATGGTAAGTCTGAGAGGACTATACAGGTGCTCGAGGATATGTTGAGAGCATACGTCATTGAATTTTGTGATCATTGGGACCAGTTCTTTCCCTTAGCAGAGTTTGGGTACACTAATAATTATCATTCCAGCATTGATATGGTGCTTTTCGAGCCATTGTATAGTAGGAGGTGTCGTTCTCCTATTGGGTGGTTTGATGTTTTTTAGGTTTTCCCATAGGGGCACGGATTTGTTGAGAGAGTCTGTCGACAAGGTGAAGCTTATTCAAGAAAAGCTTCAAGTATCCCAAAGTCAATAGAAGATGTGGACTGGAAGATTTGGGACTTAAAGTTTATGGAGGGCGAGCAGGTGCTTCTAAAGACTTCAACCATAAAGGGTGCTATTCCATTTGGGATGAGGGGCAAGTTGAGCCAAGGTATCTTGGCCCATTTGAGGTTCTCCATTAAGTTAGAGATGTTGCTTATGAGTTGGCCTTGCCACGGGCCTATCAGGTATTCATCCTGTTTTCCATGTGTCCATGCTGAAGAAACACCATTCTGATGGTTCTTATAACGTCCGTTGGGATACTGTGTCGCTTGATTAGAATTTGTCTTACGAGGAGGAGCCTATAGCGATTCTTGATAGGCATGTTAGGAAGCTGAGGTCTAAAGAGATTTCTTCTATTAAGGTTCAATTGAAGCATCACCCTATTGAGGAGACTACTTGGGACACCGAGTGTGATATGCGGGAGAGATATCCCTAGTTGTTTCCTAACTCAGGTAATTTTCCCCGATTTCTATTCTTTATCGCTCGAGGACGAGCGATTGTTTAATTGGTATCTGATGTAAGGACCTGATTGGTCGTTATAGTGCTATTGATCCTTTTACCTCTGTTGACCCTTTCCCGAAGTCGTCGGGCATGTTTTGGTGTGACTTTTGGAAGTTGGAGCTTTAAAGTGAGTTATGTTTGACTCAAAGTTGACTTTTGGATAATCGAATGTTAATTTCGAGAGGTCGGGATGATTGTTTGTGACTTGGTGGGATGTTCGGTTCGGTTACCAAGGCACTTGGGAGCATTTTGGGACTTGGGTTGGAAACTTGGCTTTAGGTCATTGGGGGTTGACTTGGTCAAATAGACCTCTATTAAAAATTTTGAGGCAATGGATGAGTTCGTAGCACGATTTAATGTGTGATTGGATCTTTTTTTTTGTATCTATAGGGCCTCGGGTGATTGTCGAATTTCGAGTTGAATCTTGTCAAAAATCAAGATTTTATGGTGTCTAGTATCCACCGCAGTGGCACCAGACTCATGGCAGCGGTTTCGCTGTAGCGAGTGACCGATCATTGTAGCGATGGTGGACCATTCATGGCGAGTTGCCCCGGCGGACAGATGACCCCTGATGGGGACTCGCTTTTGCATAGTTGGGGCCGATGTAGAGGCTGGTCGGGTTCCTTGAGTGAGATGCCATAGGAGAGCCTTGTCCGCCATGGTGAGCTCGCTGCAGCGGGAACTTCTACCACTGTAGCGGATGACAGGTAGTTTTTTTAATTTCTTTCATAAGTTAAAACCCTCGAACCCTATCATTTCCCTTCATCACTTTCTAAGCACACTTGGGGCGAATTGAATAGCTTTTGGATTGAATCCTCTTAGAGGTAAGATCTTTGATGCTAGACTTCATCATTTCCCTTCCTAGATCCTTAATCAATTCTTAGAGTAACTAGGATAAAGTGAAGAATATGAATCTTATGATAAATTTCTTAAAATAACTAGGATAAAAGTGAAGAATATGAATCTTATGATAAGTTTCTTAAAATGGGTTTAGACTTCCTAAATAGAAGTAGTTGATGAAATTTACTAGTATAACTACCAAATTTGATGAATTCATTGTTGTTAAGCTTATTTCTTCCATTAGTAGTGATTAATTTGAAGATTAAAGAATTATGGTTAATGCCCAAATTTGGGGGTTTTACTTTAAATCCGAATTAGGCTTAATCTTGAGTTGTTTTAGCAATTGAATATTGGATTTGATCATCAAGAGCATGAATTGCATATTCCACCTTCCAATTTCCTATTTTACCCTTGTGGTCCGTTTCCCCAATTCCATGAGTTAGAATTTGACCTAACTAAAAATATAGCAATATGGGTGTTGTTCTTTTTGATTTCTAATGTAGAAATCGAATATGATTAGACTTTGAGTATTTAGAGGCTGCAAGAATGGGCAAGGTCAAGGTTTGACGGTTCGTAGCTCCTGTTCGGCTTTCCAAGTAGGTTTCGGCTAACCTTTTTGGTTAGACGTTGGTTAGCGAATCATATGCAGAGTTAGTGATTACTCTAGAAAGCATGTAAAACTTTGGGTATGGAGTTTGGGATGGAATACTTAGGTTGGTATTGTTGTTGATTATGGCTGGCGCTTTATTGTGTTCTATTAAGTTGTTGCTTTATTGTGAGTTGTTGGCTTGTCGCCACGTGATTGATTCTACAGTTGATGCTTAGTGATTACCTTATGATTCGGAGAGCATATATATCATGGTTGAGGTTGTTTGAAAGGAAAGTAAGGTTATGATATGGATATTATTATTGAGATATGTGTCCATGCATGGCACCATTGAATCATATATTCTTGTTGGCATCGTTATCATTCATTTATAACATATATTGGGATTGGGTTGCGCCACAACAGTTACTTGGATCGGGTTGCACGTACCGCAACACTGACTGGGATCGGGTTGCACGTTCCACAATATTGACTATTTTATTAGGATGTGCGCCACAGTAGGTGCATAGACCTAGCGGTCCCCCATGGGTCATGGCTGTCGAGGCGATGAGATATTTCACCCGAAGCGTGTGTGTATCGCTGCATTTGCATTGAATTCATCTCATAATTGCATATGGCATTGTATTGGACATGTTGGTTGATCTTGGTGATACGTGTACTTGATAGTGGTTCTTGAGATTGTATTTTGGACTTGTAATGTATTTTGAGAAGATATGCTAGACATGGTAATTTGGTACTGGATTTGATACTTTGGACTGTGTTGAGTTATATCTGATTGTGAGCATGTCTAGTTTTTCAGTCTATTTCTTATGCATAAGTTATCTATGCATATGTTAGAGTTATTATATAATTCTGGGTGATTGGATTTACTTTATCGTTGCTTGGTTGTGAATAGGGGACGGGTTCACCTATCGAGGTGGGAATGGTAGGTGCCCGCACATTCTCCTAGTTAGGGCGTGACAATATCTCGTGTCTTTTACTTACCTGCATTTTATTATTTTGCAAGGCGCTAGCATAGAATAGGTGTAGTAACGTGTTCCATCCTAAGGCAAAAATTGGTTATGCATAGGATAGGAACTAGTTCGTGCAATCTATCAAGTGGTATCAGAGAAGGTTCTTTTTTAAGAGGTTAATACCTTAAGAGAAGATTAGAATGGATGTTGCACAACCTATAAGACAAAGAAGAGGAGGATCAATCTTCAGGCCTCCAATGTTTAAAAGCGGACACTATGTCACATGGAAGAATCAGATGCGGACCTACCTAAAGGATCTTGACTACAGACTTTGGTTAATTACGACAAACGGGCTACTAATTCCCATGAAAAGCATGCATGATAGAACTAGACGACACAAGACTAAAGAGGAGTTCGTGGATGAAGATGCTGCAATAATGGAGTTGAACGATAGAGTAGTAAACATTCTACATTGCAGCATCAGAAATGATCTGTTTTACAGAGTCTCAGGGTGTACTAGTGTTAAGGAAATCTAGGATCTGATAGCCCCAACTTATGAGGGTATAGCTCAAGATAAGCAACTCAGATTAAATATGCTTATGAGGAGATACAAACTATTTTCCATGAAACGGTGGGATCAATTAGAGATATGGTTGATAGATTTGTCAACATTGTCAGGAATCTCATTGCACTTGGCAAGACCTTCTCAAGCGAAGATTAAGTCGAAAAAATCCTAAGGAGCCTTTCTCTTTCTTGGGACCTGAAAGTCCTGGCCATAGGAGAAGCCTGTGCAACAAGTACCATGCTAATAGTGGATCTATGTAAGTACTTGCTAACACATGAGGTAAAAGAAGATCGTTCAAAACTAAGGGCCATGTTTGAAAATCAGACAGCGACATGGATGAATCAAAAGTAGAAGATCTGGCATATAATGATCATCAGATAGAATGTCCTGTCTTTGAAAATTCAAGCTCCAAGACTGGAGAGTGGTCAGCCTGGAAAGCTAAAAAAAAAGAGCCCTTGACAGTCGGTTCAAATTTAAGCAACAAGAAAAAACTGGTAGAAGTAGGCGGCAAGGCTCTCATAATCTTTGGAGATTCAGACCCTAACATTAGGAAGGACATTTGGGAAGGAACTCTTGATCTTAGAAGTCTTGATGAGATTCCTAAAGACAAGCTCATGACAATAGTTATAAAGTTAAGTGAGGAGTGTCATTACGTGAGCAATAAAAGAGCCGAGCTACTTGGGACCATTGCTAGGCTAACAGAAGGGCCTAGGAGGATATAAAAGGTAAAAAATATAGCACAAAGGGAATATTGCTCACTAAAGGAACATGTTGCTCAACCTGGTTCAACTATAGTAGCTTTCCAAGTTAAGGCTCTAAAGTTGACCGCTGATGCCGAACCTATTCTGAGAGGCACGTAGCTGGAACCTATTGAAAAGAATATGAAGAAGATAAATAGAAATAAAAGATACTCTACTAAGAAAGGTAAAAGGAAGTGACCCAAGCTAGGCAAGGGTCAAAAGATCAACATCTCCATGAAGGGAAGAGTGATTGAAGGCAAGCAAAACAATGGTAGATGTGAAGGCTTGCTTATAACTTACAATAGAAAAGGGATGAATAAATTAGAAATTTTGTTAACTCTTATGATAGAAAAGGGATGGTTGATAGAGAGAAAGTTAAAAAAAGGGGAGGAAGGATGAAATCAAGGAATCACTCGGGCTGAATATGAGGCGGAATAAAGGCTTAAGAAAATCTACTTTACTACAGGGTGAAGAAAGAGCAAGGAAAATTAGGGAGAAGAAGAGGAAAAGAGAGATCTTATCCATAAGAAAAGTCCTGAAAGATTGGAGCATGTTCAAATTGGTAAATACTCGGGTGACCATGAAATAGGTCGAAGAACCTTGTCCATCAAACAGAACGAGGACACTCAATTAGAACTAGTGGGTCAACCAGATCCGGTGAAGTGCTAAAATGATCAAATCCCCACTAAAACATTAATAATGAAGAATGTCAGAGGACTAGAATATGTCAGGGAGGATGTGTCTCAAAATGAATGACAAAGTAACAAACCAGAACATAAATTACTAAAACATTAGTAGCTAGTTCAGGCACACCCTAGTTATATATTCATTCCTTGATTATTACTTATGCAGCCAGGCCATAACACATGTCATCCAACCTAGCCAATAGATTGTCTATACCTAACTAGGGGAAATGAAAAAAGGGGGAAAGGAATATACCATAATAAGTCAAACATCTAACCAGAGAAAGTGCCAAAATCCAAAATGTTACACATCGGGCATTTTCATGTTGTCATGCAGTGATTAAACTGTCACGACCCAACCCCGTGGGCCGCGACTGGCACCCTAGCTGGGTACCCGTACATACCTACCTGACCGAATTTCGTTTCATACAGATTTTTTTTTTCAAACGGATATTACAGAAGTAAGCCGATACGGATACGGCACGCGCGCAAACATATATATATACCTAAACATGCAAACATTTACAGATAAGCCGATAAGGCTAATATACAGACGAAACCCGTAACCCACACATCTATCTACAGGCCTCTACAGACATACAAAATCGTATGACGGGACAAGGCCCCGGCGTACCCAGAATTTCCATACATACAGAACATACGGAAAACAGAAGATATATACCAAAAGAGTATGCTCCGGATCAAAGGAGCTCTTCAAGACAGCTGAATCAGAACCCTACGCTGGCGGCGTATCACCTGGTGTGTCTGTACCTGCGGGCATGTAGCGCAACCCCCGAAGAACGGAGGTCAGTACGAAAAATGTACCGAGTATGTAAAGCAGAAACACAACAGATACAACCATAGTCCGAACCGGAATCACATAAATATAACAGACAGAATCATAAATCAGACGGACGGACAGAGTCATGATACATACAGACATACAGAATCGTGGTCCATACAGATAAACAGAATCATGGTTCGGACAGACAGACGGAATCATAATCCGGATAGACGAGCAGAATCTGGATCCATACGGACATACAGAATCAGAATCCATACGGACATACAGACATAGTCGTAATTCAGACGGACAGACAGAATTATGCATGCAGAGTAGTGCAGAGTCATACTGAACCATACAGAATCATACAGAATCATACAGAGGCATGTGCTTATATACATACTGATGACACATGCATACAGACATACAGATCCCGGCCCTGTCTGGGGGCGCGGTAAACAGAACCCGGCCCTCTTAGTACGGGACGCGGTGGACAGACAGAATCAAATCAGATCATATGCCATCCTGGCCGCCATCCCCATACACAGATCATAGTATCATACAGACATACAGATCCCGGCCCGTACGCCGAGGGACGCGGTGAACAATGCAGAGAAATATGCACGATAACAGAACCTGGCCCGGGACGCAGTGAAGGAATGCATTGAGACAGCCACGAACAGATCCATGAGTAACCACATACATACAGACTCACATACAGACTCAATCAGACTGAAGGGTGCCAAACGGCAAGTCAAAATCAGAGTATACGGATAGTATGCATAGTATGCGCCTATATCCTACTTGGGAAGGCACGACAGATTATTATCAGAATCAGATTCTCAGATGTTCAGAAATCATTTTGTAAGAATTTCATAAAAATAGTTGTATCATGATCAAAATAATAGTTCAGATGGTTTCTAAGAAAATCGGACAAAACGGAAGTATTTAAAGTATTACAGAAGATATTGGGCCTTGCGGGCCCGCCTCGGACCAACTCGAGGAAACATATGTAATTTACCGACAATAGACCTTATGAGGTCATTCGTAATCGTTTGGAAGTGTTCCGACTCCGTTTAGGGAAGTTTTGTACAAAAACTCACTTTAAAGGCAATTTGTAAGAAAATAGCTTCAATTGAATTGAAGGAATTGGAGCGGTTTTCCGTCTCGAATTCCGGGGGACGGAGTCGTACTTAAGGCTCGCGGCCGAGCCTATCACATCCAGAACATGCCTAGGAACAAAGGGAAATGCTTCACATACCTCGATAGCGCCTTACGCTCGCTTGGCGTCAATCCCACTTTCGTCCAAAATCTAGAAATGGTCAAGTTTACCGTTTGTTAGTTTCAAACTTTTCAATAATCCAACTTAACACATGTTTGCCTACCGAAATTTCGGCAGCATTTCCTCTGTATATAAGACATCCCCGAGACTTAGCTCGGCTCAATTCACTACACAACAACCCAGAACAACAGCAAAAACAACAACAGACATTAAAACACACACTATGGCATCACTAGCCATCGTTTCGGCATAACGACACATCTTTCGTTTCAAACTTACATTTCCAAACCAAACTTGTTATTTTGATATTCATCACCCACCAAATTCATTACCACATACATCGGAAGCATCCATACCATTTTCACCCAATATTCATAAGGTATGCGAACATTCAAACTTTCCATTAAGCCACTACTTTTCCAATTTTTCCTAACCTTCAACATACAAGTTCATTATACATTTCCATCTTCCAAATTCATCCACAATAATCATAATTTCCCTCTTGATACTTTCATTTCCATTTTTACATAAACCATAACAAAGTTGTATGTTTTCCTACAACAACTTAATAACCATTAAGTTCTTCACTCTCCTCACATAATCCATGATTAAAACAACCAAAATATTAATTCAAATCAGTCCATCAATTTCAATTAAAACAGCCCCTCACCCATAAATTTCAACAAAACAACAAACGAGTTTATAATGCTGTTTTCTCCGTTCTAATTCGTTAAAACTCTAAATAAACACTTTAATAACATAAAAGGAATTTTATAAATACCTTATCAGAAGATCCACCACGAAAATTTCATCCCCCAAGACCAATATTATCTCAAATTGAAGGCAACGCAACGTACAACGTTTTTCTCTTCATGAGCTTCGGGATTCGGAGCTCGGATTTTGATCAAAATGACCTTCTTAGCCTTGAAGTTTTCTCTCTCTCTCTCTAATGGAATTTTCTGGATCTTTTCTGATCTGAAATGTGGAGGAGGAGGCTGAAAACTCCCTTAAATAATAAGGAAATGGGCCTGACCCGGATTGGAATCGGGTTGGGCCCATTTCACTGCCCAGCTTGACCTTTCCGACTTAAAATGTCCATATCTCCTTGTACCGACGTCTCCTGGGAGCCCACGACCTACCGTTGGAAAGCTATTCCAATTATCTACAACTTTTATCTCTGGGAATTTTCCCAAATTCTAAACTTATAATGCCGTGTTTGCCCCTCCAAGTCAGGTCATCCGAAAACGTTTTCTTAAAAATATTCGTTTGGAGGGCTTCCACTTTGATTTGGCCCCAGGGCCCTTCACGGGTTGTGTTTAACTTTACATATACGATTCGTATAACTTTTCACATGTCCCAAAAAAAATATTGATGTGTGGGCCCCACCTCAGCTTACAAATAATTCGACGTTCGAAAATGCAGGATATAACATAAACTAATGCAAGTTAAGGTGTACATGGAGTCCCTACAAGTAGGAAGGAGTTATTAATAATTCTAATTAAGATTCCAAAGATATTTGAGGCAAAGGAAGGAAGTTCGTCAAAGGAAAAGCGAAGTATAAGTGGAATTTGGGTAAAGGTTTTGTAATTATCAATTTAACAATTATTTAGTAAGGTCTCGTGGATGAGTTATAAGGTTCCTTAAGTGTTTAATGAAGTGTTATACAAGTGCCAAGAAGGTTCCATAAGGTTTGGAGTTATACGACCACTTATACGATTCGTATAACTTTATACGGTCTGTATAACTTTATATGGTCCGTATAAGGGTTCGTATAACCTGTCCAGAGAAGGTTGATTTCTGGTAGTATTATATGGTCACTTATACAGACCGTATAAAGTTATACGGACCGTATAAGTGTCCGTATAACATGATTGGGCAGCTTTTATTTCGAAGTATAAATATAAGTTCCAAGTTCTAATTTCTCATTTTTCTCATTTCCTCCACCCCTGTCAAGAACTCTAGAATATTACATACACTTCATTAACATAAACCCAAGATAAATCAAAGATTAAACACCAATAATCAAAGGTAATCAAGTGTATGGGTGCTCATTAGGGTTTCTAGAAGTCAAGAATCTCTTTGGAATTGAAGTTGGGTTTTCTCCAAGTGAATTATCTTCATTCAAAGATTGTTCCTACACAATCAAAAGTGAGTTTTATGTTCATATCATGCTATTAAAAATATTGAGTGTTTGAAAGACTTGGATTGAGAAGGAAAGTAGAATATAGAGCTCAAATGTTAAAATAATGGTATTCTTGAATAGAAACTTGACTTGAGTCATGGTTTTTGACATGTTATGAGTACAATCTTGTTATGAATGATATTAGGAATATTGAAGAAGCATTATATGTGAATGAATACGATGTTGTGTAGTAATTAAAGTTATGGATACCTTTGAAGGGGGATTGTGAGAATTGAATAATGCTTGACTTGAAGAGGTTTATTGATTATGATATTGTTAGTGCTATCGTTGATGTTTGGGAGTTGTTTAGTAAATGGAGAAAGTTGTTGAAACAAAGGAAATGCTGCCCAATTTTCATTATCTCTTAGTGGTTTTATGTTAAGTGTGTTTTCGATTATCTAATCTTAGTACGAATTCTCTTGAATGTAGGATCGTAAGCTTGGAAGGAGAACATTTAGTTATTAAAGAGACGTAAAGGTATGTAAGGCTAGCTCCTTTTCTTTCAAAAAGGCATGATTCTTATAGTATTGTTTTGTCTATATTTCCGTGACCTTCTTATATCCTAAAAGTTGAGAGTTCAAAATTCGTAAAGGTTCTTTATGAGCTAGAGATGAGATATGTTCCATGACAATGATGATACTAATTCTAGTACTTTCGGAGTTATGAGATGGTGTTATTATGAGCTTGATAATCCTATCTTATGATCTTATTGATGTCTTTCCTTGTTGTTTGTCTCACCTCATAATACTAGTACCTTCAAGGTGAAGCATGATTACCATGGCTAATTCATAATATCATCGGAGGTTACCGACCTTACGTCACTCCGATAGAGTTATAACTTTTTATTGATCTCTCATGCATGCATTATGTTATGTATACGTATGATTACACCGCGCCTATTTGGCCAGGCAGTCACCACTACTACAGGCGTAGTGGGCAGCTATGATGATGATTACATCATGTCTATATGACATGGGCAGACACTACTACTGGGCGGCTTGAGATGTTTACCCCAGACGCGGAAGGCCCGGACGCGGGCTAATGATGATCACACAGTACCTATATGGTCGGGAAGTTTATATATGTATACAGGATATGATGTTGTTTATGATGTAAGTTAGCATGCATGATTCTGCCTTAAGCGGCATTCAGTTATAGGTTGTTTCCTTATGTTATGCTTCTTATTTCCTTATCATCTTATTACTATTATTATTCATGCCTTACATACTCAGTACATTGTTTGTACTGACGTCCTTTTCTTTTTGGACGCTGTGTTCATGCCCATAGGTAGACAGGGAGACGGCCCAGACTCTTAGGAGCCAGATCAGCTTGCACAGGAGCACTTCCCTACACCTGAGGTGCAGTTTCTGATCTATTCTTTTGTGTACATACTCGGGCATGACTGGGTCCGGTCCGGTCCCGTCCTTGTGTCCATTATTCTAGTTAGAGGCTCGTAGATTCTTATGCGTAGGTAATAGATGTTATGCGCCCTCTCAGTACATACTTTGTATATCATTTTTGTTGCATTGTGGGCTCGCGTGTATATATATGCAGGAGGTGTATTTGTTTTAGGAGATATTTGGTGATTGTTTCATAATAAGCTTACTTTAAGAGTCATGTTTGGTTAAGTTGAGCGTGATGGCTAGTATGATAAGCGGTGCTCGGTAGTCAGCTCCGGGTACCTGTCATGGCCCCCCGTCGGGTCGTGACACAAAATGTCAGATTCACTCCCAACTCTTGATCATCGCTTCCAATCCTTTAGGGATCGTGACACATTCAATCACAGATTGCTTATCTCAATTATCCATAACCTCCTTCATCCTACAGATATGATTTATTACCCAACAAATAATAATTCTATAAATAGTCTAGTAATCTAACTTGGGGCTCTTTAAGGAGTTTAGGAAGCAACTGTTTTGAAAATAGAAAGTGAAGTTTTCATGACCCAACCTAGCTATGTCGCGCGGGAACCTACCTTTCCAACCTCGGCAGGCGAAACCTTATCCCAATGATCTCAAGATACATGAATTAATAAATAAACAAGCAGAAGAGATAGAAATATGTAAGTCTGACATAATAATAGACAGAATACGTGAAACCTCCATACAAATCTGTCTAATCATACAAGAGCAACTAACTAAATACTATAAGTCTGAAAATAACAAAATACATCAAATGTCCGAATATGTCTAATAATGAAAATAAGACATAGAATAAGACAGAAACTCGAAGGTGGCGGACATCCCCGTGATCACCCTGTAAGACTCTGAGTAGCAACTCTCGCATAAAGATCAGCCACCAGAAATGGAGGCCAACCCTACCTAGAACTCTGCATTCATAAAAGAACGCAGCAAGTGAAGGTCAGTACAAACAACAAGTACTGGTAGGTATCATAGGCCGACTAAGTTTAGCTAACACATATCAAGGCAATAAAGTAAGATAAGGAGGTAATCAATCAAGGTAAAAGTCAAACACAAGCCAGAAATCAAGTACACGTCATCGCTTAGGTTATAGCATCTGAACTGTTATGACCCGACTAGGGGGCCATGACGGGTACTCGGAGCTAACTACCAAGCACCACTCATTATGCTAGTCATCAGACTCATCCTAGACACATATATTATTCTCAACACAACTAGTCATAAAGAAATTATTATCACTTCCAAAACATATCTACATTCACGTGCATAAGCCCACCAGGTTATCAAAATGATATACAAATATACAATGTAGTCATCATGGGATATCGGCTACCCACATATCTGTATCTACGAGCCTCTACTAGAGTACTGAGACATAAGGACGGGATAGGACCCCGTCATACCCCAAATATATACACAAAAGAATATGGCCATAAGTAGCACCTCTGGGGTAGTGGAGTGCTCCTGTGAATCTGCTGATAAGCTCATACAGGTCTGCACCATCTCCCTACCTACCTGTGAGCATGAACACAGCGTCCAAAAAGAAAAGGACGCTAGTACGAAAAATGTACTGAGCATGTAAGGCATGAATAATACTAGCATAACAATGAAATAATGAAACATGAGGCGAAGGTATAACCTGTATGTCAATTGCCTCTTAAGGCGAATAATATGCCTGCTTAGCTTTTAATGGAAAACATATATTATGCATATCAAATATACCATCATCGTTGACCCTTGTCCGGGAAACTATCGCACACCGCCCACCAGTGGTGTCATGTCCGGCTACATAGGCACAATGTTATCATAAGCTGCCTGCCTTAGCGGTGTCATGTCTGGCCATCTAGAATCATAAGCTGCCCGCCTTAGCGGTGTCATGTCCAGCCATCTAGGCACGGTGTAATCATAAGCCGCCTGCCTTAGCGGTGTCATGTCCAGCCATATAGGCACAGTGTAATATCATCATTATATACTTGTCATAAAGCATGCATTAGAAACCAATTAAATACTACAACTCTATCGGGGTGACGTAAGGTCGAGAGCCCCCCATTCAGTAGTCATGATCATCATGTCTCACCTTGAAGGAACTAGTATTATAAGGTGAGTCTAGCAACAATGAATAACATCACAGAATCATATAAGGATCATTAGCTTCATAAGAATATCGTATCATGAGCTTTGGGGTCTCTAGATTTAGATTCATCGTCATCATTATCACGTTCATAACACGTCTCTTCTCATTATCTTATGAGTATCCTGTGATAGCCATAGACTTACAATTTCCGGAATATGAAACAGTCATGGGAAAATAAAGAAATGTCATATTATAGGAATCATGCCTTAGAAAAAGAAGGGACTAGCCTCACACACCTTTACGCCTCTCTAACTTTATCGATTAAACGCTTCCCTCCAATGTTCGCGGTTCCACATTTAAGAGAGTTCGTACTAAAGTTAGATAATCGGAAACATGCTTAAGCTTACGCTAAAGCTAATGAAAATTGGACAGCATCTCCTTTGTTTCTACAACTTTGTCCATACAATATAACAACTCCAAAACATCAAGAACACATCCGCAATATCATAATAAAAAAACATCATTAAGTTAGTCATTATTCAATTCTAAAGATTCCCTCTCAACGTCATTCATAACCATGGCCACAATACAACACCACATTCATTCTCATATAATGCTTCTACAATATTCTTAATACCATTTATAACAAAATTATACTCATAACATCTCAAGAATCATGATTCAAGTAAAGTTACCATTGAAGAATTCCACTATTATCATGTTTGTCACCCATTTTCTGCTTTCTTCCATAATCCTTGTCTTTCAACCATTCAATACTCTAAATTGCATGAAATGAATATAAAACTCACCTTTGATTGTGAAGGAATGGATTTTGTATGAAAATGCTTCACTTGAAGAAAACCCTAGCTCCACTTCCAAAGAAATTATTGACTTCTAGCAACCCTAGAGAGCTTCCTTGCACTTGATTTCCTTGAATTAATGATGTTGATCTTTTTTTTTTCTTGGATTTATGTTAGAATGGTGTATGGAATATTCTAGAGTTCTTGAGAGGTGTAGAGAATGTATGAAATGAGAAATATGGGCTTGGGTTATATATATATATATATATATATATATATATATATATATATATATATATATATATATATATATATATATATATATACATATAGAAAGAAAAAATTCTGGAAAAATCTGTCCCGATCATGTTATACAGACACTTATACGGTCCGTATAAGTGACCATATTTCACCATCAGGAAATTTCCCTTTTCTGTAAGGTTATACGGACCTTTATACGGACCGTATAAAGTTATACGGACCGTATAAGTTGTCGTATAACTCCATTTTTTTCTGAAATTAATCTCGCCGATTCTTTTGATCTCCAATCCTTATGGAACCTCCTTAGCACTCGTTTAACACTTCATTAACAATCTAAGGAGCGTTATAACTTTTCCTCAAGACATTATTAAATCAACACTAGCTCGGTACTTTGCAAACCCTTTTCAAAACACATCTTATACTTTACATTCTTCAATGAACTTTCTTCTCTTGCCTCGAATGTCTCTGGAATCTTAATTAGAATCATTAAGTACCCCTTCTTACTTGTAGGGACACCATATATATATTACCCTGTGTTAGTCTATTTACCGTGCAACGACATGAAATTGTTCGAGGTGTAACACTCTTCCCCCCTTTATAAACATTCGTCCACGAATGTTAAGTTCTCGGGAATCCTACAGAAATTTTGCCAGAGTTTCTCCCGTAATATAGCGCTACCCTCCAGTCACAATTTCCCATAATAATAATGCCTCGCAGGGCTACAGCACAATGGCAAGAAAATATGGCCACACACGACCAAAAGCACTAAAATAAAACATTACATACCTCATAATGTTGATGTCTCCTCTTGAATCTCTTCCGGGGGTGGAAACAAGTGTTGGTGTCACAACCCAGCTAGGGGCCGCTACGGGTACCCTGGGCTAACCACCGAGCACCGCTCGCTCTGTCGCTCATTTTACTCATTTATTGCTTTTTTTATCATCTTTATACTCATAGAGGAGGAAAATCATATATCGTATGAAAACAAAAAAAAATACTTTCGTGTACATATGCCCTTAGGCTATCAAAATAAAATAGATATGTGTACAGTAGTGATCTCGTGAGACCATCTAACCCGCACTGCGTATCTACGAGCCTCTACTGGAGTACTGAACATAGGGACGGGACAAGACCCCGTCGTGCCCAAAACAAATACATATACATGGCGATATGTATACACAAAAGAATGATCATAAGCACCTCTGGGACAATAGAGGGCTTCCACTCAGCTGACAGCTACTACGGATCTCGATCGAGCTCTCCTCCCTATCTACCTGTGGGCATGAACACAGCGTCCAAAGAAAACGGACGTCAGTACGAATATTGCACTGAGTATGAGAGGCATAAACAATGAAATAAGACAATGATAATGGGAATGATATCAATGTGGAACATCTGAATCTGACTGTCAAATATAAAGAAAATAAGTCATGCATGCTATTTTACTCATACTCATCGTCATATCATATATGCAAAATTATAAGCTGCTCGTCCATCTCGGATCGATGTGATAATCAATAACATTAGCATGCGTCCAGGCCTCCCGCATCCGGGGTATCATCTCATGCCGCCCACTAGTGGTGTCTGCCCATGCCATCTGGCTATGGTGTATACATAGAGCTGCCCGCCTTAGCGGTGACTGCCCGGACAACTAGGCGCGGTGTTATATCATCATCATCATAACGTGCTCATCATGGTATGCTTATCTTATCATAGTACATGCATAAGGCTCAAGATCAACTATACTCTATCGGGGTGACGTAAGGTCGTGATCCCCCGATTGCATTATGGAACAACCACGGACATTCTTCCTCACCTTGAAGGAATTAGTGTATAAGGTGAGTTTAAGCGATGGATAACATCATTAGACTTTTTGTACTTTAACTCATTACGTTGTGTAGCTAATTATAGACATAGGCTCGTGGATAAGAAAGTAGTTACACTATAGGATTCATGCCATTAGAAAGAAGGGACTAGCCTCACATACCTTTGACGTTTAACTAGGCTAGCGCTTGCTTGTTCTCCTTCGATATCTCGTTTCTACCTTCAAGAGAAAATTCGCATTTGCGTTAGTTAATCAACTATAAGAACGCACTACTATTTCTAGAGACAATTGGGCAGCACTTCCTTTGTTTATACTACTTTTCCCATAGGTCATATCAACTTCCAACACCCACAACAACAATTACAATATAGCAATCAACAATCATTATTCATATACAATGACCATGATCCACCATTTCTCTTCATTTTTCCCACAATTATGGTTGTGGGTTCGCTATCGTATTTTACCATGTATCACACTTATCTCATGGTCTACATGTCATTTATAATGTATTCATACTCACAACAAACTAACATTCATGATTCAATTCAACTACCATTCACTCATGGCACTATTCACTCATTTATGACCCATTTGCTATGCTTTTCTACAATTCGGGTATCTTAACCTTCCAATATCTTAAACAACATGAAATGGTCATGAAACCTACCTTAGATGATGGTTGAACAATCTTTGAATGGATTTACTCCTCTAGCACCAAAACCCTACTTCACTCCTTTTGGGTTTTCTTGAGAAGGATGAATTTTAGTGTGATTCTCACACTTGATTTCGTGGGTCTCATGTAATTGATCACCAATGTCCCTTGAGTTCTTGTAATTGAAGAGTAGAGAGTATTCTAGGAGTTTCTAGAGAGAAATATCGTGAATATGAAATGATTTGAATGAGCTTGGGTCTCTTTTTAATGACTTAAAATCTATTCCGGAATGAACAGTGACTGAGGTGTACAGTGGTCGTAAACCCACTTTACGGGCCGTATACTAGTTTACGGTCCGTCCTTCACGACTGTATTTAAGCATATCAGAAACAGAAAGGCTTGCTGGAGATCATGGCAATTTACAACTCAGTTTACGGGCTGTATTTCGATTTACGGTCCGTATTCCAAGTCGTATTTAACCATTTAAAGCATTTGACAGAAAGTTGAAATTTTGCAAGTTGAAATACGACATGCCAATATACGAGCCATATACCACTTTACGGTCAGTATTTCATTTTACGTCCAACTGGCCAAAATGAAATTCTGCAACTTTTCACTATACGTTCACGGGGAAAATTCCGAGGTGTAACAGTTGGTACTTTGACTTCATGTTTTCTTATGCTTCCCAAGTCATTTCTTCTCGGTTATTGTTTCTCCGTAAGACCTTGACTGTCGCTACTTCCTTATTTGTAAGCTTTCGTACTTGCTTATGTAGTCTAGCAATAGGTATCTCTTCATAAACCAACCTTTCCGTAACTTGAATATCGTTTACAGGCACGATTCTAGTAGGATCTCCGACACACTTACGGAGCATTGATACATGGAAAACTGGGTGGACTGATTCATGTTCTGGAGGTAAGTCCAGTTCATAAGCTACTTAGTCTATCTTTCGGGCAATCTTATAAGGTCCAATATATCGGGAACTTAATTTTCCCTTCCTACAGAATCGCATCACGCCTTTCATCGGTGATACTTTCAGGAATACCCAATCATTGACTTGGAATTCTATGTCTCAACGACGGTTGTTTGCATAAGATTTTTTGCGACTTTGGGCTGTCAATAATCGATCTCGGATAATCTTGATCTTTTCCACTGCTTGTTGAATCAACTCCGGACCTATTAGATGTATCTCTCCTACTTCAAACCACCTAATTAGGGATCTACACTTCTTTCATGTAGAGCTTCATACAGGGCCATATGAATACTAGAATGATAGCTGTTGTTGTATGCAAACTCAACAAGAGGGTAAGTGGTCATCCCAACTACCACCAAAATCTAGCACATGTGCCCGTAACATATCTTCTAAGGTCTGAATAATGTGTTCGACTTACCCATCAGTTTGTGGATGAAATGTTATGCTAAGCCTTACCTGGGTACCCAAACCTTCTTGGAAAAACTTCCAAAATTTAGCTGTAAATTGTGCTCCTCTGTCAGTAATAATAGACACTGGGACACCATGAAGTCGCACTATCTCCTTAATACAACTTTGCATAATCCTCTGCTGAATTTGTGGTTCTGACTGGAAGAAAATGAGCTAATTTCGTGAGTCTGTCCACGATCAACCATATGGGGTCATACTTGCATCGGGAGCAAGGCAACCCTACAATAAAATCCTTGTTGATCACTTTCCATTTCCAGGCTGGATTTTCCATGGCTTGTAACAATCCTCCTGGCTTTTGATGGTCAATTTTCACTTATTGGCAATTTGTACATTGAGCTACAAATTATGCTATGTCTTTCTTCATTATATTCCACCAATACAGTAATTTGAGATTGTGATATATCTTTGTCGCTCCTGGGTGAATGTAATGCTGAGAGTAATGAGATTCTTCTAGAATCCGACGACGTAGTCCTGCAACATTTGGAACACATAGACTGTGCCGGTACCTAAGAACTACATCTATAGAAACTTCAAATGGCGACTTATATTTCTCAGGAAAATTATCTCTATAGTGACTCAACTGGGAGTCTTCATATTGGCGCTCTCTCACCTCCACATCTAAGGACAAAATAGTTGGGTCGTGAATACCAATTCCTGCATCACCTGAATCAATTAGACGAACTCCGAGACTGGCTAGCTGGTGAAGCTCATGGATTGTTTCTTTCTTATCTGGAGGAACCTCACATAAACTACCCATTGATTTGCGGCTAAGTGCATCAACTACTACATTCGCCTTTTCGGGGTAGTATAAAATACTCACATGATAATCCTTCAGTAGTTCTAACCACCGCCTCTACCGAAGGTTCAATTCTTTCTGTTTGAAAATATGATGGAGACTCTTGTGATCTGTATAAATATCAACATATACCACATACAAGTAAAGTCTCCACATTTTTAGCGCATACCGTAGCCAATTCAAGATCATGGGTCGGATAGTTCTTTTCATGTTTCCGCAACTGCCGGGAAGAGTAGGCAATGACTTTACCGTGCTGCATCAACACACACCCTAACCCAACACCAGAGGCATCGCAATACACAACATAACCATGTGGCCGTTCTGGGAGTGTTAGGACTGGGGCTGAAGTTAATCTATCCATCAATTCCTGGAAACTCCGTTCACAAGCATCAGTCCATTGAACTTTTGCTGATTTCTGAGTTAGCTTCGTTAATGTTGTTGAAATAGATAAAAACCCTTCCAAAAATCTTCTATAGTAACCTGCCAATCCCAGAAAGCTACGGACTTCTATAAGCGTTGTAGGACTTGACCAAGTCTTCACAGCCTCAATTTTCTGAGTATCAACTCGAATACCGTCAGCTAAGATAATATGGCCCAGAAAAGTCACAGAATTCAAACACAACTCACATTTTGAAAATTTTGCATACAATTCTCGAGTCCGAAGAATTCCAAGGACAATACGCAAGTGGTCTGCATTCTGACCAAGAATATACTAAGATATCATCAATGAACACGATCACAAATACATCTAGAAAGGGCCTGAATACATTATTCATTAGATTCATAAACACCGCCGGAGAATTAGTCAACCAAAATGACATCACCCGAAATTCATAGTGGCCATATCTGGTTCTGAAAGTTTTTTTAGGAATATCTTCTTCTCTAACTCTCAATTGATGATACACCGATCTTAGATTAATTTTGGAAACCCATTAGGCACCATGTAATTGGTTAAACAAATCATCGATTCTTCGAAGCAGATATTTATTCTTTATCGTCACCTTGTTCAGCTTCCTATAGTCAATGCACATCTGTAGGGAACCATCTTTCTTTCTCACAAATAGGACAGGTGCTCCCCACAATGATGAACTGGGGCTAATAAATCCTTTCTCAAGCAAATCTTTCAATTGCGCCTTTAGCTCTTTCAACTCTGCAAGAGCCATTCGGTAAGGAGCAATAGATATAGGCTTGGTGTCCGACAACACATCAATCGCGAAATAAATCTCCCTCTCTGGGGGAAGGCCTGGAAGTTCATATGGAAATACATCCGAAAATTCGTTTACTACCGGGAACGGATTGAAAAGTCGGCAGTTTTGCTTCTGTATTATGAACTCAAACTAGATGGTAAATATAGACTTTCGCGATCATTTTCCTTGCCTTAAGATAGGAATCGAACTATTTTTGTTCTGCAACCCACATTAGCAAAACAAGAAACCAACCAATCCATGCCCATAAACACATCAAAATCTAACATTTCCAGCTCAATTAAATCAGCAATAGTCTAACGCTTACATACCACCACCACACAATTCTTGTATACTTGTCTAGCTATTACGGGATCACCAATCGGAGTAGATACCTCAAAAGGTTTAATTGGTTCGGGTTTCACCCCAATGCGACCAGTAATATAAGGAGTAATATAAGACAGTGTAGAACCTGGATTAATCAATGCATAAATGTCATGAGAGAATATGGATAGTATACCTGTAACCATATCCGGGAAGGACTCAAGATCTTGACGTCCAGCTAAAGCATAAATACGGGGCTGGGCGCCACCTGAACAGGATGCTCCCCCTCATCCCCTACCGCAGCCTAACGAAGTCTAGGAAGTCTGCCATACGGGGCGCACAGATGAAGAAGAACCGGCTACTGATCCTGTAGGCTGAACCCCACCTCTATCGTGCCTCGAGGGACAATTACGCATCACATGCCCAGCCTGTCCACAAACATAACAAACATCTTAACCTTGACGACACGGGCCCGAATGTAACTTTCTGCACTGACTACATCGTAGAACCGGTGGTCTCCTCTGGCTAGGATCACCTCTAAACTGGGAACCCGAGAACCTCAAACTCTGACCCGGACTAGAATAAATGGGGTGGTCAAATCTCCTACCCGCGAACCGAGGAGGTGCACTAGTCAGGGACTGGCCTGAATATCTGGAATACTGTTGCTAACCCCCTCTATACTCACTACTAACAAATATGGGCCTCTTGCTCTGTCCACTATCAACATCACACTCTCCTCGGTGCGGTTGCTGTAGCTCATTTAAGTTCTAGGAATGAGCCTGAATACAAGAAATATCCATCCCCTCCTGTAATGAAGCCGTCAGACAATCCTTGAACAAATATGGCCCTAAGCTACTCACAAGTCTGTGTACTCTATCTCCCATATCGGCTACCATAGTGGGAGCATACCGGGTCAATGAATTGAAATGGAGACTATATTTCCGAGCACTCATATTCCCTTACTTTAGAGTCAGAAACCTGTCAGCTCGAGTCCTTCGAACCTTCGGTGGTAAATAGTGACGAAGGAAAGCATCTATAAATTCCTGCCAAACCATAGTCTATAAGATGCTAACTCCACAGATTCAGTATCGGAGGCATGGATGATTCTCAACGTCCTCAAAATTTCATCTATAAAACCTTGCGAGTCTTCATCCGGCTTCGACCCGAAAAAATTTGGAGTATTTAAACTCATGAAATCACGGGCCCTTGCACTAGTGGCTCTATCACCGGGACCCGCACTTTTCCGTTGAGACTAACCGACAACCAACTGGGTCAATAGCTAAATGGCCCCGGTCATCTGTTGACCCGAAGCACCCGGTGATGGAACTGGAGGCATAGGAGCTGGAACTGAAGCCCCTCCTTGTTCTTCTATGATAGGCGGAGTATGAGAGGTATTGGATGGATCCTCATTATGGGATTCACCATATTCTACATTCATTGGTGGCTCCCTTTCCATCCGATTTTCTATCGTAGCCTTGCCCTTCTGGGCGGCGGTGGCTTTTCTCTTTACCGGCATCACTGAAATCATAACCCACAATTAGGGAAAAGGAAATCTTATAACATGGCTCTATGGCACGATCTAATAAGAAGAAGGATGGTCATTTTCCTAGATGCCCCGCAGCCACTTGTTTATAAGTATGGCGCGCTTCACACCCATAAATGAGACTCTGCTGAACACGTCTCGTAGACACACCCTAGGACGGAACTGCTCTGATACCACTTTTGTCACGACCCGACTAGGGGGCCATGACAGGTACCTGGAGCTGACCACCGAGCACCACTCATTACGCTAGTCATCATACTCATCCTGGATGCATATATTATTCTCAACATAACTAGTCATAAGGAGATTTTTATCACTTCCAAAACATATCTACATTCACGTGCATTAGCCCACCAGGTTATCAAAATGCTATGCAAATATATAATGTAATCATCATGGGACATCGGCTACCCACATGTACGTATCTACGAGCCTTTACTAGAGTACTGAGACATAAGGACAGGACAGGAACCCATCATACCCCAAATATATACACAAAAGAATATGACCATAAGTAGCACCTCCGGAGGAGTGGAGTGCTCCTTTGAATCCGTTGATAAGCTCCTACAGGTCTGCACCGTCTCTCTGTCTACCTGTGGGCATGAACACAACGTCCAAAAAGAAAAGGACACCAGTATGAAAAATGTACTGAGTATGTAAGACATCAATAATACTAGCATAATAAAGAAATAATGAAACATGAGGCGAAGGTATAACCTGTACGTCAATTTCCTCTTAAGGGGAATACTATGCCTGCTTAACTTTTAAAAGAAAACACATATTATGCATAACAAATATACCATCATCGTTAACCTGCGTCTGGGTAACTATCGCATGCCGCCCACCAGTGGTGTCATGTCCGGCCACATAGGCACGGTGGTATCATAAGCCACCCGCCTTAGCGGTATCGTGTTCGGCCATCTAGGCGTGGTGTAATCATAAGCCGCCCGCCTTAGCGGTGTCATGTCCGGCCATCTAGGCACGGTGTAATCATAAGCAGCCCGCCTTAGCGGTGTCATGTCCAGCCATTTAGGCATGGTGTAATCTCATCATTATATACTTGTCATAAAGCATGCATTAGAAACCAATTAAATACTACAACTCTATCGGGGTGACGTAAGGTCTAGAACCCCCGATTCTATTATGGAGTAGTCATGATCATCATGTCTCACCTTGAAGGAACTAAATTATAAGGTGAGTCTAGCAACAATGATTAACATCAAGGAATCATATAAGGATTATTAGCTTCATATAAATATCATATCATAAGCTTTAGGGTCTCTAGATTTAGATTCATCATCATCATTATCACGTATATAACACGTCTCTTCTCATTATCTTATGAGTAGCCTATGATAGCCCTAGACTAATAATTTCCGGAATATGAACAGGTCATGGGAAAATAAAAGAATGTCATATTATAGGAATCATGCCTTAGAAAAAGAAGGGACTAGCCTGACATACCTTTACACCTCTCTCACTTTATCGATTAAACGCTTCCCTCCAATGTTCGTAGTTCTACAGTCAAGAGAGTTCGTACTAAGGTTAGATAATCGAAAACATGCTTAAGCTTAAGCTAAAGCTAATGAAAATTTGATAGCATCTACTTTGTTTCTACAACGTTCTCCATACAATATAACAACTCCCGAACATCAACAACACACCCACAATATCATAATCAAAAAACTTCGTTAGGTTAGTTATTATTCAATACTCAAGATTCCCTCTCAACGTCATTCATAACCATAGCCATAATACAACACCATATTCATCCTTATATAATGCTTTTGCAATATTCTTAATACCATTTATAACAAAATTATACTCATAACATCTCAAGAATCATGATTCAAGTCAAGCTACCATTGAAGAATTCCACTAGTCTCATATTTGTAACCCATTTTCTGCTTTCTTCCATAATCCAAGTCATTCAACCATTCAATACTCTTAATAGCATGAAATGAACTTAAAACTCACCTTTGATTGTGAAGGAATGGGTTTTGGATGGAAATGCTTTAGTTGAAGAAAACCCTAGTTCCACTTCCAAAGAAATTCGTGACTTCTAGCAACCCTACAGAGCTTCCTTGCACTTGATTTACTTGAATTAATGATGTTGATCTTTGATTTTCCTTGGATTTATGTTAGAATGGTGTATAGATTATTCTAGAGTTCTTGAGAGGTGTGGAGAATGTATGAAACGAGAAATATGGGCTTGGGTTATATATATATATATATATATAGAAAGAAAAATTCTGGAAAAATCTGTCCCGATCATGTTATACAGACACTTATATGGTCCGTATAAGTGACCATATTTCACCATCAGGAAGTTTCCCTTTTCTCTAAGGTTATACGAACCCTTATACGGACCGTATAAGTGGTCGTATAACTCCATTTTCTTCCGAAATTAATCTCGTCGATTCGTTTGATCTCCAATCTTTATGGAACCTTCTTAGCACTCGTTTAACACTTCATTAACAATCTAAGGAGCGTTATAAATTTTCCTCAAGATATTAAATCAACATTAGCTCGATACTTTGCAAACCCTTTTCAAAACACGACTTATACTTTACATTCTTCAACGAACTTTCTTCTCTTGCCTCGAATGTCTCTGGAATCATAATTAGAATCGTTAAGTACCCCTTCTTACTTGTAGGGACACCATATACATCTTACCCTGCGTTAGTCTATTTACCGTGCAACGATATGAAATTTTTCGAGGTGTAACATAAACCCAATTGTGTCAAGTCTCAAATACTCAATCCGAATCCGTATATCACATGTACATCTCAAGAATATCGCAACAGAAGCCAAGTGCAATGCAATGCGATAACGTATGAAATATATATGCAATGCAATGTTGTGTACACATGTACTCCAGACTGAAATATCGATGTCTAGGTAGCATAACCCATGGGGGACCCACAGAGTCCATGTACCTCAAGGCTCTAGCACAAATAGAAAAAACCTCGATAATCGCAACGCACAACCTCAAATTCGGGACAACCATCGGATATCGGTCCTTACGTCACTCTTATCCAATTGAGCCAAGCTCATCATAGTGTTTCCTCAAGTATCATCAGTGTGTCAATAGTATATCATGAAGGATGAGAATGCGTACAATGTATGAGTTCATTGTCAATAATCAGATCAATATCACAAGTAACAAGCAAGGGTACGCCAACAATATCATGAATAGGCTCAATAAGCCATATAGAATACTATCCTCGTATCAAACATCAACAAGTAAGATACCACAATATCATGAAAAAGATATATCAATAGTCTCCAATATCTACTACCACCATGTGGCATCAAGCCAACAATAATAGAACAAATCAAGTCACAGTACAACGGGGTGGCTAGCCCCAATCACACAGAAGGGCCCAATTTAAGACAATATCTAACCAAACTTCATACCCGAAAGTTTACATGCTTTCTCCGACAATATCGTCTAAATATATGCTTCACTAAAAGAAGTTTCAACATAGGGTAAACCGTAACCTCCCTAGAAGGCCGAAAAACAATATCACCTTAAACGTACCTTAGCCTTTCCTTTTCTTTGAGGCTTGAGATCAAGAAAGTCAAAGCATATTCGAATTATGAGATTAGAATCAAGAAGAATCATCAAACAAACCTACTTTTATTCAAGACCCAAATCCCCAACCTATGGAATAGGATTTATGAACTAGAAGGGTGAAATTAGGAATCTAAAGGTCTCAACATGAAATTAAACCTCTAGGTGATCAATTTCTATCAATAGCAATCTAGAATAATCAACATTTCACTCAATTTCAGATTCTATGCAAAACCCCCAAATTTGGGTTTGAAGAAATTATGAAAAAAAAAAAGGATTCTAATCATCAATTCGATACTTAAAGAAGCTAACCCAACCAACAAATCATGATTTAGAAGCCTAGAAGGAATATTTATTAAACCCACTTTTAATCTTCCATCACTTAATGAACTAACATGTTATGTCCCGTGTTTTCGTATAATTGGAAATCAAGAAATAATTACGACTTGTGTGTTATAAGGAAATATTTTGATTTTAGTGAATATGACTATGTTGGTTATGGAATCATTAACGTTAAGACATCGGGGAAGGCCGAGGGTAAATTTGGAATTTCGGAAATTAGTTTCGGGAATTACAAAACGGGGCTTTTGTGAATTGGGCCAAGAATTAGCACAAAAAAAATTGAAGCCCAAGATGATGAAGTGGCCGGCCAAAGTAAAGGTCCAAGCCCACATTTTAAAGGTCATGTGATATACACATGACCTATGGATGGATATATATCAACTCCACACTTAGTAATTATCAAGAAAAAAAATTAGAACTCAACTTTGAGCCAAGAACACCTCTCGGCCGAGACTAAGAAAAGAAGAGAAAAAAATTTCCCAAGCTTTATTTTTTATCCAAAAATCTCGTTCTTTCCATAATTGTAGTGTACTCAAGACGCTCTTCAACGTGACACAATTTATTTCGCGGGAGAATCACGTTTGCGGAAAGTCGGAATTTCAAGTAAAGGTAAGAATTTTGCCCTTTTAATGTTATGGAATTGGTATGAATATGATAAGGATTGAGAATAGACGAGAATTTCGTAGTTTTGATGTGTGTATGAAGCCGTGGGTGTGTCTGTATATTGCATGTTGGCCGTGAGCCCTAGGAAGAAGAAAGTGGTGTGAATTGATCTTGTTTAGTTTGTATAGTGTGTTGTTGTGATCTCTATGTCGTAAATGATTGATTGATGAATTGGATTGGTGTTGGAAAATGATTTCGGAACGTTATCGGAAAGTATATACCTTTTGTATATTCGCGTATATCATTGTATATCTTTGATGCAAAAGACTTTAAATATGACTTATAGTTGATGTTAATGAAGTCGGAGTGAAACGACGCAAGTTAGAATGTTTGTTGTAAGTTTTGGTGTTTTGGGAGAATTATAGAAAGTAATGGATTTTTGGGCAATTTCGTGTATGGCTTGGAATGTATTTTGAATGTGATGGCATAATCTTGAATGAGTGAATGAATACAAAAATATGGATATAGATTTGGAATTTTGAAGTTTGAATGAAAGATTTCCAACTTGTGTAGTAAGGTAGGCTTTTGAAGTTTGAATATGGTTTATATTGTTGAATGATGTTTGGGTTGTTGTTGTTGATGTATTCTGAGCCGAGCTAAGCCTCGGGGATGTTAGATTTATAGGGGAAATGCTGCCGAAATTTCGGTAGGCAAGAATGAAGTTAAAGGCATTTTTAACCCTAAGAGTCTCAATTGGTAACTTTGACCATTTGCAGATTTCGGACGAAACGGGACTTGACTTTTGGGAGAGCGTAAGACGTCCGTAAGGTATGTAAAGCTTCCCACTCCTTCGTTTGGCATATCTTAGTATGATAGGCGAATATGAGAACTTCCGGAGCATTCCTGCTCCTCGAAACCCGATCCACAGAAAAGTTACTATCCATTCAATTCAATTGAAGCCTAAGGGCTCTATTTTGGCTAGAATGCCACCACTCGTCCGAAACCTATCGAAATGTGGTCGGGTAACTTAGAAATGATTATGTATGACCCTTTGGCCTGTAAATGTTCAGAAAATATGTTCGCCACCTCAATTTGACTCGAGGTGGGCCCGCTAACCCCGATACGCCCTATTTGTCTTATTGGGCTATCTTTGTGAATAAAGTTTGATATGATACTTTCGATTTTGGAACTCTCTCCTATGAGATATATTTTGAATATTATGATATTCTAAGTTACGTTTTGAGCCATACGTACCATTTTGGAAACTTTTGTGAAACGGATCTTTGTATCGACTAAGTATTCGCTTATTTTGTGCTATGGAACGATTTGTAAACTATTATGTTTTGAAAGACTATTTTGAAGTATGATTTGCATTTGTTTGCTCACGACTCCGCTCGTGCCTTATTATGACTTCGTTCACCGGTTCCCGGGCCGGTTATGATTCGTGCGCCTTACGATAATTCGGCCGTATGCTGTGTTACGGTTCTCGAGGCTTCGTCATAGAGCCGGGTTCCGTTTGGAGTTATGCTGTGATATGGCTCGTGATGCGATACGCTCACCTATGTTTGTGTTTGTGTTCGGAGATACGAAGATTTGAAACCTTCTGGTGTTATGCTGTGTGTGGCGCCAGCGTCGGAGTGGCGACCACGTTCTTAAGCGTTTGCATGATTTCGTTTGCATTATGTATACGCATATGATTTTGATACGGATTTTGACATCCCGATTTGTACTCCACTTTGTTATCTGATTTGCTTTCATTTTTGATCCATATTTCTGTACTCCGTGCTTTACATACTCAGTACATATTTCGTACTGACCCCCTTTCTTCGGGGGCTGCGTTTCATGCCCGCAGGTGCAGATATTGGCGATCCTCCACAGTAGGCTTCCCTCTTTGCTATTCCGGGAGTACTCCTCTTTGATCCGGAGTCCACTTTTGGTACAGACTCCTTCTGTTTTGTATATGTTCTGTATATTTGACTATTTAGGTACGGCGGGGCCCTGTCTCGCCATATGTGTTTGTTTTGAATTCGTAGAGGCCTGTAGTCATATATGTGGGGTGAGGGTCCTATGTATGTTTGTTTGATTTTGTTTTCTGGTCTTATAGCGGTCAGTTTGTTATGATGGCCCCAAATGGCCCTTATGCTTACGTTTGCACTTTTGACCGGCGATGTCTATTCCGCCGCTCAGTTTGTATTTGATATGGCATTTTGATTTGGTGCGACCGCTTAAGACATATTTTGATATAAATTACGTTTGATATGATTTCGTGAAATTCGGAAATAAGTTTGGATTTGATAATGAATATGGGATTCGGTCTGGGTACCCAGGTAGGGTGCTAGTCGCGGCCCACGGGGCTGGGTCGTGACAAAAGTGGTATCAGAGCAGTTTGTCCTCGGAATGTCTACAGGCCGTGTCTCGTAGAGTCTTGTTTATCGATGTGTTGTGCACCACACCTATAAACAGGGAACTACAGGGCATTTAGGATGTTACTTTCTTTGGAATCTTAGATCGTGCGATAGAGCTGTGCTATTAGGGTGATTTTGATCTGACCCGTTCTTGTGTTTGCAGTGATGCCTCCGAAAAAGGCAACGGCGACCCAGAAGGGCAAAGCGAGGATGGGAGAGACTAGTCAGGCACAACGATCTACCCGGGCGCGTGTTTATGATTTGCCTGAGGTTGTGCCTCATTCTGAGGGGTCTGCTACACCCCCACTAGTACAGCCTGGAGCAGGACCTTCAGCAGCTCCAGAGGCCCGAGTACCCGCTCCTGAGACTCCAGCTCCTCAGCCAGGGGCGGAGGACACGACCCTGACAGAGGCGGTACAGTTGCTGACTACACTGGTAGCAGGACAGGCTCGCAGACGCGGGCGGAGGGACGATGATGATGATGACAGGCGGGACAGCCTGAGAGTTCGGGAGTTCTTATTATGTGGCCCTCCAGAGTTTTTCGGGTCTAAGCTCGACGAGGACCCCCATGACTTTATTCGGGGGATGCGGCGCTCACTGAACTTGGTCAGGGCTTCAGAGACCGAGTCGGTCGAGCTGGCTTCGCACAGGCTTCGAGATGTTGCCGCTCACTGGTATGAGACTTGGGAGTTATCCAGGGGTGAGGGTGCTCCCCCAGCTACGTGGGACCAGTTTGTGACTGCTTTCACCCGCCACTTTCTACCCCCCAGAGTTGCGGCGGGCACGGGCCGACCGATTCTTACATTTGCAGCAGAGAGGTCGGAGTGTGCGCGAGTATAATCTTTAGTTTGATTCTCTGGCCCGATATGCACCGGCCGTGGTAGCAGACATGTCCGATCGGATGCACAGATATGTCATGGGATTGGATCGGTATTTGATCGACGGCTGCATGGCAGTGTCATTGCAGACAGATATGGACATTGCCCGACTTCAGGCCTATGCGATGGGTATGGAGGATCGTCACAGGTCTGATCATTCTGGTAGAGACCGGGACAGGAGGCCGCCCAAGAGGGCTAGGCCCGCAGGTTATTCCGGGGATTCTCGAGGCGGACAGCCTCAGCAGCAGCAGTCAGGCAGACAACTACCTCCGTCCGGCCGGAGTACTCAGTCAGGCAGCTGGAGATTTGACAGTGCAGGACCGTCTGGGGCCGGTCAGAGCTCCAGAGCGGCAGGTTCACAGGTATCCAGGGGTCCCAGCCAGGCCAGACCACCCAGGCCCCATTGTCCTCATTGCGGGAAGTCTCATCCTGGGGAGTGCTATCGAGCTACTGGAGCTTGCTTTTCTTGTGGTGGTCAGGGCCACTTTATGAGAGACTGTCCGTTGGCCAGCGGTTCTGGTAGTGTGGCTCAGCCGACAGGGTCAGCCACCGGTTCTTCTTCTGCTCCATCTGTTGCACGCCCTGGAGGGCGAGGTATGCCAGCACCGGCAGGACGCGGTCGAGGCCGCGGTGGCGCTTCAGGTTCTAGCGGTCCCTCGAACCGCATATATGCTTTGGCCAGCCGCCAGGATCAGGAAGCTTCGCCAAACGTCATCACAGGTACATTGCTGGTTTTCTCTAGATCTGTATATGCATTGATTGACCCTGGCTCTACTTTATCATATATCTCCCCACTTGTTTCTAGTGAAATTGGGATAGTGTCTGAGCCTATAGAGCCATTTGAGGTAGCTACGCCAGTTGGGGATTTTGTTATAGCAAGACAGATCTATAGAGATTGTTCTGTGACCATTTATGATCGTAGCACTAAGGCTGATTTGATAGAGTTAGACATGCTTGAGTTTGACGTTATTATGGGTATGGACTGGGTGTCTTCCTGTTATGCTAATGTCGACTGCCAGCAAAAGGTAGTCCGTTTTCAGTTTCCAGGGGAACCAGTTATAGAGTGGTTTGGATCCACTGCATCGCCGAGGGGTAAGTTTATTTCATACCTCAAGGCTAAGAAGATGATCCAGAAGGGTTATATCTATCATTTGGTTCGTGTGCACGATACTGCAGTGGAGATACCTACCCTTCAGTCCGTTCCGGTCGTCAGTGAGTTTCCAGATGTATTTCCTGACGAGCTTCCTGGCCTTCCGCCTGAGCGGGAGATTGATTTTGCTATCGAGTTGATGCCGGATACGCAGCCTATATCTATTCCTCCGTACAGGATGGCACCAGCTGAGTTGAAGGAGTTGAAGGAGCAGCTGAAAAATTTGCTGGATAAGGGTTTTATCAGACCCAGCACATCACCCTGGGGAGCGCCAGTATTGTTTGTCCGAAAGAAAGACGGGTCACTGCGGATGTGTATCGACTACCGGCAGCTAAATAAGGTGACTATTAAGAATTAATATCCCCTCCCCCGGATTGATGACTTGTTTGATCAGCTGCAGGGTGCTAAATATTTTTCGAAGATAGATCTGCGCTCAGGTTATCACCAGGTGCGAGTTTGGGAGTCAGATATCCCGAAGACTGCTTTTAGGACCCGATACGGGCATTATGAGTTCAGAGTTATGTCTTTCGGCCTGACTAATGCTCCAGCGGTATTTATGGATCTGATGAACCGGGTATTTCGGCCTTTTCTGGATATGTTTGTTATTGTGTTTATTGATGATATCTTGATTTACTCGCGATCAGCCGAGGAGCATTCAGATCATTTGAGGACGGTACTTGGCGTTCTCCGTCAGCAGAAGTTATATGCTAAATTCTCCAAATGTGAATTCTGGTTAACTTCTGTGGCATTCTTGGGCCATATTATCGGCGCAGACGGTATTCGGGTCGATACGCAGAAGATTGAGGCTGTGCAGAATTGGCCCAGGCCTACTACTCCGACAGAGGTGCGCAATTTTCTAGGATTGGCTGGGTATTATCGCAGGTTCGTGGAGGATTTTTCTTCTATTGCAGCACCACTGACGAGGCTTACTCAGAAAGCAGCAAAATTCCAGTGGACAGACGCCTGCGAGCGCAGCTTTCAGATGCTGAAGGAGAGATTGATTACAGCACCAGTTTTGGCCCTTCCAGAGGGATCTGACGGGTATGTTGTCTATTGTGACGCCTCTGGTATTGGGATAGGATGTGTATTGATGCAGCACGGTCGAGTCATAGCCTATGCTTCCCGGCAGCTTAGACCGCACGAGAAGAACTATCCCACTCATGATCTTGAGTTGGCCGCGGTGATTCATGCTTTGAAGATTTGGCGGCATTATTTATATGGGGTCCATGTTGACATCTATACGGACCATAAGAGTCTCCAGTATATTTTTAGTCAGAAGGAACTAAATCTGCGGCAGCGGAGATGGCTTGAGCTACTAAAGGATTACGACGTTGATATTCTGTACGATCCGGGGAAAGCCAATGTGGTAGCTGATGCGCTTAGCCGCAAGTCCGTGGGCAGTCTGGCTGATGTTCCCTTTGATAAGAGAGATTTGGTTCGTGATATTCATCAGCTGGCTAGCCTCGGAGTTCGTTTGATAGATTCTGGAGATTCTGGGATTTCTGTTCGTTCAGTTGCTGAGTCATCTATTATTCAGGAGGTAAAGCAGCGCCAGTTTGAGGATCCTCTTTTGATTCAGTACAGAGATTTGGCCCTTAATAAAGCAAAGACGCAGTTTGAGATCTCGCTTGAAGGAGTATTATTATATGACGGCAGATTCTGTGTACCGGACGTTGCGGGCTTACGGCGGCAGATTATGGGCGAGGCCCATAATGCACGGTATTCTGTTCATCCAGGTTCCACTAAAATGTACCGGGATCTCAGGTGTTTGTATTGGTGGGACGGCATGAAGAAAGATATTGCTGAGTTTGTTAGTCAGTGCCCGAACTGCCAGCAAGTTAAGATCGAGCATCAGAAGCCCGGTGGATTATTACAGGAGATGGAAATTCCAGCCTGGAAATGGGAGATGATTAATATGGATTTCGTTGTTATGTTACCGCGCACTCCACGCAGGTACGACTCTATCTGGGTTATCGTTGACAGGCTGACGAAATCAGCCCATTTCCTTCCGGTTCGAACTACTTATTCGGCTGAGGACTATGCCAGATTGTATATCAGAGAGATAGTCAGACTTCACGGAGTCCCTATATCTATTATTACTGACCGAGGTGCCCAGTTTACAGCTAATTTCTGGAGGTCATTTCAGGAGGGATTAGGGACTCAGGTGAGCCTTAGTACAGCTTTTCACCCTCAGTCCGACAGGCAGGCCGAGCGCACTATTCAGACACTCGAAGATATGTTGCGGGCCTGCGTTATTGATTTCAGGGGTAGCTGGGATGATCATTTGCCGCTTATTGAGTCCTATAATAATAGTTATCACTCCAGCATTCAGATGGCACCGTATGAAGCCCTGTATGGCAGGAAATGCAGATCTCCTATTGGTTGGTTTGACGTGGGCGAGACTAAGCTGATTGGGCCAGATGTGATCCAGGAAGCCGTAGATAAAGTAAAGCTTATTCGAGAACGGTTATTGGCTGCTCAGAGTCGACATAAAGCTTATGCAGATAGACGACGTCGACCGTTAGAGTTCCAGATTGGCGACTGGGTATTCCTGAAGGTGTCGCCCATGAAGGGTGTCATGAGATTCGGTAGAAAGGGTAAGTTGAGCCCCCGGTACATTGGGTCGTATCAGATCGTTCGAAAGATAGGCGAGGTCGCCTACGAGCTAGACTTACCATCCGACTTGGAAGCCGTACACCCGGTGTTTCATGTGTCTATGTTGCGGAAATGTATTGGTGATCCTTCCAGGATATTCCCAGTTGATGACATTCAGGTGACGGAGCAGTTATCCTATGACGAGCAGCCTGTATCTATTCTGGATCAACAGGTGCGGAGACTACGCACTAAAGAAGTGCCCTCCGTCAAAGTCCTGTGGCGCAACAATAATCGGGAGGAGATGACTTGGGAGGCGGAGGACGAGATGAAGAAGAAATATCCCCACTTGTTTCCTACGCCGACAGGTGATCTAAACTTTTAAGTTTGTTGCATTAATTGACGAATAAATCATATGTGCTAGTTTTAGAGAGAGACTCCCCCGTTACGCTCATAAGACTAATCTAACATTCGGGGACGAATGTTCTTAAGGGGGGGAGAATGTTATGTCCCGTGTTTTCGTATAATTGGAAATCAAGAAATAATTACGACTTGTGTGTTATAAGGAAATATTTTGATTTTAGTGAATATGACTATGTTGGTTATGGAATCATTAACGTTAAGACATCGGGGAAGGCCGAGGGTAAATTTGGAATTTCGAAAATTAGTTTCGGGAATTACAAAACGGGGCTTTTGTGAATTGGGCCAAGAATTAGCACAAAAAAAATTGAAGCCCAAGATGATGAAGTGGCCGGCCAAGGTAAAGGTCCAAGCCCACATTTTAAAGGTCATGTGATATACACATGACCTATGGATGGATATATATCAACTCCACACTTAGTAATTATCAAGAAAAAAAATTAGAACTCAACTTTGAGCCAAGAACACCTCTCGGCCGAGACTAAGAAAAGAAGAGAAAAAAAATTCCGAAGCTTTGTTTTTGATCCAAAAATCTCGTTCTTTCCATAATTGTAGTGTACTCAAGACGCTCTTCAACGTGACACAATTTATTTGGCGGGAGAATCACGTTTGCGGAAAGTCGGAATTTCAAGTAAAGGTAAGAATTTTGCCCTTTTAATGTTATGGAATTGGTATGAATATGATAAGGATTGAGAATAGACGAGAATTTCGTAGTTTTGATGTGTGTATGAAGCCGTGGGTGTGTGTGTATATTGCATGTTGGCCGTGAGCCCTAGGAAGAAGAAAGTGGTGTGAATTGATCTTGTTTAGTTTGTATAATGTGTTGTTGTGATCTCTATGTCGTAAATGATTGATTGATAAATTGGATTGGTGTTGGAAAATGATTTCGGAACGTTATCGGAAAGTATATACCTTTTGGATATTCGCGTATATCATTGTATATCTTTGATACAAAAGACTTTAAATATGACTTATAGTTGATGTTAATGAAGTCGGAGTGAAACGACGCAAGTTAGAATGTTTGTTGTAAGTTTTGGTGTTTTGGGAGAATTATAGAAAGTAATGGATTTTTGGGCAATTTCGTGTATGGCTTGGAATGTATTTTGAATGTGATGGCATAATCTTGAATGAGTGAATGAATACAAAAATATGGATATAGATTTGGAATTTTGAAGTTTGAATGAAAGATTTCCAACTTGTGTAGTAAGGTAGGCTTTTGAAGTTTGAATATGGTTTATATTGTTGAATGATGTTTGGGTTGTTGTTGTTGATGTATTCTGAGCCGAGCTAAGCCTCGGGGATGTTAGATTTATAGGGGAAATGCTGCCGAAATTTCGGTAGGCAAGAATGAAGTTAAAGGCATTTTTAAGCCTAAGAGTCTCAATTGGTAACTTTGACCATTTGCAGATTTCGGACGAAACGGGACTTGACTTTTGGGAGAGCGTAAGACGTCCGTAAGGTATGTAAAGCTTCCCACTCCTTCGTTTGGCATATCTTAGTATGATAGGCGAATATGAGAACTTCCGGAGCATTCCTGCTCCTCGAAACCCGATCCACAAAAAAGTTACTATTCATTCAATTCAATTGAAGCATAAGGGCTCTATTTTGGCTAGAATGCCACCACTCGTCCGAAACCTATCGAAATGTGGTCGGGTAACTTAGAAATGATTATGTATGACCCTTTGGCCTATAAATGTTCAGAAAATATGTTCGCCACCTCAATTTGACTCGAGGTGGGCCCGCTAACCCCGATACGCCCTATTTGTCTTATTGGGCTATCTTTGTGAATAAAGTTTGATATGGTACTTTCGATTTTGGAACTCCCTCCTATGAGATATATTTTGAATATTATGATATGCTAAGTTACGTTTTGAGCCATACGTACCATTTTGGAAACTTTTGTGAAACGGATCTTTGGATCGACTAAGTATTCGCTTATTTTGTGCTATGGAACGATTTGTAAACTATTATGTTTTGAAAGACTATTTTGAAGTATGATTTGCATTTGTTTGCTCACGACTCCGCTCGTGCCTTATTATGACTTCGTTCACCGGTTCCCGGGCCGGTTATGATGCTCCTTACGATAATTCGGCCGTATGCTGTGTTACGGTTCCCGAGGCTTCGCCATAGGGCCGGGTTCCGTTTGGAGTTATGCTGTGATATGGCTCGTGATGCGATACGCTCACCTATGTTTGTGTTTGTGTTCGGAGATACGGAGATTTGAAACCTTCTGGTGTTATGCTGTGCGTGGCGCCAGCGTCGGAGTGGCGACCACGTTCTTAAGCGTTTGCATGATTTCGTTTGCATTATGTATACGTATATGATTTTGATACGGATTTTGACATCCCGATTTGTACTCCACTTTGTTAACTGATTTGCTTTCAGTTTTGATTCATATTTCTGTAGTCCGTGCTTTACATACTCAGTACATATTTCGTACTGACCCCCTTTCTTCGGGGGCTGCGTTTCATGCCCGTAGGTGCAGATATTGGCGATCCTCCACGGTAGGCTTCCCTCTTTGCTATTCCGGGAGTACTCCTCTTTGATCCGGAGTCCACTTTTGGTACAGACTCCTTCTGTTTTGTATATGTTCTGTATATTTGACTATTTGGGTACGGCGGGGCCCTGTCTCGCCATATGTCTTTGTTTTGAATTCGTAGAGGCCTGTAGTCATATATGTGGGGTGAGGGTCCTATGTATGTTTGTTTGATTTTGTTTTCTGGTCTTATAGCAGTCAGTTTGTTATGATGGCCCCAAATGGCCCTTATGCTTACGTTTGCACTTTTGACCGGCGATGTCTATTCCGCCGCTCAGTTTGTATTTGATATGGCATTTTGATTTGGTGCGACCGCTTAAGACATATTTTGATATAAATTACGTTTGATATGATTTCGTGAAATTCGGAAATAAGTTTGGATTTGATAATGAATATGGGATTCGGTCTGGGTACCCAGGTAGGGTGCTAGTAGCGGCCCACGGGGCTGGGTCGTGACATAACAAGATAAAGGGATTCTAAGATGATTAGGGGAAATGGAATAGCAAAGAGATAAGGACTTACCACCAAGAATCTTCTCCAAGAATATCCTAGATTTGCTCCCAAAAGCTCAGATTTCGGAATAGTAATAAATGAGGGACTTAGGGCATTTAATACTTCATTTAATGAACTAACTTCCTGTCACCCGCTTCCGCGATGAGATTACTGTTCCAGCGGTGCCGCTCTAGCGGTTATGCCCAAATGGCACAGGCCGCTTAAGTGGGAGGGTGACCGCTATAGCGGTACCGCTGCCGCAGTGCTGGTGCCGCCAAAGCGGGCACCAGACAACAAAAATGATTACAAGTTTTCACAACTCAACCCGAATTTTCGACTAATTCCCTAGGCCATCTGCTCACAAGCCACATACACAGGCACACATAAAAACACTCTACGAACGGACTTGTGGCCTTGAAATTCCCAACTGAGGTCTCGATTACCGAGTCAACCACCGATACCTTAATTTCACTTCCCAACCCAAGTCCCAAAATGCACCTGAGTGCATTGGGAACCAAACCAAATATGGACACAAGTTCTAATCCGGACCTGTCAGAATCTATGGATTTTCGAAAAAGGTCCATTCGCCCAAAAGTCAACTTTGAGTCAACTCTTTTTCGCTTAAAGCCAGTGTTTCCCAAAAAGTCACCAAAATCAATCCCGAACTCCTTGAGAAGCATGTCAACTGTGCCCTAGGGTGAAAACTGAGCTAACTAAGATCGGGGAAGGGTCAAAAGTGCTGAAAAGGCTATAACCACCAAGTGGGTCGTTACGTCAGATATCAACTGAACAATCGCTCGTCCTAGAACGAAGAAGGGAAAAGAACGGAGAAGTACCTGAATCAGGGAACAACTGAGGATATCGGCTATGCATATCAGACTCAGTCTCCCAAGTAGCTTCCTCAACAGGACGATGCTTGCATTGCACCTTCACAGAAGCAATCTCCTTTGACCTCAACTTTCAAACCTGCCTATCTAAGATCACAATAGGCTCCTCCTCATAGGTCGGATTGTTATCAAGCAATATTGAATCCCAGTGAACAATGTATGTACCGTCGGGATGGTACTTTTTGAGCATAGAAACATAGAAAATCGGATGAACTCCTGCCAAACTTGGCGGCAAGGTTAACTCATAAGCAACATCGCCCACACGGGAAAGAATCTCAAATGGCCCAATATACCTCGGACTCAACTTGCCTCTCTTCCCAAACCTCATAACACCCTTCATGGGTGAAATATTCAATAGAACCTGGTCAGTAACAGTGAACTCTAAATCTCAGACCTTCCGGTCCGCATACATATTTTGTCAACTCTGAGCTGCCTAAAGCTTAGCCTGAATAACCCTCACGCTCTCAAGAGTCTCTCTCAACAGATCTGTACCCTAAGGTCGAACCTCAAATTCATCGAACGAGCCAACTGGAGATCTATATCTCCTACCGTACAAAGCCTTAAATGAGCCATGTCTATAGTCGAGTGATAACTATTGTTGTACGCAAACTCTGCCAAAGGTAAGTGCTGATCCCAATGACAACCAAAATCAATAATGTAAGCTCTCAACATATCCTCAAGCACCTGAATGGTCCGCTCGGACAACCCATCGGTCTAGGGGTGGAAAGCTGTAGTAAGATCTAATCGACTACCCAACTCCTCATGAAAAGCCTTCCAGAAATGGGAAGTGAAAATAGTACCCTGATTAGATACGATAGAAATAAGAACCCTATGCAATCTCATAACATCACGAATGTACAAATTGGCTAACTTCTCCGCGTTATAGGAAATCTTAACCGGAATGAAATGAGCGAACTTATTCAACTGATCCATTATCACCCTAATCGAGTCAATCTTACCCAGGGTTTTCGGGAGACCCATAACAAAATCCATGGCAATTCTCTCCCACTTACACTTAAGAATAGGCATCCTTTGAAGTACACCACCGGGTCGCTGGTGCTAATACTTAACTTGTTGACAAGCCACGAAATCGGCTATATTCCGTTTCATTTGACGCCACCGATAGTGTTGCCTCAAATCACGATACATCTTGATCGTCCCCAGATGAATGGAATATCAAGAGCTATGAGCCTCAGTCAAGATCAACTGAATCAAATCACCAACACGAGGAATGCACACGCACCCCTTAATCCTCAAAGTGCCCTCAGAATCAATCATGGCCTCCTTGGCCTCACCCATCAGAACCCTATCTCGAATCTTGCTCAACTGAGCATCCTCAAACTGATGAGTCCTAATCTGATATATTAAGGATAATTTTGCCTCTACACAAGCCAAAACTCTGCCTGGGGCTGAAATATCAAAACGAACGAAATTGTTGGCTAGAGTCTGAACCTCTATGGCCAACGAACGCTCAGAAACAATCAAACGAGCTAAACTCCCCATACTCACTGCTTTGCGACTCAAGGCATCAGCAACAACATTAGCCTTCCCTGGATGATAAAGAATAGAGATGTCATAGTCCTTCAGGAGCTCCATCTATTGGCGCTGCCTGGAATTAAGATCTCTCTCGGTAAACACATGCTGATGGCTAGAGTGATCGATGAAAACCTCACAATGTAGACCATACAAGTAGTGCCTCCAAATCGTCAAAGCAAAGACCATAGCCAACAACTCTATATTATGGGTAGGGTAATTCTTCTCATGGACCTTCAACTGACAGGAAGCATAGGCTATAACTCTACCCTCCTGCATCAACACAGCACCCAAACCCATACGGGATGCATCACAATAGACTGCAAAATCCTTACCTTTCACGAGCAATGCTAGATTGAGGCTGATGTCAAAAGAATCTTTAGCATTTGAAAGCTCTCCTCACAATCATCGGACCACTGCAAGGGAACATCTTTCTGAGTCAATCTGGTGAAAGGCGAAGCAATTGAAGCAAAACACTTCATAAATCAACGGTAGTAGCTGGACAAACCCACAAAACTACTGATCTCGGTTACAGTGGTAGGCCTCGCCTAACAGCCTTAATCTTATGTGGATCAACCATAATCCCATCCTTAGACACAACGTGGCCCAAGAATGCCACAGAGTCCAACCAAAACTCGCAATTCAAAAACTTAATAAACAAGCTATTCTTCTTCAATAACCCAAGTACAGTGCGAAGATGACTCCAGTGCTCTTCTCTACAGTTGGAGTACACCAAGATATCATCAATAAACGCAATCATAAAGGAATCAAGGAATGGCCTAAAGATGCCATTCATCAAAATCATAAATGCAGCCGAGGCATTGGTAAGCCCAAATGAAATCACTAGAAACAAATAATGACCATATCTCATCCGAAAGGCTGTCTTCGAAATATCCTCAGCCTTGATCCTCAACTGGTGGTAGCCCGAATGCAAGTCAAACTTCGAAAAGACTGAAGCACCCTAAAGCTGGTCAAATAAATCATCAATATAAGGGATAGGACATTTGTTCTGATTAGTAACCTTATTCCGCTGGTGATAATCAATACATATCCTCATAGATCCATCTTTCTTCTTCATAAATAGCACAGGAGCACCCCAAGGGGAGACACTCGGTCTAATGAACCCCTTGCTTAATAAATCTTCCAACTACCCCTTAAGCTCTCTCAACTCAATCGGTGCCATCCGATATGGCGGAATAGAAATAGGGTGAGTGCCTGGATCCAAGTCAATACCGAAATCAATAATGAAATTGAGTGTCATACCTGGCAGATCGGATGGCAATACCTACGCTAACTCGCTCATAATAGAAATGGACTCAAGGGGTGGAGATGCAACGGTAATGTCACGCACATGGGCTAGATAAGCTAAACATCCCTTGTTAACCAATTTCTTCACCTAAAGGAAGGAGATGATCTTCTTCGAAGTGGGGCTAGGAGTACCCCTCCACTAAAGTCTAAGAATGCTGCATGACAAACGTGACTATCTTGGCATGACAATTGAAGATAGCATGATAAGGAGAAAGCCAGGTCATACCCAAGATAATATGAAAGTCCACCATATCAAGAATCATCAAATCTACCCAATTGTCATACCCCATAAAAGTAACCAAACATGTTCGATAAACTCGATCAACGATAACAGAATCTCCAACCGGAGTAGACACATGAGCAGGTATATCTATGCTATCACAAGGCAAATCCCAATCAATGGCATGATATGTAGACACATACGAATAAGTGGTTCAGGATCAAATAAAACGGAAGCTACTCTATGTCAGCCAGAAATAGTACCTAAAATAATAGCATCTGAGGCCTCTGCCTTGGGTCTACCCGAGAATGAGTAACATTGGGCTCTGCCATGTCCAGACTGAGATCTACCTCTCGAACTCTGGGACCCACCTCTACCAACCTGGGATCCACCTCTAGAAACTTGAGAACCATTGTGGCTTGACTAATCGTCGCCCCTCTAAGAAGAACCTCCTCGGCTACCTGACGATGTCGGAGTCCTCTGAGACTGGTGATCCTGCCTGGATCATGGATATCTCATAGCAATATGACCAAACTCTACACATAAAAAAAAACAGCCCCTAGGAGGTGGAGACATATAAGCTGAAGCTGAAGACCCAGTTAGAACAACCCTATCTACTTGTCGAGAAAATAAGCTCTCGGCAGCTCTCTGCCTGGGTGGCTCACTGGAGGAAGCCGGCAAAGCTGAATGTACAGGGCAGCTAGAATATGGTTGGTATATCCTAGAAAACTAAGTGATGCCCCTCGAACTAGAATCACCACAACTCCCAGTTTGGCGCTGCCTCTTCTCACTACCGCCTCCAAATGCACGGGTCTTAACGACCTCAACTAAGGAAGCATGCTCAACGATCAACTGGAAGGAAGCCCCCATAGCCTCCATCTAAAGGCAAGGAATTTAAAGAGAACCGAGGAGCACACCAACAAAGCGCCTAATTCTGTTAGGCTCAGTAGGGATCAAGGGAGAAGAATAACGGGCCAGATACAGATAGCGAGTCATATAGGCCTGCACAGGTAAGCTCCTCTGCTGAAGATATAGAAAATCATCCCTATGCTCCTTCCTCAAGGCCCGGGGCACATACTTCTCAAGGAAGTCCCGGTAGAACTGATTCCAACTCAGGTGAGGAGAACCCTCAGGTCTGTAAGAAACGAAATACCTCCACCAAGTCTTCGCGTCTCTGCAAAACAGGTAGGACACATAGTCAACTCCACGGGACTCTACAATCCCCATCCTATGCAACAACTCATGCATATCCAAGATGAAGTAATAAGCATCCTCTATAAAAGTACTCGGAAACCTCGACGGCTCTAACTTTCTAAACCTCCCAACAAGATCCTGATTAGTCAAGGTCATAATAGGGCCCACCATGGGTCTAAGATCATCCCCCGAGGATGGCATGACATCAATCAGGGGAGCCATAGGTGCAGCTTGCTGTGCTACTCAAGTAGGTATCTGCTCAGGGGTCTGCGCCCTAACTCTGGTCTGCAAATCTCCTCTCAGAATAGTAACACCGGCAGCAACCTACCTGATACCAACTTTTCACGACCTAAACTAGCTAAGTCGCTCAAGCACCTACCTTTCCAACCTCGATAACTGAACTCTTATCCCAACAATCTCAAGATGCATGAATTAATAAATAAACAAGCGGAAGAGATAGAAAAACATAAGTCTGACACACTAATAGATAGAATACGCGAAATGCATCAAACCTCCCCAAATATCTATCTAATCATACAGAAGCAACTAACTAAATACTATAAATCTGACAATAATAAAATACATCAAATGTTTGAATATGTCTCGGAATGTACATAAGACATAGAATAAGGAAGAATCTCTGAGGTAGCGGACGTCCCCGTACTCACCCTATAAGACACTGAGCAACAACTCTTACACAAAGATCAGCCATGAGAAATGGAGGTCGACCCTACCTGGAACTTTGCATTCATAAAAGAATGCAGCAAGTGTAAGTTAGTACAAACAACAAGTACTGTTAGGTATCATAGGCCAACTAACTGTAGCTAACACATATCAAGTCAATAAAGTAAGATAAGCAGGTAATCAATCAAGGTATAAGTCAAACACAAGCCAGAAATCAAGTACATGTCATCACCTATGTTATAGCATCTAAACCCAATTGTGTCAAGTCTCAAATACTCAATTCGAATTCGTATATCACAAGTACATCACAAGAATATCACAACAGAAGCCAAGTGCAACGCAACGCAATAATGTAGGAAATGTATATGCAATGCAATGTTTTGTACACATGTACTCCTGATGGAAATATCAACGTCTTAGTAGAAAAACCTATAGGGGACCTGTGGAGTCCATGTACCTCACCGCTCTAGCACAAAACCTCAATAACCGCTACCTCACGATTCTGACAAAAACCTCAGTAATCGCTACGCACTACCTCTATTCAGAGACAACCATCGGATATCGATCGTCATGTGACTCTCATCCAATTGAGCCTACCTAATCATAGTGTTTCCTCAAGTATCATCAATGTGTTGATAGTATATCATGAAGGATGAGAATGCGTGCAATGTATGAGTTCATTATCAATAATCAGATCAATATCACAAGTATCAAGCAAGGGTACGCCAACATTATCATGAATAGGCTCAATAAGCCACATAGAATACTATCGTTGTATCAAACATCAACAAGTAAGATACCACAATATCATTAACAACATATATCAATAGTCTGCAATATCTACTATTGTTACGACCCTACGAGGAGACATGACGGGTACACGGAGCTAACTATCGAGCACCACTTATTCTAATAGTCATCAAACTTATCCTGCATACATTTACTATTCTCACACATCTAATCATACGGAAAACCATTTTTCAATTTCAAGAATATCTGTCTTTATATACATAAGCCCTTCGGCTATCAAAATAATATATATACAATGAGGGAACTCATGAGACCATATCACCCACACATACGTATCTACGAGCCTCTACTAGGGTACTAGACATAAGGACGAGACAGGACCTCGTCGTGCCCAAATATGTACATAAAGTAATAAATAAAATAGCATCTCCGGAATAATAGAGTGCACTCGTAAATCTGCTGGTCAGCTCCGATGAATCTGGGTCTCCTCCCTATCAACTTGTGGGCATGAACACAGCGTCTAAAGAAAAGGACGTCAGTACGAACATTGTACTGAGTATGTAAGGCATAAGCAATAACGACATATGAATAAATAAGGAGACATCAAATAGAGAAGAACCTGTAACTGACTGTCACTTAAGAAGGAAATAATGCATACTAACTTACTTCATAAGATCATCATGTCATGTATGCATATACATATATACGCTGCCAGACCATATAGGTACGGTGTGATAATCATTAGCCCGCGTCCGGGATAACCATCTCATGTCGTCCACTAGTGGTGTCTGCCTATGCCATCTAGACATGGTGTATACGCTGCCCGCCTTAGCTGTGTCTACTCGGCCATATAAGCACAATGTAATATCATCATCATGTACTCATCATAATGCATGCATAGGAACTCAAAGATAACTATACTTTATCGGGGTGACATAAGGTCGTGAACCCTCGATTCCATTATGGAGTTTCATGAGCATTCTGCCTCACCTTGAAGGAATTAGCATATAAGGTGAGTTTAGCACGAAGAACGACATCAATTAATCATAATTAGGACCATTAGCTTTGTAGAAGAATCATATCATGAACTTTAGAATCTTTAGACTTAAGCTCATCATCATTATTACCATACTCATAACGTATCTCTTATCTTTATCTCATATGAGGCTGTTATACCCCGTATATTTATACGTCAAATTATTCGGAAGGGAATCGACTCAAGTTAAAAGACAGGATCATTCTCGGACATGGAATAGAAACCCTAAATTTATAATTTCTAAATTAGAACCAATTGATTATAAATTTTATTTAGTGTAAAAATATTACTGGGGATTAGGAATTAATTAATTGTGATTAGATTATTAAGTGGGAATTAGTAATTAATTAAATTAATTAAAGTTAATTAAACAAGTGGGCCCCACCCGAATTAAAAAAAATAAAAAAAATAGGAAATGGTGACACATAATAAGGCACGTGTACCACCTAGGGAGAAAGTATATAAATCAAGGGGATGATTCATAACTCATCAATGTCACATTTCATTCTTGAATTAGCAAAACAAAAAAAAATGCTAAGGAATTGAAAGCACAAGAAGCTCTCGGCCAAGGCTGTTTTAGCCGAGCAATGGAAGTTTGATGGAGAGAAATTAATGCCTCAAGGTGTTGTAATTATTCAAGTGATTAGCAAGGTTAAGAAGCCGAGTTTGTTAAGGTAAGATTTGATATTTTTAAGCACGTTTTGGAGGTGATTAAACTTGTGTAAATTGCTAAATGTGTGATGAATGTAAGAAGTTGTAGATGTTGATGTTGAAATGTAAATTGAGACGTGTAGAGGGCTGTTTAATTAGACATGGTAAATTAATTTAAAGTTGCATTATAGTTGTTGTTATCATGGGTTATATGGTGAAGGAATGAAAGAATTAATAAGTTAAGGGTGAAGTTGTGTTGATATGAACATGTTGTTATCCTTATAGAATTGAAAGAGTTGAAGTTATGATTATGTCCATATGTTGTTGTTGGTATTTCTGTGTTAACACGAGGACAATTGGAAATTCGGGATAGGCGAGTATATAGGGGAAGTGCTGCCCGATTTTCGTTAAGTCTTTAGATAATAGAAAACCCTAAACGAGAATACATAAGCTAAAATATAGGTTCTATAAGAAATGGGCTATAGATTTGTGAACTAGAAAATATATTTACTAACGATAGCGTTACTCTTATATTATATAGGCTAAAAGAGCGTTGAGACGAACGGGTTACGAATAGCCGCCAACAGGTATGTAAAGCCTATCCCTTCTTTCTTTTGGCATGTCTTAGGCTTAAGTGATGAATGATATGAACTTTGGGGTAATTCCATTCATAAGCTTTGAGTGATATTTATGATTCTTATTCACTTCTTGATATTACAATTCTCAAGTGATTGATCCTCACTTTTTAGTTTCCTGTACGTTGGATAATAGTCGATATATACCCGTTCCTACTCTTAGGAACTCTATGACAACTAGTGACTGGACTTCTATAAGGTGTTTCATACTACAGTGACTTATGACTATGATCCGTAAGGCTTTATGATATATTTATGATGACGTTCAGGGGATGTTTGGTATGTTTCCGAGTCACATTCGAAAGGTATTTAATACGACTGTCGTCTTGATTTTCAAATGGTAATTCGTGTTGATTATTCTACCGAGTCTTTGAAAATGTTTTAAATTGCATATAGTTTCTCACTACTCTCTCGTGCATGCCTCAATATGTCATTCACCGAGTCCCGGGCCGGGTATGTTATCGTGCACAGTTTCACTGCATTGTTAACCGAGTCCCTCACTAGAGGGTCGGGTACGGTATATATATATATGATAATATGATGATATGTTATGGCGGCCAGGAGGGCATATGATGACTTTATTCACTGAGTCCCTCACTAGAGGGCCGGGTACGGTATATATGTATATGATGATGATATGATTATGTCACCGAGTCCCATAATGGGCCGGGTATCATATATGATATGGACATGCATGGTTTATGTTTCAAAGGCAAGTGTTTTAGTATTCTGGACATTGTGCTTGTTTTCTGTACTCCTTATTTCAGTTATGATCCTTTTTACTGTATTTCATGCTTTATATACTCAGTACATATTTCGTACTGACCCCCTTTCTTCGGGGGGCTGCGTTTCATGCCCGCAGGTACAGATAGTCGGTTTGGTGACTCTTCAGCATAGGACTTCTATTCAGCTGTCTTGGAGAGCTCCGTTGTTCCGGAGTTTAGACTTTTGGTACAGATCTTATGATATATATGTATGTTTATCCAGGGGTAGGACGGGGCCCTGTCCCGTCATATTTCGCTATTCGTACTCTTAGAGGTATGTACACATATAAGTGGGTTGTGTATGGGTTCTGTCCAGCTATGTCTATACGATGTGCTGTGGTATGATGTTCGTCTCTAGTGGCAGCCTTGTCGGCTTGCACACGATATTGATATGTGATGGCAGCCTCGTCGGCTTGCGTATTATTTCATGATATGATTAGTTGTGACTCCTTAGGAGACAATTTATCTGAATACGATGACGCTATTGTCACGACCCAACCCCGTGGGCCATGACTAGTGCCCCACCTGGACACTCGTATACATACCTGTTAGATATAGTCAAACTGAAGCTAAGGTCAATATGGAAACTTGCAAAAGAACCCTAACGGTTCATAACATTATATATATATATATATATATATATATATATATATGTCGGAATAATTGTCTCCTGAGGAGTCACAACTGATCAAGACATAATATGATACGCAAGCCGACAAGGCTGCCACTCCAGACGAACATATCCATAGCACATCGTATAGACACCACTGAACAAACTAATACACAACCCACACATATGTCTACAGACCACTAAGAGTATCAACAGTGACATATGACGGGACAGGGCCCCGCCGTACCCCTGGATAAACATATATATACATATACATCGAAAGGGTTGTACTAAAAGTCTAGGCTCCGGAACAACGGAGCTCTCCAAGACAGCTGAAAGGGAATTCTAAGCTGGAGGATCACCAAAGCGAGTATTTGTACCTGCGGGCATGAAACGCAGCCCCCCGAAGAAAGGGGGTCAGTACGGAATATGTACTGACTATATAAAGCATGAAATACAGTAAAGAGGATCATAACTGAAATAGAGATTACCAGAAACAAGTATGACTTTTAAAACATCAATACACTTGCCTTATGAAATGAAAATCATGCATATCAATATCATATATCATAAATATAACGTGTCCCCGCCCTCTAGTGAGGGACTCGGTGAATAAGGTCCCCACATAGCATCCTTGGTGCCATAATCACATCATCACACCATCACATCATAACACCATCATATCATCTTATCATATATATATATATATATATATATATATATATATATATATATATAACGCGTCCCGGCCCTCTAGTGAAGCACTCGTTGAACAATGCAGTGAAATTGTGCACGAAAACGTGTCCTGGCCCGGGACTCAGTGAAAGACATATTGAGACACGCACGAGCAGAGTAGTGAGCAACTATATGCAATTTAAATCATATCTGAGACTCAATGGAATAATCAAAACGATATCATTTGGAAATCAAACCGATAGTCATATCAAATACCTTTCACATGTCACTGTGGATTATGTCAGAATAGAACTTCTGGAATCATATATACGTATCAAGATATATCAAAGACCCAATGGAATAATCAAAACGAACTATCATTTGAAATCAACACAATAGTCATATCAAATGTGTTTCGAATGTCACTCGGAAACATATCAAATAGAACTTCGGAAAATCATAGACACGTATCAAAACCATATGAAATAGCTTATAGAAATCAAGAACATAATTATCCTAGTGTCTCTAAGAATAGGAATTTCTTTGGATTCATATACACATCGTCTGTTTATTTCATAAAGATCATGCCAAAAAGAAAGAAGGGTTAACTTTACATACCTGTTAATGATTAATCGTAATCTCGTTCGCTTCGTTGCTCCTTTAGCCTATTTAATATAAAAGTAACGTTATCATTAGTAACAATACTTTCTAGTTCGTAAACCCGTAGCCCATCGCTTATAGAATTTATTCTTTAACTCATACTTTCTCGTTTAGGGTTTTTCATTAGTTAAGGACTTAACGAAAATCGGGCAGCATTTCCCCTGTATATTCGCCTTACCCGAATTTCCAATTATCCTCCTGTTAACACAGAAATACCAACAATAGAGATATACGTACATAATTCGCACAATTTAGCGCATAACATTCTAACAACCCAACAACCTTTTTGAATCCATCTCAACCCACAATTTTATATAACAACAATTTCATGCATTTTCCTAATTCCAATTTCGTCCAATCCAATTTTAATAATTCCATTCCAATACTATTAACACAATTACACCATAAAATAAGAAAATCTTACCAAATTTTTCTCGGAGGAATTTCTACGCTCAATTGCTCCAATTTTACAATTTCTTCTTCTCCAACTTAATATCCAATGTTTCTATCACCTCATTGAACTTGTAATTTTCTTGGAACTTGATCAAAATATGCAAAAAAAAATTATTTTTCTCCATCTTCATGGCTGGCCGAGAGTCTTGGCAACCATGGAGGTTTCTTATATTTTTTTTCTCCAAATTTGATCTTATGAAATGAAATGAATTTGCTTGTCTATTCATCATCCAACAATATATGTATTGCCCCTACAATGGACACGTACCCCTCCCCTTTATGACTCACTATTTGGTTTCTTGATTTATTATTGTTTTATATTTTGTTTTGGTGGGGCCCACAATTAATAATTAACTTAATTAATATTAATTAATCACTAATCCTACTTTATTATCTAATCGTAATTAATTAATTCCTAATCTCCAATATTATTTTTACACTAAATAAAATTTATAAACAATTTATGTTCTAATTTAAAATTTAAAATTAAAGGTTTCTATTTCGTGTCCGAAAATGATCCCGTCTTTAACTTGAGTCGATTTACTTGCGAATAATTCGATGTATAAATATACGGGGTATAACATCCTTCCCCCCTTTAGAACATTCGTCCTCGAATGTTAAACTGGTCCTGAACTCCCAATACTTTCTCAACTGTTCTCTTATTTAGGCATGCCCTTCACATACCTCTTCTCAAATCTCTACATAGTCATTCCTGTAATATCTCCTCCTTCTGTTGCTTGTCAAGGTAATTGTTGTACGTCGTTGTCTTAGCTCCCCTCGTCATCTCGTAGTTGGTTGTCAGTAGTGTTTCAAGCTGTTCTGCTGAAGTGTTACTGTCTCTCTTATCTACTTACTGTTCAGTTGTACTGTCATCGATTGATTCGGAATTGTACTCATGGTACATGTAGTCATGACTCGATTCTTTCTTTTTCTATAGTTACTCTCTTAAGATTATGTATCGGTCACTTCCCTTTACCTTCTTATCTTTAAAAAAGGTCTTGTAACAGGCAGACATCCCTCATCGGTTTATTAGATTTTTGCAATTCTTAGAGTATTTCATACCTCCGGTATTCGTAGACCCCTCACAGACTCTACGGATAAAATAAAATTTCCCTTAACGTAACTGGCACTAATTTAGGCATATTATCTCGTGTTGTTTCTCTATTTTTGACTCAACTCTTCTATTGCCCCTTTAATCCAATTTGCTCTTAGCTCTCCTATCACATATCCTATTGCCACCTTTACACAAGTATGTGTAGGTGCTCAAACTATCCCGGAAATACCTTAGCGTTGCCTCGCTAGTCTTTATGCAGACCCTATATTCTTCTCCTATATCTTTTAATTGATATCAAGGCTCAACTATGGCTTTTTCCCTCAATACTAATTATATCTCTGTAGTTTTGCCTCAAACCATCTTACATTTTTCTTTGGTGTACCCAAAATATTGCAACCGCATTGTTGTTATTGAATTCTTACTCTTCTTATCAAGTACTCACTTGGATTCGTTCTTAGTATACAAGTATTCGTAGGTTGCATAACTATTCCTGTACAATTTGTACAGGAATAGTTATGCAACATATCTTGTTGTTATTGTGGCGAAATAGTGCATAACTAGTCATAGTCTTTCCTTCTCCTGGCTTATTCTGCTCTACATATCTTGTTGTACCATCACTCACTTGCTGTCTATTTCGCCATACTCTTTCCCCTTCCTCTATTCACCATTTGGTTTTCTCATATCCTACTATAGGAGAGATTTCCTATCCTTTCTCCTTTGCAACTTATAAGCCACAATATCATTAGCCAATAACTCTGTTGCCAACATCTTAACCTCTAATCCCGTATAGCCTTGCTATCCTTTATAATATCTTTTAAGTTACTCGTTACCATTCTCCTGTCGTATTCTTCCTTTTTATGAGCATCCACCTTCTGATGTCAAATTATCCAAGATCTTTACCAATAATTGTCTGCACTATCTCAAATACCATCTTGGCTTCTATCCGTTTATTGTTGGCCTTCCAATCTCGCTAACTTGTTTCAGCAAGGGATCTCACTTAAAGTTTAAGTTTTCACATTAAATGTGTTACAGGGTCAGTTGATTGCATCTTACACTTGCATTTCTCTCATCCGCTTCCCCCCTTTAGGGTGTACCCACATCTTTATCTATTTATATTCTACTCTATGACCCCATTTCAAATTTTCAAATTCATATGATTCTTTTCCAATACATTTGGTATACTACACCATATCCATGTCTTCTTTTATATCATCTATAACTTCGATCACCCATGTACGAAACCCTAACACAATCATGAGGCGATGAGAACTCTCGATATATACAGTACAAACTCTTATCTAACGAGTGGTAGTCGAGTAATGTAATTAATGTAGCAATTTACCCGAAGCCACAATCCATTCATTCCAATCAGTAATTAGCTAGTGCTTATAGTCGTTTCAAATTCTCATTTAGGTATCACTTATATTCTAATGATAAGTGTCCCAAGCTTTCTTATAATACTATCTTTATCCCAACGGATATCACCTGTTTCCTCTAGTAACCTCACAATGCATCAGTTGTTTCACAAATCCACAATCCTTGTCCTTTAAGGATTTCACTATTTTCGAGGTGAGGTCACATATACGCAGTACCCCTTTATGCCTCATACTCTTTCTCTCTTGTTATATATCCAACGCTAACTTCTAACTTACTCAAAATCATATCAAATTCGTCTTAATGGTGGTCTTGTCCAATCACCTTGTCGTTATACTATACCTCTAAGTTCATAGCTCTATATTTCCCTTTTTATCCTATACTCATACTCAATTAATTACGTCTGTCTTGAGTGCTTACTTTGGTATTCCTTTCATTTCTCCAGTCTATGTCCATCTTTTATTTTGTGCACGAGGAATCTCATGCTACCCCTATATCCTTCGGAAACACTACTCCGGCATAACCCTTTTCTCATTTTCAAAACATATTCTGTTCATCCCTATTTGTTCTTACCATACCAGTCATTTCTGGCATTCATTCTGTCTTGTTGCTCATCTTCCTTTTGGTTGGTCTTTCACGATCCTGTCACTTATTTTACTCGTTTTCTAAGCCATACATGTCATAACGCATCGCTACACTGTAATCCCACTCGCTTTCTTCTTATCTCCTTCCTTTTATTAACTCCTCCTCTTCCTGTGCTCGTTTTTACTTTCATTACCACTTGACTTTTATTCTGAACTTTCCCTATAGAACTCTGTAAGTCTTTCTTATTCATTCTACATTTGCTTTTCCGTTTCACACCAATCACATCGCATTCTTTAGTTACTTCCTTGTTAGGCTTTACTCATTTCTATAACAATCCTTATGGTGTTCACATTACATCCTATTTGTGACGAATCCTATAGCGTACACTTTTTATTCTTAAGGATTCACGATTTTTATTATGGTTTAATCTAACTCTATGGAGCAGCTGTACCTAAACTTTCACCTTTTCTGATCAGTCTTATCCTTAATATCTCACAAGCTGTCTTATTAATACCTTCATATTTGTCACCTTTTTCTAAATCATTCTTTAGTGTCACAAGCCATTCCAAGTTATCCTAGCCTTTCATCATCGACACGTGAAACACATGATTCAAGACAGTCCACAAGTTAGAGTTTTCCTTCCACAAATTCCCTTTCCAAATAATTGATTAGGAACTACGAAACTAAGGATAAAAAGATATGATGAAATGCTAACTCAAATAGTTCTATTGGTTTGGGTTTTATCCCAATTCTTCTAGCAACAAAGGGAGATTTATATGATAAGGTGGAGCCTGGGTCTATTAATGCATCTACGTCCCGAGGGTAAATCGATAGTATACATGTAACCATATTTGGTGACGTCTCCTGATCCTGTCTACTAACCAAGGCATATATGCGGTTCGAAGGACCGCTAGAACTGGAGGCTTCGCCACGACCTCTACCACGGCCCGCTGGTACCTGAACACCCTGCCCCATAGGGTGCATAGCCACAGAAGAAGATGCACCAGCAACCGACCCAGTGGGCTGAACCACACCGTCTGAACCACCACTATACGGACACTCTCTCATAATATGGCCTTGACGGCCGCAAGAAAATCAAGCACCTGTAACGAGATGACATTCCCCAGGATGGAACCTACCACACCGAGAACACCGAGGCATAGATGGTCTCGACTGACTCAAACCTCTGTTCGACTGCGAACCCGAAGCCTTGGAGTTCTGACCGGCTCCTGAATATCCTGTGCAGTCAAACCTCCTAACGGTGAACTGTGGAAGTGCACTCTGTGCTGGCTGGGGCGGATAGCTGATATGCTGCTGAGGCTGCCCGCCTCGATATCTGCCCGGATAGCCAGCCGATCTAGCCCTTTTATGCTGGCCCCTATCATAATCTCTATCTAGTTGGCTTCCTCTGTGTCGATCCTCTACCCCCTGTGCATATGCCTGTACCCGAGCAATATCCATACCTGGCTGAAGAGCCACTGCCATACAACCATCAATCAAATAACGATCTAACCCCATCACATAGCGATGCACTCTATTAGCCATATCGGCTACAATAATAGGTGCATATCTAGCCAACGAGTCAAACTCAAGGCTATACTCCCGAACACTCCTGCCCCTCTGCCTCAACTGTAAGAATCCATTTAGTCTAGCTCGCCGCATCTCTGGAGCCAGAAAGTGGCCAAGGAAGGCCTCCACAAACTCATCCCATACTGCTGGAGGAGCATCCTCACCCCTCGACAATTCCCATGACTCATACCAATTAACAGCTACATCCCGCAATCGGTACGAAGCCAACTCAACAGACTCAGTCTCAGAAGCATTAATTATCCTCAACGTACGCTGCATCTGCCGAATGAACTCCTGCGGGTCATTCTCGGGCTTTGACTTGAAAACCTCTGGAGGATTACAACTTAAGAAGTCGCGGGCTCTCAAACTATCATGTCTATCCGCCTGGTTAACCCCTAGACCATGCCTGCGAGCCTGTTCTGCCACTAATCTGGTGAGCAACTGAACGACATCTCTCATGGCTCTATCTTCTGCCCCTGGCTGAGGAGCTGGAGGCTCAGGTGCTGGAACCTCGGGAACTAACGGTGGAGCCGCCTCCTGACCCGGAGTTGTCGCTGCCCTAGGTTCCTCTGGAAGTGGCGGTGTATCAAAACTCGCGGACTGGAACACAATCTCAGGCATAAACTGGGCACGAGCCCTAGTAACTCTCCGAGTCTGGCTGGTATCCCTTGCTACCGATTTTCCCTTCTGGGCAGCTGTTGCTTTCTTTGGAGGCATAGCTGTAAACATAATAGTCTGTTAGAAAGGGATTATCCTGATAATACAGCTCTGTCGCACGATCTAGGATAAGAAGGAAGGATGACATCCTAAATGTCCTGTAGCTTCCTGTTTATAGATATGGTGCACAACACACCGATAAACAAGACTCTACTAGACACGGTCTGTAGACACTCCGAGGATGAACTGCTCTGATACCACTTTCGTCACGACCCAACCCCGTGGGCCATGACTAGTGCCCGACCTGGACACTCGTATACATACCTGATAGATATAGTCAAACTGAAGCTAAGGTCAATATGGAAACTTGCAAAAGAACTCCAAAGGTTCATAACATCATATATATATATATGTCCGAATAACTGTCTCCTGAGGAGTCACAACTGATCAAGACATAATATGATACGCAAGCCGACAAGGCTTCTACAATATATCAACAGGATACGCAAGCCGACAAGGCTGCCACTCCAGACGAACATATCCATAGAACATCGTATAGACACCGCTGAACAAACTTATACACAACCCACACATATGTCTACAGACCTCTAACAGTATCAACAGTGACATATGACGGGACAGGGCCCCGCCGTACCCCTGGATAAACATATATATATACATACACATCAAAAGGGCTGTACCAAAAGTCTAGGCTCCGGAACAACGGAGCTCTCCAAAACAGCTGAAAGGGAATCCTAAGCTGTAGGATCACCAAAGCGAGTATCTGTACCTGCGAGCATGAAACGCAGCCCCTCGAAAAAAGGGGGTCAGTACGGAATATGTACTGACTATATAAAGCATGAAATACAGTAAAGAGGAACATAACTGAAATAGAGATTACCAGAAACAAGTATGACTTTTAAAACATCAATACACTTGCCTTATGAAATGAAAAACATGCATATCAATATCATATATCATATATATAACGTGTCCCGGCCCTCTAGTGAGGGACTCAGTTAATAAGGTCGCCACATACCATCCTTGCCGCCATAATCACATCATCACACCATCACATCATAACACCATCATACCATCACACATCGTCTGTTTATTTCATAAGGATCATGCCAAAAAGAAAGAAGGGTTAACTTTACTTACCTATTAACGATTAATCGTAATCTCGTTCGCTTCGTTGCTCCTTTAGCCTATTTAATATAAAAGTAACGCTATCGTTAGTAACTATACTTTCTAGTTCGTAAACCCGTAGCCCATCGCTTATAGAACTTATTATTTAACTCATACTTTCTCGTTTAGGGTTTTTCATTAGTTAAGGACTTAACGAAAATCGGGCAACATTTCCCCTGTATATTCGCCTGACCCGAATTTTCAATTATCCTCCTGTTAACACAGAAATACCAACAATAGAGGTATACGTACATAATTTTCACAATTCAGCCCATATCAATTCTAACAACCCAACAACCTTTTTGAATCCATCTCAACCCACAATTTTATATAACAACAATTTCATGCATTTTCCTAATTCCAATTTCGTCCAATCCAATTTTAATAATTCCATTCCAATACTATTAACACAATTACACCATAAAATAAGAAAATCTTACCAAATTTTTCTCGGAGGAATTTCTACGCTCAATTGCTCTAATTGCTCCAATTTCTTCTTCTCCAACTTAATATCCAATGTTGCTATCACCTCCTTGAACATGTAATTTACTTGGAACTTGATCAAAATATGCAACAAAAATTATTTTGCTCCATCACCATGGCTGGCCGAGAGTCTTGGCAGCCATGGAAGTTTCTTATATCTTTTTTTCTCCAAATTTGATCTTATGAAATGAAATGAATTTGCTTGTCTATTCATCATCCAACTATATATGTATTGCCCCTAGAATGGACACGTACCCCTCCCCTTTATGACTCACTAATTGTTTTCTTGATTTATTATTGTTTTATATTTTTTTGGGTGGGGCCCACAATTAATAATTAACTTAATTAATATTAATTAATAACTAATCCCTACTTTATAATCTAATCATAATTAATTAATTCCTAATCTCCAATAATATTTTACACTAAATAAAATTTATAAACAATTTATGTTCTAATTTAAAATTGAAAATTAAAGGTTTCTATTTCGTGTCCGAAAATGATCCCGTCTTTAACTTGAGTCGATTTACTTGCAAATAATTCGACGTATAAATATACGGGGTATAACAGCTATGAACTTTCGGAGTTCTTTTGTAAAGTTCCATATTGTTCGTAGTTTCAGTTTGATGTTATATGTAACAGGTTGGTATGCGGGTGCCCAGTTCGGGCACCAGTCACGGCCTACGGGGTTGGGTCTTAACAGAGGCTCTTCATGAACGTAGACTCATAATTTCCGGAATGTAAGAAGGTCATGGAGAATAAGGGAAAATCATGTCATAAGATTCATGCCTTAGAAAGAAAGGGACTAGCCTCACATACCTTTTCATTTAGCTACTCTATCACTTGAACGTTCCTCTCCAATATTCACGTTCCTACCTTCAAGAGAGTTGATACTAATAATAGATAATCGATAACGTAAACACCCTTGAACTAAAGCTAGAGAAAATTGGGCAGCATCTCCTTTGTTTATACAAATTTCTCCATATCATATAGCAACTCCCAATCATCAATGATAACATTCATAATATCTTAACCAATTACTTTTGTCAATTTCATCATTATCCAACACCCACAACTCCCCTTCAAGGTCACCCATAATCATGATCATAATACAACATTACATCCATCCTCATCTAATATTTCTCCTATGTTCTTAACATCATTAATAACAAATTATAATCACAACATATCATGAATCGTGATTCATATTAATCTACTACTCAACAATGTCACTATTCTTATGTTTGTAACCCATTTTCTACTTCCTTCCATAATCCAAGTCTTCCAACCTCTTAATACTTTAAAAAACATGGAATGATCATAAAACTTACCTTTTATTGAGTAGGAATGAGTTTTGGATAGCACTACTCCACTTGAGGAAAACCCTAGTTCCACTTCCCAAGGGATTCTTTTCTTTGGATGAACCCTAGTGAGTTTCTTGCACTTGATTCACTTGAATTTATCATATGACGTTTGATTTCCTTTGTATTATTGAAGATGAAATGTCTAGAACCCTCTAGAAGTCTTGAGAGAGATGGAGAAGTTGAAAGAATTAGAAAATAAGAGTGGGAACATATATTTACACTTGCAACTTATTCAACCCGTCGGGTATTATATGGAGCACTTATACGGTCCGTAAAACATTGTACGGTCCATATAAGTGTCTGTGGTTCACCATTAGGGAAAACATCTTCCTGTTGGGTGTTATACGGACTCTCATACGGACCGTATAATGTTATACGGACCATATAAGCGGGCGTATAACCCCATTTCTGAGAAATTGTTTCCGTCGTTTGTTTGATCTCCAATCCTTATGGAACCTTCTTGACACTTGTTTAACACTTCATTACTAATCTAAGGAACGTTATAACTCTTCTTTAAGACATCAACAAGTCTACATTAACTCGATACTTTACACATCCTTCTTCAAAATACAACTTGTGCTCAACATTCTTTAATGAACTTTCTTCTCATGTTTCCAACGTCTTTGGAAACTTAATTAAAATCGTTAAATAACCTTTCTTACTTGTAGAGAAATCATATACTCCTTACCCTGCGTTATCCTATTTACTAGGCAACGACATGAAATTTTTCGAGGTGTAAGATCTTTCGCCCCTTTAAAAACATTCGTCCCCGAATGTTAAGTTCTCAGGAATTCTACCAAAATTTTGCTAGAGTTTCCCCTATAATATGGCGCTATAACCCTGTCACAACAGCCCACAATAAACATGCCTCACAGGGTCACAACAGAATAGCAATATTTTTATGGCCACAACGACCAAAAGCATGAAAAGAGAGCATACATACCTCATGATGTTGATGTTTCATCTTGAATCTCTTCCGGGGGTAGAAATAAGTGCGGGTACTTGGACTTCATATTTTCTTCCACTTCCCAAGGCATTTCTTCCTAATTATTATTCCTCTATAAGACTTTGACTGAAGCTACTTCTTTATTTGTAAGTCTCCGTACTTGCCGGTCTAGTATAGTAATAGGTACCTCTTCATAGGCTAGCTTTTCTATCACTTGAACATCATCTACCGGCACGATCCTAGTAGGATCTCCAACACAATTTTGAAGCATTGAGACATAGAAAACTGGATGGACTGATTCAAGTTCTGACGGTAAGTCCAATTCATAAGCTACTTAACCCACCTTGCGGACAATCTTGTAAGGGCCAATGTATCGAGGACTCAATTTCCCTTTCTTACCAAATCTCATCACGCCTTTCATCGGTGATACCTTCAGAAATACCCAATCATCAACTTGAAATTCTAAGTCTCACCAACAGTTGTCTGCATAGGATTTCTGGTGTCTTTGGGCAGTCAACAATCGATATCGGATAATCTTGACCTTTTCCACTGCTTGTTGAATCAATTCTGGACCTATTAATTGTGTCTCCCTGACTTTAAACCACCCAATTGGGGATCTACACCTTCTTCCATATAGAGCTTCATATGGGGCCATTTGAATTCTGGAATGATAAACTACCACCGAAATCTAGCACACATGCTCGTAACATATCTTTCAAGGTCTGAATAGTGCGTTCGGCTTGCCTGTCAGTTTGTGGATGAAATGTTGTGCTAAGCTTTACTTGAGTACCCAAACCTTCTTGAAAAGACTTCCAGAATTTGGCTGTAAATTGTGCCCCTCTATCCGTGATAATAGATATCGGAACACCATGAACTCTCACAATCTTCTTAAGGTACAACCTTGCATAATCTTCTGTAGAGTATGTGGTTCTGACTGGAAGAAAATGAGCGGCTTTCGTGAGTCTGTCCACGATCACCCATATAGAGTCATACTTGCTTCGGGAACGAGTTAACCCTACAATGAAATCCATGTTTATTGCTTCCCATTTCCAAGTTGGAATTTCCATTGCTTGCAATAATCCTCCTGGCTTTTGATGCTCAATTTTCACTTGTTGACAATTTGGACATTGAGCCACAAATTCTGCTATATCATTCTTCATTCCTTTCCACCAATACATTAGCTTGAGATCATGGTACATCTTTGTCGCTCCTGGATGAATAGAATACCGAGAATAATGAGCTTCCTCTAGAATTCGACGACGTAATTCTGCAACATTTGGGACACATATCCTGTCATGGTATCTAAGATTTATTTAGAAATTAATGGGCACTTTTATGATATTTTATGAGATGCTTGTTAAATTTAATTTTTAAATAGAGAGAGAGAGAGAGAGAGAGAGAGAGAGAGAGAGAGAGAGAGAGAGAGAGAAGGGGTCTTTTTGAAGATAATCATTTATTTAATTGTTTAAAATTGTCAAGAAATCAAAATTTTGTAAATACTTTATTCCTTTTAATCCATGAAGTTTGAGTAACTTAAGTAATTTGGGTAATTAACCATTTAATCCTTTAAACCTCTAATTTTTATATAGTTTCATGATTTGTCAAAAAAAATGCATAATTTCCCATAAATGTTTTAATTAGGCTAATTAATTAATTAAATGATAATTATTGCAAATTGATATTTTTTTATATATAAATATGTTTTCATGGCCACAATTAAATTAAATAGTTCATGATTAGAAATTAGGGTCATTTTTGCAAAATTTGTCCTATTAATGATTTTATTTGAAATAACCAGTTCAATTTAACTTCAAAATTTTCTAATTAGACCACACAAGGCCATAATTGAAATGATCATGTCAGATTAGAATTCATTATGGCCATGTTCTTAATTTTAAGCCCATTAACACAATTTGATCAATTTTAAACTATTTTAATGAAATGATTATGTCCCAATTTTTTCCTATAATTAAAATTTCATCAATTTTGATCTTTATTTAATTATTTATCTTTTTATTCGTACTAGATATACATGTGTATACACCAAGTATACATACACACACACACACACACACTTAGTGTATACATAAACACATAAGGGCCTCTTTTAATATATTCAAATTCGGACCGAGTCCAGCCCAAAGCCATCCTGAGACCCGACCCAATTCATTTAAATGGATAAGAGGGTGTATAACCCCCCCTGATTTTCATTTCCTTTTTTGCAAATAACCCCCCCCACCCCACCCAACCCCCTCGCTGTCTCTCTCTGTTCTCTCATTGGTGTAACCCTAGCGCCGCCTTTGATTTTACATCATCTCTTTCCTCTTAAAATGGCAAGATCATAGAGCGTATCTGATGAATACAGTTGTTACATGCTTGTTATGGTGAAAGCATTAAAAGTTCCAATCGATTTCATGATTTTTTTTTACCCAAACACACCAATGAATCTTTGTTTTTCTCATTTTTCAGATTTTTTTTTGTCAAAATCATGATTTTCTTTTGCTTTTAAGTTGTGTTGTTTATTATTTTTCTCAATTTCCTAGTGGTTCGTGGTTGTTGGTACAGATCAACCCAAGAAGGATTAGATCTGACCGCATGTGTTGCTACACCTTTTGATCTGGGTCGTTGACTTCATTTACTGAGTGTTTAGTTATGGAAAAGGGTTTGTCCCTCATCCTTCATTGTTAATCTTGGTTGAATTTTTGGGGTTCTATAAATAGAACCCACTCTCACAAAAAGAGAGGTTGGAAAAAACAAGGAAAAAAAATAGTGAGATAGAAAAATAGAGGAAAAATTCGAAAGTTTGAAGAAGTTGAAAATTTTGGATTTTTGAAAAGCTTCTTAGTAAAAAATTTTTATTACCTTGACTAAAAATAGTTGGGGTTTTCTCAACTCTAAAATATTTTCTTGCTTTATTTTATTTTTCATGTGGCTGAGTTGTTGAGGTTGGAAGTACAAAGCTCCCAAATTAATAGAAATTACTAGTTTTAGAATCTAGTTGGACAAAAAAAAAAAATTCAAGCGATTGTGTGATAACTTTTTCTTCTTCTCCATCATTTAAGATATTATGTGAATTAATATATTACTGAATCATATTCAAACAGCCTTTCTTGCTATCGAAATCTAAAAAAAAAATATGGAAATAAATTGCATCCAATAGGATTTGAACCTATACCAAAGGTTTAGAAGACTTATGTCCTATCCATTAGACAATGGACGCTTTTCATTCTCTCCCATATCCGTTCTTTTCTTGGTTGCGCACACAAAAGGTAACTTTTGAATCATTTTATTTCGTTATTTAGAATTTTGCCTTGTCTATGTGTATTTACATTAGTTAGATTGCTTGTGGTTTGATGCTTGCTAATGGTAGTTCTCATTGCTAAAGGTTTCCCTATTTAGTTGTGTGTTTATCTTATGGTTTACTTGAGGCAAACACAGTAGAATCAATTGGAATGTTATGTTGAAATTCATTAGAAAGTAGGCTGGTTGGACTTCCCATTTGTTTGTTTGTCTACGTAGCTTTAATATTCCATGTCTACTGTGAAGGGGTGTGGTTGAAGTACCTTAAAAAAATCATTTTTTCTTTTCCTTCCTTCTCGAAGTCATGTTATTTTGTTAACTATAATCCTAAGTAGAACCAATGTAGTGAAGTTCAACTTATTTTCCTCTACTCAACTCCTAGGTGTTGTTAAAAGGAGATAAGGCAGTTTACATGTTGGTTTAGATGAACATGACTAGATTACTTGTAATGTGTGCTTGTGTTTATAATCAGAAATCACATACCTTTTGCTTATAAGTCAGTGAACTACCCTCCCATGTAAAGCAAAGTCTTTTATCAAGGTCTTCTTAACTGTAAATGTTTTAACTTAACAATTGATTTGGATACAATTTCTGATGTGTTCCCTTCTTTCATAAAATAAAATAAAAAAATACTTAAGCATAAGTTGAATCTATTTGCTGGTTCTCTGAAGATATAATAGTAGATTATTCCATTTTTTTCTGTCCTTCTTAAATGACCTTACTCACATAGAATAGATTAAAGAATAGGATTGGTTAACAGTTTGCTGCTGTTATCAATTAATATTCAGATTAAAATGGAATCAGGTTTAATTTGAGTTTATGGGTTGGTAGACTATTAATGGCAACATCTGTGATCATGTTCTCACTTAGTGTAGGCCATAGTGTGTGCTAATTGTCTATGTTTTGCGGCAAAATCTTAAAATTAGTGTGATTGAGTATTTTGAGTATGATATCTATTTCTCTTTGGTTAGATCAAGGCTTCAATTTCTTGTCTGTGCTTGTTGCTTAAACATATAATGTTCATAGCTTGTCTTGTGTAGGCCGTGTCACAAGTCTTTCATCTGAAAATGGTTTGTTCCTAAGTGCTCAGAGTTTGGTAAAAAGGAAAAAAAGGAAAAATAGAGGATCAACTTTAGGAACTGTAAGACTAAGTACTCACTTGAAGATTAATTAGGATTAATTTGATTAGCCTAACTAGCTAGTAAGATGGTTATTAATTTGCAACTTGATTAGTGATCACTTTTGGAATTGAAATGTGTAAAAAAGGAAGGAAGTAGTCATCTAGGATGAAAATCTATTCTACTATCTCTAATCATCTTGTTTGTTAATCTTATCCCCATCATTTGTCTTGTCCAACTAATGAAGTAATTTGTCATCAAAACTAGACTAATATGCCACACTCTTGCATCTGTATTGATATTCATTCATGTATAAACCCTAGTTTAATAGATGATCCTAAGTGTTCAAATTTAACAAGTTCTAAGTAATAAGAGAAGGGTGAACTGAAGCGGTTTGGTCATGATTTGTCCAGTCTTGAACAGTTTAGAGATTGAGGCTTTTGTTTTGAAACATGAGTTATGTTTTCTTTTCTTTGTGCATGAATGAAGAATATGGTGATAATAACTGATGGTCTTTGATTGTCTAGGCTTAAAATATGAGGATAAGTAGGAAAGATCCTATAAGTCTAGCCTGAGTGAAAGAAGAGGATAAAAAGGATAGAAAAAGAGGGAAACTATCGTTGAAACCTTAAGAAAATGTTTGGCTTTGATATATGAACTGTCCAGTCTTCTTTTGGTATATACTCAAGGGTAATAAAGAGGATCATAAGTGTAGATGTGGGGGTTGAAACCACTTGACTAAATGGGGAAGTCTTTTAAAGATATCTTAGGAGAAGATTGAGAAAGGGTCAAGTATCATTTGACCCATAGTATCTTTCTTCCCTAAATAAGAGATTGTCATGGAATTCCTCATAGGTCTATGTAACCTTCTATATTTGCACATTTGGTATTCTCTATGCCATTTTCTTGTGCATTAATAACTATTCATTTAGAGAGTTAAATCTGGTTCTGATGTGTGATTTTTGAATTTGAATGAACTTTGTTGACCAGCTCAGATATGACTTAGGGATTGTTTAACTAGGGTAGATAATATATGGTAATTTGAAAGATTGTTGTCTTTGCTTAAAACTGGAAAGAGGAAAAGGCTTTCAAAAATAGGGTACTGTTTGTTTGAAAATAAGGCAAGAAATGTTTTATGTGGATGATATAATGAGGTGTAATAGATTCCTTAATATTTGGTTAGACTAGATTCATAATTACGATCTTTGTGTAAATTCCGTGTGCATTGATTTGATTCCAACTTGTGTTTGAAAGACGGTCTATCTTCTCCCTTTTTCTAAGTAACAATAGGACCTTAAAGATAAAGGATTTAGTGTCTTGCATCAACTTAAGATAATAATACAGTGTCTTATGGGTATATTTGACTCCTTCTTTGTGATGCATTAGATAATAATCATGTTTCCTAATTTGAGATATGTTTTTGAGTTTATTAGTCTAAACTCTAAGTAGAAGGTAAAAACTAAACTTAGTCATGTTGGATAGATATGTTTTCCCCTTTGTGCAGTATTAAGAACCAGCCAAGGATATGTTATACTTGTCCATTTTCAAGAAAATGAAAACTAGGAGTAGGCCACTGCTTATGAACATGTCTAAATCATGTGCATCCTCTTTTAAAATCAACTCGGTTCTTTCTGCAATAGAATAGGATCAGGAGAAAAGGTCTAAAAGGATTTCAAAACTCTGAACTTTAAATCTTGCATCTTCTGTGCATCCATGGGACTTTTGGCCCTCTATTTGTTTAAGTTGTGTGTGAAAGTGTAGTTGTTGTACCTAAGGTTGTATTCTACATAGGACCATTAGGACTTGAAAGTCTTTTGGCATTTTTCCAACAATTGATCCTGTCATGGGTTCCATTTTTGCTTGTGGCTTAATCTCTAACTGGATTCTGCTGAGAGTAATACATCACCACACTTGTGTTTGTTAAGGTTAATAAAGTCATGGTTCTTATGCCATTCCTTTAGCCCAGTTAGACCTATTTATGCTTATTGTTCCTGTTGGTATCATAAATAATAATTAAGGAGATCAAGTATGATTCCCTTGTGTGCTACACACTAATAGATGGTTGTTTCAACAAAAAGAACTCTGATTTCACTAATTTGGTTTTATCTGTATCATGTTTGTTAGAATTATAGTTTGGTTTCTTCTGTTTATTTCCTGCTTTCTCTGTGAGAATCACCTAGATTTTAAAATATGATTCCTAAAGAATGGCAAGAACCGTTACTTGGGTTGTGCATAAGACATCTAGGCATTTGAAGATTTTGTCCAAACAATTCTACATGTACTCTGTGAAGGTCCAATCTGTTTCCCTTCTTTGTTGCGTTGTACCATGTCTTGAAGCTGGTTTACCCTATGTTCATGTGCCTTTACACTTTGCCATGTCTACTTTAATCAATATTGTTGGGAACTGCACTACTCCTATGTGATTGTCTATGTTGTGATTGCTTGGTTTAGTCCAGTCTTGGCCATATTATGCCGATGCAGATTACTTTGTTTTTCCATGTTTAAATCATACTTGGTGCCTTGGTCCTAGTTCATAAGATTAATCTGCCTGCTGAGCCTATCCATCTATTCTTTTCTTGTTCTCATCTGTTCGTGATCATTTATAATTGTTCCATAACTATGTATATTGGACCTATCCTATTTATTCCGAGACATGTTTGTGTGTATGTGGATCTGTGTCTTCCATTGTTACTATTGGTTGAGAGAGGCAGCTTGTCACGACCCAAACCGATGGGCCATGACAAGTGCCTGAGTTGGGCACCCGTATACGACCCGCTAGATATAATCCGACTGAAACTGAAAACAATATGGCACTCTGTAAAAGCATGTTGTGAACTCATCATGTCATACATCAAAAAGAACCTGTCTCCTGAAAAGTCACAGTTAACCAAAACATAACAAATATGCAAGCTGACAAGGCTGCCACTATACACGAGGACATCCAAGACGAACTACATCGATATAGCTGACCAAACCGTATATACACAACCCACATATGTCTACAGACCTCTAAGAGTATAGCAAAGTCTACGTCAAAAGGATCTGTACCAAAATAACTCAAGCTCCGAAACAATGGAGCTCTCCAAGTGGCTGGGCAAAAGTCCTAAGCCGGAGGATCACCAAACTGAGTGTCTATACCTGCGGGCATGAAACGCATCCCCCGAAGAAAGGGGGTCAGTACGAATAGTGTACTGAGTATGTAAGGCATGAAATCAACATATACATAAAATACTGGAAAAAATTTGAGGCATGTCAATGAATGGGCAAAATAAATGCATCAGTATAGTTATATCAAAGAAACACATATATCCATAGAAATATCATAACAAAGGCCACAGCGTCACCCTCTGTCAACTGTGCCATATATATACACATCATAACAAAGGCCATAGCGTCACCCCCTGTCAACTGTGCCATACATATACACGTCACAATAAAGGCCACAGCGCACCCCCTGTCAACTGTGCCATATATATGCACATCACAACAAAGGCCACAGCACACCCCCTGTCAACTGTGCCATATATATACACATCACAACAAAGGCCACAACACACCTCTATAAACTGTGCCATATATATACACATCACAACAAGGGCCATAGAATCACCCCCTGTCAACTGGGCCTTGTAATACACCACAAAGTTCACAGCATCACCCCTGTCAACTGTGCCTTACATATACATGAAGAGTGAAAATGAGTGCAGTGCATAATCAAAATGAAATAATAGAGCTCTTTGTAATGTCACAAAATAGCCATATACATATATTATACTCATGGCATGCATTGGAGTTCAAACGAAAACTATCGCTCTATCCCACCTTGGAGGAACAATTTATAAGGTGAGATCAACAACAATGAAATAAATCGAGAAAATCATGAAATAGCTTAACATTTTCATATCATCGTTGAAATCATATTTGAGACCTTTAAGCATAAAATCATCCTCAACGTAATCCTCGTAAAAACATTCTCGTTCTTAACATCATAAGAAGCTTTAAGAGTCATAAACTTCTAGCTTTGAAATCAAGGAGATTATGAAAACACTTATAGAATCATACCATAGGAATCATGCCTTTGAAAGAAAAGGACGAGCCTTAACACACTTGTTCAGCCTCCAATTATCTACACTTATTCGTCCGAGCTCGCAAGTCTACATTTAAGAGGATTCACACAATCGTTAGACTCATTATAGTATATTTGTGCTAAGCTCTTAAGTCAAACTATTTTATATCCTACTGAAAATCGGGCAGCATCTCCCCTGTTTATATGCCTAGCCTGGAATCTCAATTCTGCAATCAACAACAACAACAACAATACCAACATCAATAACATAATTTCCAACACCAATATGTACCATAAAACAGCCCACACGCTGTTCTTCAACTTCCATAACTAACCAACTTGCTACATAATTATTTAACCACTCTACCTTCGTGAATAAACTGGTATTAGCATAAATAGAAAGAGATCCATACCTTACTCTTGTTGAAGTAGCAATATCTCTAATATCCGCTTTGAATCCATGTCAAAATCCACCGCAAAACAAGACTACAATCACAACCACGTGTTATCCGGATCTAAACTAATATTTCGTCACTTGAAAATTGCTCACATTTTGGTATCCTCACTCTCCATACTAATTTCTGGAAATTTCTGGGCTAAAATCTGGTGAAAAAGGGGTTTTTTACCCCTTATATAAGGGTCAAATTCGGTTACTATAGCACGCGTTTCTTATTTGTCAGCCGAACTTATAACGTCCATAATTCTCTACTCCGATGTCGTATCGACGAGAGGTTTGTTACGTTAGAAACTAGACTCGACGAACTTCATTTTAGGATTTTGTTTCACTTCAAAACACTTCATATGCGAAGAGATATTCGTCCCCTAAGTTGGACCAAAATTTTCACACAAAACTTCACCCATCCTTTCTCCAAAGTCGTACTACTCCATTTCGTCCACTCATTTCCTTATAAAACCTTCCACTATACCTTATATACATCCTTCACTCATTAAATATACTTAGTAATGCTTGCTCCTTACATTTCAAAGTGGTTTTACTTAACCGTAACTCAACGTACTTATGTTTCAAATTTGATAAGTGCTTCTTCGAAGATACGGGGTGTAACACAGTTTAGGTGGGACGAGTCTTGGTTGGAGCCTTCCCCTGTGACCAGCCATGCAGCAGGTTCGTGAAACCTCTTGGAACTTGTGCGGTATCAAGAATAAGGGTGGTGGTGACTTAGCCTTCCCACCACCTAAGTTTGTGGTTTGAGTTCAATGACATGGAAATACATACACACATTATGTGAGCTTGTGAATGAATAGGATATAATACTTGTACGTGCATATACTTGTGTATAGAATAGAACTTGTAAATGAATAGGACACTGTGTATGTATATGTGTATAGTTATATGTATGATAAGAACATTAAAAATATAAACTGACCGGGGTCTTTTTTTCTTTCCCCCTCTACTACATGGCCATTTGGGCCAAGGTCCAGCCACCCTATTGGGTCAAAGGCCCAATAGGGAAATTCTTTCCAGCTCGTCGAGTCTAAGGAGAAAAGAAAGGGAAGCTAATATATTGAAGGCTCAGTCATGGGTGAAAATGACACAAAGGCCCAACCATGGGTGAAAATGGTTACTAAGGGTTTGTACACTCCTTGTTTACCTCCCTTATATATTTATGCCTTCTTTATTTGCTTAAAGTGTTTCCTATATTGTATTCATATTTGTAAAAAACCCACAAACATTATAGGAATCATTTATGTTGCGAGTTAGGCATCTTAGGAAAAACGGTGCATATGCCGTTTAGATTGACTCTAGCTCTTAAAAAAATTCTTTTGAAAAACTTGAAAAAACACGTACTGATTTTGAAAATTAAAAATAGAAAGTAAACCGCTTTTGTTTTAATAACAACAATGCAGAAGAGTTTTTAGGACACGAGAGTATATCATATTGTTCAAAATTAAGAGGATGAGTAAAATTAGACAAGAAATCCTTTTCCATTATTGAAACATGTTTTCTAGGTTTTTTAGTTGGCAAAAAAAGACATTTTGGGCCATAGCCCACCTGAGTCCTTTATTAAAGAAAACCAAACATTTAAAAAAAAAAAAGGGGGGGGGGGGGGGGGGGGGGGGGGCAGAGCCCATTCAGTTTGGTCTTTTGAAAAACAAAAATAGGTAAGTCATTTTTTGGGCTAAAGAATCCACTTGACTCTACATAAAGCTATAGCTAAGAAAACATGGCCGAGGCCGATGTCTTAATAGATAAAATAAGGTATTTTTTGGACTAGAACCCATGCAGTTTTGTCTTTAAAAAAGAAACCCATAATATAAACCGTTCTTCTTGGTGAAAGCCCACCTGATTTTTTTTAAAACTTTGGTTAGAAAATTTTGGGCTAAGGCCCACGTTTCAAATAAATAAAATAAAGTGTTTTTGGGCCTAAAAACGAAATGGACTTCAAAGTCAAAATTTTTCTTTTGAAATGAATCTGGGACTTTATTCAAAATAAAATATAGGGAGCACATTTTTTAAAGGAAATATATATAAGTTATTGGACCATAAATTCAGGTCATTTTCATAAGGATAAAACGTGAAAAATATAAAGAACCTCTTTCTTTTAAAATAAAAAACAGTTCAATTTTCACACCCATAGTTATAAAAATTTTAGGTAAGGATGTTCTAGAAATGTATTAAACGGATTAACCCGGTCCACGTGTGAGTAAAGGATGAATAAAACCTACTCACACAGACTATAAAAAATAAATAAACTTTCTATTCTTTTCTATAGAAAAACTACTATCTGTATATATAAAATGAACTAATTATACCCAAATCTTACAAATCCGAACTGAAATACCCAATATGCAAAGGGAGTATATTCGATTCTTTTTAAAAAATGATATGCAACATGACAGGCTTTTGCGGGAAATAAGCACTAAGTAAACAGTTCATGCAAATACTCATACATTTGAATTTAAAGGTAAACCGTATAGTACGGATCCTTAATGTTAGGATGCTTAACACCTTCCCTAGGGGATCACCAGAACCCTTACCTAGAACTTTGGATTAAGATGAATTTTTCACGGCGTATGAATAAATCCTTAAAACTTGGTTTTCCTAATTTTTAAAAAATTATGTGGCGACTCTTTAAAACAAATTCCAAAAGAGCACTAATGATTTCAAAGTAACTTTTTCCAAGTGCTAACCCCGCCTGCGAAAATGCGAACTGTTACAGTAGTTATAGTGCTTTTGACTCATTTGCCCCTATTGACGGTTCCCCAAGACCTATTAGTGGAATTTCACTTGTGGGGATGGGTGGCATGGTTCCTGATGTATTCGAACGAGTTTATGATAACTTATGTGAAATAGAGCCTTAAGGTGAAAAATGGTTGTCCGATAGTAGACCTTTCAGTAAACGGACCTTTTTTAGAATTCGTCAATTTTTAGAGGTCCGGATGGTCGATTATGACTGGTGGGATGTTCAGTTCGATTCCTGGGGCACTCAGGAGCATTTGGATTTATTGGTTGGAGAGTTGCTCTTCGGCTATTTGGTGTTGACCCGGTCAAATAGATCTCCGTTGGGAATTTCGAGACCACGAGTGTGTCCGTAGAGTGTTTTTATGTATGTTTGCATATCTGGTTTGCATCTAGGAGGTCTCGGGTGATTGTTGGATTTTGGGATTGAGTTGGTGAAAAACAAGCATTTTTACTGGTGTCTGATGCCAGTTGTGGCGGCGCATTGTACGCTATTGTGGACCAACCTCAACAAGGTCTGGTCTGCTATGGTGGGTTGAGTGGGTTCGAAGTGAACCGCTCTAGCAGACGAAGCTCCGGTGGAGTTGACACGTTGTGGCGAAGGGTGAGCTGCGATGGCGGGCCTGCTGTAGCGGACCCTCTACCGCTACGATGGGTGATGTGGGCCGGAACCCTATTTAAATCTAAGTAAAACCCTTCATATCTTATTCCCACATTTATTGTTTCTAAGTGTCTTTATGGCGAATTGAAGAGATACTAAGCAGATTTCTCTTGAGGGTAAGTTCTCTAATCTTGATTTATTTCATTGATAGAAAATCTATAGAAACTTGATGAAGAATATGGGTTTTGACACTTATTTCATTATTTGCTATTTAGTCTTTAATATGATATTTATTGATAGATTTGACTAATCTAAACAAGGAGTTTGATAAATGAGTGACCATAGGCTTTAATCTTCCATTATTGTTGATGAGTTAAAAGATTGAAAGTTAGGGTTTGTACCCAAGTTGGGGGTTTTGACTTAAATGATGAAATTGACCTATTCTTGAGTAAATTTATCAATTGAGGAGTAAAATTGATCTTCTAGAACATTGGATTACCCATTCCACCTAGGAAATATCCGTTTTACCCTTGTGAGCCCGTTTTCCCCCTTTTCATAGCTGTTTTTTATTTGAACGATAGTATAGCGATATGGATATCATTGCTTCTCATATCTAACTTAGAATTTGTTGATGGATAGACTTTGACTTGGAGGCTCTCTAGAAAGGCAAGGCAAAGTTTTGATTGTTCGTGGCTCTAGCTCGGCAGCCAAGTAGGTTACGGCTTACCTTCTATTTAGATTTTGGTTAGCAAAGCATAGGTAGAGCTATTGATTGTCAGATAAGGCATGTTACTCCTTCGGGTACGAATTGGGGATGGATTACATAGGTTTGGTATTTTTGATTAATGTGTGGGCTTGTCGACTCTTTCTGATTTATTGGCTTGTCGCCATGTGTGTGATATTAGACTTGTACATAGTTGTCATATTGTGATTATGATACGGTTGTCTCTTACTTGTCTTGACATTACCATGGATAGAGGAAAGGACTTGACTTGATATTAGTGTTGTGATATGTGTCCCTGTGTGGCACGATTGAGATTGATATGATACACTTGATATTTTTATTTTCAGTTGCATCCATCCTCATTTCCATGATACATTGATATTACCTGTGATTGGTGTTGATGATGATAAGTGAGAAGGAAACATCCGTGATTCTCGGGACATATTTGATAGCATAACCATCTCTGGGTTGTGAGCGGAATGGCTAGCGGTCTGGCTGATGGTGTGGATTCATCTCTGGGCCATGTGCGGATTGACTGGACATGGACTTCACGAGGTCCCCCATGGGTCATGAATATCTTGACATGGAGGTATTCCGTCCGTAACATGTATGTAGGGAGACTATAGTTAGCCAGTGCATTGCATACCATCACATTTCATTTGCATTGCATTTCTTATCATTGTGTGATACATTTCCTCCTAATTCCTTGGTTGATGATTCATCGAGCTGCGTAAGGTGTTTACATAGAGACTCGATAGACTCGAGGATTAGAGACTTTCACCTAGGCTATGACCTGACGTTACTGTACTTGAGTTATTGTTCTTGGACTTTGTTGTGTTTGTACCTGATTGTGAGCATGCTTATTCTTCAGTTTCCTCCGTTATATATGTAGCTAACTGTTGTCGGCCTATGATACCTACCAATACATAGTGTGTGTACTGATACTACCTTGCTGCATTCTTTTCTGAATGCAGAATACGTGACAGGCTCCACTTCTATTTCTCGTGATTGATTCCCGTGGCCCAGCTTACGAATATCTAGGGCGAGTGTCACACCCGAACAATGGCCTGGGTGTAACACAACAATCGGTGCCTGACTATATGTGATCGAGCGAACCAACTGGCTGACTGAATCAACATATGATATCAAAACATACTTATCAACATGCGAAAATACTGAATAAGTCTGAAAGTCTGAGTAAGTAGCCAACAAGGCTAACAGTAAAGATGCCAAACATCTGACTCACTGGACTATAGTCTATGAAGCCTCTAAAGAGTACTGAACTGCTCATTGTTTACCGGGCCAAGTCCCCCAGCATACCTCACTGACTGAACTACTATAAAGACTGAAAGTATGATAATGCCCCGAGGGAACTGGGGCTGAATAAGCAGCTGATACGAGAATGTCCCAGCAAGCAGAATTATCAACCTGTAAATTGTTATCTGCATCGCGAGATACAAGCCCGGGCAATAGGGATGTTTGTACATTTGAATTGCACTAGTATGTAAAGCAACTGAAAGAAATAACTTTAAGTATTGAAACAGAAACTGATTTGATAATTGATAACTGATAATTGAAGTGAACAAAAGAAGTAAAGAAAAGAATATTTCCTGCTCTGAATGAAGAATCACCTGGTTACTGAAATCATAATTTGTGGCCTCAGGGCCAATATAAGTACAGAAGTCTGTGGCCTCATGCCCAAGTTTACATATACATAACTGTGACCTCAAGCCCAAAACACAGGTGTTCAACATTAAACAAGTTATATAAAAGAACTGAGAATCATACTGAAAATTACAACACTGACAAACTAAGCAATTACTCACTAAGACATATATTCATAAACTGATTATAATACCTGAAGCTTTAGCCATTTATAAACTTGTTGAGTGTTCTTGACTGAGACTCATGGGTATCAAACATAAGTCTATATCAATTACGTACTGAGCTCACAACGTTCAGAATGAAAGTCATGAATGAATTACGAAACCAGAGATTAGAAGTTCTGCAACTACTCATGGAACTAAGCTTAACCATATTTCTGAGGCAATTAGTAACATTGTAAAAGAATGTGGCATAGGGAGAATCATTATAATTCCCAAACATAGAGACTTAGCCTCAAATACCTTAATTCCAACCTTTGAGCATTATACAACGTTCATCAACCCTTTCAACTCTAATCTATAGCAATACAAGTCAAAGGGATTCCATATTAGCAATAATATTCATGCTTTGGTCATCTAAGCATTTTATCAAACACTTGGCGGGCACAAAGCTCCACAACCTTCTTTAATGGTGTTTCCTTTACCCAATTCCCATTTTATTACTTCTAGCTGATTCTACAATCTCAATTAGGTGTAATTAAAATCATTCTTCATCACCCATATGATTACAACAATCTCAAATCAACAATCCCAAACCCTAGCATACTTCATATAATCCACTTTATCAAAACCATTTACTATTCTCTCAAGAAATCATCAATTCACAACTATAAATGATTAGAGAGTAAAAGCATTACCTTTTTGAAGTTCAATCCTCTTGAATTCGAGTTCTAGGGTTCTTTCTTCCACAACAAAGTCTCAAGCGATTATCTATGGATTTGAAGGGTTTAATCATGTTAATAGAGTATTGGGGAACTGAAATCAACTTAGAATCATCATTAGGATTTACTTTGAAAGGTTCTTGAGGCTTGGGATAACTTCTATCTCTTTCTAGGTTGTTTTTCGTGTTTGGGAAAGTTAGGGAAACAAACCCTGACCTTAATATATAGTAAAATATGTAACCTAGAAAAATCTAACTTCCGTGCCACCCTTGCACAGCAAGTGTGGCGCACAAGGCAAAAATTGGGTCTGAACAACTTCTTCTTGCGCCACACTTGCGACGCAAGGGTGTCGTTGCGCTGTCTTCAGTAAAATGGACGGAATTCTTCGTATAGAGCTCTGTTTAGGCTCCACTATATACCGCTGAAAAGGTATTTCAAACGGATACAACTTTTATGTTTTACGTTTTCTCAAAATCTCAACGAATTTACACGAAATTGGGCTGGAAGGCAGACATATTGAAAACTTAGCCCATTCTATCAAATCTTAAGTGCCTTATTATTAGCCATCTTGCGATGATCATATCTCCATAGTCCGATCTATGATAGGCCTGTTCCTTATATTGTTGGAAAGGTATTTCTACATTCTACAATTTTCAATAAGGGTACTTTCCAAAATTCCCAACTAATCAAGCGGTTATGGCTGTTCGAGGTAAGCTTATCAACCATTTTCGCAAAATGTTCAAACCTTCAATTTTTCCACTAAAACTCATACGAGTCTAACCTTATTTCTAAGATACGAGGTGCAACAGTGAGCATATGATGAGCTGCTTCCTTTGAGACTCATCTATCTATCTTTATTTACTCCATTCAGACAGTTATCATTGATTTTCAGACTTGTATATTCAGACAGTTATGTAATTCCTCTTGTACGAGTCAGACCAGTTCCTTGTGTATTCGTATTTTTGCACTTAGGTTATTTATGATTCAGACTTCTATTTATTCTTTTCTATTTACTTTATTGTTGTTGAATTAATGATTAAGGGACAGGTTTGCCTAGCAAGGTGGGAAATGGTAGCTGCCGCACGACTAGTGATTTCGGTCATGACAAAAACTCATTAGAATTGAAAAGGAATCATAAAATACTTTAGGGTTTTAAACCATCTTCGCCAACTTAAAAGATGAAAGCTAGCATAGATTCCAATCTAATTCATAAATAAAAACATAAGGAATTAACACCAAGATGAAATCACCCACAAGCTCTCCAAATGAATCCACTACACTCTCTAGGTTAAGATTTTGGTGAATGGAAAGAATGGGTTCGAAGTTGGGAATAAAAACGAAATTTTGTTCATCGATTTCCGCATCCGTGGACACCTTGTCTCTAGATGCGGACTCGTCTCCGCGAAGAGGCTCTCACATACGTGGACCCACTTAACACATCACCCTCTCGCGTCTGCGGGCCAAGTCCCGGAAAGCGTGACTGCAGTGGTGAACACACACCCGTGGAAGCGGGACACCAAAAACCAGCAAAGTCTGGCTTTTAACCAAGTCCAGCCTGAAACCCGACATCCATCTAAGACCTCCCGGGTACAAATCGAATATGCATATAAAAGTAAAAACACGCTTAGAACTCACCCGTTCCCTCGAAATTCCCAACGACGGTCATCTTGACCCGGTCAACCCCCCCAAAATCCCTAAAGTCCAGTTTTCAACCAACTGAGCACCTTGAGAACCGAACCAACTACCCTACCAAGATATAATCAACTATCCGGGCCGTATGGAACCACTGAAATTCCCAAAAAGGTTCATACATAAAAAATTCAACTTTTGGTCAACCATCTTTCACTCTTTGAACTAAAGGGCTTCTAAAATTATCAATTTTCGTTATGACTCTTCAGACTTACTCGGTAACAGTACTACTCATCCCTGTGGGTCAAAACTATTCTAACGGAGCTAGGGGAATTGTCAACAGGGTAAAAGGGTCAAAAAGTCTAAAAAACCAAATTGGTCATTACAATATTCCTCAAGTAGAGGTGAAAGTCATGCAAGTTTAACTTTCCCTCAGATCTCCACTCAAGTGCAGCTGCTACCTTTTTACTTTTTCTTTTGTGGGTTTTCCTAATCAGTTCCATTTTGACCAAATCCTTATATAAGGAAATATAAGAAAACAAATTCTCCACCGCCATTTTCTTCATCTTATATACTTATGAGTTTTGATCTCCTCCATTTTTAACCCCAAAATATATGAAACTGATAAAGGAATATGATACACAGTTTCTTCTCCATCACAATTTTCTTCATCTTTTTCATGTTAGAAGCAATTTTCAGGTTTGTTTCATTGTTGTATCGGCATGATCGTCATTTTATTCTTGTATTATTTTTGTCTCTCACGGAACGCAGAATTGCGATACCAATAGGCATTAAGGAGAATTTGAACTAGAACGTTGTTACACCTCGGAAAATTTCATGTCATCGTGTGATGGATAGACTAACGTAGGGTGAGATATATGCGATGTCTCTATAAGTAAGAAAGGTTACTTACTGTTCTCATTAAGATTCCAAAGACGTTTGACGCAAGAAAAGAAAGTTCATTGAGGAATGTTAAGTATAAGTCGTGTTTTGAAAGGGGTTGCAAGTACGAGCTAATGTTGATCTAATGATGTCTTGAGGAAAAGTTATAATGCTCCTTAAGTTTTTAATTAAGTGCTAAACAAGTTCTAAGAAGGTTCCATAAGGATTGGAAATCAAACGAAACGATGGAAATAATTTCAGGAAAGTGGAGTTATACGGTCCGTATAAGTTTATACGGTCCGTATAACCCAGCAGAAAATATGTTTTCCCTGATGGTGAAGTACGAAAACTTATACGGACCGTATAAGGGTCCATATAAGTCCCGACAGGCTGAGCAGTTTCCAAGTATAAAAATGTGATCCCACTTCTAATTTCTCATTCTTTCAACTTCTCCACTTCTCTCTAAGTCTCTAGAACATTCCACGCTTTTCATTTACAAGAATTCAAGGAAATCAAAGATCAATATCGTTAATCCAAGGAAATCAAGTGCAAGGAAGCTCTTAGGGGTTGCTAGAAGTCAAGAATTTATTTGGAAGAGGAACTAGGGTTTTCTTCAAGTGGAGCATTTTTATCCAAAACACATTTCTACACAATCAAAGGTGAGTTTTATGATCATTTCATGTTATATAGAATATTGAGAGGTTGAAAGACTTTGATTCTGGAATGATGTAGAAGATGGGCTACAAATATGAGAATAGTGGTATTTTTGAGTAGTAGCTGCACATGAATAATGACTTTTGACATGTTACGAATATAGTTATGTTATAAATGATATTAAGAATATGGGAGAAACATTTTATGAGGATGAATGTGGTGTTATATTATGGTTGTGGTTATGAATGACTTTGAGAGGGAATTTTGGGAATTGGATAATGTCGAACTAGTCAAGTTATGGATTATGATATTATGAATGTTGTTATTGATATTTGGGAGTTGTTATATCATATGGAGGAAGTTGTAGAAACAAAGGAGACGCTGCCCAATTTTCGCTAGCTTTAGCCTAAGCTTATGTATGTTTCCTATTATCTAATCTTAGCAAGAATTCCTTTTAATGTAGAATTACGAACTTGGAAGGAAGCGTATAGTCGGCAAGTTAGAAAGGCAAAAAGGTATGTATGGCTAATCCCTTCTTTTTCTCAGGCATGATTCCTATGACATGACTTCCTTTGTCTTTCCATGACCTTCTTACATTTCGGAAACTATGAGTCTATGTTTATAAACAGCTTCCCATGTGATAAAGACAAGAGATATGTTACGAATATGACAATGATGATGATGAGTCTAAGTCCAGAAATTCCGAAGTCTATGATATGATATCTTTATGACGTAAATGATTCCTTGGTATTATTTATTTATGTTAGACTCACCTTACAATGCTAGTTCCTTCAAGTGAGGCATGATGATCATGACTACTCTATAATGGAAATCGGGAGTTCTCGACCTTATGTCACCCTGATAGAGTTATTGTTTGTATTTAAGTTCTAATGCATGTTTATGTATAAGTATATGATGATGATTACACCATGCCTAGATGGTCGGGCAGCACCGCTAAGGCGGACGACTTACTACACCATGTCTATATAGTACGGGTAGCACCACTAGCGGGCGGCATGGGATGCTTAGCCCGGACGCGGGCTAACGCCGTTGTTGATTCAGACGGCTTAGTATATAGATATGTGTGATAGGTTTTAAATGTAAAAGTGAACATGTATGATTCCGCCTCAAGGGGCAAACAGTGACACTCATCTTTTCCATCTTATGCTTTCTACATTTCCTTGTTAGGTTATTATGCATGTCTTACATACTCAGTATAATGTTCGTACTGACGTCCTTTCTTTTTGGACGCTGTGTTCATGCCCACAGGTAGACAGGAAGGTGGCCCCGATTCATAGGAGTCTATCAGCAGCTACACATGATCACCCCATTATTCCGGAGGTGCCGGTTATTGATGTATTCTTTTGTGTATATACATACGAGCATGACGGGGTCCTGTCCTATTCTTATGTCACAGTACTCTAGTAGAGGCTCGTAGATACGTATGTGTGGGTAGTATTGTCTCATGAATCCATCAGTGTATATTTTGTATATCATTTTGCAGCCGTGAGGGCTTATGTACATTTATATATTATCTTGGAGTCTATATGTGTTCAGGATGAGTATGATGACTAGTGTAATGACTGGTGCTCGGTAGTCAGCTCCGTGTACCCGTCATAGCCCCCTAGTAGGGTCGTGACAAACGTAGACAGACATTCGACATTACTCATTTGTGAAGGTGGCCCCCTCGTACATGTCACATGTGCGTTATAAGATTAATTGCTCATCTACATCGCACACAAATAGATCCCTAATCAAGGTTGGAGATATATGTAACAGTTCGCTTTTTACGCGGGTTAAGGCATAAAAGCTACTACGAACTCATTGGTGCTCTTTCGGACTTTATGTTGAAAAGAGTCACCACCTAATTTTTAGAAAATTAGGAAAACCGGTTTTGAAGTGTTTATTTAAATACAGTGAAAAATCCTTCGCAATCAAGAGTTCTAGGTAAGGATTCGAATGATCCCCTGGTGAAGGTGTTAGGCACCCCAGTATTAAGGATCCGTACTCATATTTTGGTTCGGGTTAGTCCGTTTTAGTATGTCTCAGTCTCATTCGGAACTTTTTATATTATGAAGGTTTAACTTTTACAAAGGGAGTTTTCATACTTAAAAGGGGTGTTTTTTTTGCTATATGAAACTCATCTCTTTTGGTCTTTTATTCTCCGAGTTTTGATAAAATAAAGCCCAAGCATGCTTTGGTCTCAAATATTTACCCAGTTTCTGGTTCAAAATAAGCCTGCTCCAGTTCAAAAATGAATTTAGAATAGCTGAAAGTTTTGGGTACTTGAAAATTTACTAGTGTTGATGTGAACTCAAGTATTTATTGAAAAAAAAGAATTTTATGAGCCCTGGCCCAAATCCCTACTTATTTAAATCTGTGAACAGAGTTTCCTCTCAAGACCGAAACTATGTAATTTAATTTTAAGGAAAATTGGACTGTTAAATTGCTAAATTGAGTGACGAAATTCTGAACTTTGAAAAATGTAAGTTTTGTAAAGATGAGGCCTCATGTTTGCCATTTTTATCTTAAGTTTAAAAAAGGCCTGTTTTTTACCCGCTAGTACTTGAAAACTATTTGTAAAATCCATTTTTTGATACTTAGTTTTGAAATGTCGAATTTGATCGCGGTTTTGAAAATCCATTTGGGGACCTAAAGTCATTTAACCAGCATATGAATTGTTATCCTAAGACGGCTAGTTCAAATCGTAAAGATTCCACCATAATATGAGTTTGTACACATTTACAAATACATCAAATCAAATAAATGAATAAACACGGGTATGAAAGGAAAAAGAAGAGAGGTAGACTGAGGGCGTACCAAGCCCCAAGTTGGCCATTGTCACCCATGGCTGGGCCTTCTGCGCGCCTCGATATTTATCTTCGCGGACTCGATTATCTCCATTTTTTGAAATAAAAGTACTATTAGGCCTTTTGCCCAACAGGTAGGCAGCCCAGACCCGAGTGGTCATGCAAGTGAAGAGAAGAAAGAGGGAACCCAGTTAGTTTATAATTACTGCACTTATCACAATAATAATTAAACCAAACATGTACTCATTATAAAAAATAAATCATATGAATCCTGCACTTATCCCATCCTAGTCTTTAAACTGGATAATTTGTTGATTAGAGACTTCAAATGGCATGGGGACTGGGTCCTTGCCCAGTATTCCCGATGTCGCACAAGTTCCAAGGGGTTTCTGAGAACCCCAGGCATAGCTAACACTGGGAAAGGCTTAGACGATCCCAAACTACCATGGTCCATCTCAAAACAACATGTCCAAAATGGGACAAGGGAGAGCACATAACTCAAAAACTCAGGATAATTCAAATGACAACATCAAACATTAAACATTCAAAAGAGTACCGAACATATAGGATTTCTAGAAAGAAAGGAGGAGATGACCTATTAGCATGACATACACATATTGGGCATAAAACTAAGTCCACAACCTAAGCAGGTTTGGTCATGAGTGTTAAACAAAGGAAATTACTCAAAATAGCAAGGATGACAGTGTACAGTCAGACCTTAGATAGACAAAGCAGTTCAGCATTTCTATTTTTAAAGACTAGGAGAGAAAAAAAAAACACAAAGTCACAGATGGGAGAAACAACATCCTAATGTCACTGGAGGTACAACGAACATGCCACTCAATAAAACAACCCATAGAGTAACATAATTAGAACAATTTATAATGGTTCAGATGATGTGAAATAGAAGGAGAATGTGTGTGATCTAAAGAATTCAAGCTTGAGAACTGAGACAGCATACAATGTACAACACGAGATCAATATTTGGCCCATGAAAGTCGTATCTCATTTGTAGCCACAGAGGAAAAGAAGAGAACCCCCCCCCCTTCTCATGGTTACAGTATTGACTAGGGTGACAAATACCTCACATACAGATGCTGGTTCTTTTCAAAGGATTCGTTATGAGTCATTTGCAATCAATTTCCATCAAATCAGTCATGTTTTAATACATGTTACCCCGTTTGTTCATTGGGATAGGAATCATGCCAGTTTAAAATAGAAAAAAAAAACCAAGATATCAGACCCATTTTTAAACACATACAGGCTGCAATAGTCAATTAGCATGATCTGGACTCAAACCTGTGAACTATGGACTCCATGGATTTAACATTGTTGTAATGCCGGGCACCAACATGACAAAAATTATAATTATCTTACAATGGCCTAGATTAATCAATACATTACAAACTAAATAGAGATTAAGAGGATTTCTATAACTTAACACATAGATAGGTGATCGCAGGCAGGCAAAACAAGGGAAACACAAGATCAAGACCATGCTTCTAGAGTCAGTTTCAATCCTATAATAGACCTATAGATGTTGGATGATCCATTTGGCACGTAAACATACAAAACATTATCAAAATGAGTAGGCAGTCAGTTTAGTGAACTTGCAGATTCATAGAATACCAAATATCATCCGAACATATGTTATAGGCGCAGGTTAAGGCACTACTTATTACATAATACTGAAAAAAGAGCTAAATGGGAACCATACAGTCATACTATTAGGACCAATTGCAGCTACATACTATCAACACAACAAAATGAATGACGCATGTCGATCATGATTCAAACAAGAAAGCATTTTAGTGATCTATAGAACCAAACCATTAGAATTGAACTATCAATCAGATGCTACATATACTACATAAGTCAACTGAACCACTCAGCATTTATATAGGATGAAACACACTAATCCACATAGATAAGTGATACGCTCAAATTACACCTATTAATGGTATAACGCGGACGTTGTCAAATATAGTAACCCAACAAGGTTGGGGTCGAATCCCACAGGGAATATCGTGTGAAAAGGTTACTAAAGTCGTAGGATGCTAAGTTCTAGGTCTAATGTCTTAATCCGATGATTTTGGTAAAAGTTGGTTTTTCTATAACTAATTGCTATTTATTGCTTTGGTGGTAAATTATGGTAAAAGAAACTAAGGTTGTGTTCCCGCTAGATAGGGTGTATGATCATGGGTGTTGATCTTGATATACTTCTAATGGATCATTATATGAATGCACTTAATCTCTATGTGAATCTCTACTATTTCCCAATAAATAAAGATTATGTCTTTCTATGATTTTCCCAAATATAAGAAAGTAACTATGAAGAATGATTAATCATGACAAGTAAATTCTGCTTATTCCTAAGTGAATTTATTAAACAAAATTTAAAGCTTTGAGTCCTTGTTAGCTATTCTTACCAACCCTAATTATTTTCCCAAATAAATCAAGGTTTATGGCTTTAATCAACGTTTGCAACCATTAATTATGAATGAAGAATGAAGAATAACTAAACTCTAATAATCCATTATTTGTATGTCAATCACAAACCCAATCACAAAACATCCATCATTGGCTTCACAACCCTAGTAAGGGAATTTAGCTACTCATGACAAAGAACAAGAAATAAGAAATTCAAGAATTCATAATTGCTTACTTTGGAAGAAAAGATGAATTGATAATACTTGAATTGATGTTTGAATCTTCAAAAACTAGAGAGTATTTAATGTTCTAAGTCAAGAGACAAAAATATAATAATTGATGTCTATTAAAAACCCTACAATGACTATTTATAGGTTTTGAAAACATAAAAGTTACAGATTTGCACTTTGGTCCCGTCGTTACGAAATACGGTCCGTAAATTGAAATACGGACCGTAAATCAGTTTATGACCCAGTCGTCCTTCAATTGTGAGCAAATTCCATCTTTTGAAATATGGACCGTAAAGTGGTTTACGGCCCGTAAACTGCCTGGTCGTCTTTCAACTTCTGAAACTCAGACTTTCTGCCAATTGCTCGAACGGTTAAATACATGTTGGAGTACGGACCGTAAACTGAGCTCGTAAATCACCATCTTCTTAACCTGGCTTTCTGGTTCTGTTATCCTTTAATACGACCATGGAATACGGCCCGTATTGTAGAATACGGACCGTAAACTGAGTTTACGACCTCGTTCTGCACTTTCAACTGTTGTCATGCCAAATCTGTTCCGTCACCTGAAAAACACTAAAAACCACATAAAATCACATGGACTTGCTTAAAAACAAGTAAAACTTAGAGCAGAAACGCATCGATTTGTGGCGTAAAATCACGCCACATCAATAAGAAAGCACTATAATGAACTAATACAACTAAGCTATCACAATCCAGACTTAAAACACATTAGCAGCCTGGAAAATTAACCAAAACAAAAGCTTAAACATAAAGCACAAAAAGCAGCCAGGCAAAACATTACACTAGCTACAGGGCTTGAATTATCAAAATCCAGGGTTAATCACATTTTAAAACCAGTAAGAACTAACTAGCTAAACTACTTAAAATACCAAATAAAGCAGGCTAACTAAAAATTAGACAGGAAAACTAAAAAAAGCAATAAAGTGATGAGGAATTACATTTTTTAGCTGCAGCCGGTGTCAAGAATGGACTTGGAAACCTCCTTTTCCTTCAAATCTCAAATCCTCCGTCACATAAAGGAAGAATCTAAGATTTTTACTAAGAAAAAGGTTCAATAACCTTGCAAATACTAAAATTAATACTGTTTAGCTTTTATACTTGAATGAAATCTCAAGTTAAAGCTTTTTCAGACTTTTTTTTTCTCTTCCACTCTTTTCGAGACAAAAAATTTACACTCAACCTACAACCACCGATGCGGGACATTGAGTTTTACAACTAGTTTGAGCCCAGATTCAATAATAGAGGGTTCAGATCAAAGGAAAACAACCATCAACGGCTAAAATTTATTCTTTACAACTGTAAAAGGTCGAAATTAATTAGAAAACACAGAGATTGTACATTAAGGGTTGTTTGGATGGATTTTTGGAGAGAGAACTCGAAAAAGGGATGAAGCATGAATGCTTCGTCCTTTCTCCACCTTACCCAACGACGTCATGGTGTGGACTTCACCAAAACCGACTATGGGACTTGTTCGCAGCAGGGAGAGAGTGGTAGGGGTGAGGTAGCGGCTAGGGCTTAACCCTAGCCCCTCTATGGAAATTTGCAAATGACCCACTAGGTCTTGTTTTGTATAACTGAAGGAGTATTATATGTTAGCTGGGTCGGGTCGGCCATGGGCTGGACCTGGTCCTATTTTTTTTTTAAATCGAGGGCCCCTTTGTATACAAAAGGCGTATATAAGTGTATATCGAGTGTATACATACACTTAGGGGTAGGACATGTAGTTTGGTAAACTAGGTACGTATATAAGATAACTAATTATAATTAAACTTAATCAAAAGATAGCCATATCAAGATGTATTTAATTTTTTAAAAAGTGATTATTAACCTGTTTTTTGCAAACATGACCTTACTTGGCACGCAAATTAACTAAGGGTTGCAATCAAGCCTTTTATGTGATTAATTACTAAAAAAAAAAAACCTTGACTAATCTTAACATTTAATTGTCGCAAATATAGCCTTATTTTGGTACTAATTTAACCAATTAAAACTAATTTGCATTAATGACTTCAATTGATTTGCGAATGGATTGGGCATCTCAATTAAAGCTATTAGGGGGCTAAATTTGCAAAATGACCCCAGCTATCTTAAACCATGATTTGGTTAATTGTGAGGTGGTCGTTTATAAAAAGCACAACAATTAAAACTAAATTACAATTTTGTCAAATTGAAATAGTTATGTAAACATACAAAATTCAAAGCTTTGAGGGGTAAAATGGTAAATTCTCTTAATTACTTGAACTCCTTGGATAAAATAAGATAAATGGCCTTCTTGTCTGGATTTCTTGATTTTGATTCATTAGATGAACAATTGTTTAAAATTGTTCTGTTGCTGATAAATTATAAAAGTATTTCATAAGATGCTATAAAAATGATGTAAAATGCCGATAAATTTCTAAATGATTAATAGAGCCTTGAAGATTTCTCTATTAATTTAGAGAAGTAAAATATTGGCCTAAATAATCATGTCAGAATCATTTAGGTCCTCCGTGAGTGTGAAATTATTTTATTTATTATCCAAGGACTCTGAGTAATCAAAAATAAATTATAGGATGTCAAAAATCAGGTGTCAACAACTGCCCCTTCGGTGTTCGGGAATGGCGGGACCATCCCTGAACAACAAAATTTGACTAACCTTGATTTTTGATTGACCTGGCTCATTCTACCCTTCGATCCCCTGCAAATCACATAAGTGTGGCCAGACCCTGGTCTCTGGATTTCCTATATATCCCAGGCTATACGAGAATTCAGGCCACTTGTAGTTCGATTCTATTAAAGACTTTTAAGTGTGTAGCTGAAGAGTCCTGAGATTACCAACGTCCTGTCTGATTTTCTCAGAACTTGTTGGATCATGGCCGACTCTCTGGCTTTGAGCCCGCCTACATATCCCTCTTCTCTGGAAATCAGGCCACATGTAGTTCGACCCGCTGGATAAGAGTATGTCCCTTATGCGGGAATATCTTCGGATTTCCCGGTGTGTACCCGACAGATAGCGATTTTAGTAAAAGAAATCAAAAGCAGATAAATTATGGGTGAGTCTGAGAGTGGATGGCATCCAAGTCCTGGTCGGAGAGCTTGACTCTCATGGGTACCCTCTCTTGACCAGCTGCGTAAGAAAAAGTCCCACGTTTGCTCCGCAATTTGTCTGGGTTTGGCTCTGCAAGCTGGTTCCTTTTATGGTGGCAGTGTTCCTGCTTCCTAAAATTGACAACATTGAAAATATATATGTGGAAGGTAAATGTGATGGCTCTCTTGGCATGGCCCTCTTGGCAGTATGTATGAATGAATGGCCCTCTCGGCGGTTTGTATGAATGGCCCTCTTGGCAGTTTGTATGAATGACCCTCTTGGCAGTTTGTATGAATGAATGGCCCTCTTGGCAGCCTGTATGAATGGTCCTCTCGGCAGCAGAAAAATAAACGTGCAATAGCCCTCTTGGCAATTTGCATGAATGAATGCCCCTCTCCGCAGTTTGTATAAATGACCCTCTCCGCAGTTTGTATGAATGGCCCTCTCGACAGTAGGAAAAATGAATGAATGGTCCTCTCGGCAGTTTGTACGAATGAATGGTCCTCTCGGTAGTTTGTATGGATGGCCCTCGCGGCAGCAGGAAAAATAAATGTGCAATAGCCCTCTCGACAGCAGGAATAAATAAACGTGCAATGGCCCTCTCGGCAGCAGGAAAAAAATAAACTTGCAATGGCTCTCTTGGCAATAGGAAAGTAAAAATATGATGGGGTGATAGATATGGCCCTTTTGGCTGGATAATCTTTCTTTCGTCCGTAGTGTGGGTTGTGACTCTCGTGGTCGGATATGCCCCTTTGCCTTTTTCATGACCCTTTTTGGTCGTATATACCTTCATGCTCACTCATTGCGACCTTCTTGGTCTGATATATCCTTGATATTCACCTTTTGCACGACCTTTTTGGTCGGATTTATTTTTACGCTCATTAGCTTCGTGACCCTTTCGGCCAGATGAGTCTTTACTATCCATTTTTGCTGTGACCTTTTGATCTTTCTTTGCTAGGCCGAGTTTTTATGATTCGGCCTTGTTGTGAGTAGACCGAATAAAGTGGCGCGCCTGCTGTCCTGTTACAAGCTTCCATCCACAGAAAAGTTGTAAGTTCCCTAAAAGGCCAATTAGTGTCATTGTCCTCCCATCTGGCGGCTCTTCTTGGTGCTCTTCCGAACCCTCTTGGGCTCGGTATTTTTGAGAGATGGTTTAGAGCGTACTTATACTAATGGGTGTATTTTGAGGACCTAAAATAAAATTTGTAAAATGCGTGTCGTTTTATATATATATATATATATATATATATATATATATATATATATATATATATATATATATATATAACTTTATCATGATATGTGTCATTGAATAAAGTGTTCCGGCTCTCCCGGAAGGTATGATTGCTGGCTTTTCAAACTAGTAGAATTTTCGAGATCTTCTTGAAAATCTTGTACCGGTTTTTTTATGTTCCGAGGGTCTTTACTATTTCTCATTATGCGGGAATTTTTGAGGTTCCCTAAAAAATTATGCCCCAGTGTATGGCTTTGTTTTTCCATTTTCTTAGTTGATTGTTTCTGGTAGGAATTTTTGAGACCCTCTCTGCCCCAGTGTAGGGTTGACGCTGGCTGACTTTGGTATTGGTCCTTGCAACTTGATCTCGCTGATTGCTCCTGCCTTATTGTCTCTGCAGCTTTCCTTATAGCTTCTTGGGTTTTTATTTTATGACGACCAAGCTCAAAAGCGCCTACGTATCCTGTCGCAGCAAGAATTCAGGTCGAACGCAGTTCAGAAAAAAGTAACTAAGTTTTGGTTTTACTAATAATGTGGCCGGGTCCGATAAGGACTGCCCACGTATCCCACTTTAGGGAAGTCAGGTCATTGCCTAGTTCATTACATTGCGGATTTGTTTTTTCCTATTCTATTACAAGATATGATTACAAGCAAAGGATATGAATACATGGAAATAATGTTGCGATTACACACACATGAAATCCTAAACATAATATCTCTTGAGCGCGTCCGCATTGATGTCTTTGGGCCACTCTTGTCCGTCAATTTCAGCTAGGACTACAGCTCCTCCTAATAGAACCTTTCTAACCATGTACGGTTCTTGCCAGTTTGGTGGAAATTATCCTTTGTATTATTCTTGGTGAGGGAATACTCGCTTGAGTACGAGTTGTCCAATTTGAAAGAGTCGGGCTCTAACTCGCTTGGTGAAGGCTCGAGAAATTATTTGTCTATAAAGTTGTCTATGGCATACCGCCACCATTCTATTTTCATCTATCGTGGCTAGCTGCTCGTAGCGGTTTCTGACCCATTCTACGTCATTTAACTCGGCCTCTTGGATGATTCTGAGCGAAGGGATCTCTACCTCTACAGGTATGACTGCTTGTGTATCGTAGACAAAGAGGTACGGGTTTACCCCGATGGAAGTTTGGGTCATCGTTCTGTACCCCAACAAAGCATAAGGCAACTGCTCGTGCTAATTCCTGTAGTTGTTGACCACTTTTCTCAGGATTCTGTGGATGTTTTTGTTGGCAACCTCTACAGCTGCATTCATCTGCGACCGATAGGCAGTAGAGTTCCTGTGGGTTATCTTGAATAATTCGCAAATGTCCTTAATCAAATGGCTATTTAGATTGGCACCATTTTCTGTGATGACGGATCCTGGTACGCCGAAACGACATATCATATTGTTTTTGACAAAGTCAGCCACGACTTTCTTGGTCACTGACTTGTGTGAAGTTGCTTCTACCCATTTAGTAAAGTAGTCGATGGCGACTAAGATGAAACGATGTCTATTGGAGGCCGGAAGCTTGATGGGTCCTATGAAGTCCATCCTCCATGCCACGAACGGCCATGGCGTGCTCATCGCATGTAATTCTGTGGGAGGGACCTTGATCAGGTCTCCGTGTATCTGGCATCGATGGTACTTCTGCACGAATCATGCTCCATGGTCATCCAGTAATATCCCGTCCTCAAGATTTTCTTTGTGAGGATGGATCCATTCATGTAGGGACTGCATGCCCTTGTGTGCACCTCTTTCAGCAATTTTGTAGCCTCTTCGACGTCCATGCACCTAAGTAACCCAAGGTCATGTGTCCTTTTGTACAATACTTCTTTGTTCAGGAGGAAACCATTAGCCAACCTCCTAATAATCTTCTTCTGATTTGCTGAACTCTCTGGGGGTACTCCCCCTTCTCTAGGTATGTCTTAATATTGGCGTACCATGGTTGGCCATCTGGCCCGGCCTCGACGTGGGCGCAGTGAGCCTGTTCTTCTCTTAGTGTGATCTCCAGAGGGTCAATGCGAGTGCTCTCGGGGTGCTTATCATGAAGGCTATCGTAGCCAACGCATCTGAGAACTCATTTTGGGCTCTCGGGGTATGCCTGAAATCGATATTCCTAAATCTCCGGCACAGTCTTTGCACTAGATTTACATACGGGAGTATTTTATCATTTTTGGCCGCCCAATTCCATTTTACTTGATTTATGAGTAAATGGGAGTCCTCGATTACCAGCAACTATTGTATGTTCATGTTTAACGCCATCTTGAGGTCGATGACACATGCTTCATACTCTGCCATGTTGTTTGTACACCTAAAGTTGAGTTTTGCGGCCATCAGATAGTGTCGTCCTATTTCTGATATTAAAACCGCCCCGATGCCTGATCCTTTGTAATTGATTTCCCCATCAAAAAACAGTCTCCAACCTGAGTATAGCTCTGTCACCTCTTCTTCCATAGCCATTACTTCTTCATTCGGGAAGAAAGTCAGTAAAGGTTCAAGCTTCTCATCGACGGGGCTTTCTGCCTGCAAGTCGGCCAGGGCTTGTCCTATGATTGCCTTTTGCGCTACGTATATGATGTTGAATTCACTTAGTAGCATCTTCCATTTAGCCAACTTTCCCACGGGCATCGGTTGCCAGAAAATGTATCTCAATAGATCCATTCGAGATATGAGGTGGGTAGTGAACACTGATAGGTAGTGCCTCAGCTTTTGCGCTATTCAAGTTAGAGCACAACAGGTCTTCTCTACTAGCGTATACCGCGACCCGCAGGATGTGAACTTCTTGCTCAAATAGTAAATGGCATGTTCCTTTTTGCCTTCTTCATCATGCTGGGCCAGTATACACCCGAAAACATTTTCTGATACTGACAGGTACAGTAAAAGAGGACTCCCTTGTCTAGGCAGCACTAAGACGGGAGGATTGGAAAGATATCTTTTGATTTGTCAAATGCCTCTTGGCATTCCTCCGTCCAATTTGTGGGAGCGTCTTTCTTCAGTAATTTAAGGATTAGCTCCATGATCACAGTTGACTGGGCTATAAACCGCCCAATGTAATTCAACCTTCCCAAGAAACTCATGACTTCTTTCTTGGTCTTGGGTGGTGGCAATTCTTGAATTTCTTTGATTTTGGTGGGATCCAGTTCAATGCCCCTGAGGCTGACTATGAATCCTAACAACTTTCCGGCGGGCACTCCAAATACGCATTTAGCAGGGGTCAGCCTCAAATTGAACTTGAATAGCTCATCAAAGAACTTGCGCAAGTGCACGGTATGTTCTGAGCTTTCTTTTGATTTTATAATGACATTGTCCATATAGACTTCGATCTCTTGATGCATCATATCATGGAAAAGGGTAATCATGGCTCTCATGTATGTAGCGCTGGTGTTTTTAAGGCCGAACAGCACTACCCTATAGTGGTAGACTCCCCAAGGGGTGATAAAGGTTGTCTTCTCAGCGTCTTCTTCGCTCATGAGTATTTGGGGGTACCCGGCGAAACAATCCACAAATGACTGCAGCTCGTACTTGGCACAGTTATCTATTAGGATGTGGATGCTTAGGAGAGGGAAGTTATCCTTTGGATTGGCCCAGTTGAGATCTCGATAGTCCATACAGATTCGGATCTTGCCGTCCTTCTTGGGTACTGGTACTATGTTGGCTACCCAAGTGGGGTAGGATGTTACTTCCACTATTCCAGACTGGATCTGCTTCTCTACTTCATCATTTATCCTGATACTCATGTCTGGCTTGAATGTTGGCGTCTTTTGTTTGATCAGGACAAAGCCCTCCTTGATGGGCAATACGCGGGCCACTATTTCAATGCTCAACCCTAGCATATCTGCGCACGACCAGGCGAAGACATCCACATTTTCCTTCAATAGAGCTATGAGCTCTTCCCTTTGTGGGGCTCCCAAGTGAGCACTGATCCGTGTTTCTTTGACATCCTCTTCCTTGTCGAGGTTGATCGCCTTGGTTTAGTCCATATTTGTCTTTTTTTTCTCTTCTAATTCTTCCAATTCCTCTACAACCCTTCTGGCATCATCGTCGCTTCGTCGTACTCCTGTTTCCTAATTTCCACATTTGTTTAGCGACACGTCGTGACATTTTTAGTTGTTTTATTATGATTACTACTGAAAAGGCGAGGCAAAGTAAAATTAGGCTTATTCGTCGTTATTACGTGACTAGTAGGAAATATTTTGTTTTATTATTCAATAAGAATAGCAGTTTTGCGCAGATCGAGGATTTTTATTAATTTAAAAGCAAATGAATTACAAACTGTGGTCCTGGCTCAGAACTCAAACCATTTCCATTTTTAAACATCACGAGGTAGTTTTAGAAAAGCCAGTCGCTCGAGTCTTAGCCGACGCTGACACTTTTAGCAAAAGATTCTTTTTTCAAGGAAAATCTATCTATCTACCGAGGAGACAAGAGGGAAGTAGATGTTCAATTGTTCACACGCTCTACTGGTTTCAGGCTGCATAAGGTGGGCACTTCCTGGATCTTCTCGGTGCTCACGTAGCAACCCTCTTCTTGGAATAGCAACTCGAGACCCCGCCAACTTCTCCTCCATTCGGCATCAGCGTGTTGTTGGGAAATGACTGGTACAACCTCGGAAACGGCTGCAACAGGCTCAATGTTCTGAATTCTCTCTTGGTAGCCCTTGCGAGTGTCACGACCCAAACTGATAGACCATAACTAGAGCCCAAGTTGTACCTGCTAAACACCAACTTACTAACATGCTTGACATAACTAGACTCAAAATGGACTCGTGATAAGAATATCTGTAAAACATGCTGTCGTCTCATAAAAATCTTTATATCGAAAATAAGTATATTCAAAAGAGTCATAGTCACATACTGTTCAGAATAAGTAAGCAAGCCGACGAGGCTGCCAAATATATACAAAGTATATCAAAAACCATGTTGACTCAATTAGCTAACATATATAAGACCCACGAATATCTACAGACCTCTAAAGATTATAACTGTATCATAAGACGAGACAGGGCCCCACTGTACCCCTGAATACGCAAATCAATATCCAAAAGATCAAGTACCAAGATGAACTCGATAGCTCCAGAACAATGGAGCACTCTAACTCAGGCTGAACAAGAGATCCTAAGATGAAAGGTCACCAGCCAGTCTACCCATACCTGCGGGCATGAAACACAGTCCCCAAGGTAAATAGGGGAGTCAGTACGGATAATATATTGGTATGCAGGGCATGAACAACAATAAATAAGTCATAAGGAGGTAAGCTGAAACAAGAAACTCAACCTGTACTCTAAATAGCCTCGAAGGCAAGAATCATGCATGCTTTCATATAAAACCACTTATCAATGCATAAGTACCCACAGACCTTTATCGCCATCATATTTATATAACGTACCCAGCCTGTATCAGGACTCGGTGTGAATAGCTAACTGATCGGTGGTTGCACATCTACGTGTCGTACCCGACTGACTATAGCGCGGCTCGGTATCAGTAACATAATGAATATATATATATATATATATATATATGAATACATACGAGAATCGTAGAATCATTATGGAACCTTTTGATGAGATGTAAGGACATAAAGGTTTCAAGTGTCATTATGAAGTAGTAATGTTCAATAAGTAAAGTTGTCGGAATCATAGACATGAACGATATATAACAAGGTAGCATTTGGGGTCAAGTCATAATTCCCCTAATGTGTCTAAGAGTGAGAGTCACTTTTGGGGTTTATATGTTTGTCATTCGTTCGTATCGTAAAGAATCATGCCAAAAGAAGAAAAGGGAATAGCCTTAACATACCTGGAAGTCTTCCTAAACGTCCAACGTCTACTTCTCGAGCTCATAAGTCTTCAATTAAGATAACATATCCCACAATTAGATCATTTACATCACTTACTATCCAATCCAGGTACGAATGAAACTTAACGAAATTCGGGCAGCATTTCCCCTATAATTCTTACTCCAATCCAACTCCAAAACTGTCCACAATATACACAACATCATTAATAACAACAACAACAACAACAATATTCAGAAGCTATATTCCAAAAATTCCATCCACAACAACACAAGAATACACTCCAAATTAGTTCACACGATAATAAACAACAACAACAACTTATACGATTTCCCGCCATTAATCTGGTAGTACACATCCCATAATTTTCCCTATGTCCTGGATGAATTTAAATATATCTAGGAGAGGAGGATTCTTACCTTATATGCCAAGAACTACTCCTTCCACCTTACTTTATTTCGAAGATAGTATGGATTTAACAATGTGAGATAAATAGAAATAATGAGATTGCAGTAGTGAGCAATAATATTGTTCTTGACAAAATCTATACCTTGATTTCCATAAATAAACTCCCATAGCTACTAATCCCATGGATGTTGTTTCCGTTTCTATTTGGAATCTCCAAATAAAAGGTTGCTATGTATACTTATAATCTCACGTTAGGGCTGTAGATATGTTTTTAAGGAATTTTTCTATCAATTGATGGGAGATCTGCCTATATATATATATATATATATATATATATATATATATATATATATATATATATATATATATATATATATATATATATATATATATATATATTTACATATTCCCTTGCTAAAGGGTTGTGTGGGCCCGCAAATATATGTATTATTCTTATCCCCAAGTTGATCATTAATATCTACATAAGCATTAGTCACATTTGACTCTTATTCCATTGAACCACACTTTTCTTCCATGATATTAACAACTAACTACTTGTCTTCCACTAACACTCTTAATTACTGACATGTTTCCCACTAACATTCTTAATTAATCAATTACTCAAATAATTAATTTCTTGATCATGATTCACTTAAACATGGACCACTTTTAACACACTTCATATACTCATTATCATAATCATGTGGTAGAACTCTAGTCCATAGCCTCTTTATACATACACAAAATATTATTTGCAATCATCGTCGCCTTAATCTTAAGTCTTAAATCATTACAGGACCTCATCCTTTTATACTCCGATCTCTTTATTTGCATACTTGTGTATGACCAAAATTCTCCAGTGCCAACGATTCGAACCATAGCCCGAAAGTATGAGTATAATATTGATAAAACTTATACTCTCTGATTTTCTTAACTTCTAATATTCACGACACTTACTTACCACTTGGTAACATAGCATAACTCTTTATAACCTCAAAAATAATCTTGTCCTTAAACTTATGTCGATTAACTTATAAAAAATCCATCGTACAAAAGTATGGGATGCAACATCCTTCCCCCCTTAAGAACATTTGTCCTCGAATGTTAAACTAGTCTATAGAGTCTTATAAAAATTTCGGCTGAGTCTTATCTATAACTGTACCGATGCCAACATGTCATAAAACAACCCAACAACGCATAGCCTCACAGGGCTACATGAACAGTAATAACTATGGCCTCACACGACCAAATAGAATAACTATATGTACATCACATACCTGAAGTCTGGACTTCCTCATGAAGTGGAAACAAGTGTAGGTATCTGGACCTTATATCATTCTCAGCTCCCAAGTCATCTCCTCGACATTCTTATTCCTCCAGAGCACCTTAACCGAAACTACATCCTTAGTCCACAATTGGCAAACTTGTCTATCTAATATAGTCACTAGGGTCTCCTCATATGATAATTGCTCAGTCACCTAAACATCGTCTACTGGTACGACTCTCGAGAGATCTCCTATGCACTTATAGAGCATAGACACATGGAATACTGAATGTACTGACTCCAGATCAGAAGGTAGCTCTAACTCATATGCTACCTTACCCACTGTACGAATGATTTTGTATGGCCCAATGTATCGAGGACTAAGTTTACCTTTCTTGACAAATCTCATTACTCCCTTCATAGGTGAGACTTTCAGGAAAACTCAATCACCTACCTCAAACTCTAACTTACGCTGCCGATTGTTTGCATAGGAATTTTAGCTACGCTGCGCCACTAATAATCTTTCCTGGATCACCTTTACCTTTTCAACTGCTTGCTGCACTAAATCTGGGCCTACGAGTAGATTTTCCCTAACATCAAACCATCCTATGGGGGATCTACATCTTCGCCCATATAAGGTTTCACAGGTGTTACACCCCGTATCTTTGAAGAAGCACTTATCAAATTTGAAACATAAGTACGTTGAGTTAGGGTTAAGTAAAACCACTTTGGAATATAAGGATCATGCATTATTAAGTATATGTAATGAGTGAAGGATGTATATAAGATATACCGGAAGGTTTTATAAGGAAATGAGTGGAAGAAATGAAGTAGTACGACTTCGGAGAAAGGATGCGTAATGTTTTGTGTGAAAAATTTGGTCCAACTTGGGGGACGCATATCTCTGAGCATATGAAGTTTTTTAAGGTGAAACAAAAGCCTAAAATGAATTTCGTTGAGCCTAGTTTCCAACGCAACAAAGTTCTAGTCGATAGGACATCGGAGTAGAGAATAATGGACGTTACAAGTTCAGCTGACAGAGCAGAACGTGTGCTACATTACTGCTACAGTACCGACTTGCTACATACTGCTACAGTGACCCCGACCAGAATTTGACCCTTATAAAAAGGCTAAGAACCCCTTTTTTCACCAGATTTTCCCAGAAATTTCCAAAAAATTGAAGAGAGAAAGAGGGGGGATCACAAAGTGAGCAATTTTCAAGCGAGGAGTATTAATCAAAGCTCGGATAAACGCATGGATGTGATTCTAGTATGGTTTTGCGGTGGATTCAAGGTAGATATTTAAGATATCTCTATTTTAACAAGAATAAGGTATGAATATCCTATTGTTAATGTTAATTTTGGTTTATTTATGGAGATAAAGTCGTTAAATAATTGTGTAGTAAGTTGGTTAGTTATGGAAGTTGGAAAACACCGTGTGGGATGTTTTATGGTACATATTGGTGTTGTAAATGATGTTATTTATGTTGGTATTTTTGTTGTTGTTGTTAGTTGTTGGATTGTGATTTCGGGCTAGGCATATAAATAGGGGAGGTACTGCCCGAATTTCAGCAAATTATAAACAGAATTAAATTGAAGGCTTAAGATGAGCGTATGACATTGAGCCTAATAATAGTATTGTCACGACCCAAACCCCGTGGGCCGCGACTAGTACCCTAACTGGGTACCCATACGTACCTACCTGATCGAATTCGAACCATACAGATTTTTTTTATTTTTTTTTTTTTAAAACAGAAGTACGGAAGTAGGCCGATACAAATACGGCGTGCGCGTAACATACATATATATACATATACCTGAACACACAGACATTTACAGATAAGCCGATAAGGCTAACATACAGACGGAACCCGTAACCCACACATCTATCTACAGGCCTCTATAGACATACAGAATCATATGACGGGACAGGGCCCCGCCGTACCCGGAATATACATACATACGGAATACACAGACGACAGAAAATATATACCAAAGATATGCTCCGGGTCAAAGGATCTCTTCAGATAGCAGAGTCGGAAACCTACGCTGGCGGCGTCTCACCTGGTGCGTCTGTACCTGCGGGCATGTAGCGCAGCCCCCGAAGAACGGGGGTCAGTACGGAAAATGTACCGAGTATGTAAAGCAGCAACGTAACAGATATAAACATAGTCCGAACTAGAGTCACAGTAATATAACGGGCAAAATCATAAGTCAAACTGACGGACAGAGTTATGATCCAGACGGACATACAGAATCGTGTTACACACAAATGGACAGAATTATAGTTCGGACAGACAGACGGAATCATAATACAGACCGACGAGCAGAATCTGAATCCATACGGACATACCGAAGCAGAAGCCATACGGACATGCAGAATTAGTCGTAACACAGACGGACAGACAGACAGTAGCATGACGGACAGAATTATGCATGCAGAGTAGCACAGAGTCATACAAAATCATACAAAGGCGTGTGCTTTATAAATACAGATGGCACACGCATATATTCATACAGATCCCGGCCCTGTCTGGGGGCGCGGTAACAGAACCCGGCCCTCTTAGTACGGGACGCGGTGGACAGACAGAATCAAATCGGATCATATGCCATCCTGGCCGCCATCCCCATACACAGATCATACAGACATACAGATCCCGGCCCGTACGCCGAGGGACGCGGTGAACAATGCAGAGAAAATATGCATGATAACAGAACCTGGCCCGGGTCGCAGTGAAAGAATGCATTGAGACAGACACGAATCGATAAATGAGAAACCACCTACCTACAGACTCAACATACAGACTCGATCAATCGGAAGGGTGCCAAACGGCGAGCCAAAATCAGAATATCCAGATAGTATGCATAGCACGCGCTCATATCCTAATTAGGAAGGCACGACAGATTATCAGAATGGGATGCTCGGATGTTCAGAAATAATATTGTATAAATTACACAAAAATATCCATAATATTCACAAAATAATAGTTCAGAAGTTTTTGGAGAAGATCGGACCAAAACAGAAGTATTTTAAAAATCGTACCGGAAGTATCGGGCCTTGTGGGCCCACCTCGGACCAACCCGAGGCTACATACGTAAATTACTGATGATTGACCTTATGAGGTCACCCATACTCATTCGGAAGTGTTCCGACTCCGTTTGGGGAAGTTTTGTACAAAATCTCACTTTAAGGGCAATTTGCAATAAAATAGTTTCAATTGAATTGAAGGAATTGGAGCGGTTTTCCGTCTCGAATTCCGGGGAACGGAGTCGGACCTAGGGCTCGCGGCCGAGCCTACCACATCCAGAACATGCCTAGGAGCGTATAGAAGTGCTTCACATACCTCGATGGCGCCTTATGCTCGCTCGGCGTCAATCCAAATTTCGTCCAAAATCTGGAAATGGTCAAGTTTACCATTGGGTTAGTTTCATTCTTTCAATACTCTATCTTTACACATAATTGCCTACCGAAATTTCGGCAGCATTTCCTCTGTATATACGACATCCCCGAGACTTAGCTCGGCTCAATTCCTCAACACAACAGCCCAGAGAAAACATCCAAACAACAACAAACATCAATAAACACTAATTCATACACTATGGCATTATTAGCCATCTTTCGACACAACGAGTTATTTTTCATTTTAAACTTGCATTTCCAACCAAACTTATTATTTTCATATCCATTATCCATCAAAATCATTACGACACACATCGGAGGCATCCATACCATATTCACATAACATTCATAAGTTACTCAAACATTCAACTTCCTATCAAATCACTACCTTCCCAATCTTTCCTAACTTCCAACATACAAGTTCATAAACACATTTTCATATTCCAAGTTCGTTATCGTCAATCACAATTTCAAGACATTAGGCTAACGCAACATACTTTCCGACAACGACTTAACAAACAATTCTTCGTTTTGGCTTAACCATTATCCTTCAATCTACTTCACAAAGCCATAACACAATTAACATACAACCAAAATCAAATTCACATCCCATATTACACATAGTACCATACGGCCAACATACTATATTTTCCAACTCTCACTAATTCATCCCACTTTCCTTTCTAATACAATTTCCACCATACTACAACTAACTTACACAAGAATTCAAACCATTACAATCATGCAATACATATATATGCATTCGGCCACCACCCATATTTTTTTTCAACATACAAAATTTCCATGTTTTTCCTTCATTCACACATACTACAACATACCTATATCATTTTTAACACAACAAAAGCATGGAATCCTTACCTTTCTTCAAGTTCTTCACTTGGGGTTGAAGTTGTTTTCTTGCCAAAATCTTTACATCAACTTGTAGATAATCTTGTGCTTAGTAATAATCTCTCAAGAGAGGAACTTTTTAAACCCAAGAATTGGCTCCAAAAATTTTTCTTTCTTTTCCTTTTCTTTCTCCTCTCACCCGAAACCCTCTCCTTTTGTTCCTTCTTTCTTGCTTTGTATTTTTTTTTTTTCTTGAAAGTTCTAAGGATAATGATGGATATATAATGCCACATGGAAAAATTAATCCATGGGCTTGGATCATGGTATGACCGGTTGGGCCATCCCATTTGGGCCTAATTTTTTTCCTATCATTTTTGAGCCCAAAATTGTTGTCTAAAGATGGTAATTTATGGAGCAAATTTCCAAAATTCCCTTGGCCACCTTTCGTAATTCCACACCATTAAATTCATAACCTACACATGCATACAAAGTAAGGTCCAATTGTGGCCTTATTCATCACAAGTCAACCCACCTTGAATTTTTCGAATAAACAAAAATGTCGGATGTAACAAGTATGAATGTTTTATATGTAGATTTACAAGCTTGGAAGGATAAACGTTGAACGACTAAGGCGACAGAAAGGTATGTTAAGGCTCGTCCCTTTCTTTCAAAGGCATGATTCCTATGTTACGATTTCATAAATGCTTCCATAACTTCTTTGTTTTCAAAAGTTAAAAGTCTATGATTCCAAGGCACGATTCCCTTCCTGATAACCCGTAAATATTTTCCGAAATGTCCGTATTTTCTCCAAAACAAAGGTTTATGATTTTGTAAGCTTTTATGACTACAACGACGGACATGTTTTTGTAATGACAACGATGATGTCAAAGATGAGAATATGTCTATGATGATTATGATGAGAATGGTTTCATGTTTGAAAGTCTCAAGTTGTGGATTCAATATGAATATGAGAATATTGAGCTATTTCTTGATCCTCAATTTTATTCCTTGATAATGACTCTATTTTCTAAAAACTTCAAAGTATATGAATTGACTCCTTATGAGATTTATGACCTTATTCTATGTTTTCTCTTGATATTATTCTTCATTGATAGTCTCGCCTTAAAATAATTGTTCCTTCAAGGTGAGATAGAGCGATGATTATTCCATAATATAATCAAAGGTTACCGACCTTACGTCACTCCGATAGAGACATAACATTCCTTGGGCTCTCCTGCATGCTGCTTATATGATATATGTATATGTATATGGGGAATATGGGGAAAAAGGGAGTGGCGCTATAGACGCATTGCCACCTGATCAGTTGGTGTAACTTATCATCCCGGACGCGGGATGCCTGGACGCAGGACACATGTGGCTAAATGGATCAGAGCCGATGCCTCGGCATATTTTTCTGTATATATGAACAAGAAATGTTTTTCAAAGAATGCTAAGCCTGCATGGCATCCTCCCTAAGAGGCACTCATATGTACAAGTTATTCTTTTATCTTACGATATGCTCTACATTTCCATTTTGTTATTATTCATACTTTACATCCCTTACTATGTTACTATTCATGCCTAACATACTCGGTATATTACTCGTACTGACGTCCCTTCTTGTGGATGCTGCGTTCATGCCCGCAGGATCAGGCAGCCAGTCGGACGATCCATCACAGTAGGACCTCTCCTCAGCAGCAGTCAGTACGCTCCATTGATCCGGAGCTATACCCTTTTTGGTATGCTATTCAGTTACGTACATGTATGGGTACGGCAGGGCCTTGTCCTGTTATTCCTACAGTTTGTACTCCATAGAGGTCTGTAGACAGTGATATGTAGTTGTGATATTATGCAGCCTCGTTGGCGTGTATTTTATTGTTCAGTATATATGTGTGGCGGCCAAATCGGCTCACGCTGTTATTCTCAGTGTTTATACTTATATGTATACATTGGCCGTGAGTTCCCGGTACGGTGTTTCTTATGTTGATCGTTCGGGAGACAGTCCAGCTCAGTTACAGATTGTGTATGGGCCCAGGATAGTTAGTGAGAGGTAAATGCAGGCATAGGAGTGCTTGATCAGCAATGGTCGGGCACTTGTTGTGGCCCGTCAATTTGGGTCGTGATAATAGGGAGCCATCTAAATAATAGAATGATTGTTGTTATTGTATGCGAACTCATTAAGTGGCAAATGATCATCCAAACTACCTTGGAAATCAATCACACATGCCCTCAACATATCTTCAAGGGTTTGTATAGTGCGCTCCGCTTGTCCATCCGTCTGCGGATGAAATGTCGTACTAAGACTCACTTGAGTCCCCAGTCTATTCTGAAAGGATCTCTAGAAGTTAGCTGCAAACTGTACCCCTCTATCTAAAATGATAGCTGCAGGAACACCATGAAGTCGTACAATCTCTCTAAGATAGAGCTTCGCATAGTCCTCAGCTAAATAGGTAGTCCTGACTAGCATAAAATGGGCCGACTTCGTAAGTCTATCTATGATAACCCATATAGAATTATACTTACGCTGAGTACGAGGCAAGCCTATAATAAAGTCCATATTAATTACTTCCCATTTCCACATCGGAATCTCTATAGATTGCAACAATCCACCAGGCTTCAGATGCTCAATCTTAACTTGCTGACAATTCGGACACTGGGCAACAAACTCAGCTATATCCTTCTTCATCCCATCCCACCAATATAAGTCTCGAGTGTCATGATATATCTTTGTTGACCCTGGATGAACTGAGTAACGAGCATAATAGGCTTTTCCCATGACCTGCTATCGTAATCCTATAACATCTGGTACACATAACCAGCTTTGATATTTAAGGATTCCATTATCAAAGACTTTGAATGGAGTCTTCTCTTTCTGGGAAGCATTGTCTCTATAGTGGACTAGAATAGGGTCCTCATACTGCCACTTCTTTATTTCAGAGACTATAGAAGAATCTGCAACATCTCGAATCATCAGCCCTGAGTCTCCTGAATCCATCACCAGGACTCCCAAGCTAGCTAACTGATATATATCATGATGCATATCCTTCTGCTCTGCTCTCAAATATGATAAACACCCATTGACTTACGACTCAAAGCATGCGCTACAACATTTGCTTTTTCCTGGATGATATAAGATATCCACATCATAGTCTTTTAATAACTCTAACCACCGCCTTTGTCGTAAATTCAACACTTTCTGTTTGAAAATGTACTGGAGGCTCTTATGATCAGTATAGATATCAACATGAACGCCATATAAGTAGTGTCTCCATATTTTCAAAGCATGAATCACTGCTGCTAACTCTAGATCGTGGGTAGGATAATTCTTTTCATGTTTTCTCAACTGCCTGGAAGCATGGGCTATAACCTTGCCATGTTGCATCAACGCACAACCTATCCCAACCCCTGAAGCATCACAATATATAACATAACCATCTGGACCCTCAGGCAGAGTCAACACTGGTGCCGTAGTCAACGTATCTTTCAACTACTCGAAGCTTCGCTCACATGCGTCCGTCCACTGACACTTAGCTTCTTTCTGAGTCAACTTTGTTAATGGTGCTGAAAGTGAAGATAATCCTTCCAAAAATCTCCTATAATACCCTACTAGACCCAAGAAACTGCGTACCTCAGGAGGTGTCTATTACACCTCGTAGTTTCGTCCGTTGAGATTCGTTAGGTGTTAGTTGTCCTAATCACGGAAACTGGAGTTACCTTCTAGGATATGAGGAGTTTTGGTGTGTTTATTTTTTCCAAATTAAATTTCATCGAGTCTAGTTTCCAACGCAACAAACCGTTCGGCAATGTGACATCGGAGCAAAAAGTTATGGGTGTTTTAAGACAGACTGGCCGAGCAGAAAATTTTGACAGACCAGTTTGACAGCCGCAGAATATTTTGACGGACCGCAGAAATTCAAATTGCACCTCCCCAGCGTAAAACAATCATAGTGAGCAATATTTGACTGGGCAGTTCTACGGAGGATTTTGACAGCCCATAGGAATTTTGATGGCCTGTCAAAGTGGGTGCATGATTGCCCGACGGGATTTTAAGTTACGCTTTATATATTTCATTCCATTTCATTTGGAAATTATATTTTCCCAAATCAGATCCAAGAGCTCTCCAAAAACCCTTTCTTCAACTCCATAAACTAATCCAAGCCAAAATCCAAGAGAGATTAAAGATCAAGAGGCAAGAATCAAGATATCCATGTGTTAGAAGTCTTGCTAGGGTTAGTAGTCTTCAAGAATTCTTTGGGTATTGAAGCTAGGGTTTTCATATAAGTTGATAGCTTGCATCCAAAGCTCATTCTTATGAGATAAAATGTTAGTTTTCATGCTTATTACATGTTATGAAGAATGTTTAGTTGTTGAACAACTTGGGTAGAAGGAGAAAGTAGAAGATGAGTTCTAAATGTAGTTTTTATGATGTTTTTGATTAGTAAGCTAACTTGAGTTATGATTTTTAGTATGATATGGATATAATCTTGTTATAGACGGTAATAATGATGATAAGAAAGCGTTCTATGAAAAATGTGCAAAGGGTTGGTGTGAAGTTGTTAGTTTAAGTTGAATGTGAGAATGAATATGGAAGACTTATTGGAATGTGACTACGTGATTATGATATTGTAGATGTTATTACGGTTGTTTGGGAGTTGTTTTGTAATATGGTGGAAGTCGATGAAATGGGGAAAATGCTGCCCAATTTTCATTAACTCATGGATTGTTCTAGTTTGGATTTAAGAGCATCTTTAAGGCTTAACCAAGGTATGAATCCTTTTAAATGTAGATTTTCCAAGCTTCGATCGTGAACGTTAAGTAGTTAAGAAGACAACGAGGTATGTAAGGCTAACCCTTCTTTCATTAAGGCATGGTCCCATTGCTAAATACCTTCATACGAGTTGTATAGCATCTTCCAAATGACTTCATTCCTAGAATCGCTAAGGTTCATGATCCTCGATAAATCTCATGATACTATTGGTCCCATCCTATGATAGTTGATTCTCTAAGGAAGGATATAATGAAAATGATGATGACGATGATAATGTAGAGAACGTGTATGTGCTTCTATGTATATATATATTTATATATTAAAGTATGACTACTAAGAGCACCGAGCTTACATGACCGGTTATGATATCTATCGCATGCACACCGCTGCAGTTGGGTACGGTTAACACTGAGCCTTGGTGGGGCCAGGTACGTATAACACCGAACCTTATCATGGATGGGTATGTAAGACACCGAACCTCTATGGTCGGGTATGATACTACTACAACTATAAATGTATGAAATGGAAGGTTCCCAATAGAAAGGGGATAAGTAAATATGATGAACAACGCTAGAGGTATAAATGGCTTCATTATCTCATGACCTCGCTATCTTATGTTCTTTTTTACGTTTCTATTATGATGTTGATCATGCTTAACATACTCAGTACATTATTCGTACTGCCGTCCTTTTGTTTGTAGACGCTGTGTCATGCCCGCAGGTGGATAGGGAGATAGACTTGACTTATAGATTACTTGTTCAGAGATTGCATAGAGGAGCTCCATTTGATTCGGAGCTGCAGCTTTTGGGTATTATTCTTTTGCATACATTCATATGGGCATGGCGGGGTCCTGTCCCGCCTATATGATTTTACATACTCTTCTTAGAGGCTTGTAGACAGTAGTGTATGGTTACATGTCTTGCAGCCTTGTCGGCTCATATTTTGTATATTATTTTGTTAGCCTCGTCAGCTTGTGAATATGGACATGGGAATTGTTGTTGATAAATAAATAAATATATATATATATATATATATATATACGTGTTGTTGCCCGATGTGAGTAATATTGTGGATGTATAGAAATCATGAGTAGGCCATGTGGCTCACCTAGATGGGAATATAAATGTACGATAAGAGGTGCCCAGGTGGGTTAGCACCGGGTGCCCGTCATGGCCCTCCGATTAGGTCATGATAGTGTCGTAGGTCTAGGCCAAGCCTTGACTGCCTCAATCTTCTGAGCATCTACTCGAATACCATCAGCTCCAATAATATGGCCCAAGAATGCCACTGAAGTCAACCAGAACTCACATTTGGAAAACTTAGTATAAAGCTTCTGGTTTTGGAGAACCTTGAGTACTGCTCGCAAATGCTCTACATGCTCATCCTCTGAACATGAATAAACTAGAATATCATCAATAAACACAATTACAAACATATCCAAGAATGGTTTGAATACTCTGTTCATCAGGTCCATAAATACTGCAGGGGCGTTAGTCAACCCGAACAACATCATTCTAAACTCATAATGCCCATATTGTGTCCTGAATGCTGTCTTCGGAATATCCTTCTCTTTGACTCGCACCTGATGATAACATGACCGCAAATCTATTTTTGAAAAGTATTTGGCACCCTGTAGTTGATCAAATAGATCATCAATCCTAGGAATTGGATACCTGTTCTTTATCGTCACCTTATTCAACTACCTGTAATCTATACACATTCGCAACGATCCATCTCTCTTTCTTACAAACAATATTGGCGCTCCTCAAGGTGATATACTAGGCCTAATGAAGCCTTTTTCTAGCAAACCCCTCAGCTGTTCTTTCAATTCCTTTAATTCTACTGGTGCCATTATATAAGGAGGAATAGATAACATTAATAGTGAACTCAATCTGACACTTTGGAGGAAGACCTGGAAGTTCACCTGGAAATACATCTAGGAATTCATTAGCCGCTAGAACTGACTGAAGAGTCAGTGATTCAGCTTTCACATCTTGCACCCTTACCAAATAATAAATATACCCTTTCTGGACCATCTTTCTTGCCTTGAGGTATGAAATAAACTTACCTCTTGGCGATGTTGTATTACCCTTCCATTCTATAATTGGCTTCCCTAGAAACTGAAAACAAACTATCTTCCTTCTACAATCAACATTAGCATAACCGAAAGCCAACCAATCCATGCCATAATAACATCAAATTTAGTCATATCTGACTCTATCAGGTCTGCTATGATTTGGCGACTATAGATTACAACTGGACAATTCTTATATACTCGCCTAGCTATCACATAGTCTCCTATGGGTGTACCTACCTCTAATGGTTTTATCGACTCAGGGTCTATTTCGAGTTTATTAGCAACAAAGGGGGATATATATGACAAGGTAGAACCTAGGTCAATCGATGCATAAACTTCATGGGAGAAAATCGATAATATACCTGTGACCACATTTGGAGATGACTCATGATCCTGTCTACTAGCCAAAGCATATATGCGGTTCGAAGGACCTCTAGAGCTAGATGCTCCACTTCTACCTCTACCATGACCTGCTGGGGTCTGAGTACCTTGCCCTGCAGGGCGAATAGCTACTGAAGAAGAAGAACCAGCAATAGATCCAGTAGGCTGAATCGTACCCGAATCACCAACAAAGGGACAGTTTCTCATAATATGGCCTGGATAACCACAAGTATAGCAAACACCTGTCCCACTATGACATGGCCCAAAATGGGACTTACCACACTAAGAACATCGTGGAACAGGCGTCCTCGACTGCATAGAACCCCCACTATACTGAGGACCTAGGGCCCTGAAGCTCTAACTAGGTCTTGAATGAGCTGGGCGATCAAATCTCCGACCCAAAATCTGTGGAGGTGCACTGGGAGCTGACTGAAGGGAATGTCCCGAATAGTACTACCTCTGGCCACTCTGAAATCCACCTGAAGGTCCTGCAGACCTTGCTCTCTTATGCAGTCCCCTATCATGCTGCTCACGGTCACGACCCTGTCTGCGCTCCTCCATCCCTTGGGCATATGCCTGCACACGAGCAATATCCATACCTGGCTGGAGAGAGAGCACCATGCAATTATCAACCATCCATGGTTGCAACCCAGTAACATATCTATGCATATGGTCTGCCATAGTAGCAACCGCAAAAGGAGCATCCCTTGCCATAGAATCAAACAACAGAGTATATTCCCGAACACTCATGTTACCTTGTCGAAGATTAAAGAACCTATTAACCCTGGCTCTCCTTGCCTCTGGGGTAGAAAATGGTGAATAAAAGCCTCGGTAAATTCCTCCCAACCTGCCGGAGGAGCATCAGTACCTCTAGCTAACTCCCAAGACTAATACCAATTTGTAGCAACACCATACAACCTGTACGAGGCTAACTCGACATACTCAGTATCGGTGGCCTTCACTACCTCGGGCTCTGTCCTAGCTTTAGTAACTTTGGGTACTTGACTCGCAGTATTACCCGTAGTAGAGATGGCTTTGCCCTTCTGGACAGCTATAGCTTTCTTCGACATAGTTGTAAGCACAATATAGGGTTAGCGGAGGAAAATCCTGATAACACAACTCTATCGCACGATCTAGGATCAAAAAGAAAGAAAACATCCTAAATGTCCTATAGCCTCCGATTTATAAATGTGGTGCACAACAAATCTATAAGCATGACTCTACTAGACACGGTCTGTAGACAACCCTAGGACAGAACTGCTCTGATACCGCTTCTGTCACGACCCAAACTGATGGACCATGACAAGTGCCCGAGTTGTACCTGCTGGACACCAACTTACCAACATGCTTGACATAAGTAGACTCAAAATGGACTCATGATAAGAATATCTGTAAAACATGTTTTCGTCTCATAAAAATCATTATATCGAAAATAAGTATATTCAAAAGAGTCATAGTCATATACTGTTAGACCTCGAAAAATTTCATGTCATCGTGTAGTGAATAGACTAACGTAGGGTGAGACGAATGTGATGTCCCTACAAGTAAGAAGGGGTACTTAACGATTCTAATTAAGATTCCAAAGTCGTTTGAGGCAAGAGGAGGAAGTCGTGTTTCAAAAAGGTTGGGAAGTACTGAGCTAATGTTGATTAAATAATGTTTTGAGGAAAAGCTATAACACTCCTTAGGTTGTTAATGAAGTGTTAAACAAGTGCTAAGAAGGTTCCATAAGGATTAGAGATCAAACGAAACGTCGGAAATAATTTCAAAAAGGTGGAGTTATATGACCACTTGTACGGTCTGTATAACTTCAAGACCTCTAGAAGGTTCCACATATTTCACCAACATAAATTCAAGGTAAATCAAGGATCAAATACCAAAACTAGTAGAATCAAGTGCAAGAATGCTAGTTAGGGTTGATGGAAGCAAGAAATCTCTTTGAATTTGAAGTTAGGGTTTTCTCCAAGTGACGTATTTCCATCCATAACTCATTCCTACACAATCAAAGGTGAGTTTTATGATCATTTCATATTATTTAGAATATTTAATGGTTGAAAGACTTAGATTATGGAAGAAGGTAGAATATGGAGCTCAATTGTGAAATAATGGTATTGGAGCTCAATGGTTAAATAACGGTATTATTGAATAGTAGTTTGACATGAGCCATAATTCTTGAGATGTTATGAGTATAATCTTGCTAGAAATGATATTAAGAATATTGGAGAAGCATTATACGAGAATGAATGTGGTGTTGTATTATGGCCATGGTTATGGATGACCTTGAGAGGAAATTTGGAGAATTGGATAATGTCGAACTTGTCGAAGTTATTGATTATGATATTATGAATGTTGTTATTGATGTTTGGGATTTGCTATATTATATGGAGAAAGTTTTAAAAACAAAGGAAGTGCTGCCTAATTTCTATTAGCCTTTAGTCGCTTTAGCTTAAGCTTAAATATGTTATCGATTATCTAATCTTAGCACAAATTCCCTTGAATGTAGAATTACGAACTTGGAAGGAAGCGTTCAATCGGCAAGTTAGAAAGGCGAAAAGTTATGTGAGGCTAGTCCCCTTTTTTTCTAAGGCATGACTCCTATAGTATGACTTCCTTTAATTTTCCATGATTTTTCTTATATTCCGGAAACTATGAGTCTATGCTTATTAAGAGCTTCTCATGAAATAAAGATAAGAGATGTGTTGGGAATATGACAATGATGACGAGGAGTCTAAGTCTAGAGATACCAAAGTTTATGGTATGATAATTCTTATGAAGATAATGATTCCATGATGTTATTCATTATTCCTAGACTCACCTTATAATGCTAGTTCCTTCAAGGTGAGGCATGATGATCATGACTACTCCATAATGGAATCCGGGGCTCTCGACCTTACGTCACCCTGATAAAGTTATAGCTTGTCCTTGGGTTCTTATGCATGCATTGTGATAAGTATATGATGATGATATTACACCGTGCCTATATGTTTGGGCAGACACCACTAGTGGGCGGCGTGAGATGGTTACCCCGGACGCGGGAGGCCTGGACGCGGGCTAATGGTGTGTCACGACCCGACTAGGGGCCGTGACGAGTACCCGGTACTTGTACCGAGCACCCCTTATCTTGTCTCATATCCTTATTACTAAGTGGGTCGTATGACCTATACCATTTTTTTTTTTTTGTTACTTAACATTAACAATAGTAGCATAGTTATGAACCTAGGCGAACAACCTTTACTAACATATTATACATCGACTAGGACTTCTAAAAGTACAAAACATTTAACTGTACACATCTGTCTACGAGCCTCTAGACATAATACACATATACACAAGAAGGGCCGAGCACTGTCACGCCCGAATATATATATATATATATATACACAAAATAGTACCAATAAACAGTGGCTCCGGAATGACTGGAGCACTCTCTGTGAACCGCTGGTGAAGCTTCTAAGAACCGGACCCGTCTACCTGCTTACCTGCGCGGCATGAAACGCAGCGTCCACAAGAAGGGACGTCAGTACGAATAGTGTACCGAGTATGTAAGGCATGAAAATAGTAAAGAGAGGAATATAAATTGCAACCAGTACATAATGAAATCATAGGACATATAGAGCGATAATAGAGTAACCTGTACATGTATGTGCCACCCAGGGCAGATGCCATGCATGCTAAGCTGTCTTTAAAAAAAAACATTTCGTGTTCATATATGAAAATAAAACATAATATATATTGTCGAGGCGTCGGCAGCCGATCCATTTAACCATGAATGTGTGTAAATATCCCGCGTCCGGGATGATATCAAGTCAAATACGGCTACATGTACCGTGTGTAACCCCGCGTCTATAGTGCTCTGCCCTGCTCCCTTCTTCCCCGTGTACATATACATATATACATATATACCATAGCATGCAAGCGAGCCCAAAAAGAAGCTATAACGTTATCGGAGTGACGTAAGGTCGGTAGCCTCCGATTACATTATGAAATCGTCATGGTCGTCAGGTCTCACCTTGAGGGAACAACAATTATAAGGCGAGACTATCCATAAAGGATAACATCATGAGAGAACATAGAACAGGATCATAAGGTATCGTTTCATGTACTTTGGAATCTTTAATCATGGAATCATCATTGTCGTATTCATCATATGAACATTTCCTTCCCTGACATCATCCATGTCATTGTAGAACATACTCATCGTAATTGACAAAAAAACTTACTTTGCCACAGACTTTGTTTTGGGAAAATGCGGGCGTTTGGAAAACTTTTTGAGCTATTGGGGAGAAGATCATACCTTAGGGTCAATAGATTAGTTAAACAACTATTGTTTAGTAGTCAGAATAGTAATCTAAAAGTTCCCCTTGATTATAGTACGGAAATAAGCTAAATGGAACAATAGGAGGGAATTTGGGAATAGTGGGCCCACCTCGGGTCAACCGGGGTGGCGTATCCAAATTGCATATAATAAGGTTCATGGAGTCACTTATGAAGGTTTTATCAAAATCCGGTTTCATTTGGCAAGTTATAGAAGTAGGGGCCATTGTTTCAACAAGATATTAAAAATTTAGGTCAATTCTATTGAATGAAAAAGGGTTAATTTCAATCTCGGGTTTCTAGGAATAGGATCATCCCCGAAGTTTGTATTCAACCCTATTATGTCTAAGGCATGCCGAAGAAGGAAAGTGAGACCTTACATACCTCTTTCCGCTCCTTTGGCTATCCCGAATTCAACTCGCAAATCCGCCAAAATCTACAAATTGGTCAAGTTTACCAAACATGATTAGTGCCTTTAGAATTGAATTCTTAAATGATACCTGGCTACCGAAATTTTGGCAGCACTACCCCTGTAAACTACTCCATCCCACCAAGTTCAACTTGGCCAATTTCAATCAACAACAATCCAGGAATTCGACCCGGCCAAACTAACAACACAATATCAACGACCATACTAAAAATTTCCATATTCATTCCAAGTTACATTGTAACAACTCAATCAATATACTACTTCCTCCAAAACCTTCCAACTCCAATAAGAACATTAACAACATTATAATTCATATACCAACAACACCACACTAACAACATTACCTTCCATACATTCAAGAACATTATTTTCAATTTACATAATCTCTAAAGCAAGTCTCCAACTACCATGATTTCTCTAAGATCATTAAGCTTTTCATTAGCAATCTAGAATCCACAATCAACACAATTTCACTCCTTAACCATTAAATCGTTATTTTACATCATGGAACTTACCATAACAACAATTACAATACTAAGTAAAATTAATTCACCCCACCTTTCCATAACCCACACCATTCGGCCAACACACCCCATATACATATTTTCATGAATTTTCATATTTTCTACACTTTACAACAATAACCAACACACAACATAACACAACACAACACACAACACACACACACGGCTTGACTATGCAAGTCACAGCCACACACATACACACTTCCATCACATAAATTTCATCCATTTTCATACACCACCACATACTTACGCATCCACAACACATAAGAAAAAGTTCAAACCTCACCTTTTTACTTTGAACCTTCACTTGGATTACTATTGAAGACTTGTCAAGCTTTGTATTTTTCTTGCTCCAAAGAACTCTTCACTATGTTAAGAACCCTTCAAGGAATTGTTTAGCTAGAAGAGGTAGATTTTTTTATGAAAAATTCCCAAAGTTCTTGTTGCTCTTGTTATGGCCGAAATGGCCTTTGAAGTGTTTCTCCCTCTCTCTTATTCTTCAAGACTCTTGAAATTTCTAGAGAATTATGACAAATAAAGATGACTTAGTCATCTTTTAAATTTGTTCATTAAAGCCCCATGTGGGCTTAAGCCCACTACTAGGTGGATGGCCAAACATGGCCCAATTAGCCAAGCCCATTTTTTTTGTGTTTTGCACTTCATGAAAATTTATTTTTTTCCAAATTCAAAATTTACCCTTCGTCTTCCTCCGTATATCCACGAGTCATATTGCAAATTTCCCTTTATGCCCTTGACCTTCCTCATTATTTCCACTTCTAAATTTTTCATAAGCAACTCATATGCCAAACAAAATAAAATATGGCCTTGCTTGTTGTCTTCCCGCAATTGTCTTGAATTATCCGATTGCACAAAATGCGGGATATAACATAGTGATCACACCGTACCTATATGGTCGGGCAGCTTATACATACATACTTGATATGATGTTTATGATATAAGTTAGCATGCATTATTCCGTCTTAAGTGACATTCAGTTACAAGTTGTTTCCTTACTTGATGTTCCGTTATCTATTCGATATGTTATTATTGTTCATGCCTTACATACTCAGTACAATGTTCATACTGACGTCCTTTCTCTTTGGACATTCTGTTCATGCCCACAGGTAGATAGGGAGGTGGCCCAGATTCCTAAGAGCCACTCAGCAGATTTACAGGAGCACTCCATTATTCCAGAGGTGCCAGTTATTGATGTATTCTTTTGTGTACAGCTATGGGCATGACGGGGTCCTGTCCCGTCCTTATGTCTCAGTACTCTAGTAGTGGCTCGTGGATACGGATGCGTGGGTAGTAGTTATCGCATGGATACATCAGTATATATATTCTTGTATATCATTTTTATAGCCGAGAGGGCTTATATATATTTATGTATTGCCTTAGAGATTGTATATGTTCAGGTTTGGTACGATGATTAGCATAACGAGTGGTGCTCGGTAGTCAGCTCTGGGTACCCGTCATGGCCCCTTAGTCAGGTTGTGACATATACTGCTTAGAATAAGTACGCAAGCCGATAAGGCTGCCAAAGATTTACAAAGTATTTCAGAAACCATGCTGACTCAGCTAGCTGACATATATACAACCCACGAATATCTACAGACCTCTAAAGAGTATAACTATATCATAAGATGTGACAGGGCCCCGCTGTACCCCTGAATATGAAAATCAATATCCAAAAGATCAAGTACCAAAATGAACTCGGTAGCTCCAGAACAATGGAGCACTCCAACTCAGGCTGAAAAAGAGATCCTAAGATGGAGGGTCACCAATTTGTCTACCCGTGCCTGCAGGCATGAAACACAGTCCCTCGAGAAAATAGGGGAGTCAGTACGAATAATGAACTGGTATGCAAGGCATGAACAACAATAAATAAGTCATAAGGAGGTAAGCTGAAACAAGAAACTCAACCTGTACTATGAATAGCCCCAAGGCAAGAATCATTCATGCTTTCATATAAAATGACTTATCAATCCATAAGTACCCATAGGCCTTTATCGCCATCATATTTATATAACGTACCCAGCCCTAGTGGGACTCGGTGTGTATAACATACCCGGCCTGTATCAGGACTCGGTGTGAATAGCCAACTAATGGGTTCTCATATATATGAATGCATATGAGACTCATAGAATCATTATGGAACCTTTTGATGAGATGTAAGGACATAAAGGTTTCCAGTGTTGTTATGAAGCAGTAATGCTCAATAAGTAAGGCTGTCGGAATCATAGACATGAACGATATATGACAAGGTAGCATTTGGGGTCAAGGTATAATTCCCCTAATGTGTCTAAGAGTGAAAGTCACTTTTGGAGTTTATATGTTTGTCGTTCGTTCGTATCGTAAAGAATTATGCCAAAAAAAGAAAAGGGAATAGCCTTAACATAACTGGAAGTCTTCCTAAACGTCTAACGTCTACTTCTCTAGCTCGTAAGTCTACAATTAAGATAGCATATCCCACAATTAGATCATTTACATCACTTACTATCCAATCCAGTTACGAATGAAACTTAACGAAATTCATGCAGAATTTTCCCTGTAATTCTTACTCCAAAACAGTCCATAATATACACAACATCATTAACAACAACAACAACAACAACAACAACAACAATATTCAGAAGCTATATTCCAAAAATTCCATCCACGACAACTCAAGAATACACTCCAAATTAGTTCACACGATAATAAACAACAACAATAACTTATACGATTTCCCGCCATTAATCCGGTTGTTCTCATCTCACAATTTAGCTATGGCCTGGATGAAATTAAATATATCTAGGAGAGGAGGGTTCTTACCTTATATGCCAAGAACTACTCCTTCCACCTTACGTCATTTCGAAGAAAGTATGGATTTAACAATGTGACATAAATACAAATAATGAGATTGCAGTAGTGAGCAATAATATTGTTCTTGAGAAAAATCTATACCTTGATTTCCTTAAAATGAACTCCCATAGCTACTAATCCAAGGGATGTTGTTGCCATTTCTGTTTGGAATCTCCAAATAAAAGGCTGCTATGTATACTTATAATCTTACGTTAGGGCTGTAGATATGTTTTTAAGAAATTTTTCTATCAATTGATGGGAGATCTACCGATATATATATTACCTTACTAAAGGGTCGTGTGGGCCCACAAATATATGTATTATTCTTATCCCCAAATTGATCATCAATATCTACATAAGCATTAGTCACGTTTAACTCTAATTCCATTGAACCACACGTGTCTTCCATGTTATTAACAACTAACTACTTGTCTTCCACAGACACTCTTAATTATTCACATGTTTCCCACTAACATTCTTAATTAATCAATTACTCAAATAATTAATTTCTTGATCATGATTCACTTAAACATGCACCACTTTTAACACACTTCGTATACTCATTATCATAATCATGTGGTAGAACTCTAGTCCATAGCATCTTTATGCATACACAAAATATTATTTGCAATCATCGTCACCCTAATATTAAGTCTTAAATCATTTTAGGACCTCATCCATTTATACTCTGATCTCTTTATTTGCATACTTGTGTATGACCAAAATTCTCCAGTGCCAGCTATTCGGACCATAGCCTAAAAGTACGAGTATAATATTGATAAAACTTATACTCTCTGATTCGCTTAACCTCTAACCTTCACGACACTTACTTATCAATTGTTAACATAGCATAAATCCTTATAACCTAAAAAATAATCTTGTCCTTGAACTTATATCAATTAACTTACGAAAAATCCAACGTACAAAAGTACGGGATATAACAGCAAACTCGCCCTCGCTAGGAGTATATCCTAAATTGAAGCGGTAATTTTCTTTCGGGACGGTATGGGTTCAGTTATTCCTTCAAGGAACCTTCTTAGTCCCTTTGCTGTTTCAAAACCATTTCTCTGCATTGTGGAAGCAATCATTCTGTAGACTACCTACATGGGTCTGTCAACCTCCCTTTCTGAGCTGGTGGCACCGACGTATTCTACGACGTGGAAGTTTGGTCCGTGAGGACTTCCTTCGATTGCTGGTACAACGTTGTAAGGATGCTTCTGGACATCTTTCTCAGCTTCGACCATGATTTCCTAGCCTTGCCATTCGAATTTTAAAGTCTGGTGCAGACTTGATGGCACCGCTCCGGCAGAGTCGATCCAGGGTCTTCCTAAGAGCATTTTGTAATTGGCAGTGATCGCCTTGACATGGAATTTACGGAAAAGGAGGCAAGCCTGACCGGGATCTACAAGTTGATCTCCCATAAAGAATCGCTTAGGGATCCGTCAAATCCCCTGACATTCGTCCCACTCTGGTACATTTTGCCTATGTCATATCCAAGCTGTGTTAGGATTGTTACGGGCCAAATGTTGAGGCCCGACCCATTATCTACAAGTACCCCTCCTACGTCCTTGTCACGGCATTCCAGGGTGATATAGAGGGCTCTGTTGTGGGATGTCCCTTCGACGAGCAACTCTTCCTTAGAGAAGCAGATTTTTTTTCCCTAATGATATGGGCTACTAACTCAACTAAATCCTCACTATTTGTACCCGCTGGTACAAGTGCGTCATGCAATGCTTTCATTAAAGTGTGCCTGTGTGAGGGTGAGCTAGCCAGCAATGACAACACCGAAATTTGCGCCTGCGTCTTCTTCAAGTGCTCGATAATGTAGTAATCTTTTGGCTGCATGCGCTGGCAGAATTTTCTGCCTCTCCTTTAGTTATCGCCCTTTTCTGAGTGTTTTCCTTCCTTGCGGCATTCTGGCCAATTCCCTAGGATTGTAGCATCTTCCTGAGCGAGTCAAGCCTTGGGTCATAGTTGTATACACAGTGATTGGCTCATTGGGTTCAAGTACAATCTGTTGTGCCACCTGGGCTATTACGGGTGCTGGAACCAAAATTTTAAACATGGTTATAGCCTTGGGAACTTCTAGACTAGGGATCAAGACTTTTAATTTTGGGTCGCTCTTGGAGTGTGAGGGAAGCCACTGTATGTTCAAAAGACTCAGTTATTTTGGGAGACAATGTTCCGCAGGCTTCCCAATCTTCATCTCTCTCTATCATGTGGACCATGCCATTTCCATGATTTGGCAGCGGGTTCATGTTTACAGTCGGAGCAGCAGTTTCCAGAATGATTTCTATTTTGTCGATCAGATCCTGAATTTTTTGTTCCAGGTTTCTGCATCCTTCGTGTCATGCCTATTCCTTCCTGAATGTTAGGCGCAAGTCTGATCGGCCCTGTAGAATTTCTTTCTGGGTTGTGCTGGCTTTGGTGGGACATTCTAAATTAACACCACAGTTAGTAGTCTCTCAAGGAGTCGAGCCCTTGGTTCGAGGAGCGTCGTGAATTCCCTTAAGGGTCTTTTCTCGAAAGCTGGATGAGGAGCATTATATGCTGGAAGTGGTGGTTGATTTTGGTAATTTCGGGTTGATAGGCTTTTGGAGGGTTATTTTATGGTGGGCGATAGTGCTGTTGGGGTGGTGGTTGGTAAGTTTGTTGTGGTAGTGGTTGATAAGCAAGAGCGGACACTGGGCAGAGCCGTGTATACTAGTACAGTAGTGGTGAAGACTGGTTGTGCATAATACATGGTTGTTGGGCTATATAGAGGGGCAGAGTAATTTAGGAGGGGCAGAGTTTGGTGAGAAGATGGTGTTCCTTTTGGGTTTTGGCTCGGAATGTGGGATATTCTTGCCACGTCCTCTTGCTTTCTGCGGAAGACTCCTACAGCGGCCTGCCCAGATGCTTTGTTAAAGATACTGATGATCTCTCCAGATTTGAGACCATATTCCATGGCCTCCCCCATCGTTACCAACTCGAAGAGTGGCCTCCCGGCCATGGACAACATCCTATCATAGAAATTTCGCTCCTACGACCTAATGAATATGGAGACTAGCTCTCCCTCATACATCAGCTGCTGCACACGAACTGCTTCGGCCCTCTATATTCTGGCGAATTCTCTATAGATCCCCCATTGAATTTTTCTTGATCTTCTCGAGGTAGTAACGGCCAGGCACGGTCTCGATATTGAAATGAAATATTTCCATGAAGGATTGCGCCAGGTCTTCCAAAAGGAGTCATTGGCGCATGTCTTGTGTGGTGAACCATATGGCAGCCTCACCGGCCAGGCTACGACTGAATAGTCGCATGATTAAGGGTTCATTCTTCTTTACTTCGACTAACTGGTCACAGTATGAATGGAGGTGTGCCTTCGGGTTTCCTGTCCCGTTGACCATTTTGAATTTTGGGATTTTGAACCTTTATGGTAGGTCCAAATCTAGGTGCATGAACTAGTCATCGTACCTAAGGCCCATGGCCTTTCTCAAGGACCTATTGGACTTTTTCATGAATTCTTCCATCTTCCTCTCCATGTCTTTCTCCCGTGTGTCTTATTCAGCTCTCCGAGTCCTTTCCATTTTCTTGTAATGATCCAACTCCTTGGGCCCTGGAGAGGATTCATTTGGGATGTTGGGAGTGAAGAAGGATACTTGGTGGATGGGATGGTTAAACAGGCTAGTGGTGGTTTTCCCAACCGGTGGGGCCATTGCGTGTACATGGCTTGCCCGATTGAAGAATACCGACCGAAGGACTTAATACGAGGGGACTGAGTGGGTGGTTCTTGGAACTTGGGCGTTCTTAACTGGTGGTGGGGTATAGTAAGAGGGGCCATCATGGTTTAGATTGGTGGTGTTTAGTGTAGGGGGTATGGTTCAGGGTAGGTAGACTAGAATGTGATCGGGCACTGGAGAGCTCAACAAGGGGAAATGAGGAGGGTGTCTACTTTTTCGGTGGAGGCATTCTTTTCCGCATCAGCCGCCTCCCTTCTGGCCACCATTTCCTAGAGAGTAGCGATGGTAGTTAACAACGTTGCAATCACATCCTCCTGGGATGCTGTCTTTTGAGAGTCCTGGGTGTCTCCGTTGCGGAGAACGAGCTCATTTCTTGCTTCTTCAGGGGCAGTAGTCATTTTGTCTTTTCCTTTGTCGGAGAGGGATGCTAACGCGGCCTTGGATCTCATGAAGTATGCCAGCTTTCAATGTTACACTAATTGGCCTCTTTCTATAATATAAGAATAACTGAACGGTAAAGAAAGTTAGTTTATGGACATCAAATATAAAGGAAAAATATCACATATGGGTATTTAAAGCGCAAGTAGCACACAAAGTCATATATTGAAGCTTGAGTACTCTTGATCCAATGTTTTAAGGTCTTGGACATTACGGGTTTTTATGTTTGGAAAGATCTTGGTTTGGTGGTCTTGAGGTTGACTTACCACGGCAAACCTTTTGACCTGTCATAAAAAAAAATTAAGGGGGGGGGGGGGGGGGGAGGGGGAGGATCATAATTTAAACCATGAAGGAACCGAGTCTTATGTAGACTGCCTACGTATCCCGCCGAGGGAATTCAGGCGCTACGTAGTTCAATTACAAAAGAAGGATATACATTTCTTCCAAAATATCCTTTGGATAATCCTAACTGTAGACATTCCCAAACCAGGTCCGACTAGGGCTTCCCGCGTATCCCTCTATCGGGACATCAGGTCGGGGCAGTTCCTTTACAAATTTATGAGGGTGGACCGGGGGGGGGGGGGGGGGGGGTAATATTTGTGCAAAAGATACGATACCTAATATTTACCCAAAATTATAAATCTGCAAGTCGTTGTCCTTACGAACTTACTTCCTCATGTTAAATCTTTCTTTTCCTCATAACCATGGTGGGAGTAGGACCTAAATTTGTCAGGTCCTTATCATATTTTCGAGCTATAGTTTGAAGGCATGGCATCCTTCAATATCATGTCCCCTGGCTCCAGTATGATATAAGTAGAACTTGTTTCTTATTGGCCCTATAGGTGCGAGCTCGTAAATAGGTTCCATGGGTTTGATCTTGTTCAACAAATCCAAAGTCGAGAAAAGGCGAGCGTATGATTTCTCGAAAATCATGAAATCATACGGCCAAACTTGGGTTTTGGGTGGTAACTCCCTCTCCTAGGGTGATGGGGTCATGGACCAGCAAGGTATGCAGCCCCTATAAAGTCCTGATGATTTTGTTGTCAATTAAACTAACAATCCTTCTCCTCAACGCCAAACATTCCTTCAAGGTGTGACCCGCCATATTGAGGTGAAATGAGCACCTTTTCTAAGCGTACACCAAGTGAGGGACCAATAGCCGAGCCCTAGTAGTGCAATCCATCCCAGTGGCCATCATCCTACTGAATACTTCCTTGTAAGTGACAGGCAATGGAGTTACTCTGAATCGGGAAGATTGGACTCTGAAAGCTTAGCTCCATGGAGCCGGTAGAGAAAGGTCCGCCCTTCCAAAGTTCTCCGAAGCCATAGTAGAGGCAGCGGGCATCAGCATGGGTGAGGGTTCACAAAAATCTGTTCCCTCCTTGGTGGGGGCATAATATTTGGATTCGTCATCGGCATCGTTTCCTTGAAATTCGGGGAACATATCAAATGGGTTCTCCCCTCCTTCGACCCCTATGTCGAACGACTCTGATTCCTCTATGTCTTGAGGCTCTTCTTCTTCCTCTTCTTGCTTTTCTTCTTCTTCCTTCGGTTCTTCTTCATCAACAGTCTCGGGATCCTCCCCTCGGGGTTCTGTCTCCTCCTGGGGGTCTGATACAAACACCCACGGATCCGACTCGATTCTTGGTTCCCCATTTATCCCTTCTGGGTTTGCTTCATTGGGTGTTACAGGTCTTCTCTCTAGTGATACGTAGTTTAGCACTAGTTCCCTTACTTCTTTGGGAACATTTGCATAATCCTACTCTTGGGGCATGCCTCCAGGCGGATTGCCAACCATGCCCAGTAATCTGTCTACTTCCTCAATCTTTTTCCCTATCTCCTGGAGGTGTTTTTTCATCTGCAGTGCCTTGTCTCGCAGCATCTCAGCTGTCTCTACTAAATTCCGAGCTTCTCATCCTTCTTGATCCGCCATCGTAATAAGTCAACCTTTAGTAGAGATAAATTTGGGTAAATTTTAAATCTCATGGTTTTTCTTTTGGGTGCGTAGTTTGGATTATCGGACCAATTGTACTCAGGCTTTAATTTATAACCACACATACAGTCAGTAGGCATGTGAAGCACGAAGCAAACAAGCAAGTAATTTATAGATATTTACACTACTCGCGTTCCTAAGACCTTTTTGAATTAAGGCTTTCCTAGTCGTTTGAAACATGTAAGTGCCATTTGTGAAGATGAACCATTGCCCCAAAAAAGTCATCATGATTTAATAAATAATAGCAATATTTCCCCCGAAAGGATTACAAAAGTGATGACAAAGCCGACATGGGTCTTATAATAACAAAAGCAGTAATCAGGGAAGTCCTCCGGCTGCTGATGTAGAGGCTTGGCTCGTCCTGTCCTTCTTGACCCTTCGTAGGGTAGTCTGCATACAAAGGCGTGCATGATATAGCTCCATTCTGACAATTACCGGGTCTGTTTCTTCCAAGATTCTGGCCAAATGCTCATCTGTACCTTCCAGGTATTCTTTCATAGGCTCCTCTTCTTGGGCTTCCTAGGGAGGTATGGGCCCTGGGGTAAGTGCACGATCCAAGTGTCCCTGTATCCATGCGCGATACGCTGGGTCACACCCTGCTTTGAGCCTTTCTGGAGCTAGAGTATCTAGGCCCCAGCTTATGCGACCATTCCATTCTCTGAGGATCACCCCCGCGTGCTTGATTTTTTGTTCAGTGTGCTCAATAATGAACTGCTCAGCATTTTCTACCTAAGGGATCACTTGCCTCCTACCGAACTGTCTTAAACCCCTGGAAGGAAAATAAGGATGGATTTGTCGAACCCCAGGTTGGACACTAATTCACGAGACGATCTATCCGATTTTATCGGCTCCAACCCTGAACTTCTTTGGCTATGTTAAGGTGTTTGATAATCCTCCATTGCAGCAACATATTGCATCCCTAGAAGTATCGAAAATGATTTTGACACTTGTCTAGAGCCCGAAATATTTCGGCTAATATGATGGGCGCTAGGTCAAAATACCTCGTCTCTTGATCTTTGGTTACGCTGTGGAAGATCGCATGGGCCAGATAGATCACCCTGGTGTCTATGGCCAATGACCCATCCGGTGGAAATACCATAGTGCCTAACATGCTATAGCGAAGGCTAAAGGCTTAGTGGTCTCCCATTCTTCTCGGCTCTTGAATTCCCTCTAATATAGATGTACCCGGTGACATCCCCGAATCCCCGGTATAGATCCCTGAAGGCCACGGTGGGCCCTTGTGCCCAGGGCACATCAGACAAAGCAAGAAACCACATGATTTAGCCGACGATAGGCCTCTGTGGAAATTACAGATTGTGATCTGGCTTGTGTTGCCTCCTTAGAAAGGTCCCATTGCTGTCTATGGCATCCTTAATTTCTTCTAGGGTAGGAGTCATCTCAATATCAATGAAACGAAACAGCATTTCTTTGTCATCCCAATATCCCGTCAATACCTTTGTGAGCTCCGAGCGACCTTTCATTATCATGATAGAGGGCAACTGTCCTAAAGTGCAATTAATCGTTCTTTGGTGAGTATCATCCAACCATATAAATGAGATGCTATATTCTTTGGGTCACAGACCGTCCGAACACAGGGTAGTCATTCTTAATGAGCCTTAGGTAGGTCTGAGATACCCAAGGTCCGTCTAAGTATAAATGCTCTAGTCCAGTAAGGATTTGTCTTAGCTCTATCTTAGTTTTCACTAGAGTGGTTTCTCACGAAAGACCAAGAACCCGAGCGGACGATTGGGGCTGAACCGTTAGTGTTGTTGGACGACCGCATACCAACCTAGCCTTATAACGATTCGAAAGAAAGTTTTGGTTTTATAGTGAAGGAACGACAGCGTGCTCTGCGAAGTCGCCTTTGGACTATTCCCGATTCACCATTTTAGACTCATAAAAGGGATGATAATTATTGTGGTTCGCTTTTTACGCGGGTTTAGGGCATAAAAGGCTACTATGAACTCGTTGGTGCTCTTTTGGACTTTGTTTTAAAAGAGTCGCCACCTAATTTTTAGAAAATTAGGAAAACCTGTTTCGAAGGGTTTATTCAAATATCGTGAAAAAACCTTTGTAATCCAAAGTTCTAGGTAAGGGTTTTGAAGATCCCCTAGGAAAGCTGTTAGGCACCTAGTATTAAGGATCCATGCTATACGGTTGACCTTTGAATTCCAAAGTATGAGTATTTTCCTAAACTGTCAATTTTGTGTTTATTTCCTACATTTAGAAAAGACTGTCAATTTTGTGTTTATTTCCTACATTTAGAAAAGACTGTCATTTTTGTGAGTTTGCATATCATTTGGAAAGATTTGAGTATATCCCCTTTACATACATGGTATCGTAGTTTTCAGATTTATGATATTCGTTTGTAAATAGTTCCCTTTTATGTATAAGGAGTATATTTCATTTATAAATGAAGCGTAAGAAGAGCGTTTTGATTTTTTAAAGTATATGGCATACTTATACTTCGGTCCGAGTTAATCCGTCTTGGTACGTTTCAGCCTCATCCGGAACTCTTTATATTACGATGGTTTCATTTTTTGTTTGTAAAAAAAAAGTGTTTCCTATATTTTCGGGCAGTGTATCTCGGCTGTATAAACTTGTCTTTTTGGCCCTTTTATTACCCAATAAAATACGAGTCCCAGACTAGTTTAATTTCAGAAAAAAGAGTGTAAGTCCAATTTTTGGTCAAAACAAATAAGAAATAACTTAAAAGGAATCACGAAGTTATTTACCATAAAATAATCAAGAAACTAACAGAAATTACCAAATTAATGTTTAACTAAATAACTACTACAAAAAATAATCAAGAAATTAATAGAAATTACCAAATTAATAGTTAACTAAATAACTACTATAAAAGTAAGAAGGAAATTAAAAAAATTACCAATAAGATAGAGAGTTACCTTTTTTGGATGCAGCCAAAATCAAGAACGGATTTGAAGACAAAACCATCCTCAAACTCGAACCACACTACCAGAAGACAAAGTAAAAAAAAAATTAACAACTGAAGGGTTTCAAATCTAAGTTCAAAACCCCAAATATTATACTAGGCAGTTTAAGGTTTCGAAATTAGGTCTAAATTTCAAAACTCAATTCTTGCCTCTTTTTTCCTCTGGCCTCTTTACTCGTGAATGGGGGGTTTCTACTTATAGAACACCCCAAAGGGACACTAAAACCAAAACTACTAATGTGGTACTTCCCCAAAAATTACCATTTTTTAACTTAAAACACAATTACACGGTCCAGATCGAAAGATCCATAAAATCAACAGTTCATTTCACCTTAACATCTTGTAAAATAGATAAAAATAAAGTAATAAACGTGGATTGTACCTTAATACCGTGTTTGGATACAAAATGAGTGAAAATCAGGCAAAAAAGGACGGAGCATTCAATGCCTCTTTTTTCCTCCGGCCTCTTTACTCGTGAATGGGGGTTTTCTATTTATAGAACCCCCCAAAGGAACACTAAAACCAAAACTACCGATGAGGTACTCCCCCAAAAATTACCATGTTTTAGCTTAGAACACAATTACATGGTCCAGATCGAAGAACCATAAAATCAATGGTTCATTTCACCTTAAAAACTTGTAAAATAGATAAAAATAAAGTAATAAACATGGATTGTACCTTAATACAGTTTTTGCATACAAAATGAGCAAAAAATGGGGCAAAAAAGGACGAGCATTCAATGCTCCGTCCTTTTTTTTTTTGGAATCCACCATACTTGCCGACATCATGGCGGTGACAACATAGAGGGGAGGGGTAAGGGCGTGGGGAGGTGTAGAGGCGCATAGGGCGACTAGGGTTTTACACCTAGCCCCTTTTCAACTTTGCAAATGAGTCCCTCAGTTCTATGTATAACTGAGGGAGTACAATTCTCGTCTTTTAGGCCGGGTCAGCCCCTTGTGGGCTGGATGTGGTCCCATTAATTGAGATCATAATGCTTACGAATGATTGCTTAGAATTGAAGAGAAATTAATTTCCATTGTTTGTAATCCCAAAAGACTTCAAAAACTATGAGTATTTAGTGCTAAGGAAATAAGAGTTGATATTTGATGAATTGTCTCTTACAAGAGAGCTACATCAGGTATTTATAAGAGCCTAAGTTGTGAAAGGTAAAAAGACAAAATTGTCCGCCAGGTTCATTCTGTGGACCGTAAAACCATTATGCGGACCGTCAAATTGCTGCCCTTCAACCGTCAAACAGTCTCCTGTACTTTTCTACTCTACTCTTTGACGGACCGTGAAATGTTTTGCGGTCCATATAATTGTTCCGCAGGATGGATCTTCTGTGAACTGCTTACTGTGACCGTTCTACAGTACATTGGACATTCCACAGAAAGTTTTGCGGGCCATCTAATTGCTCCGTCAAGCTGCCTTTTTCAGTGACTTATTATTTTCTCCACTTCTTTCCGCATTTTCACAAACTTCTCCAACTTTCGCCATCAAAACACTTAATACCTGAAATACAATAAAACCCACATAAAAACGACATGAACTAACCTTAATTCGCCTCTTATTCAACCCCTTCCTTTTCTTTCAAGTTTTCAACCTCGATGTGATTTTATTCCTAAACAACTTACCCTTCTTTTTTGTGTTACACTTTTCTGATTTTTTTTAATATGCAACCACCACATCGGATCCCAACTAGCAAACTCTACCATCCCCAACTTATGTTTTTAACATCTACTTTACATTTATTTCACCCCTAACTTAGGCATTTTGCCTCATCAATCTAGTGGCCTCAAGGAGGGAACGGGTGCAAAGATGGATTTATTTCACAAAGGGTAAGGTTTCATTATTGGCTAACCAAGAAAAATGTCAAAAGGCCCAAAAAGGGAAAACTAGGGATATTTACATTTATATGGTCAAGCTTATTTAGGATAAGTGACTATTTACTCAAAGAAAGCCTAAGATCATCTCACAGCCAAACTAACTGTCAGATTCAAACATGACTAACCGGTCAAGTTCTAGATTATACATGCATAAATAGAATAAAACTAACAACTCACACACACATTGGCATAAGGACGATCATACACCATTGTGACCTCTTAAGTATTCGTTCGTTACACACAATACCCCAATAATACTAATGTCATACAAAGACTCAAATCATGTCAGTCAATAGCTGTGTATGCATTTTTCAAATTTTTGAGGGGTACAAAATTTTCAACAAACAACACACCACAAGTTCCAGAACGCTACCAAATAAGTCAAAACTACTCTATTCTATCTAAGCGACAACCTACACATGCCAGTTTCAATAAAATAAAGTCCCTCGGGAAAAGAACTCTGGCAAAGAAAAGTCGAGGGGGTCCTAAAAACATATATACAATATTCACAAGAAACACATATCCCACCCCCAACTAAAGATCATGCATTCTCCCCAAGGCATGAAAATAACCAAAACAAAGGGACAGGACTACCTGAAATGCTCTAGGTGTTGTGCACGTCCTGAGGTGTGATCACCTCAGTAGTGGAATCCGGTGCCTGCTCTGCTGCTCGAACTGTGGTACCAACAGCTAGCTCTATCTGACTATGAGAGCATGGTTCCCTCTCGGGACCCGTGGTACTAGCCTATGCCGGTATCATAACACTAGGCACTGTCACCTCAACAGGAGGGGCATGGCTGGATGACACCCCCATAAAATGGGTCTCCTCAAGAGAGCATCGTTGCACCTTTCGAAATTGCCTGTCCTCCTCATCATCATCCTTTCCTTCATCCCTAGGCCTTTTTCTCATAACTCGAGGTGGTGAATAATCTCCCAACAAGTTAACAACTGGCAATAGAGAATCCAAGTGTAGAGTTTGTGCTAGTAGCGGGTTTGCAGTCGTAAGTCCCTCTTTAACCTTCAATGCTAGCACATCTCTCTTTAACTGTATCAAATCCGTGTGAATCATCCCCAAATTAACTTTAGAGCTTACCTTCTCAAGCTCAACAATCTGCGGCTTAAGTCCATCAATCCGAGAATGGATAAGGCTATGGGAATCCTCCCAAGTCTTCCTTGTGAGCTCCAAGGCTGTTGTTACCCTTTTATCTATAAACCCTTGTAGCTGAGCCATCTAGTTAGCAACCTAGTGGTCTGCTCTGTCGCCTTTCACAAACGCATCATTGAAGTTCTGGGCATTAAACTGTATCATAACGCCTCTACGGAAGGCTGTGGATGCTGAGGCCATATGGCTACTCGTAGGTGTCGGAGTTCTATGAAAAACCAGGGCAACCTGGGTAGATGGCCCTGTAGATGAAATCGAGGTACCTGAAGTGGACTGAGTTGTTGTGCCTGTGTCAGTCGGCCCCTCTTGCGAAGTCTCGGGGGTTGCCTGCTCATTCACCTGGGATGTTAAAGTAGGCTATCCAACTGTGAACTCTGTGGTAATATCCGTAGTAGTATGAATGTCCCCATATTTTCTCTTCCATAGGTCATACACACTTTTAGCCTGTAACTGATGATCTCGGTGTGCATAGCGATCAATATTTGCCCATAAGCATAATGCTATAATGAGGAAAGGATACGCCAGTGATAACTCATTGGTCAAGCCTCTCTGCTGAATTTGTTGAACCACCAACTCCCTAAATTTATATTGTACATTGGCATGATAGCAGCTACGAGGATGGCCCTCTCAACTGGTAATATGTTATCTGACTGAGTAGGGTACAACATGTGGATCAATATGCTCCACCAAAATTTTCCTTCAACTGACAACTCTGCTTTCTTCACAATGGCCGAGTACTCCTACTCCACTCAGGGGAACCCTTTGCTATAACTGAAGCAACATAAGGCAACTCAGACAACTTGTCTTGTCGATCACCACCTAACATGTACTTAAGCTCATCCGTGTTCGACAGTGGTACATAGTCGGGGCCAAGGTAGAAACAATTGATTGTCTCACTAGAAATATTGATTTTCAGGCCTCGAACTATCACTTCTTCCAATAAGGGTGGTTTTTTCCTCTTAAGCTGAACCGTCTTGTAGGCATTTTTGACCTCCGCTGCATAATTTGCATAGAATTCCTGAACTAGAGCCGAGATATACTCACCTGGATGGGTGGCTAATAAAGTTCCACTTATAGTGGTCAAGAGTTGCAAGGATTCGTGGAAAACCCTCCAGTCTATCTAAGCTGATTCTTTTCTTTCTCATGAATGCTCTTCTTCGGTCCACCCCCTCTTTCTCTTCAATCCCGGGTCATATATTTCTTTGGAGCCTGGCACAGAAAATCTGACGCTGTGCTCGGATATTTTTTTCATTTGGAGTCACAGCCTAGCAGCCTCCACGTCATCTTTCGAGCTGCTAGAGGATGTTGAAGTGCCCCCTCTTCAGACTGAGAGGGCACTTGTACTTGAGCAGCACCCCTAGCTCGGGTGACTCTCACTGCCTGTGATTCGTCATTCCCTGCTCCAGTAGCCCCTCGGTCGGGCTCATCACGGAGTCCCCTGCGACCTTATGCTTTGTCCCTACCTCTGCCTCTTCCAGTAGTTGGAGCACCTCCTCGAACCTTAGGAGCCATACCTGTGGAAAGTACGTTAGTATCACCATGAAATTGTGTTTTAGTGCAATGTTTTATAATGTACAGAAGTAAACCGTCAAATATTTTGACGGGGCGTAGAAATTTTCATGATTCGTACAAATGGCCGCCAAATGGGAAAAGTAGACAATTTTACTCCTAAACATTTGACGATGAAGTTTGACGCTTTGCAAAAATTTATGTGGTCCGTCAAACCTATCGTCAAATGGTTACAGTGAACTACTTTATACTGAACCCTTTAACAATGAACTTTTACACTCCGCAGAAAATTCTGCGGTCCGTCAAACCTACCAACAAATGGTAAACAGTACATCATGTTTGAGTGGAGGACTTTAGACGACACTTTTGACGGACCGTCAAAGTTTTTATGGCTCGTCAACCTTGTCGTCAAAATTCTTCGATTTAGTTCTTGTCTTTTGGTGTTACACTTGACACTTCAATTCAAAACATATGCTTATACATCACACACAATTGTCAAACTCATATAAAGCCCGGGTTACTCAGACTTCACCCTTTTGTGTCAATTATCTTGATTTGCCCATTTTATCGAACAGTTGGCGGGCATAACAAAGTTTGAATTCAAAAACTTGAACACAACCATTAGAATGCCCTCCAACCCAACATAGCATCATTATGAGTTCATCAATATACAACTTTCTTTTCAGAAACCCCACCCCTAACTAAATTTATCAGGTATGGACTACAAGTCCCAATGATAGAACCTGTAAGTTTACATTGTGAAACCAACCATACGTGACTAACACTTGAACTAGAAGATCATGGGAATAAAGATCACATACCTAACTTTCTTGTTGGAATGGAAAGTTAAGCACAAATAATCAAAAAAAACTCTCTTTTTTTCTTTTCTTTTTTTTTTTTGTTTGAGTTGAGACGGCTGGGGTTTGTTTTTGGGTAGGGAAAAGAGGAATTATGTATGGAAGGGAGTAATGAGAGTTAGAGGGACGTGATTTTAGGGAGTGAATGGGAGGAATTTTAGGGATTTGTGTTTGAGTGGGAAAGGGAAGGTGGAGGATTTTAAGATGGAACAGTTTCTTTTATTTTAAACTTACCCTGTCGCCTTTTGAATACTTATACTACGAAAATAAAAAAAATGACCGTCAAATTTTATACGGACCGCAGAAAGTTCTGCAGCCCTTTCTACGGTCACGGTACTTATCTGGGATGATGAACTAGCAACCATTAGACTGTGACATGTTTATGCTTCGTTTGACGGACCGTATAAAATTTTACAATCGTCAAATCTTGGCGTATACGCGTCATAGTAAGCTGGTTTCTCTTGTGCCAACAGAAGTTCCCTTTCACCGTCTGTATAACGTACTATATAACAGGAATAGTGGGTGATGTTGGTCACCTTTATTTTGTGCTTCTTTTTACGGACCGTAAAAACTGGCGCAGAATTTCCATCGGCATTTTTGCAACTTTTTCTTCCAACTTGTTCATATCCTGCACCAAAACAAACGCTAAAGGTATGTAAAGCCTAACCTTTCTTTCTTTTGGCATGTCCTAGTTGCAAGTAAGCTATGATACGAGCCTCGGGGCAACTCCATTCATAAGATCCGAGCATGCCGACGATTTTTATTCACTTCTTGATGTTAGTATTCCTAATATAGTCGAACTATGGTCTTTGTGTCTTTTGTATGATTGGATAATAAATATGTGTAAAGAATTTTTAACCTAACAGCTTTATGTCGAATAATGTCCATAACTTTCATAGACGAGCTCGGATCGCTTCGATACGTTCCTAGAGGATCCTAAAGCGAATAATGTCCATAACTTTCTTATACTAACTCGGATTTACTCGTAACGCGTTTATGTTCCTTCAGGTGTCGGTAAGTGTACTGGTCTATCGAGTCTTAAAAATTGATTTATGTGCATATAGTTTCTCACTACTCTGCTCGTGCATACTGTTATTATATCTTTCGCCGAGTCCCGGGCCGGTTTTGTCATCGTGCACTCTATGTTATATTCAGCAGTATGATGTGTTACGGTTCCCCGAGTCCCCCACTAGGGGGTCGGGTACCGCTTATATACGGCGTTATGATGTGTTATGGCGTATGATGTGCTGTGATGTTATGATGTGTTTCGGGGTTGTACGGAGATATGAAATCTTCTGGAGTATGATGTGTTGTGGCGCCAGCGTCGGAGTGGCGACCACGTTCCTGAGCCCTATGCATAATTTTTATATGCATTATTTGTGTTTTAAAAACAAGCTTTTGGTATACTGATCTCTGTACTCGTTTTCCATACTTCTTATTTCAGTTATGATCTTGATTATTGTATTTCATGCTTTATATACTCAGTACATATTTCGTACTGACCCCCTTTCTTCGGGGGTTGCGTTTCATGCCCACAGGTACAGACGCTCATTGTGGTAAACCGCCAGCCTAGGATACCCATTCTGCTACTTTGGAGTGCTCCCTTGATCCGGAGCCCATACTTTTGGTACAGATCTTTCTGTTGTGCATATTTATGTGTATATGACTAGTTAGGGGTACGGCGGGGCCCTGTCCCGTCATATGCTTCTGTTGTTATTCTTAGAGGCCTGTAGACTTGTATGTGGGTCATGGGTCGTTATTGTTCAGTTATATCTGTGTGATTTGCGTCTTAAGCGGCTCCATTTGCTGTGACAGCCTTAACGGCTTGTATGTATGTATACGTATGTATATGTTTTGGGCGATGTGTTTTACGACAGCCTTGTCGGCTTCTATGTGATACATTTGTTACATGTGACCGCTTAAGATGACATCTGACCTTTGTATCTGTATAAGTCAGTGTACGCCGAATATGGATAAGCCATTGGTATGCCGATTTTGGTAAATGGGTGTGTACGGGTGTCCAGCTCAGGCACTAGTCACGGCCTAAGGGGTTGGGTCGTGACAGGTTGCCTCCCAAGAAGCGCTTGATTTTACGTCCCAGCACGACGGTGTTACCAATTTACTCTTGGTCCAGACTCGTTGAGTCAGTATTCATCCCAAGGTGCTTCAATCAGTAACGGTCAACAATTTTATCTCCAATAACAATCCCATGATAGTGCTTCACCCTCTGCTCGTTCACCTTAAATGTCCGACTTCCATCTTCGGACTTCAGTTCAAGCACCCCATGGAGTGAAACACTTATCACCTCAAAAGGACCGGACCACCTTGACTTAAGCTTACCCAGTAGCAGTTTCAATCGAGAGTTAAACAGCAGGACAGGATCACCCTTGTAGAATTCTCGCTTCAGGATTTTCTTGTCATAATACTGCTTCATTCTCTCTTTATAAAGTGTTGCACTTTTATATGCCTGGTACCGGAATTCATCATCTCATTGAGTTGAAACAACTTGAGTTCGGTCACCGCTTCCCAATCCCTATTCAATTTCTTCAAGGCCTACATAGCCTTATGTTCAAGTTCAACCGACAGGTGAAAAGCTTTGCCAAAAACAAGCTTAAGGGTGAAGTCCCAATCGGAGTCTTAAAAGAAGTCCGGTAGGCCCATAGAGCATCATCTAGCTTGCCGGCCCAATCAGTTTTATTTGCATTCACCATTTTAGCTAGAATACTCTTGATCTCCCGATTGGAGACTTCAACTTGCTCACTTGTCTGAGGATGATAGGGTGTTGCCACCCTATGTTTTACGCCATACTTCTCCATCAATCCTGCGAAGGCTCTATTGCAAAGGTGGGAACCACCATCACTGATTATAGCCCTCGAAGTACCAAATCGAGTAAATATGTTCTTATTGAAGAACCCCATGACACTTTTGGCCTCATTGTTAGGTAAAGCCACCGCTTCTACCCATTTTGACACATAATCCATAGCAACCAAGATATACTGCATGCCTCCAGAACTCACGAAGGGTCCCATAAAGTCAACCCCCAGACATCGAACACCTCTACCTCCATCACAAAATTCATAGGCATCTCTTGCCTTCTGCCTATACTCCCTTGCCTCTAACATTGATCACAAGACCGTACCAATAGATTTGCATCATGAAAGACAGTTAGCCAGTAATAACCGCATTCAAGAACCTTAGCAGTAGTCCGGTTACCACTATGATGACCCCTTACAGGAGAGTCATGGCATGCCTTTAGGATCGCCATCACTTCACTTTCAGGAACACAAGGCCGAATGATGTTGTCAGTGCATGTTCTAAACAAGTAAGGCTTGTCCAAATAGTATTGACAGGAATCCAGTAAGAACTTCATCTTTTGGTATGCTTTGATCTCTTCTAGAACTATTCCTGTCACCAAATAATTGGCAATGTCGGCATACCATGATGCTACCTCCTTTGACACAGCCAATACCCTCTCATCTAGAAATGCATCATTTATATCTAGTTCATCAGAAGGTCTCCCAGCTTCTTCAAGCCGAGAGAGATGATCAGCAACCTGATTCTCAGTTCCCTTGCGGTCATTCACCTCAAAGTCAAACTCTTGCAGCAATAGCACCCATCGGATAAATCGCGGCTTTGCTTCCTTCTTCACTATCCGGTATCTTAATCCAGCATGATCAGTGTATACCACGACCTTGGACCCTAACAGATAGGCCCGAAAGTTCTCAAAAGCAAAAACTATTGCAAGCAGCTCTTGCTCCGTCACTGTGTAATTCATATGAGCAGCATTCAATGTTCTTCTTGCATAATAGATCAGATGCATGATTTTATTATGCCTGGGCCAAGCACAACACCGATAACAAAACCACTTGCATCACACATCACATCGAACGGTAGAGACCAATATGGAGAAACAATAATAGGCGATGTGGTCAACTGCTGCTTCAATTCATCAAATGCCTTGTGACACTTCTCATTAAATTCAAACTTAGCATCTTTTTCAAGAAGCTTACACATCGGGTTAGCAATCTTTGAGAAATCTTTTATGAAACTCCTGTAGAAACTGGCGTGTCCCAAAAAGCTCTGGACTCCGTTAACTAAGATAGGTGGAGGAAGCTTTGAAATCACATCAATTTTCATTTGATTGACCTCAATCCCTTTTTTAGAGATTTTATGCCTGAGGACGATCCCTTCCTTCACCATGAAGTGGCACTTCTTCGAATTTAGAACCAGATTAGTCTCCTCATAGCGTTTAAGTACTTGACCCAGATTGCCAAGACAATCATCAAAAGAATCACCAACAACCGAGAAGTCATCCATAAAGACCTCGAGAGAGTCTTCCACCATGTCAGAGAATATCGACATCATACACCGTTGAAACGTAGCCGGTGCATTACAAAGACCAAACTACATTCTGTTGAAAGCAAATGTCCCATACGAATAAGTAAAAGTCATCTTCTCTTGCTCCTCCAGGGCGATGTTGATTTGATTGTAGCCCGAATAACCATCAAGAAAGCAATAATAAGATCGCCCCCTAGCCGATCAAGAATTTGATCAATAAAAGGCATAGGGTAGTGATCTTTGCAAGTGACAGTGTTGAGCTTGCGAAAATCCATGCAAGCACTTCATCCGGTTACAGTTCTCATCGGAACTAGCTCATTTTTTGCATTGGGCACCACTGTGATGCCGCCCTTTTTCGAAACACATTGGACTGGGCTCAACCATTTACTGTCACCAATTAGGTAAACCACTCCAGCATCTAACCATTTGATGATATCTTTCTTGACGACTTCTTGCATATTCTCATTCAGTCTCCTTTGATGCTCCACACTCGGCTTGCTATCCTCCTCCAACTAGATTTTATATTCACAGATCCCAGAAGGAATTCTCTGAATGTCTGCTATGGTCCAACCAATGGCACGCCTATATTCACGTAATACCTCTAGAAGTCGCACAATCTGCTCCTCAGTCAGTAGGGCTGAAACTATCACTGGCAATGTATTGTTCGGACCAAGGAAATCGTACTTCATATGTGATGGGAGCTACTTAAGCTCCAATTTTGGTGGTTCAATTATTAAAGGCTTTACTGGAGGAGTTGTTCTATTAAGATTCATCTTCTTTGGGTGGTAAGAATATGAACCCAACCCAACAAGCAAATTAACCGTCTCCATATAACCCTCCATGTCTTCAGCATCAAAGTTTACAAGAATACCGGCTAGACCTTCGCCAAAACTTTCTTCTTCCATCTTGAACTCCACTGCTTCATCTATAACATTAAAAGAATCAATCACCGAAATGCTCTCGTAAGCACTTGGTAACTTCATCCCCTTGCTTTCCCAAAAAGTAACTTCCTCATTGTTAACTCGAAACTTGATTTTATTCTTCTCCGAATCCATCGGAGCTCTCCCTGTAGCAAGGAAAGGTCTCCCCAGAATAATAGGAATGCCCCGATCAATAGCACAGTCAAGAATCCCAAAATCTGCGGGCAACATGAATTTACCAACCTCCACAAGAACATCATCAACCGCGCCAACAGGCCTCTTAATAGATATATCGGCCATCTGTAACCTCATAGTAGTAGGCCTTGGCATCCCCAAACCTGATTGGTTATATATAGCAAGTGTCATCAAATTAATACTCGCCCCATTATCACACAAAGCACGAGAAAAATCATGGTGCCCAATAGAACAAGGAATGGTGAATGCCCCAAGATCGCCCTTCTTCTACACAGTAGTTGTTGAAATGATAGAACTCACAGTGTGAGTCAAATTCATAGTTTCATATGGCACCATTTTCTCCTTGGTCAGCAGGTCCTTCAAATATTTAGCAAAACCGAGCATCTCCTTGACAGCTTCCAAGAAAGGAAAATTCAGAGATAATTGCTTCAGTTGATCATAAAAAATTTCAAACTTAGCATCTTCCTTCTTCTTTACCAACCTCTGAGGAAAGGCAGGTTTAGATTTGAAAAGCTGAGTCAAAGGGCGGAGAGCCCCTTTCATAGTTTGCTTGCTTTTGTCATCAGCCTCCTTCAAAATCTCTGGAATATCAGAAACCTTCTTGTCAGTAAGATTATCATCAATAATAATTGGTGCTTCAGACTGCACCTCTTCATCTTCATCAATCAGCTTGAGCTCAACAACCTTTTTTTCAGCACCATGGAGTATTTTACCACTCTGAGTACTAACGGTAAACACCCGATCTATACCGCCTCTCCCATTCTTTGTATTTGGAATAGTGTCACTAGGTAGTCCTCCCTTTTTAGAAGGGTGTTGCTCTCTAGAAATATCACGCATCTGTGCCTCGAGCTTTAGAATAGCTGCTGTATGGGAACCCACTGTTACACCTCAAAAAAAAATTCGGAGATGCACAGTGAATAGACTAATGAAAGGCACAAAGTATGCGATGTTTCAATAAGTAAGAAATAGCATTTGATGATCCTAATTGAGATTTTAAAGACATTTGAGGTAAATAGAAGAAAGTTGGCCAAGAAAGGCAAGGTATACGATAAGTATCGGATAAGATTTACTAGTACCGAATTAATGATGACTTAATGATTTTTTGGGGAAGAGTTATAACGCCCCTTAGATTGTCAATGAGGTGCTAGAATATTTCATTTCATTTCATCTTCATTCCCCTTCTCTCAAGAACTCTCTAGAATATTTCTCCACACTTCTTCCACAAGAATTAAAAGGAAATTAATGATCAACATCATCAAACCAAGAGAATCAAGTGTAAGAAACTCATTAAGGCTCATCCAAGACAAGAAATTCCATTAGAGGTGAACTAGGGTTTTAGCCCAAGTGAAATGTTTCCACCCAAAGTCCATTCCTACACCATCTAAGGTAAGTTTTATGGTCTTTCCAAGTTTTTTAAAGTACTGAGAGCTTGAAAGACTTGGATTGTAGAAGGAGAAAGAAAATGGGTCATGAATGTGAGAATAGAGGCATTTTCGAGTAGTAGTTTGGAACGAGTCATGATTCTTGATATGTTGTGATTATAATCATGTTATAAATGATATTAAGAAAATGGGATAGACATTGTATATGAGTGAATGTAATAGTGTGCTATGACCATGGATATGGATGATTAGAAGTGAATTGGGAAATATCGATAATGTAGGTGAATAAAGACTATTGCTTATGATGTTGTGAGTGTTATTATAGACGTTTGGGAGTTGATATATAATATGGAGAAAGTTGTATAAACAAAGGAGATGCTGCCCAATTTTCTCTAGCTTTAGTCAAGTATGCCAAGCAATCGATTATCTAATGTTAGTATAAACTCTAATGAAGGTAGAAACGTGAGCATTGAAGGAGAACTTTCAAGTGATAGAATAGCAAAACGAAAAGGTATGTAAGGCTAACCCTTCTTTCAATAAGGCATGGTTCCTTGGCTATGTATCTATCCTTTCATGAGTCTATATTGACCTCCAAATGATTCTATCTTTAAAGATACTAAAGCTGATGATTCTCGTTATGTTTACGATTCTACTAAATTCCTTATATGACGAGTGATCCTCTAAGGATAGATGTAATGAAACGATGATAGTAATGATGCCGAAGATGCTTATGAGCTCTTATGTATATGTGTCTATGTATGACTATTATGTAACACTGAGCTTATATGGCCGGGTATGATATGTATTGTGCGCACACCACTGCAGTTGGGTACGGATAACCCTGAGCCTTCGTAAGGCCAGGTATGTATAATCACCGAGCCTTGCCATGGCCAGGTATGTGAAACACCCAACCTTCGGGGTCGGGTATGCTATGAATACGAATATGAATAAGAATATGAATATGAATATGGACATAAATATGGATACGAATATGGATACGGATATGGATGTATGTATATGTACACGTGTATGTACACAATCACGCAATAGAAATGGAAGGTCCCTATGAAAGTCAAGTAAGTGTTTATGACGATGGTTCTACTACCTCTCATCTTATGGTATTTCTTATGTTGTCTATTATGCTTCTATAGTGATGTTTATTAAGATTTACATACTTGGTACATTCTTCGTACTGACGTCCTTTTGTTTGTGGACGCTGCGTCATGCCCGCAGGTGGCCAGGGAGACAGGCTTGATCCATAGTTTTATTACTCAGGGACTATATAGAGGACCTCCATTTCATTCTGAGCTATAGCTTTTGGTATCTATTCTTTTGTGTACATACTTATGGGCATGGCGGGGTCCTGTCCCGCCTATATGATGTGACATCCTCTCCTCAAAGGCTCGTAGACATGTGTATATGGTTAGATGTATTTAGCCTTGTCGGCTTATATTTTGTATATCATTTTGTTAGCCTCATCGGCTTAAGTACATTGATATGGGCATAGTTGTTGATAGTGATATAAATGTATTGTTGCCCAATGGGATTAGTATGAATGATGGATAGAAAGTACGATTAAGCTATGTGGTTCACCTAGATGTAAATGTGAACGTACGATAAGAGGTACCCGGGTGGGTTAGCACCGGGCACCCGTCATGGCCCTCCAGTTGGGTCGTGACAAAAGTTGTATCAGAGCAGTTCTGTCCTAGGGTATGTGTACGAGCCGTGTCCAGTAGAGTCTTGTTTATGGGTGTGTTGCACGCCACACTTATAAACAGGAGACTGCGGGCATTTTAGAAATGAATGATCTTCTTTCTTCATAAGATTGTGCGATAGAGCCATAGTATAAGGATTTCTCTTTTCCTTAACTGTGTATTGTGTATTTCAGAGATGCCTGTGAAGAGAAAGGCTACGGCAGCCCAAAAGGGCAAGTCAATGGCAGGAAAACGGGCTGAAAGCTCATCGCCAACGGTTGTAGAGGAAAGTGAGTCCCAGAATGTGGCTCAATCTCAGTCCTCTCATTCAGTGCCTATTCCTGATGAGCATGAGGGAGCCTCATCCCCAGCTCCAGCTCCTCTATTGGATGCTTCAGGCAGAGATGTAAAAGAGGCCATTCATTAACTTACTCAGTTGGTTGCCGCCCAGACTCAGCGGCAAGGTACAGGGCAGGGTGATAAGGCTGTTAGTGCAAGGGCCCGTGATTTTATTAGCTTGAACCCTTCGAAATTCTTCGGATCAAAGCCGGATGAGGATCCTCAGAATTTTATTGACGGGATGTTCAGGACACTTTGATTGATACATGCTTCAGACATCGAATCGGTAGAGTTAGCATCCTATAGATTGAGGGATTTGCGGTTCATTGGTACATAGTTTAGATGGCTTCATGGGGAGCCAATGCACCTCCCCCGGTATGGCAGGAATTTGTAAATGCCTTCCTCCGACATTACTTGCCTACAGAAGTTCGGCGGGCTAGAGCCGATAAATTCCTGAATCTTAGGCAAGGGAGTATGAGCGCTTTAGAGTATAGTCTCCGCTTCAATTCTTTGGCTAGGTATGCCTCGGCCATGGTAGCGGATATGGATGACCGAGTGCATCAATTTGTGAGAGGCCTAAGGCCACGTTTGATGGATAGGTGCTTGACTGCGTCCCTTTAGGAAAACAAAGATATTTCACGCATTTAATCCCATGCCCAAGATTCAGAGGAAAGCCAACAACAACAAAGAAGTGAGTGTGAGCATGATAGAGGGTATAACAAGAGGGCCAGATCTTCGAGCCCGATGAGTGAGTTTAGAGGCGGGCATAGACAGCAGTTTTCTAGGCATTCAGGCCATCCTATGACTAGTGTGCCTCCACGGTTTATAGGCCAGAGATTTGATAAATCTACTCATTCCGGGGCGAGTCAGAGATTTTCAGGTTCTCAGTTCAGGGGTGGTTCTGGTCAGGCGAGGCCACCTGTTCCACGATGTTCCCAGTGTGGGAAGTTACATTGGGGCCAGTACCGATTAGGTTCAGAGGTTTGCAATGCATATGGTCGGCCAGGCCATATTATACGTGATTGCCCTTCGGTTGGTGGTAGAGGTAGAACCCAGCCTTCAGGGTCAGTAACCGGATCTTCATCATCTATACGCCCTATGGGGCTAGGTTCACATGTGCCAGTCGGCCATGGTAGAGGTAGAGGGAGAGCCCCCAGTTCTAGCGGTCCTCAGGACCGTATTTATGCTTTGGCTAGACGCCAAGATCTTGAGTCTTCTCCTGATGTTGTCACAGGTATATTATCGGTATTTTCTCATGATGTATATTCTTTGATAGATCCGGGCTCCACATTGTCATATGTTACTCCATATCTTGCGAGTCGGTTTGGAGTCAAACCGGAGTCGATCAAACCTTTTGAGGTGTCTACACCCGTGGGTGAATCGGTAATAGCTAGCCGAGAAATTGTGTAGTTGTGATTTGTGACCATCGTACTATAGTTGACTTACATGATTTAAAATGGTGGATTTTGATGTTATCATGGGTATGAATTTGTTGGCTTCTTGCTATGCCAATGTTGATTGTAGAATGAAAATGGTTCTCTTCCAATTTCTGGGAGAACCCGTTTTAGAATGGAAGGGAAATACTTCATCATCAAAAGGTAGGTTTATTTCCTATCTAAAGGCAAGGAAAAGGATCACAAAAGGTTGTATTTACCATCTAGTTCGGGTTCAAGATGTAGAAGCTGAACCACCAAATCTTCAGTCAGTTCCCGTGGTGAATGAGTTTCCGGATGTATTCTCGGATGAGCTTCCAGGCCTTCGTCCGGAAAGAGAGATTGATTTTGCTATTGATGTGTTGCCAAACACCAAGCCTATATCTATTCCACCTTATAGAATGGCTCCCGTAGATTTGAAAGAGTTAAAGGAACAATTGAAGGACTTGCTTGAGAAAGGCTTTATTAGGCCTAGTTCTTCCCCATGGGGAGCACCCGTGTTGTTTGTCCGAAAGAAAGATGGCTTCTTGGGAATGTGCATTGGCTATCGGCGACTGAATAAGATGACGATTAAGAATAAATATCCTCTTCCGAGGATTGATGACTTATTTGACCAATTACAAGGCGCTAAATGGTTTTCAAAGATAGATTTGAGATCCGAGTATCATCAAGTGAGAGTTAGGGAGAAAGATATCCCTAAGACAACCTTCAGAACAAGATATGTCCATTTTGAGTTCCAGGTAATGTTATTTGGGCTAACTAATGCACCGGCAGTATTTATGGATTTGATGAACAATGTGTTCAGGCCCTTCCTAGATTTATTTGTGATTGTATTCATCGACGATATCTTGGTGTATTCTAGGTCCGAGGCAAAGCATGAGGATCATTTGCGTACTGTCCTTATAGTTCTTCAAACTCGAGAGTTATTTGCCAAATTTTCTAAGCGTGAGTTTTGGTTGAACTTAGTGACATTTTTAGGGCACATTGTTTCAGCCGATGGTATTCCGGTAGATAGCCAAAAGATTGAGGCCGTGAATACTTGGCCAAGGCCCACGACTCCTATGGAGGTTCGTAGTTTTTTGGGCTTAGCAGGTTATTACAGGAGATTTGTAGAAGGCTTTTCTTCTATTTCTGCACCGCTCAAAAAGCTGACCCAAAAATCAGCTAAGTTTCAACGGACAGATGCTTGTGAACTTAGTTTCCAAGAGCTAAAGGATAGATTAACTTCTACCCCAGTCCTGACACTTCCAGAGGGATTGGAAGGTTATGTTGTTTATTGCGATGCTTCGGGCGTTGGGCTAGGTTGTGTGTTGATGCAACATGGTAAGGTGATTGCGTATGCTTCAAGGCAATTACGGAAGCATGAGAAAAATTATCCAACCCATGACCTTGAATTGGCTGCAGTGATTCATGCATTGAATATATGGAGACATTATTTATATGGTGTCCACGTGGATATTTATACAGATCATAAAAGCCTTCAGTATATCTTTAAGCAGAAAGAGTTGAATTTACGGCAACGACGGTGGTTGGAATTTCTAAAAGACTATGATGTTGATATCCTGTATCACCCCGGAAAGGCAAATGTTGTGGCTGATGCTCTTAGCCATAGATCTAAGGGAAGTTTTTGTGATGTTCGGCCAGAGAAAAGAGAAATGGCTCGTGAGCTCCAGTAGTTAGCTAGCCTAGGATTTCGAGTGGTGGACTCAGGTAGCATGGGAGATACCATTTAGAATTCAGCAGTCTCGTCGCTAGTAGTGGAAGTGAAGGAGCGACAATACGAAGATCCCAGGCTAATTCATTACAGAGATACACTCCCTCAGAAGGAGAAGTCATCATTTGAGATCTCAGGAAATGGAGTTCTCCGATGTAGAGGTAGATTATGTGTTCCTGATGTGGCAGGTTTACGCCACCAAATACTGAGAGAAACCCATTACTCCAGTTATTCCGTCCACCCCGGAGCAATGAAGTTGTATCACGATCTTAAATCTATATATTGGTGGAACGAGATGAAGAAGGATATAGAGGAATTTGTACCTCAATGCCCCAACTGTCAACAAGTGAAAATCGAGCACCAAAATCCGGGCGGATTGTTGCAAACTATAGAAATTCCAACTTCGAAGTGGGAAGTAATTAACATGGACTTCATTACAGGCTTACCCCGTTCTCGACGTAAGTATGATTCTATATGGGTGATTGTGGATAGACTCACGAAGTCAGCTCATTTCTTACCAGTCAGAACTACATATGTGGCAGAAGATTATGCAAAGCTTTATGCTAAAGAGATAGTGCGACTTCACGGTGTTCCAGTATCTATTATCTCTGATAGAGGAACTCAGTTTAGAGCTAATTTTTGGAAAACTTTCCAAGAAGGTTTGGGGTCTCAGGTGAGCCGTAGCACAACTTTTCACCCACAGACTGATGGACAAGCTGAACGTACCATTCAGACTCTCGAGGATACGCTACGGGCATGTATGTTGGATTTTTGAGGTAATTGGGATGATCACTTACCACTTATCGAATTTTCTTATAACAATAGTTATCATTCTAGCATCCAAATGGCACCGTATGAGGCTTTATATGGGCGAAATTGTAGATCCCCAATTGGGTGGTTTGAAGTAGGAGAGACTAAATTGATAGGGCCAGACTTGGTCCAGCAAGCCATAGAGAAAGTTAAACTCATACAAGGTCAATTATTAACAGCTCAAAGTCGTCAAAAGTCCTATGCAGATAATCGTCGAAGGGACTTAGAGTTCCAAGTGTAAGATTGTGTATTCTTAAAAGTGTCGCCAATGAAGGGCATTATGAGATTTGGCAAAAATGGGAAGCTTAGTGTCACGACCCGTCTAGAGGGCCGCAACGAGCACCCGGTGCTAGCCCACCCGGGCACCCTTGTTTTACACATATACTTACATCTAGGTGAGCCATACGATTAAACATACATCTCTTTCTTATTAATCACGCTAGTCCCATTGGACGACAACATCATTAGATCATCATTGACATCTATTCCACATCAAATGTATATAGGCCGACGAGGCTATCAAAAGATATACAAAATATAGGCCGACAAGGCCGGACACGTCTAATCATACACACGTGACTACGAGCCTCTAAGGAGAGTATAACATATCACATGAGCGGGACAGGACCCCGCTATGCCCACAATTATGTACACAAAAGAATAAGTACCCAAAAGCTATGGCTCCGAATGAAATGGAGCTCTGCTGTGAAGTCTTTGAGGAAGCAGCTATGGATCAAGCCTGTCTCCCTGTGCACCTGCGGGCATGACGCAGCATCCACAAACAAAAGGACGTCAGTTCGAAGAATGTACTGAGTATGTAAAGCATGATCAATATCAATATAGAAGCATAAATAGCAACATAAGAAATAGCATATGATGGGAGATGGCAATATTGTCGTCATATGCACTTACATGCCTTTCATAGGAACTTTCCCTTGCTAATACGTATTTGTGTACATATATCATTATCCGTATTCCGTGATAGTACCCGTACCATATTTGTGCTCATATTCGTATACATGCCCTTATTCACATTCAAATACATAGTCATATCATATTCGTACTCATATCATAAACATAGCATTTCCATAGCATACCCGACCACGTAGGTTCAGTGTTTCATACATACTTGGCCAATCAAGGCTCAAGGTTACTCATAACTGGCCCTACCAAGACTTCAGGGTTATCCGTACCCTCTGCAGAGGTGCGCGCGCGTTATGTAATCGTATACAAACATATTTACATATCATACCCGGCCTCATAAGCTCGGGGTTCTATAATAGTCGTACATATACATAATAGCTCATAAACATCTTTACTTTTAATCATCGTTATAATAATCGTCATCGTTATTATCATTATAGTCATCATCAATAGCATTATCACTACTATCGTCATCCACCTCTTCTACCTTAATAGGCCTACTCGTAATACGAGAAACTTAGTACAATCGTAGCGTATCAAGAATCGTGAGCTTAAAAGCTTGGAAGATCAATTCATTTGGAAGACAATATACTCGTATAGAGGATTTAGATGTTTGGCCCAAGAACCATGCCTTATGAAAGAAGGGTTAGCCTTACATACCTTTCCGTCGCACTATTCTACACTTGCGAGTTCCCCTCCAACGTTAGCGTTTCTACCTTCAATAAAGTCATACTATCATTAGAATCGATAATTAACACACATGGCTAAAACTAGGGGAAAAACGGATAACATTTCCTTCACATCATAATTCAACTCCCAAACGTCAACAATACATTCACAATATCATAACAATGGCCATTAGTCATTCACATTATCCACATTCGTTAATTTACTTTCATTTGCCCATATCTATGGCTATAACACATGATTTCTTCCATTCATATACAATGTCTATTTCATGGTCTTTCAACGTCATTTATAACCCATTCATGTCACAATATAACAACAATCATGATTCGATTCCAACTAATTCTCTAAATGGCACTATTCATCATTCGTGACCCATTTTACCATATTCTTCTACACTCCAAGTATTTAAACTCTCCAATATCATAAACAACATATAAACATCATGAATCTTACCTTAGATGTTGTAGGAACAAGCTTTAGTTGATAATACTCCACTTTGAGCAAAACCCTAGTTTATCTCCATTTGGATTTCTTGACCTTGGATGATCTTTGATGGTTTTCTTACTCTTTATTTACTTGTTTTATGTTGTTGGTCACCAAATATCTTTGAATTCTTGTGGAATAAATTTAGAGAGATGTTTTAGAGAGAAGGGGTGTGATGTAGAAGTGAAATGAAATAAGCCTTGGTCCCCTTATTTAATGACATGAAAATCTGATTTGGAGTGCACAGTGGTCGTAAACTTGGTTTACGGTCCGTATTCCAGTTTACGGACCGTCCTTCATGGTCATATTTAATCATAACAGAACCAGAAACTCAGGCTGAAGCATGGTGATTTACGATCACGGTTTACGGTCCGTAAACCACTTTACGGTCCGTATTTTGGGTCGTATTTAACCATTTGATGAATTGGCAGAAAGTTGAAGTTTTGGAAGCCAAAATACGACATGGCAGTTTACGGACCGTATACCACTTTACGGTCCGTATTTCACTTTACGACCAACTAGCCAGAATGCAAGCCTGCAACTTTTCACATTTCCAAAACCTATAATTAGTCATTGCGGAGCATAACCTATCTCTTATCGCAATTGCCTTTGGAATCTTATTTAGGGTCATCAAATGTCGTTTCTTACTCATGGAAACATCATACACTCGTGCTCATCACTAGGTCACTCACTTGCGTACCAACGGAAGATTTTCCGAGGTGTAACACTTAGTCCTCGGTACATTGGGCCTTATGAGATTGTGTGCAAGGTAGGCAAAGTGGCTTATGAATTAGATCTACCCCCGGATTTGGAGTCAGTTCACCCAGTTTTTCATGTCTCAATGCTTCGTAAATGTGTTGGAGATCCTACTAGGATCGTGCCAATAGATGATGTTGAAGTCACTAAGCAATTATCTTACAAAGAAATCCCCATTGCCATTTTAGATAGGCAAGTACGAAAGCTCAGAACCAAAGAGGTAGCTTCAGTTAAAGTTCTATGGAAGAACAATAATAGAGAGGAAATAACTTGGGAAGCCGAAGAAGACATGAAATTCCGTACTCGCACTTATTTCAGCCCCCGGAAGAGATCCACGATGAAACATCAGGATTGTGAGGTATGTATGCTTTCTTTCCATGCTTTTGGGTCGTGTGCGGCCAAAATTTATTGCTATTATGTTGTGGCCCTGTGAGGCATTGTTATTATGGACTGTTGTGACAGGATGGTAGTGCCCTATTATAGGGAAAACTCTGGCAAAATTTTCATAGAATTCCCGAGTACTTAACATTTGAGGACGAATGTTCTTAAGGGGAGAAGAATGTTACACCTCGGAAAATTTTCCGTTGATGCACAGTGAATAGACTAACAAAGGGCACAAAGTATGCGATGTTTCAATAATTAAGGAATAGCATATTGATGATCCTAATTGAGATTTCAAAGACATTTGAGGTAAAGAGAAGAAAGTTGACCAAGAAAGGCAAGGTATAGACATGTATCGGATAAGATTTACGAGTACCGAATTAATGATGACTTAATGATGTTTTGGAGAAGAGTTATAATGCCCCTTATATTTTCAATGAGGTTCTAAACAAGTGTTAAGAAGGTTCCATAAGGATTAGAGATATAACGAGTCGACGAGAATGAGTTTCGGAAGAGCTGGGCATTATACGACCCAACATACTGGCCGTATAAAATATACTGGTCGTATGTTAGACCGTTTATTCTGCCTAGAATGGAAGCCTCTCTAGAACAAACCTACGGCCAGACATACGATCCATATAAATTATACGGACCGTATGTTAGTCCGTAGAACTGCGTCGGGACAGATTGGGAGTTATTAAAAAGGGGACCAAGTTCATTTCATCTTCATTCCCCTTCTCTCAAGAACTCTCTAGAATATTTCTCCACACTTCTTCCACAAGAATTCAAAGGAAATTAATGATCAACTTCATCAAACCAAGAGAATCAAGTGTAAGAAACTCATTAAGGCTCATCCAAGACATGAAATTCCATTGGAGGTGAACTAGGGTTTTGGCTCAAGAGAAGTGTTTCCACCCAAAGTCCATTCCTACACCATCTAAGGTAGGTTTTATGGTCTTTCCATGTTGTTTAAAGTATTGAGAGGTTGAAAGACTTGGATTGTAGAAGGAGATAGAAAATGGGTCATGAATGTGAAAATAGTGGCATTTTCGAGTACTAGTTCGGAACGAGTCATGATTCTTGATATGTTGTGATTATAATCATGTTATAAATGATATTAAGAAAATGGGATAGACATTGTATATGAGTGAATGTAATAGTGTGCTATGACCATGGATATGGATGATTAGAAGTGAATTGGGAAATATCGATAATGTAGGTGAATAAAGACTATTGCTTATGATGTTGTGAGTGTTATTATAGACGTTTGGGAGTTGATATATAATATGGAGAAAGTTGTATAAACAAAGGAGATGCTGCCCAATTTTCTCTAGCTTTAGTCAAGTATGCCAAGCAATCGATTATCTAATGTTAGTATAAACTCTAATGAAGGTAGAAACGTGAGCATTGAAGGAGAACTTTCAAGTGATAGAATAGCAAAACGAAAAGGTACGTAAGGCTAACCCTTCTTTCAATAAGGCATGGTTCCTTAGCTATGTATCTATCCTTTCATGAGTATCTATTGACCTCCAAATGATTCTATCTTTAAAGCTACTAAAGCTCATGATTCTCGTTATGTTTACGATTCTACTAAATTCCTTATATGACGAGTGATCCTCTAAGGATAGATGTAATGAAACGATGATAGTAATGATGCCGAAGATGCTTATGAGATCTTATGTATATGTGTCTATGTATGACTTTTATGTAACACTGAGCTTATATGGCCGAGTATGATATGTATTGTGCGCACACCACTGCAGTTGGGTACGGATAACCCTGAGCCTTCGTAAGGCCAGGTATGTATAATCACCGAGCCTTGCCATGGCCAGGTATGTGAAACACCCAACCTTCGGGGTCAGGTATGCTATGAATACGAATATGAATAAGAATATGAATATGAATATGGACATAAATACGGAAGGAAAGCGGGGTTCTGCGCAAGCTTTCCCGGTTCAACTAGGATTAGGTTTACTTATTTGTTGTTTTTACCCTAGACTATATATAGACGTTTTATTAGCTGAAAACGGTGTGCTGGGATTACTCAAAGACTTGTAAGCCACCGTTCTATTTTATCTCTCTAGGTTTATTTTATTTTTCATCTTTTCAACCCTATACTATTCATGAATTCTTTTGTCTATGATCGAATCATGAGTAGCTAAACTTCTTAATTCTAGGGTTGTGGCGAAAGACTTGAAAGTTGGTTAGATGACATTTATTATCTATTGATTTTCCATATTTTGGGTTGTTTTTTTATTCTTGATCTTAATTGTTTGATTATCTGGACAATTGTTAGACACTATCTGTGGTGCGCGAATTGGACTTGAGAAAGGGAATTCATGTACGTAATAAGAATAAATAGAGTTTGTTCGATTTAATCGTTTCACTACTAAGGATAGAGATATACCCTTCAGCCCTACTTAGTTGAATACGAAGAAATAAATGCATTCTTGTTACCTTTGATGACCATAGAGATATAGGCGTTATAGTAACATCTACAGGCATGTGAGTAGTTCGAGAGAATATCTGTTATAGTCGTATTTTGCGCGTTTGGATATTTCAAAGTCGTCGTGGAAAGTTAAGGGCGAGACCATTTTCAAAAAATTATTTTAATGTACAAGTTGTTATGAATATTATTTATGACTATTTTTAGTATGGAAATGTTGGAAAGGCCATGGGTAGAAAGAGAAATTCGCAAAATGGCTTATGGTAATATTGTGGAAGGCTAGGGGTAAAATGGGAATTTCACAAAGAATCTTGAAAGTTCATGAAAAAATCCAAGTTGGTCGTGTGGCATAAGTGGTATCTGTCCACATTTTATTATTTAATGGGGGCTAATTATAAATTACAAAGATGCATGGGCCAAAGCTTGCACAAGAAGACATTTAGTCTTCTTTGTTATTTTCAAAAAACAATTCTAGAAAAATGGAGGAAGGGGATCATGTGTCTATATTCTTATTTTAAGGGACTTAAAAATAAATAGAAGAAGTGGTGGAAAGAATATATAATAAGAAGACCATTAGTCTTCTTTGACCAATTTGGAAAAATTCAAGAAAAAGAAAGAAATTTCTAGAAAAATATGGAGAGAAAGGCATGTGCCCCTCACATGTTCATAATAACTATATATATATATATATATATATGTATATACATAGAGAGAGATGGCCAAGCAAGACAAAATATTCATCTTCCAATTCAAGAAAAACTTGAAGAGAAAATATAGTAGTATTCGGCCAAGGTTGGCTAAAATGGAGTCCATGGAATTGATCAAGAAAAAATATTTTCTCCTAGTACTCTAAGTAATTGGAAGGTCCTCTACAACATGGAAGAGTTGTTGGAGCAAGAAAATCCTTCACTTGGACAAATCCATAACCTTGACTAAGAGGAAACATGAAAGGAAAAGGTAAGAATTTAACCTTCTTTAATATGTTATGGGTGATAATGAGTGTTGTAGAATGAAGGAATCCATGAAATTCATGACATATGCATATGTATGGTGTTTGGCCGAAAATGTGTTGCATGGTATAGAAATGATGAATTAATTTTATGTAGTATGTTGGTTGTTGTTATAATGTGTATAAATGGATGAAAATTTATAAGGATATGTGTGTAGTTGTTGTGGCCGAAAATAGGGGTGATGTTGTGAGATATGATGAATCGAATTTATGTAGCATTTTGATTGTTGTTGTGTGGTGGATTTTATGATAAATGAAGGCTTAATGGTTTGAAATGAATATGAAATTGTTGGTGTGTTATGGAAGGAGTTAGTGCGACTTTGTTATGGCTTCTTATATTTGTAAGAATGATATTGTTAATGTGTAGGCTATAAATATAATTCATGAACTTGAAAGTGAGCCATTGTTTGGAAGATTGTAAGTTGGGTGGTGGTAATTGAATGTGAAAGAAGGGTTAAGTAGTTATTGTTCTTGTTGGAATTGGAAAGTGTTGGATGAAGTAGCATGTTGATTGAATTGTTTTGAAAGTCATGTGAATTAAATTGAATTAAATAGAATTGAATGTTGGAGTGTTGCAAGAATAATTGCTAGTGTTGTTGTTGGTTTGGCCGGGTTAAATTCCCGGATTGTTGTTGATTGAAATTGGCCAAGATAGATTCTTGGGGACGATGTATTTACAGGGAAAATGCTGCCGAAATTTCGGCAGACAAATGTTACTTTAAAATCCCACTTCTAAATGCTCTAATTAAGGTTTGGTAAATGTGACCAATTTGTAGATTTTGGTGAATTTGGAGCTTGAGTTTGGAGAAGAAAAAGCAGCAGAAAAGGTATGTAAGGCTTCACCCTTTCTTCTTTGGCATGTCTTAGACATAATAGGTCGAATACGAGCCTCGGGGACAACTCTATTCTCCGGAATCCGCGCCTAAAGTTTCCCTTTTTTCATTCAGTAGAATTGAATTAAAAAGTGTGCAAAATGTTGGAAGAATTTCCTAAACCTCTAGAACTCGCATAAATAGGACCCGACTACCCTAAAACCCTCACAAGTAACGCCATGACATGTAATATATGTAAATTTGGTACGCCGCCTCATTTGATCCGAGGTGGGCCCACTGGTTCCCGGATTTACCTTATTGTTCCGCTTGACATACTTTGAAGTTGAATCCAAAAGAAACCTTCGATCCTTATTCCATTACCAAATGACAAGTACTGTACCTATCCCAACGAGAATACTTCCATGATGATAATGATAACGATGATGTCAGAAAAGAGAATATGCCTATGATAAGTACGACAAGAATGATTCCACGACTAAGAGTCTTGAGCTAAAAATCCAATGTGAATATGAAAGTGTTATACTAGTTCTTGAACCTTAATTTTATTCCGTAGCTATGACACTAGTTTCTAAAAGACTTCAAAGAATATGAATTGACGGATATAATGCCCATGATTTCATTCTATGCTCTCTCTTAAGGCTATTTTCCGTTGGTAGTCTCGCCTTAAAATACTCGTTCCTTCAAGGTGAGACAAAGTGACCATGAGTATTCCATAACGTAATCGGAGGTCACCGACCTTACGTCACTCCGATGGACACATGACTTCTTTGGGCTCTCAGGCATGCCAGTTGTATGACATATGTATATGAACGTGAATATGTATATGTATATGTATATGGGGAAAAAGGGGAAGGGCCACTGTTATATCACCACCTGATTCAGCTGGATTTCGTCCCGGACGCGGGATATGGGAGAGCCGGATACGGCGTCTGTATTTGTGATATATATATATATATATATATATATATATATATTGGGACACTGTTGGGGAGGGGGGTGGGAGAGCCGATGTACTCGACGTCTGTGAATGTAAATGAAGGACACCGTTTTCTGAAATGTTCTGTTTTCCTGTATATGTAAATAAGAAACACCGTTTTCCTAAAAAAAGAAACTAAGCATGCATGACATCTGCAGAAAGGCATTCCTATGTACAGGTTACATCTGTTCCAAGATAAGCTCCATATGTCTATTCTGTTATTATTCATACTGTATATTCCTTTATTATGTCACTATTCATGCCTTACATACTCAGTACATTAGTCGTACTGACCCCTCTTCTTCGGGGGCTGCGTTCATGCCGCGCAGGTACACCAGTTGAGCCACAGTTATCATAGAAGATGTTCCAGCGGAGTTGGCGGGCTCCACTTGTTCTGGAGTGCTGCCGAGTCAGAGTATATGAGCTATGGTGTTTGTTCAATGTTAGAGACTTTGCAGACAGAGTCATGAGTATAGAGTGTCAGCTTGGTAGACGGCTTCACCCGTCACAATGTTATTACGTTACATGTCGCGGGTCCCATATGATGATAGACATTACTTATGAAAAAAAAATATATTGGAGGGCTTACCATGTATTTATTTCTTAATTGATACAAGAGTTTATCTATGTAATAAGAGTCAGCGGGTTCGCTCGGCTCCAGATATGGGGTCGGGTGCCCATCACACCCTAGTAAAGTCGGGGTGTGACAATATCATAAAGTATAATTAACCCGTCAACTAGTAACCTAGGAAATAAAATAGGTGGAATTGTCCGAAGATCAACTGGACTGTTGAAATCCATGACCCTAGATCTTTCTCTCATCTGATAATTCTTACAATCTTTGTCAAGATATTCCCAGTCACAAAAACACCCATCACAAATTGTTTACTTTTCAGGTTTAGGTTAGTACAACAAACATCTTGATTTTTACTTTTTTGAATAGTTTCATTCGAATTTGAATTATCTTAATAGTAGAATCTAAGTCTCTGTGGGATCGATATCTGGACTCAACAGTCTATATTACTTGTACGATCACGTATACTTGCGTGTGCGTTTGGGAGCAACAAGTTTTTGGCGTCGTTGCCAGGGACTTAGCAGTATTATTGTTTTTCTAATATGGATTTTTGAATTTCTATTCAAGTTTTTATTTATTTATTATTATTATTTTATTTTATTTTTAATTTAATATTTTGGTTAGCTTGCTTGACATGGCATCTTGGAGTAAAAATTGGTCGAATATTGGTTGTTCCTATTTTGGTGATCCTTGTCTGATTTGTGGAGGACCCCACTTATGGCAACACTGTCAAAATATCTCCGGGAATGGGTTGTCTGCACCTTCCCAATCTTTTGAGTAGAATATTTGTAATATATGTGGTGATCAAGACGGTCATTCGAATGGTTGTCCTAACTCTTACTCCCCATCCTCGAGCCCCTATTATGATTCTCATGTTATTTGTGATATTGACAGGAGTAACGAAGTGGAGGATGCGGAAAGTCTTGCTCAGGTTAGCGATATGATGAAGCAAATAGGGGAGCAAATGATGGAGCGTGATGCATTAATGAGAGAGAAAAACGCAAAAATGTGGAAAGCCATAGAGAGGATTCGTGCCAAACTCACAGAGATGCAGGCCAGGCCGAGGCCAAAACTTGTAATGATCTACAAGTTACGGGTTTAGCCAATACTCAAGACGAACCTCAAACAGAAGAAGAGAGTGAGTTCCCACAAGTAGATAGCTTTGAAGAAGCACAGATAGTGAGCCAATCTTGGCTAACTGAACAAGCTCAACAAATGAAATTTCATGGGTTTCTCCGTGATGGTCTTACAAACATGGCTACACAACTGATAGAAGGTAGAACTGAGCTCGAAGAAGAGATAGACCAATTTGGCTCAGATATCCATGGCTTGCAAGCACAAATGAATAAAATGGTTGAGGCGTTTGATGCCCAACTACATATTACCTTGGATAGTGGCCCGCATGTGGAGCAGATAGAGGAATTCCAACCATTCTACCAGATCTTTGTTGATGATGTCATTGTTGAGGAGGTATACAAAAGTGAGGATGTCAGATATAATGCAGTTTTAGAGTTAGGGCGTGTTGGTCCTCATTCTAAACATTTTTCTACATTATGCGTGGTTGGCGACATGGAAATCGAGCCTTCCACGCTGATGAAGTGTATAGATGAGGAACAAGAGTCTTACATCCTGAAATTTGCCACACCGAAAAGACAAAGCGACATTCCTCACTTAAGGGCCAAGAAGTTCAAGAAACGATATCTATTGCTTGGTTTCTTTATTTTCACACCACCGCCCCAGAAGCGTGATAGAAAATTGGATGCAAAATTAGGGGTGAAATTCATAAGTTTGAGATGGAGGAAAAAGTTGATTCATGTCGTGCCATGACAATTAGGGGAAGTCTGAGTACCCAAGTTAAAAGCTGAGGAGCATGCCCGAGTTTTAAGTATGGGGTCATTCGCCCCTTGATGATGAGAGCATGTTTCTAGCTAGGCCCTAGTGGGCCCCAGGGAGTATTTCATACCTTGCTTGCGCTTTGTTTGTTTTCAAATATATATGCATTGAGGGCATTGCATAATTTTAAGTGTGGGGTGGGAAAATACGTCCCTGGTTTGTAACAACATGTTTTGAGGTCGCGGATGATGATTAGTATGCCGTAGGATTATTTTTTTTAGTAGTTTTGCATCTTAGTGTCGGAAAAAAAAAGAAAAAAAAATAGAAAAAGTTGAAAAAAATTCAAAAAGATTTTATTTTCCGTATTTTTCTTTGATAACTTTTAAGTCCCTCATTAGTAGGCATTCATCATCCACCCCTTTGGGTTTTCTTATGGCCTCGGTTCTTTCCCGAGGGGGGGCCTTTGAACCGGGCGTAGGAAGATTTTTTTTCTTTAGTCATAGAAAGGGTTTTTCCTGATAATGGGTGGATGACAACCTGCTTGAGAGAAAATTAGTCCTTAGGATAGGTGTATTCAAATGCTAGGTGCACGGGTTAGGTGAAGTATTGGCATATGAGTGATCTTGAAATTTTTTGTGAAAACATGCTGTGAAATTGTATCACTTTTCTTGAAAGCACTGGAAAATGGTTTTTTGACTCGTATGACCCACTTGGCATTGTTGATTTTCATTGTTGTTTGATTCGAGGGACAACCGGATCCCTCTTGCGTTGATTGTGTGCCATGTGTGAGTAAGGTTTTGCATTTGAATCCATGTTTGGTATTGACGTCTAGAACTTGCCCTGTGTGTTCACAAAGCGAAATGAAGTTCGGTTGAGCCTAGAAAATGATGGACGCGTTTCTTTGATTAGTCACTAAAAATACTAAAAAGTTATCCCGCCAACTTGCAAATAGCACCCTAGTTAACCCTTTTGAGCCTTTAGCCTTTTCTTTGATAGCAGTTAATTAGCCTTTACCCCTTCGTTCTATAAAACTTGATTTTTGATCCAAATACTCTATGATCACTTTAATCATTTACATGTATAATGGGAGTTGGGATGTGAAATAAAGAGGGGAAATGGTTGTTAATTGTAATCTAGGAAGACAATGGGAGCACCGAATGAACAGAACTAATTCACTTGTTAGTTGGGAATTGAAAGAAAGAAGAAAAAAAAAGATAAAAGAAAGAAATCTGAAAAAGACAGAAAAAATGTAGCGAAAAAGTTTCCCTTCTAACTTGTGTGACTTTTAAAAAGGGTGGTGCTTAAACAAAGAAAATGGGTTAATTGGGAGAAATTTAAAGGTTGGTTGGTGTTGAATAAGAGCTAATGAAGAAATTGTGCAAGAATGATAAAAGTATATGTATTAAAGTGCTTAGGGAGGTTAGTCACTATTATCCAAATAATTCCGACCCGTCCCTTAGCCTACATTACAACCCTCGAAGTCCTACTTGATTCTAGGTTCGTCTTACTTGTATTAGTGTAGTGGTTACACTACGGGCAAGCCTATGGTATGTCGTATTTTACATGTGATATTCTTTGTGAGAGTGAGCGTACTTATTGATTTTAGGTCCATTGATTTAAACATATGTGATTCTTGAGAGATATGGACTACTTTATTTTGGTGAGGGCACATAATTAGCAATAGAGTGGTGAAGTGTTGATTTCTTGATCATAAGGTTGCTTACATGTTTTAAAGTGGTGTCGTTGGGTCAATTGGTTTTAAAATTGAAGTGTTTTTATGAAGGTGGTCCTTGGTGCCAAACATTGAAAGTTTTAAATCTTTGGCATGGCTTTCGCAACTTGGCTCATTGTTTTGGTTTTGAAAAGTTTCTTTTGAGATAGTCATACTAGCCGAATCCCGTTCCAGACCTGTTTGAATGAGTTGAGCTAGAAGTGTAGTTTGGTGTTGGTTTGAGTTTGCTCGAGGGCGAGCAAAGTCTAAGTGGGGGTGGTGATATTTGGCACAAATATCATGTTTTGTGTCATTTTACATCCTACTCTTATGACTTTTATCGCTCAATTCATGATGCAATCATCGTATTTGAACTTATATCGTTATATTTCATGTGTATAGGTACGATGATGACAAACGATGGAAAACTGTGCTTAAAGTGATTAATTTTGGAGCATATGACGATTAGACGAGGTGACAAGTCGAAGCCCGCAAAGGACGAACTAAAAGGAAAATAATTCGACTGAAGGGTCCGCTTTTCTTCCGCATCGCCTGAAGAAAGCGGACAAAACTAGCCCAGGCATTACCATCAGGCTTTCCTTCCGCATCGCGGAAGGAAAGCGGAAGGCCTCAGTACATTGCTCGATCCTTCCGCATCGCGGAAGGAAAGCGGGGTTCTGCACAAGCTTTCCCGGTTCGACTAGGATTAGGTTTACTTATTTGTTGTTTTTACCCTAGACTATATATAGACGTTTTATTAGCTGAAAATGGTGTGCTGGGATTACTCAAAGACTTGTAAGCCACCGTTCTATTTTCTCTCTCTAGGTTTATTTTATTTTTCATCTTTTTCAACCCTAGATTATTCATGAATTCTTTTGTCTATGATCGAATCATGAGTAGCTAAACTTCTTAATTCTAGGGTTGTGGCGAAAGACTTGAAAGTTGGTTAGATGACAATTATTATCTATTGATTTTCCATATTTTGGGTTGCTTATTTATTCTTGATCTTAATTGTTTGATTATCTGGCCAATAGTTAGACACTATCTGTGGTGCGCGAATTGGACTTGAAAAAGGAAATTCACGTACGTAATAAGAATAAATAGAGTTTGTTCGATTTAATCGTTTCGCTACTAAGGAGAGAGATATACCCTTCAGCCCTACTTAGTTGAATACGGAGAAATAAATGCATTCTTGTTACCTCTGATGACCATAGAGATATAGGCGTTATAGTAACATCTACAGGCTTGTGAGTAGTTCTAGAGAATATCATAAAGTATAATTAACCCGTCAACTAGTAACCTAGGAAATAAAATAGGTGGAATTGTCCGAAGATCAACTGGATTGTCGAAAGCCATGACCCTAGATCTTTCTCTCATCTGCTAATTCTTACAATCTTTGTCAAGATATTCCCAGTCACAAAAACACCCATCACAAATTGTTTACTTTTCAATTTTAGGTTAGTACAACAAACATCTTGAATTTCACTTTCTTGAATAGTTTCATTCGAATTTGAATTAGCTTAACAGTAGAATCTAAGTCTCTGTGGGATCGATATCTGGACTTAACAGTCTAAATTACTTGTACGACCACGTATACCTGCGTGTGCGTTTCCCGCCATGACTGGCACCCACGCTAACTCCTAGTGGGCGAACCAATACGTCTAGCCATCTACTCATTCAAGTCCATTTTTATTTAACCAATTCATAACAGTTAAACACAAGATAATTCAATAAATAGTCACGCCATAAATTAATAACGTAAATGTGAAAGTTCGAACTATTACAATCCCAAAATTCGAAAGTCACTGTACAAGGACTCTAATCCAAAACATGCCTAAGGAATGTATACGGTCTGAAATAAATAACTGTCAATGTCTGGAGTGGAAATAGACATTAGAAAAAGAAGATCTTTGGGTGGCCTGGGATGGATAAAAGCTCACCCTAAATCTATCAGCCAATGGCCTCAACCCTAAATATGAGGTCGAGTAACAGTCTCTGGATCAGAATCTGCACTCAAAAGAATGCAGCAAGGTAGTATCAGTATAAACACTATGTACCGGTAGATATCATAGGCCGACTAAGATTAGTATCATGCATGAATCATAAAATCAATAAAATAGATAGACCAATCAACAACACATAATCAAATAGCCCAACAACAAGTCAACCAATGATAATAACAAGCAAGTACCCAATAATATCCAATCACATCAACGGAAGCAAACAACGAAAATAAGTCTACCAACAATGACCCAATAACACTGTACATGCATGCTAACTGATGTCATTGCTCAGTAGTCATGACCTGCAGGGGACCTATTGTGTCCATGTACTACCCGTTCCGGATTCACTCATTGGACCCGAGCTTACAACTAGGCCACATCCTCACCCTCGGTCAAATGTGACTGTTCATAACTAGGTCTCATCCTCACCCCCGGTCAAATGAGCCTTTTCGTATATATATACATATTTATTGTCACATCGCTTTCAATAATCGATTTATCATTTTGTACCTCAATTTCACCAAGAATATCATATTAACTTCTCACCACAACATCATCAACCTGCAGGTCCCAACATATCAAATAGTGGCGCTAAGCCCACATAATCACTCAATCAATAGCATATAGGAATTTCAACCACACACATTATGCTTGACGACTAGACATGCTTTCTCCTATCAATTTCACAACACATACAATCAACTAATCAAAGTCTAGCTCAAGTAGACCGTAACTTACCTCAACTGTAGAGCTGGAAAAATGCAGATTACTCCGCTATAGCCTTTCCTTTCCGTAAAGTCTCGGAACGCTCAAAGTCTAGCAATTAAGATGCTAAATAAATCACAATCACTCTAGTCACAAAATCAATTCAGTGAACACCCTTCCCTTTTTCCCCATTCTAATAGGTGAATGATTTCTAGTTGTAAATCAATCTAACATTGGCCTTAACCCACAAACTATCAATTTAAAAGGTTATTTAATCAAATTACCTCTTACAAACAGTTTCTATGGTCAAGCTACCATTTTTATGAAATCATAAGTCTCAATTCACTTAGTTCATGTATCTAATGGTTCAATTCTTGATTAAAAAATAATAACCCAAGACATTAGATGATAAATACACAATAACAATCATACCCCATCAACTATTGAAAGTCTATTAAGTTCTAGGGTTACTGTTATGTTCCGTGTTTTCGTATAATTGGAAATCGAGAAATAATTAAGATTGTGCCTTATGAAGAAATATTTTGATTTTAGTAAATATGACTATGTTGGTTATGGAATCATTAATGTTAAAACATCGGGGAAGGCCGAGGGTAAATTTGGAATTTCGGAAATTAGTTTCGGGAATTACAAAACGGGACGTTTTATGAATTGGGCCAAGAAAATATAACACAAAGTGAGGCCCAAAATTTGATGGGGTGGCCGGCCATATCCATGGCCCAAGCCCCTTTCTTAATGATCATGTGCCATGCACATGACCAATAACATGGATATATACTAATGTGATACTTAGAATTATCTAGAACAAAACAAAAATTCAAGAACACCTCAAAGTGAGGCTCTCGGCCGAGAATGAGAAAGAGAGAAAGAAAAATTTTCCTAGCTTGTGTTGTGATCCAAAAATCTTAGTTTCTTCATAGTTGTGAAGTACTCACGACCCTCTTCAACGGGGTACAATTTGTTTGGCACAAGAGCGACGTTTGCGACAAGTCGGGTTTTCAAGAAAAGGTGAGAATTCTTACACTTTTGTGTTATAGAATTGATATGAATGTGTTAAGGATTGAGAATAGACGAGAATCCCGTAACTTTGTTGTGTGTAGAAAACCGTGGGTGTGTGTGTGTTTGGTGTTGGAGCCGTGGCACATATGAAGTGCAAAGTAATGTGAATTGATCTCGTTTAGTTTGTTCAATGTGTCGTTGTGGCCTTTATAACGTAAATGATCGTTTAACGAATCGAATTGGTGTTAGAAAATGATTTCGGAGCATTATCGGAAAGTATACACCTTTGGTATATTTGTGTATATCATTGTATATTTATGATACTAAAGACTTTAAATATGACTTATGGTTGATGTTAGTGAATTCAGAATGAAACGACGCAAGTTAGAACGTTCGTTGTAAGTTTTGATGTTTGGAAAGAAATATGGCAAGTAATAGATTTTGGGAATTTTTGTATATGGTTTGGAATATATTTGGGATGTGATTGCATAATCTTGAATGGGTGAATGAATACAATAATGTGGATATAGATTTGGAATTGTGAAGTTTGAATGAAAAATTGTCAACTTGTGTAGTAAGGTAGAACTTTGAAGTTAGAATGATTTGATTGTGATTTTTGTTGTTTGTGATGTTTGGGTTGTTGTTGTTGATGTATTTGGAGCCGAGCTACGTCTCGGGGATGTTAGATTTATAAGGGAAATGCTGCCGAAATTTCGGTAGGCAAAAATCAAGTTAATGGAAACTTTAAGCCTAAGAATCTCAAATTGGTAACTTTGACCATTTGCAGATTTCGGACGAAACGGGATTTGATTTTAAAGAGAGCATAAGACGTCTATAAGGTATGTAAAGCTTCCCACTTCTTCGTTTGGCATGTCTTAGTACGTTAGGTGAATATCGGAACTTCCGGAGCAATTCTGCTCCTCGAAACCCGATCTATAAAACGACTACTGTTCATTCAATTCGATTGAAGCCTAAAGGCTCTATTTTGGCTAGAATGCGACCAAATGTCCGAAACCTATCGAAATGTGATCGGGTCACTTTGAAATCATTATGTATGACCATTTTGTCTCTAAATGTTCGTAAATTATGTCCGCCACCTCGATTTGACCCGAGGTGGGCCCGCTAACCCCGAGACGCCCTATTTGTCCTATTGGGCTCTCCTTTTGAATAAAGTTTGATATGAAACCTTCGGTTTTGGAACTTCCTCCTAAGAGACATGTTTTGAATATTATGATATGCTAAGTTACATTTTGAGCCATACGTACCATTTTGGAAACATTTTGTGAAATGAAACTTCGTATCGACTAAGTATTCGATTATGTTGTACTATGAAATGACTTATGACATCATTATGTTTTGGAAAGGCTATTTTGAAATATATTTTGCATTTGTTCGCTCACGACTCCGCTCGTGCCTCATTATGACTTCGTTCACCGGTTCCCGGGCCGGTTATGATTCGTGTGCCCTATGATAATTCGGCCGTATGCTGTGTTACGGTTCCCGAGGCCTCGCCATAGGGCCGGGTCCCGTTTGGAGTTATGCTGTGATATGGCTAGTGATGCGATACGCTCACTTATGTTTGTGTTCGGGGATGTACGGAGATTCGAAACCTTCTGGTGTTATGCTGTGTGTGGCGCCAGCGTCGGAGTGGCGACCACGTTCTTGAGCGTTTGCATGATTTCGTTTGCATTATGTATATGTATATGATTTGATACGGATTTTAACATACTGATTGGTACTTCCCTTTTGATATCCGGTTTGCTTTCAGTTTTATCCCATATTTTTGTACTCCGTGCTTTACATATTCAGTACATATTTCGTACTGACCCCCTTTCTTCGGGGGCTGCGTTTCATGCCCGCAGGTACAGACATTGGTGATCCTCCGCTGTAGGCTTCACTCTCTGCTATTTTGGAGTACTCCTTCTTGACTCGGAGTCCACTTTTGGTACAGACACTCTCTGTTATGTATATATTCTGTACATTTGACTATTTGGGTACGGCGGGGCCCTGTCTCGCCATATTTCTTTGTTTTGAGTTCGTAGAGGCCTGTAGTCATATATGTGGGGCGAGGGTCCAATGTATGTTTGTCGGTTTTGTTTTCCGGTCTTAAAGCGGTCCGTTGGTTATGATGGCCCTTATGCTTATATTTGCACTTTTGACCGGCGATGTCTATTCCGCCGCTCAGTTTGGATTCGATATGACATTTTGATTTGTGCGACAGCTTAAGACATATTTTGATATAAACTATGTTTGATATGACTTTTATGAAATTCTGAAATACGTTCGGATTTGGTAAATGAATATGTGATTTGGTCTGGGTACCCAAGTAGGGTGCCAGTCGCGGCCCACGGGGCTGGGTCGTGACAGTTACTATTCCCAATTCACTATTGTAAACTCATAAAGAGATGATAATCATAGAGATGAAAGCGTAATGATGGAAGGAATGGTTGATACTTACCTCTCAATGATATTCTTGTCCTAGCTTAGAATTTCGCTTTTGCCCTAGGTGCATGTTGGGAACTATTTTGGAGTTTTATGAATAATGAATTCGGAACTAAGGGTTCGTTTGGTACAATGGATAAGCAAAAATAGTCCTGGGATAAAAATTTAGTACCATCTTATCCCACGTTTGGTTGGGATAAAACCACGAGATAACTAATCCCCGGATTAGTTATCCCGGTATTAGAGTGTTTTTTTATCCCACATAGAGGGTGGAATAACAATCTCGGGATAACTAATCCTGGGATTAGTTAGCCCGGGATAACTTGTTCCCCAACCAAACGAGCCATAAGTGTTTAAAAATCTTCTGTCCCCGTCGACCACTGCGGTGGTCAACCCGTCGCTGCAGCAGTCTTGCTATAGCGGGCAAGTGCCCGCCGTAGCGGACCATAACAAAATTGTCCCACCACTGTGGCGAGCCTGGTCCAGCTGCAGCAGTTCCACTACAGTGGTCCAGTGCCCGCCATAGTGACACCCCATTTCCCAGATGACCGCGGCGGCGAAAGGTCGGTTACTACAGCTGTCCTGCCGCAGCGGTACCATTGAACCAGTGAGCTCGCTAATTTCCACAGTTTTTCACTCTACCATGTAACATTTCATCCGAGGCCTCACAAACACAAACAAAACTTGCACATTAATATAACAACACCATATGGACTCAACCGTGGCCTCGAAACTCATAACGGAGGTATAATATCCTACATCACCCCTAACGGACTCAACACAATCAAACAATAATCACAAACGAGTCAAGTTTTCAATTCTTAGACTTATACATTCGAGTTTCTATTAACTCGTTCTACCCTTGGAAAGGTTCTATTTGGTAGGGTGATCCTAGATTTTCCCTCAATGATCGGGAGGGTTGTTATATATAGTAGTGATTGTCAATGGTGATTGGTGGTTGTAGTAATAGCAGTTGGTGGTGATGATTGTAAGTGATGGCTAGTGGTGATAACGACCTATACCTTGTGGTGGTAACGACTAATTGCAGTGATTGACAACAGTGGTGATTGTGATTGAGGATGGTGGTTGTGGGTAGTCGTAGTTGATAATGAATGGCGACAACAGTTGATAATGGTGGATGATGACAATAGCGATGTACGGATGGAAGTAGTGAGCTGTCATCTTTGTAGAAAAATTTTAATAGACATTTTAATGATATTAATTAACACTTTGCTATAAATTTTAATCATTCATATGTATTTAGTCATCAAGTGGTTGTAACATAAACAAACAAATGCACTTAAAGATTAAGACGCATACCTAAAAAAATAGACAGACTTAATGACTGAAAGCTGAATGATTAAGATTAAGACTTTCGTTAAGAGCAAACGCCTAATCAAACAAGCTTTTTCACGTACAATATATGGAACCTACATTGTTCCTGCTAACGTAAAAGTTCTTTCAAGAGAACAATTTTAAAATTTGGACTTCCCGTCGAGTTCAAATAACTGGGACACAGTGTTCTAATACAGTGTCAACTTAGCTTTAAATTAAGCATACCAACTTTCCCAGTTCTTAAGCCTACCAGTAAAAATACACACATTTCAATCTCAACCCGCATGGATGAAACAGACTTGTTCTTTTACTTTCTTTTGCCCAACTCCTGCAAAACTCAATTTCACTCAGCAGTAAGAAATAAATAAAGACAGATGCTTTCACGTCATAAGAACTATGCACTGCAGCTGCAGACGTCAATTATGCGATTTAAACAAAGCAACAACAACAACAAGCCCAGTATAATCCCACCATGTGGGGTCTGGGGAGGGTAAAGTGTACACAGACCTAACCCCCACCTTGAAAGGTAGGGCGGCTGTTTCCGAAAGACCCTCGGCTCAAGAGAGGAAAACAAGACAAAAGGTCAGATAGGACTAAGCATATCGAAAACAATATGAAAACAAGGAATAACAAAAGCGAAAAAGTCATGGTAGAACAGTCTGGAAAGAAAGGAGCATTAACTACTATAGATAAATAAGATAACCAAAGTACAACGGCCCAACAAATATAAGCAGCAATCAAATGCAGAAATCAAATGGCAATAAACAAATGAGCAAAACTACAACTACTATGGTGAAAGGATAAGCCACCTAGCCTTCTATCCTAATCTGAGTCCTCCACAACCTCCTATCTAAGGTCATGTCCTCGGTGAGCTGAAAGTGGACACACCAAAAAACAGCTATACTTGGGAAAGAAAGCAAAAGAAAAAAGATGTAACATTCCAGGTGAGTGACTCTGGACAAAAGTACTACAGTTCAAACTTGAAAAAAAAAAATACACCAAAACTAAATACAAAGGCTGGTGAAGTACTTGTGCGCTTAATTTTGGTTTAGCTTGATACAACAAAAGAGTTCATAGGGTAAAGTACATGGGGGAGTACTGGATTCAAGTTAAATCCAGTTCTTTATCCGTACCACATAACATATTGCAAGGGAAGAGTATTACAAAAAGCTGGATTGATCAATTCAGCTGTTAAATTTGGCCTTAGAGTTCTTCAGGTGACTGGTTCAACTGTAGTGTCTTGTGAATCTGCGTAGGACATCGAGATCAGCTTAGACCTGTAATTATCATCACCCTCACCTTTTACCTCCTTAATAACATTATCAGCGTTGAACTTTTCAGGTCTATATCAAATAGCAAGATCCTTCTCTTTATCCGAGCAAGATATGGCAATTAGTGACTCCCGGGTCACTTCCTTAGAAATTTCTTTTCGGGATCCCTTCTTATCCATATAATGGTTATCTTCCTCCTGTATATTGAATGATTGAATGAGAATATGAAGGAAATAAGTTCTAAACCATCAAACAAAGTAAAGATTCTGTTATCAGCCATGGTAATTACTACAGCCAAGTCTCTTAGAGTTTAGCCGCAAATTAAATTAGTCTCAGTTCCTACTTTATATTCAGCACTTTCATTCAGTGTACCACTTATACTTCATAATGAACATTACCTAAACCGAAAAGGTACTGATTATTAAATGCTAGCAAATATACTAGTTGGCATAACATGAGACAGTGACCAAGAAAAAGGTGAAATTTGCAAGGTGCACAACTGAGTCACTGACTTCATATAATAAACACGATAACACTGAAAGCATACATAAACTGTATCACTGTTATGTATGCTTAATCTTGACAAAAGTACTACAGTTCAAACTTGAAAAAAAAAAAAACACCAAAACTAAATACAAAGGCTGGTGAAGTACTCGTCTGCTTAATTTTGGTTTAGCTTGATACAACAAAAGAGTTCATAGGGTAAAGTACATGGGGGAGTACTGGATTCAAGTTAAATCCAGTTCTTTATCCGTACCACATAACATATTGCAAGGGAAGAGTATTACAAAAAGCTGGATTGATCAATCCAGCTGTTAAATTTGGCCTTAGAGTTCTTCAGGTGACTGGTTCAACTGTAGTGTCTTGTGAATCTGCGTAGGACATCAAGATCAGCTTAGACCTGTAATTATCATCACCCTCACCTTTTACCTCCTTAATAACATTATCAGCGTTGAACTTTTCAGGTCTAGATCGAATAGCAAGATCCTTCTCTTTATCCCAGCAAGATATGGCAATTAGTGACTCCCGGGCCACTTCCTTAGAAATTTCTTTTCCGGATCCCTTCTTATCCATATAATGGTTATCTTCCTCCTGTATATTGGATGATTGACAATATGAAGGAAATAAGTTCTAAACCATCAAACAAAGTAAAGATTCTGCTATCAGCCATGGTAATTACTACAGCCAAGTCTCTTAGAGTTTAGCCGCAAATTAAATTAGTCTCAGTTCCTACTTTATATTCAGCACTTCCATTCAGTGTACCACTTATACTTCATATTGAACATTACCTAAACCGAAAAGGTTCTGATTATTAAACGCTAGCAATTATACTAGATGGCATAACATGAGACAGTCTAAAAGGTGAAATTTGCAATGTGCACAACTGAGTCACTGACTTCATATAATAAACACGATAACACTGAAGCATACATAAACTGTGTCACTGTTCAATCTCGACGAAGGAGTGATAGCTATAACCACGTTTCACTTATAATGTTGTGGGATTGTCTGCAATCTAAATATCCTCTCAAGCAGTCTAGCTCTACCTTCTTTATCTTCAAGCAAAAGGCTTTGTTTTATTTATTAGATATGTTCAACCAAAGATGTCATGGAAATTTAACTTCCAGCAAACAGGCTCACCAGCATATGCATACAGTTGCAGCTTGGAAGACATGAATTAACATATTTAGGTTCTACATGCCCCCATTTGACGTTCAATCTCTTACTTTCTTTTTGGGTATGCCTAATGATGTTTATTTTACTAAAACATGAAGTTTTACTTCATTGTCCACGGATTAAATAAATGTGGGCTATTGTAACACAGCACGCGTTTGGACAGAAAAATGAAGCTTGAGGCCCTAAACTTGGCTATATGCTCAATAAGCCCCTCATATTTCTTTCTTCCCGGATTGCCCATATTAGGGCCAAGGAGTATTAAATAAGCGGTGTCCTTGAGCGTAAATTCTAAGAATAAAATAAATACTGACAGTAGTATGCTAAATAACCAAATTATTCATCATCCAAAAGTACCCTTTCACTCATTGAAGTATATTGGTCAGTCAAATGTCAGTGACCCCATAAACCAATTATTTCATCTCAATAATCACAATGCAACAGAGACACGGTATGCTAGCCACTGGAGCATTTTTTGGCTCTATCCAAAATAATAACATACAACTGCACAATCCATATTACTACACATAGAGATCCACCAACTAAATTGAAGTTATCCAGGATCTGAAAAGGTCGTTTCTTGAGAACTGTTGAAAGATTCATCTTACAAAGGCCCACTATGCAAAGTTGTACAGTAGAAAAGTGGCCCAAACTGAAGCTTATATATATAAGCATGCTCACTTGCAGTTCTAAGCGTCCATAAACTATTCGCACAAAAAGAGAAGGAGAAGAAAACCTAGAGTTGAATCGTCATATAGAGAAAGACTGCTTCTCCAAAACATCTGCATTGGCAGATTCATATCATCAACGAATGCTGGCAATTTGAACAATTGCAACTAATACACCAGATTTTCCCATCTATTTGAAAACCTAAGAATTTAACCAACTTGGAAGCGAAAAAGAAAATCGATTAACAGCCACATCATCTGCAACATCCTGAAACAACTTCTTCCAGGAATTGAATAAGACTAGATCTAATAACTTCTTGTGATAGTGCTAGCAAAGATCGTTACATAATGTCATATGTGCTCAGAAGACATGGATGGATATGCTATAGGAAACCCATGGGGCAAGAATAAGACTAAACCAATATAGGTTGCTGGAGTATTCATCAAATATACAGTCTTGCAGTAAGTCAGCAAGTTGGATATGAGACAAAAAGGGCAGATGAAATCTATCAGTCTTGTTTTGTTTTCTTATTGTCTATTAAGTTTCAACAAAGGAAATGCAGCAAAATGAACAACCCCCTCAACTAACAAGACGGCAGAAAGATGCCTCTGCAAATGCACAGACCTTTCCTCGGTTAGATCACTCCCATTGCCTAAACACATCTAAAAGCTGAACAGAAAAATAAATAAACTATCACCCATTTAAGGAGACAAATTATCCTAATAAGAACCACCACCCAAAAAATAACATCTACCACTACTAAGGTGCAATGTCAAACTAGTTGGGGCTGAAAATAATCAAGTATGGAAAAATTCTCATATGGGGAAAAGCCTCACAACTCTATAAACTTAGCATACCAACACTCTGCCCTATTTACATCCGATTCCTATCCTTCAAAAGATGTTTGATTGGGATTATACAATCACGCTACATTACCATAATTCCGTTAATTCATCAGTTTCCACTCTACACCTTGCATTTTACACATTATCACTGAACTTACATCGAAGTCCAGGGGCGGAGCCAGCATTGTGGTTACGGGTTTGGCTACGGGTTCGGCAGAACCTAGTAGTTTTCATTTAATATTTATAAAAAGTCTATCCAGAACCCAATAAGCAAAAAAGATTACCCACAAACTAAAAATGTTGGCTCTAACTCTGCGTAAAACCCCTTTAAAAAAAAAAAAAAAAAAAAAAAAAAAAAAAAAAAAAACCATCACCATTAGAGATGCAATTTTCAAATCTAAAATTCCAAAACATAGGCTCTCCTATATCAGTACTTCTAACAAAAACTTCATTTCACACAGGGTGTGTTTGGTATGACTGGAAAATGTTTTTCTATTTTCCTTGTTTTGGTTGCTTATCTTGAAAAATATTTTCCTAAAGAATTTAAGCAAAAACATTTTTCAAATTATTAAGAAGACACCAAACGCATCGCCAACCGACCTCCACCCCACCTACCCCCACCCCCCGCCCCCTACCCACTGCTTACCCCACCTCCCACCCCACCTATCCTACCACCAGAAGTGGCCTACCCCATCACCAGAAGTTGTACTCCGAATTTAAGAACCTCATAGCATTTTGTTTTGAATGTATCCAAATGCTTTTAATACAAACACAAGAAAATGAGTAAAAAAATCACTTTTTTACGGAGAAAATATTTTTCTTGAAAAACATTTTCCATTGTACCAAACACACCCATAGTGAGATATAATTCAAGTTCCAACTCTATTATGCTTTGATGAAGAAAAAAATAAAAGAAAGGGGAACTTTACCGATTGTAATTCTTGAAATGCTTCAATGAGGGTCGGTTCCTCCGTTAACAACAATCATATCTTCATCCCTTTTATACAAATATTCCAAAGATAATAATACATACGAGCTGGAAACACGCAAGCAATACGTTTCATATTTTGTCGTATGGACTAAGCTTTTGTCGCCATCCCTCAAGTTGTTATATTGTACCTAATGGTACAGCTTCTACTTTTATACATCGGCACTTTCCTCCCAATTACAATCAACTCTCAAATTGATAATTATTTTAATGTTTTTTAATAAACAGCTTGTTAGTAATGTAGTACTCCCTCGGTTCAAAGTGTTCACTTAAATATTTGCGCACTCTTTAAAAAAAATTTAATTTTTAGGTAAAAATAGATAATTTAACTAAACTATTGCTAATTAAGTATTGAGATTTGATCAGTTAACACTTAATAAGGACAAATCTAAAAACATAAAATTGATACTTTCTTGATTTAATAAGTAGAAACTCTTTCTAAATAAAAAAATAAATGTTAAGTAAACACTCTTTTTGAGCCAGAAGGAATAATAATTATTTCCGGACTTAGACAAACACGTGAAAGAACAACATTTTATTGATTGACTCCAATTTGACTTATTGTTGAAGTTAGGTGTGTTTAGATCAAATTAAAAATTTGAAAAATCAAATTAATCTGATTAAAAAAAAAAACTCAATAGATCAATTTTGTTGATTCGGTATTGACTATTGAGTAAGAAAAAGTCAAATTCCCAACCAATAAACATATTTCAAATTTTATATGAAAAAAAAAAAACATGTCTAGAAATATTATGATCCTCTCATATAGTATTATACTCCCTCCGTCCCATAATAAGTATCGCCTTAGCTAAAAACACGCATATTACGAAACTAATAATGCAATGTGAAGTTTATCAAATTACCCCTATATAATAAAAATAAATTACTTTTACCTTTTGATTGGAGCATGTACAAGAATTAAACCTTTTGACATTGATAATCTAACAATAACAAAGTTACTATGTGGCTTTTTCAATCATCATTTAAATATTATTTTATTGTCTAAAGGTAAAATTGAAAAAAACTAGTCAATTTATGTCTTGGTTTACTAAGGTGACACTTATTATGGGACAAAAAAATTGATTAAGGTGCCGCTTATTATGGAACGAAGGAAGTAATAAATAAGGCTGATTCTTATGTGCATGATCGCTTTCTTATCAAGCGCATGTTGTTGAAATGCTTCAATCTCTTTATTTTTCAACATTCACAGGTCAAGATCTACCACATTCTTATATCTTTCTCAATTTTGTCATTGTGTTTTATTATTGATAATTTTTAAAGTTAAATGACCCTTAGATATAGACTTTTTAAAATTCAACTTTTTCCTTTTTTGGCTCCAATTTTATGTCGCTCATTTACTAAAATTTTGATTTAAAAAAAAAAATGCATCTCATTCAAATCTATATATATTATAAAGCTAGGCATAGAAGAGGTGATGTGGCACCTCTCTATGACCAGCATTGGTATTTATCTTTTTTTGTCAATTTTGTGGCATTTTATTTCATTTTTCTGATTAAAACAATTAATGTTAAAACTAATAATAGAACTTATTAAAGAAACAATCGTTTCTTGCGTTATAGGGAACACCAAAGGTCTCTATCATAATTAGCCGTGTATTAGAAATATGGCCTTGGATTTCATTTTTACATCTAACAGTGTGGGCAACATGAAGGTAGGCCTCTTGAAGAAATACATCTAGAGAGGTTTTACTTTAAATTTCAGTTTTACCAAAACAAATTGAACCTTGTAAGGTTTCAACGTATGACGGGTATGGCCGTATTGGGTATATCACGTACCGTTAGAACACATGATAAGTATTGATTTTTTCTTTTTTCCGTCTACATAAAGCATAAACATCACCTCTTTTGAGTTTATAGGGCATGGAGGCAATCAAGCTGTATATCTATCTTGGCATGGCGAAGCAAGGATTCACCTTTATCTCTGCTCCTCTGTTTTTGTTTTTTATTTATCTATTTCTATCAAGATTTGTATATCTGATGTATAAACTATGTATGTAACAACTTTTAATTGATAATTTAATTCCCTAATGTGTTAGTGAACTCAGAGTTTTTTTTTTTTTTTTTTGTCATCCGATGTCTGGTACCCGCATTGAAGCCCGACTATTCCACATTCACGCGGCGTAAGGCCAATCCAGAGGAAACGCTAACTACCAAGGAGTTTTCCATACTTGGGTCTCGAATCGTGGAAACTGAATTCACAGTTATGTTTCATCTTTCGTTTTATGATTTGGAATTTGGGAAGTATTATTAGGTCCCTGAGAAATAGAAAACATTATAGTGCCCTTTAATATTTTTTTTGGTTGTAAGTTTAACTACAATAGAGTTGATTCTGAGAACCGGAGTCTGTAGGTTTTACTTTGTGCCGTAATTATAATTCGTTCTCTTCTGATTACTAAATTGAGCATACACTTGTGATGTGTTATCTTACGTATATTTATATATGATTACATAATATCAATGAACTCACATTTCGTTTCTAATTTATCTCTCTATTTATTGATAGACTATGTAATAAGTCTACGTAAATATTGTAAATATTCTCTTCCTTATGTATAGTAATTAGGTCCTATAATTTAGCCTAGTATTATGCTCCTAGTGAGATACCTACTTTGTAGATAATGACTTTTATATATCAATACAGATCACGGATTGATTTCCTACATGGTATCAGACTAGGTTTCTCCTAAAAACCCTAGCATCCAAAACCCTAGCCGTCCACCTCCCTCTCTCCTAACCCTAGCTGTAGCCGCTGCCCCCCCCCCCCCCCCCCCCTCCTTTCTCCTCCCTCTTCTCTTTTCAATGGCTGACAACAAAAATTTTCATTCTGCTTTAACCGTCACGAATGTGAATCTTTAATCCCAATCACTCTAGACATGGAAACCGGCCATTATCACGAATGGGCGACACTATTCAAAGTTCTAGCCCGTGTCCACTCCGTACTTGAGTACATCATACCACCAACTGACACCACTGAACTCACCGCGTACAACGCAACGAAGGCGGCTAATCTTCCGCTCTGGAAACGGCTAGATGCGATGGTCCTTCAATAGATATACGCCACCGTATCTCATGATATTCTTACCTCTATTCTCGTGGCGGATAATGTTGCGGAGAAGGCTTGGAATCGAGTTGCTCAACTTTTCCAAGACAACAAGCACTCAAGGGCAGCGTACCTTGAAACCGAGTTCACCACCACAAAAATGGCCGACTTCGGCTCAGTTATGGCCTATTATAATAGGCTCAAGTCTCTCGCGGATCAGCTTGCCAACGTGGGGTCGCCGGTGTCCGACCAACGTCTGGTCTTGCGCCTCCTTGCAAGCTTACCGGAGACATATGCACACTTTGTCACCACCATCCAACAAAAGGATGTGCTGCCCTCTTTCTCTGAAGTGTGCTCCAGACTCAAGCTCGAAGACACTGCAGCCAAGGAGCGTGCCCGCGATTCTAGTCCCGCGGCTCTGCTTGTTGATAATGATACTCCCTCCCCGCCACCTAGCGGCAACACTAATTCAACTAACTGTCGTGATAATAATCGTGGCAGGAATTCCAACAGGAACAAGGGAAAGGGGAACAACAACAACACCAACCGCGGGAAATCCGGCCGCGGCGGCGGCGGACAGACCAGTCACGGTTAGTGGCCGACGGGACAGCCACCGGTAGGGGGCTACTATTGGCCAGCCTGGCCGCCCCAGCAGTGGCCACTGCCCCACCTGCCCGTATCCGACCAGACCGTGGCAGCAGCGTCCCACCACACCGCGGCCCGGCAGCGGCATTCTCGGTGCGGGTCCACAGCCTCAACAGGCCTATTCCATGCATGGTCTGACGTATTCTGGGTACACTCCAAGAGACGTAGAGGCAGCCATGCACACTCTGTCCATGCATCAACCAGATGATAATTGGTACATGGACACCGGAGCGACTTCCCACATGACTGCCAACTCAGGTACTCTCACGTCTTATTTTAATTTGAGCAATAATTCTGGAATCATTGTTGGTAATGGTAGCACTATTCCAATTCGTGGCTATGGTCATACATCTCTACCCCCACCTAATCCCCAATTACGTCTCCAACATGTCTTGCATGCTCCAAAACTCATTAAAAACCTTATTTCCGTACGTAAATTCACTAAGGACAATAATGTTTCTGTTGAGTTTGATCCTCTTGGGTTTTCTGTGAAGGATTTACCGACGGGGAGCCGCCTAATGAGATGTGAGAGCACCGGGGAATTGTATCCTATCACTACCACAAAACGGACCACTCCACCATCCACTTTCATTGCCGCATCACCTATTTTGTGGCATTCCCGACTCAGCCATCCGGGAAATGCTATCCTTAGTTCTCTTCGTAGTAATGCCTTAATTGAAAGTAATAGGGCCCGAACTTCTTTTTGTACCTCTTGTCCTTTGGGGAAACATGTTAAATTGTCATTTTATGATTCATTGTCATCTACTACTATGCCATTTGATATCATTCATAGTGATTTATGGACATCTCCTGTTTTAAGTTCTAATGGGCACCGCTATTATGTTTTCTTTCTTGATGATTATAGTAATTTTCTTTGGACTTTTCCAATTTCTAACAAGTCCCAAGTCTATTCCACTTTTCTATCTTTTAAGGCATTAATACAGACTTGATTCGAAAGAGACATTAAAAACATTCAATGTGACAATGAGCGGGAGTTCGCCAATGGGCATTTTCAATCTTTTTACGCCTCCAATCGTTTAAATTTCCGATTTTCTTGCCCCCATACCTCTCCTCAAAACGGCAAAGCGGAAAGAAAAATTAAATACATTAACAACATAGTGCGCATTCTTCTTATCCACTCCTCCATGCCCCTCTCCTTTTGGCATCATGCTCTCCAAATGGCCACATACCTCCTTGATGTCCTTCCCACCAAAGTCCTTGGGTATAAATCACCAACGCAAGTTCTCTATCAACGAACCCCCTCCTATTCTCATCTCCGGGTTTTTGGGTGTCTATACTATCCATTTTTCCCATCTACAACTATTCATAAGTTGCAAGCAAGATCCACCCCGTGTGTATTTTTGAGCTATCCGTTGAATCATAGAGGATATAAATGTTATGATTTATCCACCAACAAAATCGTTGCACTCCCCAACCAAAACTTCTTATGATTTTTTAGACCATGGGATTTCTCCATACACCCTGCATTTTCTATCGCAGCCTACTCCACCCGTCGTTCTCTCGGTACAACCCGACCCCCCCACTGCCCAGCAGCTCCTCCCCCCTCCTGCTCCACCCGTGACTGCTCAGCAGCCCGCCCCCCTCCCCCCCCCCCCCACTGCCCAGCAGTCCACCCGCACGGCCACTGCCCAGCAGCCTCTCCCCACTGCCCCACCCGTGCCTGCCCAGCAGCCCACCCGCATGGTCACTAGAAGCCAACATGGGATTTTCAAGCCCAAACAACCATTTAACTTAAACACTTCCACCATCTCGCCTATCTCACGAAATCCTATAAGTGCTTTAAATGACCACAATTGGAAAGTTGCCATGGTTGATGAATATAATGCTCTAATTAAAAAATAAGACGTGGGAGTTGGTTCCACGTCCCATTGATGTGAATTTGATTCGTTCTATGTGGATTTTTCGTCATAAAAAGAAATCTGATGGTTCTTTTGAGAGGCACAAAGCTCGTCTTATCTGTGATGGCAGGTCTCAACAGGTTAGAGTTGACTGCGACGAGACTTTCAGTCCGGTTGTCAAACCGGCTACTATTCGCGCTGTCTTGAGCATTGCACTCGCACACTCTTGGCCCATTCATCAATTGGACGTCAAGAATGCCTTCTTACATGGCAATCTTAATAAGACTGTTTATATGCATCAGCCTATTGGGTTTAAGGATCCAAAGCATCCCCATCATGTCTGTCTTTTGAAGAAATCGTTGTACGGACTTAAGCAAGCTCCCCGTGCATGGTTCCAACGCTTTGCAGACTATGTCTCTACTATTGGTTTTTCACATAGCCGATCTGATCACTCTCTCTTTATTTATTGTCGAGGTTCTGACACTGCTTACATTCTGCTATATGTTGATGATATTATTCTCACAGCTTCTTCAGATGCCCTCAGAAAATCCATCATGTCTCCGCTTAGTGCCGAATTTGCTATGAAGGATTTGGGTCCTTTAAGCTATTTTCTAGGTATTGCTATTACTCGGACTTCACACGGCATGTTTCTCTCTCAGAAAAATTATGCAGCAGATATTATAGAGCGTGCGGTCATGATTGCCTGTAAGCCGAGTCAGACACCGGTCGACACCAAAGCCAAACTTGGTGCCACGGCCGGACCTTCTTGTGATGATCCCACACAATATCGCAAGTTGGCAGGCGCGTTGCAGTACCTTACATTCACAAGACCAGATATCTCCTATGCGGTTCAGCAAGTATGCCTTCACATGCATGATCCAAAGGTTGCACATATGCATGCTCTTAAACGCATAATCCGATACATTCAAGGTACTATTGAGTTTGGTCTCCATTTGTACAAATCCTCCATTGCCTCTGTGGTTTCTTATACAGATGCAGATTGGGGTGGTTGTCCGGATACTCGCCGATCCACATCCGGTTACTTTGTTTTCCTTGGCGATAATCTCCTCTCATGGTCATCGAAACGGCAACCTACTATGTCTAAGTCCAGTACCGAGGCCGAATACTGTGGAGTCGCTAATGTCGTCTCTGAGTCCTGTTGGCTTCGCAACCTTCTGTTGGAGCTCCGTTGTCCCATCCGGACAGCTACATTGGTTTATTGTGATAATGTTAGTGCCATATACCTATCAGGTAACCCAGTTCAGCACCAACGCACTAAACATACTGAGATGGACATACATTTCGTACGTGAGAAAGTTGCCCGTGGAGAAGTCCGTGTTCTTCACGTCCCGTCCCATTACCAGATCCCAGACATCTTCACTAAAGGTCTTCCGCGCGTGCTCTTTGATGATTTCAGGGACAGTCTAAGCGTACGACAACCTCCCGCTTCAACTACGGGGGTGTGATAGACTATGTAATAAGTCTACGTAAATATTGTAAATATTCTCTTCCTTATGTATAGTAATTAGGTTCTATAATTTAGCCTAGTATTATGCTCCTAGTGAGTTACCTACTTTGTATATAATGACTTTCATACATTAATACAGATTACAGATCGATTTCCTCCATTTATAAATCACTCATTAAACTCTTTTATGTTAATTGTGCTTACGTTTTTACTTCCAAAGATGAATGAAACGTTTTCCAACAAATAATGACAGCCTATTTGTTTCAGTACTCCTCATTATTATTATTTACCTCTTCTCCTAAAAATAATCTACTTTCTTTGTTGCGTTAAGTTTCTCAGACGGTGCATCTATTGAGTTCAAACTTTTTTTGTTTTTCTATTTATTCTATTATATTGTATGAAACATTTCATGCACCACTCAATTAAAGCCATTACTCAATTCTTTTATTTTTCTATTTATTCTAATCTATTGTATGTAACGGTTCATGCACCCCTAAATTAAAGGGGATATCTGAATCATTGTAACTCTTCCATCCATTTTCTCATATTATAAATGAATGACACTTATAGCGTCTGCCGTCTAAATTAGGCAACTGTTATGGTGCCAATTAGTCACAATATCTGCATCTCTTCTCTCATCTCAAGAATGCGTTGCTACAGTCTACATATGCTAGATATACTACTTTTCTAATTGCGTATGAAATCATGGTGTGAACACGGTGAAGCAACAAGGTCATCAATCTGAATTGTTTCCTTCTTTATTTAGTGTCAAACATTCTGATTTTCAGGTGCTAATTGTTTCCATTCTTACTCCATTGTAAAACAATCTAAGGCATCTTATATATATAGTCATCTAGCTCTTTCTTAATGTCAAAGTTTGCCAATGTTATCAAGGACTAGACAACTTACACGGCAAAATGTCTTTTATCTTCTTCTATTCTCTTTTTTTTTTTTTTTTGTGTGTGTGTTTTTCCTTATTTTGTAGTTTACATTTTTTTAAAGAATCACATCCATAATATTATATGTCTCTCTGTTTTCCTATCTTTATTTTCCTTCACTTTCTTTTTATCCACCTTAGTTATTGAAAAGTTAAAAGAAGAAATGAAAGAAAGTCAAGACACTTTTCCTGGAAACAGACAAGGAAGTAATAAAAGGGGGGAAAAAAAAAGATTAAAGAAAAAATAGAAAAAGGTAAAAGAAAGAGAAAGGAGAATATTATAGAAGAATTTCATGCAATTTGATTTCGTCAATTTGAGGTTGATAGATTATTTGGCCTTTTACCCCTATTCATTCTTCTTTCGGAAAAGGGCCTAAAATACCCTCGAACTATTAGAATTGGTGCAAAAATACCCTTCATCCACCTTTGAGCCCCCAAATACCCCTGTCATTCACCTTGATCCCCCAAATACCCCTGAAATCCACCTATGAAGTTTAATATACCCTTATTTCTAACAGTCCCATGTTGACGCCCAATTTTGTCCATCCTTTCGTCCAATTTACATCGTTGAGCTTCTATTTTATTAAAATATTAATTATATTTTTTTATCACAACCTATATTTAAATTTCTCGATGATCTCTATTACTATTATTATTATTATTATTTTGTCCCTCTACTTTTATTATCATTATGAAAATCGAGAAAATCTATTTGAAATTAATATATTCCCCAAATAAACCAAATAAAAAATTTCACCCATTTTCTAAAGTTTCTACCCTGCCCATAATCCCTTTCCAACTAAAAATCCCCAAAGGCATCAGGTTACCCCCAAAACAAAATATCCATAACTCATTGTTATTTACTCAAAATTCCTAAGACCCCGTCATCTCTAAATTTCCTTAAAATCAAACATTCCCCGATGCTCGTCGAAATTCCATCCTTAATTCATTCACTTTAATTTCTTACTAGTAATCATAAAAATCATAGCTTAATATCCACCTTAATTGCGAAATCAAAACTTTTCTCTTTTCATCTAATATGCCAAGAACAAAATGACAGAAGTTTGGACCAGAATACAACAACAACATACCCAGTGAAATCCCACAATGTGAGGTCTGGGGAGGGTAAAGAGTACGCAGACCATACCCCTATCTCGGAAGACAGGGAGGCTGTTTCCGAAAGACCCTTGGCTCAAGAGAAATCACAACGAGAAAGGTTAGATAAGCACAAGCAGTTCAAAGCAGAATGCAAATGAAACTAAAGAAAGCGAATAAGTCAAAATAAAGCAGTCTGAAAAAAAGGGAACAGTAGCTACCACAGATAAATAAGATAATCGAAGTACAAGAAACCACATCTAGTAGCAAGAAACAAAGGGCAATAGACTATAGATCGAAACAACGACTACCTACTAGCCTTCTACCCTAATATGAGTCCTCCAAAACCTCCTATCTAGGGTCATGTCCTCGGTAAGCTGAACCTGCGCCATATCCTGTCTCAGCACCTCTCCCCAATACTTTTTCGGCCTACCCCGACCTCTTCTGAAACTATCCATAGCTAACCTCCCACACCTCCGCACTGGAGCATCTGTGCCTCTCCTCCTCACATGCCCAAACTATATCAGCCTCGCTTCCCTCATCTTGTCCTCCACTGATGCTACTCCAACCTTATCCCGGATATCTTCATTCCTAATCCTATCTCGCCTGGTGTGCCCACACATCCATCGCAACATTCTCATTTCCACAACTTTCATCTTTTGGACGTGAGAGCTCTTGACTGCCCAACACTCTGCCCCGTACAACAAGGTCGGTCTCACAACCACTTTGTAGAACCTGCCTTTAAGTTTTAGTGGCACCTTCTTATCACATAGCACTCCTGAAGCAAGCCTCCATTTCATCCACCCTGCGTTAATACGATGTGAGACATCATCATCAATATCCCCATTTTCTTGTATAATAGACCCTGAGATATTTGAAACTTCTTTTCTTTGGGATGACCTGGGTACCAAGTCTTACTTCCACGCCAGACTCATGTGTCACATCACTGAACTTGCACCCCATGTACTCTGTCTTGGTCCTACTCAACTTGAACCCTTTAGACTCCAGAGTTTGTCTCCAAACCTCCAGCTTAGAGTTCACTCCGCTGCGTGTCTCGTCGATCAAGACTATGTCATCCGCAAATAACATACACCATGGAACCTCACCTTGAATTCGCCGCCTTAGACAATCCATCACTAGAGCAAATAAAAATGGGCTAAGAGCGGATCCTTGGTGCAACCCCATCTCCACTGGGAAGTACTTTGAGTCTCCTCCCACTGTCCTTACCCTGGTCTTGGCTCCCTCATACATGTCCTTGATTACCCTAGTGTACGCTACAGGTACACCTCTGGCCTCCAAGCATCTCCATAAAACCTCTCTTGGCACTTTGTCGTAAGCCTTTTCTAGGTCGATGAAAACCATGTGCAGGTCCTTCTTCCTCTCCCTATACTGCTCTACCAGTCTCCTCACAAGATGGATGACTTTTGTAGTCGAGTGCCTCGACATGAATCCGAACTGGTTCTCTGAAATGGGCACGCCTCTTCTCACCCTCATCTCCACCACCCTTTCCCACACCTTCATAGTGTGGCTTAACAGCTCGATCCCTCTATAGTTGTTGCAACTTTGAATATCACCTTTGTTCTTATACAAAGCGACCATCATACTCCACCTCCATTCCTCAGGCATCTTCGCCGTCTTAAAAATAACATTAAACAATCCAGTCAACCACTCCAAACCTGTCCTGCACGCACTCTTCCAAAACTCCCCAGGGATCTCGTCAGGATCGGTAGCTCTTCCCCTGCGCATCCTGCGAACAACACCCTTAACCTCCTCCACCTTCCTCATTCAAGAAGTTTGGACTAGAATCTATTTGAAAAATACGTCCAAGTTCAAGATTAAGAAGAAGAAGAAGAAGATTAAGAAGAAGAAGAAGAACAATAACAATAATAACAATAATAACAATAATAATAATAATAATAATAATAATAATAATAATAATAATAACAACGACGACAATAATAATAATAATAATAATAATAATAATAATTCAATAATAATAATAATAATAATACTAATAATAGTAGTAGTAGTAGTAATAATAATAATAATAATAATAATAAAAGTAATAATAGTAATAGAGATCATCAAGAAATTTGACTACAAGTTGTGATAAAAAAAATATAATTAATAATTTAATAAAATAGAAGCTTAACGATGTAAATTGGACGAAAGGATGGACAAAATTGGGTGTCAACATGGGGCTGTTAGAAATAAGGGTATACTAGACCTCATAGGTTGATGGCAGGGGTATTTGGGGGCTCAAAGGTGGATGACAAGGGTATTTGGGGGCTCAAAGGTGGATGGAGGGTATTTTTGCACCAATTCCAATAGTTCGAGGGTATTTTAGGTCCTTCTCCGTTCTTCTTTATTGTTGCTGATTTTCCATACATTCTTTTTATATTTTAAAGGAGAATACTTTGAATGTATTGATTTACCTCTCTGGCTTGCATTTTATTCTCTTTTTCATTATTTCTTATATTTTTCATTTTTTTTCTTGATCAAGTTCACATGTACTGATTTGAATGGGTTGTTCTCATTTTACACTTTCAGTCAAAAAGTATTTGATAAGTCATTATAAGATGGTAGAATTATGAAAAGGCATATATTAATTTTATTTTATTAAATCTTAACATTAATATTTTTAGTACATTTTAATTTTTTCCAACCGCGCGAAGCGCGGATAATTACACTAGTTTCACATAAATCGAAGGAATAACCAATGGCTCGCTCATTCAACATAAGCAAATGTCATTTTTATTAGAATCTTACTTTTATTGGCTACACATAGATCAGGGTCATTATATTAGTTGGGTATAAAAAATATTTTTCTTGCATGGGACTCGCAGGAAGAGGTGTATATAGTCATTATCTACATTTTATATTACTCGCCCGATCTCAAAATATTTATCGTATTTTTTATTTACACGCCCATTAAGAAAGTATTTATAAGGGTAGCATTTCGGCTATTTTACCCTCTTAACATATTTCATCATATTGTCTCTCCTCAATAAATATTTACTCCATTAATGATGAAACTTCTTAAATGTTAGTATGTGAACTCACAAAATCAGCTCATTGATGTAATTAATACAAGGGTAAAATGGGAAAAAGCTACTTAATTTTATCTTGGGTAAATAAAACGATAAATATTTTTAATAAAGACGACAAATATTTTTAGACAGGAGGAGTAATTTTTATATTTAATTATTAAAATGTGAGCTTGAATGATTATTGTTAGATTAAAAAAATAATTATCATGTATTACGAAAAATATTTTCCCATACGGATATTTTAATAAATCATATGTTCCTCAATTTACTCCACTGTTACTAAACATTGACTTATAATAATATACCTATAATTCCAGAGTTAATTCTTTGGATGGTTATTCAAGCTTTAGCAATTGTCTACTTGTTTACCCCAAATTTGGATAATCAATTAAATTTATGAGTGAGGTATAGGATATGTGGTTAAACTTTAATCTATTCTTTGATTGAGAGAAAATGGAATAGGATCAACTATGAATAATCTAAATAGTGATTGACGGTCTACGCTAAATGTCTATGCTAATATGTTGAATGTTGTTTGATTGAACAAATCTAAAGATGAACACAATAAATCCGGACCAAAATCAGATATTGAGAGAGAGAGATTTATATATATTTTTTGCTATTACAAATGTTCTAGAACTCAAGAAGCCAACCCCTAAAAGTAGGGTAATGGCCCCTATTTATAGTTTTGCCTCATGAGCTTCATACAACATAAGGGCCCCTAAGAAATAAAGAAAAACCCTAAACTGGATAAGGTTGGTCATACGGTCTGACACCCGTACGATTGGCAGTACAATGTGGCAGAACGATATTGACGCGTGACAATTGTGTAACGGATCACCCGGACCAACGGCCACGATCAAACGGACCAACGGCCATGATCAACTCGGCTATGGAGAAACCGGATCAAACGATGTTCTTCACTTTCTTCGGTTCAAACACTCCTTCGGTCCCAAAAGAATCTATATGCTCGGACTTGTTTCTTTCTTCCCTCGGTCACCGGTCCCACCGGTCCAGCATATATCCGATTTTTACCATATACAGATAGTCCCCACACTTTCCGGACCGTAGTTTTACCGGAGTAACGGGAAGTGGATGAATAAAAAACTGGTGGTTCCACATGCTCGTTATTATCTTTTCATTTTGGCGGGAACAGTTGCGTCACGTCCCGTCTGTCATCAGCCACGTGTCTCATCCCGGGCGGTCAGCTCTGACAACCGCCGTAACGCACGTCGTTTCAAGTCACTTCTCATTAATTATGGGACACGTGGCTCTCCCCGGTTGGCTGGGATCTCTAACTGCCTCGATCCCATGCCTATATAACGTCCTTTACCTCTTCATTTTAACATTTTTACCTCTTCAACTCACTTCTTCTCTGTTTTCAGTTCACTTATTCTCCATTTCACTTCTTCACTTATCATCTTTCAACTCACATTTCTTGTTGATTCGCTGCTTATACTACGTAAAAAGGAATGATTCTGCCAACTTCTCTACTAGTCGTTCTCGTAAGTGTGTTGCTACTTCTTCCTCTCATTCTTTACCATTTTTGAATTCTTTGACTGTTCCCTTACTCCACTTTTTAACTTCTTTTTCGAATTCACCCAATATCTCTTTTCCATATTTTCAAATGTCTGCCAACACCGAAACCATCTCCCATGACGTTCGCTCGGTTTCTTCTCAAGGGACCGAGCCAACTTCTCAATCCAAGGGGAAGGACACCTTCGAACCTACTGCTTCGGACATTGTACCGTCCAAACCTAATTACAATAAAGACTTCGAGGTCGAGAAACCTTCTCTGGTTTCCGATAGAGGGTTTGACGTAAGGAGGTATCCCTCGTCCATTACTGAGGACAAACTCGATTTAGTCTGGACCGATTGCGGATGGGATAACCGTTCGGTTCACGTTTTCGCCCCCGGACCAGATGAGTCAGTCACCGACCATCGGGAGCGATTTTTGTATGTTTATACTTATCCTTTCACCTTGAAGTTCGACCCCCCAATCGATCCGGTCATCTTAGACATGTGGCGGACTTATAACGTAACATTGGCACAGATTGGTCCGATTGTTTGGAGGATCGTGGCCTGCCTCCGGCTGTTGGCCAATAATACATAAAAGGAGTTCACGCTGGCCCACTTAATATGGTTATACTCCCCGAGGTTGTTCCGGGGTGGTGTAATAAAACTCGCTAAGCGTAGCCGGAATCCAATTTTTTCAAAAATGGACGAAGATAGTGACCGGGGCTGGTTAGAGTGTTATGTCCGAGTGCGGACCTCGGACATTATTCCGGACAACTACATGCCCTTTCCGGAGAGGTGGAATAATAATCGTAAGTCTGAACTCTTTTAATAATTGCTTTCGTATGATTTGTCAACTCTCAGTTCTTCCACATCATCACTTACTTGTCCTTTTATTTATACTAGCCGTGGCTTGGATTCCTCTGGCTGTCCGAAATCTCAACTAATGGGCTATTGCTCTCGTCAGCCAACATGCCCACGATGATCGGACATAGGGACTCCTTTCTCGTGGCCGATGGATTGCCCAAAACCACTGTAATATTTTGCTTCTATTGGTGTTCATGACATTTTTCATGATATTCTTCTACCTCTCCTTTGTGTAACATCTTCGGCTTTCAGGTTTGCCCAAGGGTTCGGTGGACCCGAGACCAGAATCAGTAGCTGAACATGCTACGTTGGCACTCGAGTTTGACTCAGCGGGTACATCCCGTATCCTTGCTGCCGCCAACAAAAGAAAAAAGCCCTCAGACAAAGGGCAAAGACCGAAGAAAAGGGCTAGGAGTGTCGTTAGGACTTTAAGGGATGAAACAAAACCCGAGCTCCTCGTTCGGAGGATCAGTGTGGCCCTTTCTGTGGCTTCCATTCTGGAGGAGGGTATCACCGTTTCATCACTTCCTTCAGCCGGGGAAGGACCTTCAGCTCCGGCATTATACACAGGTGGGGAAGAAATTCATTACTTGATTCCTTTAAGGTCGATTGAATTCGTTGATATTTCAGGTGATGCTTCTTCCAAAGAAGCCCCTCTGCAAAGGACAAGAAGATCCGGGAAGGCACCTGCTGCCGGAGCCGGTTCCCGAGACCGAAGTCCCCACGGATGTTGGTCCGCTGCCCCACTATGAGACTGCCGCAACTTCGGAGATCCCTGCCTTTGCCGAAACTGCTGAGGTCCCTTCGAGTTCTCCAACTTCGGCCTCAAGACCGGATGAGTTTGATGATTTATTTTCGGACACTCCTCTTGCTATCGGCGAAACTGCTGGTTTCGGACATCTCCCGATCCCTCGAGCCATGAGGGCGGCTAGTCGGACCACCAAGTCCGGTGCTAGGGATAGCTTGGTACGCACCTTTCCGGCCCTAAGTGTGGAACCGAGGAGGACAAGATCGGCTGTGATCACCGTTCTCGAGGATTGCAGCTTTCTTTCTCGCCCGGTAGGTGTGGCAAGCTACCTGAGGCCCCTTGTCTCGGACTCGGACAAACGAAAGATGAACAGAGTCCCTTGGCAGTGCCTCATTAATGAGGGTATGCACGCGGGCAATCGAGTAAGTTTATCAGCCATCCTTGCATAATTTCATTGAGAATTTTAATCTCGTTTATTCAAGTTTCTAACTTCATTTGCAGAGTGTGGTGCTTGTCAACGAAGCCTTCGTCCGTGCTCAGCAAGAGGTGGACAACCTTAAGGGCCAATTGGATGCCCAAGGTCGAGAAACGGAGAAATTTCAGCACCTTCTGCAGATGAAGGAGGATGAGTTGAACCAAGCAGTTACTCTTTCCAACCTCCAACCCGAGCTCGATGCTACAAAGGCCGAAAACCGTCGATTAAAGAGTGAGTTGGCCGAGATGGTCGAATATAACCGGCGTCTCGAAGCGGACAAGATCAGCCTTAGCCGAGACAATACTCATTTTTCCACAAAGCTTGGTGAGCTCAAACCACCATCTCTCAACTCCGGGAGGAGTTGGATTCGGTCAAGTCCGATGCTAGGAGCATGGCCGAGAGGCATCTGTTGCTCGAATCTGAGAGTGCCCGGTACAAAGAGCGTATGAGGGTGTTTGAGAAGAAGGCGGAGAAGAGGGCCCAGATATGCGATGATCTAAAAACCGAGCTCGAGGAGATGGTTGATGCTAATAACACTCTCAAGGCCGAGCTCGAGTCGGCCACTCAAATGCAAAAGGTCCTCGAAGAAGATCGGGATGTTCTGGTGGAAAAGCTAGCCCAGGCTGAGGCCGATTTGGAAGAATCTCTAAAGAGCGTGGAGGCCGCCGAGGCTCATACTACCATTGCTGCTGAGTATGAAAAGTTAAAGTCTCGAAGGATCGCCCTTGAGCAAGCCGAGCATGGCTTTGCGGATCTTCCGGCCCTGATACTTGAAGTTAAAAGGGTCGAGGAAGAGGCTAAGGGAGCCCTCGGGGCTGAATCCGACGACTCCGAGCGGACAGTGTCCGAACACTCCGGATCCAGCCATACTGGATAGACCAGGGCCTGTACTTTGTTTTTTTTGCCTTTGTAGGGTTTTCGATGTAAAAAACCTTTGTATGAATGGAACATGCATTTTTCTTGATTTTCTTTATTCTGTTTGAATGCTTGTTATGAATTTTTCCCGACTTGTCGGTCCGTTTTAAAGAGTCATTATTTCGGACTGTGCCTGAATATCGGCTTTTCTCTTCATCTGGTACATTTTGTCTGGGAATTTGATGGAGTTTTTTGCCCTTGGGACTTATCTAATGCTTTGTGAATTCAGACGTCTCCGAATCACGATAGGCATTTTTAGGGCTGGTATTTTTCGGCTATTTTGTAGGGCCGGTATTTTGTGGACACCTGAATCTCAGCCTTAGCTAAATTTTGATGTAACAGTCCCCGTTTGAGGCATTAACGATTTTGGCTCGGTTCACTATGACCTTGTTGCGTTTGTTGAATTTCGACCGTAGTGCCCGGAATAGGGTATATGAATGAAGCAATGCCGAAATACGGCGATAATCATCGGGGTAGGGTGTTTTAACAAGAAGACATCCGAGTTATTGTTATCTGAACTTTCGATAATTTTTGTATTGCAAGTATTTATATACATGAGAATCTTGTTTCCTTCTGCTTTTGCCGTAGCAAATACTAAATGGACACGATTCATTCTGATCGTTTGGTCCTTACATCGAAACCTAATGCAAAAGGTCAGGTTCTTGGTTTTGCCGTAGCAAATACTTAGTGGACACGATTCATTCTGATCGTTTGGTCCTTACATCGAAACCTAATATAAAAGGTCCGGTTTTGTTTTGTTGAGCTCCTCCGATTTTCGCTTAACCGGGGTAAACTCCGAATTGGGGTATAATAGCCCCCTAGCGTTTATCCGAGCTGCAAGATCGGGTAAGCGCTATTAAGTCCCCATTCGTAGGGTGTGACCCCAGGTTTCCGGGTGTTTGTCCTTGTCTTCGTCAAGTAACACGTTGTACTTGTTGTCTCATTAAAAACCTTGTCGGAAAACCCATTTTGGGACAAAACCGTACTAAGGAAAAGAGTGCAACACGTGTTTTCAGACCTAGATTCTAACTTTATCCGGTACTTGACTTCCTGCAAAAAAGAAAGGTTAATAGAAAAACACGGGGAGTCCATACCTTAGCAGTAGTATCTTTTCAAATGAGCCACATTCCAGTTATTGCGCAACCGTTGCCCGTCCATGGATTCCAACTGGTACGATCCTTTGCCCGTTACCTCAGTTATCTTGTACGGTGCTTCCCAGTTCGGACCCAGTTTTCCTTCGTTGGGATTCTTAGTGTTTAAGGTAACTTTTCAAAGCACCAAGTCCCTAACTTGGAAATGCCAAAAATTGGCTCTCCGATTGTAGTACCTTTCCATTCTCTGTTTCTGGGCTGCAATACGGACCAACGCGTTTTCGCGAAGTTCATCCGTGAGGTCGAGTTTTACGGCCATGGCCTCCTTGTTTGACTCCTCGGTGGTATAGCTGAACCGGAGACTCGGTTCACCAACTTTTATGGGAATGAGGGCTTCGGCTCCGTAGACCAACGAGAAAGGAGTTTCTCCCGTGCTTGATTTCGATGTGGTTCTGTAAGCCCACAATACCTCCGGTAATACTTCCCTCCAGTGATGTTTTGATGCTTCAAGTCTTTTCCTCAGGTTTTGGATTATTGTTTTGTTCGTGGATTCTGCCTGTCTGTTCGCACACGGGTGATATGGAGTCGATACAATTTTCTTGATCTTCAACCCTTCGAAGAAATCGTTGACTTTGCCGCCCACGAACTGAGGACCATTATCACAAGTTATCTCGGCAGGGATGCCGAAACGGCAGATAATGTGGTCCCATATGAAGTCAATGACCTCCTTTTCTCTAATTTTTTCGAAGGCCAGTGCTTCAACCCATTTGGAGAAATAGTCAGTCATAAACAAAATAAATCGGGCTTTACCTGGTGCCCATGGCAATGGACTAACAATGTCCATTCCCCACTTCATGAAAAGCCAAGGTGACACCACCGAATGCAGCAACTCCTCGGGCTGATGAATCATCGAAGCATGTCTCTGACACCCGTCACATTTTCGGATGAAATTCTTTGAATCTTCCTCCATCCGGTTCCAGTAATAACCAGCTCTGATAATCTTTCGGACCAGAGCTTCAGTACCGGAGTGGTTGCCGCAGGTCACCTCGTGCACCTCTCTCATCACATACTCCGTTTCTCTGGGACCCAAACACTTGTCCAGGGGTCCGAAGAAAGACCGTCGATACAGTTGGCCGTCTACCAAGTAGAAACGCGCAGCTTTTGTCCTTAGTGACCGTGATTCTTTTGGATCACTTGGGAGCTTTCCATCTCGCAAGTAATCGATGTACTTGTTGCTCCAATCCCAAGTTAAACCCATTGTATTTATTTCGGCATGTCCGTTCTCTATCGCCGTATTCATCAAGTGTACCGTAGTCTCGGGGTTGATTTCTTCCCCTTCGATTGAAGATCCCAAATTGGCCAATGCATCGGCTTCGCTGTTCTGCTCCCTCGGTATATGCTGCATGGTCCATTATTTAAACTGGTGTAGTATCACTTGAATTTTTTCCTAATACCTTTGCATCCGTTCGTCCTTGACCTCGAAGACGCTGTTAACCTGGTTTACGACCAAGAGAGAATTGCACTTCGCCTCGATTATTTCGGCCCCCATACTCCGGGCTAATTCCAAACCTGCAATTATAGCCTCATACTCGGCTTCATTGTTAGTTAATTTAACAGTTCTAATGGATTGCCGAATGGCGTCTCCGGCCGGGGTTCTAAGGACGATTCCTAGCCCGGAACCATTGAGGTTCGAGGCTCCATTCGTGTGTAGCGACCAAATACCCGAAACTTTCCCCGAGGTTAGCAGAAGTTCTTTCTCAACCTCGGGGACCATAGCTGGGTGAAGTTTGCCACAAAGTCGGCCAGGATCTGCGACTTGATGGCCGTCCGAGACTTGTATTCGATATCATATCCACTAATTTCTACGACCCATTTAGTTAGTCTACCCGATAATTCCGGTTTGTGCATGACGTTTTTTAGGGGGTAAGTAGTCACTACATATATCAGATGGAATTGAAAGTAGGGCTTGAGTTTTCTAGAAGCACTTACCAATGCCAATGCCAATTTTTCCAAGTGGGGATAACGGTTCTCCGCATCCCCCAATGTTCTACTTACATAATATATAGGAAATTACGTACCTGATTCCTCCTGGACCAAAACGCCACTTACCGCTACCTCGGAGACAGCAAGGTAGAGAAAAAGCTGCTCGTCCGCTTTTGGTGTGTGCAATAGCGGTGGGCTGGACAAGTAACTTTTTAATTCTTGTAAAGCTCTTTGGCATTCCGGTGTCCAAACAAAGTCGTTCTTCTTCCTCAGTAAGGAGAAGAATCGGTGACTCTTGTCCGAGGACCTCGATATGAAACGACTCAGCGCCGCTATCCTTCCGGTGAGCCTCTGCACTCCTTTGATGTTATTCACCACCTCAATGTCCTCGATGGCTTTGATCTTGTCCGGGTTGATTTCAATCCCCCGGTTCGACACCATGAATCCCAAAAATTTACCAGACCGGACACCAAAGGCACATTTTTCCGGGTTGAGCTTCATGTTATACTTGCGGAGTACATCGAAGGTTTCCTGCAAATGCTTTAAATGGTCCTCTGTTTCCGGGGACTTGACCACCATGTCGTCAATATGAACTTCTATTGTTTTCCCTATTTGTTCTTCGAACATCCCATTAACTAGGCGTTGGTAAGTTGCACCGGAATATTTTAATTCGAAAGGCATGACATTGTAACAGTAAGTCCCATATCGGGTAATAAAGGATGTTTTCTGTTGATCCTCCGGGTGCATCCGGATTTGGTTATACCCGGAGTAAGCATCGAGAAAACTTAACATCTCATGCCCGGCCGTCGCATCGATAATTCTATCGATGTGAGGCAACGGAAATGAATCCTTCGGGCATGCTTTGTTTAGATCCTTATAATCAACACACATTCGAAATTTATTACCTTTCTTCGGCACCACTACTGCGTTAGCTAACCAGTCCGGGTACTTTACCTCCCGGATAGAGCCTATTTTTAAAAGCTTCGTTACCTCGTCTTTTACGAAGGCGTGTTTTTCCTCTGCCATGGGCCTTCTCTTCTGCTTCACCGGGGGAAACCTCCCGTCTAAGCTAAGCTTGTGAGTTGTTACTTCCGGTGGTATACCTGTCATATCTATATGGGACCATGCGAAGCAATCGACATTAGCTCGATGAAATTCAATTAACTTGTTCCTGAGCTCTGAGGTTAACCCCGTGCCCAGGTATACCTTTCTGTCCGGTAGATATTCGAACAAGATGATCTGCTCCAGCTCCTCTACTATTGACTTGGTTGCATCCGAGTCATCTAGCATGACGAATGATTTGGGTACACCGAAATCATCCTCTTCATACCCCGAATCTAACCCTAAGTGCTTTGATTGCTATTTAGTGTCCTTTCCCCCGATTGAATCTCCTTCTATTTGATCCGATTTTTTGGGCTGAGATGTCGCTTCCTCGACCGCGAACATCTCTCTTGCAGTGGGTTGTTCACCTCGGATGGTTTTTATCCCCTCCGGAGTCAGGAATTTTAGCAGCTGATGCAATGTCGACGGCATGGCCCTCATGCTATGTATCCAGGGTCTACCCAGTAATGCATTATACTTCATATCTCCTTCGATTACATAGAACACCGTTTGCTGGATAGTGCCATCGATGTTTACTGACAATGAGATCTCCCCCTTTGTGGTTTCGCTCGCCATGCTGAACCCGCGGAGTACTCGGGCTACCGGTACAATCTAATCGAGGAGCCTTAGCTGTTCGACCACTCTCCATCGGATGATGTTGGCCGAGCTACCTGGGTTAATAAAAATACGCTTAATTTGAGTTTTAAAAATAAGAATAGAGATTACCAATGCATCATTGTGCGGTTGAATGATGCCTTCTGCGTCCTCGTTGCTGAAAGAGATGGAACCCTCGGGTATATAATTCGGTCGCGCTTTTCCCGCACAGCAGAAACCTTGGTTCGTTTCATCACCGGCCCTCGTGGGGTATCAGTGCCCCCAATTATCATGTTGATTATATGCTGGGGGTTCTACTTTCTCGACCCTTTTATGAGTCTCCCTTTCTTTGTAGTGACCTTTGGCTCGTTCGCTCAGCAATTTTCGGAGATGGCCATTCTTCAGTAACCGGGCTACTTCCTCTCTTAGCTAGCGACAATCCTCAGATCTGTGTCCATAAGTTCCATGATATTCACACATCATGTTCAGGTCCCGTTGGCCCGGATCCGACCTTAGAGGTCTCGGCCATCTTACATCCGGGATATGACCAATAGCTGAGACGAGGTCTGAGGTTTTGACGTTGAAGTTGTACTCCGATATCCTCGGCAAGTCTTTGTTGCCGGCAGAGCTTCCGGCATCGCTCCTGAATGAGAGACCTCGACTGTTCGACGGGCGCTCGACCCGTTTATTACCCGAACCGGAGAAATAGCTCGGGCCAACCCTGGATTTCTCTGACATGAAGCTTGGTTTTTCCGAATGAGAATATGGCCGATACCTTTACCTCGATGATCTGGCCTCTAGTTCGTAATTTTTCCTTGGTCTCTCAAAACTTTTGTTCATATTTACTGGCCCCGGGGGAAGCTCGAGTTGGTCATCCTCCACCCGAATCTTTGACTCGTATCGGTTATGGACATCTGCCCATGTCACAGCCTCGTATTCCAGCAAGCTTTCCTTTAATTTGAACGAAGCCGTCGAGCTCCGAACATTGAGCCCCTTTGTGAAAGCTTGTGTAGCCCATTCCTCCGGAACCGGGGGGAGCTCCATTTGTTCCCTTTGGAATCGGTTGACAAATTCACGCAGTAACTCATCGTCTCTTTGGGCTATACGGAAATTATCCGCCTTCCGAGCCTGTACCTTTTTGGTTCCGGCGTGTGCTTTTACGAACGCATCGGCGAGCATTTCGAAAGAAGTGATTGAATGCTCGGGCAGATGGTCGTACCAAGTCAATGCTCATTTTAACAGAGTTTCCCTGAACTTTTTCAGCAATGCAGATTCGATTTCATCTTCTTCCATATCATTGCCTTTTATAGCGCAGGTGTATGAGGTCACATGTTCATGAGGGTCCGTTGTGCCGTCATATTTCTGGATATCCGGCATTTTAAACCTCTTCGGGATCAATTTCAGAGCCGCACTCGGAGGAAAAGGCCTTTGGATGTATCTCTTCGAATCCGGCCCTTTCAAAATAGGCAGAGCCCCCGGGATTTGATCCACCCTAGATTTGTATGTTTCCACCCTCTTTTCGGTCGAGTCTACCCGCTTCGCCAATGTTTCGAGCATTCTCAGAACCTCGGTGGATGAACCAGCTCCGGACCCATTGCTTTCAACCATCCGTGCCTCATCTCTTCTGGGTTTAGCAACGCCCTTCGCCTTCTCCGGGGTCGTTTTATCTCTTTTGTTTTGCAACTGGGCTATTGCGATTCCTTGTTCAGCAATCGCTACTCTCTGTTCCTGCAACATTTCAAAAATTAAATGTAAGTCAATATTATCATTCGGGGTATCCGGCTCTTTCCGGCCTTGTGTCCGGGACAAAGTAATTGAATTGTGAGTATTTAAAGGATCAGTGGCCGGCTGGGCGGCATTCTCCTAAATGTATATGCTAATATGTTGAATGTTGTTTGATTGAACAAATCTAAAGATGAACACAATAAATCCGGACCAAAATCAGATATTGAGAGGGAGAGATTTATATATATTTTTTGCTATTACAAATGTTCTAGAACTTAAGAAGCCAACCCCTAAAAGTAGGGTAATGGCCCCTATTTATAGTTTTGCCTCATGGGCTTCATGCAACATAAGACCTTAAGAAATAAAGAAAAACTCTAAAATGGATAAGGTTGGTCGTACGGTCTGACACCAGTACGATTGGCAGTACAATGTGGCAGAACGATATTGACGCGTGGCAATTGTGTAACGGATCACCCGGACCAACGACTATGATCAACTCGGCTATGGAGAAACCGGATCAAACGATGTTCTTCACTTTCTTCGGTTCAAACACTCCTCCGGACCCAAAAGAATCTATATGCTCGGACTTGTTTCTTTCTTCCCTCGGTCACCGGTCCCACCGGTCCAGCATATATCCGATTTTTACCGTATACACTACTATAATCACTTTTGTTTCTTTTAGAAACACAAAATTATTAAGCTATTACTTCTTCTTTTTTCAAAAATTACTAAAAAAAACCATCATTCTCTCCTAGCTGTCATGCATGTCATATTAAAGCCCCCCAACTCATTTAACTCATACTCAATTAATATGACCCCATTAAAAAGAATCCATAGAACAAAAACATTAAATTTAATCATTTCTTTTTATCGGGTCAATAAAATAATAATCTAAGTCGTTTAATCATACTCTTTTAATGTTTAAGGAGTATAATAAGTTTTCCTTATGAATTTGGTGCTAAAATATTTTTTATCGTAACAAATTCTGACTTATTATACTTTTTTTTAAGCAATTCTGTTTTTCAAATTTACTCAAAAGAAACAATACTCTTCTAGTTTACATTATGTTTTTAACCATCTCATAAATATTTTAACTTAAATTTCGTCCTAATTAAATGATGTCATATAAACTAAAGAGGACGTATGGGATAAATCAGGTACTTTTTTTGTATGTTCACCTCAAAATCTAAGCTCTACGCTTTTTCAGTTGTGACTTTTCTTTGGTTGAGTTCTCATTTTTTTCTTATTGGTTCTTTTTAGTCGGGTCATTTTCAATGGGTATATAAGACATGGATATGATGAATATGAGCTAAATGAGTATACATCAAAAAGAATAGGATTAGGAAAGAACGAGGCTTTGGTGGTGTTTTAAATATTTTGAGGGAAAAAAAAAACAATAGTTATAATTTTGTAATCTTGAAAAAAAAAATTAGTAGGCAATTCCCATAATTTGAATTACTATCGACGCATTCTACTAAAGAGAAAAAGACTGAACTTATATTTTATGTGAATTAAAAAAAAAAAAAAGTGACAAATCACAAAAACCAAATGGGTCAAACCAATATGTAGTTAGTTTTGGAACCAAATCAACTCATAATTAACTACTATGAAGTAAAACTAAATACTGCAACAAATTAGGATCGACCTGATGTGCCTGGACTTGGCTCAATTTGACATCTGAAACTACTAGCAACTTGAATTCTATTTCTTTAAAATTCTGTTTCTATGGGACTTTTCTTTTCCTCCCCTCCCCCATCTTATACCTTAAACAATTCCAAGATTTAAAAAAAAAAAAAAAAATCAATAGCACCATGGGGATTAGTAATCATTACCTAGTGTATATCAACAGACATAGGGTTCTCATTGAAGACAAGAAAGCACTTGATCATTTCAACATTGGCCTTTAGTTAATTTTCTTGGAACATTGAGGTGGCAGGATCTCAAAAAAAAAAAAAAAAAAATTCTAAGTGCAGGTCCCCATTTTATTTTCCATTTATTTTCATCCCATAAGTTACCAATGAGATAATTAGCAAACACGCAGGGGTCTCTTTGTATTTTTGAAAACTTCGGGGTTAAGTTTTATACTAACAAAAAACCTACAATTTAGGCTCCAGCTGATCGATCTTCACCATTATCTCCCCCCATATCCATTGTTTGATCTTCTAGCTTCTCGAAACTACAAAAATTTAAAAAAATCCTAGATCCAGTAGCAAAGATTGGAAGTTCTTGAATATGCCCTTCCTCAACTTCCCTTAAAAGCTGTAATTTCAAGATTTACTCTACCTTGAAAGAGATAGATATATAAGTATGGAAACCTAATTTTATCCTTTTTTTTATTCTTGGAATATCGGTTTGTAATTTCCTTTTTTTTCACAGTTTGTATCTTCGAATTTCCATTATATTCTTGGCTAGGACGAAACACATCGAGAAAGATAAATCACAAAGTAAAAAATATGTTGGGAAAGGTAAATCGGCGGCGGAGTCCGCTAAAAATTACAAGCAATGGGGAAAAGGTTGAGAGTGGAGGAGGAAGTAGAAGACTTTGTGTTGCGTAATTTCATGAATAAGCAAAAAAAAAAACACTATAATAAACTAGTAGAAGAAGAAAAGAATAGTGATGTTAAGGAAGAAGATACAGTTGAAAAGAAGAGAATAATGATGTTCATGAAGAAGAAGAAAAAGAAGAAGAAGAATTAGTAGTGAAAAATAGTGCTCAAGATGAAGGGGAAAATGATGATTATGAGGAAGAAGAAGAGGAAGAGGAAGAGGAGGAGGAAGAGGAAGAAGAAGACGAAGAGGAAGAAGAAGAAGAGGAAAGAGGAAGAAGAAGAGGAAGAGGAAAAGGAGGAGAAAGAGGAGGATGAAGAGGAAGAGGAGGAGGAGAAGGAGGAGGAGGGGAGGACAAAGAAGAGGAAGAAGAAGAGGAAGAAGAGGAAGGGGAGGAGGAAGAGGAGGAGGAGGAGGAGGAAGAAGAAGAAAAAGAAGAAGAAGAAGAAGAAGAGGAGGAGGAGGAGGACGAGGAGGAGGAAGAGGAAGACGAAGACGAAGAGGAAGAAGAAGACGAGGAGAAAGAAGAAGAAGAAGAAGAAGAAGAAGAAGAAGAAGAAGAAGAAGAAGAAGAAGAAGAGGTGGAATCAGATGATAATGATGATGAAGAAGAAGAACAAGAAGCAGAGGAAGAAGAAGAAGAATAATAAAACAATGCCGATGAGATGGCCATAGACCTCGCTAGTTATGCATTGACCACATGGAGGGCTAAGTTTGGGGGTACTTTCCTTGGAAAGATCTCAGTAAGATCTAGGATGACAGTTTTTCTTGAATTTCTAGATGTTATCAGAGATCAAGAACTTTCCGAATATTTTAAATCTTCCTGTTTGGGCCATTTCTTGTTAATGTCAAGAATATGGAATTGATTTAATGGAAAATTAGTTCATTCTCGTCTTTTTCGTCAAGTTACAAAGAATGAAAAGAAGCATGAGTTGTGGTTCATAGTGGAGGGAGTGTCCTGTTATTTTCAGTTGAGGGAGTTTGCACTGATCACAGATTTGAATTGCGGAGATTTTCCCTGTGAGGAAATGAAGAAGACCATTTTCTCAAGAGGTTTGAGTTTTTGGAATAAACTAAAAAAGTAAGCCGGACCCATAGGGTTGACCACTAGTGAGCTGTTGAAATTGATTAAAAATAGGTACATTGACCAATTTAGAGAAGTTCAAGATTGTAATGGTTGTATTTGTCCATACCGTCTTGTTGGCTCGTGATGTTTCGAAAAAGGTTGATAAGAAGTGGATCACCATGGCAGCTACTATTAATTTTGTTGAGAAATATCCATGGGGCAAGGAATGTATCAACCTAACCTTTGAATATTTGAAAAAAGGTGGACATTTCGAAGATGTATAAACTATCTTGTGAACAAAAGCAACCACCACAATATGCTCTTTGTGGCTACCCCTGGGCCTTCATTGTAAGTATTTCATTACGAACCAATATGAAAATTATAGTATTATAGATTAGTGATTGCTTATTAGTCTATCTTATTGCTTATTCTACTTATTTGTTTACAATAGGCATGGGCATACGAAGCTTTGTCATTTGCTGGGAAAGTTGTTTCCCAATCTAAAGAACGTCTTTTGCCAATTCCAAGGATTTTGAGATGGCGAACGGAGGAGAAGCCCGAAGATGTTGTTCCTTTCAAAAATGTAATTGACAGAAGTACGGTAATGATACGAACCTATTAATGCATTAGAACTTAGGTTGTAATTGCCTATTCTAATTTAATCTGTTGTTATTTTAGTTAACTCAAGGTGGTGAGATCTTTTCTACACCCCCAATGATGCGGAGAATAGGAAGGACTACATTAAATTGTAGATTACGCGATGAAGTACCGAACCTGAATATTGATGCCCTAACGAGGGATACTGGTGATACTCATCAATTTCGCATGAAAAAGGAACTTGCATCTGGTTCTGGGCACGAACATGATCATGATGAAGACCAAGTTCAAGTTCAAGATCAAGATCTTGGAGGATTGGGTAAAGAGACGTGCAACCATTGTGGTCGTGGTCGCGTGTCATTACAAATAGATTGACATCAATTGAGGAATAACTAGTTTCCATTCATAAATTGCTTGAGGAAAAACCAAGAAGGCATTTTAAATGTGTTTCTCCTTCAATTAGGTCGAGTAAGAAGAGGATCGGAACGGCACTGCAATTTGCCATGGCTAAGAAGACGAAAGGTAATGTCACTTCTATGACATTCAAGTTAGTTAGCAGAAACTTTATGGTCTATTGTCAATTTCCGTTTATTCACTTCTGTTAATTCTGACCCATTAAATGTTCTTGATAGTTCTCATTTGAATGATTGTTGGGTTGCACAACCTACTTGCTATCCTATGCAGTATCTAATTTTCTCCTATAGGATGGAACACGTTACACTTAATCTCACAGAATGTAAATTGCAGGTAAATAAAGAACATAAAACTTTTACATGGACACTACCCGGCTCACAAGGGCGATAAAAATCATGACCTACACATCTGTAGGATTTACCCCAAACTCCACTACAACGGTAAGCCTTTGCAAATTCAAGTTACAGATTTTGTAACCTAGGAACTAACCTCTAATCCCTATCTCACTAATCTCCCTAGACTAGCAAGCAACCTTCAAGTTGATCCCCTACTTGAAGTTGAATTTACAACGTTTTTGTACCTAATTGATTGCTTCTAATAAAGCGGATAAAGTACAACTCAATAAACAAACCTAATACAAGTTTTCTGGACTCAAGAACTTTAAAACATCAACTCTATTAGACAACTTCTTCAATCTTCTTCTCATACTAGGGATGCACGCCTAGATTCTAAATATTCTTGATATCTTCGTTGATCGCTCAATATTCTTGTCACGACCTAAACCGGAGGGCCATGACAGGTACCTGGGCCTTACTTGCCGAGCTCTACTAGTTATGCTTTCATATCATAATCATAAACAAGGGTGGACCACAAGGGTCATCAGATGAAAATCTGCTAGATCATATGAGAAATATGCTGAAAAGGGATGAGCCCGAAAAGACATATTATATAATTATGCTGGATGAAACTACACAAGCCGACAATGACATCATGATTACTATACAACAAAAATGTAGGCCGAGAGGTCCACACAACGTCTGACTATACTATACTGTCTACAAGCCTCTAATAAAATGCATGACATAACAAGGTGGGGATAGGGCTCCGCCATACCATATGTACAAAAATGTATAACGTACCAAAACACAACAGTAACTCCGAAACAAGGGGAGTGCTCTAATATCAGCTAAACAACAACCATTGGAGGCGGACCGTCAACCTGTCTACCTAAACCTGCGGTCATGAAACACAGCGCCCAGAAGAGGGACGTCAGTACGGACAAAGTACTGAGTATATAAGGCATGAAAGTAACATGAAAGAGACATAAAAGTACATAAGATAGAATGAATGCATCCTATATGTCTGAACTGCCTCTGAGGGCGAATGATATGCAAAAGTACTGTATGTATACATATATATATATATATATATATATATGCGTATATAACACCTGTCAAGCCTCAATGGGCATCCCATCATATCATATCAGCCTCTATGGGCATCTCATCATCATATCAGCCTCTGTGGATATCATTATTATGTGACCAGCTGATCAGGTGGTAGTGCGTATATAATGTCATAACCTTGCCCATACCCCATATAAATAATACATAATATGCCCGTATATAACGCATGTGGGGTCATATATATATATATATATATATATATATATATATATATATATATATATATATATATATATATATATATATATATATATATAATGCATGAATATGATAAGAGTACATCCTAAATTTGTCGGAGTGACGTAAGGTCGTTACACCTCCGAACATCGTTATGAGATAGCATTTTCATCAACAAGTGACTCTATGAATCATGCTGAATCTCAAGAGGGACTAATTGAAAACAACATTCTAGAGCATGAATCAACATAGAACATCCCTAGCCTCTAGGAGTGGAATCATTATGGAGTAGCATTACGTTTACGTTTCGTTCATAAGGATCATACCAGAAGAAGGAAAGCTAGCCTTAACATACCTCAAGTCATCAACAAATCCCACAATGAAATTGTCGGCCTAGTATTCTAATCTCCTTAGTCACTACAGTACACCTAGCAGCCAACAACAACATCATATAAGTCTATTTAATTCCACATCACTACTCACCCCAAGATTTACATCAAAACAACCCAGTATACGCTTTGCAAACAACACTTATACGCTTTGTATACAACACTTATACACTTTCTTCTTCCAATTATACCAAGTATAACATCCTCAACACAATCTCAACACCAACTAATATCCTTATAACAACGTTTTAGCTTAAAAACATATTAACAACATGGCTTAAGTTTGATTACATCTCAACATAAACTCAAATTCATATTTGAACCTTCCCTCCAAGCCTAGCATAACCATCATACAAACTCATAAACATGGAGTTAAGATAGAATCTTACCTCAAAACTCAAGAACACATCAATTCCAAGAGTGAATCACCTTGAAGTATCCTCCAAAACCACTACCAAGAGGAGAAACAAGTTTCGATAATCACTTTAGAACTTTTTAACACTTGATCTTCTCTTTTGATCCTTGATTTGTCTCAGGAATTGATTAGGTATTGTTGGAGAGGGTTTTCTAGAAGGTTATAGATCAGGATACGAAATATATATATATATATATATATATATATATATATATATATATAAATATCTGAAACCGACTTAAAAATACGATCAGAAATACTGACCGTAAATTTATATACGGTCTATATATATGGGCCATAATTCGCAGGCCAAAAATCACCCTCTCTGCCTAAGGAAATACAGTTCGTATTTCCAAAATATGATCCGTATTTTGTACTTCCCAAAAATCAACTCCGACGAAACGTATTCTCTTCGATTCGTTCATCCTCTAATCCTTCCAACACATGCCAATCATGAACTTAAACTTTCATATACTCAAGGTGAACACGTCTCATATAACCTCGAAGATAACTCCGCTCCCCGAATCTATAGCAACTAACTCATGAAGAAACTTAACGTATAAAAGTACGGGGTTTAACATCCTTCCCCCCTTAGAAAAATTCGTCCTTGAATCTTTGCACTTTTAGAAGTCTATAGAAATTTTGGCGGGATCTCTCTATAATCACACTACTACCAACCTACCATACAACCCAAAAACACAGTACAACGCCACACAGGGCTACAACAATCAATAACAACAATGGTCCCACACGACCAACAAGAGTAACAGATAAATAATACATACTTGAAGATTATAGTATCGTAGCCTGAGTCTGCTTTGGAATCGAAAACAAATGAGGATATCTAGACTTCATATCTTCCTCGGCTTCCTAAGTTATCTCTTCTACATTCTTATTCCTCCAGAGTAATTTTACGGAAGTTACATCTTTGGTTCTCAACCTACAAACCTGGTTATCTAGGATAGAAATAGGGACTTCCTCATATGATACATGCCCTGTAACCTGAACATCATCTACTGATACAACTCTGGAAGGATCCCCCATACACTTATGGAGTATGGATACATGAAAGACCGAATTTATAGACTCCAAGTCTGAAGGTAAATCCAACTCATAGGCTACTTGGCCTACTCTATGCTCAATTATATAAGGATCAATGTATCTAGGGCTAAGCTTTCCCTTCTTACCGAATCTCATGACACCTTTCATAGGTGATATCTTCCAAAACACCCAATCATCTACCTAGAACTCCAAGTCTCATCGTCTATTATCTGCATAAGACTTCTGGCGACTCTGAGCTACTAACAATCTCTCCTAAATGAGCTTAACCTTTTCCACCGCCTGCTAAACCAAATCAGGCCCTATCAACTTTGATTCCCCGATCTCGAACCATTCAATAGGAGATCTACACTTCCTCCCATATAGGGCTTATACGGGGCCATCTGGATACTGGAATGATAGTTATTATTATTATATGCAAACTCAATAAGTGGAAAATGATCATCCCAACTACCTCCGAAGTCTATCACACATGCTCGTAGCATATCCTCGAGTGTCTGAATAGTACGCTCAGCCTGCCTGTCTGTCTAGGGATAAAATGTTGTACTGAGGTTCACCTATGTCCCAAAACCCTTATGGAAAGATCTCCAGAAGTTAGCTGTAAATTGTGCACCTCTGTCTGAAATAATAGAAACTGAAACACCATGAAGTGACACTATCTCCTTAATATATAACATCACATAATCTTCGGCATAATTAGTCTTGATAGGTAGAAAATATGCTGACTTCGTGAGTCTATCAACAATCACCCATATCGAGTCAAACTTGCACTGGGAACGAGGTAAGCCTATAATGAAATCCATATTAATCGCCTCCCATTTCTAAGTCGGAATCTCTATATCTAGCAATAATCCACCAGGCTTATGATGCTCAACCTTTACCTGCTTCCAATTACGGCATTATGCCATGAACTCTGGTATATCTTTCTTCATACCATTCTACCAACAAAACTCTTTGATATCATAGTACATCTGTTACACCCCATACTTTTGGAGAAGAACTTGTTAAATTTGAATGTAAGTATGTCGAGTTGTGGCTAGGTAAAACAACTTTGAATTGTAAGGAACGAAGCATTATTAAGTATATTATTTAAGTAAAGGATGAATTATGATCTTGTAAGTCGTAATTGGGAAGGACAACCTTGGAACCAAAGGACATAACCATTATCAATTATGATTAATGATAAATATCATGTATGGAGAGTTTTGAAAGATTTCGGGATCAAGCGAATCAAAGAAAATAAGTTTGACGAAAATTTGGCAGGATTTTGGACAGAATTTTGGGTCAACTTTGGAGAAGTATATCTCCTAGTATATTAGGAGTTTTAAGGTGTTTCAAAAGTCTAAAATGAAGTTCGTCGGGTCTAGTTTTCAACTCAAAATTCTACAGTAACCAAGCTGCTACAGTAGCCGCACTACTACAGTACCCGAACCGACTCTAGAACCTTATAAAAGGGGTTTTACCCCTTATTTTTCATCCAAACCCCTCTAAAACATTCCACAACCCTTTAGAATATTTCTTCAACCTTCACCCACAAAATTTCACCTTAAATCAAGTGAAAACAACCCAATCTTCCATCAAGAAAGTTAGAGACTACAAGAGTAGCAAACCTATGATATTGTCTAGTGATTGAGGGTAAAGTGGAATTGATGCAGCCGTGATTCTTGGGTTGTATGCACTGCTTAAGGTATGTATAACACCATATTGGTCACGTGTTAGCTTAAATTGATGTTGATAAAGTTGTTTGAGGCTAAACACCGCAAGACTACATCAAAATGAGTTAAGTTAAGCCACTGTTTTTAGGGGCTATTTTGAATGTTTAAATATGACTTCTAATGGTTGTAAATTGTGTATTATAACTTGAATATATTGTCCCGATGATTATTGGGAATATTCATGTGTTAGTTGGAAAAGTGGAGAAGAAAATATATGAAATCTACGGATAGAAAGTAAAGGATGAGGCGTAGGAGTATGGATTGTTTTGGAATACATTTAAGGATATTTTAAGCTACATATGATATGGTAAATATATGCATATTGTTGTGCAGGGTGCAGACTGAATTATGAGAGGAGAGTTGGGTTTGGATGACGTTTGTTATTCGTTAAACGAGCTTGCCGCTCGATATGATTCTTAAAGTAATCAAAGAGGGTTATATTGGATTATATTGTAGTTATTGCTATTGTTGATTGTTGTTGTTGTTATTGGCTGTTTGATGACCCTTAGTGGTCTCTGGGATGTAGTATAAATAGGGGAGGTGCTGCTCGATTTTTTGAAGGTTATAATAGTAGCAAGATATGATAGTTGCGGCACTTTTTTGTCGATAACGGTATCATTTCACTTGTTGTAGACGCAAGAGGATTATGTTAAGCTTTATTGTGGATTGACAAGGAGATTATCCAAGTATGTTAAGGCTATCCTTTCCTTCTTTTTGGCATGATCTATGACAAGCGTGAAGCGTAATGATATCTATAATGAATCCACTCCTAGATGTAGGATATCCGGAGTTCCTTGACTTCTTAAGCCCGAAGGGGCATCCATAAGTTGTACAATTTCATAACGATGTCTAATTCCCGAAGGGGACATTAATAAGGTTTCATTATTCCTATGCATTTCACATTTGACTTTTGAGTCTCGAAGGAGACAAATGATAAGGGGAAGAAGTTCCCATTTTGAACTAAAAGTTGCTCCGAAGGGAGTCTTTTGATGGTTTTCAAAGATTTTCATGCATTTGCATATTTATATATATGCATGACATCATTTCATGGGGAAGGGAAAAAAGGCTAAGGCGTTATATATGCAAACCACCTGATCAGCTGGTATACGATGATTATGATGCCCGGGGGGGCTGCCCGAAGGGGCCATTATGCTATTATGCCCGAAGAGGCTGTAAGAAGGGTGAAGGCATGTATTATATATATATGCACGTACATGATTCGCAGTGTTGGTTACAGATACAGATTGAGTCTGTTACTCTTTTATTATTCGAGTCGAGATATATTGTTTCAGTTCTGTCTTACATACTCGGTACATTATTCGTACTGACATCCCTTTTCCTGGGGGTGCTGTGTTTCATGCCACACAGGTGCAGATAGATGAGTAGAGGACACTCGCTATAGGATGTTCTCGGACTACCAGCTGGACTGGTGAACTCCATTTCTATTCGGAGTGTTGCCGAGTCAGAGTACTTATGTGTGTCTTCGAGTCAGATGCATTACGAATATGTTGGGGCCCTATCTCAACTTATGTTGTGGTAACTTGGTCCTTGTTAGAGGCTTTTGTAGACAATGTCCTGTGGGTAGTGTGTTGAGATGTCGACAGTGGTGTAAAGCGGCCATGTAGATCGATGTGTTCATAAGCATTGATTTAAAGATTTTGTGGGACTAAAGGTTTTCTTTGACTTAACGATAAGGGAGAAGTCCCTGACACGATGAAAGAGTTCTATTAAAAAGTTTTTATGTTTTACCTGACGAAGGCGTCATTTCATGATTTAAAAGTTCACAAAAAGTTGTGAGTTATGAATAGAATGGTAGTACGGCACTCAGCCGAGTAGGGTCTTGGGTGTCAATAATGGCCCTCTGGTTTGGGTCGTCGACCCTAGATGAATAGAATAGCGAGAATAATGAGCTTCTGCCATAATCTGTTGATGTAACCCTGTAACATCCGAAACACACTATCTGCCTCGATACCTCAGAACTCCATCTCTGGATGTCTTAAAGGGTGACTTCTTTTTTTGTGGAAATGTCTCCCTATACCGAATAAAAGAAGGATCCTCATATTGTTGCTCATTAATCTCAGCTACTAAGGATGATATCGCCGTATCTTGAATTGTAACTCCTGCATCACCTGAGTCAGATAATCGACTCTTAGGCTGGCTAACTGATAAAGCCCGTGTGCTAGCTTTCTTTTCTCTACTCAAAAGTAAGACAAACTACCCATAGATATGTGGCTAAGGGCATCGACTACTACATTCGCCTTCCCTGGATGGTATAAAATATCCACATCGTTATCCTTCAACAACTCCAACCACCGCCTCTAGCGTAAGTTCAACTCTTTCTGCTTAAAGATATACTGAAGGCACTTATGATCCATGTAAACATCAACGTGAACGCCATATAAATAATGTCTCCAAACCTTAAGTGCATAAATCACCGCAGCTAACTTCAAATCATGGGTCGGATAGTTCTTCTCGTGCTTTATCAGCTACCTAGAAGCATAAGCAATAACCCTACCGTGCTGCATTAACCTATAACCCAATCCGACGCCCGAGGCATCATAATAGATAATATAACCCTCTGATCCTTCTGGAAGTGCCAGAACTTGTGCTGAAGTTGTCACCACCCGCCTAGGGGCCGTGACGGGTACCCGGGGCTAACCACCGAGCACCGGTTATTCTACTACTCATCATATTCATTAAGCATTCTTTTATCAAATTCATACTCAAATCATAAGAAAAATCATTTTTGTTTTGAGAACATAAATACTTTTATATACATAAGCCTTTCGGCTATCAAAATAATATATGTATACATAAAGTAGTGATCTTGTGAGACCATGTAACCCACACTGCGTATCTACGAGCCTCTACTAGAGTGCTAGACATAGAGACGGGACAGGACCCCGTCGTGCCCAAAATATACATATATGTGCACAAAAGAATAATCAAAGGCACCTCCGGAACAATGGAGTGCTCTCAAATCAGCTAACAGCTCCTACGAGTCTGGATCAAGATCACCTCCTTATCTACCTGTGGGCATGAACACAACGTCCAAAGAAAACGGACGTCAGTACGAACATTGTACTGAGTATGAGAGGCATAAGTAATGAAAATACGTCAATGAGATAAAGGAAGCATCAATAAGGGAGCAACTGTACATGACTGTCACTTATAAAAGAAATAACACATGCTGGCTTACTTCATAGTCATCATCATATCATACATACATAAATGTATAAGCTGCCCGTCCATATCGGATCGGTATGATAATCATTAGCCTGCGTCCAGGCCTCCCGCGTCCGGGGTACCATCTCATGCCGCCCACTAGTGGTGTCTGCCCATGTCACCTAGACATGGTGTATACATATAGCTGCCCGCCTTAGCGGTGTCTGCCCGGCCATATAGGCGCGGTGTAATATCATCAACATGTACTCATCATAATGCATGCATAGAAATTCAAGATAGCTATACTTTATCGAGGTGACATAAGGTCGTGAACCCCCGATCCATTATGGACATTTATAAGTATTCTGCCTCACTTTGAAGGGAATAGTATATAAGGTGCTTGTATACAATAAACGGCAGCATTAACTTTATAGGAACATCATATCATGAACTCTAGAATCTTTAGTCTTAAACTCATCATCATCATTATTGGGCTCATAATACATCTCTTATCTCATATAGCTATTTATGAACATAGACTTTTAGTTTTCCGGAATATAGGAGAATCATGAAGAGGAAAGAAAACTCATGCTATAGGATTCATGCCATAGAAAGAAAGGACTAGCCTCACATACCCTTTTTGTTTAACTAATCTATCGCTTGCTTGTTCTCCTTCAATGCCCACGTTTCTACCTTCAATAGAAGTCGCATGAACATTAGCTAATCAATTACTTAAATGTGCTTACTAAAGCTAAAGAAAATTGGGCAGCATTTCCTTTGTTTATACAACTTTTCCCATATTCTATATCAACTCCCAAACGTTCACAACCACATTCACAATATCACACACAAGAATCATCATTCATCTGCATTACCCACATTTCGTAGTTTCACTCCAATTTTTCCATAATCATGGTCATAGTTCATTACTACATTTTCTCACATATAATACTTATTCCATGTTCTAAATGTCGTTCACAACATACTTACAATCATAACATACCAATATTCATAATTCACCCCAAACTACTACTCAACAATGACACTATTCACACATTCATGACCCATTTTCTATATGTTTCTACAATCCAAGTGTCTTAGATTTCCAATACCTTAAACATCATGGAATGATCATAAAACTCACCTTAGATAATGGATGAACAACCCTTGAGTGGAACTTCTCTTCTTGCACCAAAACCCTAACTCACTTCCCTTGAGTTTTCTTGGTGTAGATGAACTTTTACTAGGTTTCATACACTTTATTTCGTGGATTTGGTATAGTTGATCATGGTTTTCCATTAGTTTCTTATGGATGAATAATGGAGATAGTTCTAGAGGTTTCTTGGTGTGTGGAGAAGTGGATGAAATGAAATAAAATGAGAGAGGGTCCTTATATTAAATATTGAAATCAGTCCCGACCGAGATATACGGTACGATCGATGAAGCTTTGATCAGATCGACGGAGCGTCGATCTGACCGTCGAAGTCGTGAAATTTCCAGTGCGCAACCTTTCGTTTCCTTTCATTCTATGGTGAGAAGGACGGTCCGTCGAACTGATCGACGGAGCGTCGATCTGCTCCGTCGAATGGTCTTCACGCTAACCCAATTCTACGGCACAATCGACGAAGCGGCGACCCGTCCGACGGTACAAAGAACGACCGTCGAACCCCCCTTTCGCAGAACTGCAGTGAATTTTCATTTGACGAACTTTCCTCCCTTGCCTCAAATGTCTTTGGAATCTTAATTAGAATCATTAAGCATCTCTTCTTACTTGTAGGGAAATCATGTACACCTTAACTTACGTTAGTCCATTCATCGCTCAGCAACCCAAAAATTCCGAGGTGTAACAGAAGTCAGTCTATACTTCAACTCCTACAGACTCCACTCACAAGTGTCTGTCCACTGGAACTCAGCTGCCTTCTCTATCAACTTTGTTAAAGGCGCTGAAAGAGAGAAGAAGCCCTCTACAGATCTCCTATAATATCATGCTAGCCCCAGAAAACTACGAACCTCCGTCGATGTCGTGGGTCTAGACCAAGTCTTCACGATTTCTATCTTCTGAATGTCAACCTTGATGCCTTTATCTGATGCAACATGTCCAAGGAAAGCCACAGAATTCTACCAGAACTCACATTTAGAGAAATTTTCTTACAACTTCTAATTCTGAAGAACTCTGAATACAACACACAAATGATCCGCATGCACAACCTTTGATCGAGTGTAGACTAGAATATCATTGATAAATACAATCACAAACTGATCTAAGAAGGGCCTGAATCCATTGTTCATCAAATCCATAAATACTGCTGACGCATTAGTCAACCCAAAAGACATCACAAGAAACTCAAAGTGACCATATCTGGTCTTGAATGTTGTCTTCGAAATGTCTTGCTCTCTAACCCTGACCTTATGGTAACCTTACCTCAAGTCTACCTTTGAAATGCATCTGGCACCCTGCAATTGATCAAATAAATCATCAATTCTCAGGAGCGAAGACTTGTTCTTTATCGTCATTTTATTCAACTGTCTGTAATCTATGCACATTCACAACAAGCCATCTTTCTTCCTTACAAATTGTTGCACCTCAGAAATTTCGTGTCGTTGTGTTGTAGATATATTAACGCAAGTTAAGGTGATCATAAAGTCCTTATGACTTTAAGGAGAGTATTTAGTATCTTTAAAGTGTATACTACAAGATTTTGAAGTTACATGAATCGGTGAAACTAAGTTCGTCGAAGGAAGTGAAGCATAAGTCATGGTTGGAAAGATTTCGCAAACTATTGAGTAAAGGATTATTTAGTAACTTCTTGAGAAGAAGATATAAGACTCTTTAGATAGTTAATGAAGTATTATATAAGTGCCAAGAAGGTTCCACAAGGATTGGAAGTCAAACGAAGCGACGGGAACAATTTCGGAAAATGTGAGTTATACGGTCACTTATACGGAGAAGGGTCCGTATAATAGTCACAGAGAAGGGTCATCTCTGGTGGAATTATACGGTCACTTATATGGACCGTATAAGTGTCCATATAACCTTGACGGGCAGCTTTAATTCTCTAGTATAAATAGGTGACCCAAGTTCTAATTTCTCATTTCCCATCTTCTTCATCACTCTTGAAACCCAACTAAAAGGATGATTTATGAGTAAGCAAAACCCCCGCGAAGGGAGTTGACTGATATAATGTTTGGAAAAACAAAAAATGGAATTTTAGAAAGGGTGTTCGGGTACGACATATGAGACAAGCCTTATTACTTTACGTTCTTTCATAGTAATCAGCCTTGTGTTGATGAGTTTTGCATCATATGTGTTTCTATACGTGGCCTTCTAAGGCATGGGATATGTTTTCTAGGTTGTGCGCAGGGTTGGGATTGTTATGTTTACAAAGGAAACTCAGCTGAAATTTTTCCAGGAATCTAAGAGAAATGGTGGGAACTGTAGGTAGGATTGTGGTGAAAAGAAATAAAGGGCCCAGCAACATGATCAAGGACGAAGTTAGTAGTAAGCGGGGATAAATTCAACGAGTATGTATTAAGCAAAAGGAACGATGATTAGGTTAAGATAGAATAAGAAACATGGGAAGGAAAAATGATGTGCTTGGGGTATAAAGAAGTTTTACATACTAAGGGGAATTAAGAAGGTGAGCATTCCAGAAGAAGTTGCAAGTTAAAAGAATTTGGCTAGTCCTTTTATGCTTTGGAAGAGTGAATCATAAAATGAACTTGATATATACGTACAAGCCGATGCATGTAACACCGAATCAGATTAGTAAGCTAGACCTTACCTGATGATTATAGCAGGAGAAAAACTTCCATGTCACTATGAGTCAGCCTTATTGACCTCAGGGATATCTCGAGGAAAGAGATTAAAGGAGATGTGTTTACGAAAGCCCTAGCCTGGAAATTGGTTGACCTTATGACGCAGTTGCGTTTGGTGTTATACTTCAGGCTATTTATCCGGGAATATATTCGAACGGTCACACGACAAGAGTTTGTTATTACTGATGCGAAGGGAGGTGAAAACAAGATAAGGTTGATCAACGACACAAAGGAATGATAAGTGACGAATGTTTGGTATGTGTTGGAAATAGAGAAGGAAGGCAAAAGTGAGGTAAATAAAAGAAAGTTCTACTAGAGCGGTAACCTGATAAACAAAGGGTGAAAGAGAATCAAACCCTGTGGATCTTCCAATATGAAGTGGGAATGTTAATAGGTGTCGTGAAGCTATTGAAATTTTGAATCAGGCTATGAGAACGGTGTGGCTAATTAAACTATGACGAGGAATATGAAACCATTTGTTGTGTAAGATATCTTATGCATGAAGGGTGAGTTTATACAACATCCCTCCAAGGAATTCTAAAAGGACCATGTGTTACCCCCGTTGTCAAAATATTGGGATAGAAGGGTACAATACTCCTATAGCAGTGGGAATCGGATCAGAGAAGAGAATTCAATGGTACTCTGAAATATGCTTAGGACTATTGTCCTATGAACGAAATCATTTGAGGAAAAGGATGAGAAGTAAGACAGAGAAGAAACAAGGCTGGATTGTGAATGATCAATGGACTGACTTTATACGTATGTCAAGACAGTAACAAATGGAATTGCATCCCCAGTGAGCTATGCGGTAAAGGTTCCAAGGAAAGATTATTGAGAAAATATGAGTCAAGAGAGGGTGTGTTGTGAATGATACGGTATGGGGAGCATAAAGTGGTTATGAGCTACATCGATAGAAATGACTAATATGCAAGACGAACTATGGGTCTTGATAGAATTGAGGAAAGGAGCATTGGGATAAAGGAAATTCCCTCATGGTTTAATAGTTGTAGCAATTAGACGGTAATCAAAAGAGACAATCAAAGAATTGGTCTTCGACATTTCGAGGCAGTGTGGCAAACGGAGGTGTAAGAATAAGATGAAACAAGATATGAGCCGTAGAATGGAAGAAGGGCGAAAAATCCAACATGGTAGCTGTATGATAATAAGGTAGATTATGAGACAAAGTTAAAGGATGGGCATACAATGTGGAAAAGCGGTATTAACCTTAAGAAGGTACATTATGTGAGTATTATGGCTTCTGTTCAGGTGTAAGATAAATAAGAATGAAATGGTATTTCTAGTTAACAAGGGGTTATACGAATGATTTCATAATGAGGATATACAGGCGATGAGTATAAGATTAAGATTAGGGGGAGAAGTGAATAATGGACTAAGATGAGAAGTCAAGTGAAATAGCCACCGCGAGCTAGTTGTAAGGGTGCGAAGTTCCAATGACGCATACTGGTTGGGAAAGCATTATACAGGGAAAGCCTCCAAGGCATACTTGAGTCAGAACTTAGTAATGTCTTTGTTAAGAGAAGGATGCAGGGTTAACAATCAAAGAGGGTTGAAATGGAAATGAACTATTTGGAAGTATGCAGGTACTCGACGATAGCAACCTATGAAAAAAAGGGATAAATGTGTATGATTATTTAGAAGAGGAAAGTTTATGGATGGTACAAGAATTTCCAGCTTAGAGTATTCAAGACGTAAAGGAATTAATGTCGCGTCGCAAAGTAAATGGAGTAAGATAGATCTAAACGAGGAACTAAGAGTGAGAGGTGGTGACGAAGAGGATAATGAGGAGTAAATTTGGGTAATACAATTTCGTGGCACTAATCAAGAATAAGGATGGATCTAAAGCTAAAATGGATGTTCCAATTGTAAGGAATCATATAAGCTATCAGTGGAAATTATCAAGCTAAGATCGATGAATTCTGATAGACTTAGGAAATATAGGTCATCCTGGTAAATCCTCCATTGTGAGATAGATAAGTGGATAGAGTTTGTTTTCCAACTTTCTAAGGCATGCTATAAACATGTATGTTAGATCTTTAAGGTAGATGAAGAGACCAATTAGAGTGGCTTAAAAACTAATATATCCAGATGGTCGTATGAAGCTTGCAAGAATATGAGGGCATCAGATTATTGGAATGTGGAAATTTCATCGTGAAGTGATTTAGGAAGACTCCATGAGAAGTTCTTGCTACCCTCACAAATGGATTCAGGGTGGTGAATTAAGAACTAGAAATGTAAGGTTGATGAAAGTATTATGAAATAATGCGGAAGTGGAAGAGATGAATGGGGAAGCAAAAGGAGATATGAAGCCCAGGTATCAAGTATCCGCATTTATTTCCACCCCAAGAAGAGGATCAAGATGAGACGCCATTGTCCTAAGGTATGTAATGCTTTCCTTAATGCTTTTTGGTCGTGTGTGGCCATGTTTTCTTGCCATTTTTGTTGTAGCCCTGTGAGGCGATGTTATTTTGGGTTACTGTGATAGGATGGTAGTGTCACATTACAAGGGAAACTCTGGCGAAATTTTTGTGGAATCCCCGAGAACTTAGCAGTCGAGGAACATTCGTTCCTAAGGGGGGGGGGGAGAATGTCACACCTCGTAAATTTTGTGTCGTTGTGCTATGGATAGACTAACGCAATTTAAGGTGATCATGAAGTCCTTATGACTTTAAGGAGAGTATTTTGTAGCTTTAAAGTGTATACTATAAGATTTTGAAGTTACATGAATCGGTGAAACTATGTTCGTTGAAGGAAGTGAAAGATAAGTCATGGTTGGAAAGATTTCGCAAACTATTGAGTTAAGGATTATTTAGTAACATCTTGAGGAGAAGCTATAAGACTCTTTAGATAGTTAATGAAGTATTATACAAGTGCCAAGAAGGTTCCACAAGGATTGGAAGTGAAACGAAGCGACGGAACAATTTTAGAAAATGTGAGTTATACAACCACTTATACGGTCCGTATAAGGGTCCGTATAATAGTCACAGAGAAGGGTCATCTCTGGTGGAATTATACAGTCACTTATACTGACCGTATAAAATTATACGGACCATATAAGTATCCGTATAATCTTGATGGGCAGCTTTAATTCTCAAGTATTAATAGATGACCCAAGTTCTAATTTCTCATTTCCCATCTTCTCCATCACTCTTGAAACCTCTAGAATATTCATCACACCATACCAACACAAACCCAAGAGAAATCAAAGATTAAACACCAAGAATCAAGAGAATCAAGTGTAGAGAAGTTCACTAGGGTTTGTGGTAGGCAAGATTTCCTTTGGAATTGAAGTTGGGGTTGTTCTCAAGTGAAGTATCTTCATCCAAAGTTCATCCTTACATAATAAAAGGTGAGTTTTACATCATTTTCATATTATTAAGCGTAATTGGTTGTTGAATAACTTGGATGGAAGAAGAAAGTAGAAGATGAAACTCAAATATAGGTTTAATGGTATTTTGAGTAGTAAGTTAACTTGAGTCATGATTCTGAGTATGCTATGAGTATAATCTTGTTATGAATAACACTAAGGATGTCGAGGAAGTATTATATGAGAATGAATATGGTATTATGTTGTAGCTATGGTTATAGATGACTTTGAAGAGGAGTTTTGAAAATTTAACAATGCTTAACTTTAAGGAGTCTATTGATTATAGTATTGTGGGTGTTGCTATTGATGTTTGGGAGTTGTTTATTATATGGAGAAAGTTGTCGAAACAAAGAAAATGCTGTCCAATTTTCATTATCTATTAGTCGCTTTAATTTAGCCTTAAGCATGTTTTGAATGATCTAATTTTAGTACGAATCCTCTTGAATGTAGAATCTTGAGCCTGGAAGGAGAGCATTTAGTCATTAAGGAGATGCAAAGGTATGTAAGGCTAGCCCCCTTTCTTTCTTAAAGGCATGATTCTTATATTCTACATTCCATGTATCCCATGACCTTCTTACATCCCAAAAGCTGAAAGTTCATGATTATTAAGAGTTTCTTATGAGCTAGAGATGAGAGATGTTCTGTGATATTGATGCTATTTTAGCGATTCTGAAGCCTGTGAGACGATGCTATTATGAGTTTGATAATCCTATTTTTATGATTTCATTGATGTTTTCTTGTTGTTGTCTCACCTCATGATATTAGTTCCTTCAAGGTGAGATATAGCGATGATGATTATTCCATAATGTACTCGGATGTCACCGACCTTACGTCACTTTGAAATGATGGTATCTTTAATTGGCTCACATGTATGCTTATTTGTATATATGATTATACCGGGCCTAATTGACCGGGCAGACACCACTACGTTGGGCGTTAGTGGACGGCTTATGGATGATGATAGTTGCACGGGCCTAATTGGCCAGCCAGTCACCACTGGTGGGCGGCGTGAGTTGACTATCCCAGACGCGGGATACTTGTACGCGAGCTAGTGATGATATATGACTTAGACAACTTACTTATATATATATATATATATATATATATATTTGTGTGTGTGTGTGTTATGATGTGATTTTAAAAGTAAAAGTTAGCATGAATGGTATCCGTCTTAAGAGGCAATCATATGTGCAGGTTATCTCTTTACCTCATGTTCCTTATCTTTTTATTATGTCATTATTCATGTCTTGCATACTCAGTACATTTTTCGTACTGACATCCCTTCTTTTGCGGACGCTGCGTTCATGCCCGCAGGTAGACAGGGAGAAGGTCTAGATCCCTAGTAGTATTATCAGCAGATACACAGGAGCGTTCCACTACTCCGGAGTTGCCGTTTATTGGTATATTCTTTTGTATACATATTTGGGGCATGGCGGGGTCCTGTCCCGTCCTTATGATTTCAGTACTCCAGTTAGAGGCTCGTAGATACATATGTGTGGGTAGTAGATGTCTCATGATCTCTTTAGTATATATCTTGTATGTCATTTTGTAGCCTTGTGGGCTTGTGTACATATATGTTTTGAGATATATTTGAGGATCATTCCATGATAAGCTTATGTTGGAAATGGTGTATGTTCAGGCTGAGTTTGATGGTAAGTTTGGTAGGTGGTGCTCGGTAGTCAGCTCTGGGTACCCGTCATGGCCCTCTAGTTGGGTCGTGACACAAATAATACTGGTGCTCCTCACGGCTACGTACTAGGCCTAATAAAGCCCTTCTCGAGCAAATCTTTCAACTGCTCCTTCAATTCCTTCAGCTCAGCAGAGGCCATCCTAGAAGGGGGAATTGATATCAGCTGAATATCTGGTAGCACATCAATAGCAAAGTTAATCTCCCGTACAGGAGGAATGCCTGGTAGTTCATCTGGAAACACATCTGGGAATTCGTTAACCACAGGAACAGATAGAAGGGACAGTCGTTCTGCTTCTACATCTCGAACTCGAACAATGTGATAAATACAACCCTTTGCGATCAACTTATTTTCCTTGACATAGGAAATAAACCTACCTCTCGGCGAAGATGTATTACCTTTCCATTCTAGAACTGACTCTCGTGGAAACTAGAACGGAACCATCTTTGTTCTGCAATCAACTTTGTCATAACGAGAAGCCAACTAGTCCGTACCCATAATAACATCAAAGCCTACAATATCCAACTCAATCAAGTCTGCTACTGTATGACTATTGTAGATTATAACTACACAATTCCTATATACTCGTCTAGATATCATCGGATCTCCAACATATGTAGAAACCTCAAAAGACCTAATCATTTCAGGTTCTATCCCAAAATTACCAACAATAAAAGGAGTGACATATGATAAGTAGAGCCTGGGTCAATCAATGCATATACGTTATAGGAGAAGACTGATAATATCCCTGTAATAACATCAAGCAATGACTCAAGATCCTGCCGACCAACCAATGTATAGATGTCAATCTGAGGACCGCTCGAACTTAACGCTCCACCTCTGCCTCTACCATGACTGGCTAATGTCTGAGAACCCTACCCAGGTGGCCGTATCGATAATGAAGAACCAACTGCAGATCTAGTTGACTAAACTACACCTCCACCACCTCTCGATAGACAATCTCGTATAATATGGCCTGGATGACAGCAGGTATAACACACATCTGAACCCAAACGGCACTGTTCGACGTGCAGCCAACCACATTGAGCGCTTCATGGAAAATATGGCCTCATCTGTCTAGAATCACCCTTGAACTGGGAACTAGAAGCCCTGGAGCTCTGGCTTGACCCAGAATAAGTGGGTCAATCAAACCTCGGTCTTCGAAACTGTGAAGGCGCGCTAGCGGCTGAATAGGCTGAACGCCTAGGAATCTACTGTCTATGACCACCCCTAAACTCACCAAAGGATAAAGAAGATCTAGCCTTCTTACTCTAGCCCCTTTCACACTCTCGATCGGCTCGCTGCTTCTGCTTCCGCTCCTCTAAATCCTGAGCATATGCCTGAATATGAGAGATATCCTACCCTCCTAAAGTGAGGCCATCATGTAATCATTAATCAAGTGCGGCCCAAGTCCAATCACAAATCAATGTACCCTATCCTTCATCGCAGCTACAATCGTGGGAGAATACTTGGCTAGTGAGTTAAAGAGAAGACTATACTCCTAAACACACATATTCGCCCTGGCATAAATTCAAAATCTATCAACTCAAGCCCGTTGGGTCTCCGCTAGCAAATAATGTTAAAGGAAGGCCTCAGTGAACTCCTGCCATACTGCTGGAGGTGCATTAGCCCCTCTAGACAACTCCCAAGTCTCGTACCATTGGACAACAACATGTCACAAATGGTAAGAAGTTAACTCTGCCGACTCAGTGTCAGAAACATCTATTACCCTCAATGTCCTCAGCATCCGATCTACAAAATTCCACGGGTCCTCATCTGGTTTCGATCCTATAAATACTGGAGGGTCCAAATTGATGAAGTCTCAGACTCTAGCACCAACAGCCCTATCAGCATAACCAGTACCTGTTCCCTAACACAGAGCATGAGTGGCCACCAACTGCGTCAATAAACGAATAAAATCTCACTCTCCTAGCCTGATGTATCATGTAGAGGAGCTGGGGGGACTGTAGCTGCAACCCCTCTAGGATCTTCTGGAACGGAAGGGCTTTGAGAAGATAGAGATGGGGCCTCACTTTGGGACTCACCCTGGCTCGCATCTACTGGTGGCACCCGATTGGTACCCTCATCTGTTGCAGCCTTGCCCCTCTGTCCAACTGAAGCTTTCCTCGTCACAGGCATCGCTGAAATCACAATACGTTATTACAAAAGGAATCCTGATGGTACGGCTCTAACGCACGATCTAAGATAAGAAAGAAGGAAAATCTTCTTAAATTCCCTACAGCCTCCTGTTTATAAGTGTGGTGTACAATACGACATAAATAAGACTCCGCTAGACACAGCTTGTGAACAAAATTGGGACGGAACTTTTTCGATACCAAGTTTGTCACGACCCAAACCGGAGGCCATAACGGGCACCGGTGCCCTACCTGTAGAGCACCGCTAATCATGCTTTCATATCATAATCATAAATAAGGGTGGACCACGAGGGTCATCCGATGTAAATCTATTAGATCATGTGAGAACTATGCTGAAAAAGGATGAGCCTGAAAAGACATGCTATATAATTGTGCTGGACAACACGATACAAGCCGACAAGGCCATCATGGATAACTATACAACAAAAATGTAGGCCGAGTGGGCCACATAACGTCTACTAATACTATACTGTCTACAAGCCTCTAATAGAGTGCATGACATAACAAGGTCGGGATAGGGCCCCGCCATACCCATATGCACACAAAAGTATAACGTACCAAAGCACAACAGCAACTCCGGAACAAAGGGAGTGCTCCAATATCAGTTGAACAGCAGCCTATGGAGGCAAATCGTCAACCTATCTACCTGAACCTGCGGGCATGAAACACAGTGCCCCAGAAGAGGGACATCACTACTAATAAAATACTGAGTATATAAGGCATGAAAGTAATAAGAAAGAGACATAAGAGTACACAGAATAAAATGAATGTACATGTATGTCTGAACTGCCTCTAAGGGCTAATGATATGCATAAGTCCATATATATATATATATATATTTGTGTGTGTGTATATAATGCCTGTCAAGCCTCTGTGGGCATCCCATCATATCATATCGGCCTCTATAGGCATCTCATCATCATATCAGCCTCTGTGGGCATCATCATCATGTGACCAGCTGATCAGGTGGCAGGGTGTATATAACGCCGTAACCTTCCCTATACGGCCATACCCCATATAGATAATACATAATATATGCGTGTATAACGTGTATGGGGTCATAGGCCTGTACACACACATATATATATATATATATATGAATATGATAAAAGTGCATCCTAAATCTGTCGGAGTGATGTAAGTCGTTACACCTCCGAACATCGTTATGAGATAGCATTTTCATCAACAACTGACTCTATGAATCATACTGAATCTCAAGAGGGATTTACTGAAAACAACATTCTAGAACATGAATCAACATTGAACATCCCTAGAGGCTAAGAATGGAATCATTATGGAGTAGCATTATGTTTACATTTCATTTATAATGATTATGACAAAAAAAGGAAAGTTAGCCTTAACATACCTCAAGTCGTCAATAAATCCCACAATGAAACTGTCGGGCTAGTATTCCAATCTCTTTAGTCACTACAATACAACTAGCAGTGAACAACACAACAACAACATCATATAAGTCTCTCTAATTCCACATCACTACTCAACCCAAAATTTACATCAAAATAATCCAAAAATACCCTTTGTGTACAACACTTACACACTTTCTTCTTCCAATTATACCAAGTGTAACATCCTCAATACAATGTCAACACCAACTACTATCCTTACAACAAGGTTTTAGCTTAAAAACATAGTAACAACATGCCTTAAGTTAGATTACATCTCAACATAAGCTCAAATTCATATTTGAATCTTCCCTCGAGCTCCTTTCCCTATAAAACTATCATAACCATCATACAAACTCAAAAACATGGAGTTAATATAGAATCTTACCTCAAAACTCAAGAACACATCAATCCAAGAGTGCTTCACCCTGAAGTTTCCTCCAAAACCACTACCAAGAGGAGAAATAAGCTTCCATAATCACTTTAGAACCTTTAAACACTTGATCTTCTCTTTTGATCCTTGATTTTTCTTAGGAATTGATTAGATATTGTTGGAGAGAGTTTTCTATAAGGTTGTAAATCAGGGGAAGTGGAGAAAAATGAGTTAAATGATAAGTATACGAAATATATTAAAAAAAGATCTGAAACCGACTCAAAAATACTTCCAGAAATACTAACCATATATTTATATACGGTCTGCATATATGGGTCATAATTCTCAGGCCATAAATTTCCCTCTTTTCCTAAGGAAATACGGTTTGTACTTCTAAAATATGGTTCGTATTTTGTACTTCCCAAAAATCAACTCAGACGAAATATGTACTCTTTCATTCGTTCATCCTCTAATCCTTCCAACACATGCCAATCATGAATTTAAATTCATATACTCAAGATGAACACGTCTAATCTCATATAACCTTGCAGATAACTCCGCTCCCTAAATCTATAGCAACCAACTCATGAAGAAAGTTAACGTATAAATGTACGAAGTGTAACAATTCTAAAATCTCTATATGTGGGTACGCAAACATTATTCTTGGTAAGACTTGGATATATATAGCATTGAGTGTACAGAAGTCGACAAATACAAAATCCTCTTTGAATAGGACCATGAGATATATAGGGTTTGTGTTGAATTGAGATTCTTGCCTTTTGGATCTATTTCGTTATCCTTCTAGGAGTTTGAAGAATCTCATCTAATTATAGAAAGGAATCCTATAATCATGACTGTCAAGTCTTTATCATAAAACTTCAAATTCTAGTTGTTGTAGGACTTACGCTGGAATATGTTCACGAACCTGTTTCATCCGCCTCTTAATATATGCACTGTCTCAGATGGAACATGTTCACGAACCTATTTCGTCATCCCCTTATCTTCCATTCCTCTGACCCTATTTTGAGTCTGCTTTTGTGAGGGATGATGGAACATGTTGATAGTCCTGTTTCATTGCATTATGCTCTTTGCTCCATGTCCGTATTTCCTTTATTCTGATTTATTCATTGCTGGAATAAATCATGTTTTCAGCCTTATCTAGCTCTATGAATCTAATCATGTTCTTTCTCTGTGCTGAAACATGTTTGCAGCCCTGGTTCATATGCTTCGTCTGCAACTCTCTTTGCTTGAACAAAATACTTCTGAGTCGTCTTCACCATTTCTCCTTATGATCTCTTCTTTCCTAATTCATTCAATCCCTATACCTGATGACTCTTTGTGATAGAACATGTTTTCAAACTTTTTTTATTCTTCAACGAACTGCTCTGTGACTAAGTTATCTTCATCCCTTTTGCTCTGTCCGCATTTGTCTTATGATAGATCATGTATGTTGATGGTTCATTCTCCCTCTTATCTGATCATTGCACTTGTCTTTGAATTGACACACATGTTTGCAATCTGGGTTCATGTGTGCTCTTTTCTATAGATTCTTTGCATTGGAACATGTCTATGGACCTGTTCTAACCATCATGTTCTACTTGTTTTTTCAAGCCTTTTACATTGTCTGGAACCTCTGCCTTGATCTCAGCGAACTATCTAGATATTTTTAATTACCTTGTCAATTATCTCCTAAATCTAGACCTGATTTCTTTGCATTGTAAGTTCCCTTTATAACCCATCAAAACTTCACTCATGGCTTTATGCCAACAAATTCTCCCTTTTTGATGATGACAAACACTTGTCTTTTAAGCAATTGTGTAACCTGCTCCAATCATCTAATAGCCTAGTATTTGAACGTTACAGTTATGGCAAACCAGGTTAGCAATACAATTGAATCAAAAAACATAAGCACACAATTAATCTTCTCCTTTTTGGCGTCATTAAAAATTTCATCCATATTACTCAAGCTTCAAACGACTTTGTAATACATTACTCATGGTCACTGGGGCTATCTCATATACACATACAACTAGAATTAGTTACTCAAACAAGGTCATATTAAGGATATTCAAGCCACATAAATAAGGCATAATTTCATAAGATAAGCAACTAATTTTCATTAAACTTCATAAAGTACAATTCCAGGCCCTTGGTTAAAATTGTACCAAACAAATCAATTTTGAAACGTAGAACTCCGACAAACTAGGATACATTGTTTTAAGGAAACACTTTAAAGAACCCGATCACTTTGCTAGGGACTGTGACCAGGATGGATTGTACACTCTAAGACTAATAATTAACGAATCTTAAGGTGAGCTGATGGCTGTGTCTTTGAAGAAAAAGGGAGGCACATATTTTTATTGGCTAGCTCATCCAAGAAGCATCATATTTATCCACCTTTTACCCCCAAGAAGACCCGCCATCTTTTCCCACCAGTTTTGCCCATGAGGACCAAGCCCCAGACTATTTTTATTTCTTAGATAGTGGAGTGTTGTTCTCTATTTTCTTCTTCCTTATTTCTTCACAAACCCACATGTCTCCTTCACTTATTTTTCTCAATAGGCCTCTGACTTAGCTTGGATTGAAATCATAATGTCCAGCAACTCATTTTCTTGAAGAGTTGTTGTGACACTAATTTCATTCGTATTTGCCTCTGTTTTGGGATCTTTAGAAAAATCCCCCTTTCTATAAGTCCAAACCATTTTTCTTTCCCTTTTTATCTTTTCAGATGAGTAGATTCGTACAGGAGGAGTGGATGTTTGATGACGGTGAGATGGATTGTGAAGTCGGGTTTGGTTGAGTCATGGGAATAAATGGCGAACCTAGGCTATCGGAGAAGGAGGAAGACAAAGACATTTTTTTCGATTTGGTGTTGTGATGAAAGAGAAGTGAAGTAAGTGAGATTTTGAGGTCTTTTGGACGGTTTAATTGAAGGTGAGGATACGGGGTAGGTGGTGTGAACATAGGAGGTGAAGAGTGTTTTGGGGAAGAGGATTGATTTTATTGCCGCCATTTTCAAGAGGGGTCATCATGAATCTTTTTCTTTCTTTTTAAATCCCTTTTAATGTCGGCTATGTTCTTGACTGGGTAGGTAGAACAAGTTGTCCAAGTTGTTTCATGATCTAAATGTTCAATTAATTGCAAAGGAAGGAATAAATACCGGAAGTGATAATGACTAACCTTGTACAATCTTGATTTTCAGCTCAGTTGTTTTGATAGAATACTTTGTAGAACTATTTCGCTGTCATGAAACTGTTAGGATATGGCCATATAATCAAATGTGCAAGACTGAGTAATATATTTTATGATTTCAAATTTGAAGTACTCAATTTATCTGAACCAAGGATTCTAGTCAAATAATTGGAGAAAGAGTGGTATCACTTTCTTTTAGCATAGCTTTATCTTAACTTCTCAGCCCTTTGTCAATTGTCCATAGCTCAATTTTTCTGGCTGACATTATAGGATTTGACAATCACTTGCTTCCTTGAGCCTGGACCTGCTCTGACTACCTGTTCCCCTGGTATCTCTTTTACATTTTTTCGAATAGGTTCCTCAACCTATTTATTTTCAATGCTAATGAAGTTTTTCCTTGAGATTCATCTCCTACAGTTGTTGAACCTTATTTTCTCCCAGTTAATGTGCTTTCCACACATTATTTTCTTAGAAAGGTTGATAGATATGCTGATGAACCCATTTCCTCTGCATGATTCCTAGAAGATTACCCTTGACTAAGTGCCAATTTATTTGATTACTACTTTTGATCTGCTTAATTTATAACCCCCCCCCCCCCCCCCCCCCCCGATTATTTCTTAAAATGCTGCAAGTGAAAGGAGTTTTTATTTGATAATCTCAGTATCTTGAGCAAGCCTTGAGTTAGTGTTGTTGGTGCTTGCTCCCTTTTACTGCAATTGCTAAGTAATTAGAGATTAGTTTTAGGAACCCATATTGGCTGGGTCCTTTTCCTTATATAAAAGGGTGAATTAAGTATTTCCTCGTCCATTCAGGCATAACACAAATGAACCTGTTTCTTACTTCTGTTGCAGACTTTTTTGATATTTTCTTAGTTTGTACTGAAGTCTCATGAAAAGACCTGTTCCTTTCACCGGTTCCAGTCAGTTTCGTAGATTTGATTCTTCTATCAACAGGTCTCATCCTAGTCTTATTTCTAGTAGGATGAAACCCATCTCCCATTGTCCATCCCGAGAGTACAAAAGGAGCTCAGTTCCCTTTTCTTATATCACTGGTCTTGAAAGGCTTAATATCTCTATATTTTGATATGAGCTCTTTCTTTTAGCTAAGAAGGTAGGTCATATCTCTTCTTGTCCTACGAGGAGGCGTACAGGAGAACTTGTTCTTATTTCCTGTTTCATTTGTTTTAAGAGATATGATATTTCTTTCAGTTGTCTCAAATCCTCTCCTTGAGCTATGAGGATGAGTCCTCTTATTGTCCACACTGCAGACACATATGAGGACTTATTTTCTATTCCTGTTCTATTTGTGTTACCCATTTTCGCTCTTCTGTCAGTTGCCTTCAGAGAGTGTGCCTTAAATTCATTGGGCACTTGCTTCTTGTCCAGTTTTACCATAAAGTGTGCATAATTCCCCTATTGTGAATTCCCTTCTTGCTAGTTCCTTATTGTACCTTAGACCAGTGGTTGCATTACGTGTTTGACTCGTTAGATTTGAGAGCATTTGTGACAATTGTGTCTATAAACTAACTCTTTTGAGATATTTTCTTTTTCTTTCTAAGCCCAGGCACAATTTTTTGGATTTATCTCTCTCAGAATACACCTCATTTTCTTTCTTTTGTACTCAGTTTCCACCTCTAATTGCTACTTGCTCATTTCAGATTTTCCAGTTATTATCTCTTCTTGCTTTTAGATTTCTGTCCTAAGAGTTGTGACCAAGGTATCACGTTGTCTGACTTGTTCCTTTAGTGAGCTGACTTCCTTTTCAGCTTTAATTTTACTAGCCTCTAACTCAAAAGATTCGTGCTTCAGACTCATGAAGGCATTAAGTAGCTGAACCCTTTTTGTACTCCATTATAGTACTCATTAGGGAGGTGAGCCTTTTCTTCCAAAATACGTCAAGTTTATCTTTTAGGTCAAGAATATTTACCTCTGAGTCTTCATCTGTATCAGATTCTGAGTCTCCAATAGCTATGAGAGCCATGAAATTAGCTTCATTCTTAGAATCTTCATTAGAGTTTGAACTCCATTCAGTGGTCATGGCCTTTTTCCATCCAAGACCCCAAGGTAGGCGATTTTTTATCCTTTTGTTTGGCTCTCCATTTGTAATTTCTTCTTTAGGCTCATGAGCTTGTATCAAGTAATCCTCAATTTCCTTAGCACTTGAGCATCTAGCGATTATATTGTACTCTTCAATTCTTAAAGCCCAATATGGAATGTGTACTGCTTTAGCTTTCAGTTCCATCGTTCTAAAATATTCAATAGAGAATTCCTCTTCCTTTTTTATTCTCCTTAAGCCATGAGGTCTAATTGCAGTGGGGACAAGTGGTCCTCGTGTAGTGATTAACCAAAGATCATATTCACTCCCATCAAATATGTCTCCATGTAGATATTCCACTGTGCAAGTGTTCTCCATTGAAACACGGTGGCCAATCGATTGATCTCCCGTCACTGAGTCTTATAGATGGTGTAACTTTCACTATGATCTTCTCCTAATGTGTTAACCAATTTGAGGAAAACCAGCTTTGATACCACTTGTTGGGTTGCATGAACTACTTCCTATCTTATGCAGTATCTAATTTTCGCCTATAGGATGAAACACTTTACACTACCTGTTTTATGCTAGCGTCTTGCAGAACATAAAGCTGCAGGTAAGTAAAGAACACAACACTTTTACGTGAAAACCACCCGGCTCACAAGGGCTTTAAAAATCACGACCTACTCCTCTGTAGGATCTACCCCAAAATCTAGTACAACGGTGAGCCTTTGCAAATTCAAGTTACAGACTCTGTAACCTACGAACTAACCTCTCATCCCTATCTCGCTAATCTCCTTAGACTAGTAAGCAACCTTCAAGCTATTCCCCAACTTGAAGTTGAATTTATAACGTTTTTGCACCAAATTGACTGCTTCTAATAAAGCGAATAAAGTACAACTCAATAAATAAACCTAAGTTTTCTAGACTCAAGAACTGTAAATGTCAACTCTATTAGACAACTTCTTCAATATTCTTCTCGTACTAGGGTCGCATACTTAGATTTTGAATATTCTTGATATCTTTGTTGATTGCTCAATATTCTGAAATCTCTCTTTGTGGTTGCGCAAAACTTATTCTTGGTAAGACTTGGATATATATAGCATTGAGTACACAACAAGTTAGCAAACACTCAACCCCCTTCGAGTAATCCCATGTGATATATTAGGGTTTGTGTTGAATTGGGATTATTGCCTTTTGGATCGATTTCATTATCCTTGTAGAAGTCTGAAAAATCTTATTTAATTATAGAAAGGAATCCTATAATCATGACCGTCAAGTCTTTACCACAAAACTGCAAATCCAAGTTGCTATAAGACTTGAGCTGGAACATGTTCATGAACCTGTTCATCTACCTAGTTCGTCCACCTCTAAGCCTCAGCACTGTCTGATATGGAACATGTTCACAAACATGTTTCATCATCCCCTTCTCGTTCATTCCTCTGACTCTATCCTTGCGATTGCCTTTGTGATGGATGATGGAATGAATTTAAATAGTTCTCAAAGTTTTTCAGATTTGTATTTGTACGACCAGATTCACTACCTAATGCAATAATACAGTATCTACTATTCCAAGGAGTTGACCAAATGAATTCAAATAGTTCTTACAAAGTTAATCAAATTTCATATTATTTGAACAATCAGATTCAGTACAAAAATTAAGTTGGACACTAAATGGTGATTAAGATAGTAAAATTTAAAGTTTTTGATTTTCTATTTTGGAATGTTGAAGACTCCACGTGCCCTCTCTTTAAACCTGTTTACATATTGAATTTCACAAATGTGTGATATACCAGAAACAAGATATGTGTAATAGTTCATTTAAAACTACAGAAAAAATTAAAACAAATAGAAACACACTCTTAAGTTGCATTGAGAAACATTCATTTTTTTGCAATACGATGGCCGAAGAACTTAGGATGAAAATGAATTGAATTAAATGAAGAAAGAAGAAAATCATTTTTTTGTCGTACTTATATGTCTCCTCTTGACCATTGAACTACTACTTAGAATATTAACGAAGTCCGGAGTTCTAGTAAAGAAATCCAAAAAATAGTAAAAGACAATATTTACCATATGTCAGGGTGACCAATAATCTACATATATAGCAAAAAACTCCATTTATGAAATGAAAGTTCTCAATAAATGCAATCCAAAAGAACCCTCCCCGATAGGTAGCTGTAATGACCCATCAGATCGTTTTGAGCTCCAGGTCCCGTTTCTCCTGAATGACCCTTCCTGTAGTTTTAGAATGATTTTCTTCACTTGCTGGGATAGGTGGCCTGATTCCCAAGGCAATTACAAGAGTATCAGAGATGTGGGGGTAACGAACTTGGTGCGAGTTTGGACAGTTCGGTATGTTCGAAACGTGATTTATGACATGGTTGGATGGTTGAGATGGATCCTGAGGGGATCGGATAAGATTTGGACTCTTGCTTGAGAAACTAGTTAAGTGACGAATTAGAGTTAACTATGTTCAACATCATGTCAAGACGACCCTGTAATGGCTCACTTAGTCGTTTTCAGCTTTTTGCTTTTATTTTTCCCCAAAGTCCCCTTCTCATAGTTTCATCTTGATAGTTATGACTTGCGGGGATGGGTGGTGGTGTGGTCGCCGAGGCAAAAAGGCGAGCCTTGGATTGGTTTTGGTGAATTTAGAGTTTTCTAAGTTAAGAAAATTAAGATGTTTGACTATAGTCAACATCGGGGGTAGATGCGTCATTTTTGAAGTTTCGTCGATTCCATTAGTTACGGAATGTGATTTTTGATTTAGTCAAAATGTTGCATCAGGTCCTGAGGCGCTCAGGTGTGTTTTGGATCATTAGTTAAGAAATAAGGATTCTAATGAATTAGAGTTGACCTTGGTCAACATCGGCTCAAGACGGTCTCTTTTAGAATTCTGAGTGCGCGAGTAAGTTCGTAGCATGATTATGATAGAAATGCATATCTTGTTTGTGTCAGAGTTTTTTCAAATAGTTTCGTATGTTCAGTTGGGAATTGGAAAAAACCAGAAAAATCTAGTTTCAGATGTTCTGGTGTCCTTCTATGGGATCGCGTGGCTGTGGGACTAGGAGGGTCACGATCACGACCAACCTCACACGTTCACGAAGGGGAATAGGGGTCTGGCTAGCTTGGGCTGGCCCATCACGTTTGCGATAAGCCTTTCACGATCATGATGAGCTTGGCTAGGACAGACAATATTCACGATGGGTATTTTAGGCCTGGACAAACCCTATTTCGAATTTCATCTTCCTAAACAAATTTTGGGAGCTACATAGCTCAGATTTGAGCGATTCCAAGTGCTACCTTCAAGATTCTTCATTGGGGTGAGTTCCTAACCATCGTCTAAGTATTTTTTCATGATCCCATCCATCATTTATCAATTCCTTCCATGCTTTTAAGTAGTAGATTAAGAGTTTTTCCATGAAAATGGGTTTAGTAGAAATTAATGAAATTGAACGTCCAATTGTGATTAGAACTTCATGATTTTTAGGATTATGACTATTTAGAATGGGTAAGACAAATTTAAGTCGAAATAACAGTTTTGACCTTCGGAGCTCGAGATAGGGTTTTGGGTTGACTTTTTGGACCCGAATCCTTTATATGGTAATATGGGTATCGATAGATTCATTTTTATGTAGATATTGTATTTGAACATATTGGGCTCATTTGGAAGCTCAAAGGACAGGAAAGGTCGCGGAGTGACTCTTCGACTTCAGATTCAGGAAAGTTGAGACTTACTAGACCCTTTGTTTAGTGTTTTGAGTTGGTTAACGTAGTTAAGAGGCGTAATGGGGAATTGGGGGTCTCGTACTAGTGAAGTGACAAGTACTTGTGCGGGTACCGGTGTATCTGTATGGGTAACTAAAATATGAAAGAATTGTGCTTTGTGACGAAAGATGTATGTTTAGACTTCGTGCCTTGGAGGTGGTGGATAAATCCACTAGGTTGGTATGGTTATTGCTTATTTGGGCTATGATAATGTTGATTGATTGATACTTGTGAATATTGACTTGTCTTGCATTTATCACTCCACATCTTGTCTAAATTATCAAAGAGGCTTTGATCTTGATAAATTGAATTGATATTATGCATTTGCCTGGTATACGCATATCTGTTACATTCATTCATGATATTATTGGTGTCTGATTGATGAAATACGATAAAGGGGCCTTAGAGACTGGATATTGGAAATTGTACATAGATAGAGTGATGATGATATTATAGCATATTAGTTGGTACCCAATGTGATCTAGGAGATCTGGTACTCCGGGTGGGTATATGGACATCATGAGTCCCCCACGGGTCACTTGAAACCTAATGCATGACCATGTGTATACGGGGGCATATGGCTATTGCATTGCATACCATTCACATGCATTTCATACTATATTTATTTGTTCAACTTGTTCTATGCCATACTTGTCCGGAATGTTGGAACAACTTTCTAGTTGATGAGATACCAGAAAGGGGCCTTAAAGGCTAGATATTGGAAATGGTACATGGACAGAGTGATGATGATATTATAGCCTATTGGCTGGTACCTGGTGTGATCTGGGAGATCTGATATTTCGGGTGGGTATATGGACCTCGTGAGTCTCCCACGGGTCACTTGAAACCTACTGCATGACTGTGCGTATACCGGTGCATATGGCCATTGCATTGCATACCATTAAATTTCATTTCATACTATCTTTACTTGTTTAACTTGTTCCATGCCATACTTATCCGGAATGTTGGAAAAGTAGAATCTTTAAGACTATACTTAAAAAGGGACAAACTTTATGAACTGGTGGAGTTGTGGATACCTTACTTTATTTGCTTAATGCTTATAAACTGTGAATTATAAGACTAACAAAGAGAGAAGAGAAGTATCAGAAGTACTAGCCCTCGTCAACGCTGTAGTTTAAGGTCGATGGACAATGCTGCTCGGTACACCTGCTTCTTGTACTCGCTCTACACTTGCTTCACCTTTCGTGTGTAGGTTCGGTTCGAGGTACTAGTGGAGATCGAGACTTGTAGATTTGTTTGAGCATATATTTGGAGTCTGGGTAAGCTGATGATGGTTGAACAGCACCAGACTTATTCCTATCTTTACTTTTTGTCTTTCTTCATTTCAGACAGTATTATGTAGTATTTATAGACTAGTACTCAGCTTAGTAGCTACTGTACTTATGACTTCCAGATTTTGGAAGTTATTTAAGACTTACAATTATTAATATATAAATTATTTAAGTCTTGAAACTTTTTGGATTTGGGGTTCACCTACGGGTTGGGCTAGGAGCCCTCACGGTACAAATAGGATTTTGGGTCATGAGTTTGGTATCAAAGCTCTAGGTTGTAACGACCTGTTTGGTCGTTATAGCCCTTTTGACCCATTCACCCCCGTTGACCTTTTCCTGAGCCCTATTAATACGATTTTGACCTGCGGGGATTGGTGGTACGGTTCCTAAGGTGATCAGGAGATATTTATGATGACTTTTGTGTAATTAAGCCTTAAAGTGGAAAATGTTTGATCAATAGTTGACTTTTAGGTAAACAGAACTTTTTCGAAAATTCGTTGATTCCGAGAGGTCCGGATAGTCGTTGGTGACTTAGTGGGATGTTCTGTTAGGTTCCCAAGGCTCTTAGGAGCGTTTCAGGTTATTGGTTGGAAAGTTAGTATTTGTCCATTGGGTGTTAACTTGGTCAAACAGACCTCCGTTGGGAATTTGGAGACCACGAGTGAGTTGGTAGCGTCTTTTTATGTGTGAATGCTTTTTTGGTTTGTACCTGGGAAGTCTAAGGAGATTGTCGGATTTTGGGATTGTGTTTGTGAAAAACCAGAAAATTGTCACGACCCAATTTAGCTAAGTCTCGCGGGCACCTACCATTTCCCATCTTTGTAGGCGAATCCTTTCCCAATCATCAATTTAAACCACAATAAATTAAATAGAGCAGAATAAGTAGAAGCCTGAAATCATAAATAATCATAAATGCTGATATAAATAAAATCCCAAAATACTGGTCTGACTTGTACAAGAGCAACTAAGTAATGTTTAAATATACAAATCTCAAATACTAAACACACCTATCTGAATGGAAGAAAATAAAGACAGGTATGGAGGAGTCTCCGGGCCGCGACTTGTTAGATGCTCACTCTCGATACTCGCAAGCCAGGCCTCCAAAATCAGTTTCGGAAGTAGAAGTGGAACCTATCTCAAACTCTACACCCCAGAAAGAAGTGTAGCAATGTAGCATCAGTACAAACAACACGTACTGAGTCGGCATCATAGGCCAACAACAATTAGTTAACATATATAAAGAAAGAGATTAAAGAATAGACATGCTCACCATCAGATATACACACCACACAGTCCAAGAATAACAACTCAAGTACATAAGGATCATTAACCGAATCATAGCCTATGGTGAAGCACCTAAACACAAGTGTTGCCAAGTTTTTCCACGATTCCACAGGATAACCGTAAACACGGCAATCTCATATTAGTAACCAACCAAGAAGTCAATAATTACGAATACCGTACGGTACAATAAATAACCACTACCAGAAATTAGATGTATGAATGAATGAAGTATGAAGGAAATGCAATGCAATGATACACACACGCTTAAGGCGGACGATGTCTACGCTCCGACAGTCATGACCCATGGTGGACATATGAAGTCCATGTACCTGCTGCGGTGCACAGTCCAATCCAAGTTAGTGTTGCCGAATATGTACGTGTGTGTTGCGGCGCACAACCCGATCCAAATATATGAGTATGAATGCATGCATGATATCAATACCAACAAGAGTATATCAATGAGAACAATGCCACACACGGACACATATCCATCCAAATATCAAGATCAATATCAATTCCTTCCTCCTCACAAGTCAATAACCAATAACTAAGAGATACGAGTTCACTACCATGAATAAGTCACTAGGTATTCATATCAGAGTATCTTGAAAGATGTGAATGAGTGCAATGCATAATGTCAGTGAATGATGACAACATATCAAATCAATTGTGCCACATATGGACACATTTCTCAGTATCAATAACAAGTCAAGTTCTTTCCTCTATCCAAGATAATACCCATAAGTGAAGGATAGCAATATCTCAATCATGATAAGACAACTAAGAATCTAATCCCAATATATGTATAAATAAGTGTATGCACGATACATCGCCAACGAGAATATAAAAATCAATTGTGCCACACATGGACACATAACTCAATCACAACATCCATATTATAACTTTACTACCTGTCCAACAACCTCATGGATGATAAATACGCCCTCCAAACCATAAGGTAATGTCACGACCCAACCAGAGGGCCATGAAGGGCACCCAGATCTAACCTACCGAGAAGCTCAAGACATGCATACAATACCTAATCATATCCGAGTGTGGGCCATGTACAAGCCGACAAGGCTATCCAAAATAATGATACAACAAAGTATGGACCAAGAAGGTCAAAGAACATCTAACTATGCATATCCTTCTACGAGCCTCTACTGGAGTGCATGTCATAATAAGGACGGGATAGGACCCCCTCATGCCCAAATGTACACAGAATAATCATACCAAGCTGAACTGCAACCCCGGGACAAGTGAAGTGCTCCCTTACAACGCTGAGATGGCAGCCTAAGGGTCTAATTCGTCTCCCTGTCTAACTGCGGGCATGAAACACAGCGTCCACAAACAAAAAGGCATTAGTACAGACAATGTACTGAGTATGTAAGACAACATAGGAGATACATAAGAAAACATAAGGTAAATGAATATAACCTGTACATCTGAACTGCTTCTGAGAGTTAATGATATGCATAGATATTGTGCATGCATGCATGAGGTCATATATATATACATATATATATATACCTACACACACATACACACACACACACACACACACACACACACACACACACATATATATATATATATATATATATATATATATATATATATATATATATATGTATAACGCATGTCAAGCCTCTGTGGGCATTATCATCATTATCGTATCATCGTAAGACCAACTGATCAGGTGATAATATGTATATAACGTCGTCACCTTCCCCATACTATATATATATATAGTGCCTGAGGGGTCATAGGTATGTATATGCTTATGTATATAAATGCAATGTAATGTAAAACATGATAAGAGTACAAGTAACTCTAGAGATCACACTAAATCTGAAGGAAGATTTTCTGAAGATACAATACGGAACATGAATCAAATGGATCATCCCTAACTCTAAGAGTAGAACCATTATAATATAATATTACATATATGTTTCATTCATAAGGATCATGCTAAAAAGAAATAAAGGGACAACCTTAACATACCTTATTGTCTACTTAACCACTCAACATCTATCCTCCCGAGCTTGCAAATCTACATTCAAGGTGACTCATACTAAGGTTAATTCATTGAAATTCTCATGAGGTCAAACTAAATTAATTAGTAAGCTAATAAAAGTCGGGCAATATTTCTCCTATATAATCTACTTCCACCAACCCCAAAACAACAATAAAAACATGTCACGACCCCACTTACGGGCCGTGCCGACACCTACCATATTACTAACTAGTAGGCGAACACTTACCAACCAACCCAAATACTCATCCATTTTATAATAAACAATTTCTTAAAAATCACAAAGATTACAATAAAAGCTCATACAGACTCTGTTTTAAATACAAGAAAACTAAAAAGAACTTACTGGGACCTAGTCTAGATAGGTACAAGAGTTCCTACTACACAAAAAAACAAAATAAATGACCCAGCCTCTGCCTAGAGTGAGATGAGCGAGGCTGTAGGTGAATGTCTGGAAATCCACATGAAGAAACTTCAACTTATACCTACAACATACCTATACCCCAAAAAGGATGTAGCAAGAGTAGTGTCAGCACACCACACGTACTGGTAAGCATCACCGGTTGACTAAGATTAGTTTACGCAATACAATATAAAGTTACTAAGATAAGCAGATAAGTCAACGAACCTCAAGATTCCCAACATAGATTATTACTCCATTACGAACTTACCTTTCTACCCCCAATAATTCGTTCCTCCTATTCCCATAGTAATATCGGTTATCCGGTTAGTCAGTGAAGTCCTATTTCATATTCTCTTAAGACAATTGATTAAGTCGTATCTCTTCATTTATGCTGGCATCTGATTTCTAACTTTTAGTCGTGGAGCTTTTTTATCCAATTTACTTACTACGATATGATAGCACCCATGACATAAACTTACAACTTAGTAACTCATTCTTACGCCTACCTTCATCATGATCACTACCTCACACAATCTCAACAAAATCATAAAAGATGCACAATGCAATATATAGACTGACAGTACATAAGTATAAGGACATAGCAGTATGAGATACAATGCAATGCAAGGGCCCAACCACGCTATATATACATGCTAACTGATGTCATTGCTCAGTAGTTATGACCTGCAGGGGACCCATGGTATCCATGTACCACTCGTTCCGAATACTCATCGAACTCGAGCCATAAATCGTCCGCTCCGGAAAGAACCTCGGCCACGGATCCACATCATATAAATATACTCACCATCACCTTATTGGCAATGATTGGCTAACAAATAGTACCTCATATTCAACCCAACTCGGCCATATGACCAGATAACATAGCTGACACATACTCAGACTTTCTGCACCATGTATTTCCTCATAACCACATGCAATGTATGCAATGATGCAAATAAATGAAACAAAGTCATGAATCATGGCCTTGATGGGCGTAGCACTATCAAAATTTCCTTCAGTCCTCCCAACACAAACCTCTTGTCCACAAGAATGATAATCATATGAATATTTCAATATACTTGGAAATAAAGGCGGAGATCAAATACATCTAGGAATACATATTCTAAACAACGAAATACCCCTTTCTAACCATGATGAATAATCAATTCTCATCCCATAACATGTACCCCTCAACAATGGTGGCACTCAACACTCAAATAAATATTCATTGTTACCCTAGCTACTATTTACACATAGTTTTCGTTAAGTTTTTGAATATATCTATCCAAACTCCGTGTTCGAAGACCTAATCATGCAATTTCCTGTCAACTCTAAATGTATATACGATACACTAATAAAAGTCTAACTCAAGCAAACCATAACCTACCTCGATGACGAACGGCTATTTGAGTTTCCATAAAGTGCTCACCTTCCTAGCTTTTATCCGAATCCATGGGAGGTGATAGTTGTGGGGAAGGATATGGAGAATGTTGGGAAAAACCTCTTCTCTTGGTGTCAAGGGGTTTTCTTCTTGTGAAAACCTAATAGCAGCCTTGCAGAGTCTTTTATTGAAAAGGAGGGTGAAATTTAACTGAGTAACAAAAAAAGAAAACACGTCACTGTCCCGCCTCATCTGCTGCGGCAGACGAGGTCTCACTATAGCCAGACCGCTGCAATAGTCCCTTAGCCGCTATAACGGTCCACTTCCTGCCCCGAGCCCATAATTTTTAACTCTCTCTGAAACTAATTTTTCCCACTATTAATCATTAAATCCCATGGGGCTTACTATTTATGATCATAGACCTAGATTGGGCATAGGTTCGCGAAGTATTAAATAACGACCGGACGGGTCGTTACAAAACATCAACAATACCATAGTCAAGAGATTACATTAAAATTAAGCTCAATTCCATCCCAAAACTTCCTTTCATAGTCAATCCATAACAACAACTTCAACACAACACCTTATGACTTTTCTCCATAACTATTTTCAAATTTAAGACCTCCTAAACCTTCAAATCAACTTAACATAAGAAGTAGATTGAAAAGCATACCTTATAACTGGAAGAATTTCACCTCACACAACTGACTCCAGAGCTTGTTCACCACAACTTCAACTAGAAGCAAGAATAATCTCTCTCCATGAACTTACTTAGGGTTTCAAGGTTTGATCTTCTCTTGAAATGAGTTTGAATGTTTATGGATGATTAAGAATGGTTGAGAGAGCTTAAAGGGACACTAGGGATCTGATTTGATGTAATAATGATCCCTAAGTTGTGGGTTTTGATTTTTAACAAAAGGGAAAAATTCCACCGACTTAGATAATACGCACCGTATAGTTGGTCCATATAATCCCCCTTCAAAAATTCTGCTCTCTGTAAATTTTTAAAAACCTTAGATACGGTCCATATCTCAAAATACAGACCATATCTCAATTATACGGTCCATATTCTATATTTCCCAGAATTTTTTTTGACGAACCTTTCCGCTTCGATTCGCTTATTCTCTAATCCTTCCATAAATTACTAAACATTAACTTAAACACTTATAAGCATAAGTTAAGCATGTCCTACATTAATTGACCTCGAAGGCAGATCCTGGTGTCCGAAACTGAGACAACTACCATACAATAAATCTAAATGTTTAAAACTATAAGGTATAACAGGCAATCACTAAGCAACAACTGTAGAATCAATCACGTGGCGAGAAGACAACAATCACAACAAGCAACAACTTAATAGAACAAAATAAGGAAACAAGCCATTGTCAACAACAATACCAACCTATGAATCCATCCCAACTTCAAACCCGAAGGCGTAACATGCTGTCTCCGGCAATCAATAACTCTACACATGCTTTACTAACCGAAGTCTAACTATAAGGTAAGCCGTAACCTACCTGGAATGCTGAACAGGAGCCACGAACAACCAGACCTTTGCCTTGCCCTTTCATAGCTCCTCCAAATACTCAATGTCTAGTTATAAACATAATCAAGATTAGAAATCATGAGCAACAATACCCATATTGCTAAACTTCTAAATTAGGCCAAATCTAACCTATGGAATTTCGAAAAATGGGCCCACAAGTGTAAACGCGAAATTGAAAGATGGAATGTACAATTCCATCTCTAGGTGATCAAACCCACTAATCATTTGCTAAAAAAACTCAAGATTAAGCCTAATTTAGATTTAAAGAAAAACGCCCAAATTTGGGTATGAACCCTAATTCTTCAACCCTCAAATTGACCTCTAATAATGGAAGATATATGCTTAACAACTGTCACGACCCAGCCCCGTGGGCCGCGACTGGTGTCCTTCTGGGACACCCCAAACGAACTCACACCCAGACCATCGTAATCAGACTCGTCCGAACTCAACGTACGTTATTCGAACTCATCATCGTAATCAGACATCTACCGAACACTTATCCTAAGCAGTCGCCCGTACAGATCAGACAAATCACAAATCACAAATCAGGAAGGAGGCGGAATGTACATCGCCAAATTTCACACACACACATCAGAAGGGTGGCGGAATGCACATCGCCCCCAAATACATACACATACATACAAACTTAGAGGCCGACTTGGCCATAGTAGCGTACGGGCCGCTTAAGATCGCAAAACAGACTCACATGCAAACACACCGGACCCACGACCCACAAATCTGACTACAGGCCTCTAGACAAAACAGAACATAAGAACATAGGACGGGACAGGGCCCCGCCGTACCCACTCATCCAAATATACAGAATACAGACACAACAAAAGATATGTACCAAAAGTAGGCTCCGGATCAAGGGGAGCTTTCCAACACAACAGAAGGAGTAGCCTAAACTGGAGGACCACCCAAACGAGCTTCTGTACCTGCGGGCATGAAACACAGCCCCCGAAGAAACGGGGGTCAGTACGGGAGAAGTACTGAGTATGTAAAGCAGAAGGTACAGAAATCACAAACATAGCTGGAGTCAGAAAGAACAAACACACCAACATCACAAACAAAGCAAACCTGTGCGGGAGGCGAACGTACAAATGCAAATCAAATCATGTATAGGGTTTAGGAACGTGGTCACCCCCCGACGCTGGTGCCACAACACATCATAACTCCAGAAGTTTTCAAATCTCCGTACAGTCTCCAGACACATCATATCACACACACATCACATCATCAGAACATATCAAATGCCATATCACATCATAACTCCATAAACGGTAACCGGCCCTATGGCGAGGCCTCGGAAACCGTAACACATCATAACTCCCGAATATATTATAGCGCGCACGATCACAAAGTCGGCCCGGGTACCGACGAACGAAGTCATAGCAGACAGCACGAACAGAGTAGTGCCGAAACCATATGCATATTAAAAATAATTTTTCGGACTCAACATATCGTTTACATATAGATAGATACTGACGCCCGAAGGCTCGGAGTAGGAATCGAATTGATAAAAGTAGGCATATAAAGGTTACGAAGTTCCAAACTGTCAAATTCGTAAGAAAACTGTTCATAAGTCATTTTTCCGGAATTCTCACATCATCCCAAAGTATAGAACATGCATTAATGGCATAGGAAGTTTCAAACACATCCTTGAGTCATAAACAGAAGATTGCGAATCATAACAGACACAAGCGAATCAAACAAACCGAATAAGGGGAGCCTCGGGGCTCGCGGGCCCACCTCGGGTCAAATTGAGGCGGCGGACACAAATCACAGACTTTCGGCTCCATAGAGTCATCTACGAAAGTTTCGAAGGGTCTCGGACACAACAGCACAAGTTATGGAGGTACGAACATTGTTTTAACCAAAAGTGACAAAAAGGGGTTCAATCGCGCTGAGTGAATAGTGCTCGAACTTGAACTTCGATTTCCAAGAGCAGGGTTATTCCCGAGATTCCGAAATTTACCTAGTGGGTCTAGGACATGCCAAAAGAATGAGAGGTAGGCTTTACATACCTGGTTGGCGCCTTACGCTCCTCAAATCGCAATTTCCGTTTCGTCCAGAAACTGCAAATGGTCACTTTTACCAGTTACTATTCATGAGAATTAACATTTTAGTCTCTGGGCTATATTTGGCTACCGAAATTTCGGCAGCATTTCCCCTATAAATCTAACACCCCCGAGACTTAGCTCGGCTCAAAATATAACAACATCAACAGCCCAAACATCATTACACAATACGAATCACAATCAAACACATTAACTTCACAATTGCACCTTATTTCATAAGTTGGTAATCCTATTTCCAAACTTCGCAATTTCAACTCATATCCACATTATTGTATTCATTCATTCAAGATTCTTCCATTACATAACAAACAAGTTCCAAACCATATACAAACATCCCCAAGGTTCACTACTTTCCAATTTTTATTCAAAACACCAAAAGTTACGACGAACGTTCTAACTTGCGTCGTTTCATTCCAAATTCGTCATCATCAACCATAAGTCTTATTTAAGGTCTTTAGTATCATAAATATACTATGATATACACAAATATACCGAATGTATACACTTTCCGATAACGTTCGAAATTATTTTCTAACACCAACTCAATTCCTTAATCAATCCTTTACAACATAATGACCACAACAACACATCATTCAAGCTAAATAAGATCAAATTCCTATGCCTTAAACCTTATAAAACCCACGGCCAAACACACTCTCTTTGCACACACACGCCATGCACAAACACAACACCATTCCAAAATCTTCATGCCAATTCAATCACTAACACATATGTATCCATTTCATAGCATTAAAACACAAAGATCTTACCTTTTTCTTGAATTTCCGATTTGCCGCGAACGTCGACCTTTTCCCAAACTACTTGTATCACGTTGGAGAGCGTCTTGAGCACTTCACAATATGTGAAGAACACGAAATTTTTGATCAATAACCAAGCTTGGAAATTTTCTTTCTCTTCTCCCTTAGCTACGGCCGAATGGGGTTTTTCTTTGGTGTTCTTAAAATTTTCTTTGTTCTAGATAATTACTAGCTACTAGATGATATATATCCAATATAGGAAGTCATGTGCATAGCACATGACATTAAATAAATGGGTTTGGGCCAACCTAGTGGCCGGCCCCCCTTCAAATTGTTGGGCCTCATTTCTTGTATTCCATTTTCTTAGCCCAATTCATAAAATGTCCCATTTTGTAATTCCCGAAACTAATTTCCGAAGTTCCAAATTTACCCTCGGCCTTCCCCGACGTCTTAACATTAATAACTCCATAACCAACATATTCATATTCACCAAAATCAAAATATTTCCTCACCACACAAGTCTTCTTTATTTCTTGATTTCCCGTTATACGAAAATACGGGACATAACATTCTCCCCCCCTTAAGAACATTCGTCCTCGAATGTTGAATCGACCTCATGGGTGTCGTACAACTCTGGGGGGGTTCTTTTGATAGTTGTCCTTTATTGATTTCTCCGACATGGCTCCTTTACAAATACTTGGGGTAGATTTTTCACATCACTGACCCAAATACCTCCATAATACATTTTCTCATACTTTACGCAATCACCGAACTCTGCACTATATTCTTGTAAGGGACGGACGCTTCCCAGACATCATCGTCAATATCATCTTCTTTTCACACTCCTGAGTTTCCTTACCACATCGTCGTAATCTCACTTTACTTCATATCAGACACTTCATGCCCAACAGCTTCAGAACTAGAACCGAACGGATTCATAATCGGAAGCAGACATACTCAACTATGGCGGTTGGATTCGTAGTCAACATCGAAGGTACGGAAGCATATCAGACACATCTGAGATCGAAATCAGACGTATAAAGGCGTATCAAATGAACTCGTAGGCAGAATCAGACACACTAAGATATACCAAACAGATTCACAATCAAAGCCAGTCATACGGAATCATATCGAACAGACCCGAATTCAGAAGCAAACATACAGAGTGGTTTCATACCGAATCGTGATCAGACAAACCGAAGGGTATCAAACACACACGCGGTCAAAATCAAACGCATCGAAGCATATCAGACGGATTTATATCCAGAGTCAGACCCACAGAGGTGCGCCAGACAGAAACAGATTCGGAATCAAGGCGCACAAAAGGTTCATCGGACGGGAACCTAGTCGAGCGCAGAAGTACAGAGGTGTACTAGGTAGAGCCTCATCGGAATCGGAAGTGCAGAAGCACCACAGATGGGATGTCAATTTAGAATCAAATCATTCATATTAAAGCTCCAATAATTCATGAGAATGCCCCTTGATTTGCAAACTCATTCACCAAGTCGTCACACAATTTACCTTGCATCTTACGTACCAACTCCTCCAAAGATTCCAATTACTCACACTGCTTATCTTTTATTTATCACAACATTAATTTCCGGGGCTCGGCTCTTAGCCCTCATGGCCCTGAATGAAAATCATACACACACACATACACACGTTTACTCATACCTTACTAGCGAACATCTCTGGCTGTTATTCAAATTCGTTCAATTTCCCAAGAGGTGTTGTACCCTTTTCTTTGTGCCCATTTAGTCCGCCTCGTTCCGCGCGACTCCCGAAAGGGCACTAATTATTCCACACACAGTCTATTTACCTTTTGGTTACCCCAAATTTTCATTTACATAAATCATACTTGCACTTGTGCAAAATTTTGCATTACTTCCCAAGGGGTCACCCATCCCAGAATTGCTCTGGCTTGAGCACGCTTAACCCCGAAACTTTCACGCATTTTGATGCGTTAGGGCTGATATAATTCCATCAATTGCCCTGCACGACCTTTGTCACGCAATATGTTTTTGGCCAAACGGGGTCTTAGCAAATCTTTCGGAAATTTTTCGCAGCGGGTCCCACTCTGACCCAAAGAGGTCGTTTGCTTTTCTGGCGGTGTGGTCTATCGTTCTAGCCTTCCAAATCCCATATATATTTTCCTCCCACATGTACAGATAACTGCCTCGGATATTGTCACGACCCAACCCCGTGGGCCGCGACTGGTGCCCTACAGGGACACCCCAGACAAACTCACACCCATATCATCGAAATCAGACTCGTCCAAACACAACATACGATATTCAGACTCAACATCGTAATCAGACATCTACCGAATACTGATCCTAAGCAGTCGCCCGTACAGATCAAACAAATCGCAAATCAGAAAAGAGGCGGAATGTACTTCGCCAAATTTTCACACACACACATCCGAAGGGTGGCGGAATGTACATCGCCCCCAAAAGCATACACATACATACAAAATCAGAGGCCGACTTGGCCATAGTAGCGTACGGGCCACTTAAGATCGTAAAACAGACTCACATGCAAACACACCGGACCCACGACCCACAAATCTGACTACAGGCCTCTAGACAAAACAGAACATAAGAACATAGGACGGGACAGGGCCCCGCCGTACCCACTCATCCAAATATACAGAATACAGACACAACAAAAGATATGTACCAAGGTAGGCTCCGGATCAAAGGGGAGCTCTCCAACACAGCAGAATGAGTAGCCTAAACTGGAGGACCACCCAAACGAGCTTCTGTACCTGCGGGCATGAAACACAGCCCCCGAAGAAACGGGGGTCAGTACGGGAGAAGTACTGAGTATGTAAAGCAGAAGGTACAGAAATCACAAACACAGCTGGAGTCAGAAAGAACCAACACACCAACACCGCAAACAAAGCAAACCTGTGCGGGAGGCGAACGTACAAATGCAAATCAAATCATGTATAGGGTTTAGGAACGTGGTCACCCCCGGACGCTGGTGCCACAACACATCATAACTCCAGAAGGTTTCAAATCTCCGTACAATCTCCAGACACATCATATCACACACACATCATATCATCAGAACGTATCAAATGCCATATCACATCATAACTCCATAAACGGTAACCGGCCCTATGGCGAGGCCTCGGAAACCGTAACACATCATAACTCCCGAATATATTTTAGCGCGCACGATCACAAAGTCGGCCCGGGTACCGACGAACGAAATCATAGCAGACAGCACGAACAGAGTAGTGCAGAAACCATATGCATATCAAAAATAATTTACCGGACTCAACATATAGTTTACATATAGGTATATATCGACGCCAGAAGGCTCGGAGTAGGAATCAGATTGAACAAAATTCGTGTATAAAAGTTACGAAGTTCCAAACTGCCAAATCTTTAGAGAAAGACTGTTTATAGGTCATTTTCCGAAAATCTCACATTATTCAAAGTACAAAACGTCCACTAACGGCATAGGAAGTTTCAAACGCACCATTGAGTCATGAACAAACAATCACTGGTCATAGCGGACACAAACGAACCAAACAAACCGAATAGGGGAGCCTCGGGCTCGCGGGCCCACCTCGGGTCAAATTGAGGCGGCGGACACAAATCGCAGATTTTTGGTTCCATAGAGTCATTTACAAAAGTTTCGAAGAGTTTCGGACTCAACAGCACAAGTTATGGAGGTACGAGCGTTCTTTTACCCAAATGGGACCAAAAGGTTTCAATCGCGCTGAATGAATAGTGCTCGAACTTGAACCTCGATTTCCGAGAGCAGAGTTATTCCCGAGATTCCGAAATTTACCTAGTGGGTCTACGACATGCCAAAAGAATGAGAGGTAGGCTTTACATACCTGGTTGGCGCCTTACGCTCCTCAAATCGGAATTCCCGTTTCGTCCAGAAACTGCAAATGGTCACTTTTACCAGTTACTATTCATGAGAAGTAACATTTTAGTCTTTGGGCTATATTTGGCTACCGAAATTTCGGCAGCACTTCCCCTATAAATCTAACACCCCCGAGACTTAGCTCGGCTCAAAATACAACGACAACAACAGCCCAAACATCATTAAACCATACAAACCACAATCATACTACATTAACTTCAAAATTTCACTTTAATACATAAGTTGGCAAATTCTTGATTCAACTTCAAAATTCCAACTCTATTTCCACATTAGTCCATTCATTCACTCATTCTCAATTATTCAAACACACTACATACAAGTTCCAAATCACATACAAACATTCCCAAAGTTCACTACTTTCCAATTTTCATTCAAAACACCAAAAGTTACGACGAACGTTCTAACTTGCGTCGTTTCATTCCAAATTCGTTATCATCAACCATAATTCTTATTTAAAGTCTTTAGTGTCATAAATATACTATGATATACACAAATATACCAAATGTATACGCTTTCCGATAACGTCCGAAATTATTTTCTAACACCAAATCAATTCTCCAAACATTCATTTACGTTATAAAGGTTACAACGACACCTCAAACGACTAAACGGAATTAAATTCACATGGTCCTGCACTACATACAAGCCACGGCCAAACACACCCTTTCTACACACACACACCATGCTCAAACACAACCCCATCCCACAATCTTCACACTAATCCAATCACTAACACATATATATCCATTTCATAACATTAAAACATAAAAATCTTACCTTTTTCTTGAATTTCCGACTTGTCGCAAACGAGCACCTTACGCCAAACTAATTTTACCCCGTTGAAGAGGGGCTCGAGTACTTCAAAATACGTTAAGGACAAGGATTTTTGGATCACCACAAAGCTAGCAATTTTTTTTTCTTTCTTTCCCTATACCCTTCGGCCGATAGCCATTTTTTTTCTTGTTCTTGAATTTTTTTCTTTTGTTCTAGATAATTATCCATTACAATGTGATATATATCCACCTATAGGTCATGTGCATAGCACATGACCTTAATGGAATGGGCTTGGGCTTGCCCCCCCCCCCCCTTTGGCCGGCCACTTTCCTTCCTTTGGGCCTCAATTTTTGTATTCCATTTTCTTAGCCCAATGCATAAAATGTCCCGTTTTGTAATTCCCGAAACTAATTTCTAAAATTCCAAATTCACCCTCGGCCTTCCCCGAGGTCTTGACATTAATAGTTTCATAATCAACACGAGCATAGCGACTTAAACCAAAATTATTTCCTCAATACACACAAGTCTTGTTTATCTCTTGATTTCCCGTTATACGAAAATACGGGACATAACATTCTCCCCCCCTTAAAAACATTCGTCCTCGAATGTTGAATCGAACTCATGGGTGTCATACTACTCCGGGAGGGTTCTCTTGATACTTGTCCTTTATTGATTTCTCCGACATATCTTCTTTACCAATACTAGGGTAGATTTTTCACGTCACCGACTCAAATACCTCCATAATACATTTTCTCATACTCTACGTAATCACCGAACTCTGCACTATATTCTTGTAAGGGACGGACGCTTTCCAGATATCATCGCCAATATCATCTTCTTTTCACACTCCTGAGTTTCCTTACCACATCGTCGTAATCTCACTTTACTTCATATCAGACACTTCATGCCCAACAGACTCAGAACTAAAACCGAACGGATTCATAATCGGAAGCAGACATACTCAACGATGGCGGACGGATTCGTAGTCAACATCGAAGGTACGGAAGCATATCAGACACATCTGAGATCGGAGTCAGACGTACAAAGGAGTATCGGACGAATCCGTAAGCAGAATCAAACACACGAAGGTATACCAAACAGATTCACAATCGAAGTCAGACGTACGGACTCATATCGGACAGATCCGAAATCAGAATCAAATATACAGGATTGTTTCATACAAAGTCGTGACCAGTCAAACCGAAGTGTATCGAACACACACGCGGTCAAAATCAAACGCACCGAAGCATATCAGATGAATTTATACCCAGAGTCAGACCCACAGAGGTGTGCCAGACAGAAACGGATTCAGAATCAAACACACAAAAGGTTCATCGAACAGGAACGTAGTCGAACTCAAAAATATAGAGGCGTACTAGGTAGAGCCTCATCGGCATCGGAAGTGCAGAAGCACTATGGATAGAATGTCAATTTGGGATTAAATCATTTATATTAAGGCTCCAATAATTCATGAGAATTTCCCTTTATTTGCAAACTCACTCACCAAGTCGTCACACAGTTCGCCTTGCGTCTTACGTATCGACTTCCTTCAAAAATTTCACTTACTCACACTGCTTATCTTTTATTTATCACTACATTAGTTTCCGGGGCTCGGCTCTTAGCCCTCATGGCCCTGAATGGAAATCATACACACACACATACACATACACATACACATACACACGTTTACTCATACCTTACTGGCGAACATCTCTGACTGTTATTCCAATTCGTTCAATTTCCCAAGAGGTGTTGATACCACTTTCCCTTTTGCCCATTTAGTCCGCCTCGTTCCGCGCGACTCTCGAAAGGGCACTGATTACTTCACACACATCCCATTTGCCTTTGGTTACCCCAAGTTTTCATTTACCTTAATCATACTTACACTTGTGCAAAATTTTTGCATTACTTCCCAGGGGGTCACCCATCCCTGAATTGCTCTGGCTTGAGCACGCTTAACCCCGAATCTTTTACGTATTTTGACGCGTTAGGGTTGATATAATTTCGTCAATTGCCCCGTACTACCTTTGTCACGCAATTTTAGGCCAAACGGGGTCTTAGCAAATTTTTCGGAAATTTTTCGTAGCGGGTCCCCCTTTGTCCCAAAGAAGTCGTTTGCTTTTCTGGCTGTGTGGTCTATCGTTCTAGCCTTCCAACTCCCATATATTTTCCTCACACACGTACAGATAACTGCCTCAGATATTTTCATTAATTCAGATTCTTACCCTACCTTTACTGACACACACAAAAGAATATCGCATAATACTGAGGCACAAACCTACCATTGCACATATTCATTAAACAAAAGGGTTAGTAATATACCTGGGTCTGTGTCTGGGGGTGCCTCTGGGTCCCGATGACCAGTCAAAGCGTAGATGCGGTTCGAGGGACCGCTAGAATCTGAACCCCCACCACGGCCTCTACCGCGGCCCGCTGGTGCTGGCATACCTCGCCCTGTCGAGCGCGTGGCCGAAGGGGTAGATGACGAACCCGCAACAGATCTCATCGGCGGTGCTGCGCTACCGGAACCGCCTGCCCACGGACAATCCCGCATGATGTGGCCCTGGCGGCCGCAAGCAAAACAGGCCCCTGTGGCTCTGAAGCACTCACCTGGGTGCGATCTTCCGCAATACGAACACTGGGGTATGGGTGGCCTAGACTGACTGGGACCCCTGCTCGACTGAGGACCTGGGGCTCTGGAACTCTGGTCTGCCCTGGACGGTCCTGCTCCATCAAACCTCTTACCAACAGACTGTGCGTCCCGGCCTGACGGAGGAAAGTACCCGCTGGACTGATACTGAGGCTGCCCGCTCCGAGAATCTCCAGAATATCCCGCTGATCTGGCCCTCTTGGGCCGTCTCCCATCATACTCTCGGCTGGGCCGATCTGCTCGGTGCCGGTTCTCCATCCCCTGGGCGTAGGCCTGTAGACGGGCAATGTCCATATCTGTCTGCAATGACACCGCCATACACCCGTCAATCAAGTAACGATCCAGCCCCATAACATATCTATGCATCCGATCTGTCATATCTGCCACCACGGCAGGGGCGTACCGGGCCAGGGAATCAAACTCCAAATTATATTCACGGACGCTCCGACCCCTCTGCTGCAGATGCAAAAACCGATCAGCTCGCTCCCGTCGTAACTCTGGGGGCAGGAAGTGGCGGGTGAAAGCAGTCACAAACTGATCCCACATAGCTGGAGGAGCACCCTCACCCCGGGATAGCTCCCAAGTCTCATACCAATGCGCGGCAACATCCCGAAGCCTATGCGAAGCTAGCTCCACCGACTCGGTCTCTGAAGCCCTGACCAAGTCTAATGCACGCCGCATCCCCCGAATGAAGTCATGGGGGTCCTCATCGGGCTTAGACCCGAAAAACTCTGGAGGGCCGCATAACAAGAACTCCCGAACTCTCAGGCTTTCCCGCCTGTCCTCATCATCATCGTCTCTCCGCCCGCGCCTGCGAGCCTGGCCGGCTACAATCGTAGTCAACAACTGTACAGCCTCCCTCAGGGTCCTATCCTCCGCCCCTGGCTGAGAAGCTGGCGTCTCAGGAGCGGGTACACGGACCTCTGGAGCTGCTGAAGGTCCCGCTCCCGGCTGTACTAATGGGGGTGTAGCAGACCCCTCAGAATGAGGTGTAACCTCAGGCAAATCATAAACACGAGCCCGAGTAGCCCGTTGTGCCTGACTGGTCTCTCCCATCTTCGCCTTGCCCTTCTGGGCCGCCGTTGCTTTCTTCGGAGGCATCGCTGCAAACACAACAACGGGTCAGATCAGAATGATCCTAATAACACAACTCTATCGCACGATCTAAGATTCCAAAGAAAGAGCAACACAACATCCTAGATGTCCTGTAGCTTCCTGTTTATAGATGTGGTGCACAACACATCGATAAACAAGACTCTACTAGACACGGCCTGTAGACATTCCGAGGACAAACCGCTCTGATACCACTTTTGTCACGACCCAACCCCGTGGGCCGCGACTGGTGCCCTACAGGGACACCCCAGACAAACTCACACCCATATCATCGAAATCAGACTCATCCAAACACAACATACGATATTCAGACTCAACATCGTAATCAGACATCTACCGAATACTGATCCTAAGCAGTCGCCCGTACAGATCAAACAAATCGCAAATCAGAAAAGAGGCGGAATGTACTTCGCCAAATTTTCACACACACACATCCGAAGGGTGGCGGAATGTACATCGCCCCCAAAAGCATACACATACATACAAAATCAGAGGCCGACTTGGCCATAGTAGCGTACGGGCCACTTAAGATCGTAAAACAGACTCACATGCAAACACACCGGACCCACGACCCACAAATCTGACTACAGGCCTCTAGACAAAACAGAACATAAGAACATAGGACGGGACAGGGCCCCGCCGTACCCACTCATCCAAATATACAGAATACAGACACAACAAAAGATATGTACCAAGGTAGGCTCCGGATCAAAGGGGAGCTCTCCAACACAGCAGAATGAGTAGCCTAAACTGGAGGACCACCCAAACGAGCTTCTGTACCTGCGGGCATGAAACACAGCCCCCGAAGAAACGGGGGTCAGTACGGGAGAAGTACTGAGTATGTAAAGCAGAAGGTACAGAAATCACAAACACAGCTGGAGTCAGAAAGAACCAACACACCAACACCGCAAACAAAGCAAACCTGTGCGGGAGGCGAACGTACAAATGCAAATGAAATCATGTATAGGGTTTAGGAACGTGGTCACCCCCCGACGCTGGTGCCACAACACATCATAACTCCAGAAGGTTTCAAATCTCCGTACAATCTCCAGACACATCATATCACACACACATCATATCATCAGAACGTATCAAATGCCATATCACATCATAACTCCATAAACGGTAACCGGCCCTATGGCGAGGCCTCGGAAACCGTAACACATCATAACTCCCGAATATATTTTAGCGCGCACGATCACAAAGTCGGCCCGGGTACCGACGAACGAAATCATAGCAGACAGCACGAACAGAGTAGTGCGGAAACCATATGCATATCAAAAATAATTTACCGGACTCAACATATAGTTTACATATAGGTATATATCGACGCCAGAAGGCTCGGAGTAGGAATCAGATTGAACAAAATTCGTGTATAAAAGTTACGAAGTTCCAAACTGCCAAATCTTTAGAGAAAGACTGTTTATAGGTCATTTTCCGAAAATCTCACATTATTCAAAGTACAAAACGTCCACTAACGGCATAGGAAGTTTCAAACGCACCATTGAGTCATGAACAAACAATCACTGGTCATAGCGGACACAAACGAACCAAACAAACCGAATAGGGGAGCCTCGGGCTCGCGGGCCCACCTCGGGTCAAATTGAGGCGGCGGACACAAATCGCAGATTTTTGGTTCCATAGAGTCATTTACAAAAGTTTCGAAGAGTTTCGGACTCAACAGCACAAGTTATGGAGGTACGAGCGTTCTTTTACCCAAATGGGACCAAAAGGTTTCAATCGCGCTGAATGAATAGTGCTCGAACTTGAACCTCGATTTCCGAGAGCAGAGTTATTCCCGAGATTCCGAAATTTACCTAGTGGGTCTACGACATGCCAAAAGAATGAGAGGTAGGCTTTACATACCTGGTTGGCGCCTTACGCTCCTCAAATCGGAATTCCCGTTTCGTCCAGAAACTGCAAATGGTCACTTTTACCAGTTACTATTCATGAGAAGTAACATTTTAGTCTTTGGGCTATATTTGGCTACCGAAATTTCGGCAGCACTTCCCCTATAAATCTAACACCCCCGAGACTTAGCTCGGCTCAAAATACAACGACAACAACAGCCCAAACATCATTAAACCATACAAACCACAATCATACTACATTAACTTCAAAATTTCACTTTAATACATAAGTTGGCAAATTCTTGATTCAACTTCAAAATTCCAACTCTATTTCCACATTAGTCCATTCATTCACTCATTCTCAATTATTCAAACACACTACATACAAGTTCCAAATCACATACAAACATTCCCAAAGTTCACTACTTTCCAATTTTCATTCAAAACACCAAAAGTTACGACGAACGTTCTAACTTGCGTCGTTTCATTCCAAATTCGTTATCATCAACCATAATTCTTATTTAAAGTCTTTAGTGTCATAAATATACTATGATATACACAAATATACCAAATGTATACGCTTTCCGATAACGTCCGAAATTATTTTCTAACACCAAATCAATTCTCCAAACATTCATTTACGTTATAAAGGTTACAACGACACCTCAAACGACTAAACGGAATTAAATTCACATGGTCTTGCACTACATACAAGCCACGGCCAAACACACCCTTTATACACACACACACCATGCTCAAACACAACCCCATCCCACAATCTTCACACTAATCCAATCACTAACACATATATATCCATTTCATAACATTAAAACATAAAAATCTTACCTTTTTCTTGAATTTCCGACTTGTCGCAAACGAGCACCTTACGCCAAACTAATTTTACCCCGTTGAAGAGGGGCTCGAGTACTTCAAAATACGTTAAGGACAAGGATTTTTGGATCACCACAAAGCTAGCAAATTTTTTTTCTTTCTTTCCCTATACCCTTCGGCCGAGAGCCATTTTTTTTCTTGTTCTTGAATTTTTTTCTTTTGTTCTAGATAATTATCCATTACAATGTGATATATATCCACCTATAGGTCATGTGCATAGCACATGACCTTAATGGAATGGGCTTGGGCTTGCCCCCCCCCCCCCCCTTTGGCCGGCCACTTTCCTTCCTTTGGGCCTCAATTTTTGTATTCCATTTTCTTAGCCCAATGCATAAAATGTCCCGTTTTGTAATTCCCGAAACTAATTTCTAAAATTCCAAATTCACCCTCGGCCTTCCCCGAGGTCTTGACATTAATAGTTTCATAATCAACACGAGCATAGCGACTTAAACCAAAATTATTTCCTCAATACACACAAGTCTTGTTTATCTCTTGATTTCCCTTTATACGAAAATATGGGACATAACAGATATTTTCATTAATTCAGATCCTTACCCTACCTTTACTGACACACACAAAAAGAATATCGCATAATACTGAGGTACAAACCTACCATTGCACATATTCATTAAACAAAAGGGTTAGTAGTATACCTGGGTCTGTGTCTGGGGGTGCCTCTGGGTCCCGATGACCAGTCAAAGCGTAGATGCGGTTCGAGGGACCGCTAGAATCTGAAGCCCCACCACGGCCTCTACCGCGGCCCGCTGGTGCTGGCATACCTCGCCCCGTAGAGCGCGTGGCCGAAGGGGTAGATGACGAACCAGCAACGGATCTCATCGGCGGTGCTGCGCTGCCGGAACCGCCTGCCCACGGACAATCCCGCATGATATGGCCCTGGCGGCCGCAAGCAAAACAGGCCCCTGTGGCCCTGAAGCACTCACCTGGGTGCGATCTTCCACAATACGAACACTGGGGTATGGGTGGCCTAGACTGACTGGGACCCCTGCTCACCTGAGGACCTGGGGCTCTGGAACTCTGGTCTGCCCTGGACGGTCCTGCTCCATCAAACCTCTTACCAACAGACTGTGTGTCCCGGCCTGACGGAGGAATGTACCCACTGGACTGATACTGAGGCTGCCCGCCCCGAGAATCTCCAAAATGCCCCGCTGATCTGGCCCTCTTGGGCCGTCTCCCATCATACTCTCGGCTGGGCCGATCTGCTCGGTGCCGGTTCTCCATCCCCTGGGCGTAGGCCTGTAGACGGGCAATGTCAATATCTGTCTGCAATGACACCGCCATACACCCGTCAATCAAGTAACGATTCAGCCCCATAACATATCTATGCATCCGATCTGTCATATCTGCCACCACGGCGGGGGCATACCGGGCCAGGGAATCAAACTCCAAATTATATTCACGGACGCTCCGACCTCTCTGCTGCAGATGCAAAAACCGATCAGCTCGCTCCCGTCGTAACTCTGGGGGCAGAAAGTGGCGGGTGAAAGCAGTCACAAACTGATCCCACATAGCTGGAGGAGCACCCTCACCCCGGGATAGCTCCCAAGTCTCATACCAATGCGCGACAACATCCCGAAGTCTATGCGAAGCTAGCTCAACCGACTCGGTCTCTGACGCCCTGACCAAGTCTAATGCACGCCGCATCCCCCGAATGAAGTCATGGGGGTCCTCGTCGGGCTTAGACCCGAAAAACTCTGGAGGGCCGCATAACAAGAACTCCCGAACTCTCAGGCTGTCCCGCCTGTCCTCATCATCATCGTCCCTCCGCCCGCGTCTGCGAGCCTGTCCGGCTACAATCGTGGTCAACAACTGTACAGCCTCCCTCAGGGTCCTATCCTCCGCCCCTGGCTGAGAAGCTGGAGTCTCAGGAGCGGGTACACGGACCTCTGGAGCTGCTGAAGGTCCCGCTCCAGGCTGTACTAATGGGGTGTAGCAGACCCCTCAGAATGAGGTGTAACCTCAGGCAAATCATAAACACGAGCCCGAGTAGCCCGTTGTGCCTGACTGGTCTCTCCCACCTTCGCCTTGCCCTTCTGGGCCGCCGTTGCCTTCTTCGGAGGCATCACTGCAAACACAACAACGGGTCAGATCAGAATGACCCTAACAACACAGCTCTATCGCACGATCTAAGATTCCAAAGAAAGGGCAACACAACATCCTAGATGTCCTGTAGCTTCCTGTTTATAGATGTGGTGCACAACACATCGATAAACAAGACTCTACTAGACACGGCCTGTAGACATTCCGAGGACAAACCGCTCTGATACCACTTTTGTCACGACCCAGCCCCGTGGGCCGCGACTGGTGTCCTTCTGGGACACCCCAAACGAACTCACACCCAGACCATCGTAATCAGACTCGTCCGAACTCAACGTACGTTATTCGAACTCATCATCGTAATCAGACATCTACCGAACACTTATCCTAAGCAGTCGCCCGTACAGATCAGACAAATCACAAATCAGGAAGGAGGCGGAATGTACATCGCCAAATTTCACACACACACATCAGAAGGGTGGCGGAATGCACATCGCCCCCAAATACATACATATACATACAAACTTAGAGGCCGACTTGGCCATAGTAGCGTACGGGCCGCTTAAGATCGCAAAACAGACTCACATGCAAACACACCGGACCCACGACCCACAAATCTGACTACAGGCCTCTAGACAAAACAGAACATAAGAACATAGGACGGGACAGGGCCCCGCCGTACCCACTCATCCAAATATACAGAATACAGACACAACAAAAGATATGTACCAAAAGTAGGCTCCGGATCAAGGGGAGCTTTCCAACACAGCAGAAGGAGTAGCCTAAACTGGAGGACCACCCAAACGAGCTTCTGTACCTGCGGGCATGAAACACAGCCCCCGAAGAAACGGGGGTCAGTACGGGAGAAGTACTGAGTATGTAAAGTAGAAGGTACAGAAATCACAAACATAGCTGGAGTCAGAAAGAACAAACACACCAACATCACAAACAAAGCAAACCTGTGCGGGAGGCGAACGTACAAATGCAAATCAAATCATGTATAGGGTTTAGGAACGTGGTCACCCCCCGACGCTGGTGCCACAACACATCATAACTCCAGAAGTTTTCAAATCTCCGTACAGTCTCCAGACACATCATATCACACACACATCACATCATCAGAACATATCAAATGCCATATCACATCATAACTCCATAAACGGTAACCGGCCCTATGGCGAGGCCTCGGAAACCGTAACACATCATAACTCCCGAATATATTATAGCGCGCACGATCACAAAGTCGGCCCGGGTACCGACTAACGAAGTCATAGCAGACAGCACGAACAGAGTAGTGCCGAAACCATATGCATATTAAAAATAATTTTTCGGACTCAACATATCGTTTACATATAGATAGATACTGACGCCCGAAGGCTCGGAGTAGGAATCGAATTGATAAAAGTAGGCATATAAAGGTTACGAAGTTCCAAACTGTCAAATTCGTAAGAAAACTGTTCATAAGTCATTTTTCCGGAATTCTCACATCATCCCAAAGTACAGAACATGCATTAATGGCATAGGAAGTTTCAAACACATCCTTGAGTCATAAACAGAAGATTGCGAATCATAACAGACACAAGCGAATCAAACAAACCGAATAAGGGGAGCCTCGGGGCTCGCGGGCCCACCTCGGGTCAAATTGAGGCGGTGGACACAAATCACAGACTTTCGGCTCCATAGAGTCATCTACGAAAGTTTCGAAGGGTCTCGGACACAACAACACAAGTTATGGAGGTACGAACATTCTTTTAACCAAAAGTGACAAAAAGGGGTTCAATCGCGCTGAGTGAATAGTGCTCGAACTTGAACTTCGATTTCCAAGAGCAGGGTTATTCCCGAGATTCCGAAATTTACCTAGTGGGTCTAGGACATGCCAAAAGAATGAGAGGTAGGCTTTACATACCTGGTTGGCGCCTTACGCTCCTCAAATCGCAATTCCCGTTTCGTCCAGAAACTGCAAATGGTCACTTTTACCAGTTACTATTCATGAGAATTAACATTTTAGTCTCTGGGCTATATTTGGCTACCGAAATTTCGGCAGCATTTCCCCTATAAATCTAACACCCCCGAGACTTAGCTCGGCTTAAAATATAACAACATCAACAGCCCAAACATCATTACACAATACGAATCACAATCAAACACATTAACTTCACAATTGCACCTTATTTCATAAGTTGGTAATCCTATTTCCAAACTTCGCAATTTCAACTCATATCCACATTATTGTATTCATTCATTCAAGATTCTTCCATTACATAACAAACAAGTTCCAAACCATATACAAACATCCCCAAGGTTCACTACTTTCCAATTTTTATTCAAAACACCAAAAGTTACGACGAACGTTCTAACTTGCGTCGTTTCATTCCAAATTCGTCATCATCAACCATAAGTCTTATTTAAGGTCTTTAGTATCATAAATATACTATGATATACACAAATATACCGAATGTATACACTTTCCGATAACGTTCGAAATTATTTTCTAACACCAACTCAATTCCTTAATCAATCCTTTACAACATAATGACCACAACAACACATCATTCAAGCTAAATAAGATCAAATTCCTATGCCTTAAACCTTATAAAACCCACGGCCAAACACACTCTCTTTGCACACACACGCCATGCACAAACACAACACCATTCCAAAATCTTCATGCCAATTCAATCACTAACACATATGTATCCATTTCATAGCATTAAAACATAAAGATCTTACCTTTTTCTTGAATTTCCGATTTGCCGCGAACGTCGACCTTTTCCCAAACTACTTGTATCACGTTGGAGAGCGTCTTGAGCACTTCACAATATGTGAAGAACACGAAATTTTTGATCAATAACCAAGCTTGGAAATTTTCTTTCTCTTCTCCCTTAGCTACGGCCGAATGGGGTTTTTCTTTGGTGTTCTTAAAATTTTCTTTGTTCTAGATAATTACTAGCTACTAGATGATATATATCCAATATAGGAAGTCATGTGCATAGCACATGACATTAAATAAATGGGTTTGGGCCAACCTAGTGGCCGGCCCCCCTTCAAATTGTTGGGCCTCATTTCTTGTATTCCATTTTCTTAGCCCAATTCATAAAATGTCCCGTTTTGTAATTCCCGAAACTAATTTCCGAAGTTCCAAATTTACCCTCGGCCTTCCCCGACGTCTTAACATTAATAACTCCATAACCAACATATTCATATTCACCAAAATCAAAATATTTCCTCAACACACAAGTCTTCTTTATTTCTTGATTTCCCGTTATACGAAAATACGGGACATAACAACAACAATAAATATATCAGGTTCTAGGGTTTTACTAACAAATTTCATCAACAATTTCTACTTAGGAAGTTTAAAACCCATTTTAACAATTTCACAAAAAAACCCACTTTTTCTCTTTGATTCTAGCATGAATTAATGATTAAGAAAGGAAAAATAATGAATTCTAAGGCCAATGATCTTACCTCTACGAAGAATCTGATCAAATGCTCTCAAAATCGCTCAAAAATGCTTAAGAAATGATGTAATTAAGTGATAAGGATTTAGGGATTTTAACTTAAGAAGGAAGATAAAAATCTGCACGTCAACCATCACGGCGGTCATAGGACCCACTATAGTGCATGCTATGGCGCACAGATGGCCTGCTATGGCGACCATCACTTAAAATCATAAGGCCGCTATAGTGGCACGCATGACCGCTATCACGAGTCAGCCATGGCGGTTGGCTTACTGTTATGGCAGCTAGTCACTAAAACACCCAATCCATTATAGCCATCGTTCCCTTTGCTATGTTGGGACTGCCACGGTGGTTCTGGTGCCACTACGGCGGATACACCAGATACTAGAAATTTCTGGTTTATAACCATCTCAACCCGAAATTCGACTATCACCCAAGGCCCCACAGATACAAATCAAACATGCAGACACACATAAAAATGCGCTACAAACTCCCCGTAGCCTCGTATTTTCCAACGGAGGTCTATTTTACTGAGTTAACCCCCAATGGCCTAAATCAAACTTTCCAACCCAAGTCCCAAAATGCTACTAAGTGCATTGGGAAATGAACCGAACCGAACCTGCCACCAAGTTATAAATAAACATCCGGACGTCTCGAAATTGGCAAAATTTAGTAAAAGTCTGTTTACCCAAAAGTCAACTTTGAGTCAAACGGTTCACTTAAAGCTTAGTTTTCCAAAAGTCATACTAAAACTCGGTCGATGACCTCGATAACCGTGCCACCTATCTTTATGGGTCAAAATGATACTAATAGGGCTCGGGAATGGGTCAACGGGGGTAAAATAGTGAAAAGTGAGATAATAATCGAATGGGTCATTACAAAAATTCTGGTGTCTGGTGTCCGTTGTAGCGGCACCAAATCCACCATAGCAGACCCGCTATAGCATGGTCTTGGATCGCTATATTGGGATGATGACTTTTGAGAGGGGCGTCACAGCGAACATGAATCCGCTGTGGCAGATGCGTGATAGCGAAACTGGTCTTGCTACTGTAGCAGACTCGTGATCGCTACTGTGAGGTGACATGTTCCATAATCTATTAAATGCTAGGATAAAACCCTTCACTCTCTATCACTTCATTTATTACCTACAAAGCATTTTTAGGCGAATTGAAGAGTTCTTGGCTGATTCTCCCTAGTGGTAAGTCTCCTAACCTAGAATTCATTACCTTATCTTTCCTAAGCTTGAATCCATGCTAGAAATCTATTAAAATATAAGAGGAAAGATGGGTTTTGTTGATTATTTCATAGAATGAGTTCTAGTCTTTCTAAATGGAAATTATTGGTATATTTGACTAATCTATTCATAGAATTTGATTATTTCATATCTAGCAGGCTTGAATCTTCCATTTATGTTGATGAAATTGAATGTTGCGAAGTTAGGGTTTATACCCAAATTGGGGTTTTTCACTTGAATATCAAAATTGACCCATTCTTGAGTTATTTTAGCAATTGATTAGTAGGATTTAATTCCTATAATGTTGAATTGCATATTTCACTTTTGAAATACTCGTTTTGCCCTTGTGGCCTATTTCCCCCTTTCTTCACAGTTGAATTTTATTTGAAAGATAAATATAGCAATATGAGCATTGTTCCTCCTCATGTCTAATCTAGAACTCGATTATGAATAGACTTTGAGTATTTAAAGGCGCTACGAAAGGCCAAGGCAAAGGTGTGATTGTTCGTGGCTCCTACTTGACTACCAGGTAGGTTACGACTTACCTTATGGTTAGACTCCGGTTAGCGAAGCATATGTAGAGTTAGTGATTGTTAGAGAAAGCATGTTGTGCTTTTAGGTATGAAGTTGGGATGGATTACTTAGGTTGGTACTATTGTTTGATTGTGGCTTGTTACCTTGTTGTGATCTATTGGCCTGTTGCCACGTTTGTGTCACGACCCGACTAGGGGGCCATGACGGGTACCCGGAGCTAACTACCGAGCACCATTCGTTATGCAAATCATTATACCCATCCTAAACATATATAATATCCAAGGTAATACATAAATATACATAAGACCTCTCGGCTGCAAAAAAGATATACAAGAATAGACACTAAGGTATCCATGAGACAACTACTACCCACGTATCCGTATCTACGAGCCTCTTCTACAACACTGAGACATAAGGATGGGAAAGGACCCCGTCATGCCCAAATATATATACATAAAATAATATATCAAAAATGGCACTTCTGGAATAGTAGATTGCTCCTGTAAATCTGCTGAGTAGCTCCTAGGGATCTGGGCGACCTCTCTGTCTACCTGTGGGCATGAACACAACGTCCAAAAACAAAGGACGTCAGTACAAAAAATGTACTGAATATGTAAGGCATGAACAATACCAACGTGTCAAAGAGATAAGGAAACATCAAGTGAGGAAACAACCTATAACTGAATGTCACTTAAGACGGAATAATGCATGCTAACTTACATCATAAACAGTATCATATCAAGTATGAATATATAAGCTGCGCGACTATATAGGTATGGTGTGATCATCATTAGCCCGCGTCCAGGCCTCCCGTGTCCGGGTAAACATCTCATGCCGCCCACTAGTGGTGTCTGTGTTACACCTTGGAAATTTCATGTCGTTGCATAGTGAGTGAACTACTGCGACCTTAAGGATAATAGGAAGTTCTTAACACTATAAGACGAATATTTGGTAGTCTTAGAATGCGTACGTTAAGATCTTGCAGTTACATGAATTGATGGAATAAGGATTGATAAAAACAAGTGGAGTATAAGTGAGGTTTAGGAAAGGTTTCATAAAATTATTGCGTTAAAGAATTATTTTGAAAGGCCTTAAGGGCGAGTTATATGGATGTTTAGATCATTAATGAAGTATTAAACAAGTGCTAAGAAGGTTCCATAAGAATTGGAGATCAAACGAAATGACGCGGACAACTTCAAAAATCTGTGAGTTCCAGGACCATACCCACGGACCATGAAACTTTCCACGAGCCGTATACTGGTTCGTAGAATACCCAGCAGAGATGATGATTTCTTGGTGGTGATCCACGACCAGTTGTACGAGCTGTACAATATTCCACAGACCGCACAAGTGTCCGTGGAAGTCCCAACGAGCTGAATAAGTTCCGATTATATAAATGTGTTCCCACTTCATTAAATTCATTTTCCACATTCCTTCATCTCTCTCAAGACCTCTACAAGGTTCCACACATTTAATCCAAAAGAATTAAAAGGAAATTGGTGATCAACTTCATTAAACCAACAAGAATCAAGAGTATGAAACCCATTAAAGTCATCTAAGCTTAGAAATTTCAAAGGAAGTAAGTTAGGGTTTTTGGTGCAAGAATAGTATTGATACTCAAGGCTTGTTCCTACAATATCTAAGCTAAGTTTTATGATATTTTCATGATGTTTAAGATATTGAGAAGTTGAAACACTTGGATTGTTGAAGAATATAGAAAATGGGTCATAAATGTGGGAATAGTGCTATTGTTGAGTAGTAGTTTGGAATAAATAATAAATATGGATATGTTGTGATTGTAATCATATTATGAATGATATTTAGAACATGGAATGATCATTATACGTGAAAGAACGTAATATTGAATTATGACCATGATTATGGGGAAAGTGAAGTGAAATTGCGAATTGTGAGAAATGTAGATGAATGATGATTGTTGTTTGCGATATTGTGAATATTGTTATGAATGTTTGGGAGTTGATATATAATGAGGGAAAAGTAGTAGAAACAAAGGAAATTCTGCCAATTTCCCCTAGAAATAGTAACACGTTCTTATAGCCGATTAACTAATGTTGATGCAAATTCTCTTGAAGGTCGAAATGAGGGCATTGAAGGAGAACAAGCAAGCAATAGATTAGTTAAGCGTAAAAGGTATGTGAGGCTAGTCCTTTCTTTCTATGGCATGAATCCTATAGCATGATTTTTCTTTCCTCTTCATAATTCTCCTACATTCCGGAAGACGATGAGTCTATGTTCATGAATAACTATATGAGATAAGAGATACGTTATGAGCCTAATAATGATGATGATGAGCTTGAGTCTAAATATTCTAGAGTTATGATATGATGTTTCTATAAGTTAATGATGTCGTTTGTTGTATACACTCACCTTATACACTATTTCCTTCAAGGTGAGGCAGAATACCCATAGATGCTCCATAATGGAATCGGGGGTTCACGACCTTATGTCACCCCGATAGAGTATAATTATTTTGAGCTTCCAGTCATGCATTATGGTAATAGTATGATGAGAGTATGATATGGCTATGATATGTACATGATGTTATCACACCGCGCCTATATGGCCGGGCAGACACCGCTAAGGCGGGCAGCTATATGTATACACCATGTCTAGATGGCATGGGCAGACACCACTAGTGGGCGACATGAGATGATACCCCGGATGCGGGAGGCCTGGACGCAGGCTAATGATTATCACACCGATCCGATATGGACGGGCAGCTTATACATTTATGCATATATGATATGACGATGATTATGAGTAAGACAACATGTGTTATTTCTTTATAAGTGACAGTCATATACAATTGCTCCTTACAGATGGTTTCTTTATCTCATTGACGTATCGTTATTGTTTATGCCTCTCATACTCAGTACAATGTTCGTACTGACGTCCGTTTTCTTTGGACGTTGTGTTCATGACCACAGGTAGATAGGGAGGTGATCTTGATCCAGACTCATAGGAGCTAGTGGCAGATTTGAGAGCACTCCATTCGTTTCGGAGGTACCTTGATTATTCTTTTGTGTTCATATGTATATTTTGGGCAAGATGGGGTCATGTCCCGTCCTCATGTCTAGCACTCCAGTAGAGGCTCGTAGATACGCAGTGTGGGTTATATGGTCTCACAAGGTTGCTGTTATATATATATATCATTTTGATGGCCGAAAGGCTTATGTATATAAAAGTTATTATGTTTTCAAATGAAAGATGATTTTCTTATAATTTGAGTATGAATTTGATAAAAGAACGTTTAATGAGTACGATGAGTAGTAGAATGAGTGGTTCTCGGTGGTTAGCCCCGGGTACCCGTCACGGCCCCTAGTCGGGTCGTGACAAAAGTTGTATCATTGCAGTTCAAACCTAGGAAGTGTCTACGAGCCGTGTCTAGTAGAGTCTTATTTGTGGTGTGTTGCGCGCCACACTAAGAAAAAGGAGGCTACAGGGCATTTAGGAAAAATGACCATCTTTCATCTTAAGAGGTCGTGCGATAGAGCTGTGTTATAAGATTTTCCCCTCGTAATAATGTGTTATGATTTCAGAAATGCCGCCAAAGGGAAAAAATACAGCCGCCCAGAAGGGCAAGACAATGACAAAAAGGCTGGTAAAAAGAGAGCTGCCAATGAATATAGAAGAGGACGAGTCACAAAATGAGGCTCTATATAATACTTCCTCCACCCCGCCCAATGTAGAAGAACAAGGGGGAGCTTCAGTTCCAGTTCCTCCACCGGTTGCTTCGGGTCAACAAGTGACTGAGGCCATTCGTCTATTAACACAGTTGGTTGCTGCCTGGGCACAGCAGCAGAATGTGAGTTCAAGTGATCGTTCAACTAGTACTAGAGCCCGTGACTTTATGAGTTTAAATACTCCGGAGTTTTTCGGGTCAAAGCTGAATGAAGACTCGCAAGGTTTTATTGACGAGATGTTGAGGACATTGAGGATTATTCATGCCTCCGAGACCGAATCTGTGGAGTTGGCATCTTATAGACTCTGAGATGTGGCGGTATTGTGATACAATAATTGGCTAGCATCAAGAAAAGAAAATGCGCCTCCTCCCGTGTGGTAAGAATTTGTAAATGCTTTCATCTGTCACTATTTCCCACCCGAGGTCCGCCGAGCTAGAGCGGATAGGTTATTAAATCTAAAGCAAGGAAATATGAGTGCCCAGGAATATAGCCTTCAATTTAATTCCTTGGCTAGATATGCCCCGACTATGGTGGCCGAAATGGGAGATAGAGTGTATCGCTTTGTGAGTGGCTTAGGGCCACATTTATTTAAAGATATCTTAAAGGCTTCATTGCAAGACAAGATGGATATTTCCCGAATACAAGCCCATGCCCAGATCTTAGAGGGACGACAACAACCACAAAGAGGTGATCGTGATATCGATAGAGGCAAAGCAAGCAGGCCAGATCTATGGGGGCAGGTAGTGATTATAGAGGGGGATCAAGGCAGACACATTCTAGATACTCAGGCCAGTCGGTGACTAGTGCACCTCCTCGATTTACAGGTATGAGATTTGATCGCTCCTTTCGGTCAGGACAGGGTCAGAGTTCGAGGGCCTTAGCTTCTCAGTTCAGGGAAGATTATAGTCAGAGGAGACCCCCCAGTACCGCGATGCAGCCAGTGCAGTAGACTACATTCCGGACAGTGTCGCCAAGGTTTGGATGCTTGCTATGTCTGCGGCCAGGTTGGGCATATGATACGAGATTGCCCGTCGATGAGTGGTAGAGTTGGAGTTCAGCCCTCGGGGTCAGTGGATGGTTCATCTTCAATGCGCCCGGTAGGGAAGACTCCCCAGATGTCAGCAGGACATGGTAGAGGCAGAAGGGGAGCATCTACTTCAGGTGCCACTTAGCCCCGTGTGTATGCTTTAGCCGGACGACAGGATCTTGAGTCCTCCCCGGATGTGGTTACAGGTACATTGTCCATATGTTCCTATGATGTATATGCATTGATAGATCCGGGTTCTACTTTCTCCTATATTACTCCGTATGTTGCTGGTTGTGTTGGGGTGAAACCTGAGCCAATCAAACCTTTTGAGGTATCTACTCCGGTTGGTGATCCTGTTATAGCTAGAAAAGTGTATAAAAATTATGTACTTGTGGTGTGTAATCGCCAGACCAAAGCTAATTTAATCGAGCTGGAAATGTTAGATTTCGATGTGATTATGGGTATGGATTGGTTGGCTTCATGTTATGCTAATGTTGATTGTCGGATGGAAATAGTTCAATTGCAATTTTCAGGAGAGCCCGTGCTTGCATGAAAAGGTATACGGCATCTCCAAAAGGTAGGTTTATTTCCTACCTTAAGGCAAGAAAGATGATTTCCAAGGGCAACATCTATCACTTAGTCCGAGTACATGACACCGAAGCAACGTCGCCAACTTTCCAATCCGTTTCGGTAGTGAATGAGTTTCCGGATGTATTCCCAGATGAACTTCCAGGCCTTCCTCCAGAAAGAGAAATTGACTTCGCTATTGATGTGTTACCGGATACCAAGCCTATTTCTATTCCTCCTTATCGAATGCTCCGGTAGAACTGAAGGAGCTAAAGGCACAGTTGAAAGATTTGCTTAAGAAGGGGTTCATTAAACCCAGTTCATCACCGTGGGGAGCACCAGTCTTGTTCGTAAGAAAGAAATATGGTTCCCAACTAATGTGCATCGACTATAGGAAATTGAATAAGGTGACGATAAAGAATAAACATCCTCTTCCAAGGATTGATGATTTATTTGATCAACTACAGGGTGCTAAGTGGTTCTCTAAAATAGACTTGAGGTCAGGTTATCATCAAGTGAGAATTAGAGAAGAAGATATTCCCAAAACAACTTTCAGAATGAGATACGACCACTATGAGTTCCGAGTGATGTCGTTTGGGTTGACTAATGCCCCGCCAATGTTCATGAATTTGATGAATAATGTATTCAGGCCACTCTTGGACTTATTCGTGATAGTATTCATTGATGATATTTTGGTATACTCTCGCACAGAATCAGAACATGCAGATCATTTACGTATCATTCTTGGAATTCTTCGAACCCAAGAATTGTATGCAAAATTTTCAAAGTGCGAGTTTTGGCTGAATTTTGTAACATTTTTGGGCCATGTTATTTCAGATGATGGCATTCGATTCGACACTCAGAAAATTGAAGCTATAAAGACTTGGCCAAGGCCTACGACGCCTACAGAAGTCCGTAGTTTCCTGGGATTGGCAAGATACTATAGAAGGTTCGTAGAAGGGTTTTCGTCTATTTTAGCCCCATTGACAAAGCTAACCCAGAAGTCAGTTAAATTTCAATGTAATGATGTTTGTGAATGCAGCTTATAAGAGTTGAAGGACAGATTAACCTCAGCTCCAGTCTTAACACTTCCAGAAAGGCCAAATGGTTACGTTGTGTACTACGATGCTTCCGGCGTTGGGTTAGGATGCGTGTTAATGCAGCAGGGTAGAGTTATTTCTTATGCTTCGAGACAGCTGCAGAAACATGAAAAGAACTATCCAACTCATGACCTCGAATTAGCTGCAGTCATTCATGCATTAAAAATGTTGAGACATTACTTGTACGGTGTGCATGTCGATATTTACACAGATCACAAGAGTCTTCAGTACATCTTCAAATAAAAGGAGTTGAATCTGCGACAGAGGGGGTGGTTAGAATTATTAAAAGATTATGAGGTGAACATCTTGTATCACCCCAGAAAAGCAAATGTAGTAGCCGATGTGCTTAGCCACCGATCCATAGGTAGCCTATGTGAAGTTCCACCGGAAAAGAAAGAAATGACTCAGGAGCTTCACCAGCTAGCTAATCTTGAAGTGCGTGTAATTGATTTGGGTAGTGCAGGGCTTGGCATCAATGACCCCGCAAATTTCTTCTCTGAATATGGAAGTGAAAGACCGTTAGTATGAAGATCCCCATTTGCGCCATTACAGAGACATATCTTATGAAAAATTGAAGTCTCCATTTGAAGTTTCTATGGATGGAATTCTTAGATGCCGAGGCAGGCTATGTGTACCGAATGTTGCAGAATTGCGTCGTAGAATTCTAGAAGAAGCCCATTATTCTCGGTATTCTATTCACCCAGGGGCAGCAAAGATGTATCACGATCTCAAATTGTTGTATTAGTGGGATGGCATGAAGAGAGATATAGCGGAATTTGTAGCCCAATGTCCAAATTGCCAACAAGTAAAGATCGAACATCAAAGGCCAGGAGGATTATTGCAAGCAATAGAAATCCATACTTGGAAATGGGAAGTGATCAACATGGATTTTATTGTGGGGTTACCTCGTTCCCGAGGCAAGTATGATTCCATATGGGTGATTGTAGACAGACTCACGAAAGCAGCTCATGTTCTCCCAGTCAGAACCACATACTCAGCGGAAGACTCCGCAAGGTTGTATCTCAAAGAAATTGTGCAACTTCATGGTATTCCACTATTCATTATCACAGATAGAGGAGCACAGTTTACAACCAAGTTCTGGAAGTCTTTCCAAGAAGGCCTAGGTACCTAGGTGAAGCTTAGCACGGCATTCCATCCGCAAACTGATGGGCAACCCGAGCGTACTATTCAGACCTTGGAAGATATGCTCCGAGCAAGTGCACTAGATTTTGGTGGTAGTTGGGATGATCATTTGCCTCTAATCGAATTTGCATACAACAATAGTTATCATTCCAGTATCCAAATGGCTCCGTATGAAGCCTTATATGGAAGGAAGTGTAGATCCCCGATTGCATGGTTTGAAACAGGAGAAGTACAGCTGATAGGCCCTGAATTGATTCAGCAAGCGGTGGAAAAATTCAAAGTGATCTGAGATCGATTGTTGACAGCCCAAAGTCGCCAAAAATCTTATGCGGACAACCACCGGCGAGATGTTATACCCCGTATTTTTATACGCCGAATTATTCGCAAGCAAATCGACTCAAGTTTAAGACGGGATTGTTTTCGGACATGAAATAGGAACTTTTAATTTTCAATTTTAATTAGCACACGAATTGTTTATAAATTTTATTTAATGTAGAAATATTATTAGGGATTAGGGACTAATTAATTATGATTATATTATTAAGTAAGGGATTAGTGATTAATTAATTTAATTAAGCCTTGTGGGCCCCACCCAAAAAAATAAATTAAATAAAATAAAATAAATAAATAAATAATAAGTTGGCAAGTGGGCTACCACGTGGTCACCAAGTGGGCTGCACTTAGGACATTAACGTGTCAATGCATAGAGGACCTTATATAAGCAATTGGCTAGATGAACAATTCATCATTTTATTTCATTTTACCAAAGAAAAATCAAGTTAGAAAAAAAAAAAACTCCCATGGCTGCTCTCGGCCAGCCATGGTGATGGAGGAAAAATTGTATTGTTTAATATTTTGATCAAGTTTCAAGTGCATTACAAGTTCAAGGAGGTGATAGCAACATTGGATATTGAGTTGAAGAAGAGGAAATTGTGGAATTGGAGCAATTGAGTGTTTAAATTCCTCCGAGAAAATTTAGGTAAGATTTTCTTATTTTGTGGTGTAATTGTGTTAATAGTGTTGTAATGGAATTATTAAAATTTGATTGGACGAAATCGGAAGTAAGAAAATGCATAAAATTGTTGTTATATGAAATTGTGGGTTGAAATGGATTCAGAAAGGTTGTTGGGTTGTTAGAATTGTTATGGGCTGAATTGTAAGAATTTTGTATGTATATCTCTATTGTTGGTATTTCTGTGATGACAGGAGAATAATTAGAAATTCGGGTTAGGCGAATATATAGGGGAAATGCTGCCCGATTTTCGTTAAGTCCTTAACTAATGAAAAATCCTAAACGAGAAAGTATAAGTTAAAGAATAAGTTTTATAATCGATGGGCTACGGATTTACGAACTAGAAAGTAGAGTTACTAACGATAACGTCACTTTTATATTAAATAGGCTAAAAGAGCGACAAAGCGAACGGGCTTGCGAATAGTCGTTAAACAGGTATGTAAAGCTGTCCCTTCTTTCTTTTGGAATGTCTTAGATTTAAGTGATGAATGATATGAGCTTTGGGGTAATCCTATTCATAATTCTTGAGTGTGATTCATGATTCTTATTCACTTCTTGATGTTAGAACTCTTAAGTCATTGAGCATCCCTCTTCAGTTTCCTATACGTTGGATAATAGTTGATATATATATATATAAGTTCCTATTCCTAGAAACTCTACGATAACTGATGTCCTTGACTTCTATAAGCTGTTTCATTCTATATCGACATATGTCTATGGTTCCTAAGGCTCTTTTGATATTGTTTATGATGTCGTTCGAGGGATATTTGATATGATTGTCGCTATTGATACTCAGGTGTAAATCCCTTCTTCTTATTCTGTTTGAGTCTTGATAATGTTTTAAATTGCATATGGTTGCTCACTACTCTGCTTGTGCATGCCTCAATATGTCTCTCACCGAGTCCCGGGCCGGGTATGTTATCGTGCATAGTTTCACTGCATTGTTCACCGGGTCCCTCACTAAAAGGCCGGGTACGGTATATGTATATATATGATGATATGATGATATTTTATGGCGGCCAGGAGGGCATATGACGACTCTATTCACCGAGTCCCATAATGGGCCGGGTATGATATATGATATTGACATGCATGATTTATGTTTAAAAAGGCAAGTGTTTTGGTATTCTGGGTGTTATACTTGTCTCCTGCACTCCCTATTTCGGTTATGATCCTCTTTACTGTATTTCATGCTTTACATACTCAGTACATATCTCGTGCAGATACTCGCTTTGGTGATCCGCCAGTTTAGGACTTCTATTCAGTTGTTTTGGAGTGCTCCATTGTGCCGGAGCCTAGACTTTTGGTACAAATCCTTTTGATATATATATATATATATATATATATATATATATATATATATATATATATATATATATATGTTTATCCAGGGGTACGGCGGGGCCCTATCCCGTCATGTGTTACTGTTGATACTCTTAGAGGTCTGTAGACATATGTGTGGGTTGTGTATAGATGTTGTTCGGCTGTGTTGGCATGACTTATATTTTGGGACGTTCCCATTCGTAGTGGCAGCCTTGCCGGCTTGCGTATATACATATTTTGGGATGTTGTATGTAGTGGCAGCCTCGTCGGCTTGCGTATGTATAGTTGGGACGTTCCCATACGTTATGACAGCCTTGTCGGCTTGTGTACTATGTTATCTTTTAATGGTTGTGACTCCTCAGGAGACAGGTTGCCTTGATATATATATATATATATATATATATATATATATATATATATATATATATATATATATATATATATATATATATATATATATATATATATATATATGTGACAGTCCCGAGACAACGTTTCATTTTTATAGGTTCCATATTATGTTTGGTTGCGGATTGATTATAGATAACAGGTGTGTACACGAGTGTCCAGCTCGGGCACTAGTCACGGCCTACGGGGTTGGGTCGTGACACGAGACTTGGAATTTCGGGTTGATGATTAGGTATTTTTGAAGGTGTCGCCAATGAAAGGGGTGATGAGATTTGGCAAGAAAGGAAAGTTAAGTCCATGATACATTGGACCCTATAAAATTATCCGCAAGGTGGGTCATGTAGCCTATGAATTGGACTTGCCTTCAGAGCTTGAGTCATTCCATCCAATTTTTCATGTCTTGATGCTCCGCAAGTGTGTTGGAGATCCCACGAGGATTGTTCCAATAGATGACGTTCGGGTGACAGAAAAGCCAGCATATGAAGAAGTGCCCATTGCCATATTAGACAGGCAAGTACGGAGACTTCGAAATAAGGAAGTAGCTTCAGTCAAAGAATTGTGGCGAAATAACAACCTAGAAGAAATGACATGGGAAGCAGAGGAGAGTATAAAGTTCAAGTATCCGCACTTATTCCAACCCACAGGAGAGATTCAAGATGAAACACTGACATTATGAGGTATGTATGCTTACTTTTCATGCTTTTGGTCGTGTGTGGCCATAAATATATGGATATTGTATTGTAGCCCTATGAGGAGATGTTATTATGGGTTGTTGTGATAGGACGGTAATGCCATATTACAAGGGAAACTCTGGCAAAATTTTCGTAGAATTCCCGAGTGTTTAACGTTCGAGGACGAATGTTCCAAAAGGGGGAAGAATGTTACACCTTGAAATTTCATGTCGTTTCATAGTGAGTGAACTACTGCGAGCTTAAGGATAACAGGAAGTTCTTAAGACTATAAGACGAATATTTGGTAGTCTTAGAATGCGTACATTAAGATCTTGAAGTTACATGAATTGATGGAATAAGGATTGATAACAATAAGTGGAGTATAAGTGAGGTTTAGGAAAGGTTTCATAAAATTATTGCGTTAAAGAATTATTTGGCAAGGCCTTGAGGGCGAGTTATAGGGATGTTTAGATCAATAATGAAGTACTAAACAAGTGCTAAGAAGGTTCCATAAGAATTGGAGATCAAACGAAATGACGCGGACAACTTCGGAAAAGCTGTGAGTTCCACGACCACACCCACGGACCATGAAACTTTCCACGGGCCGTATACTGGTCCGTAGAATAACCAGCAGAGATGATGATTTCCTGGTGGTGATCCACGACCAGCTGTACGAGCCGTACAATATTCCACGGACCGTACAAGTGTCTGTGGAAGTCCCGACGAGCTGAATAAGTTCTGATTATATAAATGTGTTCCCACTTCATTAAATTCATTTTCAACATTCCTTCATCTCTCTCAAGACCTCTAGAAGGTTCCACACATTTCATCCACAAGAATTCAAAGGAAATTGATTATCAACTTCATCAAACCAACAAGAATCAAGAGTATGAAACCCATTAAAGTCATCTAAGCTTAGAAATTTCAAAGGAAGTAAGTTAGGGTTTTTGGTGCAAGAAGAGTATTGCTACTCAAGGCTTGTTCCTACAATATCTAAGCTAAGTTTTATGATATTTTCATGATGTTTAAGATATTGAGAATTTGAAACACTTGGATTGTTGAAGAATATAGAAAATAGGTCATAAATGTGGGAATAGTGCTATTGTTGAGTAGTAGTTTTGAATGAATCATAAATATGTATATGTTGTGATTGTAAGCAGATTATGAATGATATTTAGAACATGGAATGAGCATTATACGTGAAATAACGTAATCGTGAATTATGACCATGATTATGGGGAAAGTGAAGTGAAATTGCGAATTGTGAGAAATGTAGATGAATGATGATTGTTGTTTGCGATATTGTGAATATTGTTATGAACGTTTTGGAGTTGATATAGAATGAGGGCAAGGTAGTAGAAACAAAGGAAATGCTTCCCAATTTTCCCTAGAAATAGTAACACATTCTTATAGCTGATTAACTAATGTTGATGCGAATTCTCTTGAAGGTAGAAACGAGGGCATTGAAGGAGAACAAGCAAGCAATAGATTAGTTAAGCGTAAAAGGTATGTGAGGCTAGTCCTTTATTTCTATGGTATGAATCCTATAGTATGATTTTTATTTACTCTTCATAATTCTCCTACATTCCGGAAGAGGATGAGTCTATGTTCATGAATAGCTATATGAGATAAGAGATACGTTATGAGCCTAATAATGATGATGATGAGCTTGAGTATAAAGATTCGAGAGTTATGATATGATGTTTCTATAAGTTAATGATGTCGTTTGTTGTATACACTAACCTTATACACTATTTCCTTCAAGGTGAGGCAGAATACCCATAGATGCTCCATAATGGAATCGGGGGTTCACGACCTTGTGTCACCCTGATAGAGTATAATTATTTTGAGCTTCCAGTCATGCATTGTGGTAATAGTATGATGAGAGTATGATATGGCTATGATATGTACATGATGTTATCACACCGCGCCTATATGGCCGGGCAGAGACCGCTAAGGCGGGCAGCTATATGTATACACCATGTCTAGATGGCATGGGCAGACACCACTAGTGGGCGGCATGAGATGATACCCCAGACGCGGGAGGCCTGGACGCTGGCTAATGATTATCACACCGATCCGATATGGACGGGCAGCTTATACATTTATGCATATATGATATGACGATGATTATGTGTAAGACAACATGTGTTATTTCTTTATAAGTGACAGTCATATACAGTTGCTCCTTACTGATGGTTTCTTTATCTCATTGACGTATCGTTATTGTTTATGCCTCTCATACTCAGTACAATGTTCGTACTGACGTCCGTTTTATTTGGACGCTGTGTTCATGCTCACAGGTAGACGAGGAGGTGATCTTGATCCAGACTCATAGGAGCTAGTAGCAGATTTGGGAGCACTCCATTTTTCCGGAGGTGCCTTTATTATTCTTTTGTGTTCATATGTATATTTTGGGCACGACTGGGCCCTGTCCCGTCTTAATGTCTAGAACTCCAGTAGAGGCTCGTAGATACGCAGTGTGGGTTATATGGTCTCACGATGTTGTCTCATCGTTTCCGGAATACGACAAAATAATGGAAAGTTAAAGAAAGTCATATTATAATAGTCATGCCTTAGAAAAGAAGGGACTAGCCTTACTTGCCTTTACGTCTCAGCAACTTTATCAAATAAACGCTTTCCTCCAATGTTCACGATTCTACATTCAAGAGAATTCGTATTAAGGTTAGATAATCGCAAATATACTTAAGCTTAAGCTAAAGCTAACAAAAATTGGACAGCATCTCCTTTGTTTCTATAACTTCCTCCATATGCTATAACAACTCCCAACACCAATAACAACATTCATAATATCATAATCAATAACTTTGTCAAGTTTGACATTATCCAATTCCCACAATTTCCTACCTAAAATGATTCATGACCATAGCTATGGCATAACATTGTACTCGTTCTCATATAATACTTCTTTAACATCATTTGTATCATTTACAACAAGATTTTTACTCATAACATCTCAAGAATCATGATTCATGTCAAACTACTATTCAAGAATACCATTATTTTCACATTTGAGCTCCATATTCTACCTTATTCCATAATCCAAGTCTTTCAATTATTCAATATTCTTAATAACATGAAATGATCATAAAACTCACCTTTAAGTGTGTAGAAATGGGTTTTAGATAGAAATGCTTCACTTGGAGAAAACCCTAGCTCCACTTCCAAAGAAATTTCTAGCTTCCATCAACCCTCATTAACATTCTTGCGCTTGATTCTACTAGTTTTGGTATTTGATCTTTGGTTTTCCTTGAATTCATGTAGATGAAGTGTGTGGAACCTTCTAGAGGTCTTGAGAGAAGTGGTGAAGTTGGAAGAATGAAAAATTAGAAGTGGGAACATGTATTTATACTTGGAAAATACTCAACCCGACGGGACTTATACGGATTCTAATACGGTCCGTATAATGTTATATGATCTGTGTAAGTGGGCGTATTTCACCATCATGGAAATCCCTTTTTTTGTTGGGGTTATACGGACCCCTTATACGGACCGTATAAGTGGTCGTATAACTCCATTTTTCTGAAGTTAACCTCGTCGTTTCGTTTGATCTCCAATCCTTATGGAACATTCTTAGCACTTGTTTAACACTTCATTAACAATCTAAGGAGCGTTATAACTTTTCCTAAGGATAATATTAAGTCAACATTAGCTCGGTACTTTGCAAACCCTTTTCAAAACACGACTTATGCTTTACATTTTTGAACGAACTTTCTTCTCTTGTCTAAATTGTCTTTGGAATCGTAATTAGAACCGTTAAGTACTACTACTCACTTGTAGAAACATCACAGACTTCTTACCCTGCGTTAGTCTATCTACCATATGATGACATGAAATTTTTCCGAGGTGTAACACTCTTTCCCCCCTTTAAAAACATTCGTCCTCGAATGTTAAGTTCTCGGGAATTCTACAGAAATTTCGCAAGAGTTTCCCCTGTAATATGATACTACCATCCTATCACAACATCCCACAATAACATCGCCTCATAGGGCTACCACAAATTAGCAAGAAATTATGGCCATACACGACCAAAAGCATTAAAAAGAAAGCATTATATACCTCATAATACTAACGTCTCATCTTGAATCTCTTCTGGGGGTGGAAACAATTGTGGATATTTGGACTTTATGTTTTCTTCCGCTTCCCAAGTAATTTCCTCTCGATTATTGTTTCGCAACAAGACCTTTACTAAGGCTACCTCTTTATTTCTAAGTTTCCGCACTTGCCTATCCAGTATGGCAATGGGTACCTCCTCATAACCCAACTTTTCCATAATTTGAACATCGTCTACCGGCACGATTATAGTAGGATCTCCGACACACTTACGGAGCACTGATACATGGAAAACTGGATGGATTGATTCAAGTTCTGGAGGTAAGTCTAGTTCATAAGCTACTTGGCCTATATTTTGGACAATCTTATAAGGTCTAACGTATCGAGGATTTAATTTTAATTTTTTTCCAAATCTCATCATGCCTTTCATCCGTGATACCTTCAAGAATACCCAATCATCAACTTTGAATTCTAGGTCTCGCCAATGGTTGTTCGCGTAAGATTTCTGGCAACTTTGGGTTGTCAACAATTGATCACGGATAACCTTGATCTTTTCCAATGCTTGTTGAATCAACTCCGGACCTATTAGTTGTACCTCTCCTACTTCAAACCACCCAATTGGGGATCTACACTTTCTTCCATATAGAGCTTCAAACGGGGCCATCTGAATACTGGAGTGATAGCTATTGTTGCATGCAAACTCAACAAGAGGTAAGTGGTCATCCCAACTACCACCGAAATCTAGCATGCATGGCCGTAACATTGTCACGACCCTACTATGGGCCATGACGGGAACACGGGTCTAATCACCAAGCACCACTCATTCTATTACTTATCATACTCATTAAGCGTACATTCATTAATTTATACTCAATCATAGGAAAACCATTTTTCATTTGGAAACATAATTACTTTTATATACGCAAGCCCTTCGGCTATCAAAATAATAATATAGATACAATAGTAACATCGTGAGACCATACTACCCACACATGCGTATCTATGAGCCTCTACTAGAGTACTAGACATATGGATGGGACAAGACCCAGTCATGCCGCCCACTAGTGGTGATCATGCCCGGCCCTCTAGGCTTGGTGTAAACATACAAGCCTACCTTAGCGGTGACATGCCCGGCCATTTAGGTACAGTGGAATCGTATGCAGCCCGCCTTCGCGGTGACATGCCCGGCCAACTAGGCACGGTGGAATCGTATTATCATATAATCAATCATAAACTCATCATCATCATACATTCATCATTAATCCTACATTAGATCTGGGAGGTAACCATGGATATGTCGAGGTGACATAAGGTCCGGAACCCCGACTACATTATGGAGTGATCATACTCATCATGTCTCACCTTGGAGGAACCAGCATTTTAAGGTGAGTGTGCACAAGGAAGATCATCAATGAACTATACTTAGGATCATTAGCTTATGGACATCTTATATTACTCTAGGATTCTTCATACTTATATTCATCATCATCATTATCATGCTCATATCGTATCTCCTTTCTTTATCATGTGCGTAGGTGGCTCTTATTGTCATGGACCCATAGTTTCCGTTATTTAGGAAGATTGTAGAAAAATTAGGAAGATTCATGCCTTAGAAGGAAATGATTAGCCTTACATACCTCTTTCATTTAGCTATTCTATCTTTTGATCGTTCTTCTTCGTTGCTCACGTTTCTACCTTCAAGAAAGTTCATACTCATATTAGATAATCGATAACATAAGTGCATTTAAACTAAGCTAGAGAAATTTGAGCAACATCTCCTTTATTTATACTACTTTCTCCATATCACATATCAACTCCCAATGTCAATAACAACATTCATGATATCATCATCAATATCTTTTACCAAATTCATCATTATCCAATCCGCACAATTTCCTCTCAAGGTCATCCATAATCATGCTCACAATACCACTTTACATTCGTTCTCATCTAATGTTTCTATCATGATCTTAACATCATTCATAACATAATTACAATCACAACATAACAACATTCATGATTCATTCCAACTACTACTCAAAATTTATACTATTCTCACTTTCAAGACCCATTTCCTATACCCTTCCACAATCCAAGTGTTTCAACTTTTCAACACCTTAAATAACATGTAAATACCATGAAGCCTACCTTTGATAGTGTGGGAATGAGCTTTAAGTTGAAATACTTCACTTGAGCAAAACCCTAGTTCCACTTCCCATGGAATTTCTTGACTTGGATGAACTTTGATGTGTTTTTCACACTTAGTTTTGTTGATTTGATGAAGTTGATCATCAATTTCTCATGAGTTCTTGTATATGGAGTGTGTGGAAGGTTCTAGAGAATTCTTGAGTTGTGGAGAATGAAAATGAAATGAAAATAATAAACTTGGGGTCCTTTATTTAAAACTTAAAAATCTGTCCTGACATAATTATACGGACACTTATACGGTCCGTATAAGTGACCGTGAAATTGGATCAGCAACCATCCCTTTCTGTGTCAATTATACGGTACATTATACAGTCCGTATAAGTGACCGTGAAATCACCCCATTCAACAACTCATTTTGTGACCATTATACGGCACATTATACGGTCCGTATAAGTGACCGTATAATCCCATCAGTGAGGGACCTTCACTGTGATGATTCTATGGACCATTATACGGACCGTATAATTGGTCGTATAATCTGTCCTTTCTCCGATTTTGTTCTCGTTACTTCGTTTGATCTCAAATCCTCATGGGACCTTCTTGATACTTGTTTAACACCTCGTTAAAAATCTAGGGAACATTATAACTCTTTTCCAAAACATCATTAAGCCATCATTAATTCGATACTCGTAATTTCTGCCCGACACACAACATATACCTTGTTTTCCTTAACAACTTTTATCTCCTACCTCTAATGTCTTTGAAATCTTATTTAAAATCATCAAATGGTATTTATTTCTTATCGAAACATCGTATACATCGTGCCCTTCGTTAGTCTACTCACTGTACGTTAATGAAAAATTTTCGGGGTGTAACATTCTTCCCCCCTTTTGGAACATTCGTCTTCGAATGTTAAGCACTCGGGAACTCTATGAAAATTTTGCCAGAGTTTTCCCTGTAATATGGCATTACCATTCTGTCACAACAGCCCATAATAACATTGCCTCACAGGGCCACAACACAATAACAATTTAAGTTAGCCACACGCAACCCATATACATAAAAAGAAAGCATACATACCCAATAATCTTAGTGTTGCATCTTGGCTCTCTTCCGGGAGCTGAAATAAGTGCGGGTATTTGGATTTCATACTCTCTTTTGCTTCCCAAGTCATTTCTTCTCGATTGTTAGTTCGCCATAAGACTTTAACTGAGGCCACTTCCTTATTTCGGAGTTTCCGTACTTGCCTGTCTAATATGGCAATAGGCACTTCCTCATATGCTAGCTTTTCTGTCACTTGAACATCATCTATTGGGACAATTCCCGTAGGATCTCCAACACACTTATGGAGCGTGGAGACATGGAAAATTGGATGGACTGACTCAAGTTCTAGAGGCAAGTCTAACTCATAAGCTACTTGACCCACTTTGCGGATAATCTTATAGGGTCTAATGTATCGAGGACTTAACTTTCCTTTCCTGCCAAATCTCATCACACCTTTCATTGTGGACACCTTTAAGAATACCCAATCATCAACTTGAAATTTAGGCCTCGCTAGCGGTTGTCCGCATAAGATTTTTGGTGACTTTGGGCTGTCAATAATCGATCTCGGATCACCCTGACTTTTTCTACCGCTTGCTTAATCAACTTAGGGCCTATTAGTTGTACTTCTCCTATTTCAAACCATCCATTTAGGGATCTACACTTCCTTCCATATAAAGCTTCATACAGAGCCATTTGGATACTGGAGTGATGTCTATTGTTATGTGAAAACTCAATCAGAGGCAAGTGGTCATCCCAGCTACCACCGAAATCTAGTACACATGCCCGTAGCATATCTTCTAAGGTCTTAATAGTACGTTTGGCTAGCCCATCAGTTTGCGGATGGAATGCCGTGCTGAGCTTCAATTGAGTACCTAGACCTTCTTAGAAGGATTTCTAGAACTTGGCTGTAAATTGCGCTCCTCTATCTGTGATAATGGATATCAGAATACCATGGAGTCGCACAATTTCTTTGAGATACAACCTTGCATAATCTTGTGCCGAGTATGCGGTTCTGACTGGAAGAAAATGAGTCGCTTTCGTGAGTCTGTCCACGATCACCCATATGGAATCATACTTGTCTCCGGAATGAGGTAACCCCACAATAAAATCCATGTTGATAACTTCCCATTTCCAAGTAGGGATTTCCATTGCTTGCAATAATCCTCCTGTCTTTTGATGTTCGACTTTCACCTACTGGCAATTTAGACATTGAGCTACAAATTCTGCTATGTCTCTCTTCATGCCATCCCACCAATATATTAGCTTGAGATCATGATACATCTTCGTTGCACCTGGGTGAATAGAATACCGAGAATAATGAGCTTCTTCTAGAATACGACGGCGCAATTCTACAACATTTGGAACACATGGCCTGCCTCGGTATCTAAGAATTCCATCCATAGAAGTTTCAAATGGAGACCTCTCCTTTTCATGAAATGTGTCTCTGTAATGGCTCAATTGAGGATCTTCATATTGACGCTCTTTTACTTCCATATTCAGGGGCGAAACTGTGGGATCATTAATACTAATTCCAGCACTACCTGAATCAATTAGACGTACTCCAAGATTAGCTCGTTGGTGGAGCTCATGAATCAATTCTTTCTTTTCCGGAGGAACTTCACATAGGGTTCCCATTGATCGGCGGTTAAGCACATCAGCTACTACATTTGCCTTCCCAGGGTGGTATAAAATACTTACATCATAATCTTTCAATAATTCTAACCACCGCCTCTGCCGCAGATTCAATTCCTTCTGTTTGAAAATGTACTGAAGACTCTTGTGATCTGTATAGATATCAACAAGAACACCATACAAGTAATGTCTCCACATCTTTAACGCGTGAATAACTGCAGAAAATTCAAGATCATGAGTTGGGTAGTTCATTTCATGCTTCCGTAGCTGTCTCGAAGCATAAGCGATGACTTTACCATGCTACATTAACACACATCCTAACCCAACAACGAAAGCATCACAATATACAACATAGTCATCTGGCCCTTCTGGGAGTGTCAAGACTGGGGCTGAGGTTAATCTTTCCTTCAACTCTTGGAAGCTGCGTTCACAAGCATCATTCCACTGAAACTTACCTGACTTTTGGGTTAGTTTCGTTAATGGGGCGGAAATAGAGGAAAATCCTTCTACAAACCTTCGATAGTATCCTGCCAATCCCAGAAAACTGCGGACTTCTGTAGGCGTCGTAGGCCTTGGCCAAGTCTTCATAGCTTCAATCTTCTGATTATCAACTCGAATGCCATCATCTGAAATAACATGACCCAGAAATGTCACAGAATTCAGCCAAAACTCGCACTTTCAAAATTTTGCATACAATTCTCGGGTTCGAAGAATGCCATGAACAATATGTAAATGATCTGCATATTCTGATTCTGTGCGAGAGTATACTAGAATGTCGTCAATGAACACTATTATGAATAAATCCAAGAGAGGCCTGAATACATTATTCATTAAATTCATGAATACTGCCGGAGCATTAGTTAACCCAATCGACATCACCCGTAATTCATAATGGTCGTACCTCGTCCTGAAAGCTGTCTTAGGAATATCTTCTTCTTTAACTCTCACTTGGTGATATACTGACCTCAAGTCTATTTTGGAGAACCACTTGGCACCCTGTAGTTGATCAAACAAATCATTAATCCTTGGGAGAGAATATTTGTTCTTTATCGTCACCTTGTTCAACTGCCTATAATCTATGCACATTCGTAGGGAACCATCTTTCTCTCTCACGAATAGGACTGGTGCTCCCTACGGTGATGAACTGGGTCTAATAAATCTCTTCTCCAGCAAATCCTTCAACTGTGCATTCAATTCTTTTAATTCTGACGGAGCCATTCGGTAAGGAGGAATAGAAATAGGCTTAATGTCCGGCAACACATCAATAGAGAAATCAATCTCGCTCTCCGGAGGAAGGCCTGGAAGTTAATCTGGAAATACATCCGGGAATTCATTCACTACTGGAACAGATTAGAAAGTTGGCTACTCTGCTTCGGTATCATGAACTCGGACTAAGTGATAAATATAGCACTTAGCTATCATCTTTCTCGCTTTAAAGTAGGAAATAAACCTACCTTTTGGAGAGGCTGTATTACCCTTCCATTCAAGCACAGGCTCTCCCGGAAATTGAAATCGAACCACTTTCATTCGGCACTCAACATTAGCATAACATGAGGCCAACCAATCCATACCTATAATTACATCGAAATCTAACATTTCCAGCTCAACTAAATCAGCTTTAGTCTGGTAGTCGTATATCACAATTATACAATTTTTATACACTTGTCTAGCTATCACGGGATCACCAACCGGAGTAGATACCTCAAAAGGTTTAATTGGCTCGGGTTTCACCCCAATACGACCAGCAATATACGGAGTAATATAAGATAGGGTAGAACCCGGATCTATCAATGCATATACATCGTGGGAAAATATGGATAATGTACTTGTAACCACATCCGAAGAGGACTCAAGATCCTGTCGTCTGGCTAATGCTTACATACGGGGTTGAGTGGCACCCGAAGTCGATGCTACCCCTTTGCTTCTACCTCGACCTGCTGGAATCTGGGAAGTCTGCCCTACCGGGCCCACTGAAGAAGAACCTGCCACTGATCCTGTGGGCTGAACCCCACCACTACCATACCTCGAGGGACAATCTCGCATCAAATGCCCAGTCTGTCCACAAACATAGCAAGCATTTGTGACCTGGCGACATGGCCCTGAATGTAATTTACCGCACTGACTATATCGCGGCAATGGTGGTCTCCTCTGACTATGATCACCCCCAAACTGAGAACCTGAAGCTCTCAAACTCTGACCCTGTCCTTAAGGAAATGAGCGATCAAATCTCCTATCTGCAAATCGGGAAGGCGCACTAGTCGCCGATTGGCCTAAATGTCTGGAATAGGTTTTCCTCAATCCCCCTCTATAGTCACTACCTGCCCCCATAGATCTGGCCCTCTTGCTTTTCCTTCTATCAGTATCACGATCACCCATTTGTGGATATTGTTGTCCTTCTAAATTCTGGGCATGGGCTTGAATACGGGAAATGTCCATCCCATCTTGCAATGAAGCCGTCAAACAATCCTTGAATAAATGTGGCCCTAACCCACTCACAAACCTGTGAACCCTATCGCCCATATCAGTCACCATAGTCGGAGCATATCTAGCCAATGAATTAAACTAAAGGCTATACTCCCCGGCACTCATATTTCCTTGTTTCAAATTTAAAAATCTATCTGCTCTAGCCCGGCGGACCCTCGGGGGGCAAATAGTGGCGGATGAAGGCATCTACAAATTCTTGCCAAACAGGACGAGGTGCATCCTCTTTTCTTGACGATATTTAATTATTATACCATAATACTGCCACATCTCGGAGTCTATAAGATGCCAACTCTACAGATTCAATTTCGGAGGCATGAATAATCATCAACGTCCTCAACATATCATTAAAAAAACTTTGCGGGTCTTCATTTGGCTTTGACCCAAAAAATTCTGGAGGATTCAAACTCATGAAATCACAGGCCTTGGTGCTAGCTGCCCGATCACTTAGACTCGCATTCTGCCGCTGTGCCTGGGCGGCAACTAACTGCGTCAATAAATGAATAGCCTCGATCACTTGTTGACCCGAAGTAGCCGGTGGAGGAACTGGAGCTGAAGCTCCTCCTTGTTCTTCTACATTGGACGGGGCAGAGGAAGTATTAGATGGGGCCTCATTATGTGATTCACCCTCTTCTACATGCATTGGCGGCTCTCTTTCTACCCGCCTTTTCATCGTAGTTTTTTCCTTCTGGGCGGCTGTAGCTTTTCCTTTGGCGGCATTTCTGAAATCATAGCACACTATTAAGGAGGAGAAATTCTTAGGCACCCTAGTATTAAGGATCAGTACTATACGGATGACCTTCGAGTTCCAATGTGTGAGTATTTGCTTGAACTGTTTATTCAGTGTTTATTTCCCGCAAAAAGATTTGTCATATAGCATATCAATTTGAAAAAAGAGTTGAATATATCCCCTTTATATACAGGGTATTTAGGTTCAGATTTATGATACCCGAGTATAAATAATTCCTTTTATATATAAGGATAATAGTTTTGCTTATAGTAAAGAAAAAGTAGAATGTTTATTTACTTATTGGATTTTGAGTGTTCAAATTTTATCCATGCCTTACTCACACATGAATCGGATTAATCCGTCTACTACGCTTTCAGAATATCCTTACCTATAGTTTGAATAAATTAAGCGTAACTTCAATTGTTTGGACCTTTAAGAACCTTTTGCACATTTAATGCGATTGGTTTTTTTAGGAAAAAACGAAAGTGGATCATACCCGTGATCAAAGCATCCTATACACTCATATATTGGCTAGTTTGATAAAAGAAAAGGGTCCAGCGGGTTTTTAAACTAAAAGAACTTTGTTTGGGCTTCCTACAATTTCACGATATATGGGCTTATTTAGCCAAATCAGTCCCTATTTCTAACTGTTTTGACACATGAGTTTTGGCCAAGCTAACTTGACCATAAATTTGTATATATAAAAAAAGACGGGTATTCTTTGGTTTTAAAAGAGATCCTCCCGTGATTTTTTGCTTTTAAAGCACTAAACAGAATGGGTTTTAACCCAAAACAATTCAATGAATAATTACGTTTTCCTTAAGAAAAAATCTATTGGACTGCAGCCTAAAATATCAAAGTTTTTTACCAAAAGCCCAGAAAAAAGAGTGCCTTCAAAATGCATTGAGAAGTAAAGCCCCCTTTTTCGCCTAATCTATTCTCTCTCTAGATTTCTCACAGATTTGTTTGCCATTATTCATATGTTTAAAGAAAAACCTTCTAGTTTATTATTTGTTGGGAAAATACATTAATACCCCCCCCCCCCCAACGTATACTCAGATTAATAATGACGCACCCAACCTTTGCGGGTGACTTATTACCCCCTTGGCCTTATTTTTCTGTATTTTTTACCATTTCTTACATGGGCGTGTCAACACGAAGCAGCAGCGCGTGAGGGTAATTTTTAACATGGCCACGTCAGCACTATGTCAATTTTTTTTTAAAATTTTAGTCTTTTCCTTATTTTTTAACTTGTCATTTTACTGTTCATCTTCTTCGTATAGCAACTGCTTAAAATCCAACCAAATACACCTCAAATCTCAACCAAACAGCCCCAAATTTCAGGTTTCGAACTCCTCTCGACGTTTCAGTTCTTTTGAGATATTACCCATTCAAATCGGAGTTCATTTGTGGCAACCCGAAACTTCGAACTCGAAGCTTCAATGGAGCTCGTCAATGGCGGACGACTTTGCTTTGAATTTTTCACCTTTCCATGGTTATTACATTCTGTAGCTTCAACGTCCTTCTCCAATGGGTTCAATCCAACAAATGAATCCAAAAAAACACTAGCTCACCTTTCCGGCTTCTTCAAAATTTCAACAATTGAGGTTTTCAAAACTTTATCACTTCCAAGCTTCTCTAATCAGTCAATAAAATGAGTTTTAGGTGAATCTATCATGACAAGCTGATTTCAACATCACATGGGCAACACCTAGATTTCAATCTGCAGCTTTCGGACAATGAAGAAAGCAACAATGGTGGTGCACGTTTTAAAGCCCACATTCAGTTTTCAAATCCAAAGTTCACTAAGCTTCAGCTCAAATTCATACTTCAAACAATAACTCCCAATCTAAATCACAAAAATCAAATAAATTTGCATAGATATGAGACCAAAATAGTGACCCGAACACACCCAGTTACTATTTTTAGATTTTCTAATTTTGCAATTTTTTTTTCAATAGTATCAGTGACCTATTACCCCCCACTGTATAACCAATACATGCTGATTTTTTTTTTTGCAATAGTATCATTGAACAGACCAAGAACTTGCTGATACTTTTTTTTTTGAACTTCTAGATATGTTCGTGACTAATATAAACTCAAACAATGACACATTACTTCAAGAAAATCACCCACAACAGTTGTTTCTATTTTTAGATTTTATGATTTTGCAATTTTTTTATGTAGTAATCAAATCCAAGAAGACCTGAGCAAACTGAAAAGAAAAAATGATGAAGAAGAAGAATGAGCGCATGTATCACACCTAACACTAAAAAAGTGGGGGTTGTGTAAAAATGGCTGAAAAGGGATACAAAAATACATAAAAAATAAGGCCAGGGGGGTAATAGGTTGCCCACAAAGGTTGGGTGTGTCATAATTAATCCGAGTACACGTTGGGGGGTATTAATGTATTTTCCCTTATTTGTTCAAACAGTAGCGACTATCTCCTAGTTTTTTTTCAAAATATTTTAAAATTAGTACGCATTCCCCAAATTTAAAGAAAATTAGGTGCTAGAGTCAAAATAAACGACATATGTATTGTTTTCCTAAGATGCCTAATTCATAATAAAAGGGTTTCAATAATTATGTGGGTTTAAAAGCAGTCAATAATATAAGAAGAAAATAATATACAGCACTATAAACAGAAATAAAGAGAATGGGGTTTACCAAACCCCAACCATTTTTACCCATGGCTAGGACTTCATATCATTTTTACCCATGATTGGGCCTTCAATATATTAGCTTCCCTTTCCTCTTTTGGACTCAAAGACATTTGAAAGACGTATTCCTTATTCGGATTTTATCCCAACAAAGTGGCTGGACCTCGGCCCGAGTGGCCATGCAGTGGAGGAGGGGGAAAAAAACCAAAATACCCCGGTTAGTTTATATTTTTCTGTCCTTATCACACGTATAATATATACACATATATGCAAAGTATGCTATTGTTCTACTAGTCCTATTCTATGTGAACGTACAACATGTGTATACACAGTATATCCCCACGTACCCAAAGGACCATGTGAAACACATGTGTTCTATGCTTTCAAACTTAAAACATCCCAAATTAGGTGGTGGAAATTCAAGTCGTCACCCCCTTTTTATCTGAATGCCGCACAAGTTCCAAGAGATTTCATGAACCTCCGGCATGGCTGGTCATCCAGGAAGGGTTCAAACTAGAACCCCCTATACCTAACATGCATCTCAAACCATAACCCAAGAGAACACTGCTTCACATGCCTCACCACATGGCCTTAGGGCAAAAGGAAATATACATAATATACATAGGTATTGAATAACTATTATCTTAAAAGCATAACTGAGACTAGTGAGGAGAAAAAATAACTAGGACATGAGACATAAGTAATTTCTATAAGCATAGCACAGTCCAAACTCAACTTATCCAAACAAATCTAAGAAAATTAATAACATATAGCTCCCAACAACATAGGATCAGGTAGATATGGCAAAGCATGCAAGAACTCAAAGGGGAATTGTCCTCTAAATATAGTGTTATCATGATAAATTCAATATACATAAGGTGTGCCTACACTGTATAAACCTAACTCCTAAATGGACACTTCAAATGAATACTTGATTGTCCTCAAGATAACATATTCCAAACTCTGAGTGATCTCTCTCATGGAAAACAAGATAAGTTGATAGGTGCACATTACAGTCTTGACAACTATAACTTAATCAAAACCAAGCAAGCACAACCCAAAATCTTCCATTAGTACACATTTTCACAGAACATAATGCAAGAAAAATGCAACACTAGAGACCAAACTGGAAACATCTGTAGAACCAATTGTCCAGGCCCCTTTTAAACCACTGAGTTTTTATATAGGTTATATGAATCCTAAGTCTAATCGGTCATCTTTATTTTAAATAGCATAAACAAGTAGGCAGGTGGCAGTCTCAAAATGCATATGCTCTTCATTCGTTAAACTGTTCTGGCACTTCGTTTCACATTACCTTATTGGCAGGGAAATTTTAGTTGACTTAAGAGATGTACTTGGCCATGAAAGAATTCTTAACCTTTTCCTCCCTTTAAAATTGACTAAGTTTCACAAATTCTCAACTTTATATGCACAGGAGGAAAACAACTTCATTTTGACATGTTTAGAATGAGCCTAACTTCATCTATTACAATATTCTTATCATCAACGTTCATGTGACTTAATTCAGAAAAAACCAAGGTAGAACGAAAGCATGATCTGGCATTCAAAGAAATCATATATGTAAGAAGAAGGCCAAATATACCCCTCCCTTAACCTACCCTGCTGCTATGATTACAGTGCCACTATGGGCCTTCTTACCCTTCAAGAATCATTTACTGAAGCTTAAGGTAAACTGGGAAGAAACCAAATTACTCCCCGAACAATAGATTGTAATTACAAATTCACACAAGGCATGCATAACATCCAAATTACAAGCCCAATTTGCTAAAGCTGTTAGGTGTCACCAGATTCTTTTCACAAAAGGGAAGGATTCCTCCATTTTTATCTGTCAGGACAAGCAATATTCAAAACAAAAGAAACTTCTTTTCAATTTTACTTACAAATCCCAACTGGTCTAAATATTCCCCTCAAGGCATGATGAGGCAGACACAACATGCAAAGTAATCCAGTTTTTAGATTCAGCAACTTTAACAATGTGACAAGATGATCTCTAATATCTAAGTGTAAGGGTTGAGAGGCTACACCCCATAACTTGAAAGGGAGGCCATGACAGCCTCTTATTTAGGAGAAAAGGTACTATGGGTCAAGCAAATGATTGACCCTTTCTCAATACTCTCCTAAGGTGTCTTTAAAAGACCTTCCCTGTCTAGTTAAGTGGCTTCCAACCTTATATCATGTAGTCATTTCCTTTTATTAATTCTTTTTCAATCACAAATTAAATAACATAAGGCAGTTCACATGTCTAACAGTTAAATTGTTTCCCCTTTTTCATTCTTAAAGACTATTTACCCCTATTTCATTTCTTCACACTCCTCTTATTCAGATTGTTATCGTGAAACTTTCTTTCCATCTGTATCTACCTTTTTGTGCCTAGACAGTTACAATCAAATGATCATCACTACCATACCAGTTGCCTTACTCTCATAGAAGATCAAAAAGGACAATCATGTTAGAGAGAAAAGTTTTAGTCCAGGTTGTTTAGAACTTGAGCAAATAATTAAAAAAAACGATTGCATCTTTTTTTTTCCCTTTCAATATCTCATACTCACAAATCTGGAATTCATGGCCTTTTACCAAATTTAGACTCACATATGGGTGAAAATAATCACAGATTCAAAAGCAAGATATCAATCCTCTACTTTCCGTGCCCTATTACTTCATTCTTCAAGTCAAGCTAATCAATAGAGCAGTGTCAGCAAACAGTCACAAACAAGAGAACTAGACCTCCTTTTAACATTGACCTAGATGGTAAAGTTGGCTGTTAATTCATTACCCATTTAGCAATTTAAACAATCTTAGTCAGTTTTAGAAGAGGACATGGCCTTGTGATTCCATTGTTTCTCCTATTGCTCTTACTTTCTTATCAAGTTCCACATGTTTAGGCATATAAATTACTACTAGATGTGAGCCCGTGACATAGACTATTGAGTCAAGTTATGAATGCCATGTGCACAAGCAGACAATTTCACACAAGGTAAAACAATTTTGAGCTGACCAAGGAAAACAAGAGTGACATTTTAAGCATTATGTACCATGTGCACAAGCAGACAAGTTCACACAAGTTAAAACAACTTTGAGCAGACCACGGAAAATATGATTGACATTTTAAACATCATGTTCTCACTAACTTCTAGGACTTCTGCCATGGATCATGGACACTAGGAACTCACATATGACAAATCATAGGTGATCACATGCAACCTACTCCAGGTGATAATACGAATACAGTCATAGTCACGGACAAACAAATAAACCACAAACCTAAAGGGGTATGATCCTATTATCACGACCCAATCAGAAGGCCATGACGGGCACCCGGAGCTAACACACCGAATATCTCTAAACGTACATCTCATAAACATTTCTAGGTGGACCATAAAGATAGTTCCTGGATATCATAATCTGTAAGGACATATATCACAATATAACAACACATCTCTATATATTCTTCAACAAGTATGTACATCATCACCAGCCGACAAGGCTACTAAAATATCATACAATGATATGAATCGGTAGGGTTATGATATGTCTAACTATACACACATGTTTACGAGCCTCTACATAGAGTACAAGTGACCATAAGGACCAATACCAATAGACTGCAGCTTCGAAGTAAGTGGAGTGCTCCTGAGAATCCACTGATAAATCACCTATGGATCAAATCCGTGTACCTGTCTACCTGCGGGCATGAACGCAGTGTCCACAAGAAAGCACGTCGGTACGAATAATGTACTGAGTATGTAAGGCATGAATAATAGCATGATAAGAAATATAGAACATAACATGAGATAATGATAACCTGTATGTCTGATTGCCTCTTAGGGCGAATATCATGCATGCTTAGTCTTTTCACAAAAACCTTTCTCATACTTGTATAACATAATAGTGTTGCGGAACGTGCAGCCCGATCCATAAATGTTAGTGCTGTGGAACGTACAGTTCAATCCATATATGTTAGTGCCGAGGAACGTACGGCCCGATCCATTATATAATATATACATATACATAATGTAAATAGCATGCATGAAAGCTCATATGAAGCCTACAACTTTATTGGAGTGACGTAAGGTCGGTAACCTCCGATTTATATTATGGAGCAATCATTATTGCTATATTTCATCTTGAAGGAACAAGTAACATAAGATGAGATCAACAACAGCGAGTAGAATCAAGGAAATCATGACATAAACTCAATGATCTCATAATAGCATTAAAATCATGAGCTTTGGAATTTCTAGAATTAAAATCATCATCATCATGTTTATCATAGAAAACATCTCATCTTTAGTACCATAAGAAGCTTTTAAGAATCAGAAACTTCTAACTTTTGGAAGTAAGAAGGTTATGGAAACATCTATGAAATCATAACATAGGAATCATGCCTTTTGAAGAAAAAGGACTAGCCTTAACATACCTTTTTGGTCTCCTATTACTTAACGCTTATCCTTCCAACCTCGTAAATCTACATTCAAGAAAATTTATACCACTGTTAGGCTTATCGCCATATGCATATCTTAAGTCTTCGAATTAATTCCTTTTAAAATCTGCTAAAATTCGGGTAGCATCTCCCCTGTATTCTTTACCTCCTCCAAATACCAAAACAACTCCCAAACAATACCAACAACATCAACAACAATATCAATACCAATATATTCTATAAAACATCCCACATGATGTTTCTCCAATTTCTAAACCTTCCATAACAACATCTATAATACCATAATCAAAGAATTATATTCATTTTAATCTCAAATTAATCCAAAATTCTCTTTCAAACTCACCTCATGGCCATCAACTTCAGTTCAACTCTTTATGACTTTTCTCCTATGATTATTTCCTTTCTAAAATTGCTAAACCTTTACACCATCTCAATCGTGTAAATAATAATACGAAACATACCTTATAGTGGAAGAACTTCACTTTATTCACCCCTTTCCAAGACTAAGTTCATCACCACCTTGAAGAGAAACAAGAACAATCATCTTCCATGAATTTTATTTGAGATTTTTATGTTGATATTCTCTCTTAATGATATGGGAAGGTTGTGGAAAATTATGGAGGGTTATGGAGTATTATGGAAGTTTATGGAAATTTATGGAGAGTTATGGAAGGTTATAGAACCCTCAAGAGTTCTCAAGAATTCTTTAGAAATATGAAGGATGAGAAGATGGTTAAAATGATGAAAATTAATTGGTTATAGGGGTATTTATAGGTGAGTGTTGGGTCGGGTGACTGTAGCACCAGGGGGTACTGTAGCACCAGGTTACTTAGCAGTGTTTTTCTACTCCGTCCGTCTAACTTGTAACGTCCATAACTCCCTGCTTTGATGTCTCATTGATGAATGGTGTTTTGCGTTGGAAGCTAGACTCGAAGATCTTAATTTTAGGCTTTTGAAATGCCATAAAACTCCTTATATACCAGGAGATATACCCCTCCAATGTTGACCCAAAATTCTATCTAGAATTCTGCCAACTTTGTTTTCAAATTTTCGATCATCTTAATTTCTCCGCTTGCTTGGTCCCGCAATCTTTCGAAACTCTCCATACTTGATATTTATCATTGATCATACTTGATAATAGTCATTTCCTTTGGTTCCAAGGTTGTCCTTCCCGATTACGACTTACGAGATCGTAATTCATCCTTTACTTCATTGTTACGTACTTCCCATACCTTGTACCATCCAAAACATTAAGGGACATCTTCGATACCCCATCAATACGGTGAAGTACGTGGAATGCTCATGCTCTGAAAGTGCGAGGTGTAATTAGAAACATTTGTCCTCGAATGTTACAACTTGCGAGCTTACGACGCTTTCATTAATTTCTTGAAATGGTTATCTTCCTTTAGTTTCTGATCCCCATGCTCTTGTACTATGGGCTCATTAGTCTTCTTTCATATCCTCCCAATTCTCTGTCAAACTCACTCATTAGTTCTAGATCCTCACGTTCTTATGTATGTACTCAGTGGTCAACTGATATCTAGTTACTGTCCTAGGACCTATTTCCATTAAGATGGTCTTAACTCATGCTTTCTACTGCTCCCTGCCTGTCTATGAGTACTCTTAATTGTTGTACTCTTTTGCCTTGCTCCTTATTTCTCTACTAGTAGACAAATTCTCTTGTTCAGATATGGCACCCTTCCTTGGTGTTATTTTAGTTTATCCCTTTTTTTACTCGTCGAAATTATAATTTCTTGGTCGGACTATTTCATTCCTTACAATATCATCCAATTCATACCTGAACTTTTCCTACAATTTCCTCTCCTCAGTTTTAGCATAATTGCAATGTAAACTCACATAGAACTAAGATAAAATCCTACTTAATAATAACTTCCTTTTGATACGAGTATGCTTTCTTCTTAAGTCCTTGATTCTCTTGTATCGGTGATCATTTGAGACTTAAATTAGCCGATGTTCTTCTTTTACTCCCTATCGTTATCCTTACACCATTTTTGTTGGCCATTGCATCATGACGATGGTCTATATTGTTCTATAACATATACTCTAACATTTGATATGACCGGCGACGTGTGACTCCACGACTTGCAAGGTACTTTCTAATCTCAAGTAGCACCGCTGTCTTGCTATCCATAGGCACACTAGCTCCCTTTTCTTTGGAGATCATTGAACTCCCTATAATTATTCCTCTTGTTAAAACTTTCATCTCTTCTAGTGCTAAGATTTCCCTTTCTTCAGCTTCGGAATGTTGTACGTCATCTTAGAACTTAATTTGTTCTTCCCCCCTTTTAAATGATGTTTTCATATACCTTAACTCTTGAGTGTTAACCGTATTTGATAGTCATCTAGACGACCTTAGCGATCCTGCAACTCCTCTATCCCATATGATGCCGGAGTTTTTTCATCGCATGGTTAAACTTGTTTTCCTTTTTACTAGTAAAACGCCTATTTCCATTAGTCATCCTTTACTCTTAGGTTAGGAAACCTTGAAGTGTTCCGTTACGAGTGAGAATCCCTTTTGACGCTGAAAATCTTTTCTTGAGGTACTTTCTTCCCTTAAATAGGCGTACCAATCATGGGTTCACATCCATTCTCCTAGTTAAATCTCAGGAGTTTAAAATTTCCACATCGCTCTCATAAGATTTGCTTATTTCTTCTCAAGGATGCACCTTTGTCCATTATTTAAAATCTTCTTAGCTCTATTTATGAAAACGTATAGGTTGGTTCCAGGGTCCTCACATTCATCCCTTGTCACGTACAACATTACTCTATCTCCTGTTGGTTTATTTAAATTTGATCCTGTCGTGTGTTTTCCTGCTTTCATCTTAACTTTTTCATCAAATATATATTACCTGATCCTCAATGGCTGTACGTTTTCCTTTTCCAAGTTTCTCCCCCCTTCACGGTATCATAACCTTCTTTTTCCCAATGCTCATGCTTACATATTTGGTCGCGTTACCGCTATTTGACTTTGATTCCCGAGAAAACCCAATCCTAACTCTTTCTGTAGCGCTTGCTACCTCAATTTTGACATACATCATAATCAATACTTTTAATATGTCATAACATCAATCATAAGGGTATACACAATACTCGATGTAGCTACTCGTGACTTATCTTTTTATCGCTTTTCAACACCTTTTCTTACCAGATATCCCGTTGCCATTTGATTTTGTCCTGAATCCGTGGCTTTAATACATCTCCCCTCTCTTTTTGCCTAGCTAGCCAGAGAATTCTAGTTGTAATGCTCATATGCTCCTAATTTTCCTCGAGCTGTTCTGGTTTCTCATATTCCTTTTTTATTTTCGTATGTCTAAATCTGTAGATCTTCCTAGCATACCTTCCTACGTCCTAATTGTAAACCTTGGCGGTATAACTTTACTTAAAAATCTTTACTCGTACTTGTACCCTACTTCTTTGTCTAAAATAATCAGCCTCACATCCTTTACTTTCCTGTAGCAATTGAATCGATCGTTTCGATATTTTATATTCACTTGTACACCTACTCTCCTCTTTCCTTACACATAAGCCGACATCACACCTAATTTCTCTATCGTCAAATAACCTTCACAACACCTGTCCAAAAAAATTTGAGGTGAATCCTTCTTATAAGGATTAGCTAGAAATACGCCATATATTCCTAAGGTTGATACAATTTCTACTTCCTTCGTCGGCCACACAACATCACATTTAGAAGTTATATAAGAAATCTAGAAGACAATCGTAATTACATTCCAACTTACCTATCCATTTCTCATTCTTGAGTTACAGGTCGTCATTAATACCCGAAGTAACTTAGCCATAATGATTCTCAGAATAGTACCAACTATCAAATACTCAGAAACCCCCTTTGAAGTCGAATGACTGGTGACTTCTAAATCCTAGTGCAAACTCACATCATATAGGAAAGTCCGATAAAACGAGTTTGTGTGCCCGTCATCAACCCGTCTTGATCATATGTATATGTATAAACTTCTAGAGTAAAACTTTCCCCTACTCGTTAACTTCCTTTCCCATATCAATATCTTATCTTTATCTCTTGCTCACCAATCTATAAATCGTAATACTGCATTTGAATTCTTACTGTCAACTTTCCCTATATCTTCAATAAATCTCAATTCTCCGAAATCTCAAATGATTCCAACTCCTTTAATTACTAATCATTTTTCCCCTCCAGGGTTCTTCCCTTAAATTAAAATAAAATTATTCTAAAACTTCTCTTGGAAAGCATCTCATAATGGTTCATTCAATCATGACTTACTAAACGTCCGATTGTCACATTTTTCCTTCATTCTTTCTCTATAGCATAGACATTCAAACAATTCAATTTGTAAAAACTTCGGAAGAGTTTCCTCTATAATTCTTACTGCCTCATTCCTGCACACAGCCCAGAAAACACATCCAATGCCTCACAGGGCGATCACAATACTCGTAACCTTTACCTCAACTTCTCATATCAAAGTCTATCAATATCAATAAGACAGGAAACATACCTTCCGGGGTAACAAATTCAATTCTCATCAATTACCTCATCGCGGCATAATCAACTGCTTATCCGTAATCAAAACATTTAAGGTTAGAATCAAAGACATCACATCCTATAATTTAGCTCTACGACATGATCTAAGATGAGAAAGAAAGGTCAATCATTCTAAAATGCCCTGCAGCCTCTTGTTTATAAGTGTGGCATGCTTCACACCCATAAGCAAGACTCTACTGGACACAGCTCGTAGACACACCCTAGGACGAACAACTCTGATACCACTTTTGTCACAACCCAACCAGAGGGCCATGACGGGCACCCAGAGCTAACACACTGAGCACCTCTAAACGTACATCTCATAAACATTTCTGGGTGGATCATAAAGATAGTTCCTGGATATCATAATCTGTAAGGACATATATCACAATAAAACGACATATCTCGATATAATCTTCAGCAACTATGTCCATCATCACCAGCCGACAAGGCTACTAAAATGTCATACAATGATATGAACCGGTAGGGTTATGAAATATCTCCAACTATACACACATGTATACGAGCCTCTACATAAAGTACAAGTGACCATAAGGACCAATACAAATAGAATGCAGCTCCGAAGTAAGTGGAGTGCTCCTGAGAATCCGCTGATAAATCACCTATGGGTGAAATCCTTGTACCTATCTACCTGCGAGCATGAACGCAGCGTCCACAAGAAAGGACATCAGTACGAACAATGTTCTGAGTATGTAAGGCATGAATAATAGCATAATAAGAAATATAGAACATAACATGAGATAAGGATAACCTGTATGTCTGATTGCCTCTTAGGGCGAATATCATGCATGCTTAGTCTTTTCACAAAAACCTTTCTCATACTTGTATAACATAATAGTGTTGCGGAACGTGCAACCCGATCCATAAATGTTAGTGCTGTGGAACGTACAGTTCAATCCATATATGTTAGTGCCGAGGAACGTACGACCCGATCCATTATATAATATATACATATACATAATGTAAATAGCATGCATGAAAGCTCATATGAAGCCTACAACTTTATTGGAGTGACGTAAGGTCGGTAACCTCCGATTTATAATACGAAGCAATCATTATCGCTATATTTCATCTTGAAGGAACAAGTAACATAAGATGAGATCAACAACAGTGAGTAGAATCAAGGAAATTATGACATAAACTCAATGAAATCATAATAGCATTAAAATCATGAGCTTTGGAATTTCTAGAATTAAAATCTTCATCATCATGTTTATCATAGAAAACATCTCATCTGTAGTACAATAAGAAGCTTTTAAGAATCAGGAACTTCTGAATTTTAGAAGTAAGAAGGTTATGGAAACATCTATGAAATGATAACGTAGGAATCATGCCTTTTGAAAGAAAGGGACTAGCCTTAACATACCTTTTTGGTCTCCTACTACTTAACGCTTATCCTTCTAAGATCGTAAATCTACATTCAAGAAAATTCATACCACTGTTAGGCTTATCGCCATATGCATATCTTAAGTCTTCAAACTAATTCCTTTTAAAATCTGCCAAAATTCGGGCACCATCTCCCCTGTATTCTTTTCCTCCTCGAAATACCATAACAACTCCCAAACATTACCAACAACATCAAAAATAATATCAATACCAATATATTGTATATAGTATCCCACACGATGTTTCTCCAAATTCCAAACCAACCATAACAACATCCATAATACCATAATCAAAGAATTATATTCAATTTAATCTCAAATTATTCCAAAATTCTCTTTCAAACCCACCTCATGGCCATCAACTTCGATTCAACTTTTTATGACTTTTCTCCTATGATTCTTTCCTTTTTAAAAATTTCTAAACCTTTACATCATCTCAATCGCGTAAATAATAGTAGGAAAACCATACCTTATAGTGGAAGAACTTCACTTTATTCGCCCCTTTCCAAGACTAAGTACATCACCACCTTGAAGGGAAATAAGAACAATCATCTTCCATGAATTTTCTTTGAGATTTTGACATTTATATTCTCGCTTGATGATATGGGAAGGTTGTGGAAGATTAGGGAGGGTTATGGAGTATTATGGAAGTTTATGGAAATTGACGGAGCGTTATGGAAGGTTATAGAACCCTCAAGAGTTCTCAAGAATTCTTTAGAAATATGAAGGATGAGAAGATGGTGAAAATGATGAAAATTAATGGGTTAGTGGGGTATTTATAGGTGTGTGTTGGGTCGGGGTACTGTAGCACCCGGGTACTGTAGCAGTGTTTTTCTGTTCCATCCGCCTAACTTGTAACATCCATCACTCCCTGCTTCGATGTCGCATTGATGAACAGTTTGTTGCGTTGAAAACTAGACACGAAGAACTTCATTTTAGGCTTTTGAAACGCAATAAAACTGCTTATATACTCGGAGATATACCTCTCCAAATTTGACCAAAATTTATGTCCAGAATTTTGCCAACTTTTTTTCCAAATTTTCAACAAACTCATTTTCTCCGCTTGCTTGGTCCCGGAATCTTCCAAAACTCTCCCTACATGATATTTATCATTGATCATACTTGATAATAGTCGTTTCCTTTGGTTCCAAGGCTGTCTTTCCCAGTTACGACTTACGAGATCGTAATTCATCATTTACTTCATTGTTACGTACTTCCCATAGCTTGTAACTTCCAAAACTTAATGGGATGTCTCCGATACCCCATTAATATGGTGAAGTATGTGGCATGCTCATGCTCTAAAATTGCGAGGTGTAACATCCTTCCCCCCCTTAGAAACATTAATCCTCGAATGTTGTAGCTTGCGAGCTTACGACGCTTTCATTAGTTTCTTGAAATGATTGTCTTCCTTTAGTTTCTGATCCCCATGCTCTTGTACTATGGGCTCATTCGTCTTCTTTCATATCCTCCCAATTCTCTGTCAAACTCAGGCATTTGTTCCATATCCTCACGTTTTTTGTACTCAGTGGTCAACAGATATCTAGTTGCTATCCTGGGACTTGTTTCCATTAAGATGGTCTTAACTCATGATTGCTACGGCTACCTGCCCATCTATGATCACTCTTAATTGTTGTACTCTTTTGCCTTGCTCCTTATTTCTCTACTAGTAGACAAATTCTCTTGTTCAGATATGGCACTCTTCCTTGCTTGCTTGTTTGATGCTATTTTAGATTATCCCTTTCTGTACTCGTCGATCTTATATACATACCATATCATCTCCTTTTTAATTCCTTGGTCAGACTCTTTAATTCCTTACAATATCATCCTATTCATACCTGAATTTTCCTACAATTTTCTCTCATCTGTTTTTCTATAATTGCAATATAAACTCATAAACATAGAACTAAGATAAAATCCTACTTAATCATAACTTCCTTTTGATACGAGTAGGCTTTTTTCTTAAGTCCTTGATTCTCTTGTATCAGTGATCATTTTACGACTTAATATTAGCCGATGTTCTTCTTTGACTCCCTATCGTTGTCCTTACAACTTTTTTGTTGGCCCTTGCATTATGACGATGGTCTATATGGTTTTATCACATATACTCTCACATTTGATATGACCGGTGACTTGTGACTCCACGGCTTGCGAGGTACTTTCTAATCTCAGGTAGCACCACTGTCTTGCTATCCATAGGCATAATATCTCCCTTTCCTTTGGAGATAATTAAACTCCCTATAATTATTCCTCTTGTTAAAAATTTCATCTCTTCTAGTGCTAAGATTTCCCTTTCTTCAGCTTCGGAATATTGTACCTCATCTTAGAACTGAATTTGTTCTTCCCCCCTTTTAAAGGATGTTTTCATATATTTTCTTATACCGTAACCCTTGAGTGTTAACCGTCTTTGACAGTCATCTAGCTGACCTTAGTGATCCTGCAACTCCTCTATCCCATATAATGCCGGAGTTCTTTTCATCGCATGGTTTAACTTGTTTTCCTTTTTACTAGTAAAACGCTTGTTTCCATTAGTTATCCTTTACTCTTAGGTTAGGAAACCTTGAAGTGTTCCGTTACGAGTGAGAATCCCTTTTGACGCTGAAAATCTTTTCTTGAGGTACTTTCTTCTCTTAAATAGGCGTACCAATCATGGGTTCACATCCATTCTCCTAGTTGAATCTCAGGAGTTTAAAATTTCCTCATCGCTCTCATAAGATTTGCTTATTTCTTCTAAAGGATGCACCTTTGTCCATTATTTACAACCTTCTTAGCTCTAGTTATAAAAACGTATAGGTTGGTTCCAGGGTCCTCACATTCATCCCTTGTCACGTACAACATTACTCTATCTCCCATTGGTTTATTTAAATTTGATCCTGTCGTCTGTTTTCCTGCTTTCATCTTAACCTTTTTATCAAATATATATTACCTGATCCTCAATGGGTATACTTTTTGCTCGTCCAAGTTTCTCTCCCCTTCATGGTATCATAACCTTCTTTTTCCCAATACACAGGCTTACATATTTGGTCGCGTTACCGCTAATTGACTTTGATTCCCGAGAAAACCCAATTCTGTCTCTTTCTGTGGCGCTTGCTACCTCAATTTTGACATACAACACCGTCAATACTTTTAACATGTGATTGCCAAGACCTGGAATTTTGCTGTGAAGGATGCGCGTCCAACTGGATCTGTAGATCTATCTGTCAAAAGGGAATCACTGAGAGACCCGTTAAATCCTCTAACGGTTGTTCAACTTTGACGAATCTTTCTTGCGTCACAGCTGAGTTGGGTCAATGTGGTGACAAGGAAATTATTGAGGTCGGATCCGTTAACTACTAGCACCCTTCCTATCGATTTATCGTGACATTCTACGGTGATGTTAAGGGCACGGTTGTGGGTGGTTCCTTCTACCGGTAGGTCCTCTTTTGAGAAGCAAATCTTGTGTTCTCCAATGGTATGGGCCACTAACCCAGCTAGGTCCTCACTATTTGTACCAGTTAGCATGTGTGCTTCGTCCAATACGCTCATGAGAGCCTGCCTGTGTGATGGGTAACTGGCTAGCAATGATAGTACTGATATCTGCGCGGGTGTTTTCTTCAAGTGTTCAACAATGGAGTAATCTTTCTATCACGACCCGACTAGGGGGCCGCGACGAGCACCCGGTGTTATCCCACCCGAGCACCCCTTGACATACTTTCACACAACATCTAGGTGAGCCACATAGTAAAAACATACATCTCTATCCATCAATCATACTAGTCCCCTTTGGACAACAACCTCTTTATATCATCATAGACATCTATGCCACATCAATGTACATGGGCCGACGAGGCCAACAAAATGGTATACAAAATATAGGCCGACAAGGCCAAACATATCTAACCACATACAAATGTCTACGAGCCTCTAAGAAGAGTATAACATATCACATAAGCGGGACAGGACCCCGCTATGCCCATAATTATGTACACAAAATAATAAGTACCCAAAAGTTATGGCTCCGAAGGAAATGGAGCTTTGCTATGTAGTCTCTGAGAATGTAGCTATGGATCGAGCCTGTTTCCCTGTGCACCTGCGGGCATGACGCATCGTCCACAAATAAAAAGACGTCAGTACGAAGAATGTACTGAGTATGTAAAGCATGATCAATATCAATATAGCAGCATAATAAGCAACATGAGAATTAGCACAAGATGGGAGATAGTAATATCATCGTCATAGACACTTACTTGCCGTATTTGTACTCGTATTCGTATACATACCTTTATTCACATTCATATCGTATCATATTCGTATTCTTACTCGTAACCATATCATATACATAATCATATCATATACATAGCATTTATATAGCATACCCGACCATGCAGGATCGGTGTTTCATACATACTTGGCCAACCAAGGCTCAAGGTTACTCATACCTGGCCCTACCAAGGCTTCAGGGTTACATCTACCTGGGCCTACCAAGGCGTCAGGGTTATCCGTACCATCTGTAGAGGTGTGCGCACGTTACGTAATCATATACATACTTATTTACATATCTTACCCGGCCTCATAAGCTCGGGGATCCATAATAGTCATATATAGACACATATACATAATAGCTCATAAGCATCTTTACTAATTACATCATTATCATCATCGTCACCTACATCATAATACTATCATCATCATTCATCACATTTATCTTTATCGGCTTACTCGTCATATGAGGGGTTTAGTACAATCGTGGCGTATCAAGAATCATAAGCTTACTAGCTCGTGAGATCAAGTCATTTGAACGACATCACAGTATCATAGAAGCGTTAGATATTTGGCCAAAGAACCATGCCTTATGAAAGAAGGGTTAGCCTTACATACCTTTCCGTTCAACTATTTACCACTTGCACGTTCTCCTCCGAAGCTCACGTTTCTACCTTCATTAAAGTCATACTATCATTAGAATCGATAGCTAGCATACATGACTAAACTAGAGAAAATCGGGCAACGTCTCCTCTATTTATACGACATTCCTCTATAGTGTATTTCCACTCTCAAACGTCAACAATACATTCACAATACTACAACAATAGTCATTATTCATCCACATTATCCGTATCCTAAACTCACTTTTCAATCATCCATATCCATGGCCATAACGCACGACTATGTCCATTTACGTACATTGCTCATCTTGTGTTCTCAACATCATTTATAACACATTTACATTACAATACATCAAGACTCATAACTCAATTCAAACTATTTCTCAAAATGGCACTATTCCACATTCATGACCCATTTTGCCATACCTCTCTACAATCCAAGCATTTCAACTCTTAAATACCTTAAACAACATACAAACATTATAAATCTTACCTTAGATATCGTAGGAACAAGCCTTGGTTGATAATACTCCACTTGAGCAAAACTCTAGTTTTCCTTCAATAAGATTTTCTTGACTTGAATAATCTTAATGGGTTTCCTTACACTTGATTCACTTGATTTGTGTTGTTGATGACTAATAATCCTTGAAACCTTGTGGAATAAATGTAGAGAGATTTTTTAGAGAGAAGGGACGAAATGTGGAAATGAAATAATAAACTTGGATCCCTTATTTATTGACTTAAAATCTGGTTTGGAGTGAACAGTACAGTGGTCGTAAACTTGGTTTACGGTCCGTATTCCAGTTTACGGACCGTCCTTCGTGGTCGTATTTAATCATAACAGAACCAGAAACTCAGGCTGAGACGTGATGATTTACGGACACATTTTACGGGCCGTAACCACTTTACGGTCCGTATTTCAGGTCGTATTTAACCATTTGATCATTTGGCAGAAAGTTGAAGTTTTGGAAGCCAAAATATGACATGGTTATGTCATGGCCATAGCTCCTGTATGATACAGACAAAATTTTCTCCTGTTAGGTCTTAATAGCGCGGGCTCGTGGGCAAGTTCCATGGGTTTGATCTTTCTCAGACTAGCGAGGGTTGAGAATATACGGACTTATGATTCCTCAAAGACAGTGAAATCATATCGCCAGATCTGCATGCCAGCAGTGACTCTTTCTCCAGGAATGATACGATCATGGACTAATAGGGTGTGTGGCCCCCATAGAGTCCTGAGTATCCTATCATTAATTAGACTGCAAATTCTCCTTCCCAGACCCAAGCACTCATTTAGGGTATAACTAGCTTGGTTGCGGTGGAACGAACATCTCTTGTATGCATAAACCAACTCGGGCGGCGGCAACCCAACCCTGGTGGTGCAAGGCACTCTTGTGGCGACCATCCTTTCGTACACCTCCTTATAAGTGACATGCCTGTTTACCCCGAATTTAGTTAACCAATTTAATTTGTAAGTGAGGTATAGGATATGTGGATGAACTTTAATCTATTTTGGGTTTATAGGAAATAATTATAGATTTGCGTGTTATAGCATATGTATGTGAACATATGCGTTAGTTATTCGAATCAAGATACAGATGTTTATGATTAAGCCAACTATATTGGAAGAATAAGCATAAAAATCCACTGATCCGGACCAACGGAGAGAGAGCTTCAATATGTAATTTCTATTACAATGTTCTTGATCTTGGAAAAGCTAACCCTTAAAAGTAGGAAAATGCCTCGTATTTATAGTTTTGCCTTGTAGGCCTTGCCTACAACATAAAGCCTTTTTCAAAATAAAGTAAACCCTAAAAGGATAAGGTTGGGCCATACGGTCTGACACCCGTACGGTCGTCGGTACAATGTGACAGAACGATGTTGACGCGTGACGATTTTATAACTGATTTACCGGACTAACGACCACGATCAACTCGGTCATGCTGAAACTGGACCAACGGCCACGATCAACTCGGTCATGATGAAACCGGACTAGCTGTGATGCGGAGTTTGGTCCAGTCAAATTCGCTTCACTTTTCTCAGGTCAACCACAGCCGGTGCAATATCACCAGTTCTAAGGGAAGACTCGGTGATCATGCCTGTCTCTTCTTATCTCCGGTCCCCGGTCTCACCGGTCTTGCTTATATCCGGTTTTTACCATATACAGATAGTCCCCACACTTCCCAGACTGTAGTTTTACCGGAGTAACGGGAATTGGATGAATCAACAAACCGGTGGTGCCATAAGTACGTATGAAACACCGATCCTCCATGGTCGGGTATGCTATGTAAATACTATGTATATGATATGATGATGTATATGATATAGAAATGAGTATGAATATAAATATGATACGGCATGAATATGAATACGATACGATATGAATGTGAATAAGGTTATGTATATGAATACGGGTACTAATATGGAACAAATACGATTATGGATACGGATATTGATGTATGAGCACAAATACGCATTTGAATGGAAAGTTCCTATAAAAGGCAAGTAAGTGCCCATGACGATGATATTACCATCTCCCATCTTGTGCTACTTTTAATGATGTTCATTATGCTTCTATATTGATATTGGTCATGCTTTACATACTCAGTACATTCTTCGTACTGACGTCCTTTTGTTTGTGGACGCTGCGTCATGCCCGCAGGTGCATAGGGAGACAGGCTTGATCCATAGCTACATTCTCAGAGACTACATAGCAGGGCTCCACTTCATTCGGAGCTATAGCTTTTGGGTACTTATTCTTTTGTGTACATAGTTATGGGCATAGCGGGTTCCTGTCCCGCTTATGTGATATGTTATACTCCTCTTAGAGGCTCGTAGACATGTGAATATTGTTAGATGTGTCCGGCCTTGTCGGCCTATATTTTGTATATTATTTTGATAGCCTTGACGGCTCATGTACATTGACGTGGTATAGATGCCAACAATGATATGAAAGCATTGTCTTCCAATGGGACTAGCATGAATGGTGATTAGAAATGTATGTTTAATTATATGGCTCACCTAAATGTAAGTGAAGTGTAAGCCAAGGGGTGCCCGGGATGGGCTAGCACCGGGCGCTCATCGCGGCCCTCTAGACGGGTCGTGACAAAAGTGGTATCAGAGCAGTTCAGTACTAGGGTGTGTCTACGAGCCGTGTCTAGTAGAGTCTTGGTTATGGGTGTGTTGCGCGCCACACTAATAAACAAGAAGCTGCGGACATTTTAGGAATAAATGACCTTCTTTCTTCATAAGAATCGTGCGATAGAGCTACGGTATAAGAAATTCTTGTCCCTTAATCGTGCGTTGTGTATTTCAGAAATGCCTATAAAGCGAAAAGCTACAGCAGCCCAAAAGGGCAAGACGGTGGCAGAAAAGCAGGATGAAAGAGCACTGCCACCGGTAGTAGAGGAAAGTGAGTCCCAAAGTGCGGCTCAATCTCAGTCCTCCCTTTTAGTACATATATTAGAGGAGCGTGAGAGAGCCTCAGCCCCAGCCCCAGCACCTCCAGCTCCTCCACCGGATGCTTCAGGCCAAGATGTGAAAGACACCATACACTTGCTTACTCGATTGGTTGCTGCCCAGACGCAGCGGCAAAGTATAGGGCAGGGTGAGAGGGCTTTTAGTGCAAAGGCCCGTGACTTCATTACTTTGAACTCTCTGGAATTCTTTGGGTCAAAGTCGGAGGAAGACCCTCAGGATTTTATCGATGGTATGCTGAGGACGCTACGATTGATACATGCTTCGGACATTGAGTCAGTGGAGTTAGCGTCGTATAGATTGAGAGATGCCTCGATCCAATGGTATACGGGTTGGATGGCTTCACGGGGAGCCAATGCACCTCCCCCGGTATGGCAGGAGTTCGTTGACGCTTTCCTCCGACCTTATAAGCCTCAAGAGTTGAAAAGTAGATTGACTTCCGCCTCAGTCTTGACACTTCCAGAGGGATTGGAAGGATATGTTGTTTATTGCGATGCTTCAGGTGTTGGGCTACGGTGTGTATTGATGCAACATGGTAAGGTGATTGCATACACTTCAAGGCAATTACGGAAACATGAGCAGAATTATCCAACTCATGATTTAGAATTGGCCGCAGTAGTTCATGCGTTAAAGATATAGAGACATTATTTATATGGTGCCCATGTGGATATATATACAGACCATAAGAGTCTTCAGTATATCTTCAAGCAGAAAGAGTTGAATTTAAGGCAATGACGATGGTTGGAATTGCTAAAAGATTATGATGTTGATATCTTGTACCACCCCGGAAAGGCAAATGTTGTAGCTGATGCTCTTAGCCGCAGATCTATGGGAAGTTTGTGTGATGTACGACCCGAGAGGAGAGAAATGACTCGTGAGCTCTAGCAGTTAGCTAGCCTAGGAGTTCGAGTGGCGGACTCAGGTTGCCAGGGAACTACTATCAAGAATTCGGCAGTTTCGTAGCTAGTAGCAGAAGTGAAAGAGCGACAATACGAAGATTCCATGCTAAGGCATTACAGAGTCACACTCCCTCAGAAAGAGGAGTCATCATTTGAGCTTTCAGGAGACGAAGTTCTCTGATGTTGAGGCAGATTATGTGTTCCCAATGTGGCAGGTCTACGCTACCATATATTGAGAGAAGCTCATTGTTCCCGTTACTTTGTTCACCCCGGTGCGACGAAGATGTATCATGATCTTAATTCTGTATATTGGTGGAATGGGATGAAGAAAGATATAGCGGAATTTATAGCTCAATGTCCCAACTGTCAACAGGTGAAAATCGAGCACCAAAAGCCGGGTGGTTTGTTACAAGCTATAGAAGTCCCAACTTGGAAGTGGGAAGTGATTAAGATGGAATTCATTACAGGATTACCCCGTTCTCGCCGTAAGTATGACTCTATATGGGTGATTGCGGATAGACTCACCAAGTCAGTTCATTTCTGTTACGTTCCGTATTTTATACATTGGGACAATCCGGATTAACTATGATAAGTTAGGGCCAAGACAATTCCGAGACATGAAGTCGGGACTTTTGACCTTCGATTTTATTTTGAGACATAAGTTGTACATGAAATTGTTGGCATGGAACACTTAGGAAAAGTTGGGACCAAAAGTCATATACTTGGAAGTTGAAAATCATGCAAAAATAGGCCCTTTGGCCGTGTGGCTTTGAAATTGGTCCCACACATTTTGTGGCCAATTTTAAAAGGTCCAACACATGTGTGGGCCATGGACACTTGGAGGGTTCATCTAGGAGCTTAAAAGATGACTTATAAGTCATCTTCTATCATTCTACACTTAGAAAAAAAATCAAGAAGTTGAAGAGCAACAACAACAACCTCTCGGCCAAACCCAAGAAAAACCAAGTCCAATTTTATCCATCCCAAAAATATTTCTTTGGTGCAAATCCACTAATTGGAGGTCCCTAAGTAACGTGGAAGTGTTGTTGGAGCGATCAAACCATCCGTCTAGTAGATCGCAAACCCTAGCCTATTTGTGGAGTTGAAGAAGAAAGGTAAGATTTGATCTTGTTTTATGTGTTGTGAATGTTTTATGCATGTTGTAGTATGTTAATATGGATGAAATTTGTGAAATATAGTAAGTTGGAGGTGAGCCGTGCATTGTGTGTATGGTCGTGTAGATGTGTGTGTTGTGATTGGGTTGATGAATTGATTCTATGTAGCCTATTTAGTTGTGTGGTGTGGAGAAAAGAATAAGAATCATCAATATATGTATATGTGTAGTGTGGCCGAATGTAGGTCATATTGCATGACAAGAATGGGTTATGGTTGTGTTCTCGGGTTTGGGACTGTTTTCGAGAAAATTGGAGCAATTGTTGGATTGTTGGAAATATTGTGTAAATTGTTTAAAATGTCCTTGAATATTGTTGGTATGGGTTCGGGTTGGTATTTGAATGTATGAGCGGTGATGTGGCTTGAATGTAAGCCGTCGAATTGAATATTGTGAATGTTGTTGAATGATGTAAAAGAGAGTTATTAATGTTATATTGCCTTTCGGATAGGTCATTGGGGTTGCTAGGTTGGTTATTGTTGTTGTTATTGTTGATTTGGCCGAGTTAAATTCTCGGGGTTGGCCTATTTACAGGGGAAATGCTACCCAAATTTCTGTAGAATTGAGTGTTAGTTTGGAATAAATTGCCTAAGTGCCTATGGCTAATGTTTGATATTCGTTGACGTATTTGTAGACCGTGAGGAGCCCGAGGCGTAGGTTGGGATTAGCTTGAGTTGGGCTAGCTTGGAGTGCGTACGAGGTATGTAAAGCTCAAACCTTCCTTCTTTTGGCATACCTTAGTTATAAATAGGCTATGTCACGAGCCTCGAGGAAATTCTAAATTTGCAATCCGAGCACGTTATAACTCTTATATATATATTTCTTGGCATTCGTATGTTGATGTGATGAAATACGAACCCTTATGTCTTTGAAATAATTGATTTCCAAATGTTGCACAAAAAGTTTTGTTTTAAAGAATTCCGTAACTATGGACGCCGTATCTTTCACCGGAAGGCTCGAATTGCTCCGATATTTTCTTAGGAGTTTGCATGGCGTATGATGAGTATGTTTTCCATAGGTGGGCCCGGCTCGGGTCGATACCCGTCCGTGGGTCCCGCGACTTTCCTTTATGTAATTCAGAGGACTCTTGAAAGAATTTGGTATGACTATTATTTCGATTCTCAAGTATGGTCATTTTACTTATAATTGAGTCCATGATAATGATTTTATGCATATGGTTACTCACGACTCTGCTCGTACGTTTTGTTATATCTTTCGCCGAGTCCCGGGCCGGTTCTGTTGTCGTGCGCACTTTGATATACTCCGGTGTTATGCTGTGTTTATGGTTCACCGAGCCACTCGCTACAGGGTCGGGTTCCACTTATATTTGGCGTTATGCTGTGTATGGCGTTATGCTGTGTTATGTTGTGTGACGGGGATACGGAGATTTGAAACCTTCTGGTGTTATGCTGTGTTATGGCGCCATCGACGGGCGGGCGACCATATTTTCTGTGCCCTATGCATGACTTATATTTCGAAAGTAAACATTTTGATATTTTGGGCTTGCACTTATTTTCTGTACTTCTATTTCGTTTATGCCTCAGATTTGTTTTCTGTATCTTCTGCTTTGCATACTCAGTACATATTTCGTACTGACCCCCTTTCTTCGGGGGCTGTGTTTCATGCCCGCAGGTACAGACGGACAGTTTGGTGATCCACCAGTTTAGGACACCCTCTTCTGCTGTTTGGAGTGCTCCTCTTATTTCGGAGCCTACATTTTGGTATATATATTCGTTCGTTGCATATGTATATATTTGTTCAGGGGTACGGCGGGGCCCTGTCCCGCCATATGATTCGGTTGGTCTGTTTAGAGGTCTGTAGACGTATATGTGGGTTTGTGCCTACTTCTGTACAGATGTATTTGTATGATCCCACTCGCCATGGCAGCCTTGTCGGCGTGCATTTGTATATGTTTTGGGCCGTTGCGCCATTTAATAGCCTTGTCGGCTTCTGATATATATATATATGGTTGTGTTGAAATGTGTCTGAGACAGTTTGATATAATTTGAGGCAGCGTGTGATATTTGTGCCCGTATACGCTATCTGTATGTGATTCGGATTGGATGAGTGTGTTCGGGTGCCCAGTTCAGGCACTAGTCACGGCCTACGGGGTTGGGTCGTGACAGAAGTGGTATCAGAGAGGTTTGTCCTTGGAATGTCTACAGGCCGTGTCTCGTAGAGTCCTGTTTATCGATGTGTTGTGCACCACATCTATAAAGAGGAACCTACAGGACATATAGGGTGTTACCTTTCTTTGAATCCTAGATCGTGCGATAGAGCTGTGCTATTAGGATGAGTCCGTTCTGACCGATTGTTGTGTTTTTCAGTGATGCCTCCGAAGAAGGCAACGGCTGCCCAGAAGGGCAAGGCGGTGATGGGAGAGACTAGTCAGATGCCGAGAGTTACACGGGCTCGTGCTCAGATTATGCCCGGTGCCGTACTTCAGTCAGAGGGTTCAGCCACACCACCACCGGAGGAGCCTGGGGCAGGCCCATCATTAGCTCTAGAGGCTCCAGCGCCTGAGCCTCCAGCTCCTCAACCCGGGGCGGAGGATAGGACGTTGAGGGAGGCGGTACAGTTACTGACTACTTTGGTAGCGGGACAGACTCGCAGACGCGGGCTGAGAGGTGATGATGATGATGACAGGCGTGATAGCCTGAGTGTCCGTGATTATTTGACATGTAATCCCCCAGCGTTTTTCGGGTCTAAGCCCGAGGAGGACCCCCACGACTTCATTCAGGGGATGCGGCGCTCATTGGGACTTGTCAGGGCTTCAGAGACCGAGTCCGTTGAGTTAGCCTCGCACAGGTTACGAGATGTTGCTGCTAATTGGTATGAGTCCTGGGAGCTGTCCAGAGGTGAGGGTGCTCCCCCAGCTACATGGGACGAGTTTGTGGCCGCCTTTCTCCGCTACTTTTTCCCCCGGAGTTGCGGAGGGCGAGGGCTGATAGGTTTTTGCAGTTGCGACAGAGGGGTCGGAGTGTTCGTGAGTATAATTTGGAGTTTGATTCTTTGGCTCGATATGCACCTGCTATAGTGGCTGACATGGCTGACCGGATGCACCGGTACGTGATAGGGCTGGACCGTTACTTAGTTGACAGCTGCATGGCGATGGCATCGCATACTGTTATGGACATCGCCCGGTTACAGGCCTACGCGCAGGGTATGGAGGACCGGCACAGAGAGGACCGGTCGGGCAGAGATCATGACAGGAGGCCGCCCAAGAAGGCCAGATCCGCGGGATATTCTTGAGATTTTCGAGGCGGGCAGCCTCAGTTACAACAGTCAGGTAGATATCCTCATCCATCAGGCCGGGGTACACAGCCCACCGGTAGACGATTTGATAGTGCAGGACCATCTAGGGCTGGCCAGAGTTCTAGAGCACAGGGTTTGCAGGTAACCGAAGGTTCCAGCCAGTCCAGACCACCCAGGCCCCGTTGTTCTTATTGTGGGAGGTCGCACCCAGGGGAGTGTTACCGAGCCACCGGAGCCTGTTTTTCTTGTGGCCGTCAGGGCCATATCATGCGAGATTGTCTGTTGGCGAGTTGTTCTGGTGGTACTATTCAGCCGACGGGATCAGCCGCTGGTTCATCCTCTACTCCTTTAGCTGCACGTCCTGCGGGACGAGGTGCGCTGGCACCGACGGGCCGCGGTCGAGGCCGTGACGGGGCTTCAGATTCTAGCGGTCCTTCGAACCGCATATATGCATTGGCTACCCGTCAGGATCAGGAGGCTTCGCCAAATGTTGTTACAGGTACTTTACTGGTTTTCTCCCGATCTGTATATGCACTGATTGATCCTGGTTCTACTTTATCATATATCGCTCCACTTGTTGCTAATAAAATTGGGATAGAATCTGAGCCGATAGAGCCTTTTGAGGTAGCTACACCAGTAGGGGATTCTGTTATAGCCAGACAGGTTTATCGAGGTTGTTCGGTGGTTATTTGTGGCCGCTGCACTAAGGCAGATTTGGTAGAGCTTGATATGACTGATTTCGACGTTATTATGGGTATGGATTGGCTAGCTTTTTGTTATGCTAATGTTGATTATCAAAAGAAGGTAGTTCGTTTCCAATTCCCAGGTGAACCAGTTGTAGAGTGGGCAGGTAATACAGCATCGCCAAGGGGTAAGTTTATTTCATACCTCAAGGCAAGAAAAATGATCAGGAAGGGCTATATTTATCATCTGGTCCGTGTACATGATTTAGAGGCAGAGGCACCGACTCTTCAGTCAGTCCCAGTGGTTAACGAATTCTTAGATGTATTCCCAGACGACCTTCCAGGTCTTCCCCCCGAGCGGGAGATACAGTTTGCTATTGATCTGTTGCCAGATACTCAGCCTATATCTATTCCTCCGTACAGAATGGCACCTGCTGAACTGAAGGAATTAAAGGAGTAGCTGAGAGATTTATTAGAGAAGGGCTTTATTCGGCCCAGTACATCACCCTGGGGAGCTCCGGTATTATTTGTGAGAAAGAAAGACGGCTCGCTGCGGAAGTGTATTGATTACATGCAGATGAATAAGGTAACCATTAAGAATAAATACCCCCTCCCCAGGATTGATGATTTGTTTGATCAGATGCAGGGTGCCAGGTGTTTTTCGACAATAGACCTGCGGTCAGGCTATCATCAGGTGCGGGTACAAGAGGCTGATATTCCTAAGACAGCATTCAGGACCCGTTACGGGCATTATGAATTCAGAGTGATGTCTTTTGGGCTGACTAATGCCCCAGCGGTATTTTTGGACCTGATGAATCGGGTATTCGGGCCGTTCTTAGACATGTTCGTGATTGTATTTATCGATGACATTTTGGTTTATTCACGATCAGAAGCAGAGCATGCAGATCATTTGAGGACAGTACTTGGCACACTCCGGCACCAGAATTTATATGCTAAATTTTCTAAATGTGAATTCTGGCTGTCTTCAGTGGCATTCATGGGGCATATTATTGGAGCGGATGGCATCTGGGTGGATAGCTAGAAGATCGAGGCCGTAAAGAGTTGGCCTAGACCTACGACGCCTACGGAGGTGCGTAGCTTTCTGGGGTTGGCCGGTTATTACCGGAGATTTGTAGAGGGATTTGCTTCGATTTCAGCACCTTTGACAAGGCTGACTCAGAAGGGAGCTAAGTTTCAGTGGTCTGATGCTGGCGAGCGTAGCTTCCAATTGCTGAAAGAGAAGTTGACTACAGCTCCAGTCCTGACTCTTCCTGAAGGTCCAGATGGGTATGTTATTTATTGTGATGCCTCTGGTATGGGTTTGGGGTATGTATTGATGCAGCACGGTAGGGCTATAACTTATGCTTCCCGGCAGCTCAAAAAGCACGAGAGAAATTATCCCACTCACGATTTGGAGCTAGCCGCGGTGATTCATGCTTTGAAGATGTGGAGACATTATTTATATGGGGTTCACGTTGATATTTATACAGATCATAAGAGCCTCCAGTAGATCTTCAAGCAAAAGGAACTGAACTTGCGGCAAAAGCGGTGGTTAGAGTTGCTGAAAGATTATGATGTTGATATTTTATACAATCCTGGGAAAGCTAATGTCGTGGCAGATGCACTCAGCCGTAAGTCCATGGGCAGTTTAGCGGACACGCCTTCAGAAAAGAAAGAAATGGTTCGCGATATCCATCAGCTGGCTAGTCTTGGAGTCCGCTTGGACGATTCTGGAGATGCTGGGATTTCTGTTCGAGGAGTGGCCGAATCCTCTATTCTGGGTGAGATAAAGCGGCGTCAGTATGAGGATCCTTTTCTGATACAGTACAGAGACGTAGCCCGTGAAAAGGAGAAGACCCCGTTTGAGATTATATCTGATGGAGTATTATTATACAGGGGCAGATTATGTGTACCTGACATTGCGGGACTGCGGCGACAGGTTATGGGCGAGGCACATTATGCCAGATATTCTGTTCATCCAGGGTCGATGAAGATGTATCATGATCTTAGATGCCTGTATTGGTGGGACGGTATGAAAAAGGACATAGCAGAGTTCGTTGCCTAGTGCCTAAATTGTCAGCAGCTGAAGATTGAGCATCAGAAGCCCGGTGGGTTATTACAGGAGATGGAGATTCCGACGTGGAAGTGGGAGATGATTAATATGGATTTTATTGCAGGCTTGCCTCGCACTCCACGGAGGTACAACTCCATATGGGTTATCGTTGATCGGCTGACAAAATCAGCCCATTTTCTTCCAGTTCGGACTACATACTCAGCTGAAGATTATGCCAGGCTATATATTAAGGAGATTGTGAGACTTCTTGGGGTTCCAGTGTCTGTTATCTCCGACAGAGGTGCCCAGTTTACAGCTAATTTCTGGAGATCATTTCAGGAGGGATTGGGGACCCAGGTGAGTCTGATTATAGCATTTCATCCTCAGTCCGACGGACAGGCCGAGCGCACTATTCAGACGCTGGAAGATATGTTGCGTGCCTGTGTTATGGATTTCAGGGGTAGCTGGGATGATCATTTGCCGCTTGTTGAATTTGCTTATAGCAACAGCTACCACTCCAGTATTCAGATGGCACCATATGAGGCTTTGTATGGCAGGAAATGCAGGTCGCCAATCGGTTGGTTTGATGTTGGGGAGACTGAATTAATTTGCCCAGATATAGTCCAGCAGGCGGTGGATAAAGTGAAACTTATCCGGGAGCGCTTGTTAGCAGCCCAGAGTCGACAGAAATCGTATGCAGATAATCGTCGTCGACCTTTAGAGTTTCAGGTTGGAGATTGGGTGTTCCTGAAAGTGTCACCTATGAAAGGTGTTATGAGATTTGGCAAGAAAGGAAAGCTCAGTCCGAGATATTTGGGCCTTATCAGATTATCCGTAAAATAGGCAAAGTTGCCTATGAATTAGATCTGCCAGCTGATTTGGGAGCGATGCACCCGGTATTCCATGTTTCTATGCTTCGTAAATGTATTGGTGACCCTTCCAGAATCGATCCTACAGGTGATATACAGGTCACCGAGGAGCTATCTTATGAAGAGCAGCCTAGAACCATATTGGATCGTCAGGTAAGAAAATTGCAGAATAAAGATGTGGCTTCTGTTAAAGTGTTGTGGCGGAATAATAACCGAGAAGAAATGACCTGGGAAGCTGAGGAGCATATGAAGAAAAAGTATCCTCACCTATTTTCGGTACCTACAGGTAATCCAAATCGTTTATTTGACTATGTTGATTTGTGAATGACTTTTATGTGATGGCTATAAAAGAAACTCCCCCGAATTGTTAGTAAGACCCGTAGAATTAATCCAACATTCGAAGACGAATGTTCTAAAGGGAGGGAGGATGTTACGTCCCGTATTTTATACATTGGGACAATCCGGATTAACTATGATAAGTTAGGGCCAAGACCATTCCGGGACATGAAGTCGGGACTTTTGACCTTCGATTTTATTTTGAGACATAAGTTGTACATGAAATTGTTGGCATGGAACACTTAGGAAAAGTTGGGACCAAAAGTCATATACTTGGAAGTTGAAAATCATGCAAAAATAGGCCCTTTGGCCGTGTGGCTTTGAAATTGGTCCCACACATTTTGTGGCCAATTTTAAATGGTCCAACACATGTGTGGGCCACGGACACTTGGAGGGTTCATCTAGGAGCTTAAAACATGACTTCTAAGTCATCTTCTATCATTCTACACTTAGAAAAAAAATCAAGAAGTTGAAGAGCAACAACAACAACCTCTTGGCCAAACCCAAGAAAAACCAAGTCCAATTTTAGCCATCCCAAAAATATTTCTTTGGTGCAAATCCACTAATTGGAGGTCCATAAGTAACGTGGAAGTGTTGTTGGAGCGATCAAACCATCCTTCTAGTAGATCGGAAACCCTAGCCTATTTGTGGAGTTGAAGAAGAAAGGTAAGATTTGATCTTGTTTTATGTGTTGTGAATGTTTTATGCATGTTGTAGTATGTTAATATGGATGAAATTTGTGAAATATAGTAAGTTGGAGGTGAGCCGTGTATGGTCGTGTAGATGTGTGTGTTGTGATTGGGTTGATGAATTGATTCTATGTAGCATATTTAGTTGTGTAGTGTGGAGAAAAGAATAAGAATCATCAATATATGTATATGTGTAGTGTGGCCGAATGTAGGTCATATTGCATGACAAGAATGGGTTATGGTTGTGTTCTCGGGTTTGGGACTGTTTTCGAGAAAATTGGAGCAATTGTTGGATTGTTGGAAATATTGTGTAAATTGTTTAAAATGTCCTTGAATATTGTTGGTATGGGTTCGGGTTGGTATTTGAATGTATGAGCGGTGATGTGGCTTGAATGTAAGCCGTCGAATTGAATATTGTGAATGTTGTTGAATGATGTAAAAGAGAGTTATTAATGTTATATTGCCTTTCGGATTGGTCATTGGGGTTGCTAGGTTGGTTATTGTTGTTGTTATTGTTGATTTGGCCGAGTTAAATTCTCGGGGTTGGCCTATTTACAGGGCAAATGCTACCCAAATTTCTGTAGAATTGAGTGTTAGTTTGGAATAAATTGCCTAAGTGCCTATGGCTAATGTTTGATATTCGTTGACGTATTTGTAGACCGTGAGGAGCCCGAGGCGTAGGTTGGGATTAGCTTGAGTTGGGCTAGCTTGGAGTGCGTACGAGGTATGTAAAGCTCAAACCTTCCTTCTTTTGGCATACCTTAGTTATAAATAGGCTATGTCACGAGCCTCGAGGAAATTCTAAATTTGCAATCCGAGCACGTTATAACTCTTATATATATATTTCTTGGCATTCGTATGTTGATGTGATGAAATACGAACCCTTATGTCTTTGAAATAATTGATTTCCAAATGTTGCACAAAAAGTTTTGTTTTAAAGAATTCCGTAACTATGGACGCCGTATCTTTCACCGAAAGGCTCGAATTGCTCCGATATTTTCTTAGGAGTTTGCATGGCGTATGATGAGTATGTTTTCCATAGGTGGGCCCGGCTCGGGTCGATACCCGTCCGTGGGTCCCGCGACTTTCCTTTATGTAATTCGGAGGACTCTTGAAAGAATTTGGTATGACTATTATTTCGATTCTCAAGTATGGTCATTTTACTTATAATTGAGTCCATGATAATGATTTTATGCATATGGTTACTCACGACTCTGCTCGTGCGTTTTGTTATATCTTTCGCCGAGTCCCGGGCCGGTTCTGTTGTCGTGCGCACTTTGATATACTCTGGTGTTATGCTGTGTTTATGGTTCACCGAGCCACTCGCTAGAGGGTCGGGTTCCACTTATATTTGGCGTTATGATGTGTATGGCGTTATGTTGTATTATGATGTGTGATGGGGATACGGAGATTTGAAACCTTCTGGTGTTATGCTGTGTTATGGCGCCATCGACGGGCGGGCGACCATATTTTCTGTGCCCTGTGCATGACTTATATTTCGAAAGTAAACATTTTGATATTTTGGGCTTCCACTTTTTTTCTGTACTTCTATTTCATTTATGCCTCAGATTTGTTTTCTGTATCTTCTACTTTGAATACTCAGTACATATTTCGTACTGACCCCCTTTCTTCGGGGGCTGTGTTTCATGCCCGCAGGTACAGACGGACAGTTTGGTGATCCACCAGTTTAGGACACCCTCTTCTGCTGTTTGGAGTGCTCCTCTTATTCCGGAGCCTACATTTTGGTATATATATTCGTTCGTTGCATATGTATATATTTGTTCAGGGGTACGGCGGGGCCCTGTCCCGCCATATGATTCGGTTGGTCTGTTTAGAGGTCTGTAGACGTATATGTGGGTTTGTGCCTACTTCTGTACAGATGTATTTGTATGATCCCACTCGCCATGGCAGCCTTGTCGTCGTGCATTTGTATATGTTTTGGGCCGTTGCGCCATTTGATAGCCTTGTCGGCTTCTGATATATATATATATATATATATATATATATATATATATATATATATATATATGTGGTTGTGTTGAAATGTGTCTGAGACAGTTTGATATAATTTGAGGCAGCGTGTGATATTTGTGCCCGTATACGCTATCTGTATGTGATTCATATTGGATGAGTGTGTTCGGGTGCCCAGTTCGGGCACTAGTCACGGCCTACGGGGTTGAGTCGTGATAATTTCTTACCAGTCAGAACGACGCATGTGGCAGAAGATTATGCAAAGCTTTATCTTAAAGAGATAGTAAGACTCCATGGTGTTCCAGTATCTATTATCCCAGACAGAGGAACTCAGTTTACAGCCAATTTTTGGAAGTCTTTCCAAGAGGGTTTTGGGACCCAGGTTAACCTTAGCACGGCATTTCACCCGCAGACCGATGGACATGCTGAGCGCACCATTCAGACTCTTGAAGATATGTTACGGGCATGTATGATAGATTTCGGAGGTAATTGGGATGATCATTTGCCACTCATTGAATCTGCTTACAGTAACAGTTATCATTCTAGCATTCAGATGGCACCGTACGAAGCTTTGTATGGGCGAAAGTGTAGATCCCTAATTGGGTGGTTCGAAACAGGAGAGGCTAGATTGATAGGGCCAGACTTGGTCCAGCAAGCCATAGAGAAAGTCAAGCTCGTACAAGATCGGTTATTAGCAGCCCAAAGTCGTCAAAAGTCCTATGTAGATAATCGCTGAAGAGACTTAGAGTTCCAAGTGAAAGATTGGGTATTCTTGAAAGTGTCACCGATGAAAGGTGTAATGAGATTTGGCAAAAAGGGGAACCTTAGTCCCCGGTACATTGGACCTTATGAGATTGTGCACAAAGTGGGAAAAGTGGCCTACGAATTAGATCTACCTCCGAATTTGGAGTCAGTTCACCCAGTTTTCCATGTCTCGATGCTTCGAAAATGTGTTGGAGATCCTACTAAGATCGTGCCAATAAGCGATGTGCAAGTGACGGAAAAGTTGACTTATGAAGAAGTACCCATTGCCATACTAGATAGGCAAGTACGGAGGCTTAGAAACAAAGAAGTGTCCTCAGTTAAGGTTTTATGGAGAAGCAGTAAACGAGAAGAAATGACATGGGAAGCGGAAGAAAGTATGCGATCCAGATACCCTCATTTATTTCAGCCCTTGGGAGAGATTCAAGATGAAACATCAGCGGTATGAGGTATGTATGATTCTTTTCATGCTTTTGGTCGTGTGTGGCCATAGAAATTTTGATATTGTGACGTAGCCCTGTGAGGCGATGATATTTTGGGTTGTTGTGATAGGTTGGTAGTGCCATATTATAGGGGAGACTCTGGAATTTTTTTTATAGAATCCCCGAAGACCATAACATTCGAGAACGAATATTCTTAAGGGGGGGGGGGGGGGAGAATGTTACACCTCAGAAATTTCTCCGTGAGCGTACAATGAATAGACCAACGAAGAGTATGAGTGTACGACGTTTTACTAAGAAGGGGATGACTACTTATGAGTTTTGAAAATGCGAAAGTTGCAGATTTGCACTTCGACCCAGTTGGTCGTAAAATGAAATACGGACCGTAAAGTGGTATACGGTCCGTAAACTGCCAGGTTGTATTTCAACTTCCAAAAACTTCAACTTTCTGTCAAATGCTGGAATGGTTAAAGACGACTTGGAATATGGACCGTAAACTGAAATACGGCCCGTAAAACTGAGTCGTAAACCACCATGTCCTCAGCATGACTTTTTGTTTCTATCATCCTTAAATACAGCCACGAAATACGGTCCGTAAACTGGAATACGGACCATAAACTGTGTTTACGACCACTGTACACTTTCGACGACTGTTCATTTAAGATCAGATTATGTGTTATTAATAAGAGACCAAGTTCATTATTTCATTTCCACATGACACCCCCTTCTCTCTAAAACATCTCTCTACATAAATTCCACAAGAATTCAAGGATATTTGGTGATCAACAACATAAACTAAGTGAATCAAGTATAAGAAAACCCATTAAGGATCATACAAGTCAGGAAATCTCATTGGAGATAAAGTAGGGTTTTGCTCAAGTGGAGTATTATCAACCAAAGCTTGTTCCTACGACATATAAGGTAAGATTTATGATGTTTCTATGTTGTTTAAGGTATTTAAGAGTTGAAATACTTGGATTGTAGAGAGGTATGGCAAAATGGGTCATGAATGTGGAATAGTGCCATTTTGAGAAATAGTTTGAATTGAGTTATGAGTCTTGATGTATTGTGATGTAAATGTGTTATAAATGATCTTGAGAACATGAGATGAGCACTGTACGTGAATGGACATAGTTGTGTGTTATACCCATGGATATGAGTAATTGAAAGTAAGTCTAGAAATGTGGATAACGTGGATGAATAATGATTATTGTTATGGTATTATGAATGCATTAGTGAAGTTTGGGAGTTGATATACGCTATGGAGGAATGTCGTATAAATAAAGGAGAGGTTGTCCGATTTTCTCTAGTTTTGGTCAGATATGCTAGCTATCGATTCTAATGATAGTATGACTTTAATGAAGGTAGAAACGCTTAGCATTGGAGGTGAACGCGCAAGTGTAAAATAGTGAACGGAAAGGTATGTAAGGCTAACCCTTCTTTCATAAGGCATGGTTCTTTGGCCAAATATCTAAATCTTCTATGAGACTATGATATCCTTCAAATGATTTGATATTCCGAGCTAGTAAGCTCACAATTCGTGATACGCCACGATTGTACTAAATCCCTCGTATAACGAGTAAGCCTATAGAGATAAATGTGATGAATGACGATAATAGTAATAATGATGTTGATGACGATTATGATAATGATGTAAATAGTAAAGATGCTTATGAGCTATTATGTATATGTGTCTATGTATGACTATTATAGAACCCCGAGCTTATGAGGCCTGGCAAGATATGTAAATAAGTATGTACATGATTACGTAACGCGCGCACACCTCTGCAGATGGTACGGATAACCCTAACGCCTTGGTAGGGCCAGGTAGATGTGACCCTGAAGCCTTGGTAGGGCCAGGTATGAGTAACCTTGATCCTTGGTTGGCCAAGTACGTATGAAACACCGATCCTCCATGGTCGGGTATGCTATGTAAATACTATGTATATGATATGATGATGTATATGATAGAGAAATGAGTATGAATATGAATATGATACGGCATGAATATGAATATGATACGATATGAATGTGAATAAGTGTATGTATACGAATACGGGTACTAATATGGAACAGATACGATTATGGATATGGATATTGATGTATGAGCACAAATACGCATTTGAATTGAAAGTTCCTATGAAAGGCAAGTAAGTGCCCATGACGATGATATTACCATCTCCCATCTTGTGCTACTTTTAATGATGTTCATTATGCTTCTATATTGATATTGATCATGCTTTACATACTCAGTACATTCTTCGTACTGACGTCCTTTTGTTTGTGGACGCTGCGTCATGCCCGCAGGTGCACAGGGAGACAGGCTTGATCCATAGCTGCCTTCTCAGAGACTACATAGCAGGGCTCCACTTCATTCGGAGCTATAGCTTTTGGGTACTTATTCTTTTGTGTACATAGTTATGGGCATAGCGGGGTCCTATCCCGCTTATGTGATATGTTATACTCTTCTTAGAGGCTCGTAGACATGTGAATATGGTTAGATATGTCCAGCCTTGTCGGCCTATATTTTGTATATTATTTTGATAGCCTTGACGGCTCATGTACATTGATGTGGTATAGATGCCAACCATGATATGAAAGCATTGTCATCTAATGGGACTAACATGAATGGTGATTAGAAATGTATGTTTAATTATGTGGCTCGCCTAAATTTAAGTGAATTTTAAGCCAAGGGGTGTTCGGGGTGGGCTAGCACCGGGTGCTCGTCGCGGCCCTCTAGACCGGTCGTGACACGCTCGGTCCGTTTATCACCCCGATTGGAGGATTGGCTCGGGCCAACCCCAGATTTTTCCAACGTAAAGCTAGGCTTTTTCGAATGAGAGTATGGCCGATATCTTTCCCTCGACGGTCTTGACTCCGGATCGTAATTTTTCCTCGATCTCTCAGAGCTTTTGTTCATATTTACAGGCCCTGGTGGAAGTTCGAGTTGGTCAGCCTCAACCCGAATCTTTGATTCGTATCTGTTATGGACATCCGCCCAGGTCACAGCCTCGTATTCCAGCAAGTTTTCCTTTAGTTTGAACGAGGCCATCGAGCTCCGAGGATGGAGCCCTTTGGTAAAAGCTTGTACAGCCCATTCCTCCGGAACCGGAGGGAGCTCCATCCGTTCCCTTTGGAATCAGTTGACAAATTCATGCAATAACTCATCGTCCCTTTGGGCTATACGAAAAATATCCGCCTTACGGGCCTGCACCTTTTTGGCACCGGCATGAGCTTTTATGAACGCATCCGTGAGCATTTCGAAAGAAGTGATTGAATGCTCGGGCAGATGGTCGTACCAAGTCAATGCTCCCTTCGACAGTGTTTCCCCAAACCTTTTCAACAACACGGACTCAATTTCATCCTCTTCAACATCATTGCCTTTTATGGCATATGTGTATGAAGTCACATGTTCCTGAGGGTCCGTTGTGCCGCCATATTTCTGGATATCCGGCATTTTGAACCTCTTCGGGATAAATTTCGGAGCCGCACTCGGAGGAAAAGGCCTCTGAATGTACCTCTTCGAATCCGATCCTTTCAGAATAGGCGGAGCCCCCGGGATCTGGTCCACCCGAGAGTTATATGTTTCCACCCTCTTCTTAGTCGAGTCTACTCACTTTGACAATGTTTCGAGCATTCTTAGAACTTCGGTGGATGAACCAGCTCCGGACCCACTACTCTTGACCATCCGTGTTTCGTCCCTTCTGAGTTCGGCAACACCTTTCGTCCTCTCCGGGGCTGTTTCATCATTTTTGCTTTGCAACTAGGATATTACGACTCCTTGTTCGGCAATAGCTGCCCTTTGTTCCTGCAACATTTCAAAAATTAAACGTAAGTTAATATCATCTAGGGTATCCGGCACTTTCCGACCTTGTACCCGGGACAAAGTAATTGAATTGTGAGTGTTTAAGGGATCGGTGGCCGGTGGAGCGGCATTCTCCTAGTTCACGGTGTTCTGTCGGTTGAGGCTCTCCCTCGAATCAACAGAGTTTGGGTCAATGGGTTCTGCTGGTAAGCCCCGTAGTCCGCTGTTCTCATTTTCGGCCACAATCTCATTGTTGTTGACGTGACTAGATTGTCCACTGCTTGCCATTTGGTCCATTTTCACAGAGACGAACAAAAGATTTTTTCAATCTTAATGGGTAAGAGATAGAAACCAAGATCAAAGACCACTATTATCCTAGCCCCACGGTGGGTGCCAAACTGTTTACCGAATTTAGGTAACCAACTGAATTTGTAACTGAGGTATAGGATATGTGAATGAACTTTAATCTATTTTGGGTTTATAGGAAATAATTATAGATTTGCGTGTTATTGCATATGTATGTGAACATATGCGTTAGTGATTCAAATCAAGATACAAATGTTTATGATTAAGCCAACTATATTGGAACAATAAGCATAAAGTGCTACTGATCCGGACCAAAGAAGAGAGAGCTTCAATATATAATTTCTATTACAATGTTCTTGATCTTGGAAAAGCTAACCCTTAAAATTAGGGAAATGCCTCCTATTTATAGTTTTGCCTTATGGGTCTTGCCTACAACATAAAGCCTTTTTCAGAATAAAGTAAACCTTAAAAGAATAAGGTTGGGCCGTACGGTCTGAAACTCGTACGATCATCAGTACAATATGACAGAACGATGTTGACGCGTGGCGATTTTATAACTGATTAACCGGACTAACGGCCACGATCAACTCGATCATGTTGAAACCGGATCTACGGCCACGATCAACTCGACCATGCTGAAACCAGACTGGCTGTGATGCGGAGTTTAGTCCGGTGATATGGGACCAAACAAATTCGCTTCACTTTTATCAGGTCAACCGCAGCCGGTGCAATGTCACTAGTTCTAAGGGAAGACTCGGTGATCATGCTTGTCTCTTCTTATCTCCGGTCCTGGGTCTCACCGGTCTTGCTTATATTCGGTTTTTACCGTATACAAGGCCGTAGGGCTTTTCTGAATGGGGAGGAGCGGGCCGTGAAGGATATTCCCCACCAAGCAGGCTCAGAGGGGCCTACCCTTTAGAAATTCATAGATGCCATAGTGGAGGTGGCAGGCACCATTGTGGATGATAGTGCATAAAAGTCAGATGCCTCGTTGGTCGGGGCATAGTTGTCAGATTCTTCATTTGCCTCGTTCTCAAACTCTGCGAACTCAGGGAACATTCTGAATGGTTCTTCTTCCCCCTCAGCTGCCACGTCAACGGGTTCTGATTCCTCTCCCTCCATATTCTGAGGGTTTTCCTCCTATTTCTCCGGTTCTTCTTCCTCTATCGGTTCAGAGGCTTCCTATTGGGGCTCTAACTCCTCCTGTGGGTCTGTGACCCAATGATCTGATCCAGTTCCTTGGTTTTCCTCTCTTCCCCCTGGAATCCCTTCTCTAGGAGTCATGGGCCTCCTCTCCAGAGGTATATAGTTTAGCACTAACTCCCTTACTTCCTCTGGGACATTCCTATAGTATTGCTCTTGGGGTATACCTTCGGGTGGATTCCCAACCATCTCCAGCAGTTGGTCCACTTCTTCGATCTTTCTCCCTATCTCTTAGAGGTTCTTTTCCATTTGTAGTACTTTGTCACTCAGCATCTCCGCTGTTTCACCCAAAGTCCACGTCTCTTGGTCTTCTTGGTTTGCCATGGCAAGTCAATCCCTTTTGCTGGAGATAAATTTAGGTAAGTTTAAACCTTTGGCTCTTTTTTGATATGTAGTTTTAGACTATCGGATCAAATGCATTCGAGCCTTGATAAATGATAGCACACATAGATAGAAATATGTGAAGCACGTAGCAAGCGTTCATGTAATTTTAGCAGATATTTATACTAATCGCGTTCCTAAAACCCTTTTGGGTTAAGGCTATCCTATTCTATTGAAACATGCAAGTGCCATTTATGAAGGTGAACCATTGCCCCGAAAAATCATTAAATAATAATAGTAAAACATCTTCCCCAAAGGGATTACAGAGATCATGGAAGCCGACAAAGGGCTTAGTATAAAGCAGTAAATCAGCAAGATTCTCCTCCAGCAGCTGATGTCGAGGCCTGGTTATTTCTGGCTTTCTTCACCCTCCGAAGGATGGTCTGAATTCGCAGCCGTGCTTGGTACATCTCCATTCTGACGATCACCGAATCCGTTTCCTTTAGAATCCAGGCTAAGTGTTCGTTCGTATTTTCCCGACATTCTTTCAGACGATCTTCTTCCTGGGAGTCGTGGGAAGGTGCGGTCCTTGGGATAGGTACCTTAGCCAAGTTTCCTCGCAGCCATTCATGGTACCCTAGGTCGCACCTTGCTTCGAATCTATCTAGAGCTAAAGTGTTTGGTCCCCAAATCACGCGACCATTCCATCCTCTAAGGATCACCTCGGTATTCTTGATCTTTTGCCCCGTGTGCTCGATGATGAATTGCTCAGGATTTCCAACCTGAGGTATCACTTGTGTCCAACCGAATCGCCTCAAGACCCGAGATGGGAAATAAGGACGGATTTCTCGAACACCGGCTAACGGTACAAAAGGACAACTCCTACCTCAGACCACCAAATTTTTTGATATGAAGTCAGGGAACATCCACTGGATCCTGTCTTCAGTCATTTCTCCGAAACAACCAGCCCATGCCCCTTTAGACATATAAGTAAGGTTTAGATAGTATTTTGTGAGACGGTCTATCCTGTTGTGGTTGATTAGGCATTGGACCTCCTTAGCCATGTCAATGTGTTTGATAATCCACTATTGTAACAACATGCTACATCCTTGGAAGCATCGGAAACCATTCCGACATTTGTCCAACGCCGGAAAGATATCTGCCAAAATGATAGGCGCCAAATCAAAGTACCTCGTCTCTTGGGCTTTGGTTATACAGTGGAAAATGACATGGGCTAAGTAGATCACTCGAGTGTCTATGGCCATCGAATCGCCTTGTGGAAATACCATAATGCCCAGTAAAGCTATGGCGAATGACAAGGGTCTAATAGCTTCCCAATCTTCCCTACTCTTGATTCTCTCTGGTACAGAGTATACCCCGTGGCATCTCTGAAATAAATCCCTAAAGGTTACCATACGTCCTTGTGCCTAGGGCGCCTCAGTTAATGCAAGAAACTTCATGATTTGACCGAGTATGGACCTTTGTGGAAACAACAAGTGGTCGTCTGGTTTGTGTTATCTCCTTAGACAGGTTCCATTGGTGTCTATGGCATCTCTAATTTCTTCTAAGGTGGGAGTCATCTAAATTTCACTGAAACAAAATAAAATTTCCTTATCATCCCAATGTCCGGTTAACACCTCTATTAATTCTGGACAACCTTTCATCGACATGATAGCCGGTAAATAACCCAAGGTGCAGCTAATTTTTTTCTTGTGAGCATCCCCTAATCATGCCCACCAAACGCTTAATAGATCTGGAGCCTCGGCGATTATGTCAAAACGGATGCGACCTTCCATCTACAAAATAGAACACGGTTAGGAAATCCCCCTCCCCACAGGATCAATGGTTCATCATATAGGCACTAAACATGCTTCCACATAACACATAAATGAGATGTGGTGTTCTTCGGGTCATAGACCGTCCACACAGGTAGTCTCCCTTAATGAGCTTTAGGTAAGTCTGAGATACCCAAAGCTCTTCTAGGTATGAATGCTCTAGTTCAGCAGGGATTTGGCTTAGCTCTATCTTAGTTTTACTAGAGTGGGTTTTCACAAAAGACCGAAAACCCGAACGGACAACTGGGGCTGAACCGTCGGGCTGTTAGACAACCACGAACCAACCCCACCTCATAACGGCTCCAAAAGAAGAATTTGGTTTTTTAGTGAAGGTATGACCCCGTGCTCCGTGAAGTCGCCATTGGAACAAAATGTAAAATAAATGTCAGGAGTGGTGGAGTTATGATATGCATGCAATGACAGTTGATAATTACAGAAAATAAACACATAAAGAGTTTAAGGAAAATATACCCACATTATATTGGAACCCTTATGGTTAGAACCTTTAAGTCCCCAGCAGAGTCGCCATTTGTAACGGTTCGCATCTTCGCAGGCGGGGTTAGTGCTCGAAAAAAGCTACTTCGAAATCGTTGGTGCTCTTTCGGACTTTGTTTTAAAAGATTCGCCACCTAATTTTTATGAAATTAGGAAAACTGGTTTTGAAGGGTTTATTCATACACCGTGAAAAATCCTTCTTAATCCAAACTTCTAGGTAAGGGTTCTGGTGATCCCCTAGGGAACGTGTTAGGAACCCTAGTATTAAGGATCCGTACTATACGGTTGATCTTCGAGTTCCAATGTGTGAGTATTTGCATGAACTGTTTATTCAGTGCTTATTTCCCGCAAATAGATTTGTCATATAGCATATCATTTTTAAAAAGAGTTGAACATATCCCCTTTATATACAGGGTATTTAGGTTCGGATTTATGATATCCGGGTATAAATAATTCCTTTTATATATAAGGATAATAGTTTTGCTTATAGTAAAGAAAAAGTAGAAGGTTCATTTACTTATTGGATTTTGAGTATTCAAATTTTATCCATGCCTTACTCACATATTAACCGGGTTAATCCGTCTAGTACGCTTTAAGAATATCCTTAGCTATAGTTTGAATAAATTAAGCATAACTTCAATTGATTGGACCTTTAAGAACCTTTTGCACATTTAACGTGATTAGTTTTTTTAGGAAAAAAAGAAAGTGGATCATACCCATGATCAAAGCATCCCATATACTCATATATTTTTTTTAGAAACATACTTATTTTTATATATCTATTTTACACTACATCCTAATTTCATTTAAGGGGCGGGAATTTCCTTTCAGGTAAGAAAAACCATTTTTCATAACAAAACGATTGGTCTTTTTTTTTTTTAAATCGTGGGCCTTCGCCCCAAAAATATTGGCTAGTTTGATAAAAGAAAAGGGTCCAGCAGGTTTTTAAACTAAAAGGACTTTGTTTGGGCTTCCTACAATTTCACGATATATGGGCTTATTTAGCCAAATCAGTCCCTATTTCTAACTCTTTTGACACATGAGTTTTCGCCAAGCTAACTTGAATATAAATTTGTATATATAAAAAAAAGACGGGTATTCTTTGGTTTTAAAAGAGATCCTCTCGTGATTTTTTGCTTTTAAAACACTAAACAGAATGGGCTTTAACCCAAAACAATTCAATAAATATTTACGTTTTCCTTAAGAAAAAGTCTATTGGGTTGCAGCCTAAAATATCAATGTTTTTTTACCAAAAGCCCAGAAAAAAGGGTGCCTTCAAAATGCTTTGAGAAGTAAAGCCCCCTTTGTTGCCTAATATATTCTCTCTCTAGATTTCTCACAGATTTGTTTGCCATTTTTGCATATTTAAAAAAAAAAAAACCTTTTAGTTTATTATTTGTTCAAACTGTAGCGACTATCTCCTATTTTTTTCGAAATATTTTAAACTCAGTACGCGTTCCCCAAATTTAAAGAAAATCAGGTGCTAGAGTCAAAACTAAACGACATATGTACCGTTTTTCTAAGATGCCTAATTCATAATAAAAGGGTTCCAATAATTATGTGGGTTTACAAGCAATCAATAATACAAGAAGAAAATAATATGCAGCAATATGAATGGAAAAGAATAGAATGGGGTGTACCAAACCCCAGCCATTTTTACCCATGGTTGGGCCTTCGTATCATTTTTACCCATGATTGGGCCTTCAATATATTAGCTTCCCTTTCCTCTTTTGGACTCAAAGACGTTTGAAAGATGTATTCCTTATTGGGCTTTTATCCCAACAAGGTGGCTTGACCTCTGTTCGAGTGGCCATGCAGTGGAGGAGGGGAACAAAAAGACCCCGATTAGTTTATATTTTTTTGTCCTTATCACACGTATAATATATACACATATATGCAAAATATGCTATTGTTCTACTAATCCTATTCTATGTGTGAACGTACAACATGTGTATACACAGTATATCCCCACTTACCCAAAGGACCATGTGAAGCACATGTGTTCTATGCTTTGAAACTCAAACCATCCCAAATTAGGTAGTGGAAAGTCAAGTTGTCACCCCTTTTTTATCCGAATGTAGCACAAGTTCCAAGAGGTTTCATGAACCTCCGACATGGCTGGTCATCCGGGAAGGGTTCTAACTAGACCCCCCCCCCCCCCCCTTTACCTAACATGCATCTGAAACCATAACCCAAGAGAACACTACTTCACATGCCTTACCGCATGGCCTTAGGGCAAAAAGAAATATACCTCATATACGTATGTAGAGCATAAATGAGACCAGTGAGGAGAAAACATAACTGAGACATGAGACATAAGTAATTTCTATGAGCATAGCACAGTCCAAACTCAACTTATCCAAACAAATCTAAGCAAATTAATCACATATAGCTCCCAGCAACATGGGATCAGGTAGATGTGGTAAAGCATGTAAGAACTCAAAGGCGATTTCTCCTCTAAATATAGTGTTATCATGATAAATTCAATATACATATGGTGTGCCTACACTGTATAAACCTAACTCCTAAATGGCTTTTAATGGTTCATGGACACTTCAAATGAATACTTGATTGTCCTCAAGATTACATATTCGAAACTCTGAGTGATCTCTCTCATGGAAGATAAGATAAGTTGATAAGTGCACATTACAGTCTTGACAACTATAGCCTAATCAAAACCAATCAAGCACAGCCCAAAATATTACAATAGTACACATTTTCACAAAACATAATGCAAGACAAATGCAACACTGGAGACCAAACTGGAAACATCTGTAGAACCAATTGTCCAGGCCCCTTTTAAACCACTGAGTTTTTATATAGGCTATATGAATCCTAAGTCGAATCAGTCATCTTTATTTTAAATAACATAAACAAGTAGGCTCTGGCAGTCTCAAAATGCATATGTTCTTCATTCTTTAAACTGTTCTAGCACTTCTCTTGACATTACCTTATTGGCTGGGAAATTTCAGTTGACTTAAGAGATGCACTTGGCGATGACAAGATTCTTAACCTTTTCCTCCCTTTAAAATTGACTAAGTTTCACAAATTCTCAATTTTATATGCACAGAAGGAAAACAACTTCATTTTATCATGTCTAGAATGAGCCTAACTTCATCTATTACAAGATTCTTTGCATCAAGGTTCATGTGATTTAATTCATAAAAAACAAGATAGAAAGAAAGCATGGTCTGGAATTCAGAGAAATCATATATGTAAGAAGAAGGCCAAATATACCCTTCTCCCTTAACCTACCCTGCTGCCATGATTACAATGGCACTATGGGCCATATTACCCTTCAAGAATCATTTATTGAAGCTTATGGTAAAAAAGGAAGAAAGAAATTACTCTCAGATCAACATATTTTAATTACAAACTCACACGAGGCATTCATAACATCCAAATTACAAGCCTGATTTGCTACAGTTGTTAGGTGTCACCAGATTCTTTTCGCAAAGGGGAAGGATTCCTCCCTTTTTATTTGTCATGACAAGCAATATTCAAAACAAAAGAATTTTTTTTCAATTTTACTTACAAATCCCAACTGGTCCAACTATTCCCCTCGAGCCAAGATGAGGCAGACACAACACTCAAAGTAATCCAGTTTTTAGATTTAGCAGCTTCAACAATGTGAAGAGATGATCTCTAAGTGTAAGGGTTGAGAGGCTACACCCCCATATCTTAAGAGGGAGGCCAAGACAACCACTTATTTGGGAGAAAAGGTACAATGGGTCAAGCAAATGATTGACCCTTTCTCAATTTTCTCCTAAGGTCTCTTTAAAAGACCTTCCCTGTCTAGTTAAGTGGCTTCCAGCCTTATATCATGCAGTCATGTCCTTTTATTACTTCTTTTTCAATCACAAATTAAATAACATTAGGCAGTTCACAAGTCAAACAGTCAAATTGCTTCCCCCTTTTCATTCTTAAAGACTATTTACCCCTATTTCATTTCTTCACAATCCTCTTAGTAAAATTGTGATCATGAAACTTTCTTTCCATCTGTATCTACCTTTTTGTGCCTAGACAGTTACAAACAAATTATCATCACTACTATACCAGTTGCCATACACTCATAGAAGATCAAAAGGAACAATCATGTTGCAGAGTAAATTTTTAGTCTAGGTTGTTCAGAACTTGAGCAAATCAAAAAAAAAAAAAAAAGATAGCCTCTTTTCCCTTTTTTTCTTTCAATGTCTCAGACTCACAAATCTGGCATTCATGACCTTTTACCAAATTTAAACTCACATATGGATGAAAATAATAACAGATCAAAAGCAAGATATTAATCCTCTACTTTCCGGGCCCTATTACTTCATTCTTGAGGTAAACCAATCAATAGAGCAGTGCCACAAAAGAGTCACACACAAGAGGAGCAAACCTCCTTTTAACATTGTCCACATTTAATTCTTTGTTCTATACTCTTCTTAGCTTTAGCATGACTAGATGGTGAAATTGGCAGGTAATTCATTACCCATTTAGCAATTTAAACAATCTTAGTCAGTTTTAGAAGAGGACATGGCCTTGTAATTCAATTATTTCCCCTGTTGCTCTGACTTTCTTATCAAGTTCCATATGTTTAGGCAGCTAAATTACTACTAGATGTGAGCCTGTGATACAGACTATTGAGTCAAGTTATGAATGCCATGTGCACAAGTAGACAATTTCACAAAAGGTAAAACAATTTTGAGTTGACCAAGGAAAAAGGGAGTGACATTTTAAGCATCATGTACCATGTGCACAAGCAGACAAGCTCACACACGCTAAAACAACTTTGAGCATACCAAGGAAAACATGATTGACATTTTAAGCATCACGTTCTCAATAACTTCTAGGACTTCTGCCATTGATCATGGACATTCAGCACTCACATATCACAAATCATAGGTGATCACACGCAGCCCACTCCAGGTGATAATACCAACACAGTCATAGTCATGGACAAACAAGCAAACCACAAAACTAAAGGGGTATGATCCTATTGTCACGACCTAACCAAAGGGCCATGATGGGCACCAGGAGCTAACACACCGAGCACCTCTAAACGTACATCTAATAAACATTTCTGGGTGGACCATAAAGATAGTTCCTGGATATCATAATCTGTAAGGACATATATCACAATATAACGACACATCTCTATATAATCTTTAGCAAGTATATCCATCATCACCAGCCAACAAGGCTACTAAAATGTCATACAATGATATGAATCGGTAGGGTTATGAAATGTCTAACTATACACACATGTTTACGAGCCTCTACATAGAGTACAAGTGACCATAAGGACCAATACCAATAGACTGCAGCACCGAGGTAAGTGGAGTGCTCCTAAGGATCCGCTGATAAATCACCTACGGGTGAAATTCGTGTACCTGTCTACCTGCGGGCATGAACGCAGCATCCACAAGAAAGGACGCTAGTACGAACAATGTACTGAGTATGTAATGCATGAATAACATCATAATAAGAAATATAGAACATAACATGAGATAAGGATAACTTGTATGTCTGATTGCCTCTTAGGGCGGATATCATGCATGCTTAGTCTTTTCATTAAAACCATTCTCATACTTGTATAAAGTAATAGTGTTGTGGAACGTGCAACCCGATCTATATATGTTAGTGTCGAGGAACGTACGGCTTGTTCCATAAATATAGTGTTGCGGAACGTGCAGCCCGATCTATATATATTAGTGCTGAGGAACGTACGACCCGATCCATAAATATAGTATGTTAGTTCCGAGGAACGTACGGCCCGATCCATAAATATAGTGTGTTAGTGCCGAGGAATGTACGACCTGATCCATAATATAATATATACATAGACATAATGTAAATAGCATGCATGAATGCTCGTATGAAGGCTACAACTTTATCGGAGTGACGTAAGGTCGGTAACCTCCGATTTATATTATGGAGCAATCATTATCGCTATATTTCATCTTGAAGGAACAAGTAGCATAAGATGAGATCAACAACAGTGAGTAGAATCAAGGAAATCATGACATAAACACAATGATCTCATAATAGCATTAAAATCATCGTCATCATGTTTATCATAAAAAATATCTCGTCTTTAGTACCATAAGAAGCTTTTAAGAATCAGGAACTTCTAACTTTTGGAAGTAAGAATGTTATGGAAACATCGATGAAATAATACCATAGGAATCATGCCTTTTGAAAGAAAGGAACAAGCCTTAACATACCTTTTTGGTCTCCTATTACTTAACGCTTATCCTTCCAAGCACATAAATCTACATTCAAGAAAATTCATACCACCGTTAGGCTTATCGCCATATGTATATCTTAAGTCTTCGAATTAATTCCTTTTAAAATCTGCTGAAATTCGGGCAGCATCTCCCCTCTATTCTTTACCTCCTCAAAATACCAAAACAACTCCCAAACAATACCAACAACATCAACAACAATATCAATACAAATATATTCTATAAAACATCCCACACGATGTTTTTTCAATTTCCAAAACAACCATAACAACATCCATAATACCATAATCAAAGAATTATATTCAATTTAATCTCAAATTAATCCAAAATTCTCTTTCAAACTCACCTGATGGCCATCAACTTCGATTCAACTATTTATGACTTTTATCCTATGATTCTTTCCTTTTTAAAAATTGCTAAACCTTTACATCATCTCAATCGTGTAAATAATAGTTGGAAAAACATACCTTATAGTGGAAGAACTTCACTTTATTCACTCCTTTCCAAGACTAAGTTCATCACCACCTTGAAGAGAAACAAGAACAATCATCTTCCTTGAATTTTCTTTGATATTTTAATGTTGATATTCTCTCTTGATGATATGGGAAGGTTGTGGAAGATTATGGAGGGTTATGGAGTATTATTGAAGTTTATGGAAATTTATGGAGAGTTATGGAAGGTTATAGAACCCTCAAGAGTTCTCAAGAAATCTTTAGAAATATAAAGGATGAGAAGATGGTGAAAATGATGAAAATTAATGGGTTAGAAGGGTATTTATAGGTGTGTGTCGGGCCCGGGTACTGTAGCACCCGGGTACTGTAGCAGCGTTATTCTGCTCCATCCGCCAAATTTGTAACGTCCATAACTCCCTCCTCCGATGTCGCATTGACGAACGGTTTGTTTCGTTGGAAACTAGACTCGAAGAACTTCATTTTAGGCATTTGGAATGCCATAAAACTGCTTATATACCCGCAGATATACCCCTCCAAATTTGACCCAAAATTTTGTCCGAAATTCTGCCAACCTTTTTTTCAAATTTTCGACAATCTTATTTTCTCCGCTTGCTTGGTCCTAGATTCTTCCGAAACTCTCCATACATTATATTTATCATTAATCATACTTGATACTAGTCATTTCCTTTGGTTCCAAGGTTGTCCTTCCAGGGTACGACTTACGAGATCATAATTCATCCTTTACTTCATTGTTACGTACTTCCCATAGCTTGTTCCTTCCAAAACTTTATGGGACATCTCCGATACCCCATTAATATGGTGAAGTACGTGGCATGATCATGCTCTTAAAGTGCGAGGTGTAACATCCTTCCCCCCTTAAAAACATTCATCCTCGAATGTTGTAGCTTGCAAGCTTACGACACTTTCATTAGTTTCTTGAAATGGTTGTCTTCGTTTAGTTTTTGATCCCCATGCTCTTGTACTATGGGCTCATTAGTCGTTTTTCATATCCTGGGACCTGTTGTCATTAAGATAGTCCTAATTCATGATTGCTACGGCTCCCTGCCTATCTATGAGCACTCTTAATTGTTGTACTCTTTTGCCTTGCTCCTTATTTCTCTATTAGTAGACAAATTCTCTTGTTCAGACATGGCACCCTTCCTTGCTTTCTTCTTTGGTGCTATTTTATATTATCCCTTTTTGTACTCGTTGACTTCATATACATACCATATCATCTCCTTTTTAATTCCTTGGTTGGACAATTTAATTCCTTACAATATCATCCAATTCATACCTGAACTTTTCCTACAATTTCCTCTCCTCAGTTTTAGCATAATTGCAATATAAACTCATAAACATAGAACTAAGATAAAATCCTACTTAATCATAACTTCCTTTTGATACGAGTAAGATTTCTTCTTAAGTCCTTGATTCTCTTGTACCGGTGATCATTTGAGACTTAACTTAGCCGATGTTTTTCTTTGACTCCCTATCGTTGTCCTTACACCATTTTTACCGGTCATTGCATCATGACGATTGTCTATATGGTTTTATAACATATACTCTCACATTTGATATGACCGGCGACTTGTGACTCCACGACTTGCGAGGTACTTTCTAATCTCAGGTAGCACCGCTGTCTTGCTATCCATAGGCACACTATCTCCCTTTCCTTTGGAGATCACTGAACTCCCTATAATTATTCCTCTTGTTAAAACTTTCATCTCTTCTAGTGCTAATATTTCCTTTTCTTGAGCTTTGGAATATTGTACCTCATCTTAAAACTGAATTTGTTCCCCCCCCTTTTTAAAGGATGTTTTCATATACCGTAACCCTTGAGTGTTAACCGTCTTTGATAGTCATCTGGCCGACCTTAGTGATCCTGCATCTCCTCTATCCCATGTAATGCCAGAGTTCTTTTCATCGCATGGTTTAACTTGTTTTCCTTTTTACTAGTAAAACGCCTGTTTCCATTAGTCATACTTTACTCTTAGGTTAGGAAACCTTGAAGTGTTCCGTTACGAGTTAGAATCCCTTTTGACGCTGAAAAGCTTTTCTTGAGGTACTTTCTTCCCTTAAATAGGCGTACCAATCATGGGTTCACATCCATTCTCCTAGTTAAATCTCAGGAGTTTAAAATTTCCTCATCGCTCTCATAAGATCTGTTTATTTCTTCTCAAGGATGCACCTTTGTCCATTATTTACAACCTTCTTAGCTCTAGTTATGAAAATGTATAGCTTGGTCCAGGGTTCTTACATTCATCCCTTGTCACGTACAATATTACTCTATCTCCCATTGGTTTATTCAAATTTGATCCTATCGTCTGTTTTCCTGCTTTCATATTAACCTTTTCATCAAATATATATTACCTGATCTCCAATGGATATATGTTTTCCTTTTCCGAGTTTCTTTCCCCTTCATGGTAACATAACCTTCTTTCTCCCAATGCTCATGCTTACATATTTGGTGGCGTTACCGCTTTTTGACTTTGATTCCCGAGAAAACCCAATCTTGACTCTTTCTGTAGCGCTTGCTACCTCAATTTTGACATACAACATAATCAATACTTTTAACATGTCGTAACATCATTCATAAGGGTATACACAATACTCGATGTAGCCACTCGTGACTTATCTTTTTATCGCTTTTCAACACCTTTTCTTACGAGATATCCCTTTGCCATTTGATTTTGTCCTGAATCTGGGGCTTTAATACATCTCCCCTCTCTTTTTGCCCAGCTAGCCAGAGAATTCTAGTTGTAATGCTTATATGCTCCTAATTTCCCTCGGGCTGTTCTGGGTTCTCCTATTCCTTTTTTATTTTCGTAAGTCTAAATCTGTAGATCTTCCTAGCATACCTTCCTATGTCCTAATTGTAAACCTTGGCGGTATAACTTTAATTAAAAATCTTTACTCGTACTTGTACCCTACCTCTTTGTCTAAAATAATCAACCTCACATCCTTTACTTTCCTGTAGCAATCGAATCGATCCTTGCGATATTTTACGTTCACTTGTACACCTACTCTCTTCTTTCCTTACACATAAGCTGACATCGCACCTAATTTCTCTATCATCAAATAACCTTCACCACACCCGTCTAAAAAATTTTGAGGTGAATCCTTCTTATAAGGATTAGCAAGAAATGCACCACATATTCCTAAGGTTAATGCAATTTCTACGTCCTTCGTCGGCCACACAACATCACATTTTTGAAGTTATATAAGCAATCTAGAAGAAAATCGTAATTACATTCCAACTTACCTATCCATTTCTTATTCTTGAGTTACAGGTCATCATTAATACCCGAAGTAACTTAGCCATATGTTTCTCAGAATAGTACCAACTGTCAAATACTTAGAAACCCCCTTTGAAGTCGAATGATTGGTGACTTCTGAATCCCAATACAAACTCACATCATATAGGAAAGTCCGATAAAATGAGTTTGTGTGCTTGTCATCAACCCGTCCTGATCTTATGTATATGTATAAACTTCTATTGTAAAACTTTCCCCTACTCATTGACTTCCTTTCCCATATCAATATCTTGTCTATAACTCCTACTCACCAATCTATAAATCATAAAACTACATTTGAATTCTTAGTGTCAACCTTCCCTATATCTTCAATGAATCTCAATTCTCCGAAATCTCAAATGATTCCAACTCCTTTAATTACTAATAATTTTTCCCCTCCAGGGTTCTTCCCTTAAATTAAAATAGAATTATTCTACAACTTCTCTTGGAAAGCGTCTCATAAGGGTTCATTCAATCACGACTTACCAAACGTCCGATTGTCACATTTTTCCTTCATCCTTTCTCTATTGCATAGATATTCAAATAATTCAATTGGTGAAAATTTCGGTAGTGTTTCTTCTATACTTCTTACTACCTCATTCCTGCACACAGCCCAGAAAACACATCCAATGCCTCACAGGGCGATCACAATACCCGTAACATTTACCTCAGGTTCTCATATCAAAGTCTATCAATATCAATAAGACAGGAAACATACCTTCCGGAGTAACAACTTCAATTCTCATCAATTACCTCATAGCGGAATAATCAACTTCTTATCTGTAATAAAAATATTTAGGGTTAGAATCAAAGAAATCACATCCTATAATTTATCTCTACGGCACGATCTAAGATGAGAAAGAAAGGTCAATCATTCCTAAATGCCCTGTAGCTTCTTGTTTATAAGTGTGATGCGCTCCACACCCATAAACAAGACTCTACTGGACACGACTCGTAGACACACCCTAGGACGAACAGTTCTGCTACCACTTTTGTCATGACCCAACCAGAGGGCCATGACGGGAACTCGGAGCTAACACACCGAGCACCTCTAAACGTACATCTCATAAACATTTCTGGGTGGACCATAAAGGTAGTTCCTGGATATCATAATCTGTAAGGACATATATCACAATATAACGGCACATATCTATATAATCTTCAGCAAGTATGTCAATCATCACTAGCCGACAAGGCTACTAAAATGTCATACAATGATATGAACCAGTAGGGTTATGAAGTGTCTAACTATACACACATATCTACGAGCCTCTACATAGAGTACAAGTGACCACAAGGACCAATACTAATAGACTGCAGCTATGAAGTAAGTGGAGAACTCCTGAGAATCCACAGATAAATCACCCACGGGTAAAATCCGTGTACCTGTCTACCTGCGGGCATGAACGCAGTGTCTATAAGAAAGGACGCCAGCACGAACAATGTACTAAGTATGTAAGGCATAAATAATAATATAATTGGAAATATAGAACATACCATGAGATAAGGATAACCTGTATGTCTGATTGCCTCTTAGGACGAATATCATGCATGCTTAGTCTTTTCACAAAAACCTTTCTTATACTTGTATAACATAATAGTGCTGCGGAATGTGCCGCCCGATCCATAAATGTTAGTGTCGTGGAACGTACAACCCGATCTATATATGTTAGTGTCGAGGAACGTATGGCTCGATCCATAAATATAGTGTTGCGGAACGTGCAGCCCGATCCATATATGTTAGTGCCGAGGAACGTACGACCTGATCCTTAAATATAGTATGTTAGTGCCGAGGAACGTACGGCCCGATCCATAAATATAGTGTGTTAGTGCCGAGGAACGTACTGCCTGATCCATAATATAATATATACATATACATAATGTAAATAGCATGCATGAATGCTCATATGAAGGCTATAACTTTATCGGAGTGACGTAAGGTCGGTAACCTCCTATTTATATTATGGAGCAATCATTATCACTATATTTCATCTTGAAGGAACAAGTAACATAAGATGATATCAACAACAATGAGTAGAATCAAGGAAATCATGACATAAACTCAATGATTGTTATAGCCCGTATTTTGTACGTTCGGACAATCCAAGATAATTACGAGAAGTTAAGGGCAAGACCATTTTCCAAAATTATTTTAATGCACAAGTTTTTTATGAATATTATTTATGAATATTATTAGTATGGAAATATTGAGAAAGGCTAAGGGTAAAAAGGGAAATTCGCAAAGTGGCTCAAGGTAATATTATGGAAGGCTAAGGGCAAAATGGGAATTTCACAAAGTATTCAAGAAATTTCTTAAATAGACCATGGTGGCCGTCCAACTTAATGTGGGCCTTGGCCCACCTAGATGAATTATGTGTATATATATAAGATATATTGGTCATATTTCTCCATAAAAAGTCTAGAAGCTTGGAGAGAAAGAATAGGGCCATGTGTCCATAATTCTTACTTGAGGGGCTTAAAAATAAATATATATAACTGGTGGGAAAAGAAAGATAAATAGGACATAACTATCTTCATCTTTTAGAAATATGAAGAAGTTTGGAGAAGGAGAAAAAATATATACAAGGCCATTCGGCCATGGTGTAGCCGAAGAAGGCCATGGAAAATTGATCAAAAAAAAATAATTTCTTCTAGCTTTTCTACCAATTGGAAGGTCCTCTACAACATGGAGTAGTTGTTGGAGCAATCAAAGCATTCATTTGTGCAAATTACAATCATAGCTGATTAAGAACATGAGTGGGAAAAGGTATGTGTTTAATCTTCTTTTAGATATGTTATGGATGATTTAAGTATGTTGAAGTTTGTAGAAAAGGATGAAATTCATAAAATATGTGTGTATAGGTGTTGGCCGAATGGAAGTGGTGTGGTATAGAAGTGATGAATTAATTTTATTTAGTAGTTTGATTGTTGTGTTGTGGATTCCATGATGTGAAATGAAGGTTTGGTGGCTTGAAATGAATTTGAAATTTGGTTGTGCATTATTGAAGAAGTTAGTGCGACATTAGTATGATTTCTTATATTCGTAAGAATAAATTTGTTAATGTATGGGTTATTGATATACTTCATGAATTTGGAAATGAGACATGTGTTTGGAAGAATGTAAGTCGGGTCGTTGTAATTGAATTTGAAAGAAGGAAGTGTGTTGTTATGATTTTTGTTGCATTTGGAAGGTTGCGGGTGAAATGACATATTGGCTAGATTGTTTTAAATATTGTATGACTTGTTTGAAGTATTCTTGAATTGTGTTTGTAAGGTCTTGGGCAAGTATTTGAATGTGTAAGCATTGATGTTGACTTGACTATATGTGATGGAATTGGATATAAATGTAATGCCGTTGAAATGTGTGACTAGAGTTGTTAATGTTAGAATATGTTTTGGGATTGATTGTTGAAGTAGTAAGTATGATTGTTGGTAATGTTGTTAATAATTTGGCCAAGTTAAATTCTCGGATTGCTGATTGTTGCTTTGGCCGAGCTAGATTCTCGGGGATGGTGTATTTACAGGGGAAATGCTGCCGAAATTTCGGTAGAATATAAATGAATTCATTTGAAAGAATAAGACGAGTATATGTCGATGAATCTAATGACTATGTCAACATTCTTGAATGTAGACTAGCAAGTTTGGATAAATAAGCATAACTAATAAGGCGTGGCACAGGTATGTAAGGCTTACCTTTCTTTCTTTTGGCATGATCTTTGTGTAACGAGCAAAAGAACGTATATGTATGATTTCAAAGAAATTCCTGCTCTTAGAGCCACTAGGATGGCTAACGTTCTTGATTTCCATAACCTACTTCATACGATTTTGATACGTATTTATGATGTCCCAAGGTCTATGTGATATGTGTCACGACCCAACCCCGTGGGCCGTGACTAGTGCCCGAATTGGGCACCCGAACACAATCACAAATCCGAGCGGCAAACAGATGACTTATACCGATACAAATATCAAACGCTGCCTCAGATTATATCAAACACATCCAGGTATATAACAGAAGCTGACAAGGCGGTGTTTCAAATTTATAAGATTTTCAAAGAAAATTTCGGCAGAGTTTCCTTTGTTTTTCGGACTATCCAAAACAACCCTGTACACAGCAAATACCAACAAAGGCCACACAGGGCCAGCAGAACAACATATACATGTGCGAGCCGACAAGGCTGCCATAACGAAAGAGATCATATGGACACAACTGTACAGTAGTAGGCACACACACCCACAAATAAGTCTACAGACCTCTAAACAGACCAAACGAATGATATGGCGGAACAGGGCCCCGCCGTACCCGGAACAAATATATATACATACATAACGAACAAAAGTATATACCAAAAGTGTATGCTCTGAAATGAGAAGAGCACTCCAAACAGCTGAAGGGGATATCCTAAACTGGGGGATCACCGAACGGTGCGTCTGTACCTGCGGGCATGAAACGCAGCCTCCGAAGAAAGGGGGTCAGTACGAAATATGTACTGAGTATGCAAAGCAGAATGTACAGAAAGCAAATCTGAGACACAACGAAATCGGAGTATCAAACATAAGTGAAAATCCAATCTTATCAAATTATTTAGTTCAAATATGTGAGTCATGCATAGGGTATAGAAGAATATGGTCGCCCGCCTGTCGATGGCGCCATAAACACAACATAACACCAGAAAGATTTCAAATCTCCGTATCCCCGTCACATATCACATCACAACATAACGCCATATACAACACATCACCAAACATAAGTGGAACCCGACCGTCATTAGCGAGTAGCTCGGAGAACCATAACACAGCATAACTCCGGAATATATCAAAATGCGCACGATAACAGAACCGGCCCGGGACTCGGCGAAACGAATAACAGAGTGCACGAATAGAGTCGTGAGTAGTCATATGCATAAAATCATTATCATAACTCAAACATAAGTAAAATGATCATATTTGGAAATCGAAATAATAGTCTTAACAAATTCTTTCAAAAGTTTCCGAATTTCATAAAGGAAAGTCGCGGGGCCCACGGATGGTTATTTACCCGAGTCGGGCCCGCCTATAGAAAACATACATATCACATGCCATATAGGCTCCTACAAAAGTATTGAGGTAATCCGAGCATTTATGTGCAAGAAATGGCATTCCAAAATTACGAAAAATCCTTAAAGTGAAACCTTTCTATACAAAGTTCAAAAAGCGATTATTTCAAAGACGTGAAGGTTCATACTTTTATCAAATCATGCATAAGAGTGCCAAAGAATACATATGGATCATATCATGCTCGGATTTCGAATCATAGGAATTTCCTTAAGGCTTTAATCTAGCCTATGTAAAACTAAGACATGCCAAAAAGAAAGGAGGTTGCTTTACATACCTCGAACGCACTTCCAAGCTAGCCAATCTAAAGCTACTCCAAATTTACCCCTCGGGCTCCCCAAGGTCTACAAAATGTGCCAATGAATATCCAATATTAACCATAGGCATATTAAGAAATTTTTCATTCCAACTAACTCTAAATTCTACAAAAAAAATCGGCAGCACTTCCCCTTTAAATAGGTCATCCCGAGAATTTATCTCGCTTAAAAATCAACAACAACAACCACAATAACCAATCTAGCAACATCAATAATAAATTCGGAAGGCAAAATAACATTAATAGCTCTCTTTTTCATCATTCGACAACTTTCCAAATATTCAAATCAACGGCTCACATTCAAGCCACTACATCGCTCACACATTTAATTATCAACCTGAGTCTTTACCACAATATTCTAGGACATTCTAAACAGTTCACAATTTTTTTCTCCCAATTGGCCGAAAACAGCCCTTTGGCCGAGAGCAGCTCTCTTTTTAATTTTCCTCATTTTCAAGTCATGTCTCGTCTCAACAATCCACAATATAACGATGTTATCCTCATATAATATACCAATTACATTAACGCACGATAAGCCTCAAAACAGCCCGCACAATCTCCCATCAATCATAAGTCATTAAATGTTCATTTCAAGACTAGAATTCATGACGATGACAACTAACATACTAAGCGGTAGTAATGCGATCTTCGACACCTTATAAAACTCACATTCGTCCCCAACACACATATATACATATGTTAAAGATTCCTATATATACGAATTTCGTTCAATGCACAAAGTTCTCCATTCTACAACAATTTAACATGATACAAGAATAAATTCATCAATCCAATACCACCCAACACACCCCCACTTACACGGCCAACATGCCAAACAAACAACCCAACTTCAACATTCTATATTTCATGATTTCTATCCATTTTAGCACACTACAATAGGCATACGAGGTTCACAATACATAAACAAGATGAAATCTTACCTTTGTTCTTCACTTCCTTCAATAGTTAGGGTTTGCAATTGGGCACAACTAGTGGTTGGATGGCCCAAACAACTCTTCCACGCTACTTAGGGACTTAAATATAGTGAGTTAACACCAAGGAATCAATTTTTGGAAAGCAAAAAAAATGATCTTGTTTTTCTCTCCTCTTAGCCGTGAGGTTGGAGTTGTTGTTCTCCTCCTTCTTAATTTTTTATTCTAAGTGTAGAAATGAAGAGAAATGACTTAGAGGTCATATTTTTAAGTTCCCACTAAAATATCTCCATGTCCCTATGGTCCACACATGTGTTGGACCAATTAAATTTGGCCACACAATGTGGGGACCCTTTTAAATTCACACGGCCACATGGCCCTTTTTGCACAAGATTTTTAATCTCAATTTTATGAATTGTGGTCCCAATTTTCCCTAAGTGTTCAATGCCATAAATTTCATATATAATTTGTGTCTCAAAATAAAATCAAATGGTCAAAAGTCCCGACTTCAAATCCCGGAATAATCTTGGCCTTAAATTATCATAGTTAATCCGGGTTGTTCCAATGTATAAAAATACGGGACGTAACAATATGTTTCCGAATGATATTCGAAAGGTAATCGATATGACTAAAGTCTTGATTTTTCAAATGCTAACACATTCGACTATTCCATTGAGTCTTTGATATACTTTGATATGTACATATGATTCCAAAAGTTATATTTGATTTGATCTATACGATATCCGAAAGATATTTGATATGATTATTGCTTCGATCTTCCAAAAATGGCTTCTGAAATGCTCGTAGAAGGTTTTGTACTTCAAACGTCCATAACTTTCTCATACTAAGTTGGATTGACCCGAAACTTGTTTCCGAGCCTTCAGGAGTCGGTAAGTATACTTGTCTATCGAGTCTTGATTTATGTGCATATGGTTTCACATTATTCTGTTCGTGAAAACCTCAGTTAGGATTTCAATGAGCCCGGGCCAGGACATGTTCTCGTATGTATTCCACTGCATTATTCACCGAGTCCCACTCACTTGCGGGCTGGGACACGTTATATGTATATGATGTTATGATGATATGGGGATGGTGGCCAGGATGGCATATGATGATTTTATTCACCGATACCCGCAAAAGAGGGCCGGGACACGTTATATGTATCTACCGAGTCCCTCAATAGAGGGCCGGGACATGTTATATGTATACATGATATATGATGTTGACATTCATGATTCTACCCACCGAGTCCCTCACTTGAGGGTCGGGACACGTTACGCATATATGACATATGATATGGACATGTATGATTTTATCCACCGAGTCCCTCAATAGGGGGCCGGGACACGTTATTTGTACATATGATATATGACATGGATGTGCATGATTTTTTTTATTTAAAAAGGCAAGTACCTTGATGTTCTAAAAGGCCATACTTGATTTTGGTAATTCTCTGTTTGAGTCATGATTCTGTTTCCTATATTTCATGCTTTACATGCTCAGTACATTTTCCGTACTGACCCTCTTTCTTCGGGGGCTGCATTTCATGCCACGCAGGTACACCCAGATGAGTACAGGACATTGCTAGAAGATGCTTCAGCTGGATTGGCAACTCCATTTGCTCCTAGAGTATTGCCGAGTCAGAGTATATGTACTGTGATGTTTGTTCGGAGTTAGAGACTTTGCAGACAGAGTCGTGGGTGTAGGATGTCAGTTTTGTAAGCGGCTCCATCAGCCGATATGCCATTCTGTGTTATGATATAAATTCTACATGATTATGGATTTTAGTTTGATTTGAGAATAACGGAAAGAACATTCTGAAAGTAGTACTATGTGTTTCACTCTATTTGACTTAAAAGTCTGAAAAGAGTATGTATGTGTATTAAGGGTCAGAGGGTTCGCTCGGCCCTAATTAAGGGTCGTGTGCCCATCACACCCTAGGGAGATTAGGGTGTGACAATGATCTCATAATAGCATTAAAATCATGAGCTTTGGAATTTCTAGAATTAAAATCGTCATCATCATGTTTATCATAGAAAACATCTCATCTTTAGTACTATAAGAAGTTTTTAAGAATCAGGAACTTCTAACTTTTGGAAGTAAGAATATTATGGAAACATCTATGAAATCATAACATAGTAATCATGCCTTTTGAAAGAAGGGGACTAGCCTTAACAGACCTTTTTGGTCTCCTATTACTCAACGCTTATCCTTCCAAGCTCGTAAATCTACATTCAAGAAAATTCATATCACTGTTAGGCTTATCGCCATATACATATCTTAAGTCTTCGAATTAATTCCTTTTAAAATCTTCCGAAATTCGGGGAACATCTCCCCTCTATTCTTTACCTCCTACAAATACCAAAACAACTCCCAAACAATACCAACAACATCAACAACAATATCAATACTAATATATTCTATAAAACATCCAACACAATGTTTTTTCAATTTCCAAACCAACCATAACAACATCCATAATACCATAATAAAAAATTATATTCAATTTAATCTCAAATTCACTTTCAAACTCACCTGATGGCCATCAACTCAATTCAACTCTTTATGACTTTTCTCCTATGATTCTTTCCTTTCTAAAAATTGCTAAACCTTTGCATCATCTCAATCGTGTAAATTATAGTAGGAAAAACATACCTTATAGTGGAAGAACTTCAATTTATTCGCTCCTTTCCAAGACTAAGTTCATCACCACCGTGAAGAGAAACAAGAACAATCGTCTTCTATGAATTTTCTTTGGTATTTTGATGTTGATATTCTCTGTTGATGATATGGGAAGGTTGTGGAAGATTATGGAAGGTTATGGAGTATTATTGAAGTTTATGGAAATTTATGGAGAGTTATGGAAGGTTATAGAACCCTCAAGAGTTCTCAAGAATTCTTTAGACACATGAAGGATGAGAAGATGGTGAAAATGATGAAAATTAATGGGTTAGAGGGGTATTTATAGGTGTCGGGTTACTGTAGCACCGGGTTACTGTAGCACCCGGCTACTATAGCCGCGTTTTTCTGCTCCATCCGCCAAACTTGTAACGTCCATAACACCCTCCTCCAATGCCGCATTGACGAACGGTTTGTTGCATTGGAAACTAGACTCGAAGAACTTCATTTTAGGCTTTTTATATGCCATAAAACTTCTTATATACCCGGAGATATACCCCTCCAAATATGTCCGAAAATTCTGTCCAAAATTCTGCCAACTTTTTTTTCAAATTTTCGACAAACTTATTTTCTCCGCTTGCTTCGTCCCGGAATCATCCAAAACTCTCCATACATGATATTTATCATTAATCATACTTGATAATAGTCGTTTCCTTTTGTTCCAAGGTTGTCCTTCCAGGTTATGACTTACGAGATTGTAATTCATCTTTTACTTCATTGTTATGTACTTCCCATAGCTTGTACCTTCCAAAACTTTATGGGATGTCTCCAATACCCTATTAATACGGTGAAGTACGTGGAATGCGCATGCTCTAAAAATGCGCGGTGTAGTATCCTTCCCTCCTTAAAATCATTTTTCCTCGAATGTTGTAGCTTGCGAGCTTACGACGCTTTCATTAGTTTCTTGAAATGGTTGTCTTCCTTTGGTTTCTAATCCCCATGCTCTTGTACTATGGGCTCATTAGTCTTCTTTCATATCCTCCCAATTCTCTATTGAACTCACTCATTAGTTCCATATCCTCACGTTCTTATGTATGTACTTAGTGGTCAACTGATATCTAGTTACTGTCCTGGGACCTGTTGCCATTAAGATAGTCTTAACTCATGATTGCTACGGCTCCCTACCTGTCTATCAGCACTCTTAATTGTTGTACTCTTTTGCCCTGCTCCTTATTTCTCTACTAGTAGACAAATTCTCTTATTCAGATATGGCACCATTCCTTGCTTGCTTCTTTGGTGCTATTTTAGATTATCCCTTTTTGTACTCGTAGACCTTATATACATACCATATCATCTCTTTTTTAATTCCTTGATCGGACTCTTTAATTCCTTACAATATCATCCTATTCATACATGAACTTTTCCTACAATTTCCTCTCCTCAGTTTTAGCATAATTGCAATATAAACTCATAAACATAGAACTAAGTTAAAATCCTACTTAACCATAACTTTCTTTTGATACGAGTATGCTTTCTTCTTAAGTCCTTGATTCTCTTGTACCGGTGATCATTTGAGACTTAACTTAGCCGATGTTCTTCTTTGACTCCCTATCGTTGTCTTTACACCATTTTTATTGGCCATTGCGTCATGACAACTGTCTATATGGTTCTATAACATATACTCTCACGTTTGATATGACCGGCGACTTGTGACTCCACGACTTGCGAGGTACTTTCTAATCTCAGGTAGCACCGCTGTCTTGCTATCCATAGGCACACTATCTCCCTTTCCTTTGGAGATCACTAAACTCCCTATAATTATTCCCGTTGTTAAAACTTTCATCTCTTCTAGTGCTAAGATTTCCCTTTCTTGAGTTTCGGAATATTGTTGTCATGACCCAAACCGACGGGCCGTAACAAGTGCCCGACCACTACTGGCCAAGCACTCCTATGTTTGCGTTTACTTCTCACTGACTATCTTGGGCCCATATACAATCTGTAACTGTGCTACACTGTCTCCCGAACATTCAACGTAAAAGACACCGTATCGGGAACTCACAGCCAACGCATACATATAAACATAAACACTGGGGATAACAGCATGAGCCAATTTGGCTGCCACACATATATACTGTACAACAAAATAAGTGCTGACGAGGATGCATAAAATCACGACTACATATCACTATCTATAGACCTCTATGGATTACAAACTGTAGAAATGACAGGACAAGGCCCTGTCATACCCATATATGTACGTAACCGAATAGCATACCAAAAGGGGTGTAGCTGCGGATCAATGGAGCGTACCGACTGCCACTGAGGGGAGGTCCTACTGCTGCGGATCTTCTGACTGGCTACCTGGTCCTGCGGGCATGAACGCGGCGTCCACAAGAAGGGATGTCAGTACGAATAATGTAAGGCATGATTAGTAACATAGTAAGGGATGCAAAGTATGAATAACAACAGAATGGAAATATAGAGCATATCGTAAGATAAAAGAGTGACCTGTACATATGAGTGCCTCTTAGGGTGGATGCCATGCATGCTTAGCTTTCTTTGAAAAACATTTTTTTGTTCATATATACAGAAAATATAACATATCATCTTGCCGAGGCGTCGGCTCCGATCCATTTAGCCACATATGTCCCGCGTCCGGGATGATATCATGTCATATAATACAAACTGATCAGGTGGATACGCGTCTATAGCGCTCTGGCCCTCTTTCCCATATAATACCAACTGATCAGGTGGTTACACGTCTATATAATACCAACTGATCAGGTGGTTACGCGTCTATAGCGCTCTGGCCCTCTTTCGCATATACATATACATGTATCATGTTCATGTATCATGTACATATATCATGTTCATGTATCATATACATATATCATATACTTATATCATGTAAGCGGCATGCAGGAGAGCCCAAGGAGAGTTATGTCTCTATCGGAGTGACGTAAGGTCGGTAACCTCCGATTATATTATGGAATAATCATCATCGCTCTATTTCACCTTGAAGGAACAATTATTTTAAGGTGAGACTATCAATGAAGAATATCATCAAGAGAAAACATAGGATAAGGTCATAAATCTCATAAGGCGTCAATTCATACACTTTGAAGTCTTTAGAAAATAGAGTCATTACCAAGGAATAAAATTGAGGGTCAAGAAATAGCTCAATATACTCATATTCATATTGAATCCACACTCAAGACTTTCAAACATGAAACCATTCTCATCATAATCATCGTAGACATATTCTTATCTTTGACATAATCGTTGTCATTACAAAAACATGTCTGTCGTTATAGTGATAAAACCTTACAAAATCATAAACCTTTGTTTTTGAAAGATACGGACATTTTGGAAAACATTTACGGGTTATCAGGAAAGGAATCATGCGTTGGAATCATATACTTCTAACTTTTGATAATAAGGAAGATATGGAAACATTTATGAAGTCATACCATAGGAATCATGCCTTTGAAAGAAAGGGACGAGCCTTAACATACACCTATTCAGCCTCCTATTTTCTACGCTTATCCGTCCGTACTCATAAATCCACATTTGAGAGAATTCACACTATCGTTAGACTCATCGTTGCATACGTGCACTAAGCTTTCAATTTAAACTACTTTATATTCTGCCGAAAATCGAGCAGCATCTCCCCTATTTATATGCCTAGCCCGAAATCATAATCCAACAACCAACAACACAACAACAATACCAACATCAACAACATCATTTCCAACATCAATCTGTACCATAAAACAGCCCACACGCTGTTTTCCAATTTCCATTACTAACCAACTTATTACACAATTATTTAACGACTTTATCTCCGTAAATAAACCAAAGTTAACATTAATAATAGGAGATTCATACCTTATTATTGTTAAAACAGAGATATATTCAATATCTACCTTGAATCCACCGCAAAACCATACTAGAATCACATCTATGCGTTTATCCGAGCTTCGATTAATACTCCTCGCTTGAAAATTGCTCACTTGGTGATCCCCCCTCTCTCTCTCATCAATTTTATTGAAATTTCCGGGCAAATATGGTGAAAAAAATGGGTTATTACCCTTTTTATAAGGGTCAAATTCGGGGGGTCACTGTAGCATTTTACTGTAACAGTACTGTAGCAAGTCGGTACTGTAGTAGTACTGTAGCACGCGTTTCTGCTCTGTTAGCTGAATGTGTAACGTCCATAATTCTCTACTACGATGTCCTATTGATGAGAAGTTTATTGCGTTAGAAACTAGACTCGACGTACTTCATTTTAGGCTTTTGTTTCACCTTAAAACACATCATATGCTCAGAGATATGCGTCCCCCAAGTTGGACAAAACTTTTCACACAAAACATTACCCATCCTTTCTCCGAAGTCGTACTACTTCATTTCTTCCACTCATTTCCTTATAAAATCTTCCGGTATATCTTATATACATCCTTCACTCATTAAATATACTTAATAATGCTTGCTCCTTATATTCCTATGTTGTTTTACTTAGCCCTAACTCAACGTACTTATGTTTCAAATTTGATAAGTGTTCTTCGAAGATACGGGGTGTAACAATTGTACCTCATCTTAGAGCAGAATTTGTTCTCTCCCCCCCCCCCCCCCCCCCCCCCTTTAAAAGGATGTTTTCATATACCGTAACCCTTGAGTATTAACCATGTTTGATAGTCATCTGGCCGACCTCAGTGATCCTGCAACTCCTCTATCCCATGTAATGCCGGAGTTCTTTTCATCGCATGGTTTAACTTGTTTTCCTTTTTACTAGTAAAATGCCTGTTTCCATTAGTCATCATTTACTCATAGGTTAGGAAACCTTAAAGTGTTCCGTTACGAGTGAGAATCCCTTTTTCGCTGAAAATATTTTCTTGAGGCACTTTCTTCCCTTAAAAAGGCGTACCAATCATAGGTTCACATCCATTCTCCTAGTTAAATCTCAGGAGTTTAAAATTTCCTCATCGCTCTCATAAGATCTGTTTATTTCTTCTCAAGGATGCACCTTTCTTCATTATTTACAACCTTCTTAGCTCTAGTTATGAAAACGTATAGGTTGGTTCCAGGGTCCTCACATTCATCCCTTGTCACGTACAACATTACTCAATCTCCCATTAGTTTATTTAAATTTGATCCTATCGTCTGTTTTCCTGCTTTCATCTTAACCTTTTCATCAAATATATATTACCTGATCCTCAATGGGTATATGTTTTCCTTGTTCAAGTTTCTCTCCCTTCAAGATATCGCTCATGCTTACGTATTTGGTCTCGTTACCGCTATTTGACATTGATTCCCAAGAAAACCCAATCCTGACTCTTTCTGTAGCGCTTTCTACCTTAATTTTGACGTACATCACAATCAATACTTTTAACATGCCATAACATCAATCATAAGGGTATACATAATACTCGGTGTAGCCACTCGTGGCTTATCTTTTTATCGCTTTTAAACCCCTTTCTTACGAGATATCTCGTTGCCATTTGATTTTGCCCTGAATCTGTGGCTTTAATACATCTCCCCTCTATTTTTGCCCAGCTAGCGAGAGAATTCTAGTTGTAATGCTCACATGCTCCTAATTTCCCTCGGGCTATTTTGGTTTCTCCTATTCCTTTTTTATTTTCGTATGTCTAAATCTATAGATCTTTTTAGCATACCTTCCTACGTCCCAATTGTAAACCTTTGTGGTATAACTTTACTTAAAAATCTTTACTCATACTCGTACCCTACCTCTTTGTCTAAAATAATCAACCTCACATTTTTTACTTTCCTGTAGCAATCGAATCGATCTTTGCGATATTTTATCTTCACTTGTACACCTACTATCCTCTTTCCTTACACATAAGCCGACATCGCACCTAATTTCTCTATCATCAATATCTTGTCTTTATCTCTTACTCACCAATCTATAAATCGTAATACTGGATTTGAATTCTTAATGTCAACTTTCCCAATATCTTCAATAAATCTCAATTCTCCGAATCTCAAATGATTCCAACTCCTTTAATTACTAATCATTTTTCCCCTCCAGGGTTCTTCCCCTAAATCAAAATAAAATAATTCTAAAACTTCTCTTGGAAAACGTCTCATAATGGTTCATTCAATCATGACTTACCAAATGTCCGATTGTCACATTTTCCTTCATTCTTTCTCTATGGCATAGCTATTCAAACAATTCAATTTGTAAAAATTTCGGTAGAGTTTCCTCTATACTTCTTACTGCCTCATTCCTGCACACAGCCCAGAAATCACATCCAATGCCTCACCGGGAAATCACAATACCCGTAACATTTAACTCAGGTTCTCATATAAAAGTCTATCAATATCAATAATACAGGAAACATAACTTCCGGTTTAACAACTTCAATTCTCATCAATTACCTCATGGCGGCATAATCAACTGCTTATCCGTATATTTAGGGTTAGAATCAAAGACATCACAGCCTATAATTTAGCTGTACTGCACGATCTAAGATGAGAAAGAAAGGTCAATCATTCCTAAATGCCCTGAAGCCTCTTGTTTATACGTATGGCGTGCTTCACACCCATAAACTAGACTCTACTGGACACGGCTCGTAGACACACCCCACGAAGAACAGCTCTGATACTACTTTTGCCACGACCCAACCAGAGGGCCATGACGGGAACTCAACGCTAACAGACCGAGCACCTCTAAACGTACATCTCATAAACATTTCTGGGTAGACCATAAAGATAGTTCCTGGATATCATAATCTGTAAGGATATATATCACAATATAACGACACATATCTATATAATCTTCAGCAAGTATGTCCATCATCACTAGCCGACAAGGCTACTAAAATGTCATACAATGATATGAACCAGTAGGGTTATGAAGTGTCTAACTATACACACATGTGTACAACCCTCTACATAGAGTAAAAATGACCACAAGGACCAATACCAATAGACTGCAGCTCCGAAGTAAGTGGAGAACTCCTGAGACTCTGCAGATAAATCACCCACGGGTCAAATCCGTGTACCTGTCTACCTGCGGCCATGAACGCAGAATCTACAAGAAAGAACGCCAGCACGAACAATGTACTGAGTATGAAAGGCATAAATAACAATATAATTAGAAATATAGAACATACCATGAGATAAGGATAACCCGTATGTCTGATTGCCTCTTAGGACGAATATCATGCATGCTTAGTCTTTTCAGAAAAACCTCTCTCATACTTGTATAACTTAATAGTGTTGCGGAACGTGCCACCCGATCCATTAATTTTAGTGTTGTGGAACGTACAACCCGATCTATATATGTTAGTGTCGAGGAATGTACGGCCCGATCCATAAATCTAGTGCTGCGGAACGTGCAGCCCGATCCATATATGTTAGTGCCGAGGAACGTACAACACGATCCATAAATATAGTATGTTAGTGCTGAGGAACGTACGACCCGATCCATAAATATAGTGTGTTAGTGCCGAGGAACATACAGCCCGATCCATAATATAATATATACATATACATAATGTGAATAGCATGCATGAATGCTCATATGAAGGCTACAACTTTATGGGAGTGACGTAAGGGCTATAACCTCTGATTTGTATTATGGAGCAATCATTATCGCTATATTACATCTTGAAAGAACAAGTAACATAAGATGAGATCAACAACAGTGAGTGGAATCAAGGAAATCATGACATAAACTCAATGATCTCATAATAGCATTAAAATCATGAGCTTTTGAATTTTTGAGAATTAAAATCATCATCATCATGTTTATCATAGAAAACATCTCATCTTTAGTACCATAAGAAGCTTTTAAGAATCAGTAACTTTCTAACTTTTGGAAGTAAGAAGGTTATGGAAACATCTATGAAATCATAACATAGGAATCATGCCTTTTGAAAGAAAGGGACTAGCCTTAACATACCTTTTTGGTCTCCTATTACTTAACGCTTATCCTTCCAAGCTCGTAAATATACATCAAGAAAATTCATACCACTGTTAGGCTTATCACCATATGCCTATCTTAAGTCTTCGAATTAATTCCTTTTAAAATCTGCCAAAATTCGGGCAGCATCTCCCCTGTATTCTTTACCTCCTCCCAATACCAAAACAACTCACAAACATTACCAACAACATCAACAACAATATCTATACCAATATATTCTATAAAACATCCCACACGATGCTTTTTCAATTTCCAAACAAACCATAAAACATCCATAATACCATAATCAAAGAATTATATTCAATTTCATCTCAAATTAATCCAAAATTCTCTTTCAAACTCACCTGATGGCCATCAACTTCAATTCAACTCTTTATGACTTTTCTCCTATGATTCTTTCCTTTCTAAAAATTGATAAACCTTTACATCATCTCAATCGTGTAAATAATAGTAGGAAAAACATACCTTATAGTGGAAGAACTTCACTTTATTCACTCCTTTCCAAGACTAAGTTCATCACCACCTTGAAGAGAAACAAGAACAATCATCTTCCATGAATTTTTTTTGAGATTTTGATGTTGATATTCTCTCTTGATGAGATGGGAAGCTTGTGGAAGATTATGGGTGGTTATGGAGTATTATGGAAGTTTATGAAAATTTATGGAGAGTTATGGAAGGTTATAGAACCCTCAAGAGTTCTCAAGAATTATTTAGAAATATGATGGATGAGAAGATGGTGACAATGATGAAAATTAATGGGTTACAGGAGTATTTATAGGTGTGTGTTGGGTCGGGTTACTGTAGTAGTGTTTTTCTGCTCCATCCTCGTAACTTGTAGCGTCCATAACTCCCTGGTCCGATGTCGCATTGACTAACGGTTTGTTGCGTTGGAAACAAGACTAAAAAAAAATTCATTTTAGGCTTTTGAAACGCCATAAAACTCCTTATATACCTGGAGATATACCTCTCCAAAGTTGACCCAAAATTCTGTCCAAAATTGTATCAATTCTTTTTTTCAAATTTTCGACAAACTTATTTTCTCCGCCTTCTTGGTCCCGGAATCTTCTGAAACTCTCCATACATGTTATTTATCATTAATCATACCTTATAATAGTCGTTTCCTTTGGTTCCAAGGTTGTCCTTCCCGGTTATGATTTACGAGATCGTAATTAATCCTTTACTTCATTGTTATGTACTTCCCATAGCTTGTGCCTTCCAAAACATTATGGGACGTCTTAACTCATGATTGCTACGGCTCTCTACCCGTCTATTAGCACTCTTAATTGTTGTACTCTTTTGCCTTACTCCTTATTTCTCTACTAGTAGACAAATTCTCTTGTTCAGATATGGCATCCTTCCTTGCTTGCTTCTTTGGTGCTATTTTAGATTATCCCTTTTTGTACTCGTCGACCATATATACATACCATATCATCTCTGTTTTAATACCTTGGTCGGAGTCTTTAATTCCTTACAATATCATCTTATTCATACCTGAACTTTTCCTACAATTTCTTCTCCTCAGTTTTAGCATAATTCCAATATAAACTCATAAACATAGAACTAGATAAAATCCTACTTAATCATAACTTCCTTTGATACGTGTATGCTTTCTTCTTAAGTCCTTGATTCTCTTGTACCGGAGATCATTTGAGACTTAAATTAGCCGATGTTCTTCTTTGACTGCCTATCGTTGTCCTTACAGCATTTTTACCGGCCATTGCATCATGATGATTGCCTATATGGTTCTACAACATATACTCTCACATTTGATATGACCGGCGACTTGTGACTCCACGACTTGCGAGGTACTTTCTAATCTCAGGTAGCACCGCTGTCTTGCTATCCATAGGTATATTATCTCCCTTTCCTTTGGAGATCATTGAACTCCCTATAATTATTCCTGTTGTTAAAACTTTCAGCTCTTCTAGTGCTAAGATTTCCCTTTCCTGAGCTTCCAAATGTTGTACCTCATCTTAGAACCGAATTTCTTCTTCCCCCCATTTAAAGGATATTTTCATATACCTGTAACCCTTGAGTGTTAACCGTCTTTGATAGTCATCTGGCCAACCATAGCGATCCTGCAACTCCACTATCCCATATAATGCCGGAGTTCTTTTCATCGCATGGTTTAACTTGTTTTCTTTTTACTAGTAAAACGCCTGTTTCCATTAGTCATCCTTTACTCTTAGGTTGTGAATCCTTGAAGTGTTCCATTACGAGTGAGAATACCTTTTGACGTTGAAAATATTTTCTTGAGGTACTTTCTTCCCTTAAATAGGCGTACCAATCATGGGTTCACATATGTTCTCCTAGTTAAATCTCAGGAGTTTAAAATTTCCTCATCAGTCTCATAATATCTGTTTGTTTATTCTCAAGGATGCACCTTTGTCCGTTATTTACAACCTTCTTAGCTCTAGTTATGAAAACGTATAGCTTGGTCCAGGGTCCTCACATTCATCCCTTGTCACGTACAACATTACTCTATCTCCCGTTGGTTTATTTAAATGTGATCCTATCGTCTGTTTTCCTGCTTTCATCTTTACCTTTTCATCAAATTTATATTACCTGATCCTCAGTGGGTATATGTTTTCCTTGTCCAAGTTTCTCTCCCCTTCATGGTATCATAACCTTCTTTTTCCCAATGCTTATGCTTACATATTTAGTCGCGTTACCGCTTTTTGACTTTGATTCCCGAGAAAACCAATCCTGACTCTTTCTGTAGCGCTTGCTACCTCAATTTTGACATACAGCACAGTCAATACTTTTAACATGTCGTAACATCATTCATAAGGGTATACATAATACTCGATGTAACCACTTGTGGCTTATCTTTTTATCGCTTTTCAACACATTTTCTTACGAGATATCCCGTTTTCATTTGACTTTGTCCTGAATTTGTGGCTTTAATACATCTCCCCTCTCTTTTTTCCCAGCTAGCCAGAGTATTCTAGTTGTAATGCTCATATGCTTCTAATTTCCCTCGGGTTGTTCTGGGTTCTCATATTCCTTTTTTTTTCGTAAGTCTAAATCTATAGATCTTCCTAGCATACCTTCCTACGTCCTAATTGTAAACCTTGGCGGTATAACTTTACTTAAAAATCTTTACCCGTACTTGTACCCTACCTCTTTGTCTAAAATAATCAACCTCACATCCTTTACTTTCCTGTAGCAATCGAATCGATCCTTGCGATATTTTATGTTCACATGTACACCTACTCTCTTCTTTCCTTACACATAAGCCGACATCGTACCTAGTTTCTCTATCATCAAATAACCTTCACAACACCCGACTAAAAAAATTTGAGGTGAATCCTTCTTATAAGGATTAGCTAGAAATACACCACATATTCCTAATGTTGATGCAATTTCTACTTCATTCGTCGGCCACGCAACATCACATTTAGAAGTTATATAAGCAATCTCGAAGACAATAGTAATTAAATAGCACAAACAAATAGGCAGGTGGCAGTCTCAAAATGCATATGTTCTTCATTCTTTAAACTGTTCTGGCACTTCTCTTAACATTACCTTATTGGCAGGGAAATTTCAGTTGACTTAAGAGATGCACTTGGCTATGACGGGATTCTTAACCTTTTCCTCCCTTTAAAATTGACTAAGTTTCACAAATTCTCAACTTTATATGCACAGGAGGAAAACAACTTCATTTTATCATGTCTAGAATGAGCCTAACTTCATCTATTACAATATTCTTTGCATCAAGGTTCATGCGACTTAATTTAGAAAAAACAAGATAGAAAGAAAGCATGGTATGGAATTCAAAGAAATCATATATGTAAGAAGAAGGCCAAATATACCCTTCTCCCTTAACCTACCCTGCTGCCATGATTACAATGGCACTATGGGCCATCTTACCATTCAAGAATCATTTACTGAAGCTTATGGTAAAAAAGGAAAAAACAAATTACTCTCAGAATAATAGATTGTAATTACAAACTCACACAAGGCATTCATAACATCCAAATTACAAGCCCGATTTGCTAAAGCTGTTAGGTGTCACCAGATTCTTTTCACAAAGGGGAAGGATTCCTCCCATTTTATTTGTCATGACAAGCAATATTCAAAACAAAAGAAACTTTTTTTCAATTTTACTTACGAATCCCAACCGGTCCAACTATTCCCCTCCAGCCAGGATGAGGCAGACACAACACGCAAAGTAATCCAGTTTTTAGATTTAGCAGCTTCAACAATGTGACCAGATGATCTCTAAGTGTAAGGGTTGAGAGGCTACTGTCACGACCCAACCCCGTGGGCCGCGACTGGTACCCTAGCTGGGTACCCGTACATACCTACTTAACCGAATGTCGTATCATACAGATTTTTTTTTTCTTTTCAAACAGATGTTACAGAAGTAGGCCGATACAGATACGGCACGCGCGCAAACATATATATACTTGAACATACAGAAATTTACAGATAAGCCGATAAGGCTAACATACGAATAACGTCATACAATCGTACGTACCTACCTGAACAGATGTAACCCGTAACCCACACATCTATCTACAGGCCTCTAACATACATACAGAATCATATGACGGGACAGGGCCCCGCCGTACCCAGAATTTCCATACATACAGAACATACAGATACCAGAAGATGTATATACCAAAGTACATGCTCCGAATCAAAAGGAGCTCTTCAAGATAGCAGAACCTGTGCCCTAGACTGGCGGCGGGTCACCGAGTACGTCTGTACCTGCGGGCATGTAACGCAGCCCCCAAAGAACCGGGGGTCAGTACAAAAATGTACCGAGTATGTAAAGCAGAAATATATGAAACAAAATCATGATCTGGACCGGAAACGCAGAAATATACTAGACAGGCTCATAAGCCGGACATACAGGGTCATAGTCCGGACAGACGGACAGAATCATGGTCCAGACAGACAGAATTAGAATCCCTACGGATATACAAAATCGGAATCCATATGGACATACAGAATCATAACCAGTCGGACAGACAATCCGGACGGACAGACAGAGTCATAGCCAGTCGGACAGATAATCCGGACGGACAGACAGAGGCGTAACCCGTCGGTCAGATAATCCAGACGGACAGACAGAAGCGTAACCCGTCGGTCAGATAATCCAGACGGACAGACAGAAGCGTAACCCGTCGGTCAGATAATCCAGACGGACAGACAGAAGCGTAACCCGTCGGTCAGATAATCCAGACGGACAGACAGAATCATAAATCATACAGACAGACAGAATCACACATAGGGTACAGGAACGTGATCGCCACTCCTGCCATTGGCACCACAATACGTCAGATATCAGAAATTCTTCTCCGATCTCCGTCACACATCATAACATAACCACGGTACCCGGGGGCGGACAGATAACACAACACCCCGAGCCCGGACACATCATACTTCATAATATATCCTCGGTAACCGGGGACGGACATATAACACAGTACCCCGGAACCGGACACATCATACTTCGAATTTCACATATGGGGCTCGGCGGCCCATCCGCACGATATACATACCGGCCCGAGATCCGGTGAAAGGAATCATAGCACATGCACGAACTGATTAATGAAAAACCACATACGTACAGATCGTCGTACAGATTCAACGGAACAGAAATAGGCCAACTGGCAGATCGAATCAAAGTATTCAGATAGTTTTCAAACTACGCACCTACACGTCACGTGGGGAGGCACGACAAATCATAACCCGAACCAGATTTTCAGATATCAAAACCATATGGTGAGATTTATATAAAAACAGTCATATTATGTTCAAAATGATAGTTCAGATGTTGCCTATGAAAAACGGACGGAAATGAGGCAATTTAGATCATTCACGGGGTATCGGGGCTCCGTGGGCCCACCTCGGACCAACTCGAGGCAAGATACATAAATTACTGATAAAAGACTTTATGAGGTCACCCATAATCATTCGGAAGTATTTCGACTCCGTTTAGGAAGGTTTCGTACAAAAGCATACTTTAAAGATATTTTATAAGGACATGGTTTCAATCTTACTGAAGGAATTGGAGCAGATTTCCATATCGAATTCCGACGAACGGAGTCGTATTTAAGGCTCACGGCCGAGCCTATTATGTTCAGAACATGCCTAAGAATGAAGGGAAAGACTTTACATACCTTAGTTGCGTCTTACGCTTGTCCAAATTCAATTCCCGTTTCGCTCAAAATCTACAAATGGTCACATTTACCAATTGTCAATAGTAAGACTTTTAGCATTCTTTAAATCACTATTTGTCTACAGAAATTTGGGCAGCATCTCCCCTGCTTATATGCCTAGCCCGAATTTTTAATTCAGCAGCCAACAACAACAACAACAATACCAACATCAATTATAATGTTTTCAACTCCAAAATATCTCATAAAACAGCCCACACGCTGTTTTCCAACTTTCATAACTAATTAACTCAGCATACAATTATTTAATCGCGTATACTTCGTAAATAAACAAGTATTAGCACAAATAGTAAGAGATTCATACCTTTCTCCCCTTAATATTGCTTAATCTCCACTTTTCCACGCTAAATTTAGGCCACCACACACTGTTATTTGATTCTGCACCAATAATTATACGCTACCCGGACTGAAATTTGGAATTTTATACCTGGTTTGGGCAAAATTTGGTTTGGGGAGTTGGGGAGAACTCTCCAGATTTTTGGAGAGTTTTTGGGGTGTTTCCTTCGTGTTTTCAACTGAAAATGAGGGGGGTTTCCCCCTTTTGATAACGTTTAGAAGCTGCCAGAAGCAGCTGGAAAAATACTCATCGCGATCGCGCTGCCTTCTGGCGCGATCGCGTAGAGTTAATTAATTCCTTCTGCGCGTTCGCGCCCCCTTTGGGCGCGTTCGCGCAGGGTTAATTTTCTGACTGGATGTTCGTTCAGTAAAACGGTCATAACTTTTGATCCCGATATCGTATGAGGGCCCACGACCTATGGATGGAAAGATAATGCAATTATCTACAACTTTTATTTCTGGGCGTTTTCCCAAATTCCAAACTTATAATACCGGTTTTTCCCCTAGAAGTCAGATCATCCGAAAATGCTTCCTTAAATTGTCCTTTTGGAGGGCTTCCACTTTGATTTGGCCCAAGGGTCCTTCTTGAGTTGTGTTTAACTTCACATATGTGATTCATATAATTTGTCACATGTCCCAAAACAATCTTGACGTGTGGGCCCCACTTCAGCTTACAAATAATTCGACGTGTGGGCCTTAACATACCTTTTTGGTCTCCTATTACTTAACGCTTATCCTTCCAAGCTCGTAAATCAACATTCAAGAAAATTCATATCACTGTTAGGCTTATCGCCATATGCATATCTTAAGTCTTCGCATTAATTCCTTTCAAAATTTGCCGAAATTCGGCCAGCATCTCCCCTCTATTCTTTACCTCCTCCAAATGCCAAAACAACTCCCAAACAATACCAACAACATCAACAACAATATCAATACTAGTATATTCTATAAAACATCCCACGCGATGTTTTTCCAATTTCCAAACCAACCATACCATCATCCATAATACCATAATCAAAGAATTATATTCAATTTAATATCAAATTAATCCAAAATTCTCTTTCAACTCACCTGATGGCCATAAACTTCAATTCAACTCTTTATGACTTTTCTCCTATGATTCTTTACTTTCTAAAAATTGCTAAACCTTTGCATCATCTCAATCGTGTAAATAATAGTAGGAAAAACATACCTTATAGTGAAAGAACTACACTTTATTCACTCCTTTCCAAGACTAAGTTCATCACCACCTTGAAGAGAAACAAGAACAACCACCTTCCATGAATTTTCTTTGATATTTTGATGTTGATATTCTCTCTTGATGATATAAGAAGGTTGTGGAAGATTATGGAGGGTTATGGAGTATTATGGAAGTTTTTGGAAATTTATGCAGAGTTATGGAAAGTTATAGAACCCTCAAGAGTTCTCAAGAATTCTTTAGAAATATGAAGGATGCGAAGATGGTGAAAATGATGAAAATTAATGGGTTAGAGGGGTATTTATAGGTGTGTGTTGAGTCGGGTTACTGTAGCACCCGGTTACTGTAATAGCGTTTTTCTGCTCCGTCCGCCAAACATGTAACGTCCATAACTCCCTCCTCCGATGCCGCATTGACGAATGGTGTATTGCATTGGAAACTAGACTCGAAGAACTTCATTTTAGGCTTTTGATATGCCATAAAACTGCTTATATACCGAGAGATATACTCCTCCAAATTTGACCCAAAATTCTGTCAAAAATTCTGCCAACTTTTTTTCAAATTTTCGACAAACTTATTTTCTCCGCTTGCTCTGTCCCGGAATCTTCCAAAATTCTTCATACATGATATTTATCATTAATCATACATGATAATAGTCGTTTCCTTTTGTTCCAAGGTTGTCTTTCCAGGTTACGACTTACGAGATCGTAATTCATCTTTTACTTCATTGTTACGTACTTCCCATAGTTTGTACCTTCCAAAACTTTATCGGATGTCTCCGATACATCATTAATACGGTGAAGTACGTGGCATGCTCATGCTCTGAAAGTGCGCGGTGTAGTATCCTTCCCTCCTTAGAAATATTCGTCCTCGAATGTTGTAGCTTGCGAGCTTACGACACTTTCATTAGTTTCTTGAAATGGTTGTCTTCCTTTGGTTTTTGATCCCCATGATCTTGTACTATGGGCTAATTAGTCTTCATTCATATCCTCCCAATTCTCTGTTGAACTCACTCATTAGTTCCATATCCTTACGTTCTTATTTATGTACTTAGTGGTCAACTGATATCTAGTTACTGTCCTGGGACCTGTTGCCATTAAGATAGTCTTAACAAATGATTGCTACGGTTCCCAGCCTGTCTAAGAGCACTCTTAATTGTTGTACTCTTTTGCCTAACTCCTTATTTCTCTACTAGTAGACAAATTATCTTGTTCAGATATGGCACCCTTCCTTGCTTGCTTCTTTGTTGCTATTTTAGATTATCCCTTTTTGTACTTGTCGACCTTATATACATACCATATCATCTCTTTTTTAATTCCTTGGTCGGACTCTTTAATTCCTTACAATATCATCCTATTCATACCTAAACTTTTCCTACAATTTCCTCTTCTCAGTTTAGCATAATTGCAACATAAACTCATAAACACAGAACTAAGATAAAATCCTACTTAATCATAACTTCCTTTTGATACGAGTATGCTTTCTTCTTAAGTCCTTGATTCTCTGGTACCGGTGATCATTTGAGACTTAACTTAGCCGATGTTATTCTTTGACTCCCTATCGTTGTCCTTACACCATTTTTATCGGCCATTGCATCATGACGACTGTCTATATGGTTCTATAACATATACTCTCACATTTGATACGATTGGCGACTAGTGACTCCACGACTTGCGAGGTACCTTCTAATCTCAGGTAGCACCGCTATCTTGCTATCCATAGGCACACTATCTCCCTTTCCTTTGGAGATCACTGAACTCCCTATAATTATTTCTCTTGTTAAAACTTTCATCTATTCTAGTGCTAAGATTTCCCTTTCTTGAGCTTCAAAATATTGTACCTCATCCGAGAAATGAATTTGTTCTCCCCCTCCCCTTCCCCCCCCCCCCCCCCCTTTTAAAGGATGTTTTCATATACCGTAACTCTTGAGTGTTAACCGTCTTTGATAATCGTCTGGCCGACCTTAGCGATCCGGTAACTCCTCTATCCCATGTAATGCCGGAGTTCTTTTCATCGCATGGTTTAACTTGTTTTCCTTTTTACTAGTAAAACGCCTGTTTCCATTAGTCATCCTTTACTCTTAGGTTAGGAAACCTTGAAGTGTTCCGTAACGAGTAAGAATCCCTTTTGACGCTGAAAATCTTTTCTTGAGGTACTTTCTTCCCTTAAATAGGTGTACCAATAATGGGTTCACATCCATTCTCCTAGTTAAATGTTAGGAGTTTAAAATTTCCTCATCGCTCTCATAAGATCTGTTTATTTCTTCTCAAGGATGCACCTTTTTCCATTATTTATAACCTTCCTAGCTCTAGCTATGAAAACGTATAGGTTGGTTCCAGGGTCCTCACATTCATCCCTTGTCATGTAAAACATTACTCTATCTCCCATTTGTTTATTTAAATTCGATCCTATCGTCTATTTTCCTGCTTTCATCTTAACCTTTTCATCAAATATATATTACCTGATCCTCAATGGGTTTACGTTTTCCTTGTCCAAGTTTCTATCCCCTTCATGGTATCATAACCTTCTTTTTCCCAATGCTCATGCTTAAAATATTTGGTCTTGTTACCGCTATTTGACTTTAATTACTAATAATTTTTCCCCTCCAGGGTTCTTCCCTTAAATTAAAATAAAATTATTCTACAACTTCTCTTAGAAAGCGAATCATAAGGGTTCACTCAATCATGACTTACCAAACGTCCGATAGTCACATTTTTCCTTCATCCTTTCTCTATAGCATAGATATTGACCGAGCTAACACACCGAGCACCTCTAAATGTACATCTCATAAACATTTCTGGGTGGAGTACTCTTGAGATTCCGCTGAAAAGTCACCTACGAGTAAAATCCTTGTACCTATCTACCTGCGGGCATGAACGCAACGTCCACAAGAAAGGACGCCAGTACGAACAACGTACTGAGTATGTAAGGCATCAATAATAGCATAATAAGAAATATAGAACATAATATGAAATAAGTATAACCTATATTTCGGATTGCCTCTTAGGGCGAATATCATGCATCCTTAGTCTTTTCACAAAAACCTTTCTCATACTTGTATAACATAATAGTGCTACGGAACGTGCAGCCCGACCCATAAATGTTAGTGCTGTGGAACGTACAGCTCGATCCATATATGTTAGTTTCGAGGAACGTACAACCCGATCCATAAATATAGTGTTGTGGAACGTGCAGCCGGATCCATATATGTTAGTGCTGAGAAACGTACAGCCCGATCCATAAATATAATATGTTAGTGACAAGGAACGTACAGCTCGATCCATAATATAGTGTGTTAGTGCCGAGGAACGTACGACCCGATCCATAATATAATATAATATAATATAATATAATATATACGTATACATACTGTAAATAGCATGCATGAATGCTCATATGAAGGCTACAACTTTATCAGAGTGACGTAAGGTCTGTAACCTCTGATTTATATTATGGAGCAATCATTATCGCTATATTTCTTCTTGAAGGAACAAGTAACATAAGATGAGATCAAAAACAGTGAGTAGAATCAAGGAAATCATGACATAAACTCAATGATCTCATAATAGCATTAAAATCATGAGCTTTTGAATTTCTAGAATTAAAATCATCATCATCATGTTTATCATAGAAAACATCTCATCTTTAGTACCATAAGAAGCTTTTAAGAATCAGTAACTTCCTAACTTTTGTAAGTAAGAAGGTTATGGAAACATCTATGAAATCATAACATAGGAATCATGCCTTTTGAAAGAAAGGGACTAGCCTTAACATACCTTTTAGTCTCCTATTACTTAACGCTTATCCTTCCAAGCTCATAAATCTACATTCAAGAAAATTCATACCACTGTTAGGCTTATCTCCATATGCCTATCTTAAGTCTTCGAATTAATTCATTTTAAAATCTACCGAAATTCGGGCAGCATCTCCCCTGTATTCTTTACCTCCTCCAAATACCAAAACAACACACAAACATTGCCAACAACATCAACAACAATATCAATACCAATATATATTCTATAAAACATCTCACACGATGTTTTTCCAATTTCCAAACCAACCATAACAACATCCATAATACCATAATCAACGAATTATATTCAATTTAATCTCAAATTAATACAAAATTCTCTTTCAAACTCACCTGATGGCCATCAACTTCAATTCAACTCTTTATGACTTTTCACCTATGATTCTTTCCTTTCTAAAAATTGCTAAACCTTTACATCATCTCAATAGTGTAAATAATAGTAGGAAAAACATACCTTATAGTGGAAGAACTTCACTTTATTCACTCCTTTCAAAGACTAAGTTCATTACCACCTTGAAGAGAAACAAGAACAATCATATTCCATGAATTTTCTTTGAGATTTTGATGTTGATATTCTCTCTTGATGAGATGGGAAGGTTGTGGAAGATTATGGAGGTTTATGGAGTATTATGGAAGTTTATGAAAATTTATGGAGAGTTATGGACGGTTATAGAACCTTCAAGAGTTCTCAAGAGTTCTTTAGAAATATGAAGGACAAGAAGATGGTGAAAATAATGAAAATTAATAGGTTAGAGGGGTATTTAAAGGTGTGTGCTGGGTCGGGTTACTATAGCACCCGGTTACTGTAGTAGCGTTTTTCTGATCCATCCGCCTACCTTGTAGCTTCCATAACTCCCTGGTCCAATGTTTCTTTGACGAACGGTTTGTTGCGTTGAAAAATAGAATCAAAGAACTTCATTTTAGGATTTTGAAACGCCATAAAACTCCTTATATACCAGGAGATATACCCCTCCAAATTGACCCAAAATTCTGTCCAAAATTCTGCCAACTTTTTTTTTTCAAATTTTCGATAAACTTATTTTCTCCGCTTGGTTGGTCCCGGAATCTTCCGAGAATCTCCATACATGATATTTATCATTAATCATACTTGATAATAGTCATTTCCTTTGGTTCCAAGGTTGTCCTTCCCTGTTATGATTTATGAGATCGTAATTCATCCTTTACTTCATTGTTACGTACTTCCCATAGCTTGTGCCTAACAAAACATTATGGGACATCTCCGATACCCCATTAATATGGTGAAGTACATGGCATGCTCATGCTCTGAAAGTGCGCGGTGTAGTATCCTTCCCTCAGAATCATTCGTCCTCGAATGTTTTAGCTTACGACGCTGTCATTAGTTTCTTGAAATGGTTGTCTTCCTTTGGTTTCTGATCCCTATGTTCTTGTACTATGGGTTCATTAGTCTTCTTTCATATTCTCCCAATTCTCTATTGAACTCACTCATTAGTTCCATATCCTCACGTTCTAATGTATGTACTTAGTGGTCAACTGATATCTAGTTACTGTCCTGGGACCTGTTGCCATTAAGATAGTCTTAACTCATAATTGCTACGGCTCCCTGCCTGTCTATGACCACTCTTAATATTTTTACTCTGTTTCCTTTCTCCTTATTTCTCTACTAGTAGACAAATTCTCTTGTTCAGATATGACACCCTTCCTTGCTTGCTTCTTTGGTGCTATTTTAGATTATCCCTTTTTGTACTCGTCGACCTTATATACATATCATATCATCTCCTTTTTAATTCCTCGGTCGGACTCTTTAATTCCTTACAATATCATCCTATTCATACCTGAACTTTTCCAACAATTTTCTCTCTTCAGTTTTAGCATAATTGCAATATAAACTCATAAGCACAGAACTAAGATAAAATCCTACTTAATCATAACTTCCTTTGATACGAGTATGCTTTCTTCTTAAGTCCTTGATTCTCTTGTACCGGTGATCATTTGAGACTTAAATTAGCTGATGTACTTCTTTGACTCCTTATCGTTCTCCTTACACCATTTTTACTGGCCATTGTATCATGACGATTGCCTATATGGTTCTATAACATATACTCTCACATTTGATATGACCGGCGACTTGTGACTCCACGACTTGCGAGGTACTTTCTAATCTCAGGTAGCACCGGTGTCTTGCTATCCGAAGGTATACTATCTCCCTTTCCTTTGGAGATCATTGAACTCCCTATAATTATTCGTCTAGTTAAAATTTTCATCTCTTCTAGTGCTAAGATTTCCCTTTCCTGAGCTTCCAAATATAGTACCTCATCTTAGAACTGAATTTGTTCTTCCCCCCTTTTAAAGGATGTTTTCATATACCTGTAACCCTTGAGTGTTAACCATCTTTGATAGTCATCTGGCCGACCTTAGCGATCCTGCAACTCCACTATCCCATATAATGCCGGAGTTCTTTTCATCGCATAGTTTAACTTGTTTTCCTTTTTACTTGTAAAACGCCAGTTTCCATTAGTCATCCTTTAATCTTAGGTTATGAAACCTTGAAGTGTTCCGTTACGAGTAAGAATACCTTTTGATGTTGAAAATCTTTTCTTGAGGTGCTTTCTTCCCTTAAATAGGCGCACCAATCATGGGTTCACATCCGTTCTCCTAGTTAAATCTTAGGAGTTTAAAATTTCCTCATCGGTCTCATAATATCTGTTTATTTCTTCTCAAGGATGCACCTTTGTCCATTATTTACAACCTTCGTAGCTATAGATATGAAAACGTATAGGTTGGTCCAGGGTGCTCACATTCATCCCTTGCCATGTACAACATTACTCTATCTCCCGTTGGTTTATTTAAATTTGATCCTATCGTCTGTTTTCCTGCTTTCATCTTTACCTTTTCATCAAATATATATTACCTGATCCTCAGTGGGTATACGTTTTCCTTGTCCAAGTTTCTCTCCCCTTCATGGTATCATAACCTTCTTTTTCCCAATGATCATGCTTACATATTTGGTTGCATTACCGTTATTTCACTTTGATTCCTGAGAAAACCCAATCCTGACTATTTCTGTAGCGCTTGCTACGTCAATTTTGACATACGGCGCAGTCAATACTTTTAACATGTCGTAACATCATTCATAAGGGTATACATAATACTCAATGTAGCCACTCGTGACTTATCTTTTTATCACTTTTCTACACCTTTTCCTACGAGATATCCCGTTTTCATTTGATTTTGTCCTGAAACTGTGGCTTTAATACATGTCCCTTCTCTTTTTGCCCAGCTAGCCAGAGAATTCTAGTTGTAATGCTCATATGCTCCTAATTTCCCTCGGGCTGTTCTAGGTTCTCATATTCCTTTTTTATTTTCGTAAGTCTATATATGTAGATCTTCCTAGCATACCTTCCTACGTCCTAATTGTAAACCTTAGCGGTATAACTTTACTTAAAAATCTTTACCCGTACTTGTACCCTACCTCTTTGTCTAAAATAATCCTTTACTTTCCTGTAGCAATCGAATCGATCCTTGCGATATTTTATGTTCACTTGTACACCTACTCTCTTCTTTCCTTACACATAAGTCGACATCGCACCTAATTTCTCTATCATCAAATAACCTTCGCAACACCCGTCTAAAAAAATTTGAGGTGAATACTTCTTATAATAATTAGCTAGAAATACAACACATATTCCTAATGTTGATGCAATTTCTACTTCATTCGTCGGCCACGCAACATTACATTTAGAAGTTATATAAACAATATAGAAGACAATCGTAATTAAATAGCACAAACAAGTAGGTAGGTACCAGTCTCAAAATGCATATGTTCTTCATTATTTAAACTGTTCTGGCACTTCTCTTGACATTACCATATTGGCAGGGAAATTTTAGTTGACTTAAGAGATGCACTTGGCTATGACAGGATGCTTAACCTTTTCCTCCCTTTAAAATTGACTACGTTTCACAAATTCTCAACTTTATATGCACAGGAGGAAAACAACTTCATTTTATCATGTCTAGAATGATCCTAACTTTATCTATTACAAGATTCTTTGCATCAAGGTTCATGTGACTTAATTCAGAAAAAACAAGATAGAAAGAAAGCATGGTCTGGAATTCAGAGAAATCATATATGTAAGAAGAAGGCCAAATATACCCTTCTCCCTTAACCTACCCTGCTGCCATGATTACAATGGCACTATGGGCCATCTTACCCTTCAATAATCATTTACTGAAGCTTATGGTAAAAAGGGAAAAAACAAATTACTCTCAGAACAACATATTGTAATTACAAACTCACACAAGGCATTCATAACATCCAAATTACAAGCCCGATTTGCTAAAGCTGTTAGGTGTCACCAGATTCTTTTCACAAAGGGGAAGGATTTCTACCTTTTTATTTGTCACGACAGGCAATATTCAACACAAAAGAAACTTTTTTTTCAATTTTACTTACAAATCCCAAATGGTCCAACTATTCCTCTCCAGCCATGATGAGGCAGACACAACACGCAAAGTAATCCAGTTTTTAGATTTAGCAGCTTCAACAATGTGACAAGATGATCTCTAAGTGTAAGGGTTGAGAGGATACACCCCATAACTTAAGAGGGAGGCCAAGACAACCACTTATTTGGGAGAAAAGGTACTATGGGTCAAGCAAATGATTGACCCTTTCTCAATTCTCTCCTAAGGTCTCTTTAAAAGACCTTCCCTGTCTAGTTAAGTGGCTTCCAGCCTTATATCATGCAGTCATGTCCTTTTATTACTTCTTTTTCAATCACAAATTAAATAACATTAGGCAGTTCACAAGTCAAACAGTCAAATTGCTTCCCCCTTTTCATTCTTAAAGGCTATTTACCCCTATTTCATTTCTTCAGAATCCTCTTAGTAAAATTGTTATCATGAAACTTTCTTTCCATCTGTATCTACCTTTTTGTGCCTAGACAGTTACAAACAAATTATCATCACTACTATACCAGTTGGCATACACTCATAGAAGATCAAAAGGAACAATCATGTTGCAGAGTAAATTTTTAGTCTAGGTTGTTCAGAACTTGAGCAAATCAAAAAACAAATAGCCTCTTTTCCTTTTTTTCTTTCAATGTCTCAGACTCACAAATCTGGCATTCATGACCTTTTACCAAATTTAAACTCACATATGGATGAAAATAATAACAGATCAAAAGCAAGATATCAATCCTCTACTTTCCGGGCCCTATTACTTCATTCTTGAAGTAAACCAATCAATAGAGCAGTGCCACCAAAGAGTCACACACAAGAGGAGAAAACCTCCTTTTAACATTGTCCACATTCAATTCTTTGTTCTATACTCTTCTTAGCTTTAGCATGACTAGATGGTGAAGTTGGCAGGTAATTCATTACCCATTTAGCAATTTAAACAATCTTAGTCAGTTTTAGAAGAGGACATGGCCTTGTGATTCCATTATTTCTCCTGCTGCTCTGACTTTCTTATCAAGTTCCACATGTTTAGCAGTTAAATGACTACTAGATGTGAGCCAGTGACACAGACTATTGTGTCAAGTTATGAATGCCATGTGCACAAGCAGACAATTTCACACAAGGTAAAATAATTTTGAGCTGACCAAGGAAAACTGGAGTGACATTTTAAGCATCATGTACCAAGTACACAAGCAGACAAGTTCACACAAGTTAAAACAACTTTGAGCAGAACAAGGAAAACATGATTGACATTTTAAGCATCATGTTCTCAATAACTTCTAGGACTTCTGCCATGGATCATGGACACTCAGCACTCACATATCACAAATTATAGGTGATCACACGCAGCCCACTCCAGGTAATAATACCAACACACTCATAGTCATGGACAAACAAGCAAACCATAAACCTAAAGAGGTATGATCCTATTGTCATGACCCAACCAAAGGGCCATGACGGGCACCAGGAGCTAACACACCGAGCACCTCTAAACGTACATCTCATAAACATTTCTGGGTGGACTATAAAGATAGTTCCTGGATATCATAATTTGTAAAGACATATATCACAATATAACGACACACATCTATATAATCTTTAGCAAGCATGTCCATCATCACCAACCAACAAGGCTACTAAAATATCATACAAGCTCGTAAATATACATTCAAGAAAATTCATATCACTGTTAGGCTTATTGCCATATGCCTATCTTAAGTCTTCGAATTAATTCCTTTTAAAATCTGCCGAAATTCGGGCACCATCTCCCCTATATTACATACCTCCTCCAAATACCAAAACAACTCCCAAACAATACCAACAACATCAAAAACAATATCAATACCAATATATTCTATAAAACATCCCACACGATGTTTTTCTAATTTCCAAACCAACCATAACAACACCCATAGTACCATAATTAAAGAATGATATTCATTTTAATCTCAAATTAATCCAAAATTCTCTTTCAAACTCACTTGATGGCCATAAACTTCAATTCAACTCTTTATGACTTTTCTCCTATGATTCTTTCCTTTCTAAAAATTGCTAAACCTTTACATCATCTCAGTCGTGTAAATAATAGTAGGAAAAACATACCTTATAGTGGAAGAACTTCACTTTATTCACTCCTTTCCAAGACTAAGTTCATCACCACCTTGAAGAGAAACAAGAACAATCATCCTCCATGAATTTCCTTTGATATTTTGACTTTGATATTCTCTATTGATATATGGGAAGGTTGTGGAAGATTATGGAGGGTTATGGAGTATTATGGAAGTTTATGAAAATTTATGGAGAGTTATGGAAGGTTATAGAACCCTCAAGAGTTCTCATGAATTCTTTAGAAATATGAAGGATGAGAAGATGGTGAAAATGATCAAAATTAAAGGGTTAGAGGGGTATTTATAGGTGTGTGTTGGGTCGGGGTACTATAGAACATGGGTACTGTAGCAGCAATTTTCTGCTCCATCCGCCAAATTTGTAACGTCCATAACACCCTCCTCCGATGTCGCATTGACGAACGGTTTAATCATTGGAAACTAGACTCGACATTTTAGGCTTTTGAAATGCCATAAAACTGCTTACATACCCGGAGATATACCCCTCCAAAGTTGACCCAAAATATTGTCCAAAATTCTGCCAATTTTTTTTTTCAAATTTTCGACAAACTTATTTTCTCAGCTTGCTTGGTTCCGGAATCTTCCGAAACTCTTTATACATGATATTTACCATTAATCATACTTGATACTAGTCGTTTCCTTTGGTTCAAAGGTTGTCCTTCTAGGGTATGACTTACGAGATCGTAATTCATCCTTTACTTCATTGTTACGTACTTCCCAAAGCTTGTACCTTCCAAAGCTTGAAAGAAAGGGAACTCGGAGCTAACACACCGAGCACCTCTAAATGTACATCTCATAAACATTTCTGGGTGGACCATAAAGATAGTTCCTGGATATCATAATCTGTAAGGACATATATCACATAGTAGCCTTCCATTAATACGGTGAAGTACGTGGCATGATCATGCTCTGAAAGTGCGAGGTGTAACATCCTTCCACCCTTAAAAACATTTGTCCTCGAATGTTGTAGCTTGCGAGCTTACGAAGCTTTCATTAGTTTCTTGAAATGGTTGTCTTCTTTTAGCTCCTGATCCCCATGCTCTTGTACTATGGGCTCATTAGTCTTCTTTCATATCCTCCCAATTCTCTATTGAACTCACTCATTAGTTCCATATCCTCACGTTCTTATGTATGTACTCAGTGGTCAATTGATATCTAGTTACTGTCCTGGGACCTGTTGCCATTAAGATAGTCTTAATTCATGATTGCTACGACTCCCTGCCTGTCTATGAGCACTCTTAATATTTGTACTCTTTTGCCTAGCTCCTTATTTCTCTACTAGTAGACAAATTCTCTTGTTCAGATATGGCACCCTTCCTTGTTTGCTTCTTTGGTGCTATTTTAGATTATCCCTTTTTGTACTCGTCTACCTTATATACATACCATATTATCTCTTTTTTAATTCCTTGGTCGGACTCTTTAATTGCTTACAATATCATCCTATTCCTACCTGTACTTTTCCTACAATTTCCTCTCTCCTAAGTTTTAGCATAATTGCAATATAAACTCATAAACATAGAACTAAGATAAAATCCTACTTAATCATAACTTCCTTTTGCTACGAGTATGCTTTCTTCTTAAGTCCTTAATTCTCTTGTACCGGTGATCATTTGAGACTTAACTTAACCGATGTTTTTCTTTGACTCCCTATCGTTGTCCTTACACCATTTTTACCGGTCGTTGCATCATGACGATTGTCTATATGGTTCTATACCATATACTCTCACATTTGATATGACCGGCGACTTGTGACTCCACGACTTGTGAGGTACTTTCGAATCTCAGGTAGCACCGCCGTCTTGCTATCCATAGGCACACTATGTCTCTTTCCTTTGTAGATCACTGAACTCCCTATAATTATTCCTCTTGTTAAATATTTCATCTCTTCTAGCGCTAAGATTTCCCTTTCTTGAGCTTTGGAATATTGTATCTCAGCTTAGAACTAAATTTGTTCTCCCCCTCCCCTTCCCTCCCCCCCCCCCCCCCCTCCCCTTTTAAAGGATGTTTTCATATACCGTAACTTTTGAGTGTTAACCGTCTTTGATAGTTATCTGGCCGACCTTAGTGATCCGGTAACTCCTCTATCCCATGTAATGCCGGAGTTCTTTTCATCGCATGGTTTAACTTGTTTTCCTTTTTACTAGTAAAACGCCTGTTTCCATTAGTCATCCTTTACTCTTAGGTTAGGAAACCTTGAAGTGTTCCGTTACGAGTGAGAATCCCTTTTGACGCTGAAAATCTTTTCTTGAGGTACTTTCTTCCCTTAAATAGGCGGACCAATCATGGGTTCATATCCATTCTCCTAGTTAAATCTCAGGAGTTTAAAATTTCCTCATCGCTCTCATAAGATTTATTTATTTCTTCTCAAGGATGCACCTTTGTCCATTATTTACAACCTTCTTAGCTCTAGTTATCAAAACGTATAGCTTGGTCCAGGGTCCTGACATTCATCCCTTGACACGTACATCATTACTCTATCTCCCATTGATCTATTTAAATTTGATCCTATCGCCTGTTTTCCTGCTTTCATCTTAACCTTTTCATCAAATATATATTACCTAATCCTCAATAGGTATACGTTTTCCTTGTCCAAGTTTCTCTCCCCTCAATGGTATCATAACCTTCTTTTTCCCAATGCTCATGCTTACATATTTGATCGCGTTACCGCTTTTTGACTTTGATTCCCGAGAAAACCCAATCCTGACTCTTTCTGTAGCGCTTGCTACCTCAATTTTTACATACAACATAATCAATACTTTTAACATGTCGTAACATCAATCATAAGGGTATACATAATACTCGATGTAGTCACGTTTTATATCTTTTCAACACCTTTTCTTACGTGATATCCCGTTGCCATTTGATTTTGTCCTTAAACTGTGGCTTTAATACATCTCCCCTCTCTTTTTTCCCAGCTAACCAGAGAATTCTAGTTGTAATGCTCATATGCTCCTAATTTCCCTAGGGTTGTTCTGGGTTCTCCTATTCCTTTTTTATTTTTGTAAGTCTAAATCTGTAGATCTTCCTAGCATACCTTCCTACGTCCTAATTGTAAACCTTTGCAGTATAACTTTACTGAAAAATCATTACCCGCACTTGTACCTTACCTCTTTGTCTAAAATAATCAACCTCACTTCCTTTACTTTCCTGTAGCAATCGAATCGATCCTTGTGATATTTTATGTTCACTTGTACACCTACTCTCTTCTTTCCTTACACATAAGCCGACATCACACCTAATTTCACTATCATCAAATAACCTTCACAACACCCATCTAAAAATATTTGAGGTGAATCCTTCTTATAAGGATTAGCTAGAAATACACCACATATTCCTAAGGTTGATGCAATTTCTACTTCCTTCGTCGGCCACGCAACATCACATTTAGAAGTTTATAAGCAATCTAGAAGAAAATCGTAATTACATTCCAACTTACCTATCCGTTTCTCATTCTTGAGTTACAGGTCATCATTAATACCCGAAGTAACTTAGCCATAATGATTCTCAGAATAGTACCAACTATCAAATACTCAGAAACCCCCTTTGAAGTCGAATGACTGGTGACTTCTAAATCCCAATGCAAACTCACATCATATAGGAGGGTCCGATAAAACGGGTGTGTGTGCTTGTCATCAACCCGTCCGATAAAATGAGTCTGTGTGCTTGTCATCTCCTTTAATTACTAATAATTTTTCCCCTCCAGGTTTCTTCCCTTAAATTAAAATAAAATTATTCTACAACTTCTCTTGGAAAGCGTCTCGTAATGGTTCATTCAATCATGACTTACCAAACATCAGATTGTCACATTCTTCCTTCATCCTTTCTCTATAGCATAGATATTCAAATAATTCAATTTGTAAAAATTTCGGTAGAGTTTCCTCTAAACTTCTTACTGTCTCATTCCTGCACACAGCCCAGAAAACACATCCAATGCCTCACAAGCCGATCACAATACCTGTAACATTTACCTCAAGTTGTCATATCAAAGTCTATCAATATCAATAAGACAGGAAAGATACCTTCCGGAGTAACAACTTCAATTGTCATCAATTACCTCATAGCGGCATAATCAACTTCTTATCCGTAATCAAAACATTTAGGATTAGAATCAAAGAAATCACATCCAAGAATTTAGCTCTACGACATGATCTAAGATGAGAAACAAAGGCCAATCATTCCTAAATGCCCTGTAGCCTCTTGTTTATAAGTGTGGCGTGCTTCACACCCGTAAAAAAGACTCTACTAGACACGGCTCGTAGACACACCCTAGGACGAACAGTTTTGATACCACTTTTGTCACAACCCAACCAGAGGGCCATGACGGTAACTCGGAGCTAACACACTGAGTACCTCTAAACGTACATCTCATAAACATTTCTGGGTGGACCATAAAGATAGTTCCTGGATATCATAATCTGGAAGGACATATATCACAATATAACGACACATATCTATATAATCTTCAGCAAGTACATCCATCATCACTAGCCGACAAAGCTAATAAAATGTCATACAATGATATGAACCAGTAGGGTTATGAAATGTCTAACTATACACACATTTCTAAGAGCCTTTACATAGAGTACAAGTGACCACAATGACCAATACCAATAGACTGCATCTCCGAAGTATGTGGAGAACTCCTGAGAATCCGCAGATAAATCACCCACGGGTCAAATCCGTGTACCTGTCTACATGCGGGCATGAACGCAACGTCCACAAGAAAGGACGCCAGCACGAACAATGTACTGAGTATGTAAGGCATGAATAACAATATAATTAGAAATATAGAACATAACATGAGATAAGGATAACCTGTATGCCCGATTACCTCTTAAGGCGAATACCATGCATGTTTAGTCTTTTCACAAAAACCTTTCTCATACTTGTATAACATAATAGTGCTACGGAACGTGCCACCCGATCCATAAATGTTAGTGTTGTGGAACGTACAACCCGATCCCTATATGTTAGTGCCGAGGAACGTACAGCCCGATCCATAATATAATATAATATAATATAATATATATATATATATATATATATACACACACACACACATAATGTAAATAGCATGCATGAAAGCTCATATGAAGGCTACAACTTTATTGGAGTGACGTAAGGTCGGTAACCTCTGATTTATATTATGGAGCAATCATTATCGCTTTATTTCATCTTGAAGGAACAAGTAACATAAGATGAGATCAACAACAGTGAGCAGAATCAAGGAAATCATGACGTAAACTCAATGATCTCATAATAGCATTAAAATCATGAGATTTGGAATTTCTAGAATTAAAATCGTCATCATCATGTTTATCATAGAAAACATCTCATCTTTAGTACTATAAGAAGCTTTTAAGAATCAGGAACTTCTAACTTTTGGAAATAAGAAGGTTATGGAAACATCTATGAAATCATAACATAGTAATCATGCCTTTTGAAAGAAATCAAAAGAGACTAGCCTTATCATACCTTTTTGGTCTCCTATTACTTAACGCTTATCCTTCCAAGCTCGTAATCTACATTCAAGAAAATTCATATCACTGTTAGGATATATGAATATCTTAAGTCTTCAAATTAAGTACTTTTAAAATCTGCAGAAATTCGGGCAGCATCTCCCATGTATTCTCTGCTTCCTCCAACTATCAAAACAACTCCCAAACAATACCAACAACATCAACAACAATATCAATACCAATATATTCTATAAAACATCCCACACGATGTTTCTCTAATTTCCAAACCCACTATAACAACATCCATAATACCATAATCAAAGAATTATATTCAATTTAATCTCAAATTAATCCAAAATTCTCTTTCAAACTCATCTCATGGCCATCAACTTCAATTCAACTCTTTATGACTTTTCTCCTATTATTCTTTCCTTTCTAAAAATTGCTAAAACTTTACATTATCTCAATCGTGTAAATAATACTAGGAAAAACATACCTTATAGTGGCAGAACTTCACATTATTCACCCCTTTCCAAGACTAAGTTCATCACCACCTTGAAGAGAAACCAGAACAATCATCTTCCATGAATTTTCTTTGAGATTTTGATGTTGATATTCTCTCTTGATGATATGGGAAGGTTGTGGAAGATTATGGAGGGTTATGGAAGTTTATGAAAATTTGTGGACAGGTATGGAAGGTTATAGAACCCTCAAGAGTTCTCAAGAATTCTTTAGAAATATGAAGGATGAGAAGATGGTGAAAATGATGAAAATTAATGGGTTAAAGGGGTATTTATAGGTGTGTGTTGGGGGGTACTGTAGCACCCGGTACTGTAGCACCCGGTAGTGTAGCAGCGTTTTCCTACTCCATCCGCCTAACTTGTAACGTCCATAACTCCCTGCTCCGATGTCGCATTGACGAACAGTTTGTTTCTTTTGAAACTAGACTCGAAAAACCTTATATACCCAGAGATATACCCCTCCAAAGTTGACCAAAAATTCTGTCCAGAATTCTGCCAACTTTTTTTTCCAAATTTTTGACAAACTTATTTTCTCCGCTTGCTTGGTCCCGGAATCTTCCGAAATTCTCCATACATGATATTTATCATTGATCATACTTGATAATAGTCGTTTCCTTTGGTTCCAAGGTTGTCCTTACCAGTTACGACTTACAAGATTGTAATTTATCCTTTACTTCATTGTTACGTACTTCCCATAGCTTGTACCTTCCAAAACTTTATGGGACGTCTCCGATACCCCATTAATACAGTGAAGTACGTGGCATGCTCATGGTCTGAAAGTGCGAGGTGTAACACCTATTTCACCCTTTGTTCCTTTATCAGGCATCAAACAAAAGTAGACTAGCCTTGTTCTATTTTATTTTTAGTGTAGGACGTTTTTAAAGGAACGGAGCAATGAGTCACCTCACCATCATACTTAAATATTTAGTACAACAGACGCATGCTTCTAGCTGAAACTTCCTTCACTTATTAAATCTCAGAAAAAACAAAAAGAAACATCACAGATCATATCTAGAAAGCATTGGTCGAATTCCAACAGTCTAACTAAGCTTTTTTGCCATTGAACTTGACTTCACAATTAGAGTGCTTCATGATGGATTAGAAAATGGCTATGCTAGATGGTAATCACAAACACATATTTTTATCAATTTAATCATGTCATACTGTGCCACAAATAAGCTGTCTCCCCTCCCCTATCTCCCTTTTTAGAATTAAACTTAGATTATTCATCTTTGTTTTATTCAAGATCATACTCAGCAAACCAATAATAATTCAAATGAAAGGCAAAGGAAAATGGAAAGAGACCTGCCCAGCACCTCACTTACAACTTCACAAAGTCTCGAGATTTTATAAACATAGACAAGATCAAGACAGTTCATGTCCATCCTTCTCTTTTCATAGAACTCTAATCATGGCATTTCTATTTATTTTTTGATCAGCATTTCTATTGTTTATCTAGGAAATCATACTTTAAACACATTCCCAACAAGACAGAGACAAATAACCATATCTAATCTTCAAAACACATTCAAAACCAAGCAACATAAGTAGAATACTGAATGCTAAACTAAAAAATGAAACAAACTAAATTGAGGTTTACCTTTTATATGCGCAGCCAAGGGAAGAATGGATTTGAGAGCCTCTGTGCTTCCAACACAATAGACTCAGCCACACAAAAAGAAATAAGGCAAACGAGAACCAAATATTTCAACTAGAACCTAACCCCTTTTGTTTAGGTTTCTAAAATTATTTTTACTGGAAAGTCTTTTGAAAAAAAAAATCTAAGTTTTTTTCACTTTTCTTTTCTAGAACTCTACTTTTAACTCTTTTCCTTACTATTTTTTCAGTTTTCGATTTTTTTCTCCAAAAACCCGATCTTCCCATGTGCAAACACTGCGGTTCTATTTATAGAACCTCGAAACTTAGAACAAAACCAACAAACACCAGTGTGGGACAAAGGTTAAACATCAGACAAACCGGTTTAGATCGACACAAATGAATATACGGCCAGATCTGGCCCTCTTGGGTCGATCTGGCCTAATGAAAATGGACCAATCACAAAATATCATCAAAATAAATTGAAAAACAAGCAAACAAAGATGATTTCGACAAAAACAAATTAGATAATAATGATAAAGGGAAGATTTTACCATTTTCAGGTAAAGCAAAACATAAAAAACTGAGTAAACATTGAACTTTCACCATTATAGGCGTACACACGCTGCGCATGTCAGCCCAGACCTATACACACGCCATTTTTGGCATGTGGGAGGTAAGGATTCAAGGGCGGCGGCTAGGGTTTACTAAGAATGGTAAGAGAGAGAGAGGAGGAGGTCGGGTAGGGTAAAAAATGAAAAGAAAAAGAGGGGTGGGGATCAGATATTTTTGATTAAGAGACTTTTGGGCCGGGTCACAGCCTGGTTGGGCTGGACTCAGTCCAAATCTGTAACTTAATAAAATTGGGCCTCTTGTGTACATCAAGTGTATATATGCATACACCTTGTGTATATGTTTATGTATACTTGATGTATACGCGGGTACATAAAAACAAGTAATTTAGAAAAACATAAAATGAAAAATTATTAATCATATAAAAATTAAGCCGCAATTAAAACAGTTAAAGAAAGTCGACCAAAATTATTTATGAGCCAAAAATGGCCTTTAACAAATTAACTAGTATAATTAAGACGTTAAACTATATAATTAGCAATAATAAATATATAAATTAAACTGGTTTATAAAACAAAATATTAATAGACCTGTTCTGCAAAATAACTATGATTTGGCTAATTTAGTAAGAAAGTTTATTTATAAAAGAACAATTTGCAGTAATCACTACATAATTAATTAATTGACTTAATTAAAACATTTATGGGAATTTTTGCCTATTTTTATAAATCCTGTATATTATATATAAAAATTATAAATTTAAAGGGTGGAAACAACCTAATTATCTAAATTATTCAAATTGCTCAGACTTTTACAAATATTAAAAATGAGGTATTTGCAAAAATATTTAGTAGTTTTAAAATAACTTAACTAAATAAAAACCCTTTTCTTTTTCCTTCTTTTTTGAATAAAACCTCATAAGAATAGTTATAAAAATACTCATTTATTTCTAAATGAATTTATGATGCTTGAAAATCTCTTTTATCAATTTAAGGGAAGAGACATTAATCTGGATGATTTATATAAAAAAAAATCATTTAAGTCCTTAGAAATGCTCAGCTCATTCATTATTGCTCGGGGACTCTAAGCGGTTAAAATATATTAAGGGAGGTCAAAAATTAGGTGTCAACAGTGCTGACAGACCTGTTTTTGTAGGAGTTAGCTCTGTGTCTGTCTTCTTCACATGCATTTATTCATTGCTAGAATAAATCATGTCCTCAACCTTGACTCACTCTTTGATTTCTGACTTTTTTCTTGCTTTGTGATAGATCATGTTTGCTGACTTGGTTCTTCTGTTAATCTGATTCATGTGCTTTGTCTGCAAATTCTTTTAGCTGAACAATTTCTTCCTTCTGAGTCTGAGTCACTTCACCTCTCCTCTTCTTTTGATCTTTGTCTTGTATCTGGTAGATGTATTTGGACCAGTTCCATTCACATGTGCTTTCATCATTTTACTTGCCCCTTCTCACATGTATCAAAACCTGGTTTCTTTTCATTGTAGGTGTTACACCTCGCCCTCCCAGGAGCTAAGGAATTTCCGTACTCATGGCGTATTTTCGGAGAAGGATATTATGGAGGGTTAACGTCGTGAGCATACACAGATATAACTCATGACAAACGGGTGTTACACCTTGGAAGAATTTCGTATCGTTAGTACCGTTACTAAATGAACGTGAGCCCAGAGAGGCCATGGAACTCTCATAAGGCTAAGAAACACTTCTAACAAGTAATAAGAGAATAGATAGAGGTTCCGGGGTCAAGCGTGCTGGAGTTAGTAAGTTTTCAAAGCTTTGGGAAAAACTGGGCAAATTTCATATAGGACTTTTTGGTCCAAATTTATCCAGGTATATATCCTAGCATATAAGGAGTTTTGGAGTGAATAAACTATCCAAATTGAAGTTCATCGAGTCTAGTTTCCAACGCAACAAATCGTAATCGATATGATATCGGAGTAAGGAGCTAAGGGCATTTTAAAACGGACTGCCAAGAGCCCGCGAACCTGCGTGAAAATCCTAGATGCCCACTTGAAAGCCCATTTAGTGACCCGACCCACAGCCCTATAAATAGCCCCAAACTCCGTTTTTTAAACTCATTTTCCACCCATTCTCACCACCTACAAGTCTCTAGTAACCTCTCCAACACTTCTTCAAGACTCCACACAAACCTTAGCCCAATTTGGTAGGTTCCAACATCAACTTAGGCTCGAAAAATAGGTATTGCTTTGTAGTTTTCGATTTCCATTGTCGTATCATCTTGGATAATAGTGGGAACCTCGAACCTGGGTGGTCTGACGTATGCAACCCATTTAAGGTAAGATTCTACCTCCATTATCAAAAGTTTACATAAATTCGTAAATGAGTATTACTAGATTTAGATCGTGTTTAGTCGAATTGGTAGAAATACGAAATAAATATATGATGGGTATTGACGATGATATTTTTTTTTTTTGACAAATTAGTATGGGAATAAGTTTGGATTATGATTGTTAGTGTTGGGTTGTTGTTATAATCCTGGGATTGGAGTATAAACAGAGGAAATGCTTCCCAAATATCTATTACTCCGAAAGAATTTGATATAACACCTAGAATACTTCGCATGCATGCTAAGAGAAGACTAACCCAGGTCGTATATTTCCATTTAGGTGTGAGAGAAGGACCATCGTGGGAATAGGGAATTCCTCCAGGTCACGTTTTTGAAGATAAAGGTATGTAAGGTTTTCGCTATCGTTTTCCTTGGCACGAATCAATAGAACCCCTAGCATGCATCATCAATCCATTCAAGTCTATTCCGGATTTACTATATATATATATATATATATATTACGAAAAATACATCATTTATGAGAAGTACATATATTTTATGAAAGATGCATATTTTTTTCCCGAAATTCTCTATTTTTACGGAATTTCTGATATTTTACGAAATTAAGTAAACGTCCCTAGCTAAGTAGTTCATTGACTCCTATTAAACCGTCCGCATACTTTATGAAAGATCCTTATGATGTTAATGTGAGTATTATCATTTAAGTCATTCCTTGTCCTCGATATGTGTCCCAAAATATATTAAGAGGTATAACGACCTTACGTCACTCGGAAAGGCCCAATGTCACTTCTTTGACCCCTCATGCCTTTATATATATGTATGCACTATTTTACTCCACCGAGCTGCGCTATAGTCGGCCGGGTATGGCACGTGCATGTGCAACCACTGATCAGTTGGGTATTCATACCGAGTCCTATTAGTGTCGGGTACGTTATGATATAATGGTGTTTTCCCCGATGCGGAGAGAATGATGATACACACACCGAGTCTTGAAAAGGCCGAGTACTTTTCACATCGAGTTCTGAAAGGGCGGGGTACGCTTCACACCGAGTCCCGAAAGGGATGGGTACGCTTCACACTGAATCCCACTGGGGCCAGGTACGTTATCTTTATATGTATATATATATATATATATATATATATATATATATATATATATATATATATATATATATATATATATATATATATATATATATATATATATATATACTTGCATACGAAAAATGGTTTTGTCATGCATGGCATATTGTATGGTTTCAGATGTCACAGGTTATCAGTTATCACTATTCTCCCATGTTTACATTTATATTTTACTGATTTCATTACTTTCCTGACTTACATACTCAGTACTTTTATCTTTCTGACCGTCCCACTTCTTGGGGCGTTGCATTTCGTGCTGTAGGTTGTGACAGGCAGAGCAGAAGGTCCTTCTCAGTAGGATCGTCAGCTTCAGCGGAACGTGAGCAAGTACCATTATACTGGGCTTGCTAGTTGGGTGTTTATTAAGTCTACAGGTTATGTAAATGACAGATGTACGTACCCCTAGAGGCTCATAGACAGTGTAGTGGGTGTCAGAGTCATGCATGTTTTCACTATACTTATGATACACATGTTATATCCTGGGCGGCTATATGATATTTTATAATGCTCATGTTGCGGCCTTGTCGGCCAGCTTATGTATACAGTCGTTCACAAAGAGGTTTTGTTATCCTTGTGTTGGGCCTTTCTGTGTACTGGTGCTCTTAAATGTACATGCTAATGACTACGATCAGGATTATTATATTAAGGCAATATTATGTCACGTCAGGTGGTACTTGGTTGTTAGGGTCGGGTGCCCGTCATGCCCTCGTCGGGGTGTCACAAAGTGGTATCAGAGCGAGTTAGTCCTAGGGATGTCTATGAGCCGTGTCTAGTAGAGTCTTGTTTAGGGGTATGAAGCGCGCCATACTTCTAAACAGGAGGCTATAGGGAATTTAGGAAATACCACTTTTCTTCATAATGTAGATCATGCAATGGAACCAACAACGTAGGAAAGTTCGTTCCCGATTCTATCTACTCATTAGAATTGTGATTGCGCCAATAAAAAGAAGGGTTTCAATCACAAGGGAATTGAGGTCACCTCTAGAAATGGATATCAGACTACCACCCATTTTCCAGTACGGGTTAGAGAGCAATAGAAGAGATGAGGAGGAATATAAGTTATGCGATTGAGTCAGACCCTTCAAATATTATGACCTTTATTGTGAAGGATCCGTCTAAGGACCCTATGAAACAACGCCAGGGCAGATGCGAGTATGAACCCACCACAAACTTTAGCTTTACATTCAGGGCCGATGAGAAGGATATGAGAAAATAATTACAGAAGTTGGCACATCCGGCCTTTTCTTCGGGTCCAACATTATGATGGGGTCGCTATGGACGTTAGTATTACAAAATATCAGACAGTTTTTAGTTTCAAAAATTTGTTAATCAAGGACCGCTAGTTTATGTATGGAAGTTGTACAAGAGGAATAAGTTGGTCAACCAAGGGGAGGGGAGTAACTAAGGAAAATAGAAAGGTTCCACTTCGAGCATGCATCTGGTTATGTTTCGCAGAAACAGGACCAATGTAGAATGATTACGAGGTAAAGTACTAACGGACGAAGCGAATTGCAGCCAAGTCAAATAAGTATAAAGGAACAAAGGCACCTGAAGGGAAGTAGAGATAAAGTGCACCATAACAGAAATGTACAAAATTTATGAAGGAAGGCTATGCAAACATAGCAGTCCTACTTGCTTTACAGAAGAATAGACTCGCGACCGATAATGAAGCGAGCTATTATGTGTGAAAAGCTACAAAGGAATATTCATCTACAAAAGAAGAAAGAAGCTAAGTCGAAGCTCACAACAGAATATGGATGTACAGGAACTATTATGTGTAAGGGATTCGCTCTAAGGAAAAGAGATAGACAGTTAGACACAAAGAGGGACGGTGATAAATGATGAAGAGGCGACTCTTGTAAATCCTGCGCAATAAACAATGTCATGAGTACGCATCATAGTACAAATGATATCAAGTATGGTTAATTACAATGTGAGGGCACGCATATATGTCGCGACATGCGGAAGGGATGTCGGAGCTCCACGATAGGAAGAATAGTTTCCATCAAGCTTTAAGTAAGATAGGACGATGCAGAAAAGCTTAGAGAAATGTAAAGCAGAAAATAGAATGATACATAGACATGCATGACAAGATTGTAAGTACGAGGAGGATGGCAGGGAAACAAAAGTCGGGTAATTAGGAGCTCAAGGAGCAGAGGGCGTGAATATACGAATAATTGGAAGAAGTTGATTCTAAGGGAATTGGCGCTAATAAGCAAAGTAAAGGAACCGAAAGGTAAATGATACACTAAAAAACGCCACGTTAGATACAGGGAATTGTACAAAGGATATCATGAAAAGAAAGAAGTACATACTGACGTAAGGACTCGTCGCATTCTTGAGGAATACGCTCGGCCACGGATTAGCAGTAAGGAAGGGGAAGGTGACTCCATAACGAAAAAATTCAAGGCCATTGAAACAAGGGGCACATGCGGTAAGACCGACAAGAGGGGAGGTATATAGGCTATGCTGAAGGCAACAAATGAATCCTATACTATTAAAGACGATATACTAACTTTATGAAACAGCCAAAGTATGAGCAGAATGTAGAAGACCTAAACAACATAGTGATACCGTGACATGAGATAGGAGTACCGTATATCAAGCTCAACTAGTAAGGATGGTGATAAAAATGAAGAAATTTTACCTCCCGTGGAAAGAATGACTCGAAGAAGGAGCCTAACCACTTGTAGGAGCGAGGAGAGTGCCAGAAGATGTAGTAACCACATTAATAGGCAGAAAGGAGTTTTTGAAAGCATCAGGTAGCCACATCACTATAAGGGGGGAAGTTATGAGGTAGAAAAAGAAGTTAAGAACATAAGCAAGGATAATAAACGCTTGTCAAAATGAGCTAACATGGGAAGGAGATAGTTCAGTAAGCAAAGGGGAAATCGCTAATCAAAAAGGGTCAATAGGTGAGTGAGTCTACAAAGGCATGTACGGCATAGCAGCAAGACGATTTGACATGATCATTAAAAGGACGTGAATTACAACCCCATTGCACCCTAATAGGGGAATTTTGTAAGGCCATAAGCAAGGAAGGATTGGTAAAGGTAAGGCACGAAGGAGTACAACCCTAAGATAAGCAAGTTGTTAGGGTTAGGTACAAGAAGCGAGTACAAGTGCTGGAAAAAGTTATAACGGTGCGAGAAGATTCGTAGTTAGGCAAAGGAGCAAGGCAACAAGGGGCTGACTTTAAATTATAAGTTAACGTTATGAAAGATAAGGGTCGCAGGATTATACCCTTATCATAGAAAGCAAACTAATCATTGTCAATAAGAGATTGTAGGCAGAATGATTTGACATTCCAGCTTGGGAGGTACCAACAGGATAATTAAATTAAGGACGCGGAGGATATAACACGTATATGCCATCTCGATGGCATCAACTGCAACCAAAAGAAAATAAATGATAGTTGTTTGACTAAGGTCGAATAGCTAAGTAAGAGGACATAAACAAATGAAAAACGGAGAGGACCAGAGTCGCTGAAGCAACAATATACCAAGCTTAAAAGGAAATGTGATGATGGTTAGTATTTATGGTCCTGTGTCCAAGGAAAGGTATCACGCGAATAGCACAGGGAAATTGGAGCACAACATAACGATGTATGATAACGACAACGCCTTTAGAAATCCAGTAATGCAAGAAAGTGCTGAGACTGATATAACATGGTTAAGAAATGCAATAACAGGAGACCATAGGTCTAGGTTCAAAGGGCGAACCGGAAGGCTGATGTAAAGGGCAAACATTTGAAGGAAACCCACCTCGTAGAATTTAAGTCGCTACCAGCATACTACGACTAGGACCGCCATAGGACGAAGAAGGGAATATAATAAGGATTTTACCAAAAGATCAAGTATAGCCCATGGGAAGCGCAAGGAATGGTAACTTTATAAGAGTAAGTGGGGAAAAGTAGTCATCTCTAAAAGCTTACAACTGATTATAGACACATTAGCTAAGAACCAAGGAGGATGTGAACAACTGACGACATGTTTCGACCTCTCACACTAAGAATGCAACAAGGAGAAAATAAGGTACCTGGAAATTCCTGGTGTCTAAGGAGAAGAGTCATTTAACCGTAGGTGTCACACCCCCACCGGGAGGCGTGACAGGGTACCCGACCCCTCGATCGGAATGCCGGCTGAGCTAACTCGAACTAGATAACATAATCATAATGGACTAGGAATAACTTAGTACAAAGCCTTAGCGGCACCTGCATTCAGCAAAACCCAAACCGAATAATAGAAAACATCACCTACATATAAATATAATCACTGCACGCGTGTTGACGAGGCCGCCACTAAACAATATCATAAGTAAGTAGGCCCATTTAACAGAACATAATTCTCACGACCAACACCAACACACTACACAGGGTCTACGAGCCTCTAAGAGTAGGAAACATCATCCTCATAAAAGGCCGGGACTACACATCCACCGATGTATCCAAAACACATATAATAACCATGCAGTCATACTTATATACCAAAACAGGCAAGTCCGGATGAAAGGCACTTGCTGACCCGCTGACGATGCTCCTATCAAGACGCGTCTTCAGTAAACCTGTCCTGACTTGCAGCACGAGATGCTGGTCCCAAAATGGAACAGTCAGTACGGAAAATATGTACTGAGTATGTAAGACAGAATGAAATACAGTAATGAAACAAGAGAGTCCAAAAGATCTACAATGAAAGTCATAACCTGAAGACACTCAATATGCAGTGCATGATAAAAACCAGCTGTCATATGCAATATAGTGTGTGTGTGTGTGTGTGTGTGTATGTATATATATATAGTACCAGCCCTAGTGGGACTCGGTGAGATATCATACTCGGCCCTTTCGAGACTCGATAAATAAGCATCATCATCTTCATACCCTTGCGCGTCTGGGGCGTCCCATGTCCAGGGAAACTTCATATCATTATCATAACGTACCCAGCCCTTTTTCGGGACTCGGTAAACATACCCAACTAATTAGTGGTTGAACATCTACGTGCCGTACCCGCCCGACTATAGCGCGACCCGATAAGTAAAATAGTGCAAATAGAGTATATATATAAATGCATGCCGAGTTCAAGGAATAGATATGATATCAATAAACAAGCATAAGGATTGTATGTGCGATTTTTTGGAATTTAACAAGGGTCAAGGAATGCGCACTAATGGAATTTTAGTCATAATCAATAAGCTCGTTTAGAGAAAATCGTATAAAATATACCTTTCCATAAAATTGGTAAATCTCGTAAAACATGGCTTTTTCTCAAAATCCAGCTTTCTTATAAAAATGTATCCTTTCGTTGTAAAACTTCGGACGGTTTAAATAGCTCTAAGACTCGTTCTAAGGAAATGAGGAAAGTTAAACCTTACATACCTGTCTCTGCTGCCTTGCTAATCCCGACTTGCTCCCTTATTCCACCTCTCATCCCTTCGTCCCAAAACATATATCGAAAAATACTTCCTTTAGTCAATTTCGTAGATTCAACTTAACCAAATCCTATTGTCTAACAGTTCGATTTACGAAAAATTCGGCAGCACTTCCTCTATTTTTGTTATATCCCAGCATGTGTCAGATAGCCGTAATATCAATAACAACAACAACCATCAACAACAACAACAACAATACTCAAGAATCAACATCCACAAACTCCATTCAAACCAATATTCATATCAATCCACCCGTAACACCCACAACGAGGATAATCTCACTTTTCCGATCAATTCAACTTAATATGCGATAATCTATTGAGTATTACTACAGATTAACTCAATTACCAAAGAATAAGCGGGATTTACCTTAATTTGCCTTGGAAACGTTAAGGACCAGATTGCATGGAGCGGTTCCGCCTCCTCCTACGACGCCAGATGGAAAAGCCGAGGTCTACGAAGTGTTACGCACCTCCCGAGCCTTAATCGCCACTAGATCTTACCAAATTTGTGCCAAAGTACCCCTACTCTCTCTAAGGTTTGCTTATGGATGTAAATCCGATGTTTTGGGGATGAAATGATGAGTTAGTGGGATATTTATATGTGTGTGGATCGGGTTTGGCTTAATGGGCCGAAATTAGTGGGCTTTTAAGTGGTTTCTAGAATTTTCGCGTAGGTTCAAGGGCTTCTAGCAGTTCATTTTAAAATGCTCATAACTTCCTACTCCGATGTCGTATTGACTAATGGTTTCTGACATTGGAAACTAGACTCGATGAAATTCGTTTTAGGCTCGTGAATCACCTCAAAAATCCTTGTATGTAAAAGTGTTACACCTCGAAAATTTTTCATGAGCCATCAATGAATAGACCAACGAAGGGCATGAGTGTGTGATGTTTTGCTAAGTAGGGAATGATTATTTATGAACTTTGGAAATAAGGAAGTCGCAGAATTTCATTTCAGTCCTGTTGGTCGTAAAGTGGAATACAGCCCGTAAAGTGATTTACGGACCGTAAACTGCTATCGTCCTCCAACCTTTCAAAAATTTCAAATTTCTGTCAAATGCTTCAAATGGTTAAAAACGACTTGCAATACGGACCGTAAATTGAAATACGGCCTGTAAACTGAGTCGTAAACTGCCACGATCTTCAGCCAACCTTTCTGTTTCTGATATGCTTAAATACGGCCGTGGAGGACGGACCGTAAACCAGTACACGGCCCGTAAAGTGGGGTTTACGACCACTGTACACCCCGACTGCTGTTCATTAAAAATCAGATTTTGAGTTATTAAAAAGGGACCTTAAGCTCATTTTAATTCATTTCTCATCTACACCACTCAAGAACTCTCTAGAAAATTCTCCAAGCACTTCAACCATAAGAATAACAAGGAAATCAATGATCAATAACACCAAATCCATGAAACAAAGTGTGTGAAACTCAAGTGAGGTTCATCCAAATCAAGAAATTCCAAAAGAGGTGAAGTAGGGTTTTAGAGCTAAAGGAAGAACTCCACTCTAGGCTTGTTCCACCACCATCTAAGGTAAGTTTCATGACTTTATCATGTTGTTTAAGGTATTGGAAAGCCAAGATGCTTGAATTGTAGACAGACATGGAACATGGGTCTTAAATGAATGAATAGTGTCACAATTGAATGGTAGTGGAATGGAATCATAAATGTTGATGTGCCGTGATTATGAATATGTTGTAAACGATGTTTAGACCAGGAAGTGAGCATGATATATGAGAAAACGCGATAACGAACTATAACCATAAATGTGGGAAAAATGAAGAGAAATGGTGGATTTTGCTCAACGTATATGAATGACGATTGTTGATACGATATTGTGAAGTGTTGTTGTAAATGTTAGGAGTTGAAATAGAACGTGGGAAAAGTGGTAGAAACAAAGGAAATGCTGCCCAATATTTCCTAGAAATAACGATACGTTCTCATAACCGATTAACTAATGTTAATGCGAATTCTCTCGTGAAGGTAGAGATGTGATATTAGAGGAGAACACGTGAACGATAGCTCAGTTAAACGCCAAAGGTATGTGAGGCTAGTCCTTTCTTTCTATGGCATGAATCCCATGATATGATTCTTCTTCCTCTCCATGATCCTCTTATATTCCGAAAAGGCAAGAGATATGATATGACGTTCTCAGAAGGTAAATGATGTCGTTCCTTGTATACACTCACCTTATGTACAAATCCCTTCAAGGTGAGGCGGAATGTTCATAAATGTTCATAATGGAATCGAGGGTTCATGACCTTACGTCACCTCGATAGAAATATATTTACTCTAGAGGCCTTATGCATGTACGATGATAAGCATATTTTGATAAGCATATGATTATAAGTATTTATGATGAGCATGTTATAATCATATTACACCGGGCCTAGTTCGTCGGGCAGTCACCGCGAAAACGGGCAGCTTAGATGATACACCATAGCCGGTTGGCATGGGTAGACACCACTAGTGGGCGGCATGAGATGGTACCCCCGACGCGGGAGGCCTGGACGCTGGCTAATGTTACTGATTACCACACCGCACCTATATGGTCGGGCAGTTTATATATATATATATATATATATATATGATATGCATACATGAGATGATGATAAGCTTAAAAGTAAGTCAGCATGCATTACTTTTCATGTAATTCCCAGACAGGTACAATTGCTCCATACTGGATGCCTCCCTTGTTTCCTTGATGCATTATTATTGTTCATGCCTCTCATACTCAATATAATATTCGTACTGACGTCCGTTTTCTTTGGACGCTGTGTTCATGCCCACAGGTAGACAGGGAGGTGAGATCGGTCCGGATTATTAGTAGCTGCCAGATGATTGCAAGCACTCCATTGTCCGGAGGTGCTCATGATTATTCTCTTGGTATATGTATATTTTGAGCATAGTGGAGTCTTGTTCCACCTATATGTATAGTATGTCAGTAGAGGCTCGTAGATGCGCAGTGTGGGTAGATGGTCTCACGAAAGGCTTTTATGTATATGTATGTATTATTTTGATGGCCGAGAGGCTTATGTATATAAAAGTATTTTTATTTTCTCAAATGAAAAGATGATCTTCTTATGTCCTAAGCATGAATTGATAAAAAAACATTAAATAGGTAAGGTGATTAGCAGAACGAGTGGTGCTCGGTGGCTCGCCCCGGGTACCCGTCACGGCCCCTAGCTGGGTCGTGACAAAAAGTTACACTCCCATCTAGTTGGACCAAAATTTGCTTCCCAAATTTCACCAACATCTTCCAAAATCCCATTAACTTCCTTTTCTTCTATCGGCTTGATCCCGGAACATTCCGAACATCCTCTAAATGATATTTATCATTAATTATACTTGATAAGGGTCATGTCCCCTAGTTTTAAGGTTGTTCTTCCCGATTACGACTTACGAGATCATAACTCATCATTTACTTCATTGTTACGTACTTCCCATGGCTTATACCTTTCAAGACTTAACGGGACGTCTCTAATATTCTATTAATATGGTGAAATACATAGCGTGCTCATGCTACAAGAGGGCAAGGTGTAGCATTATTCCACCCTTAAGAACATTCATCCTCGAATGTTAACAGTCAAAGGGTTTCCTCACTTGTCGGGTCCGTTCTCCCAGAATTCCGATATCATTCCACGGGGTAGAAGCTATATTGGACTTAAGTGTGCTTGTATACACCAAAACTTCTCCTCAAGGCTTCCTCAGCCGATTATCTCTTGAATCGAGATCCTCCTTTCATTACTCGTTACATCCTACGTCTTCTTCTCTAGCTACTGCCTTCCGACAGGCTATAACCATTGAGTCTACTTCGTTGTCTGGTGTGGATGGCCTCAAGTACCTTCGGCTATCCTGAACCAACCTTTCTTTCTCTGTCCGCATAAACACCTCCTTTGTCACTTTTGTTCTTCCTGATTTGCTTGGATCTATCATGTACATGGCATGTTGTGCCGTGTATACATGTACTTCCATAAGCCCTTGAAAGTATGGGGTCCCCTCTTATTACGGTCCGTCGTACTATGGCATACTGTTGATAGTGTCTGTATTTACTTCGTCTATCCCCAATCATACGTTCTTGTCTTCATTGCCACCCAAGTTATCTTTGCGAGCAAGACCTTTACAGCTCGACTCTTTGTCTTCCATATACAAACTCTGTTTTCCTTTTTGTTGATTAACTACGGGGTACCGCTGTATACTTTAACCTGACGTCCTTCTTATCTTCGTCTTCTAAACTTGTAGTTAGTTTCTGCTAATTTCTCTGTATATCTCGTTGATAATATACCTCTAAGAGTCCCTTTCTTCCTTGTCTACACCCTTACACATAGATGGAAAAGGCTGATGATCAATGGACTTACTCGGTTATCCTCAGAGTTTTCCCCAGCCTTCCTTTGTTCTTATTTTTACCTTTTAATCCTTTATTACTGCCTGTTGTCATTGAGTTAGTGTGGTACGGGGTACTCTTTCCTTTGTGAATTATCCTCCTGGTTGCCTTCGGAGTCTTCATGACTATTCTCAATTCTTACAATAACGTTCCCAACTTTCATACCTTTACATCAATCTTGCGTCTTTACTCAAAAATTTTCTTCCCTCATCCTTTATCTAATATCTGCCCTCGGGGGTGCTGATAATGCTTGGCCTGTTCTTGGTGACAAAGTTATGATATGCTCCTTGGATCTGGTTAATACTTGGGAAATTCTGTTTTTAGTTCTTCCAGTCCTTTGGCTGCTGATGGCATCTACTTACTGTCGTTATCATCTTAGGGCCTTTTCGCGTTAATCGTCCTTCGTCTGACACCTTATTAATGGATATAGGTTTTATGCTTACCCCGTTGCTTGCGGTTATGGACTTAGACTTTGTTATGTTCCGTGTTGGAAATCGAGAAATAATTAAGACTTGTGTGTTATGAGGAAATATTTTGATTTTAGTGGATATGACTATGTTGGTTATGAAATTATTGGTGCTAAGACATTGGGGAAGGCCGAGGGTAAATTTGGAATTTCGGAAATTAGTTTCGGGAATTACAAAACGGGATTTCTAATGAATTGGGCCAAGAAAAAAATTGAACAAAAATTAAGGCCCAAAGATATAGGGTGGCCGGCCATAAGGCATGGTCCAAGCCCATTTTTGCAAGTCATGTGTTATGCATGTGACTCTTAAATGTGGATATATATCAATGTTGCCTTAGGAATTATCAAGAAAAAAATCACAATTCAACTTTCAGCTAAAAATAGCTCTCGGCCAAACCCAAGAAAAGGAAAAAAAAAAATTCCCAAGCCTTTGATTCTAATCCAAAAATCTTGATTTTCACATATTTGTAGAGTACTCAAGACCCTCTTCAACGGGGTATAATTAGTTTGGCGAAAGGTGCGCGTTTGCGACAAGTCGGAAATTCAAGAAAAGGTAAGAATTTTGCTATTCTTTTGTTATGGAATTTGTATGAATGTGATAAGGATTGAGAATAGACGAGAATCCCGTAGTTTTGATGTGTGTAGAAAACCGTGGGTGTGTGTATATAGGATATTATGGCCGTGTGCCTTAAGAAGGACAAAGAAATGTGAATTGATCTTGTTTAGTTTGTTTAGTGCGTCGTTGTGACATTTATGACGTGAATGATCGTTTAATGAATTGAATTGGTGTTGGAAAATGATTTCGGAACATTATGGGAAAGTGTATACGTTTGGTATATTTGTGTATATCATTGTATATCTATGATGCTAAAGACTTTAAATATGACTTATGGTTGATGTTAATGAATTTGGAGTGAAACAATGAGAGTTAGAACGTTCGTCGTAATTTTTGATGTTTTGAATGAAATATGGAAAGTAATGAACTTTGGGGAAATTTTGTATATGGTTTGGAGCATAATTGGGGTGTGATTGAATAATTTTGAGTGATTGAATGAATACAATAGTGTGGACATAGATTTGGAATTGTGAAGTTTGAATGAAAAGTTGCCAACTTATATAGTAAGGAAGAACATTGAAGTTAGAATGGTTTGATTATGGTTTATGTTGTTTGATGATGTTTGGGTTGTTGTTGTTGATGCATTTTGAGCCGAGCTAAGTCTCGGGGGTGTTATATTTATAGGGGAAATGCTGCCGAAATTTCGGTAGACAAAAATCAAGTTAATGGAAATCTTAAGCCTAAGAATCTCTAATTGGTAACTTTGACCATTTGCAGATTCTGGACGAAACGGGATTTGATTTTAAGGAGAGCATAAGACGCCTATAAGGTATGTAAAGCTTCCCATTTCTTCGTTTGGCATGTCTTAGTATGTTAGGTGAATATTAGAACCCCCGGAGCAATTCTGCTCCTCGAAACCCGATGTATAAAACGGCTACTATTCATCCAATTCAATTGAAGCCTAAAGGCTCTATTTTGGCTGGAATGCAACCAAATGTCCGAAACCTATCGAAATGTGATCGGGTCACTTGGAAATGATTATGTATGACCTTTTGGCCTCTAACTGTTCGTAAATTATGTTCGCCACCTCAATTTGACTCGAGGTGGGCCCGCTAACCTCGAGACGCCCTATTTGTCCTATTGGGCTCTCCTATTGGACAAAGTTTGATTTGAAATCTTCGGTTTTGGAACTTCCCCCTATGAAATATGTTTTGATTATTATGATATGTTAAATTACGTTTTGTGCCATACGCACTACTTTGGAAACTTTTTGTGAAGTAAACCTTCGTATTAGCTAAGTATTCGTTCATTTTGGATTATAAAATTACTTATGAAATCATTATGTTTTGAAAGGCTATTTTGAAATATGATTTGCATTTGTTTGCTCACGACTCCGCTCGTGCCTTACTATGACTTCGTTCACCGGTTCCCAGGCCGGTTATGATTCGTGCGCCCTATGATAATTCGGCCGTATGCTGTGTTACGGTTCCCGAGGCCTCGCCATAGGGCCGGGTTCCGTTTGGAGTTATGCTGTGATATGGCTAGTGATGCGATACGCTCACTTATGTTTGTGTTCGGGGATGTACGGAGATTCGAAACCTTCTGGTGTTATGCTGTGTGTGGCGCCAGCGTCGGAGTGGCGACCACGTTCTTGAGCGTTTGCATGATTTCGTTTGCATTATGTATATGTATATGATTTGATACGGATTTTGACATACTGATTGGTACTTCCCTTTGATATCCGGTTTGCTTTCAGTTTTGGCTCATATTTCTGTACTCCGTGCTTTACATACTCAGTACATATTTCGTACTGACCCCCTTTCTTCGGGGGCTGCGTTTCATGCCCGCAGGTACAGACATTGGTGATCCTCCACTGTAGGCTTCACTCTCTACTATTTCGGAGTACTCCTTCTTGAATCGGAGTCCCCTTTTGGTACAGACTTCTTTTGCTATGTATATATTCTGTACATTTGACTATTTGGGTACGGCGGGGCCCTGTCTCGCCATATGTCTTTGTTTCGTATTCATAGAGGCCTGTAGTCATATATGTGGGGCGAGGGTCCTATGTATGTTTGTTTGATTTTGTTTTCTGGTCTTACAGCGGTCAGTTTGTTATGATGGCCCTAAATGGCCCTTATGCTTATATTTGCACTTATGACCGGCGATGTCTATTCCGCCGCTCCGTTTGGATTCGATATGACATTTTGATTTGTGCGACCGCTTAAGACATATTTTGATATAAACTATGTTGATATGACTTTTATGAAATTCTGAAATACGTTCGGATTTGGTAAATGAATATGTGATTTGGTCTGGGTACCCAGGTAGGGTGCCAGTCGCGGCCCACGGGGCTGGGTCGTGACAGACTTAGTGCCTGTCTTACTTTGATGTCTCAATCTTTTGTTATTTTATCATTGCCCGCTTCCTCTTATCTGATCATTGGTCCTTACCATACTATTCCTTGAGTGAGCTCAATTCTTAGGCGGTGTTACTTAGGATTCGGGGGTGAATTCCATTGCCGTCCTAATCGTCCTACTGTCACTGCTCTTGACATCGATTAGTCATACTCCCTTTGTCTTATACCTTACTCATCCTTGCTTGTCTTGGAATTCGGTGATCTGTACAATAGCTTATACCTGCATCCATGGTCGTTTATCAGATCACATTGCAGTCGCATCATACCTATCTCAAGTATATTTTGCTTATGATGTTTCCGGATTGTGTCTCTACCTCTTCATTACGGGAGATACCTCTCCACCTTTTATGTCTAGGTCCTTTCCTGATATTCGTTCTACTTCCATTATCTATATTGCGTCTCTTCTAGGTTGTTACTTTACCTTTATATTCTTCCTTTCCTATTTCGTGCTCCCCTCCCCCTTATAGGGGTTTCCTTATCTTTCTTTACTAATCCATACTTAAATCCCACCAGCTAACCAAAACTTCCTATGTGGCTTACCCTCGCATAGGACGCTCATTACCTACCGCACTTAGCTTTTCCCTTACTCCCGTGGCGACTGACCTACATAGCACTAATCAAGTCCCAGTTGACGGGTGGGATACCTTGCAGGAAACAGGGGTATTACTTGAGCCGGCACATCGTTTAAGGTCCTTCCAATCTCATCCAACTATGCTGACCCTCTCTTTCAACCTATATCTTATTCGTGTTCTGAGAATGTGTCCTTTACTTCCATCTGCTTTTCGAATCTTCTTTAGCAAAGAAAAGAACTTGAGGAATGCCAAAGCTTTTTTCACATGTTTGAGTCCTTTCTTCATTCCTGACTGACTAGTTGGGCCTCTCAACATTGTTTCGGAGTAGAAGTTAGATTCCATTCGCGTGTTACTTACTTGCCCTTGGCAATATTTGTATCCCTTACCGCAGCTGAAATATGTTGAGCCGCTTCAAAAGATTTTGTAGAAAAATTAGTAAGTCTTGAGTCACGCTCCCATTCGTATTGCCACCCATAATATATTCCTTAACCAATATTTTCAAGAATATCATGTAATGCTTCCTTACACTGCGCATCTCTGCTACAACGTCGTATAACACCTTATGTTTGGAATATCTTGAGTGGTTCTCTTGATCAACTTCGACCATAGAAACTTTGTCCATAGTTTTCCCCCTGACACGATTGGGTTCTTGTCCTTAGAATTCCCATCATGTTTTCTTGTTGTGGCCTTTTTAGCTTTCTCCTCATTGTGACCTTAATTCTTGGGTTGGCAATCTCTAATACACTTGTTATAGTCAGGTCTATGGTTGAATGCTCCTCTGGTTAAAGCATCTTACCTTGTTGCTGATCCACGCTTGATTCCCTACACGATAATCTCGGTCTTGTCCCGCTATTTCCAAGATGCTTCTTCGAAGGCTGACACTTTCTCAGAGCGCGGTTGACCCGGAAGTCCTTCTACTTTGCCTTCTGACATTAACTCTCTCAACTCAATCCCTTCTCCGCTGTCTTACTTTCCTGCTCTATGTTTTAGAGTGTTCCATTGTCCGGTTATCCACGTCCACTATCTTGCTTCCGTCTAGTCTTCCGTACACTTCGCTCTTTTCTCCAGATTGTGGAACTCCGTCCCTCTTCATGTTCGTCAATTCCCAGAATTCTCTGAGGTGAGTCTAAGGTGGTTAAGATCCTTGTATACTTGCACTTCATTCATATACATTACTTGGGCGTTTACTAAGACGTGCATGCCTGCACATAATCGTCGCTTTACTTAGCTATCTACACTCAATATGCCTTATTGATCTGAATTTGTCGTCTGGTTCCTCGGGTCTTCCCCCAATGCTTACTAATATTTCCCTACTACCTGGAAAAGTTGCAAATCCCAGAATCTTGAGGTCACTTTGTGAATCTTCTTGCATTTGTCTTCTTACGGCGTTACTTCTTACTCGCTTCACTTCTGTAGCCAGTGCTTTCCTTTGAGTCAGATGTCGTGGTCGCCTCATGACTTCTAGTGTCGCTGTTACACCTCGGAAAAGTCCCCGTACATGTACAAGGAATAGACCAACGAAGGATAAGGGCGAGGGGTGTTTTATTAAGCAAGGGGTGATGATTCGTGAATTTTTGGAAATGAAAAAGTTGTGGAATTTTATTCAGCACAGTGGTCGTGAAGTGGTATACGGCCCATAAAGTGATTTACGGACCGTAAACCACCATCGTCCTCCAGCTTTCCAACTTCAACTTTTTGTTAATGTTGAAATGGTTAAATACGACTTGGAGGACGGCCCGTAAACTGGTTTACGGACCGTAAACCTCGGTCGTAAACTGCCATATTTCCAGCCAAACCTTTCTGTTTCTGGGATGATTAAATACGATCATGGAGGACGGACCGTAAACCACAATACGGTCCGTAAGTTGTGGTTTACGACCACTGTTCACCCGACGGTTGTTCATTAAAAATCAAGTTATGTGATTATTAAAAATGGACTAAAGCCTCACTTTACTTCATTACTCATCTATACAACTCAAGAACACTCTAGAAGCTCTCCAAATATTCATCCACAAAATTCAAGAGATCAAAGGGAAACCAAGATCATCAACATCTAATTCATGAAAGCAAGTGCATGAGACTCTATTGGAAGTCATCTTCTTCAAGAAATCTCAAAAGGGTTGAAGTAGGGTTTTTGTATATAAAGAGTATTGTTGCACAAGGCTTGTTCCACCATCATCCAAGGTATGTTTCATGACTATACCATATGGTTCAAGGTATTGGAAGGCTTAGATACTTGAAATGTAGAAGAACATAGAAATGGGTCATTATTGAGTGAATAGTGACATAAATGAATGATAGTGGAATTGAACTATGAATATTGAAGTGTAGTGAATACAAGTACGTTATAAATGATGTTTATATCACGAAACAAGCATTTAATGCATGAAAACGCAAGGATGAGCTAGAAGTAGAAATAAGGGAAAATTATAGGAAAATGGTGGATTTTGCCAAATGTAAGTAAATGACGATTGTCGATGATGATATTACAAGTAATATTATGAATGTTGGGAGTTGATATAAAACATGAGAAAAATGGTATGAGCGAAGGAAGCGTTGTCCGATTGTTCCTAGAATTAGCGATGCGTTCTTGTAGTTAGTTTACTAATGTTGATATGAATTCTCTTATGAAGGCAACAACGTGATATCGACGGAGAACAAGTGAGCGATATCTTAGCTAAACGACCAAGGTATGTGAGGCTATTCCCTTTCTTTCAAAGGCATGATCCCTAGCTTACGATTTCATAAATGCTCCCATCGTTTCCTTGCTATCAAAGGTTAAATAGTCTAAGATTCCGAAGCATGATTTCCTTCTTGATATTCCATAAATGTTTTCCAAAGTACTCCTATTTTCCAAAACCAAAGGTTGTGATTATGTGAGCTCTTATGATAACGACCGTGGATATTGTTTTAAATAACAATGATGATGTCAAAAGTGAAAATATTATTATGCTGACCATGATGAGAGCAAATCTTATGTTTAAAAGTTTCAAGTTTACGATTTCAAGGACTATATGAGAACGTCGAGCTATTTACTGATTTCTCAATTTATTCATGGATGGTGACTTTATTTCTAAATCTTCCAAAGTATATGAATGGATGCCTTATGAAGTTCATGATTTTATTCTATGCTTTCTTTTAATGCTATTCTTCATTGATAGTCTCGCCTTATAATAATTGTTCCTTCAAGGTGAGACAAAGCGACGATGATTACTCCATAACATAATCGGAGGCTTTCGACCTTACGTCACTCCAACGTACTTACAGCTTTTCCTTGGGCTCTCCTGCATGCTATGTATATTATGTATGTATATATATGATATGAAAATGTTTTCAGGGGAAATGGGGAAAGGTGAGGCGCTATAGACGCATAGCCACCTGGTCAGCTGGCATATCATGATTTCATCCCAGATGCGGGATGCCCGGACGCGGGATATATGAGTTATGGATCGGACCGTACGTTCCTCGGCACTAACTTATTATATTCATGGATCGGGTCGTACGTTCCTCGGCACTAACTTATTATATTTATGGATCGGGCCGTACGTTCCTCGGCACTAACATATGATGACATATGGATCGGGTTGCGCGTTCCGCAGCAATTTACTATATGATGCTTTATGAGTATGCATGCATGGATCCGCCTTAAGAGGCAAGCAGTTATCGATTATCTCCTTGTACTTACTTTACTTTCTTATTCTTACTTTATTTCTTGATGTATGCCTTACATACTCAATACAATGGTCGTACTGACATCCTTTTCTATGGATGTTGTGTTCATGCCCACAGGTAGACGGGAAAGCGGTCCAGACTGATAGGAGTCACTAGCCGAGCTGAAGAGCACTCCATCTTCCGGAGGTGCTAATTGGTTGTTCCTTTTGTGTATATATTTGTATGCCACTCAATACAGGCTCATAGATGTTCGATGTGGGTTGTGTGGTTCCACAACGTAGGTAGTACGCATGTGTATAAGTATATTCAAATATGTTTTTGTATTAACGCGTTATATTTTTGTAATGAAAAGCAAATCCTCTTTTTAAAGTTAACCGGAAATAGATGAATGATTGTTAAATGGGTAGGTTAAATGATAGTACGAGAGGTGCTCGGTGGTTAGCCCCGGGTACCCGTCGCGGCCCCTAGCTGGGTCGTGACAGAAGTGGTATCAGAGCAGTTCGTCCTAGGAAGTGTCTACGAGCCGTGTCTAGTAGAGTCTTATTTATCGATGTGTGGTGCACCACATCTATAAACAGGAGGCTACCGGGCATTTAGGAAACATGACCATCTTTCTTCTTAATAGATCGTGCGATAGAGCTGTGTTATAAGACTATATCTCCCCTAACGGTGCGTTGTCATTTCAGCAAAACCGATGAAGGGAAAAGCTACGACGGCCCAGAAGGGCAAGATGGTGGTTGAAGAATGGCTTGATCGAGAGTCGTCTACAAATATGGAGGAGGGCGAACCCCAGAATAACGCCTCACTTCGATTTTCCCATACCTCGCCTACTTTTAAGGATCAGAGGGAAGCCTTGATCTTAGCTCCAGTACCCCCCGTTCCTTCGTAAGATACCGCGGGCCAAGAGATGAGACAGGCCATTCTTTTACTGACTCAATTGGTAGCCGCTCAGACTCAACGGCAGAATGCGAGTCACGATCACAGGGGTTGGAGAAAGGAAGTTAACTCCTTTGGGTCTGACCGTGAAATTAGAGATGCACCTCCACAGTTTCCCAGACCCAGATTTGATGGACCTGCTTATTCAAGGTCATCCCAGAGTCTCAGAGTTTCTCGTTCTTGGGTTCAGACTGATTCCGGTCAGAAGAGGTCACCAGTACCACGATGTATTCAGTGTCGCAGGTTACATTGGGGACCGTGTCGTCGGGGCTCGGATGTTTGTTATGCCTGTGCTAGGCCAGGCCATTTAAAGCGAAATTGTCCATCGCTACGTGGTAAGAGTGAGGTTCGGACTACGGGAATGGTAACAGGCTCTTCATCATCGACACGCCCTCCAAGGTCAGGGCCACTGGGGCTAGTAAGCAGTGGTAGAGACCGAAGAACGCCTAGTCCAAGCGGATCCCAGCATCATACCCAGGCGTTAGCTGAATGACAGGATCCTGAGTCTTCCCCTGATATTACTCTAGGTATATTGCTGGCACCCTTTTATGATTAATGCGAATACGTGTGCAAATAAGCCATAGGGTAAATATAATGTGACTGACGAAAAAGGATAACAGGTGGAGTATGCCTGCTTCATGAGGCTACCCTATGTTATGAGCAGGTTTGCAAACGAAATCAAGAAGTGTCACTCTATAGGGTGGATTATGATCTGGGTACAATGAGCCGTAACAAGAATTGTTATGTAAAGTATAGCGAGAAGACGCCTAAGGGCATGGATAATATCTTTAGTTGGGCGTATAAGGCTGAGACTACGGTAAAGATAAATAATGATAGTAGGATAATTAGTAGGAGGAAGGTCAACGCGATAGGAGCGAGATGGGGGATGATCAGGACGGATAGAATTAGTTTTAGGTAGCAAGGTGGTCTATCCTAAAGAACAAAGCGGTACTAAGGTAAGAATATGGTTCCTCATGCGAAGAGTCAAGGATCGATTAAGATAGCAAAGAGAACATATCACCTACAAATATCCCATACCAAGTTAGAACGAGTGAAGTGAATGAGGTAAAGAATTGAAGAGGAAAAGATGATCATGAGTTATGGTTCTACTGTACGACGATGAAGCGATGAAGTAGAGTTATAACTAATAATGATAGTGGTACAATACGGATATGAAATCGGTTCCAAGCGCAAACAAGAGTAAAAGAACAAGGAGGCATGAGGCGCATTAGCGGCGTAAGTGAGACCTAAGCCCTAGGGAAATGAAGATGGCGTTACAAGCAAATTTTGAGCGCCGAAGAAGAGGGCAAGTGACATTAGATGGGTGGCATGGATAGCTAGACCCACTATTAATGTAAGCATCCCTATGGGGCATGAAGTTGTTAATCGGAGCAGATTCAGATACAGACACATAATTACTGGATGAGCTAAGTAACGTACATTTTTGCTCGGAGTGTTATATCGGGTGCATTTCTTGGTTATAAGACTGTAAGGCGAGTACGCTAAGACTCCACGACTCCACGTATGAATTGTTATAGCCATAGACTGTATGGGACGGAGTAAGTAAGGCGTAGTGTAGCCAGGAGTACGTGGATTCGAGATTTAAAGGTACGAGTAAAACCCTTAAAAAGGGGGGAAGCAAATAGAGAGGACACTAGTGTGAAGGTTGAAATGATGAACCCTACGGGAGTGTATTGAATAAAAGTGGTAGAATAAGGACACGCAAAAGCAAGAAGAAGGGGGAAGAAGAAGAGCCGTGAGTCGGCAAAGATAGTGAAACACTGGTGACGGGCAGAGGTGGACCCATAATTCTCTAAGATTATACCACCTCATCGTCCCTCTAAATTATAAATCTCAGATGAATTTGTAGCGAAGTATAAGGCCGATCTGTGAGACGTTGTGTCCCATAAGGTCCCAAGTGGCGCAAAACGAGGAATAAAATTGCGAAACTCTGATTACGTGACATGGTTGGAGGAGAGTTGGAATCAGTTTAGGGAGTACTGATTAGTTACTATTACTCTTCCAGCAGAATGGAAACTCTCGTTTCTCTGTCCTTATATTGATTCAATGATTTCCGGGATTGAATACTCTTTTAGCCCAAATGAAAATATAACCCCGGAGAATGTTGTGAATATAGTGGGTGACGGTAGCCCCAAGAAGAAGGCATGCAGGCCTGAGACACAGAATAATTCATGATATTAACATGGGTCTTATTGTAAAGTTACCCCGTTCTCGAGGTAAGGGCGTTAGCGAAAAGGTCATTGAGAAGGATATTGACACTTAGATGAATATGACCATGGATACGGCATACCGATGAATATGACTATGGATGCGAAGACAGACATGGATACAGGTATACGGATGGATGGGTACGAATGCGAATCGCTTAAAAAGAGTATGTAATTCGTAGATATTTACGCGTCGCCAATGAGACCAAGTGAACACTTAGGAGAGAAGTAAGAGGTAAAGTAAGGGTGAGAGAGTCATGATGCCCGGGGTAAGTTGAAGGAGGGTATATGGTAAACGGAACTGAAATGTCGAGTTGTAATTGCTGTGAGAGACAAATGGAATAATTGCTTGGGGCATAGTATAAGTACAGGTTACATACTCACCATAGAAGCCCGAGGATATGAGAACCTGCGAGAGCGATAGAATCAAAAAAAAAAAAAGGAGTTAGGTTCTGATACATTAGATCCTATAAGATCGTATGCAACAAGCAAGGTAGCTTATAAATATGTTAGAACTCCCACTAGGAGCATGTCAATAAAATGATGCCCAAATGACAAGAAAGTTGATGTATGAGAAAGTACCATTTGCCACATTAGATAGGTAAGTGCGAGGACTTCGAAATAAGGAGGTGGCTTAAATCAGAGTTTGGTGGCAAAAACAATAATCGGGAAGAAATACAAGGGAAGCCAAAGTGAATGCGGAATCCAAGTATCCACACCTAGTCGAATCTCCAGGAAAAGTTCATGATGATATGTATGCTTACTTTTGACTTTTGGGATGTGTGTGACCATGGACATGTTGGTATTGTGTTATAGCCCTGTGAGGCAGTGTCATTATGGGTTGTTATGACAGGTTGGTACTGCCATGTTACAAGGGAAACTCTGGCAAAATTTTTCTAGAATTTCCGAGTGTTGAACATTCGAGGACGAATGTTCCAAAAGGGGGGAAGAATGTTACACCTCGGAAAAGTCCCCGTACATGTACAAGGAATAGACCAACGAAGGATAAGGGTGAGGGGTGTTTTATTAAGCAAGGGGTGATGATTCGTGAATTTTTGGAAATGAAAAAGTTGTGGAATTTTATTCAGCACAGTGGTCGTGAAGTGGTATACGGCCCGTAAAGTGATTTACGGACCGTAAACCACCATCGTCCTCCATCTTTCCAACTTCAACTCTCTGTTAATGTTGAAATGGTTAAATACGACTTGGAGGACGGCCCGTAAACTAGTTTACGGACCGTAAACCTCGGTCGTAAACTGCCATATTTCCAGCCAAACCTTTCTGTTTCTGGGATGATTAAAACCGATTATGGAGGACGGACTGTAAACCACAATACGGTCCATAAGTTGTGGTTTACGACCACTGTTCACCCGACGGTTGTTCATTAAAAATCAAGTTATGTGATTATTAAAAAGGGACTAAAGCCTCACTTTACTTCACTACTCCTCTATACAACTCAAGAACACTCTAGAAGCTCTCCAAATATTCATCCACAAAATTCAAGAGATCAAAGGGAAACCAAGATCATCAACATCTAATTCATGAAAGAAAGTGCATGAGACTCTATTGGAAGTCATCTTCCACTATCATCCAAGGTATGTTTCATGACTATACCATATGGTTCAAGCTATTGGAAGGCTTAGATACTTGAAATGTAGAAGAACATAGAAATGGGTCATTATTGAGTGAATAGTGACATAAATGAATGATAGTGGAATTGAACTATGAATATTGAAGTGTTGTGAATACAAGTACGTTATAAATGATATTTATACCACGAAACAACCATTTAATGCAGGAAACCGCAAGGATGAGCTAGAAGTAGAAATAAGGGAAAATTGGAGGAAAATGGTGGATTTTGCCAAATGTACGTAAATGACGATTGTCGATGATGATATTGCAAGTAATATTATGAATGTTGGGAGTTGATATAAAACATGAGAAAAATGGTATGAGCGAAGGAAGCGTTGTCCGACTGTTCCTAGAATTAGCGATGCGTTCTTGTAGTTAGTTTACTAATGTTGATACGAATTCTCTTATGAAGGTAACGACGTGATATCGACGGAGAACAAGTGAGCGATATCTTAGCTAAACGACCAACGTATGTGAGGCTATTCCCTTTCTTTCAAAGGCATGATCCCTAGCTTACAATTTCATAAATGCTCCCATCCTTTCCTTGGTATCAAAGGTTAAATAGTCTAAGATTTCGAAGCATGATTTCCTTCTTGATATTCCATAAATGTTTTCCAAAGTACTCCTATTTTCCAAAACCAAAGGTTGTGATTATGTGAGCTCTTATGATAACGACCGTGGATATTGTTTTCAATAACAATGATGATGTCAAAAGTGAAAATATTATTATGCTGACCATGATGAGAGCAAATCTTATGTTTAAAAGTTTCAAGTTTACGATTTTAAGGACTATATGAGAACGTCGAGCTATTTACTGATTTCTCAATTTATTCATGGATGGTGACTTTATTTCTAAATCTTCCAAAGTATATGAATGGATGCCTTATGAAGTTCATGATTTTATTCTATGCTTTCTTTTAATGCTATTCTTCAATGATAGTCTCGCCTTATAATAATTGTTCCTTCAAGGTGAGACAAAGCGACGATGATTACTCCATAACATAATCGGAGGCTTTCGACCTTACGTCACTCCGACGTACTTACAGCTTTTCCTTGGGCTCTCCTGCATGCTATGTATATTATGTATGTATATATATGATATGAAAATGTTTTCAGGGGAAATGGGGAAAGGTGAGGCGCTATAGACGCATAGCCACCTGGTCAGGTGACATATCATGATTTCATCCCGGACGCGGGATATATGAGTTATGGATCGGACCTTACGTTCCTCGGCACTAACTTATTATATTCATGGATCGGGTCGTACGTTCCTCGGCACTAACTTATTATATTTATGGATCGGGCCGTACGTTCCTCGGCACTAACATATGATGACATATGGATCGGGTTGCGCGTTCCGCAGCAATTTACTATATGATGCTTTATGAGTATGCATGCATGGAACCGCCTTAAGAGGCAAGCAGTTATCGATTATCTCCTTGTACTTACTTTACTTTCTTATTCTTACTTTATTTCTTGATGTATGCCTTACATACTCAATACAATGCTCGTACTGACATCCTTTTCTTTGGATGTTGTGTTCATGCCCACAGGTAGACGGGAAAGCGGTCCAGACTGATAGGAGTCACTAGCCGAGCTGAAGAGCACTCCATCTTCCGGAGGTGCTAATTGGTTGTTCCTTTTGTGTATATATTTGTATACCACTCAATAGAGGCTCATAGATCTTCGATGTGGGTTGTGTGGTTCCACAACGTAGGTAGTACGCATGTGTATAAGTATATTGAAATATGTTTTTGTATTAACGCGTTATATTTTTTAATGAAAAGCAAATCCTCTTTTTAAAGTTAACCGGAAATAGATGAATGATTGTTAAATGGGTAGGGTAAATGATAGTACGAGTGGTGCTCGGTGGTTAGCCCCGGGTACCCGTCGCGGCCCCTAGCCGGGTCGTGACAGTTGCCCTCGTACTATACTTATTCCTGCACTACACTTCCTTATTGTGGTTACACTTTCCAACCTACTCAACCCTTCATTATTCGGGATTCCTTGTCCTTGATGTATTTCGGTCCTTTCTGCTTTTACCTTTCTATACTTTCTTTTATGCTAATTTATCATTGATGCTTATTCAGCTTATCTATTAGCTCTCTTGTCACGGTCTCTAATATTCTTGCTCAATATACCCTCCGTTTCCTAGCTCCCAGTTGTCTTCACTCGTCTTTTCCTAACTAGGTCATCCTGACTTTCCATTTTGTTTACATGTTGTCCTGAGGTAGTTTCGTGTCATATCTTCCCACCGTCTTCCTTACTTGTCTCAACTGGTGATTCATTTTGCTGAATTCTCGATCTGAAGATGAATACTACAGGTCTTTTGTATCGGTAGCTAAGTCCTTTTTCCCATTTGTCTGTTAACTTGGCGTTTGATTAGAACTATGGGCAAATTCTCTGATGATACGTCATTAAGAACAGGGTGAAATAGGGTAACTAGCAACTAAGGCCCAATCCTTATTCACTTAAAAACCTGACATCACAGTTCTTGTCAAACTATAGATAATCAAACTAACTTGTGCACACATACAACACACATGATATCAATATGGTGCTAATATACCTGTCAACCGCCTACGCGGGTCCTGCACACAGGAGCTCTGGTCAGATACCTCTTGAAGTAGAGATTTCCTCGCCTTCTCTTCTGCTCTCTCCCTCTCTGTCGGTCTATCCTCTTCCTCCTTCTCCGGAACACATCTCATCACATACACTGGGGACCCCTGGTTCACAGGTGCCCAAGGCTGGGGGCTATTGGGCTCAGTAATACTCACAGATGTGGCCTGCCTCACATAATGCTGAACCATAGGGGAAGCCAGACGTGGCGATCCCTGGAATAGCTCTAGCTGCCCCCATCCTGCCGAGTACTCCTCTTGCTCCTCTGGCATCTCCTCGGGCTCTATCGGGATCACATAGGAACCCTCAGATGGGGCCTCTTCTATCGGAGTCGGATGCTCAGAACGGTCTGGCTATGGAACGATCTCAGAAAGGTCTGACTCCATGGATGTCGTAGCCTCAGGGGGAGCCTGCTCTAGAATAAACTCGGAGGTATCTTACTCCAAAGAAGAGCTAACACTCCATTTCCCCTCATCTGCCGCTCTTTGACCTGCAGGGGCAGGTGGTGCTAGTCCTGTATCCACCCTCGGGGTGGTCCTCTTACTCCTATTTGCTGAAACCGAACTCTCCGTCGATAAAGCTGCAGTATAAACGTGGGTCAGAATCGAAAGTGAATACCCTACGTATGGCTCTAACGCACGTTCTAAATCAAGAAGAAGAGGAAACGATCCTAAATGCCTTGTAGACTACTATTTATAAGCATGGCGCGCTTCATACCGATAAACAGGACTCTACTAAACACGGCTCGTAGACTCCTCTAGGACTGACCCGTTCTGATACTACTGTGTCACAACCCCGCCGGGAGGCGTGACAGGGCACCAGACCCCTTAGCCGGAATGCCGGCTGAGCTAACCCGAACTAGATAACATAATCATAATGGACTTGGAATAACTTAGCATAAAGCCTTAGCGGCACCTGCATTCAAAAAAACACAAATTGAACAATAGACAACATCACCTATATTACACATAATCACAGTATGCGTGCCGACGAGGCCGCCACTAACCAATATCATAAGTCAGTAGGCCCATTTAACAGAACATAATTCTCATGACAACCACCAACACACTACACAGGGTCTACGAGCCTCTAAGAGTAGGAAACATCTTCCTCCTAAAAGGTTGGGACTACACGCCCACCGACGTAACCATGCAGTCATAATCATATACTAAAACAGGCAAGTCCGGATGAATAGCACTCGCTGGACCGCTGATGATGCTCCTATAAAGGCACGTCTTCAGTAAACCTGTCTTGACCTGTGGCATGAGATGCAGGTCCCGAAATGGAATAGTCAGTACGAAAAATATGTACTGAGTATGTAAGGAAGGATAAAATACGGTAATGAAACAAGACAGTCCAGAAGATGTATAATGAAAGTCATAACCCGAAGACAATCAATATGCAGTGCATGATAAAAACCATATGTAATTTGCAATATAGTGTGTGTGTGTGTGTGTGTGTATAACGTACCCAGCCCTGGTGGGACTCGGTGAGATATCGTACCCGACTCTTTAGGGACTCGATAAATAAACATCATCATCTGCATACCCTCCTGCGTCTGGGGAAACTTCATATCATTATCATAACGTATCCGGCTCCTTTCCGGGACTTGGTAAACAGACCCAACTGATCAGTGGTTGCATATCTACGTGTCGTACCCGACCGACTATAGCGCGGTTCGGTAAGTAAAATAGTACAAATAGAGTGTATATATAAATGCATGCAGAGTTCAAGAAATAGACATGAGCCTTTCAAAGTGACGTAAAGTCGTGACCTCCGAATTATTTATGCAATGTATATCGAGGCCAAAAGGACAATGAATAATAGTTATGATATCAATAAACAAGCATAAGGATTGCACGTGACATTTTATGGAATTTAACAAGGGTCAAGGTATGCGCACTAACGGAATTTTAATCACAATCAATAAGCCCTTTTAGAGAAAATTGTATAAAATATACTTTCCATAAATTCGGTAAATCTCATAAAACATGGCTTTTTCTCAAAATCCAGCTTTCTTATAAAAACGAATCCTTTCTTTGTAAAACTTCGGACAGTTCGAATGGAGGAGCATGCACGCTAAATAGCTCTAAGACTCATGCCAAGGAAATGAGGATAGCTAAACCTTACATACCTGTCTCTGCTGCCTTGCTAATCCCGACTTGCTCCCTTATTTGTAACGACCCGTTCTATTGTTACGATGAATTTTGAAATATTCATGACGCTGGCTCTTGGAGACATACTTGAACCTTCCCTTGCAACTTGGGAACAGTTAACTTGATCGGGAATCATATGAGTTGCGCGTGAAGAATTAGATCAGGGCCCCTTGGGCCCAATTTTACCACTTCGGCGCCATCCAGGTAACCCAAGCAGTGCCGTAGTAGCGGCTTGGTACCCGCAAAAGTGGCATAGTAGAGAATCCTCAGGCGGTCCCTTTGAGGCAGAAGCGTTATCGCTGAAGCGGTGGGTAGATCGCCCCAGCGGTCACGAACAATGATTCCACCTATTTAAGTGACAATTTAGGAATTGGCTTCATTTTTCCAAATCCTAAAGGGGCCAGCCAACCCTGAGGTAGTTATAGAGCCAAAAATGATGTTTTCTTGGGGAAGGTTATTTCCCTAACTTATTCCATCACTCTTCCTAGTATTGATTCTCATCAAAGGTCATTTGCTTAGAATCACAAATGGCCATCTCAAATCTCTTAAGTTCCCAAAAAGATGAATCCATTGTCTTCTTAGTATAAACCCTTAGATTATTTTTCCCTTGTTCATTATCCCAGCTTGGTTCTTAAATCTAATCCTTATTTTCCCATTGGAAACACAAATAAGCCTCTACTTTGGATCTTGGAAATGGGTTTCTTGGAAATAAGCCTAAAATGGCAAATTGACCAAACTAATGACTTGAATATGGTCATGATTGTCCTAAATAAAGGTTGATTGATGAACTAGCTTAGTGAAATTTAATCTAAAGACGAAATAGATTTCGTATCTACCTCATCAATGTTGGGGTCCTCGATAAATGCGCTAAATAGTGAATATTACTCTTGGGTCTCATGGGTGTCTCCAAACCTCTTGTGTGGTTATGCTATGGTGCTGAGTTGAAGAATCAATGGATGTTCATGGCGCCCGCTCGGCAATGAGGTAGGTTATGGCTTCCTCTCGATAGACTCTGGTTAGTTTTCCATATTGTTGTGTTAGAAGAAACGGAGAGTGCATGTATAGGAAATCGAAGATTTGGGATGGAATTCTAGGATGGTATTGTTATGTGTGACTTGTTTGTTCAGTCTTGTGGCCTGTAGACTCCTTAGGTATGGATGTGGTTTTTGTTGATTATCGGTGGATTTATGTAACTTGGAGTAGATGGTGGAATCTAATTGTGCCTATCGATGAAAACTTCCGATAATACGTGATTATTTGTAGTGAATCTAAACGCTAGATGGGAAGATAAAATGTATCATGGTAGTGATTGATGTCCTAGTTAAATTGCGACAAATGACTCGAGTGTAAGGTGAGATTCTTATCCTAAACAAATATGCTGATTTAGGGAAATGGTAGTATCGTATATCAATTGATTGACCTGATGTGTGTTGGGACTAGTCACCTCGTTATATATGCTTGATTGTTCAACAGTGTTGGTTTGATGCCATGTGTAATTGGTAAATATCGAACTCTGTTTGTCGTCTTGATTCAGATAGAATTGACATACCTGTTGTTCGTATTTGTATTTGATATATGTTGGCATACCCACTGTTGGTATTGTGATGTGATAAGTTGCTGGCGTACCACGTTAAGGTATTTGTGATATTGAACTTGATTGTTAATGACTGACTTATGCATTGCACGCATTTTCTAATATTCATCATGCATGGCCGATACCCGGTGATGATCTGGTGTCGTTGATTGAGCAAAACTGATACTTTGATAAACTTTTTTACTTGAGTGATTGTGAGAAAGCCGATGTCCGAGGTTCAATTCCGGAATCGTTGATTGAGTGAAACTGATATTTGACAGACTTTTTTACTTGAGTGATTGTGAGTTGGCCGATGTCCGATGAGTTATCTCAGGCATCGTTGTTGTATGGTCGATTCCGATGTTATCCCAGAATCGTTGTTAGTGCATGGACTTCGCGGGTCTCCCAGGGTGGTGTCGGTGAGACTCCCCCCGTGAGTAATTAGCCAGGGTCCCGTCTATCTGTTGGGAAAAGATTCGACATGGGTGGCACTTACACTTCGCGAGTCACGCTGGGTTGTGCTACCGAGACGTCGATATTTCCCTCCGAAGAACATGTGTACACTTCGTTTGCATGGCATGGCATTGCATTCATACAATTATTGCACTGCATTGCATTATGACTTGATTGAGATGTTGTGATGATTGGATTATGACTATTAGATTATTGTGATCATTGGATTGGAACGGATATATTCGGGCTTGACATATTTGCGTTTAGATGCTTTACATAGGCAAAGACGGACAATTGGACTCGATTATGTGTGTGTTATATTGTTGACTTTTGCCCGTCAAATCAACCTAAAATTAGTCATAAGTTATTCTAAGCGAGGTAGGATAAAGAGGAATGGTAACGTTGAGGTCGCCCCTAAACACAAATGTAAGATTTGGGAAATTACATATATGCTGAGAATCTGTGTAGGAAATTGGTTTACTTATAATTCATTAGAGGGTAGTTATGGCCTAAGGCATATTAGCATTGTGATGTGTATATGGATATGTGATTTGGTTTAGTGATTGTCATCATTATTTATTAACTCTTTACCAATATGTATTACTAACCATTGTCAGCCTATGATACTTACTCAGTACGCGTGTTTTGTACGGATATTGCACTTGCTGCACCCTTTTCGGGGTGTAGATTATTTTAGTTATTTGATTGATGTGAAGAGGAACTCACGGTGCCTATCTAAAAGGCCTCCTGCCACTTCATTCGGGATGGAGGATGTGTCGTAGATTGTAATGGTAATCCGAGTCAATAGTCGCTCTTGTACTAGTCTAAACCAGGTCATGGGAAGTCGTATCGAGTTTGTAAATTGGTGTCGGTGTAACCTATAAACTTGTGCTCATTGAATATTTATAAATGGAATTCTGTTGTATTTCTTAATTATCAAATGCTTTTAAATGGATGTCGTGTGATTGCAACATTTTATAAATGAGAAGGTTCGCCTACCAAGGTAGGAAGATAGGTGCCCGCACAAACCCGAATTTGGGTCGTGACAAGTTGGTATCAAAGCCTAGGTTACCGATCTACTAGGTACAAGAGCAATGTCTAGTAGTCTTGTGGAATGGTACATAGACGTCCGTACCCGTCCGCGGAAGGCTATTGGTATCTAGATGATTCCAATTGGTATCTACGCGCGAAAAACAAGTTGTATTTGAAATCAGATCTGATATGTGTGAAGTGTGGTCGAGTTAAGATTTTAGTGGCGAAACAATCCAAGTTGGTATAACATTGCTGCCAGTTATTACGCCCGAGCGGTCAGCATACCGCTATAGCGTTACTGCTGCAGCGGGTAGGCCACCGCTGAAGCGGCTCCTTCCATTTTCTCTTCTACCGCTTCTGCGATTATTCCATCGCCGAAGTGGGACCGCCAAAGCGATACTACCAGATTCAAAGGCCTGAACCCTTCCCTTGTTTTCACCCTGATTCCCCTGTTTTAGTCAATTAACAGACTAGATAAACTGCAACAACAATTCAAAACAGCCGTTATGTCACAACAAGCCTGACAAGGGCAAGAATCATTCGAGTCACTACTACGAAAATGACTATCATCACCAAAACAAAGAAGCTAAGCAGTTTAACATTATCCAAACAGGAGAAACAAAACAAACCATAGAAAAAGAAAGATTGTCTGAAACATGCAAGCCCGACATGGGCAAGCATAACATCATCAAAATAAAGAGGGGGAGGGGAGTCTCGAATCATCCATCTAGCTCATGGCGTCACCATCGTCAGAGCTGCCGACTGCCTCCACCTGCCCAGCTGCACCACCAGCCTCACGAGGCATCTCTAGAAAGGAATACCTGTCAGAGTCATCCTCATCGCCCACGGGAATCGACACGTCAGGGCGCATGGTGTCCCATATGGCCTTAGTCCCTCTCCAGTTATAGACAACCACTTTATCCTGTGATCTGTTCCTGGCAACCTCAGCATCGAACTCCTGGTGAAGTTTCCTGTAGTTTGTGGCCAAGGTGGAATAGACTGTCTGCATGGAGGAAACCGACTCTCCCATAGTCTTCTGGGTGTTGAAATAACCCTTCATCTCATCCTTGGTAACAAAGGAGACAACATCACCCGATGAACTGGAACCATCAGCTGAAATGGGTATCGCCTGGAACATGGCCTCCATCTCATCAAAACGCGTCTCTATGCGCTCAAAGGGACCATGAAGGCAAGAGGCCCTAGCCCCGATCTCCTGACCGCCCTTGGGCATCACTAACCTTTCTCCTCTTCCTACTCTCTATTACACCCCGTACTTTTGAAGAAACACTTATTAAATTTGAACATAAGTATGTTGAGCTATGGCTAAGTAAAACAACTTTGGATTATGAGAAACGAAGCATTATTAAGTATATTGTATGAGTAAAGGATGAATTACGATCTTGTAAGTCGTAACCGGGAAGGACAACCTTGGAACCAAAGGAAATGACTATTATCAAGTATGATTAATGAAAAATATCATGCGTGGAGAGTTTCAAAGATTCCAGGAACAACCAAATCGAAGAAAATAAGTTTGTCAAAAATTTGGAAAAAGTTAGTAGAATTTTTGACAGAATTTCAAGTCAACTTTGGAGGGGTATATCTCCAGGTATATTTGGATTTTAAGGCATTTCAAAAGCCTAAAATGAAGTTCGTCGAGTCTAGTTCCAACGCCACAAACCGCTCATTGATACGAAATTGGAGTAGAGAATTATGGACGTTACAATTTAGGCTGACAGAGCAAAAACGCGTGCTACAGCAACCGACGTGCTACAGTAACTGCTACAGTCCGAACCGACTTTGGCATCTTATAAAAGGGCTATTAACCCTCATTTTTCATCCAATACACTTCTCTAAACCTCCAGAAAATTCTGGAACCTTCCCCAACCTTCATCCATTAAACTTTAGCCCAAAATTAAGTATAATCCATGAATTTAAGTCTGAACAACGTACAGTTGTGATTATAAAATCATATAGCGACGGGTTTTGGCTCAAGTTCAAGGGGGAAAATGAAGATATCGCAATATTAACGGGATTAAGGTATGAATCTCTTCTTATTAATGCTAATTTCGGTTTACTTACGGATATAAAGTTGTTAAATAGTCGTATAACGAGTTGGTTAGCTATGGAACTTGGAAAACATCGTGTGGCATGTTTATGGAACATGATGGTGTTGGAAATGATGTTTTTGATGTTGGTATTGCTGTTGTTGTTGTTGTTATTATTATTGGTTGTTGGATTGTGTTTTCGGGCTAGGCATATAAACAGAGGAGATGCTGCCCGAATTTCAGCAGATTCTAAAAGGATTTTAATTAAAGGCTTAAGACAAGCATATCCTGATGAGCCTAACGATAGTACGAGTGGTTTTATATGTAGATTGCGAGACAGGAAGTAGGTTGGAAAGTCGAGAAGTAAGCTTCCAGGTATGTTAAGGCTTTCCCTTTCTTTCATTTTACCATGATCCTATGACATGAGCGAACAACGAGTAATCGAGTCTCCATATCATTCTACTCTTAGAGGTACTAGGAGTTCTACTCTTAGAAGTACTAGGAGTATCTCAGTTCTTGATGATCCTATACCCCCTTGTTAGGATTGTCCCTTCTGTTCATGGCTCATGAGTTTTGTATCATGATAATGTTAGTTCATATTTATGCATTGCATTCATTTACATATATGCATATTGACCTGTGACCAGAAGGCGTTATATACGCGTTTATTATATGTATATGGGGTATGGGGAAAGATCGAGGCGTTATATACGCATTACCACCTGATCAGCTGGTACACAGTGATGATGATTATGATGCCCAAAAGGGCTGCCCGAATGGGTCTATATGATATATGGATCGGGTCATATGTTCCTCAGCATTATTATATGGGATATGGATCGGGTCGTATGTTCCTCGGCACTATGACCCTAGGGTGTGTCTACAAGCCGTGTCCGTAGACTCTTGTTTATGGGTGTGAAGCGCGCCACACTTATAAACAAGAGGTTGCAGGGCATTTAGGAACTATTGACCCTTCTTTCTCATCTTAGGTCGTGTCGTAGAGATAAATTATAGGATGTGATGTCCCTGATTCTAATCCTAAATGTTTTTATTGTGGATGAGCAATTGATTACACCGCTATGAAATAATTGACGAGAATTGAAGTTGTTATTCTGAAACGTATGTTTCTTGCCTTATTGATATTGATAGACTTTGATATGAGAACCTGAGCTAAATGTTACGGGTATTGTGGTCGCCCTGTGAGGCATTAGATGTGTTTTCTAGGCAGTGTGCAGGAATGAGGCAGTAAGAAGTATAGAGGAAACTCTGCCAAAATTTTTACAAATTGAATTGTTTGAATGTCTATGCTATAGAAAAAGAATGAAGGAAAAATGTGACAATCGGATGTTTGGTAAGTCATGATTGAATAAACAATTATGAGATGCCTTCAAAGAGAAGTTTTAGAATGATTGTAATTTAATTTAAGGGAAGAACCATAGAGGGGGGAAATTATTAGTAATTAAAAGAGTTGGAATGAGTGCATTCGATATTGCAGAGAATTGACATTATTGAAGATATAGGGAAAGTTGACACTAAGAATTCAAGTGCAGTATTACAATTTATAGATTGGTGAGTAAGAGATAATGAAGAGATATTGATAAGGGAAAGAAAGCTAATGAGTAGGGAAAGTTTTACTCTAGAAGTTTATACATATACATAAGATCAGGACGGGTTGATGATAGGCACACTGCTCGTTTATCAGACTTCCCTATATGATATGGGTGTACATTGAGATTTAGAAGTCACCAGTCATTCGACTTCAAGGGGATTTTGAGTATTTGATAGTTGGTATAATTCTGAGAATCATGATGGCCAAGTTACTTCGGGTATAATTGATGACCTTGAACTCAAGAATGAGAAATAATTAGGTAGGTTGGTTTGCATTTATGATTGTTTTATGGATTGCTTATACAACTTCTAAATGTGATGTTGCTTGGCCGACGAAGGAAGTATAGATTGTATCAACCTTAGGAATACGTGGTGTATTTCTGGCTAATCCTTATAACAAGACTTCACCTCAATTTTTTTTTCAAACGGGTGTTGTGAAGGTTATTTAACGATAGAGAAATTAGGTGTGATGTCGATTTATGTGTAAAGAGAGAAAAGAGTAGGTGTACAAGTAAAGATAAAATATCGCAAGGATCGATTCAGTTGCTACAGGAAAGTAAAGGATGTGAGGTTGATTATTTTAGACAAGGAGACAGGGTACAAGTAGGAGTAAAGATTTTTAAGTAAAGTTATATCGCCGGGATTCACAGTTAGGATGTAGAAAGATATTCTAGGAAGACCTACAGATTTAGACATACGAAAAAAGGAATATGAGAAACCAGAATAGCCCGAGGGAAATTAGGAGCATATGAGCTTTGCAATTAGAATTTCAAAATAATCGTGAGGTATGAGTCTGGCTAGTTGTTCAAAAGAGGGGAGATGTATTAAAGCTACAGATTCAGGACAAAAATCAAATGGCAACGGGATATCTCGCAAGAAAAGGTGTTGAAAAGCGACAAAAAGATAAGTCATGAGTGGCTACATCGAGTATTATGTATACCCTTATGATTGATGTTACGACTTGTTAAAAGTATTGATTATGTTGTATGTCAAAATTGAGGTAGCAAGTGCTACAAAGAGAATCAGGATTGTCTTTTCTTGAGAATCAAAGTCAGATGGCAGTAACGCAATCAAATATGTAAGCATGAGCATGAGGAAAAAGAAGGTTATGATATCATGAAGATGAGAGAAACCTGGACAAGGAAAACGTATACCCATTGAGGGTCAGGTAATATATATTTGAGGAAAAGTTTAGGATAAAAGCAGGAAAACAGACGATAGGATTAAATTTAAATAAATCAATGGGAGATAGAGACAAAAGATGAATGTGAGGACCCCAGAACCAACCTATACGACCTCATAACCAGAACTAAGAAGGTTGAACCCATGATTGGTACGCCTATTTAAGGGAAGGAAGCACCCCAAGAAGAGATTTTCAGCGTCTAAAGGGATTCAGACTCGTAACGGAATACTCCAAAGTTTCCTAACCTAAGAGTAAAGGATGACTAATGGAAACAGGAAAGGATGTACATTGGGAGGATTTCATGATAAGAACAAGAACCGATAGAACACTAGAAGGACTATGATGCCTAGCTGTGATGCAAACAAGTAGTTAAGAAGAATTACGGGACAAAATGAGCTAGGCTAATGAAAGGGCGAGTCGTGGGAATGGATGGTGTGGAGTATCAACTTTTAATGGTATAGTATAAACCTAAATCTAATAGTCGGACACTCCATAAGGGCCTAATGAATTTCGATGTCCCCATTAATTTATTAGCCTAGAAGGATTACTAGTCATGAAGGGTAGAAGTGAAAAGACAATAAAGAAGGCGTCTGAATTGTATTCGACATGTATAAGCATTTTGATTTGATACAATAACTCAACTAGCAAAAAGAAAAATAAGTTAAACCATGCGATGAAAAGAACTTTGGAATTATATGGAATAGAGGAGTTGAAGGATCGCTAAGGTGGGCCAGATGACTATCAAAGACGGTTAACACTCCAAGGTTATGGGTACATGATAACATCCTTTAAAAAGAGGGAAAAATATATTTAATTATGAGATGAATGACAATATTCCCAAGCCCAAAAGAGGGAAATAAATTGGATTGAAGGAGTTAAATTTTGAGATGAACTGATATGTCAAGAATGTGCTAAAGAAAAGTGAGAATGGATTAAATGCAAGTATATCATGAGACAACCTGGGAAGGAGAATAAGTTTCTCAAATGTGATACATTGTATTCTGGACCACGACTCGAATCACTCGCGCCGAAGAAATGTTAGGTAAATTTAAATATACAGTAATGTACTCTAAGGGGTAACATAAGGAGTAAGAAAGGCCGAATGTGACCAGGGATAAGTATAAGGGACAGTCGGGATTACTAAACAAAAGAACTTGTAGCACTAGAAGAAATGAAAGCTTTAAAAGAGGAATAGTTACAGGAAGTTCAATAATCTTCAAAGAAAAGGAAGATAGTGTGCCTATGGATAGTAAGACAGTAGTACTGCCGGAGATTAGAGAGTACCTCGTAAGTCGTGAAATTCCAAGCAGTTGGCTATATCAATTGTGAGAGTGTATGACATAGAACCATATAAACAATCGTCATGCTGAAATGACTAACAGAATGGTGCAAGGATGACGATAAGGAGCTGAAAAAGAATAGAGATTAGGTTAAGTCTCAATTAGTCACCGGTATAAGAGAGCCAAGGACCTAAGGAGGGAAGTATACTCGTATTGGAAGGAAACTGTGATTAAGTAGGATTTCATCTTAGTTCCGCGTTCATGAATTTATTTTGTAATTTTGCTAAAACTGAGGAGAGGAAATTGTAGGAAAAGTTCAAGTATGAATATAATGATATTTTAAGGAATTAAAGAGTCTGACCAAGGAATTAAAAGGAGACGGCATGGTATGTATACAAGGTCGACTGGTACAAAAAGGGAAAATCTAAGATAGCAACAAAGAAGCAATCAAGGAAAGGTGTCATATCTGAACAAGAGAATTTCTTTACTAGTAGAGAAGTAAGGAGCAAGGCAAATGAGTACAAGAATTAAGAGTGCTCATAGACCGGAAGAGAGCTGTAGCAATCATGAGTTAAGACTATCTTAATGGCAACAGGTCCTAGGACGGTAACTAGATATCAGTTGATCACTGGGTACATACATAAGGACATCAGGATATGAAACTAATGAATGAGTTTGACAAAGAATTGGGAGAATATGAAAAAAAAAAAAGACTAATGAGCCCCTATTATAAGAGCATAGAGATCAGGAACTAAAGGAGGACAACCATTTCAAGAAATTAAGGATAGCATAGTAAGCTCGCAAGTTACAACATTTGAGGATGAATGTTTCTAAAGGGGGAAGGATGTTACACACCATACTTTCGAAGAAGCACTTATTAAATTTGGACGTAAGTATGTCGAGCTATGGCTAAGTAAAATAACTTTGGATTATGAGGAACGAAGCATTATTAAGTATATTGTATGAGTAAAGGATGAATTACGATCTTGTAAGTCGTAACCGTGAAAGACAACCTTGGAACCAAAGGACATGACTATTATCAGGTATGATTAATGATAAATATCATGTATGGAGAGTTTCGGAAGATTCCAGTACTGCAGCACGCGTTTCTGCTTTGTCAGCTGGACTTGTAACATCCATTATTCTCTACTCTGATGTCCTATCGATGAGCGGTTTGTTGCGTTGGAAACTAGACTCGACGAACTTCATTTTAGGCTTTTGTTTCACCTTAAAACACTTCATATGATAAGATATATGCGTCACCAAAGTTGGACCAAAATTTTCACGTAAAACATTACCCATCCTTTCTCTAAAGTCGTACTACTTCATTTCTTCCACTCATTTACTTATAAAACCTTCCGGTATACCTTATATACATCCTTCACTCATTAAATATACTTAATACTGCTTGCTCCTTATCTTCGAAAGTGGTTTTACTTGACCATAACTCAACGTGCTTATGTTTCGAATTTGATAAGTGCTCTTTGAAGATACAGAGTGTAGCATCCTTCCCCCTTTAAAACATTCATCCTCGAATGTTGTAGTATTGCTAACCCACTACACCATCTTTGATTCATTAGAACAATTATTTTTCCTTTAGGGTCCGATTACAATTTGCTTAAACTATAACTTGGGTCAGTCTCTTCTCATTCTTTCTTAAATCTTTTATTGCTATCAATTATCTTCTTTCACTTCTTTTTCCTCGTGTACATGATCGAAAACTAACTAGCATCTCGCTCTTGTTCTTCTCCATTATGGTAGTCTTGACTTGCCGTGCCATAACTATTCATCTTCCTATAAGTACTCTTTTTTTTTCTCGCTCCTTGTTTCCTTGTTAGTGGGCAGCTACCTTTCTCTCTCTATGGCGCCCTCTTTGCGTTTACTCCATCGATGCCATCTCAGGCTATCCTTTTTGTACCCGTTGATCTTAGATATACACTGTACCGATTTTTTTGTAGTCCATTAATCAGGTTCTCTAATTCTTACATCCTTGTCGCCATCTCTTTTACCCTTACATTCCAAATGTTTACCCAGCATAACTTTGTCGCTAGTGAACCTAATGGTTATGCTCCTTTCTAAGGCCAGTTATATCATTATCTGAAATATGTAAATACCTAATTTTTATTTTCCATTTATTATCCTTCGCAGTCCAATTAAACTTATGTCAAACTTGTACTCCGAGTTCAACTAATTTCATAGCTCGCAACATCTTTGAGCTCCTGCTACAACTTTTTCTTTACTTCCTTCCCTCACATCTATCAATACAATCCCAAAAGCATAGGACTACGGCAATTCTTCTATTATGAATCTCTTGTAACGCAAGTATATTTATCTTCGATTTCCTTGTATCAGCGATCGTTTCATCAGTCGTTATTCCTTGTTGGATTTTCGGTGTGGCCTTCTTACAATTGTAGTTGGGCATAGCTTCACGTTGACGATTCATATAATTCCATAGCATATGCTCTCATGTTCAGTATAATTAGTGGTCCATGAACTATTTTCTAATATCCGGTGAACTCTTTTATTTCCATTCATAGGAGCAGTGTTCTTTCTTTCTTTCTTTCAAAAATTTCCAAACTACCAATCGTTGTTCCTTTTATTACAATTGTCATTGTCATCCCAAGTGTTCATTGGGTTCGTCATCCTCTCTAACACCCTTTGTAAATTTATCTTAGAGACCTTTCTTGCTCTTTTCATTACCCTTTAGGGCATGTCACTGCATACTTAGGTACGGCGCAATTTTTTCCCGATACGAGGGATTCGAATCATGGTCTAAAAAATATCGTAGTTCATCTTGGCGTAAAGTTCTCTCTTGAGTTATCCTTCATACTTTCTCCCTATGTCTTCCTCATGGTACACTTATTGTCAATTCGTTTCTACTTCATTCCGTTACCTTCCCGATATGCCAATACGCCTCGAACTCTGGCTCTGAGCTAATAAATCTCCTTTTCTGGAGCTTGAAACATCATAGTTCCTTTCAAATCTAGTATGTTCTTCCCCCCTTATTAAGTAGGTCCTTATACGCCCATAGCCTTTGAGTAACCGTGGTCTTCGATAATTATCTGCCGTTCTTCACGATCTTCTTAGGGTCGGGGTTCCGTCATCGTATGGTCTGACTTGTCTATCTTCTTGCTAGTTATAGTCTTGTATCCAATCGGAATACTTATAAGGGTTAGATCCAATTCCGATGCCTTCTTTTCCGTCTTTTCACACCTCTGTCTTTTTATGACTAACGATTTTCCGGACCTGCAAGTTAATGGGGACATCGAGATTTACCACGTCCTTTATGAAGTCTTTGATTATACCTTACTCCTTGTTTTTCTATTCCCGACTTTGCTTATAACATAACTAGAATTCTTCTTATCTTGAGTTCTTCTTCCATTTATGTCTATAACATCATTTTTTTTGTTCAACATTTCCATACCATTCCATCCACTACTAGTCCTTTCACCCGCTTAGCTCACTTACTCATAGTACTTCTTAACTACGTGTTTATGTCGCAGCTGTGCATCCATGTTTTTTGAGCGTCCTGCTACTTTTGCTCTTAGCACAGAATTCTTACAGTTTACATTCCCTCTATCCTTGTTCATCGAACCTTTATATATCTTTATGATGCTACGGCCGAGTGGTCTTCCATGCACGTTCCTTACATTTCATTCCATTTCCTCTATGATCAAATCTCTCGGTCTTCACATGAATTCTTATTCCATGCCATTAATTTTCTAATCAATTATGTCGACTCATCATCCTTGTTCTTTCCTTGATGAGTAATCGGTGTCCTACCGCCAATTCGTTAAAGTATCTTTCTTACTCCCATGGTTAAAGATTTCCAGTTACTCTACCCCTAAATGTTCTCCTCTTCCTTCGACTAACCCATTAGCATACCTTTCCTACTTTCATCCTTAACCTTCCTTGGGTTTCTTCCTCCTCGAGCACGTTTCTTCTCTTGTTATTTATGGTATCGGCTCTGGAGTTCGTGAAATATTCCTTTAAACGCGCAAATCCGTTCTATTCTTAAGTCATCCTTTTGGAAAGCTTGTCCATGTCTGAGGAAACCGTGTTAATTGACCACACACTTATCCCTTTATATACCTTTCAAGAGCTGGAAATCTCTTAACATCGTCGCAAGGCCTAACCATTCTTTTTCTTAACCGGTCTAGTCCGCCTCGTCCTACGTGACCTCTTAAGGTGTCCAACAACTCTGCATACTCCAATCTCCCTTAGGCTGCTCTAGCTTCTCATTTGCCTCTTATATATAAATTTATAGGACTTTTTGTACACTTCCTAGGGGGTCACCCATCCTAGTATTTCTCTCACCCCAGCACGCTTAACCTCGAAATTTTGATGAAATCCGGTGCGTTAATGCTGGTATAATCGTATTTACCTCACCACATAACCTTCACCACACAATCTAAAGCAAGTTGAAGTCTTGACAGATTCCAAAATGTTCTCGTAACGCATCTCCCTCCGAATTAGAAAGGGTCTCTTACTCCTCCGACTACACATTTACTATTTTGGCCTTTTTAATTCTCAATATTCACCTTTCATCTGTATGTATGACTACTTTCCGTCCTAGATATCCAGATTCCCAATGGTAGGAAACAAACCTTGGTCGCCGTTACTTATAAATACTCGGTTATCGGCCTCTTTGGGTTTCCGCTCGCCACTATTAAATAATAATCTACAGCAAATGCACATACATAGAAAATTCCAATAAGGACTCATATACTTGTAGTCGATCGGTCTCTAGTCTGATCTGGTGGACTATAAGGTGAAGTTTACTCCTCGTCATCGTCTACCCACCATCTGCTCGTCTGGCCTTCGTCATCTCTCTCATCTGAATCCGAGGGATGTACATAACCGGGCAACTCTGGTTTACCGACGGCCAGGAAAGAGGGCTACAGTAATCCGTAACACTCACCGGGGAGACTAGTCTGACATAGTGCTCTGCCATAGGAGCAGCTGGTACGGCCTTGGGAATCTCCTCCGCCGGTGTCCCAGACGAACACTCGGACGGATCTGTGTCATAGTTGTCCTCTAGGGGGTCCTCCTTCCTGGGAATCAAGAACTCTGGAGGGATCGTCGTTGGGTCCTCCGAGGGATCAGTTTCGATAGAATAACTGAGGCTCCTTCTACTCGGTCTTGGAGCCTGGGGTCCTGGAGATACTCTAGGGGCCTTCTTAGAACCACCACTATCTGAAGCTGATCTCTTCATCTCTCGTCAGTCTGCGCCTACCTACAGGAAAAGAGGTCAGAAGCAATCTTTCCTAGACTCTGGCTCTATTGCACGATCTAAGATAGAAGAGAAGGTCAATGATTCCTAAATGCCCTGCGGCCTCCTATTTATAAGTGTGGCCGGCTTCACACCCATAAACAGGACTCTACCAGACACGGTCTGTAGACAATCCCTAGGACGAACTGCTCTGATACCACTTTTGCCACGACCCAAACTGATGAGCCGCAACAAGTGCCCGACCATTGCTAGTCAAACACTCTTATGTCTGCATTTACCTCTCACTGACTATCTTGGGCCCATACACAATCTGTGACTGAATTGGACTGTCTCCCGAACAATCAACATAAGAAACACCGTACCGGGAACTCACGACCAACGCATAAATATAAACATAAACACTGAGAATAACAGCGTGAGCCGATTTTGTCACCACGCATATATACTGTACAACAAAATAAGTGCTGACGGGGCTGCATAACAACACAACTACATATCACTGTCTACAGACCTCTAGGGAGTACAAACTGTAGAAATGACAGGACAAGGCCCTGCCGTACCCATACATGTACGCAACCGAATATCATATCAAAAGGGGTGTAGCTCCGGATCAATGGACCGTACTGACTGCTGCTGAGGAGAGATCCTACTGCCGTAAATCGTCCGACTGGCTACCTGATCCTGCGGGCATGAACGCAACGTCCACAAGAAGGGACGTCAGTACGAATAATGTACTGAGTATGTAAGGCATGAATGGTAGTACGATATAAGAGTGAAGAAAACATAAGATAAAGTAAGTAATTATACCTCGTACTCTTCTTAAGATCTCTGTCATGTAAACTACTCGTCTACAGGAAAAACATGTCACACACATCCATACACAACATACATACATACATATGCATTCACACACACTTACTATACATACATCTACCATATCCGTACCCGGCCCTTTCGGGACTCGGTGTCATCCGTACCCGGCCCTTTCGAGACTCGGTGTCATCCGTACCCAGCCCTTTTGGGACTCGGTGTAATCCGTACGCGGCCCTTTCGGGACTCGGTGTGATCCGTACCCGGCCTTTTTGGGACTCGGTGTCATCCGTACCCGGCCCTTTCGGGACTCGGTGTCATCCGTACCCGGCCCTTTCGGGACTCGGTGTCATCCGTACCCAGCCCTTTCGGGACTCGGTGTTATCCCTAACCGATCAGTGGGAATGCAATGCATACACACATACATATACATAAAAATACATAAATGAAATCAACATCATAATTAGCATTAACATTATCACTATATCATTCCTTGAAGGATCAACCATCGTAAGATGAAATCAATAATGTCATGAGAGTATCGAGAACCATGAACTTAGATAGCATTAGAGATAGAATGGTCATCGCTATATCTCGCCTCGAAAGAACAAGTATTATGAGGTGAGATCAATCACAAGGAATAGTCTCAAGATCATGAATAAGCTCAATAATATCGTAAGGATCATGAGATTCATAGGCTTTTAGCATTTGTGGAGGCAAGGATATTATGGATACGGTACAAAGGTTTATAACAAAAGAATCATGCCTTTAGAAAGAAAGGGTTTAGCCTTAACATACCTTTCGGTCGCCTTAGTCGTTCAACGTTTATCCTTACAAGCTCGTAAATCTACATATAAACCATTCATACTATTATTAGGCTCAATGTCATACGCTCATCTTAAGCCTTCAATTTAATTCAATTTAATACTGTAGCAGTACTGTAGCAAGTCGGTACTGTAGTAGTACTGTAGCACGCGTTTCTGCTTTGTCAGCTGGACTTGTAACGTCCATAATTCTCTACTCTGATATCCTATCGACGAGCGGTTTGTTGCGTTGGAAACTAGACTCGACGAACTTCATTTTTGGCTTTTGTTTCACATTAAAACACTTCATATGATAAGAGATATGCGTCCCCCAAGTTGGACCGAATGTTTCACGCAAAACATTACCCATCCTTTCTCCAAAGCCGTACTACTTCATTTCTTCCACTCATTTCCTTATAAAACCTTCCAGTATACCTTATATACATCCTTCACTCATTAAATATACTTAATACTGCATGCTCCTTATCTTCCAAAGTGGTTTTACTTGACCATAACTCAACGTGCTTATGTTTCGAATTTGATAAGTGCTCTTCGAAGATATGGGGTGTAACAGGTTCGACGAGCGGGTTGACGGTCCGTCGACGTGTCGATGATCCATCAACTTGCTCCGTCGACTTGTGCCTGCAGATCGCAGATTGCAAAAACATGTTGATGGTGCACAGTGACGGGCCGTCGACATGGCACTGACCGATGTCTACAGAATTTCCTGAATCTGTTCAGATTGCGACAATTTGATTCGTTCAACTTCCAACCCCATAAATCACCAGGAATACCTGTTGGTACATTTGTGTACGGGGTGAGACACTCTTTACCTTAACTTCCTCCAACAAGCTTTCTTCTCTTGCCTCAAACGACTTTGGAATCTTAATTAGAATCATTATGTATCCCTTCTTACATGTAGGGGCATCATATACACCTTAACTTGTGTTAGACTTCATATACACCTTAACTTGTGTTAGTCTATTCACCGCAAAACAACCCGAAATTATGAGGTGTGACACTCTCCCCTCCTTAGGAATATTCGTCCTCGAATGTTAAGTTCTCGGGGATTCTACAAAAATTTTGCCAAAGTTTCCCCTGTAATATGGCACTACCATCCTGTCACAACAACCTGAAATAACATCACCTCACAGGGCTACAACTGCAGCAAGAAAACATGGCCACACATGACCACATTAAAAGAAAACATAGCACACCTGGGAACAATGGCGTCTTATCTTGAACCTCTTTCTGGGGTGGAAATAAATGCAAATATCTGGACTTCATATCTTCTTCTGCTTCCCAAGTCATTTCCTCTCTGTTGTTGTTTCTCCACATAACTTTAACTGAGGCTACATCCTTGGTTCTGAGTTTCCGCACTTGCCTATCTAATATGGAAATGGGTACTTCTTCATAAGCCAATTTCTCAGTAATTTGAACGTCATCTATCGCATGATTCTGGAAGGATCTCCAACACATTTATGGAGCATTGATATATGAAAAACTGGATGGACTAATTGAAGTTCTGGAGGTAAATCTAGCTCATAAGCTACTTGGCCCACTTTGCGCACAATCTTATAAGGCCCAATATATCTAGGGCTAAGCTTACCCTTCTTGCCGAATCTCATTACACCTTTCTTACCCTTCTTAGATTTTTGGCGACTCTGGGCTGTCAACAATCGGTCTCTCATAAGCTTGATATTCTCCACCGCTTGCTAAATCAATTTAGGACCTATTAGTTGTGTCGTTCCTGCCTCTAACCATCCAATTGGCGATCTACACTTCCTTCCATACAGAGCTTCATACGGGGCCATCTGGATACTGAAATTATAGTTGTTGTTATATGCAAATTTAATAAGTGGAAAATGCTCATACCAATTACCTCTGAAGTCTAGTATACATGCTCGCAACATATCTTCCAAGGTTTGAATAGTGTGTTCAGCTTGTCCATCAGCCTGTGGATGAAATGTTGTGCTGAATCTCACTTGAGTTCCCAAACCTTCTTGGAAAGACTTCCAAAATTTAGCAGTAAATTGCGTTCCTCTATCTATGATAATAGACACTGGGACACTATGAAATCGCACTATCTCTCTGAGATATAACCTTGCATATTCTTCTACTGAATATGTAGTCCTGACTGGAAGAAAATGAGCTGATTTTGTAAGTCGGTCCACAATTACCCATATAGAGTCATACTTACATCGAGAACGAGGAAAGCCTACAATAAAGTCCACGTTGATCACCTCCCACGTCCATGTTGGAGTTTTCATAGCTTGCAACAATCCTTCTGGATTTTGATGCTCAATCTTCACTTGTTGACAATTTGAACATTGAGCTACAAATTCTGCTATGTCTCTCTTCATTCCATCCCACCAATACATTGATTTGAGATCGTGATACATCTTTGCCGCTCCTGGATGAATGAAATAGCGGGAGTAATGGGCTTCTTCCAAGATCTGATGGCGTAATCCCGCAACATCCGGAACACATAGCCTGCTCCAATACCTGAGAATTCCATCAGCAGAAATCTCAAATGATGACTTCTCCTTCTGTGGAAGGGCATCTCTATAGTGGCTCAACTTGGGATCTTCATATTGGCACTATTTCACTTCCATGTCTAGGGATGAAACAGATAGATGGTGGACAGCAACTCCTGTATTGCCCGAGTCTATTAAGCGGACTCCTAGGCTAGCTAATTGGTGGAGTTCACGGACTAGTTCTTTCTTTTCCGGCTGAACATCACATAGACTGCCTATGGATTTTCGGCTAAGAGCATCCGCCACCACATTCGTTTTTCCGGGATGATATAAAATATTCGCATTGTAGTCTTTCAATAGTTCTAACCATTGCCTCTGCCACAGATTCAGCTCCTTCTGCTTGAAGCTATACTGGAGACTCTTATCATCTGTATAAATATCAACATGAACACCATACAAATAGTGCCTCCATATCTTTAGAGCATGAATAACCGCAGCTAATTCCAAATCATGGGTCGGATAATTCTTCCCATGTTTCCGCAACTGCCTAGAAGCATAGGCAATAACCCTACCGTGTTGCATCAACACATAGCCCAATCTAACACCAAAGGCATCACAATGAACAGCATAGTCTTCTGATCCTTCTGGAAGCGTCAGACTGGAGCTGAAGTCAATCTATCTTTCAATTCGTGGAAACAACGCTCACAAGCATTGGTCTATTGAAATTTTGCTGATTTCTGAGTCAGCTTCGTCAATGGTGGTAAAAATAGAAGAAAAATCCTTCCAAAAATCTTCTGTAATAGCCCGCTAATCCCAGAAAGCTACAGACTTCTATAGGCATTGTAGGCCTTGGCCACGTCTTCACGGCCTCAATTTTCTGAGTATCAACCCGAATGCCGTCAGCAGAGATCATATGGCCCAAAAGGTTACAGAATTTAACCATAACTCGCATCTTGAAAATTTTGCATATAATTCTCGAGCTCCAAGAATTCCAAGGACGATACGTAGATGATCTGCATGCTCTGCTCTTAACCGGGAATATACCAGAATGTCATCGATGAATACGATTACAAATAGATCCAGGAAAGGCCTGAACACATTATTCATCAAATTCATGAACACTGTCAGAGTGTTAGTCAACCCAAATGACATTACTCGAAACTCGTAATGACCATATCTGGTTCTGAAAGCCGTCTTTGGGATGTCTTCTTCCTTGACTGTCACTTAGTGATATCCTGATCTCAGATCTATCTTTGAAAACCACTTATCACCTTGTAATTGATCAAACAAATCATCGATTCTTGGAAGCAGATACTTATTCTTTATCGTCACCTTGTTCAAGTGTCTATAGTCAATACACATTTGCAAGGAACCATCTTTCTTTCTTACGAATAAGACAGGTGCTCCCCAAGGTGATGAACTGGGTCTAATGAATCTCTTCTCGAGTAAATCCTTCAGTTGTGCCTTTAACTCTTTCAATTCTGCCGGAGCCATTTTATACGAGGGGATAGATATGGGTTCGGTGTCCGGCAGCACATCAATGGTAAAATTAATTTCTCATTCCGGTGGAAGACTTGGAAGTTTATATAGAAATCCATCTGGAAACTCATTTACTACCGGAATGGATTGAAGAGGTGGCGGTTTTGCTTCGATGTCATGAACTCTGACCAAATGATAAATATAGCCTTCTGCAATCATCTTCCTTGCTTGGAGATATGAAATAAACCTACCCGTTGGAGACACGGTATTACCTTTCCATTCAAGCACTGGTTCCCCTGGGAATTTAAATCGAACCATTTTAGTTCTGCAATCCACATTAGCATAACAAGAAGCTAACCAATCCATGCCCATAATAACATCAAAATCTAACATTTCCAGCTCAATCAATTCAGCTGTAGTCTGACAATCACATACCACAATCACACAATTTCTATATACCTGTCTAGCTAATACGGGGTCATCAATAGGAGTAAACACCTCGAAAGGTCTAATTCACTCGAGTTTCACCCCAACACGATTAGCAATATACGAAGTAATATACGACAATGTAGAACCCGAATCAATCAATGCATAGACATCATGAGAGAATACTGATAGGATACCTGTGACAACGTCAGGGGAGGACTCAAGGTCCTGCCATCCGGCCAATGCATACATACGGGGCTGAGAGCCACCTGAACTGGATGCTACTCCTCTGCCCCTGCCACGGCCTGCTGAATCCTGGGAAGTCTACCCTATGGGGCGCACAAACGAAGAAGAACCAGCTATTGATCTTGTAGGCTGGGCCCCGACTCTACCACTTATCGATGGATAGTCACGTATCATATGCCCAGTCTGACCACAGGCATAACAAGCATCTGAGCCTCGGCGACACTGACCTGAATGTAATCTATCGCACTGACTGCATCGCTGTACCAGTGGTCTCCTCTGACTAGAATCACCACCAAACTGAGGACCCGAGACCCTTAAACTCTGATCCGGACCAGAATAAATGGGGCGGTCAAATCTCCTATCCGCAAATCGAGTAGGTGCACTAGCCGCGGACTGTCTTGAATATCTAAAGTGTTGTGGCCTCTGATCCCCTCTATACTCACTACTAGCACCGGTAGATTTAGCCCTTTTGCTATGCCCTCTTTCCATATCTCGCTCACCCTTTTGCGGTTGTTGTTGCTCTTCCAGATTTTGAGCGTAATCCTGAATACGAGAGATATCCATCCCTTCCTGGAGTGAAGCTGTCAGGAAATCTTTAATTAAATGTGGCCCTAAGCCACTCATAAACCAATGCACTCGGTCTCCCATATCGGCCACCATGGTCGGAGCGTACCGGGATAATGAATTGAAATGAAGACTATATTCCCGAGCACTCATATTCCCTTGCTTTAGATTTAGAAACCTATCAGCTCGGGCCCTTCGAACCTCGGGCGGCAAATAATGGCGGATGAAAGCATCTACAAACTCCTACCGAACCGGGGGAGGTGCATTTTCCCTTCTTGAAGATATCCAATTATTATACTAAAGAACGACGACATCCCTGACGCTAACTCCACCGACTCAGTATCAGAAGCATGTATTATTCTCAATGTCGTCAACATTTCATCTATAAAACCTTGTGGGTCTTCATCCGATTTTGATCCGAAAAATTCTGGAGGATTCAGACTCATAAAATCACGGGCTCTGGCACTATCCGCTCTGTCACCTAGACCCGTACTCTGTCGCTGAGCTTGAGCAGCAACTAGCTAGGTCAATAACTGAATAGCCTCGGTCATCTGCTGGCCTGAAGCACCCGGTAGAAGAACTGGAGGCACTGGAGCTGGGGTGGAGACCACTTCGTGCTCTTTTAACATAGGCGGAGTATGAGAAGTCCGAGATAGAGCCTCATTGTGGGACATACCCTCTTCTATATTCACCAGGGACCCCTATTCATTCCGCCTTCCTGCTGCAGTTTTGCGCTCCTAGGCGGTTGTTTCTTTTTTCTTCACCGGCATAACTAAAATCATAACGCACAATTAGAGGGAAAAGAGGAATCTTACATTATAGCTCTATCGCATGATCTATGAAGAAAAAAGATGTTCACTATTCCTAAATGCTCCACATCCTCTTGTTTATAAGTGTGGAGCTCTTCACACGCATAAATAAGACTCTACTGGACACGGCTCATAGACACAACTTAGGATGGAACTGCTCTGATACCACTTTTGTCACGACCCAGCTAGTAGGTCATGACGGGTACATAAAGCTGGCTGTCGAGCACCACTCATCATGCTATATATCATACTCAACCTAGGCATGTATTATTTCCAACATGGAACTTAGCATAAAACGATCCTCAAGTATCTCCCCAAAACAAGTATGTGTGCATAAGCCCACGAGGCTACAAAATTATGTCTAAAGTATATACTGAAGGAGTCTCATAACACGTACTACCCTCACACAAAAGTATCTACGAGCCTCTAACTAGAGTGGGAAAATCATAAAGATGAGACAGGACCCCGCCATGCCCCAAGTATATGCACAAAAGAATATACCAAGAAGTGGCAACTCCGATGTAGTGGAGTGCTCCTGCAAATCTGCTGAGTAAGCTCCTAAGCGCCTGCGCCGTCTCTCTGCCGACCTGTGGGCATGGACACAGCGTCCATAATAGAAAAGGACGTCAGTACGAACAATGTACTGAGTATGTAAGGCATGTACAATAACATAATTAAGAAATAAGAGAGCATACGATAAAGAGATAACCTGCAACCAATTACCTCTTAAGGCAAAGTCATGAAAGCTTCTTTTATAATAAACATCATCATATCATGTATACACATATAAAGTGCCCGACCATATAGGTACAGTGTGATCATCGTTAGCCCACGTCCGGGCCTCCCGCGTCCAGGGTAAACATTCCAAGCCGCCCACTAGTTGTGTCTGCCCGGCTAATTAGGCACGGTGTAATTATCATCATAGCTTCCCACTACGCCTATCGTAGTGGTGACTGCCCGGCCAACTAGGCACGGTATAATCTTACATATACATAATCTAAAGCATGCATGAGAGCTCAAGTAAATGTTGTAACTCTATCGAAGTGACGTAAGGTCGGGAACCTCCGATTACATTATGAAATAATCCTCATCACTATGTCTCACCTTAAAGGAACTAATATCATGAGGTGAGATAACACAAGATGTAACATCAATGAAATCATAAATATAGGAATATCAAGCTCATCATTTTCATGGAACATATCTCATCTCTTTCTCATAAGAAGCTCTTAAGAATCTTTGACTTTCATCTTTTGGGATGTAAAAAGATCATGGAAATATAGAAAAGAAATCATAATATAGGAATTATGCCTTTGAACGAAGGAAACTAGCCTTACATACCTTTACATCTCCTTAACGACTAAGCGTTATCCTTCCAAGCTCACAACTCTACATTCAAGAGAATTCGTACTACATTAGATCATTAGAAACATGCTTAAGGCTAAGCTAAGGCGACTAAGGGCTAACGAAAATCGGGCAGCATTTCCTTTGTTTCAACAACTTTCTTCATAATAGTAATAAGCAACTCTCAAATATCAATAACAACACCTATAATATTATAATCAATAGCCTTCTTCAATTTAAACATTATTCAATCCTCACAATTTCCTTTCAAATCATTCACAACTATAGCTACAACACAATACCATATTCCTTCTCATATAATACTTCCTCAACAGTATCATTCATAACAAGATTATTCCTATCTCAAACTAACAATCATGACTCAAATGAACTTACTACCTAAAATACCATTACTTCTATATTTTGAGCTCATATTCTACTTTCTTCTTTAATCCAAGTCTTTCAACCACTTAATACTTGTAATAATGTGAAATAGATGTAAAACTCACCTTTGATCATGTAAGGATGAACTTTGTATGAATATACTTTACTTGAGAGAAGCCCTAACTTCAATACCAACAGAATTCTTGACTTCTATCAACCCTAGAGAGCCTCTTTTGCCCTTAATTCTCTTGATTCTTGGTAATTAGTGCTTGATTCCCCTTGGATTTGTGTTAATATGATGTAGAGAATATTCTAGAGTCTTCAAGACTTGCAGAGAAAGTGGAAACTGAAAAATAAGAGCAAGGGTCGTCTATTTATAACTGGAAGTGGAAAGTTCTAGCGAGCCAGTTCGACGAGTGGGTCGACGGTCCGCCGAGGTGTCGACGGTCCATCGACTTGAACATGCAGATCGAAGATTATAGAAACATGTTGACGGTGCACAGTGACGGCCCGTCGACACTGACTGATGTCTGCAAAATTTCCTGAATCAGTTTAGATTGCGCCAATTTGATTCCTTCAACTTCCAACCCCATAAATTACCAGGAATACCTGCTGGTACAATTGTGTACGGGATGAGACACTCTTTACCTTAACTTCCTCCAACGAGCTTTCTTCTCTTGCCTCAAACGTCTTTGGAATCTTAATTAGAATCATTAAGTATCCCTTCTTACATGTAGAGGCATCATATACACCTTAACTTGCGTTAGTCTATTCACCGCATAACAACCCGAAATTCCGAGGTGTAACAGTAGTAGTAGACCGAGTATATAGATATGTGTAGTTACCTTAATGGGGTATGACAACCGGGCAGATTTGAAAGTCTTGGATATGATAGATTTTGATGCTATTCTTAGGATGGATTGGTTATCGTTGTATCATGCGGTCTTGGACTATAATGCCAAGATAGTTACTTTATCTATGCCTGGTATTCCTAGATTAGAGCGGAAGGGTGCTCTTTGTTAGTATCAGAAGAGGGTTATAATTTCTTAAGTCTCAAAGGATGGTGGAGGAGGGATGTCTCTCTTACTTGGACTATTTTCAAGATACTAGTTTGGAGACTCCTCCATTAGAGTCGATTCTGGTAGTGAGATAGTTTCTAGAGGTGTTTCTGACAGATCTTCCAGGTGTTCCACCCAATTGTGATATCGATTCCTGTACTAACTGGAGTCGGGCAGTCATCCCATTTTCATTATGTCATATTGGATGGCACCAACCGAGTTGATGGAGCAATTACAAGATTGTTGACTAAAGACTTAGATAAAAATACCATGGAAACTTAAGAACCAATGAGATGAGGAAGCTCTAGGCATAGAAAGATACTCGTCAACCAAAGATATAAACTTGGTCCTTGCAGCAACCCACATAAAGTATGTCGATGAAGAAGACATGGCGCTGCTAACAAGAAAATTCCAAAAAATTGTTAGAAGGGGTGTTCCTAAATAGAGGAAGTTTTTCAAGATCACGAAGACTTGATAGAACAATCAAGATGGATGTTTCGATGTGGAAGTATGGATCATTTAATTAGACATTGCACATAATAATAGGAGAAGAAGAAAGGAGGATTGAACATGATAAAAGAAAGGAACAAGTCCCTAACGATAGGATGAACCCGGGCAATTAGACTAGATTGTAAGAAAATCCTGGCTACTACAGGAAGCTCCTCAAGCGATGATGAAGATAAGAGAGAAAAACCCAATAAATCTCTGGTAGTAATAGAAGAATCGAGTATAGCGGATACACTTGCACTAATGGCCGAGAGAGACTAAGACTTAGATGATGATGAATTTGAAGTAATATTTATTACGGTTCACTTTTACACCATCGTATAAAAGCTACTATCATAACTTGGCTCTTTGTTGGTTTGTTTAACAGAGTTGTCACCTAATTAATTGTGGAACATTAGGAAATTATTTGTTGAAGTTTGTTTTCAAAAACTTTATAAAAGTACCAAAGATTGGGTAGTTCTGGTGATCTCTAAGGAAGGTGTTAGGCACCTTGTAAGAAATCCCCATAATGCGATTGACCTACGTGTTTTAAAATTGTGGCTAAGAATTGCATATTTTCTTAAAAAAGGTTTAAAAATATATGTAAAGAGTAAATCCTTGTAATGACTCGTTTGGTCATTTTAGCTTTTTTACTTTTTTACCAAATTGCCCTTTTAATAGTTTCATCGTGGCGTTTAGGTTTTTCAGGGGTGGGTGGTGCGATTCTCGAGGTAATTAAGCGAGTTTGGATTGGGTTTGGTGAGTTTTAGATATTCTAATTTAATAATGAAAAAGGGTTGAGCAAAGTCAACATCGGGGGTATACTCGTCATTTTCAAAGTTTCACTGATTCTATTAGGTCCGGTACGCCATTTATGACTTAGTTGAGCTTTTGGTTTGAGTCTCGAGGCGTTCGGGTGTTATTTGGGTCATTGGTTGGAATTATAGGTTTTGAATATTTTAGATTTGACTGTGGTCAACACAGTGTCAAGACAACCTCTTTTGGAAAATCCGAGTGCGCCAGTGAGTTCTAGCTTTATGTATACTCCATTTTCAAATTTGGTTTGTATTCGGGAGGTTCCGGGTGAGTTTCGGACATCCATTCCAATTTCGGGGGGACACCAGAATTTTATAGTATCCAGTTTCTGGTTTCCTTCTTCGTGTTCGCGAGGGAGGGGCCGCAATCGTTTGGTTGCGTTCATGTGGGCCTCCTCACGTTCACGAAGATGAAATGGGTTGGGCCGGCCCAGGTGCAAAGCTTCGTATTCGTGAGACCCTCTCAGCATTCGCGAAGGCCAATTTCACTAGGCCAGGTCACATGTCGTCCCGATCATGAGGGTCTTCTGCGATTGTTATGCCGGAATTCAATGAACATTGATTTAATTCGAAAATCGATGGGAAACCTTCATTTTCAAATATTCGAAGTTCTAGCGCTCAGTTTTGGGTGATTTCAAGTTCTAAATTCAAGATTCTTCATTAGGGTAACTTTCTAACTTCCATCTAGGTTTTAATCCATGATTTCATCCTTTAATTTCCATTTCAACCCATGATTCTAGGTATGAGAAAAAGGGTTTCCACAAATTGGGGGTTTTGATTAGATAGTGGAATTGAAGCCTTAATTATGGTTAGATTCTCATGAAATTTAGGTTATAGACTATCTAGACTATGGGTAAGATAAATTTATGATCAATTAGTTTTACCCTTGGGGTTCGGGTTTGATTATTTTAGATTCCATGGGGGTTCCCAACTCAAGTATAGCAATATGGATATTCTTGGGTTTGTGTGACCACGTAGAGCAATAGTTTTACTATGTTGAAGTTGATTTGACAATAAAATTACCATTTTGACCTTCAGGGTTTGAAATGGGGTTTTTAGATTGACTTTTCAGACCCGAATCCTTCTTATGGATATCTATAGAATCGTATTTTGACGTAGACTTCATATTTTGATAGACTTTGAGCATTTGGAAGCACTCTGGAAAGGAAAGATATTAAATTGAGGGTTCCTGGCTCCTGTTCGCCCTCGAGGTAGGTTATGGTTTATTTCTTAGACTCAAATTGGAGGGCATGGATAGTTTATAAATGTTGAGGGGTATTGTGCGTGAAAAAGGAGTCCCACCTTAGTGACTATGATGAGTACTTGGGTGGGTACCGGTGCAACTATGTGGTTTGTTTGTGAATAATGACTTGAGATGGGGATTGCATCTTAGGGCCTTCGGGCATGGTTGTGGTGATAAATCCACTAGGTCAGTATGATTGTTGTTTATGTGGACCATGAGAGCCATGATAATGAATTCTTGAAATTATTTGATGTCATTTACCTCATAACTCCATGACTTGTATGGCTTGTGAAAGAATGATCCATGTTGATGCTTGAGTTGAAATTAGTGAGAGTCCATAACATATATATATATATATATATATATATATATGCTTATCCAATCCTACAAATATGATATATGGCACTTGATATGTTGCATAGATGCATTCATCTATACATATATTGATGGACAAGTTTTAGAAGAGGTAACATTGAGGTTTATAAATACATATATGGGATCGGGTTGCATGCTGCAACAGGGTATATGGACCTTGCATGTCCCCCATGTGTCATGACTAGATGGAATGACCACTATCATGTGTGGACCAGGTTTGATATTGTCCAATGCATTGCATTCGCGCATTCATATATTATTTGTCTATTACTTTCATTATGTGATACATGCTTACCTGTTTATATGTGAGATATGATTTAAAGGGTATAGTAGGTGAAGCTAAGTTGAAGTGTGGTGTTTAAGTGTTGGATTCAACCATTATATTGTGTATATGTGTTTCCCTTCATTGTCGGCCTATGATACCTACAAGTCCTAGTGGTTGTACTCACACTACACTTGCTGCTCTTTCTTTTGGGTGCAGATACTGATCCTTTTACCAACACTAGGCCTCGCAGCTGATCCCGAGGTGGTTATTTTCTAGATTTTAGGGTGAGCCACCAGACGCTTCCGCAGCCCTAGATCTCCTCCTATCTTATGACTCCGTTTATTTAGATTTACAGACAGTTTTCATTCTTGTATTTCAGACTTGCACTGTATTTAGAAGTTCTTGTATGAGTTATACCATGTTTTGGGAATTGTAAAGACTAAGTTATCGTTTCCGCACACATTTATACTATCCAGACTGTTGAGTAGTATAGATGTACTTAATATTCGCATTATTTCTTATAAGTGATTGATGATTTAGGGATGGTTCGCCTACTAGGGGAATAGTGTAGGTGCTATCATGATCCGTGAATTAGGTCGTGACAAGCCTTGTTTAGCAAAGTCTTGCCTTTATTTGTTTGTGCATTGCTCATCTTGAAAGGAATGATTAATAAAGAAGGTACAAAATCATCTTGCTTTTAGTGAAAATTGGTTAAGTTTCACTCAAATAATTGAAAAGGTTTTAGCACCTTTTATTACTTCCCATAGGCCAAAAAAATACTCAAAGTTCTCCTTTGAGTAGAGTTCCACTTAAACTTGGCCAAAAATAGTATAAGTTTACTTCCATTTGAATTAATTCAAAAAATGGTTTTAGTATATCTCATCCATTTGTTTAAGCCATGGTTTTTGCAGGTAATAGGAAAACTTTACCAAAAACTCCCTTTACTTCAAGTAACGAACCCAGTGTTGCAAATTATCGTTTTGAAAATAGTTTCACTCTTAAAATCTTTTGAAAAATGTGAAACTTTAATGTTCACGTTGAACTTATTTCTGCCAAAGAAAGCCCATTTTTTCATCTTCAGAAACGCAAGTGTTGTGGCACTTTAAAACGCACACAAAATCAATTTTGAACTCGTTTATTCGTAGAAACCCCCGTTTAACCTTCCAAGATCAAGAACCATTTCTTTATTTAAAGTAGGGACTATTCGGGTGAATTTTTGAAAGAACCCGTTTAATATTTGATTAAGTCACGGAAAAAGGGTCAATCTACCAACTAATGACCTTAGTGTCGTTTGCCTACTCGTATTTCAACCAAGTCCTAAAAGGATTTCAATAACATAAGCATTTTTACAATGCACATATAAACATGAAATAAAAGAGAAGCAATGAACTGATGGTTTTTACTAGGCCCATTACTTTAAAAAAGATGTTATTTTTACCCGTCCTTTTGGATTGGGCAATCTGGACTTTTTTGCGCAAGCCCACCTCTACTCTCTGTTCCTCTGTACGAGAGGTGGACTCATGTTTTGGGCTGACTCGATCAATAATGGAATGTTGGGCCTCTGGCCCAACGAGATAATGCAAGGAGATGGGATAAAGTCCAAATGGACTCTCGGGTAGATTTTATGCAAAGAAAGGAAGAAAATAATTAGCATGCATCTCATTCAATCAAACAATATACTACGAGAAGAGCTGAAAACATGTTGCCATTTGATATTATCCAAACAACGTTGTATACCTCGGATATACATATATACAAAGTGCATACACTTATATACTAACACTATATCGAGTAAACAAGGTTGTATGTAATCTTAAATCAAAAAGGGAAAAAAAAATAACAACCACTTGTACTGACGACACAGCCTGATATACATGAATATTTAGAAGATATACAGTGCATACACACTTGTATATGCAAAGTATACAAGTTGTATCTACCTCTATATACTTACGAATATTTTGGAGTATATCAGGTTGTGTATCCTTAACACAAGAATGGAAAAGAGGAGGAAGTAAAGGTAGGAAATCGGATCTGAACACAAAACTTGGGGAACCAAATGGCAATAAAGAAACTAATTCTTCTCAAGTGTAAAAATAATCAAGATAAGGATGGAATTTACACCTTACACATTCATATTGTATGAAAAAAATGAACCAGGTCACTCATGTTATCCTCAGAATGGTCCAACAAACAGACTACATGTTCAGTTTTTAGGGAAAAAGGGTTTTGACTCAAACACACATATAGGAAAATGTTGCTTCAAATAAAAAACTGAATTTGAACAAACACCGCATCATACGATATATGATCATTTCAAAACACATAACAAACACTTGTCAGTTCAAAATTCCCAACTTAATCATGGCCTACTGTCTAATCTCGTAGCCATATGTTTGAGCAAAATATGACCTCAACAGACTTCTAATCTTAACACGTAGCAGTAGAGCCTTTCAATTGAATATTACAAAGACATAATACATATTTGATATTCCTAACGAGTTTCAACAAAGCAAAACAATGTATGTTGAATGCAGGAAATAGAAGAGAAGAAAGGAAAAACACTAGCCCTCTTATATGCTCGTAACAGAGGTGACATAAGGTAGTATACTAACTTACAATCAAATCCCTTTTATTTAGACTATTCTAGTTGAACATGAGTGAGAAGTAAGATCATTTAAGGCACAAGAAAGGGTTTTGACCCACACAGATAAGTAAGTAAATGCACCAATGTTAAACTCATTTTTTATTTATTAAAACACACTTGGAATTTGTACATTATACTTTGAAATAATTCTCATTGTTTAGGAGAAAAGGGAGTAGATTTTCTTAACTTAGTTAAAATGAAAAGATTCTCAAGCCTAATATCATATAAGCACACAATAGAGGACACCAAAGGTCAAAAGAGGGACAATGAGGAATTCTAATATAGGAGCAACCATAACAAGGCTGAGTTGGACTACTCAAAGCCCCATCATGAGCTCACTACATCATAACACAACTCAAGGCACTCTCAAAACCATATGACACGTCTTTAATCAGTTTGCACGAAAGGGGGTGGGGGAAAGAGATCATGCTCCAAGAAGATGTAATCAGATCATATGAGAATTGTAACGTCCCATTAGGTTGTTTTGATATTTTTATTCTTTTTTCCCTAAATGACCCTTCCTATAGCTTTAATATGATATTTTTAACTTGGGGGAATGGATGGCACCATTCTCGATGCAATCGGGCGAGTTTCAGGAGAGAAAAAGGAAATCCTTAAGTTAAGAAATGGTAATGGTTGCCCAAAGTCTATATCTGGGTTAACTGATATGATATGGAATGGCTCGGGGGTGATTCGGAGGGTTCAGATTCATAGTGGAGCTCGGCCTCAAACCAATGATGGTCCGTGGAGCACATTCACCATATTGGATGACCTTCAAGGGGCCTCAAACGGGTATCTTCACGCTACACACCCCTTGATGATAAAGGTTGAGCCTTTGAAGGCCACTGGATACCTATATGTTAAGATGATCAAGCTATGAGAAATAATAGCATGGAGGGAATAAGACACAATTCACTCGAGATCCTTCACCCGAGACTATGTCGAGGAGCTCCAAGCCATACGAGCCATGTTCATGCAAGGAGAGACCTTGGAGACCCTTGAGGGACTAAACCTACTTGAAGACAAATAAACTCAAGTAGTTGAAGGAGAGAAGAATGGGATTGGGTAAATATGTCAAGGCCGGAAGGTGGTTATTTATGAAAAGAGGCTATTCTTTAAAGACAAGCCATCATCCCTTGAAAAAACCACCAAACAAGGCCATTATTTCATTAAGGGTATTTTTATAATAACTAGCTTAGTGTTCTTAGCCTATTTAGTATAAATACTGCACTTGTTATTTCATTAGGGGACTTTTGATGAATTGAATATTGAACAAACTGTTTTGATAGAAGTCTCATTGTATAGAGTTAGGTTGGCTAGGACTAGCTAATATTAGGATTAGGGTGGATTCCCTTAACTCTTTACCTTGATCATCTCTTAGGTAATATAGGATTAGATTATCCATGTATGAGTTCAAGTTCCCTTCTCCCTTGGATTGATTCATCTTTTGGGATTTTGATCAATTACAATTTGTTGTTGAATTAATCATTTCTTTCTTCTATTCTAATCTCCTATTTCTTCATTCTCATCTATTGATTTCTTACTATCTTTAATTTCCGCGTTTGTTGTTTGATTCCGCGTTTGTTGTTCGAATTGTATCATTTGGTATCAGAGCAAAGGTAAAAGGGTTGTTCCGTCAATTCTTCATCCTTATTCAACAAAAAAAAAATTAAAAGTGAAATTTCAAAAATTCAAAAAACATTAGGGTTGTGTTGTGATTTGGGTATTACTATTGTTATATTTGATTTCCTAAAGGTCCAATCTTTCTAAACCCGAAGTTTCAAGTTGTTTCGACAAGTTTTGAGAAAATCACCATCGAAGGACCTTCAAAGATGAAGAACAAGCAAGTGGGTCTTTGATGAAGGAGGTTCAATTGGCTTCAGTTCCTAGTGAGCTTTGTTCTCCTAGTTAAGAGGAACCTAGGTCTAAAATTTTGGGCCAAAACGAGTTGGAATTGAAGTGGTTGAAAATTTGGTTGTTCATGGTGTTCTTGAGCATATTCATATCTTTATAAGGAAAAAGACACCAAAATGGGGGGTTTGATCTGAATAATTTTGAGTACAACTGCAAAAGTGTTTTTCCAGCCCAAAGGGAGAAAATACTAAGTTGGGTGGGCCCCTCAAGTTATCAATTTCTGAACTTCCAGCTCAAAGTTCGAGAAAAACTCCCCACGCACACTCGCGGTGGGCCTGCGACGAGTGGACATCGCACGCCAAATTTTCCCACTCACACCTTACAGGCGCGTGACGTAACTTCAGAGAGCTGTTTCACGAGTGATATGTCTGCGACGCACATACTGCGCGACCTCTTCAGTCAATTTAGGAAAAGTTTCTAAGTGTGAGGAATCCTTTTGTCTCATTCCTATCTCATTTCTTTGATTCTCTTAAGCTAATTAACAACTAGTAATTGTTCTTACTTGGTTGTTAACTAGTTCTTGAGTTCGTATGTTTTTATGCCAATTCATTTGCTCTTTTCTCATTTATCTTGTTGTGAATTGTTTGGCTCTTGTCCGTTGCTTTTACTAGTCCGTTTCTTAGTGTCTCATAAACTCTATTCTGAACTGATATATGGTGCTGCCTTAGACTTATTCGAGTTGGTGGTTCACGAGTTAAGGGATACATCTTGAGTGGTAAAAGGCAAGAGGGAGATAATAATCGAGTGGTGCTAGCCAAGCACAAACGAGTGCAAACCCGAGTGTTGGTGAGGAGCTTTTATTACTAACTTGTTTGCTCATTTCGTAGGTGCACGAAGATGAGACATAAGGAAAGGAGTTGAGAGGAATCATGTCATCTATAACTTCAGATTCTTGTGGCAATGCCATGGGAGGCTATGACTCTATTTACGGAGGTTGTGACCCCGATGATTATAGATATTAAGGAGCCGAATGGATATGAAGGCGACTCAAGGTATCATTCTTTATCACACATGTCTTATGAATCATTTTATGAAAATTCGCATGAAATAGGAAGTTGTGATGATCATGAACCTTGTAGTTATGCACTTTGTGGTGAATATGTACATGAGGATAGCGAATATAAATATGATCCTTGTGGAGGGTCTTCTACTGAATATGTTACATCTCGCCCTTTGAGAAACTAAGTACATTACGTATTCCTCGACAAAAGCTCGGAGAGGCCATGGAACTCTCAAGAGGTCACATAATACTTTTAAAAAGTGTTAAATATGTATCCAAAGGCCCCGGGATCAAGCGACTTGAAGAAACTAAGTTTGTCGAAACTTTGGGAAGATTTGGCAGAATTCTAGGCAGAACATTTAGTCCAACTTTGGAGAGGTATATCTCCTGGTATATAAGGAGTTATGGAATGCATAACCTATATAAATTGAAGTTCAGAGAGTCCTCTTTCCAATGCAACTGACAGATTGCAAATCCAAGATGAACGATGGAAGATATGGCTCGTACAAAATTGTACGATTTTCTTCCAATTCGACGGTTGCACATTGAAGAACCGTTGACATGTTGACGGTCGTCGATGTGCATGTCGAGTTGAGTCGGTGCCCACTGACTTTCACAAGTATAAATAGCCCCTCCCTTGTTATTTTCATCATATTTCAAGGTTTGGAAGCTTAACCATAGATACATATATTCTCCCAAAGTTTCTACATCAATCTTTACGATACTTGTTGAAATCTAGCATCAATTAAACTCAGGAAGTGCGTATAACCTCATAGGTTTCAATTCTATCTTGGTATCGCTATGGTAAGGTGGAAACCTTGGATCCAAATTGGTACTAAGAGTCAACTAGGTCAATTGAGGTAAAGATTCCTTCTTTTTTACCAATAAATTAAGTTAATTCAAAGTTATATTTGTTAGATTGTCGCGTGTTAAGCCTAATTGGGCGAAAGACGGTATGAACCGCTTGTTGGATGTTGTTAATGGAATTATATGGATATTGAATTATATAAAATGCCTTTGATGTTGGTTTTGGTTGTTGTTGAGGTCATGGGAACGTAGTAAAAACAGAGGAGATGCTGCCTAAATTCCCTTAACCTCAAATTAAATAGTCTCAAAGATACATCACATATGCGTTGGTGTATGAACAACTAAGGCCTAACTAAGGTCATATATTGCCATGTATAGGCAAAGGATGAGCGGGCCTCAGAATAAGGAATTCCTCCAAGTAGCGGATTGGCGATTTAAGGTATGTAAGGTGATCGTTTGCCTCTTTCTTTGGCACGAAACCAACTAGTACATGAATACGAGCGTCATATAACAATTCACTCCATTCCTATGCTTTGTGTTTCAAATTTTAATGCCTCAATTATCTGATGATTCTTGAAATATTATCATGTTTATCATCATTACGTTATTTCCTTGGATTCGATACGAATTCCATAATTTCTTTGGAGGTTACCGACCTTATGTCACTCCGAAAGGCCCCATGTTAATTCATTGGCTCCTCATGCATTCTATATATATGTATTGCACTATTCTACTATACCGCACCGCGCTATAGTCGGTCAGGCAGGCGCGTCGATGCGTACACCATTGCAGTGGGCAGGTTATATAGATATATATATATATATATATATATATATATATATATATATATATATATATATATATATATATATATATATATATATATATATATATATATATATATATATATATGTATGTGTGTGTGTATATATACAAACACATATATATACACACACACACACATATACACACACACACACACACACACACATATACACACACACACACACACACACATATATATATATATATATATATATATACATACATACATACACACACACATACTTGCATATGATTTTTAAACCCATGCATTGCATATGGTACATTCTCAGATGGCTTAGGTTATTTCTATCCTTCCGTCTTACTTATGTTATTGTATCCTGCCTTACATACTCAGTACTTTTATCTGTACTGACGTCTCATCCTGCGGGACGTTGCATTTCGTGATGTAGGTCCTAACAGATTTATTAGAGAGCAACCGCAGTAGGACTTCCAGCTTCAGCAGTGTCAGCAAATGCTACTACTCCGGACTTGCTATCTTTTGGTACATTTATGTTAGCATGATATATGTTCATATGTATACTCTTAGAGGCTCATAAACACAGTATAGTATGTAGATGTTATGTCTGGCCTTGTCGGCCTTGTTTTGGTTTGGATATTCTCCTGATAGCCTTGCCAGCTTTATGACACTCATGATGTTGTAGCAGCCTTGTCGGCTCGCTTATGTATGTGTGTGTGTGTGTGTATTAGATTATTGCATATTTCTATATTTGGGCGTTTTCTGCGTGCAGGTGTCCTTTGAGCCATATTTGAGTTATATTATATCGAATAACGGTGATATGATAATTATGGTAATTGTAACGCCAAGTGGTATCTGACCCCTAGGTCAGCGCCTGTCATGCTTCTTGTTAGGGTGTGACAAACTTGGTATCAGATTAGGTCAGTACTAGGGATGTCTATTAGCCGTGTCCAGTAGAGTCTTGGTTATCGGTATGCCATGCACCATATCTATAGCCAGGAGGCTATAGGGCATCTAGGAAGACACTTTTCTTCATGATCTAGATCGTGGGATAGAGCCAAGTTAAGAATGCAACTATCTAATCTTTCCCTGTTTAATTTTCAGCGATGCCTCTAAGGAAGAAGAAAGTCAGCAAAATACTGGGCACTATTGGGGAAGGCCCGAGCGGAGTACCCCCAGCTGAGTTAAGACATAGCGAGGCTCAGAGCACCACTCCCTCGCATGCTACCTCTACTCCATCAGTTGTAGAAGAGCATGATAGGGCTCCAGTCCCTCCGGTTCCTCAACCTCCAGCTCCCTCCCTATTGTTCCAGATCAGGACTTGTGAAATGCAGTCCAGTTATTGACCAGATTGGTAGCCGCTCAGACTCAACGGCAGGCTAGCCTTCCGGACAGGGCTGTTAGTTCCCGCCTACTTGATTTTCTTCATTTGGATCCTCCAATTTTCACGGGGTCAAACCCGAAGGATGATCCCCAAGACTTTGTAGATCGAATGGGCCGTGCTTTGAGGGTAATGCATGCCTATGATACAAAATCAGTGGAGTTAGCTTCTTATAGGTCGTGGGATGTGGAAGCAGTATGGTATGAATCCTGCCGACAATCGAGAAGGCTGAATGCACCTACAGCAGTATGGTTCGAGTTCACCAGAGCCTTTTTAGCTTATTATTTGCGCCCCCTCCCCCCCCCCCCCCCCCCCCGATCCGCAGGGCTAGGGTAATGAGTTTCTATCGCTTTCAGAGAATAACATGAGTGTTCGGGAATATAGTTTGAAGTTCAACTGTTTGGCAAAATATGCTCCGGGAATTGTGGCTGAAATGGAAGATAGAATACAACGTTCCGTGACTAGGCTTGGGCCCCACCTGATTAAGAATTATATGACGGCCTCACCTCAGGACGAGATGGATATTTCTCATCTTCAGGCATATGCTCAGAATCTGGAGGATCTTGAACTGTCACGACCCAGCTAGGGGCCGCGACGGGTACCCAGAGCTAGCCACCGAGCACCGCTTGACCTACTACTCATCTTACTCATTTAATGCCCCTTTTATCAACTTGTACATAAAATTATAGGAAAACATATTTTGTATAGAAACATAAATGCTTTATATACATTTTGCCTCTCGGCCATCAAATATATATATATATGTATGGTAACATCTTGTGAGACCATCTAACCCACACTGCGCATCTACGAGCCTCTACTGACATACTATATACATAGACGGAACAGGACTCCGTCGTGCCCAAAATATGCATGTATATACAAAAAGAATAATCATAAGCACCTCCGGACAATGAAGTGCTTCCAATCAGCTGACAGCTCCTAAGAATCTGGGTCAAGCTCGCCCCCCTGTCTACCTGTGGGCATGAACACAGCGTCCAAGAAAACAGATGTCAGTACGAGTATTGTACTGAGTATGAGAGGCATAAACAATGAAGAAAGACAACAATAATATAATGAAAACATCAATATGAAACATCTGGATCCGAATGACCATCATAAAGGAAGTAATGCATGTCGTCTTACTCATACTCATTATCATGTCATGTATGCATAATATGTAAGCTGCCCGTCCACGTCGGAACGGTGTGATAATCAATAACATTAACCCGCGTCCGGGGTACCATCTCATGCCGCCCACTAGTGGTGTCTGCCCATGCCAAAAGGTCATGGTGTATCCGTATAGTTGCCCGCCTTGGCAGTGACTGCCCGGTCAACTAGGCCCGGTGTGATGCAATCATGTCATGCTCATCATAAAATGCGTATAATAATATGCTCATCATACATGCATAAAGGCTCTAGACAACTGCGCTCTATCGAGGTGACGTAAGGTCGTGAACCCTCGATTCCATTATGGACATATATGAACATTCTGCCTCACCTTGAAGGAAGTAGTGCATAAGGTGAGTGTGAGCAATAAATAACATCATTATCAACATGGCATCATCATATCACATCTCTTTATCTTATATGAGCACTTATGGACATAGGCTTTTAGCTTTCCCGAATATAGGCACTCATGAAGAGGAAAGGAATTCAGGATATAGGATTCATGCCATTAGAAAGAAAGAACTAGCCTCACATACCTTTGTCGCTTAGTTTCACTATCGTTCACTCATTCTCCTTTCAGTATCACGTCACTACCTTCACGAGAGAATGCGCATTATAATTAGTCAATCGACCATAAGAACGCATCATTATTTCTAGAGAAAATTGGGCAGCATCTCCTTTGTTTCTACTACTTTTCCCATGTTCTATTTCATCTACCAAACATGTACAACAACACTCAATAGAGTATCAACATTCCTCGCTTATACACATTAAGAGAAATCCACCATTTTCCTCCAATTTTTCCACATTTAATGATTTTAGCTCGTTATCGCATTTTCTCATTTATAATACTAATCTCATGGTCTAAACATCATTTTTAGCGTATTCATAATCATAACATGTCAACTTTCATGATTCCATTCAACTATCTTCCAATTGTGACACTATTCACTCATTCAAGACCCATTTTCCATGTCTCTCTATAATTCAAGCTTCTTAGTCTTCTAATACCTTAAACAACATGCTAAAATCATGAAACTTACCTTAGATGATAGTTGAACAAGCCTTGAATGAGAATACTCCTCTAGCACCAAAACCCTATCTCACCTCCTTTGATGTTCTTTGGAGAAGATGAACTCTACTTGGGTTTCATACACTTTGATTCACGAATTTGATGTTGTTGATCATTGATTTCCTTGGTATTTTCGTGGTTGAAGTGCTTGGAGAATATTATAGAGTGTTCTTGAGTTGGAGAGTGGAGGATGAAATAAAATGGAGTGAAAAACAATGATCCTTATATGAATTTAAAAGCTGGCCGAGTGACAATATACGGACCAACATACGGTCCGTACTATTTATACGGACCATATGTTTTGGCTTACATTTGGTCCAGTGGCTGGTCCCTCCTTTGGCCAATTATACGGCCAAATCTACGGCTGGTATAATTTATACGGTCCGTAGATTGGACCGTATAATGCCTAGTGGTTTCGTTTTTGTTCTCGTCGACTCGTTTGATCCCCGATACCTATGGAACCTTCTTAACACTTGTTTAACACTTCAATACCAATCTAAGGGACGTCATTGCATGTCTCTAAGACACCATTATACCCTCACCACGTCGTTGCTCAGTATTCTTATCCGATACACAATATACGACTCGCTTTCCTTAACAACTTTCTTCCCTCATCTCGGATGGTTTTGAAATCTCGTTTGGGGTTATCAAATACTATTCCTCACTCATCGAAATTCCGTATACGCCATGACCTTCGTTGTCCTATTCACAGTGCATGTACGGGGGAATTTCCCAAGGTGTAACATTCTCCCCCCCCCCCCCCCCCGTTTTGGAACATTCGTCCTCGAATGTTAAACCGTCAAGATTCTACAAATATTTCGCCAGAGTTTCCCCTGTAATTTGGCGCTACTAACCTGTCACAACAACCCATAATATCATCGCCTCACAGGGCTACATCACAATATCACATATCTATGGCCACACATGACCAAAAGCATAAAGGTAAGCATACATACCTTGCGATCTCGGCGTGTCATCACGAACCTCTTCTGGAAATTGGGATAGATGCGGATATTTGGCTTTCACCTTCTCTTCCGCTTCCCAAGTCATTTCTTCCCTGTTGTTGTTTCACCATAGAACCTTGACTGAAGCGACCTCTTTATTCCGAAGCCGTCGCACCTGTCTATCTAGGATAGCAACCGGCACTTCTTCATATGTCAATTTTTCTGTCACCTGGACATCATCCATCGGAACTATTCTTGTGGGGTCTCCGATACACTTGCGGAGCATTGAAACATGAAAAACTGGGTGTACGGACTCGAGTTCTGAGGGAAAGTCCAGTTCATAGGCTACTCGACCCACCTTATGGATGATTCGATAAGGTCCAATGTATCTTGGACTTGACTTTCCCTTTTTACCAAATCTCATTACTCCTTTCATAGGCGAGACTTTCAAAAATACCCAATCATTAGTTTGAAATTCAAAGTCTCGTCGACGGTTGTCCGCATAAGACTTTTGACGACTTTGGGCGGTTAACAATCGGCCTCGAATCACTTTAACCTTTTCGACTGCTTGTTGGATCAAGTTGGGGCCTATCAATTGTGTTTCTCCGGTTTCAAACCATCCAATTGGAGATCTACATTTCCTTCCGTACAAAGCCTCATACGGAGCCATTTGAAAACCGGAATGGTAGCTGTTGTTATAGGCAAATTCAATAAGGGGCAAATGCTCATCCCAACCACCACCGAAGTCCAGCACACATGCTCGCAGCATATCTTCCAAGGTCTGAATAGTGCGCTTGGCTTGCCCGTCGGTCTATGGATGAAACGCCGTGCTGAGCTTAACTTGAGTACCTAGACCTTCTTGAAAGGATTTCCAAAACTTGGTTGTAAACTGTGCCCCTCTGTCTGTAATGATGGCCAAAGGAATTCCATGAAGTCGCACAATTTCTTTTAGATACAACCTGGCATAGTCTTCTGCCGAATACGTGGTTCTGACTGGGAGGAAATGAGCTGCTTTTGTGAGTCTGTCCACGATCACCCATATTGAATCATACCTGCCACAGGAACGGGGTAATCCCACGATGAAATCCATGTTGATCACTTCCCATTTCCAAGTAGGAATTTCCATTGTTTGCAACAAGCCCCCTGGCTTCTTATGTACGGCTTTGACCTGTTGGCAATTCGGACATTGTGCCACGAAATCTGCTATGTCCCTCTTCATGCCATCCCACCAGTATATCAATTTGAGATCATGATACATTTTAGTTGCACCGGGATGAATAGAGTACCGAGAATAGTGTGCTTCCTCTAAAATCCGTTGGCGCAATATTGCCATATCCGGTACACATAGCCTGCCTCGATATCTAAGGATCCCATTTACGGAAACTTCAAATGGAGACTTTTCCTTTTCAAGAGACATGTCTCGGTATCGGCTTAATTGAGAATTGTCACACCCTGACCTTACTAGGGTGTGATGGGCACCCGACCCTTATCTAGGGCTGAGCGAACCCTCTGATTCATATTACACACGTAATATCTTTGAACTCTTAAATCAAATACAATAAAATACATAGTAAAACTTTCGGAAATATCCTTTTTCTTTGTTCCCAAATCAGACAAAATCTGTAATCATGTAGAACTTATATCATAACATAAAATGACACATCGGCTGATGGAGCCGCTTACAAAACTGACAACCAATACCCACGACCCTGTCTGCAAAGTCTCTAACAATAATCAAACATCATAGCACATATACTCTGACTCGGCAGCACTCCAGGAATGAGTGGAGCTTGCCAACTTCACTGGAACATCTTCTGTAGTGACTTCTACTCATCTGGGTGTACCTGCGCGGCATGAAACGCAGCCCCCGAAGAAAGGGGGTCAGTACGGAATATGTACTGAGCATGTAAGGCATGGAATACAGAAAACAGAACCATAATCGAAGCAAACAGTACAAGAGTGTGTACATTATCCAGATTACCAAAGTGCTTATTTTCCGATCACAAATCGTGTATACATATGTCATGTGTCAGAAAAATGCAGATCCAGAATATCAGAGTGTTTGTTTCCCAGAACACAGGTCATATATGCCGAGGTCATATGTCAGAAGGAGTACAGAGACACAGAATGCCAAAATGCTTACTTTCCAAACACAATTCATGCATGTCATCATCATATATCATATCTACATATAACGTGCCCCGGCCCTCCAGTGAGGGACGCGGTGAGTCATGTATCATGTGTGCATATAACGTGCCCCGGCCCTCAGTGAGGGACGCGGTGAATCATGTACCATGTATGCATATAACGTGCCCCGGCCCTCAGTGAGGGACGCGGTGAATCATATATCATGTATGCATATAACGTGCCCCGGCCCTCAGTGAGGGACGCGGTGAATCATATATCATGTATCACATATGCATGTAACGTGCCCCGACCCTCTTTTGCGGGACGCGGTGAATAAATCATGTGCCATCCTGGCCACCACCCCGTCATCACATCATAATGTCATCATATCATATATATATATATAACATGCCCCGGCCCGCAAGTGAGAGGGACGCGGTGAACAATGCAGAGAGATACGCACGAGAACATACCCTGGCCCGGGACGCAGTGGAGGACATACTGAAACTTGCACGAACAGAGTAGTGCGAAATCATATGCACATAAATCAAGACTCGATATATATACGTACACATACCAACCTTTGAAGGATCATAAACATGTCTCTAGTCAATCGGAGTTAGTATGTGAAAGTTACAGACATTTTTACCACAGAACTTTTACGAACATTTCAAAGCAAATCCGAGATCTTTTACGAAAGTTAGGGACATTTTACTACAGAAACCTTTTTGAACGTTCCAGAAGCTATTTTTAGAAAATCAAAGCAACAATCATATTAGGTACCTTTTGAATATCGTTATGGATCGAATCAAATAAAGCTTTTGGAACCATATGTACGTATCAAAATAAATCAAAGACTCAACGGAATAATCAAACGTGCTATCAAATTCCAGACATTAGTCATACCAATATCTCTCGAATACCATACCAAAATATATCAAACAGAACTTCGGACATTAACACATACAGAACTCTTTTAGGAACAAAACTCTTCATGCTCATCTCGTTGTTCAATCCTATAATAAGATCGATCATATGGAATATACTCATATCAAAAAGTGAATAAGAATCGTAAACAAACTCAGAATCAAAGAATAGAGTAATCCCTAGAGTACATATCATACCTTATTTGGCTCTAGGACATGCCAAAAGAAAGAAAGGGTAAGCCTTACATACCTGTCCCACGACCAACTAGCTACGCTTATTTGTCCAAACTTGCTAGTCTACATACAAAAGAATTCACATAATCATTAGATTCATCGTCACACTCACTTGTATTAGTCTTTCAAATGAATTCACTTATAGTCTATCGAAATTTCGGCAGCATTTCCCCTGTAAATACACCATCCCCGAGAATTTAACTCGGCCAATTTATCCACAATAACAATCCCAATAATCATGCCAACAACAACAATAATCAATTCAAGACACATTCTAACATTAACAACTTTTGTCACACAATTCGACGGCATTTCATTTATATTCAATTCACAATTGCTCACATTTTCAAGTACTAATCCGAAACCATTCAAACAATATCCAAGAACACTTCAACAATCCGCATGACATTGCAAACGGCCCAACCACCATACTACCCGAAACCTTCCAAATTCCACAAGAACACTATCAACACATTTCCTTCCTTCTAAATTCATAAACTATGCCAACAATCTATACTTTAGCAATACCATTCATTCTTATAATCATAAGAAACCATACTAATATCACGTCAACTTCTTCCATAATCCACAAACGACTACAACTTCATTTCAAAGTTATCAAACCTTCATTTTTATTATGGAATTCACAACAACAATAATCAAACTACTAAATAAAATTAATTCATCACTTCTACACCACCACCCTATATTCGGCCAACACCAATACATATATATTTCATGAATTCCATCCATTTTTACATACTTCAACATACATAAATCATCCATAACACATGTAAAAGAAGATTGAATACATACCTTCTTCACTTATCTCTTCTTGCTCAGCTAGGTTCACAATTTGCACAACAAATGCTTGGCTTACTCCAACAATCACCCCATGTTGTAAAGGACCTTCCAATTGGTAGAAAAGCTAGAAGAATTTATTTTTTTGAATCAATTTTTCCATGGCTCTTGCTTAGTTGCTCTTGGCCGAATGGCCTCCTATTTTTTTTGTTTCTCCAAGTTTCTTGAAATTTCTATGGATAGGATGATAAATATGACCATTTAATTTTCTTTTATACACAAGATTAATTTGTCCATGTGGGCCTAAGCCCACCCAATATGGCCGGCCACATGGCCTTTATTTCCAAGCCCATCTTTTTTTTTTTGTATTTTATCTTGCAATTCATGAAAAACTATTTTCCAAATTCCGAATTTGCCCTTAGCCTTCCTCCATATTCCTATGAGTCGTCTTGCGAATTTCTCTTTTTACCCCTAACCTTCCTTAATATTTCCACTTCAAAGACTTTCATGAACAACTTGTATACTAGACAAAATCAAAATATCACCTTGTCCCTAACTTCCCGCGATTATCTTGAATTATCCAAATACGTAAAATGCGGGATATAACAAGAATCTTCATATTGTTGTTCCTTCACCTCTATATTCAAGGATGAAACTGTGGGGTCATTAATGTTGATGCCTGTATTACCCAAATCAATTGCACGTACTCCGAGATTTGCTAATCGATGGAGCTCACGAACCATTTCTTGCTTTTCTGAAGGAACTTCACACAAACTACCCATTGATTGATGGCTAAGCGCATCAGCTACCACATTCGCTTTTCCGGGATGATATAGAATATTCACATCGTAATCCTTCAGTAATTCTAACCATCGCCTCTGCCGCAAATTTAACTCCTTCTGTTTGAAAATATACTGGAAACTCTTGTGATCTGTATAAATATCGACGTGCACACCATACAGATAATGTCTCCATATCTTCAAGGCATAAATAACCGCAGCCAATTCGAGATCATGAGTTGGATAATTCTTTTCATGTTTCCACAATTGTCTCGAGGCATATGCAATAACTTTGCCATACTGCATCAATACACATCCTAGTCCCACACCGGAAGCGTCACAATACACAACATAGCCATCTGGCCCTTCTGGAAGTGTTAGTACTGGAGCTGAGGTCAACCTGTCCTTCAACTCTTGGAAACTACGTTCGCATGCATCGTTCCACTGAAATTTTGCCGACTTCTGGGTTAGCTTCGTCAATGGAGCTGAAATAGATGAAAAACCCTCTACAAACCTTCTATAATAACCTGCCAAACCCAGAAAACTACGAACTTCCGTAGGCGTTGTAGGCCTTGGCCAAGTCTTCACAGCTTCTATTTTCTGAGTGTCAACTCGGATGCCATCATTTGAAATAATATGACCCAGGAATGCCACAGAATTTAGCCAAAACTCGCACTTTGAGAATTTTCCATATAATTTTCGGGCTCGAAGAACTCCCAGGACAATTCGCAAGTGATCTGCATGTTCTGATTCTGTGCGGGAATGCACTAGAATATCGTCAATAAATACTATCACGAACAGATCCAGAAATGGCCTGAACATATTATTCATTAGATTCATAAACACTGCCGGAGCATTCGTCAGCCCAAACGACATCACTCGGAACTCATAGTGGCCATACCTCGTTCTGAAAGCGGTTTTGGAAATATCTTCTTCTCTAATTCTCACTTGATGATAACCAGATCTCAAATCTATCTTGGAGAACCACTTAGCGCCCTGTAATTGGTCGAACAAATCATCAATTCTGGGGAGGGGATACTTGTTCTTTATTGTTACCTTTTTTAACTGTCTGTAATCGATACACATCCGTAGAGATCCGTCCTTCTTTCTCACGAACAAGACTGGTGCTCCCCACGGCAATGAACTGGGCCTTATAAACCCCTTTTCGAGCAAGTCCTTCAACTGTGCCTTCAGCTCCTTCAATACTGTCGGAGCTATTCGATAAGGAGGAATAGAAATAGGCTCAGTGTCAGGTAACACATCAATAGCAAAGTCAATTTCTCTTTCCGGAGGAAGACCTGGAAGTTCGTCTGGAAATACATCTGGGAATTCATTCACTACCGGAACAGACTGGAAAGTTGGCACCCTTGCTTCTGTGTCATGAACCCGAACTAGATGATAAATATAACCTTTAGCTATCAGTTTTCTCGCCTTAAGGTAGGAAATAAACCTACCCTTTGGAGACGCCGTATTACCCTTCCATTCAAGCACGGGCTCTTCTGGAAATTGAAATCGAACCATCTTCGTCCGGCAATCAACATTACCATAACATGAGGCCAACCAATCCATACCTATAATTACATCGAAATCTATCATTTCAAGCTCAATAAAGTCGGCTTTAGTCTGGCGATCACATATCACAATGACACAATTTTTGTACACTTTCCTCGCTATTACCGGATCACCAACCGGAGTGAATACCTCAAAAGGTTTAATTGGCTCGGATTGCACCCCAATACAATCAGCAACATATGGAGTGACATAAGAAAAAGTAGAACCTAGATCGATCAAAGCATATACATCACGGGAAAATATAGTCAATGTACCTGTGACAACATCTGGGGAAGACTCAAAGATCCTGTCGCCCAACTAAAGAATATACGCGGGGCTGAACAGCACCTGAAGTAGATGCTCTCCCTCTACCTCTGCCTCTACCTGCTGTAGTCTGAGAAGCCTGTGTTGTCGGGCGTACTGAAGAAGACCCACCTGCTGATCTTGTAGGCTGAGTCCCAACTATACCTCTCGCCGAAAGACAATCTCTCATCATATGGCCAACTTTCCCGCAGGCATATCATGCGTCCAAACCCTGACAGCACTGCCCGGAATGCAATCTACCGCACTGGCTGCACCGCGGTAGTGGAGGTCTCCGCTGACTAAAATCTCCCCTGAACGAAGAATCTGAGGCCCTCGAACTCTGGCCCTGTCCTGACTGAAAAGAACGATCAAACCTCCTATCTGAGAATCTGGGAGGCGCACTAGTCGCTGACTGACCTGAGTGTCTAGAGTGCATCTGTCTCGGTCCCCCTCTATATTCACTGCTCATTCCCATAGATTTACCCCTCTTACCTTGTCTTCTTTCACTATCACGATCACTTCTTTGCAGCTGTTGTCATTCCTCAAGATTCTGAGCATGGGCCTGTATTCGGGAAATATCCATCCCGTCTTGCAAAGAGGCCGTCAGATAATCTCTAAACAAATGTGGCCCCAAACCACTCACGAATCTGTGTAGACGATCGCCCATGTCGATCACCATAGTTGGGGCATACCTGGCCAGAGAATTAAACTGCATACTATACTCCAGAGCACTCATGCTTCCCTGCTTCAGATTCAAAAACCTGTCCGCTCTAGCTCGGCGAACCTCGGGCAGTAAATTGTGGCGAATAAAAGCATCAACAAACTCTTGCCAAACAGGAAGAGGTGCACTTTCTGATCTCAACGCTATCCAGTTGTTATACCACAATACCGCCACATCGCGGAGTCTATAAGAAGCCAACTCTACCGACTCGGTCTCAGTAGCATGCATAAGTTTCAGCGTCCTCAACATCTCATCGATAAAGCCTTATGGGTCCTCATCCGGCATTGACCCGAATAATTTCGGAGGATTTAGAGTTAGGAAATAACGGGCTCTCATACTAGCTGAACGATCACTCGGGCTTGCACTCTGCCGCTGTGCCTGGGCGGCAACCAATTGCCTCAATAGATGAATAGCTTCGGTCACTTGTTGACCCGAAGTAACTGGGAGGGATTGGAACTGAAGCTCCTCCTTGCTCTTCTACATTGGGCGAGGCCTCATTTTGTGATTCGCCTACCTCTACATTCGCTGGAGGCTCTCTTTCTGCCCGCCTCTTCGTCGTAGCTTTGTCGTTCTGGGCGGCTGTAGCTTTTCCCTTTGGCGGCATTTTTCTGAAATCATAACACACTTTTAGAAGGAATATATATTCTTAGACATGGCTCTATCGCACGAACTCATAAGAAGAAAGACGGTCGTTTTCCTAAATGCCTTGTAGCCTCTTGTTTATTAGCGTGGCGCGCAACACACCATAAACAAGACTCTACTAGACACGGCTCGTAGACACTTCCTAGGACGAACTACTCTGATACCACTTCTGTCACGACCAAGCTAGGGGTCGCGACGGGTACCCGGAGCTAGCCACCGAGCACCGCTTGATCTACTACTCATCTTACTCATTTAATGCCCTTTTTATCAACTTGTACATGAAATTATAGGAAAACATATTTTATATAGAAACATAAATGCTTTATATACATTTTGCCTCTAGGCCATCAAAAATATATATATATATATATATATATATATATATATATATATATATATATATATATGTATGGTAACATCTTGTGAGACCATCTAACCCACACTGCGTATCTACGAGCCTCTACTGACATACTATATACATAGACGGAACAGGACTCCGTCGTGCCCAAAATATGCATATATATACCAAAAGAATAATCATAAGCACCTCCGGACAATGGAGTGCTTCCAATCAGCTAACAGCTCCTAAGAATCTGGGTCAAGCTCGCCCCCCTGTCTACCTGTGGGCATGAACACAGCGTCCAAGAAAACGGACGTCAGTACGAGTATTGTACTGAGTATGAGAGGCATAAACAATGAAGAAAGACAACAATAATATAATGAAAACATCAATATGAAACATCTGGATCCGAATGACCATCATAAAGGAAGTAATGCATGTCGTCTTACTCATACTCATTATCATGTCATGTATGCATAATATGTAAGCAGCCCGTCCATGTCGCAACGGTGTGATAATCAATAACATTAGCCTGCGTCCAGGCCTCCCGCGTCCGGGGTACCATCTCATGCCGCCCACTAGTAGTGTCTGCCCATGCCAAAAGGTCATGGTGTATCCATATAGCTACCCGCCTTGGCGGTGACTGCCCGGTCAACTAGGCCCGGTGTGATGCAATTATGTCATTATCATCATAAAATGCTTATAATAATATGCTCATCAAAATATACTTGTCATCATACATGCATAAAGGCTCTAGACAACTGCGCTCTATCGAGGTGATGTAAGGTCGTAAACCCTCGATTCCATTATGGACATATATGAACATTCTACCTCACCTTGAAGGAAGTAGTGCATAAGGTCAGTGTGAGCAATAAATAACATCATTATCAACAAGGAATCATCATATCACATCTCTTTATCTTATATGAGCACTTATGGACATAGGCTTTTAGCTTTCCGGAATATAGGCACTCATGAAGAGGAAAGGAATTCAGGATATAGGACTCATGCCATTAGAAAGAAAGAACTAGCCTCACATACCTTTGTCGCTTAGTTTCGCAATCGTTCACTCGTTCTCCTTTCAGTATCACGTCGCTACCTTCACGAGAGAATGCGCATTATAATTAGTCAATCGACCATAAGAACGCATCATTATTTCTAGAGAAAATTGGGTAGCATCTCCTTTGTTTCTACTACTTTTTCCATGTTCTATGTCATCTACCAAATATTTACAACAACACTCAATAGAGTATCAACATTCTTCGCTCATACACATTAAGAAAAATCCACCATTTTCCTCCAATTTTTCGACGTTTAATGATTTTAGCTCGTTATCGCATTTTCTCATGTATAATACATATCTCATGGTCTAAACATCATTTTTAGCATATTCATAATCATAACATATCAACTTTCATGATTCCATTCAACTATCTTCCAATTGTGACACTATTCACTCATTCAATACCCATTTTCCATGTGTCTCTATAATTCAAGCTTCTTAGTCTTCTAATACCTTAAACAACATGCTAAAATCATGAAACTTACCTTAGATGATAGTTGAACAAGCCTTGAATGATCTCCTCTAACACCAAAACCCTATCTCACCTCCTTTGATGTTCTTTGGAGAAGATGAACTCTACTGGGGTTTCATACACTTTGATTCATGAATTTGATGTTGTTGATCATTGATTTCCTTGGTATTTTCGTGGTTGAAGTGTTTGGATAATATTCTAGAGTGTTCTTGAGTTGGAGAGTGGAGGATGAAATAAAATGGAGTGAAAAAAATGATCCTTATATGAATTTAAAAGTTGGCCGAGTGACAATATACGGACCAACATACGGTCCGTACTATTTATACGGACCGTATGTTTGGGCGTACATTTGGTCCAGTGGCTGGTCCCTCCATTTTCCAATTATACGGCCAAATCTACGGCTGGTATAAGTTATACGGTCCGTAGATTGGACCATATAATGCCCAGTGGTTCCGTTTTTGTTCTCGTCGACTCGTTTGATCCCCGATCTCTATGGAACCTTCTTAACACTTGTTTAACACTTCAATACCAATCTAAGGGACGTCATTGCATGTCTCTAAGACACCATTATTCCCTCACCACATCGTTGCTCGGTATTCTTATCCGATACACAATATACGACTCGCTTTCCTTAACAACTTCCTTCCCTCATCTCGGATGGTTTTGAAATCTTGTTTCGGGTTATCAAATACTATTCCTCACTCATCGAAATGCCATATACGCCATGACCTTCGTGGTCCTATTCACAGTGCATGTACGGGGGAATTTCCCAAGGTGTAACATGAACGTCAACAGAGGGCCAAGCAAGACCCGGATAAGGGTCGTCATAAGAGGGCAAGGTCCGTAGGTTATTCAGGCGGGAGGTTATAGGCCTCATTCTTCCACACGATCAGCCCCTTCAGTAGTTAGTGCACCTTTTCGTTTTCAGGGGCAGCGTTATGACCGATCTGTTTACTCTGGATCGGGTCAGAGTTCAAGGGTGCCAGCTCCTTCCTATGGGAGAGTTTAGTCAGGCAAGGCCTCTATTGCCCCGTTGTGACCAGTGCGGTAAAGGACACTTTGGCCAGTGCCGTTAGGGTATGGGAGTGTGCTACTCTTTTGGGCAGCCTGGTCATATTATGTAGGACTGTCTGGCTCGCGTTAGAGATGGCTCGGCTCAGTTGACAGGTTCGGTCGCAAGCTCTTCATCTTCTGTCCGCCTTCCTGGGCAAGGTTTTTCTTCAGCCCCAGCAGGTAGAGGTAGGGGAAGAGGTTAGACATCTGGTTGAGGCAGCAGTCATAACCGTATTTATGCACTCACAGAGTGGTAAGATCTTTAGTCGTCCCAGATGTTGTGATAGGTATTTTATCCATTTGTTCGTACGATGTTTATGCATTGATTGATCCAGGCTCCACGCTATCTTATATACCACTCCATATATTGCTGATAAGTTTGGTATTAAGCTAGAATCTTTATCCAAGCCTTTCTTAGCTTCTACCCCAGTCGGGGAGCTTGTTATTGTAAAACGAATTTATCGTAAGTGTGTGGTTATGATATGTGACCGCGAAACTCTTGCTGATTTAGTAGAATTAGAAATAGTGGACTTCAATGTATTATGGGTATGGATTGGCTAGCTTCTTGCTATGCCAATGTTGAATGTTGGTCCAAAACTATGAAATTTTAGCTTTCGGGTGAACCCGTTCTTAAATGGAGGGGTAACACTCCAACACCAAAGGGTAGGTTTATTTCCTACCTTAAGGCGCGTAAGATGATTTCCAAAGGCTATATTTATCATGTAGAACGAGTCAGTAAGAACTCGATTTTGTAAGCTTAAGAGCTGAAATTTTATCTACTTGTGATTGTTGTTTTATTGTATTAAGTCCGTCAGGGGTGACGTAGAAAATTAGAACTCTGTTGGGAATTTCGAGGCCATGGGTGGATTCGTATGGTGTTTTAATGTCCGTGTTCATGTTTTGTTTGTGTTTGTGAGACCTCGGATGAAATGTAGAATGAAAGGGGGGAAACCTGGACAAAAAGTGGAGCTCACTGCCAAAAGGGCACCGTTGCGGCGGTGGGAGTACCGCTGTAGCGGTGGCTAGTTTTCTCTTAGGGCCATTGTGGCGGTCTATGGACTGCTACAGCGATACCGCTATAGCGGGGGATGGACCGCTATAGCGGTGAGTGGATTCTCTTTGGGTCCACTATAGCGGTCACTTGGCCGCTATAGGGGGACCGCTGCAGCGGTCGACGGGGGGACAGAACCTGTGTTTTAAAGACTTAGTCTCATATTTTTATTTATAATACCCTAACACAGTTCCCCACAAACACCTAGGGTGAATGTTCAAGCTAGGGCAAGAAAAATCTTGAGAGGCAAGCTTCATTTATTCCTTCCAACCATTCCGTATCTTCATGATTATCATCACTGTCACGACCCAAACCCCGTGGGCCGCGACTGGTACCCTAACTGGGTACCCATACGTACCTACCCGACCGAAATCGAATCATACAGATTTTTTTTTTTTTTTTTTTTTTTAAAACAGAAGTACAGAAATAGGCCGGTACAAATACGGCACGCACGCAAGCATACATATATATATGTACATATACCTGAACACACAGACATTTACAAGTAAGCCGATAAGGCTAACATACAGACGAAACCCGTAACCCACACATCTATCTACAGGCCTCTACAGACATACAGAATCATATGACGGGACAGGGCCCCGCCGTACCCAGAATATACAGACATACGGAGTACACAAAGACAGAAGGTATATACCAAAGATATATGCTCCGAGTCAAAGGAGCTCTTCAAGTAGCAGAGTCGGAAACCTACGCGGGCGGCGTATCACCTGGTGCGTCTGTACCTGCGGGCATGTAGCGCAGCCCCCGAAGAACGGGGGTCAGTACGAAAAATGTACCGAGCATGTAAAGCAGAAACATAACAGATATAACATAGTCCGAACCGGAGTCACAGAAATATAACGGACAGAACCATAAATCAGACTGACGGACAGAATTGTGATCCAGACAGACATACAGAATCGTGTTCCATACAAATAAACAGAATTATAGTTCGGACATACAGACGGAATCATAATACAGACAGACGAGCAGAATCTGAATCCATACGGACATATAGAATCAGAAGCCATACGGACAGACAGCAATAGTCATAGCACAGACGGACAGACAGTAGTGTGTCGGACAGAATTATGCATGCAGAGTAGCACAGAGTCATACAAAATCATACAGAGGCGTGTGATTTACCAATACAGATAGCACACGCATATATTTTCATACAGATCCCGGCCCTGTCTGGGGGCGCGGTAACAGAACCCGGCCCTCTTAGTACGGGACGCGGTGGACAGACAGAATCAAATCAGATCATATGCCATCCTGGCCGCCATCCCCATACACAGATCATACAGACATACAGATCCCGGCCCGTACGCCGAGGGACGCGGTGAACAATGCAGAGAAAATATGCACGATAACAGAACCTGGCCCGGGTCGCAGTGAAAGAATGCATTGAGACAGTCACGAATCGATAAATGAGAAACCACCTACCTACAGACTCAACATACAGACTCGATCAATCAGAAGGGTGCCAAACGGCGAGCCAAAATCAGAATATCCAGATAGTATGCATAGCACGCGCTCATATCCTAGTTAGGAAGGCACGACAGATTATCAGAATGGGATGCTCGGATGTTCAGAAATCATAATATATAAATTACACAAAATTATCCATAATATTCACAAAATAATAGTTCAGAAGTTTTTAGAGAAAATCGGACCCAAAACAGAAGTATTTAAAACCGTACCGGACGTATCGGGCCTTGTGGGCCCACCCCGGACCAACCCGAGGCTACATACGTAAATTATCGATGATTGACCTTATGAGGTCGCCCATACTCATTCGGAAGTGTTCCGACTCCGTTTGGGGAAGTTTTGCACAAAAATCTTACTTTAAGGGCAATTTGCAAGAAAAAGGGTTCAATTGAATTGAAGGAATTGGAGCGGTTTTCCGTCTCGAATTCCGGGAAACGGAGTCGGACCTAAGGCTCGCGGCCAAGCCTATCACATCCAGAACATGCCTAGGAACGCAAAGAAGTGCTTCACATACCTCGATGGCGCCTTATGCTCGCTCGGCGTCAATCCAAATTTCGTCCAAAATCTGGAAATGGTCAAGTTTACCATTTGGTTAGTTTCATTCTTTCAATACTCTAACTTTACACATAATTGCCTACCGAAATTTCGGCAGCATTTCCTCTGTATATACGACATCCCCGAGACTTAGCTCGGCTCAACTTAGCAACACAACAACCCAGAGGAGACATCCAAACAACAACAAACATCAATAAACACTAAATCATACGCTATGGCATTATTAGCCACCCTTCGACACGACGAATCATCTTTCGTTTCAAGCTTACATTTCCAACCAAAACTTATTATTTTCATATCCATTATCCATCAAAATCATTACGACACACATCGGAGGAATCCATAACATGTTCACATAATATTCACAAGATATTCATAAAATTCACAAACATTCAACTTTCCATCAAGTCACTACTTTTCCAATCCCTTCCTAACTTTCAACATGCAAACTCATCAACACATTTTTATATTCCAAGTCCATTGTCATAAGCATAATTTGCCTCTTAACACTTTCATTTTCACTTATACACAAATCATAACAAAGTTCAATAATTTCCTTCAACAACTTAATAACCAATCTTCCATAACAACACAATAAACATGCTAACAAGATTCAATTCACCTTAACTCAATTAGCATACAACCAAAATCAAATTCATATTTCATATCAAACCTAGCACCACACGGCCACCTCCCACACTTCCAATTTTTCACTAATTCATTCCACTTTCCTTTCTAATATAATTCCCATCATATTACAACTAGATTACAACAAGAATTCAAGCCATTAAAATCATGCAATTTCATGTACATATTCGGCCAACACACCCCTAATTCCAACACACAAAATTTCCATGTTTTTTCATTCATTCACACATACTACAACATACATATACCATTTATAACACAACAAAATCATGAAATTCTCACCTTTCTTCAAGCCCTTCACTTGGAGATAAAAATTGTTTTCTTGCCCCAATATTTATACCAACTTGAAAAGGGCCTTGCACTTAGTCATAATCTCACAAGGGATGAATTTTTGAACCAAATAATTGGCTCCAAAAATTTTTTCTTTCTTTTTCTTTTCTCTTCTTTCTCACCCGAAATGGGTTCTTTCTTTTCCTCTCAATTTTTATGATCTTGAAACTTCTTGAATATTCTTAAGACTTATCCTTGATATATAATTTCCCATGGGATTTAATTAATCCATGGGCCTTGACATAGGGTGGCCGGTTGGGCCCTTTAAAGTTGGGCCTCATTTCATTAATTCTTGTTAAGCCCAATTTGGCTATGTTTTGCAATTCATAAGGCAAGTTTCCAAAATTCCAATCTTTCCCTTGGCCACCTTTCGTAATTCCACACCATTATATTCATAACTTACACATTCATACCAAGTAGTGTCCAATTGTGGCCTCATTCATTACAAGTCAATTTACCTTGAATTTTTCGAACAAGCGAAAATGTCGGATGTAACATCCTCCCCCCCTTTAGAAACATTCGTCCTCGAATGTTAAATTGACCTTATGGGGCGTCATACTACTTCGGGAGGGTTCTCTTTACAATCGTCCTTTACCGACTTTCTGACATGGCTTCTCTGCCAACATTTTGGGGTAATTTTTCACATCACTGATTTAAATGCCTTCATAATTTATTTTCTCATACCCCACATAATCATCGAACCATAAGCTTTATTCTTGTAACAGACGAACGCTTTCCAGCCGTCATAGTCCATATCATTTCTTGTTACACTCCGGAGATTTCTACCACATCAATATAATCCCACTTCATACCAGACACTTCTTACCAACAGATTCAGGACTGGAACCGGATGCGTAGAAGCATATCGGACGGATTCGTAATCGGAAGCAGACATGCCAAACTATGGCGGATAGATTCATAATCAAAAGAAGAGATACGGAAGTATGTCAGACAGATCTGAGATCGGAGTCAGACGTATAAAAAGGTATCGGACGGGTTTCGAAATCGGAATCAGGCTTACAGAAATGTATCATACAGAGCCGCACTTAGAATCAGACATGCGGAGATGTATCAGACAGACATGCGATCGAAACTAGACGTACAGAGGCACACCAGACGGATTTATATCCGGAGTCAGAAATACAGAGGTGTGTCAGACAGATTCGTAATCGGAGTTAATCGTACAGAGATATGTCAATCAGGAACGTATTCAGAATCAATCATACAAATCGTCTTGGGTGTCGCTTATCGACTTTTTCAAAGATTCTGCTTACTCGCCCTTCTTATCTCTCTCCTTCCCTACTATCTATACTCTTTTTCCTTTTTACAACTATCGTCATACCAGACTAACTTATGATGTACTTGGGCGTTTTCTATTCCCCTGACAACATTCGGGTCGTCGCTGACTGTTCTCCAGATTCGCTAAATTTTCCGAGTGGTATCGCACCTTTTGCTTTTTGCCCATTTAATCCGCGTCGGACTATGTGGTGTCTGTAAAGGCACTAATTACCCCACACATTCTCCTTTACTTTAGATTACCCCAAATTTTCATTTATGTCCATCATACCTACACTTGTGCAAAACTTTGCATTACTTCCCAGGGAGTCACCCATCCCAGAATTGCTCTGGCCTGAGCACGCTTAACTCCGAAACTTTCATGCATTTCGACGCGTTAGGGAAGATATAATTTCGTCGATCGCCCCACACGACCTTTGTCACGAAATTTTAGAGCAAATCGGGGTCTTCGCAAATTTTCGGAAAATTTTTGTAGCGGGTCCCACCCCCGGCTAAGTCGTACCACTACCATGTCGCCTTTCTGAATCTTAAACATTCACTTTCATACACATATACATATGATGACAGATAACCCACGGATTTAAGTCTTCGTCACACGAATTCCGCCTCCAAATAATCGGTGGAATCTGATAAAATGTCACCGCAAGGTGTTCTTCGGCCACCGACAGAAGGAACTAAAGTCTGACAAGTATCGCGGGACCTTTTTGTACTTAATCTACATGTTAACCTCCATATTCCTGGAAAAATTTGGGCAGAGTTTCCTCTGCATTTCTTACTATCCAAAACCTGTACACCAGAAATACCAATCATACCTCACAGGGCCAACTCATATACACATACATACATATCATATCATGTCGTATCGCAGCCACACGGGGCTGATAACTTCAAATGAGAATTATAATGTCGTCGACACTTACCACACGTGCCCAACTCAAACAGCATCGGAGGCACCTTCCTGTTTACTTTCATCCAGGATTTCTAGACTCACACTGACGGTGGGGACATCTCCGTCGCCCTTGCCTTGGGTCACTAGGTCTCTAATTCCTTTAAATTTCCGTCGTCTTCATAGAACAACGTCTTACAAATATCATACACACATAGGAAGTTCTAAAAACTCATACACTTATAAATAATCAATATCGAGTCTGACCTGGGGAGCTGCCGTGAGAGGTATGCCCACTATCATCCACGCCTGTCTGCTCCCTACCTACCCGGTCTCCATTATCACCCGCATCCGAATCGGAGGGGTATGGACGATCAGACAAATCCTGGCCCACTGGTGACCCAGGCCAAGAACAGGAGAAATCCATAGCACTCTCCGAGGTGGCCGGGCTATCAAGGTTCTCCCTAATAATAAGAGCTGGTGCATGCTTGAAAATCTCCTCCTGCGTCATCCCAGAAGAATGCTCCGAAGGGCCTGCCTCATGACTATCCTCCTCCTCGGAGGTAAGAAGCTCCGGAGGGGTCATCGCCAAATCCTCCGAGATATCTGTATCGTAGCCATCCTCCACGGGATCCTCTGCTCCAGGGTTCGGAGACTCTGGAGGAGTCGTAGATGGGTCCTCCGACGGATCCGTATCGTAGCTATCCTCCGGGGAATCCTCCGAAGGACCCGTCTCGATCGAGTAACTGGGGCCCTGCCTACTCGGCCCCGGTGACAGCCTGGGGGCCTTCTTAGCACCCCCATCCTCATCGTCGGAAGCCGTCCTCTTCATTCTTCACCAACCTGCAATCACCTGCAAGGAGCGGGTCAGATACATTTCCCCCAAATACCGACACTTCTTCTCTTTGGAGCCTCGCTGTAGGTACAGCAATTCGCAAGGGAGAATCATCCTAATCATACCGCTTTATCGCACGATCTAAGAATCCAAAGAAGGGTAACATCCTAAATGCCCTGTAGCTTCCTGTTTATAGATGTGGTGCACAACACATCGATAAACAAGACTCTACTAGACACGGCCTGTAGACATACCGAGGACTAACCGCTCTGATACCACTTTTGTCACGACCCAAACCCCGTGGGCCGCGACTGGTACCCTAACTGGGTACCCATACGTACCTACCCGATCGAAATCGAATCATACAGATTTTTTTTTTTTTTTTTTTTTAAAACAGAAGTACAGAAATAGGCCGGTACAAATACGGCACGCACGCAAGCATACATATATATATGTACATATACCTGAACACACAGACATTTACAAGTAAGCCGATAAGGCTAACATACAGACGAAACCCGTAACCCACACATCTATCTACAGGCCTCTACAGACATACAGAATCATATGACGGGACAGGGCCCCGCCGTACCCAGAATATACAGACATACGGAGTACACAAAGACAGAAGGTATATACCAAAGATATATGCTCCGAGTCAAAGGAGCTCTTCAAGTAGCAGAGTCGGAAACCTACGCGGGCGGCGTATCACCTGGTGCGTCTGTACCTGCGGGCATGTAGCGCAGCCCCCGAAGAACGGGGGTCAGTACGAAAAATGTACCGAGCATGTAAAGCAGAAACATAACAGATATAACATAGTCCGAACCGGAGTCACAGAAATATAACGGACAGAACCATAAATCAGACTGACGGACAGAATTGTGATCCAGACAGACATACAGAATCGTGTTCCATACAAATAAACAGAATTATAGTTCGGACATACAGACGGAATCATAATACAGACAGACGAGCAGAATCTGAATCCATACGGACATATAGAATCAGAAGCCATACGGACAGACAGCAATAGTCATAGCACAGACGGACAGACAGTAGTGTGTCGGACAGAATTATGCATGCAGAGTAGCACAGAGTCATACAAAATCATACAGAGGCGTGTGATTTACCAATACAGATAGCACACGCATATATTTTCATACAGATCCCGGCCCTGTCTGGGGGCGCGGTAACAGAACCCGGCCCTCTTAGTACGGGACGCGGTGGACAGACAGAATCAAATCAGATCATATGCCATCCTGGCCGCCATCCCCATACACAGATCATACAGACATACAGATCCCGGCCCGTACGCCGAGGGACGCGGTGAACAATGCAGAGAAAATATGCACGATAACAGAACCTGGCCCGGGTCGCAGTGAAAGAATGCATTGAGACAGTCACGAATCGATAAATGAGAAACCACCTACCTACAGACTCAACATACAGACTCGATCAATCAGAAGGGTGCCAAACGGCGAGCCAAAATCAGAATATCCAGATAGTATGCATAGCACGCGCTCATATCCTAGTTAGGAAGGCACGACAGATTATCAGAATGGGATGCTCGGATGTTCAGAAATCATAATATATAAATTACACAAAATTATCCATAATATTCACAAAATAATAGTTCAGAAGTTTTTAGAGAAAATCGGACCCAAAACAGAAGTATTTAAAACCGTACCGGACGTATCGGGCCTTGTGGGCCCACCCCGGACCAACCCGAGGCTACATACGTAAATTATCGATGATTGACCTTATGAGGTCGCCCATACTCATTCGGAAGTGTTCCGACTCCGTTTGGGGAAGTTTTGCACAAAAATCTTACTTTAAGGGCAATTTGCAAGAAAAAGGGTTCAATTGAATTGAAGGAATTGGAGCGGTTTTCCGTCTCGAATTCCGGGAAACGGAGTCGGACCTAAGGCTCGCGGCCAAGCCTATCACATCCAGAACATGCCTAGGAACGCAAAGAAGTGCTTCACATACCTCGATGGCGCCTTATGCTCGCTCGGCGTCAATCCAAATTTCGTCCAAAATCTGGAAATGGTCAAGTTTACCATTTGGTTAGTTTCATTCTTTCAATACTCTAACTTTACACATAATTGCCTACCGAAATTTCGGCAGCATTTCCTCTGTATATACGACATCCCCGAGACTTAGCTCGGCTCAACTTAGCAACACAACAACCCAGAGGAGACATCCAAACAACAACAAACATCAATAAACACTAAATCATACGCTATGGCATTATTAGCCACCCTTCGACACGACGAATCATCTTTCGTTTCAAGCTTACATTTCCAACCAAAACTTATTATTTTCATATCCATTATCCATCAAAATCATTACGACACACATCGGAGGAATCCATAACATGTTCACATAATATTCACAAGATATTCATAAAATTCACAAACATTCAACTTTCCATCAAGTCACTACTTTTCCAATCCCTTCCTAACTTTCAACATGCAAACTCATCAACACATTTTTATATTCCAAGTCCATTGTCATAAGCATAATTTGCCTCTTAACACTTTCATTTTCACTTATACACAAATCATAACAAAGTTCAATAATTTCCTTCAACAACTTAATAACCAATCTTCCATAACAACACAATAAACATGCTAACAAGATTCAATTCACCTTAACTCAATTAGCATACAACCAAAATCAAATTCATATTTCATATCAAACCTAGCACCACACGGCCACCTCCCACACTTCCAATTTTTCACTAATTCATTCCACTTTCCTTTCTAATATAATTCCCATCATATTACAACTAGATTACAACAAGAATTCAAGCCATTAAAATCATGCAATTTCATGTACATATTCGGCCAACACACCCCTAATTCCAACACACAAAATTTCCATGTTTTTTCATTCATTCACACATACTACAACATACATATACCATTTATAACACAACAAAATCATGAAATTCTCACCTTTCTTCAAGCCCTTCACTTGGAGATAAAAATTGTTTTCTTGCCCCAATATTTATACCAACTTGAAAAGGGCCTTGCACTTAGTCATAATCTCACAAGGGATGAATTTTTGAACCAAATAATTGGCTCCAAAAATTTTTTCTTTCTTTTTCTTTTCTCTTCTTTCTCACCCGAAATGGGTTCTTTCTTTTCCTCTCAATTTTTATGATCTTGAAACTTCTTGAATATTCTTAAGACTTATCCTTGATATATAATTTCCCATGGGATTTAATTAATCCATGGGCCTTGACATAGGGTGGCCGGTTGGGCCCTTTAAAGTTGGGCCTCATTTCATTAATTCTTGTTAAGCCCAATTTGGCTATGTTTTGCAATTCATAAGGCAAGTTTCCAAAATTCCAATCTTTCCCTTGGCCACCTTTCGTAATTCCACACCATTATATTCATAACTTACACATTCATACCAAGTAGTGTCCAATTGTGGCCTCATTCATTACAAGTCAATTTACCTTGAATTTTTCGAACAAGCGAAAATGTCGGATGTAACAATCACTCTTGTAGATCTTCAATGGTGGAATTGTAATAGAAACCCTAGAAATTGTTAAACCTTCTAAACTTGATGGGTTATAGTCATTATCACATATTTGTCATTTAAAGGCTTGGATTAATTTCTTTTAATCATGAATTGAATCCTTAGAGCTATAAACTAGGGGAATTGAGACCTAGGGTTCTATAAAAATGGTATCTTGACCATGGAAACTGCTTGTAGTGGGAATGTTGTTATAATATCGGTATAAATTGATGCTTAATGATTACCAAGGCCCGTGTTAGGTTTTTTTACGCCTAGAAAATCATCCACCTATTGGAATGGGGTAAAGAAAAGCGTATTCTTGAATTGGTATTTGTGGTTTGAGTAATTGTGACTAATTGAGTCTTTTATTTCTAGACTTTGAGCGTTCTAAGGCTATAAGGAAAGGAAAAGTTGTAGCGAATTGCATTGTTCCAGCTCTACGTTTGAGGTAGGTTACAGTCTACTTGAGTTAGACTTTGGTTAGTTAATTGTATGTTTTGTGAATTCTTTAGGAGAAAGCATGTCTAGTTTTCATGCATGATATTGTTTGGTTGAATTCCTATATGAATGTGATTGAGTGATTGTGTAGGCTTCGTGCCACTATTCCTGTGTGTTAAATCTACAGTGGATGTGTTTGTGATGAGAAGCTAATATAATCTTCTCGGTGATATTGTGATATGAAATGGTGACTTAAGCATTGATAATGAGAAGGTAAGAAACATTGCCCTGTTAAGAGGTATAGAAAGGCACACATGTGACCTAGATTATGGGCTCGTGGTCCGAGGTTAGTTCTGAAAATGAGAGGTACATTGATATGGTCCGGGTCTGAGGTTTGTTCCGGAGTGAAGGTTTATGCTCGGGTTCGAGGAATGAATCCGGAACGAATGGTACAGGACACCATGGGTCCCCTGCAGGTCATGACTACTGAGCTATGACATCAGTTATCATGTATGTACGGTGATATGGTTATTGTGATAGAACTATTTCCATTATGGTTTCCATTGATTGTGATTCTTGATATTTTGGTGACTTGATTGTGATTATCCTTGGTTGACTTGTTGTGGTTTATTGATATTCGTGTCTGTTGGCTGGCTTGTTTATTCTATTGATTTTATGAGATATGCATAATACTAATCTTAGTCGGCCTATGATATCTACCGGTATATAGTGTTTGCATTGATACTACCTTGCTGCATTCTTTTGAGTGCAGATTGTGATACAGAGACAACTACCCGCCCTCACATCTAGCGTTGAGGACGTTGCTGACGGATTTAAGGTGAGCTTCTATCCATGCCAGGCCGCCCGAAGATCCTCTTCTTGTGATGTCTTTTCTTATTCCGGACATTATGGATATTTATTAGGTAGATTTCTTTCTTTAGACATGTTCTAGATTAGAGTCCTAGAACGATGACTTTCGAATTTTGGGGATTTTGTAATGGATAGACTTCCGCACTTATTTCAGTATTTTATGGCATGACTTATTTTGGTTATTTGATGCTTGAATGAGTAATAACTGACGGACTTGAATAACATAAAATCGGACTAAATGAATAGAAGAGTTGTGTATTGGTTCGCCCACTAGGAGTTAGTGTGGGTGCCAGTATTGGCGGGTCGAGTCGTGACAGAGTTAGTATCTGAGCTTTAGGTTCGTCGATCTTGTCATACCAGGACATGTCCAGTAGAGTCTTGCGGATCGGTATGGACACGTCTGTACTTATCTTCGAGAGGCTACCGGACACTAGGAAAACTATCTTTTCTTCCTTTCGTTCGTGCTACTTGATTCCAATTGGTATATGCTGATTCAAATCGGTATCTAATTGTCCTTCACTCTCTCGCAGATGGAGAGAACACGAGCGGCAACAGCTAGGGGTAGAGGTGGAGGTAGAGGAGCTGGCAGAGGGGCGGCCCCAGTAGGGGGTGGTTGACCCCGTGCCTCCAGTGGTTCTTAACGAGATAGCGGGAAACGCGGCCGCACCAGCCCATCCTGCGGCAGTACTAGTTCCGCCAGGAGCTGCAGCTGCTCAGGATATACTAGATGCTATGGCAAAGATGCTGAATTGGTTATACGGGTTAGTACAGGCCTGAGCTATACCAGTTATTCCAGCAGGTAGGGGCGCAGGAGTAGCAGCCCTAGGTCCGAACAGAGCACAGGATCTGGGGGTTCAGCATGCAGCAGCAGTGGCACCTTGCTTGGAGGAAGTTCTGGGTTTTGAGGCCTGTCCGAGGCCAATTGCAGGTCCAGTGATGACTGGTGAAGAGCATGATCGGTTTTGGAGGTTCACTAAAATGAAGTCTCCTGTGTTCTACGTTACTGAGTCAGAGGATGCATATGAGTTCATCATCGACTGTCACAAGAGGCTCCATAAGATGGGGGCTGTGGACAAGTACTGGGATATCCACAAAGTATGATTCTCTATTGTACTCTGCTCATCAGATTACTATTACGAGTGGACATTGTTTTGATTCGCCTCATTCGAGGACGAATGTTCTAAAGGGGAAAAGGAGGTTACCCCAGTACGAGTGGACATTCATTTGATTCGCCTCATAAGATAACAACTTCATAATACTTTATAACGAGTGACAGCCTCGAATACGATTATCAAACACTCTTCTCCAATTTTTCCTTCCTGCAAAATACATATCAATGACAACAACAAAAATATACTTAAGTTACTCCAACAGTTTCCAGCCACAACACAACCCAAAAATATATCTCAAATCAGTCCACACAACAACAATAACTTATCCGATTTCCCGCAATTAATTTCGTAGTTTCCATCTCACAATTTAACTATGATCGGGATGAATTTAAATATACCTAGGAGAGAATATCTTACCTTATATTCCATGAAATGATCTTCTTTCACTTTACTTCCCTTCAAAGAAAGCTTGAATTCAACAACGCGATAGAATGGAAAACAAGATCGAAGTAGTGAGCAAAATTCAAATATTGTTCTTGAGAAAAATATATTGTGCTTCATCAAAATTGAGACTCACTTTTCTGTTCAGAAGGAAATTATATGCATCCCTTGCTTGGTATAGGTGTTTCACCCACCTATTGTTGTGTGTGCATAATCTCTAAGGACTAGATTGCTGCATATACGTCTCTTTTCCATAAAATAGTGACTACCTATACAATCTCTTTTTGAAACTTCCCCAATTAATTGATATCTTTGTATTAACCCTTCTTTTAGTGGTGGGGTCCACCTATATACATAATAGTCCCCATAATAGTTATCATCCACCAGGATGTGCTACAAAAACTCAACAAATTCATAGTCACCAACCCATTTCTCTACTACTGCCACGTGGGAAAAAAAAGATGATATTCATCACTTTTCCAATAATATGTTTAATTTCTTTAACTCCACTACAATTCAACATTTCACCAATTACACACGTAATTAATTCATTGGTCTCAATTGACATAAATAGTGATCATTTTTAATACACTTCATATACTCATTGTCATGATTATGTGACGTAGCACTAGTCCATAGCCACTTTTGAGTCTTAAATAATTTGGGACTTCATCCTAGCCCCTATAAGCTTGGGGTAACCTCGTTTTCACCTACTTATGTCTTTTAACTTGCAGGCAATGCATGAAAACACGGGATGTAACATAATGAGAGGTGCCCGGTGGGGGTTCGCTCCGGGTGCCCGTCATGGCCCTCCGGTTCGGTCATGACAGCAAGGGTATGAAATTGCCCAATCTTTATCAAAAGTATTTCGGTTATTAATTCTTTTGATGTGGTAGATGAAGCAGTGGCGTTCAAGATGGAAAAAGAATGCTTAGGTGAAACATTATCGGCCATCTTGGTAAATTTTGATGCAGAAGAGATGAGGGATATATTGAGACGGTAAACTCACTCACCGGGTTGGGTTCTTACTCTTATGAGCCTAAGAAATTATCTCTTGATCTAGAGAAGCGAACAACCCCTCCGGCAAAACTTTCAATTATTGAGCCACCAAAGTTAGAACTCAAGCAACTTCCATCCCATCTTAGATATGAGTTTCTTGGAGAAAATACTACTCTCCCAGTTATTGTGTCATCACTTCTGAATGTGGGCCAGACTCAAAGACTTCTCACATTCTTGAGAAAACATTTGAGGGCCTTGGGTTGTACTATTTCCGACATCTGGGGGATTCCCTCCGGAATTTGTGAGCACCGAATTCAGCTGGAAGAGGAAAGTTCACCAAGTGTTGAGCATCAAAGAAGATTCAAATCCATCGATGCAAGAGGTGGTAAAGAAAGAGATTATTAAGTGGTTAGATGCTGGGATGTTTACCCAATTGCCAACAGTCCAGGGGTGAGTCCAGTTCAATATGTGCCAAAGAAGGGGGGCATCACTGTTGTCCCTAATTCGAAAAATGAGTTAATACCTACAAGAACTGTCACCGGTTGGAGAGTTCATATGGACTACAGAAAGCTGAATATTGCATCTTGCAAGGACCATTTCCCTATGCGTTTTATTGATCAAATGCTTGATCGGCTAGCCGGAAGGTCTTATTATTGCTTCTTGGATGGGTACTCTGGGTACAATCAAATTAACATCGCATTGGAAGATCAAGAAAAGACTACTTTCACTTGTCCCTATGGGACATTCGCTTTCAGCCGAATGTCGTTTGGTCTTTGTAATGTCCCAGCTACTTTCCAGTAATGTATGATGTCCATATTCTCCGATATGGTTGAAAACATTCTTGAAGGCTTCATGGATGATTTCTCGGTTATGGGAGATTCGTTCGATGAATGTTTAGACCATCTTGATTGGGTGCTACAAAGGTGTTAAGAGACAAACATAGTTTTTAACTGGGAAAAGTGTCATTTTATGGTAAAGGAGGTAATTGTCCTTGGCCATAATATTTCCGAGAAAGGGATTAAAGTTGATCAAGCCAAGATCGATGTGAATTCAAAACTCCCTCCTCCCATCTCAGTTAAGGGGGTTCGGAGTTTCTTGGGGCACGCTGGATTTTATAGAAGGTTCATCAAAGACTTCTCAAAGATTGCAAATCCAATGTGCAAACTTTTGGACAAGGAGTCGAAATTCAATTTTGATGAAAAGTGCATCGAGGCTTTTGAAGAGTTGAAGTTGAGATTGACTTCAGCCTTTATTGTTGTGTCTCCGGATTGTTCTTTACTTTTCGAATTGATGTGTGATGCTAGTGGTCTTGTTATTGGCGCTGTGCTTAGTCAGCGGCTCAACAAAATCTTGCACCCAATTTATTATGCAAGGAAAACAATAAATGGAGCTCAAATGAACTATACAGTGACAGAGCAAGAGCTTGCTATTGTTTATGCTTTCGAAAAGTTCCAGGCCTATTTGTTGGGTTCCAAGGTAGTGGTTCACACTAACCATGTTGCCTTGTGGTATTTGATGGCTAAAAAGGATGCTAAGCCACGGTTGATTAGATGGGTTCTATTGCTACAAGAATTTGACTTTGAAGTCAAAGACCGAAAAGGGTCAGAGAATCAAGTGGCTGACCATCTTTCCAGACTTGAAAAAGCAGGGAGACCGACTGATGTGCTAGATATTGATGACACTTTTCTGAATGAAAGAGTGTTGGCGGTCTCCAGTGATTTGGCACCATGGTATGCCGATATTGCCAATTATTTGGTAACCGGCATTGTTCCTGAAGATTTGAAGGCATATCAAAAGAAGAAATTCTTGAGAAATTTCCAACAGTATTATTGGGATGAGCCTTATTTATTCCGGACTTGCGCAAACAATATTATCAAAAGATGTGTGGCTGAGTCTGATGTGATGGAAATCTTGGAGGCTTGTCATGATTCTCCTGTTGGGGGGCATCACAGTGGAAATAGCACTGCAGCCAAGGTGCTAGAGTGTGGCTAATATTGGCCCGCCATCTATCGTGATGCGAATATGCTGGCACGTTTTTGTAATAAATGCCAGCGCCAAGGCACCATAGGTCGGAAGCATGAAACACCAATGAATTTTGTGCTTGAGGTGGAGCTCTTTGATATGTGGGACATTGATTTTATGGGGCCATTTGTGAGCTCATATGGCCTGAAATATATTCTTGTTGTTGTGGATAATGTCTCCAAAAGGGTGGAAACGATGGCCTTGCCCAACAATGATGGAAGGAGAGTCATTGTCTTCCCAAAGAAAAACATCTTCACAAGATTTGGCAGTCCTAGAGCTATTATTAGTGATGGTGGTTCTCACTTCTGCAACAAACCATTCGCGGATCTCCTTGAAAAATATGGCGTGCATCACAGGGTTGCCACTCCATATCATCCTCAAACGAGTGGTCAGGTTGAAGTCTCCAATCGAGAGATAAAGAGCATCTTGGCAAAGACAGTCAATGTGAATCACACTGACTGGTCCAAAAAGTTAGATGATGCTCTATGGGCATATTGCACAGCTTTCAAAACACCTATTGGGACTTCACCGTATAAGCTGGTATTTGGGAAGGCATGTCATTTGCCTATTGAGCTTGAGCATAAGGCCCTTTGGGCATTGAAAACGTTGAACATGGATTGGCATGAAGCAACCAAGCTGAGGTTGTTTTAAATCAACGAGATGGATGAATTTAGATACAATGCCTATGAAAGTGCAACATTGTACAAGGAAAAAATGAAAAACTATCATGACTGGAAGATCCTCAAAAGGGATTTTCAGCCAAAGGATTTGGTCCTGTTGTACAATTCGCACCTAAAGTTGTTTCTGGGCAAGCTCAACTCTCAATGGTCCGAGCCGTTTGAAATTGTTAGTGTTTCGCCAAATGGATGCATCATTGAAGTGAAAACCGAGGATAGCACTCGGACTTTTAAAGTAAATGCGCAAAGGGTGAAGCACTATCATTGGTGCATTGATGATGGCAAAGTGGTTGATATGTATCGTTTAAAACACAATTCCTGAGCTAGAAATAGGTATCACGTCGTGCCACGAAGTTAAATCAAGCACTGTGTGGGAGGAAACCCACATTTACTGCTTTATGTTATTATAAATATCGTATTTCCATTGTTTTCTTTTGTGACTGTGATGTTTGGTGATGTGTTAGAACTCTCATGAAAGAGGAGGCAAAAAGAATCAAGTGTTGGGGCTTGCACTAAAAGACGCTCCACGTTACGCTGGCATAACACATGGTATGGCCCGTAACATGGAGCGTAACAAAAAGAGGAGAAATGATGAAATCACTGAAGGAAGGAGACCAGTGTTACGGTCTGTAACATCAACCGTCGAATGCGTTACGGACCGTAACATGTGACCGTAACTTTGAGTAACACCTGAGGAGCCACTGGAAATTTAACGTCTGTTACACCAGGTATTACGGTCCGTAACACGAGTTATGGACCGTCATTTGAATAATTGCCAGGTCATTAATGAAGCATGAAATGGGGTCGTTTGGATCGACTGTAACATGCATTACGGCTCGTACCTTAGGTTACAGTCCGTATTTGGGAGCGTAACGATCGGGGAAGATTTAAATACCTTACCCGATGGTTACCCTCTCATTTTCCACAATTTCAAACGACATCTTCACCACCCTTGTAACTCATTTTTACCCCTATAACTTCCCTTATCATCTCTTCATCTCTCCCCTACCATCTCTCCCTTCCTCCCTTACCATCTAAAAGTTTTTTTTTCTTAAGTTCATCGCGGAGGCCATTTGTTAATTCTCAAGTTTTTCTTCCATTTCAATTACATCTTTCTCCAATCAGGTATGTTGATATCAAAACCCCTACTCGTATGTTCCTTCATGATTCAATTCGTGTAGCCATGATGTGTGACTTTTAAGTTTAAAAGTTTCATTGATTGTTGGACTAGGGTGGGGGTTGGGTTTGGTATGATTGTTGTTTTGTTGGACTCGTGAGCACAAGGGCATTGTTTCCCACTGAGTCGGAGGGCATCCCAATAGAAAGTTTTACTTATGAAACTAGTAAATTGGTTTGCTGTCACGACCTGACTAAGGGCCATGACGGGTACCCGGGGCTAACCACCGAGCACCACTCATATTACTCGTAATCATACTCATTTTGTGATCATTCGTTAATAACCTACTTATAATCATAGGGAAACCATTTTCATTGGAAACATAATTACTTTTCTATACATAAGCCCTCTGGCTATCAAAATAATACATATATACATATGGGAAAAATCGTGAGACCATACTACCCACACATGCGTATCTACGAGCCTCTACTAGAGTACTAGACATATGGACGGGACAGGACCCCGTCGTGCCCAAATAGATATATACACAAAATCATAAGCAATGGTACCTCCGGAACAATAGAGTGCTCTCATGTCTGTTGATAGCTCCTATGAGTCTGGATCACCTCCCTCTTTACCTGTGGGCATGAACACAGCGTCCAAACAAAGGAAGAGTATGTAAGGCGTAAATAAAATGGGCATAATAAAGAAATCCTGAAACATAAGGTGAAAACATAACCTGCTTAGCCTTTAAAAGTAAATGCATTTTAAACACATCACATACATCAACTTATCACATATATAATCCTCGTTTACCCGCGTCTGGGTACCATCGTACGCTGCCCACTAGTGGTGTCACGACCCAACTAGGGGCCGCGACGGATACCCGATACTTGTACCGAGCACCCCCTAACTCGTATCTCATTCTTATTACTAGGTGGGCCAGATTGGTAATACCGTTGTTTCTTTACTTATTCCTATCATTAATAGCATAACCATAATCAGGTGTTAATAAAATCTGCTAGCATGTTATACAACCCCAAACGAACAAAAGTACAAACCATCTGACTGTACATATCTGTCTACGAGCCTCTAAACATAGCACACATATACATAGGAAGGGTCGGGTTCTGCCGTGCCCGAATATATACACAAAAATAGTACCAAGGAACTGAGGCTCCGGAACAACTGGAGCGCTGCTACGATACTGCTGACGAAGCTCCTATGAGTCGAATCTGTCTACCTGCTGACCTGCGCGGCATGAAACGCAGCGTCCACAAGAAGAGACGTCAGTACGAATAGTGTACCGAGTATGTAAGGCGTGGAAGATAATACAAACGGAAACAGAAGGTATGATTAACAATATCATGGGATCATAAGACATATAGTGAAATAAGAAAGTAACCAGTACATAGGAATACCCTTTCAGGCCGGATACCATGCATGCTTGTCTTTCCCTTTTAAAAAAAACATTTCTTTTTCATAGGCATAGAAAATAGAACTTATATCATGTCATGTCTTATCATATCATATCATATCGTATCATATCATATGAGATCATGTCATATCATATCGTGTCATATCATATCATATCATGTCATATCATATCATGTCATATCATATCAGGTCATAGCATTTCATGTCATATCATATCAGGTCATAGCATATCATGTCATATCATATCAGGTCATAGCATATCATGTCATATCATATCAGGTCATAGCATATCATGTCATATCATATTAGGTCATAGCATAGCACCGAACAATGTCGGCTCGCCCGCATAGCACCGAAATACATCGGCTCGCCCATATATCCCGCGTCCGGGCATCCCGCGTCCGGGATGATAAGCCAGCTGACCAGGTGGCAATGAAACATGTTTCCCTTCCCCCACCCCATGTACATATACATATCTCATATACATATATCATATAAGCATGCAGGAGAGCCCAAGGAAAATCATGTATCCATCGGAGGGACGTAAGGTCGGTAACCTCCGATTACATTATGGAACAACTGTGATCTCTTTGTCTCGCCTTGAAGGAACGAGTATTTTAAGGTGAGACTATCAACAAAGACTAGCATCAGAAGTAAACATAGTATGAAACCAGGGGCATCATAGACATCAATTCATGTTTTGAAATCTTTAGAAATTAGTGTCACGACCAAGGAATAGAATTAAAGATCAAGAACTAGTTGGACACTTTCATACTTATATTAAATCCTTAGCTTAAGACTCTTAGTCATGGAATCATTCTTGTCATACTTATCATAGACGTATTCTCTTCCTTAGCATCATCGTTATCATAGTCATCACAGACATATTTCCATTAGAATGGTACAGTACTTATCGTTTGATAATCGGGATAAGGGTCAAAAGTTTCCTTTGTATTCTGCTTCAAAATAAGTCAAGCGGGACTATAAGGAAAATCCGGGAACAATGGGCCCACCTCGGGCCGAATGAGGTAGCGTACACATTTTGCATATGTTACATGTCATGGCGTTACTTGTGAGGGTTTTAAGGTAGTCGGGTCCTATTTATGCAAGTTCTAGAGGTTTAGAAAGTTTTTCCAACATTTCACACAATCTTTAATTCAATTCTTCTGAATGAAAAAGGGGTAACTTTAGGTGCGGATTCCGGAGAATGGAGTTGTCCCCAAGGCTCGTATTTGACCTATTACGTCTAAGACATGCCATAGAAGGAAGAGTAAAGCCTTACATACCTCTTTCCGCTCCTTATGCTATTCCAAGTTCAAGTTGCAAATCCGCCGAAATCTACAAATTGGTCACATTTACCAAACTTTGATTAGAGCATTTAGAATTGGAATCTTAAGATAATACTTGGCTACTGAAATTCCGGCAGCATTTCCCCTGTAAATACACCATCCCCAACATTCAACTTAGCAAATTTTTAATCAACAACAATCCGGAAATTCAACCCGGCCAAACTATCAACATAATGTCAACAACCATACTAACAATTTCCATATTCAATCCAAGATACATTATAACAACTCAATCAATATACTACTTCCTTCAAAACCTTCCAACTCCAATAAAAACAATAACAACTTAATAATTTACGCACTGACAACTTCACACTAACAACATTATATTCCCATACATGCATGAACATCATATTTAATTTACATAATCTTCCAAGACAAGCCTCCAACTACTAAACTTCACTAAGCTCATTAAGCTCTTACTTGCAACAACAACAAAAAAACCCCACAACACAACAACCAAAATACTTAATAAAACTTGCTCACCAATCCTTCATAATTCAACACATATACACGGCTATACATATAATATACACCACACGGCCACCACCTCTATATTCATGTTCTTCATGAATTCCATTCATTTTCATACACTACAACATGCACAAACATTCATAACATATAGAAGAAGAGAAATCCTTACCTTTTTCCTTCAACTCTTCACTTGGCTAGGGTTGTGACTTTGTGACAACTAGTGATTTTCTTGCTCCAACAATTATACCACGTTGAAGAGGACCCTTGAATTAGTAGAAATACTAAGAGAAATAAATTTTTGAACCAAGATTGAAGATCTTCAATTTCCTATGGACTTGGTCGAATGGCCTTAGTCTTGTTCTCCAAAATCTTATCTTCTTGAAGCTTCTTGAGTTATGAAGAAAAATAAGGGGTGGTCTTCTATTTAACTCACATGGATTTAATTAATTATGGGCTTGGGCCAAAGGAGCTATGGCCGGCCACCTTACACCCTTGGGCCTTTTTGTTCTCTTTTTTTTTTTTTTTTGAGCCCAACTAGTTATGGACCGCATTTTGTAATTCCCGAAACTAATTTCCGAAATTCCGATTTGGCCCTTGGCCTTCCTCCGTATTCCCACGTCAATATGTTTCATGGCCAACATACATATTAAATAAGATCAAAATGTTGCCTCATCTCTTACAAGTCACAAAATATATATTTTTTTTTTCTTAAATTTTTCCGAATGTACAAAACACGGGATGTAACAAGTGGTGTCATGTCCGGCCCTCTAGGCACGGTAAAATCACAAGCAGCCCGCATTAGCGGTGACATGTCCGGCCATCTAGGTGCGGTACAATCACAAGCAGCCCGCATTCGCGGTGACATGTCCGGCCATCTAGGCGCGGTAGAATCCTATCATCGCATACATCTCATAAGCTCGTCATAAAACATACATTAGAGTCCCAAGATAATCTATAACCATATTGGGGTGACGTAAGGTCAAGAACCCTCGATTCTATTATGGGGAAATCATAACCATCTTACCTCACCTTGAAGGAACTAGTATCATAAGGTGGGTCTATCAATAATAATTAATGTCATACCATGGGCTTTAAAATCTCTATATAATGTTGACTCATATTTTCCGGAATGTAAGAAGGTCATGGAAGGATAAAGGGAATTCGTTTAATGAGAATCATGCCATAGAAGGAAGGGACTAGCCTTTCATACCTTAATGATTCGTTAACTCTATCACTTGGATGCTTCTTGTCACGACCCAGCTAGGGGCCACGACGAGTACCCGGAGCTAGTTACCGAGCACCGCTCATTCTACTACTTATCTTGCTCATTTAATACTCTTTTATCAATTTTACATACCAATTGTAGGAAAATCATATTTAATCGAAACATAAATACTTTATATACATTTGCCTCTCGGCCATCAAAATAATACACATATATATGAAAACATCTTGTGAGACCATCTAACCCACACTGCGTATCTACGAGCCTCTACTAACATAGTGAATACATGGACGGAACAAGACTCCGTCATGCCCAAAATATGCATATATGAATGTACATCAAAAGAATAGTCATAAGCACCTCCGAACAATGGAGTGCTATCTATCAGCTGACAGCTACTGAGGACCTGGGCCAAGCTCTCTTCCCTGTCTACCTGTGGGCATGAACACAGCGTCCGCAGAAAGGACGTCAGTACGAATATTGTACCGAGTATGAGAGGCATACATAATGAAAGGAGACATCAGTAATATGGGAATGACATCAACATGAGACATATGGATCTGACTGATAATCATAAATGAAGTAATGCATGCTATCTTACTCATACTCACCATCATAACATGTATGCATCATATGCAAGCTGCTCGTCCATGTCGGAACGGTGTGATAATCAATAATATTAGCCCGCGTCCAGGCCTCCCGCGTCCGGGGTACCATCTCATGCCGCCCACTAGTGGTATCTGCCCGCGCCCGTAGGTCGTGGTGTATCCGTATCGCCGCCCGCCGAAGCGGTGTCTGCCCGGCCAACTAGGCCCGGTGTGAAATGCTCGTGGCATGCTCAATGTAAATGCTCATAGTAATATGCTTATCATAAAATACTTATCTTATCATAATACGTATATTTGACTCATGATCAACTTTACTCTATCGGGGTGACGTAAGGTCGTGATCCCCCGATTACATTATGGAACCGTCATGGACATTCTGCCTCACCTTGAAAGGACTAGTACATAAGTTGAGTGTAGGCAAGGAATAGCATCACCATCATTCTAGTGTCATCATATCGTATAACTTATCTCATATAGACATTCATAAGTAATAGCTTTTAACTTCTTAGAATGTAAGAACTCACGAAAGAAATAGGGATTCAAGTTAAAAGATTCATGCCTTTAGAAAGAAGGACTAGCCTCACATACCTTGGTCGTTTAGCTAAGATATCGCTCACTTGTTCTCCGTCGATATCACGTCGTTACCTTCATAAGAGAATTCGTATCAACATTAGTAACTGACTATAAGAACGTGTCGCTAATTCTAGGAGAAGTCGGACAACGCTTCCTTCGCTCATACTACTTTTCTCACGTTCTATATCAACTCCCAATATTCATAATATTATTCGCAATATCATAATCGACAATCGTCATTTACGTGCGTTTGGCAAAATCCACCATTTTCCTCCAATTTTCCCTCATTTCTACTTCTAGATCATCCTTGCGTTTTCATGCATTTAATGCTTATTTCATGATATAAACATCATTTATAACGTATTTTTATTCACAACACTTCAATATTCATAGTTTAATTCCACTATCATTCAATTATGTCACTATTCACTCAGTAATGACCCATTTCTATGTTCTTCTACATTTCAAGTGTCTAAGCTTTTCAATACTTCAAACTACATGGAATAATCATAAGACTTACCTTGGGTGATGGTTGAACAATCCTTATGTTGAAATACTTCACTTAGCCAAAACCCTAGTTCTACCTTCTTGGGAATTTCTTGACTTAGAAGATCCTTTGATGTGTTCTTACACTTATTTTTATGAATTTGGTTTTGATAATCTTGATATCTCCTTTGATTCTCTTGAATTCTTGTGGAGGAAATATTTGGAGAGTTCTAGAATGTCTCTTGAGGTGTATGGCTGAAAATGAAGTGAAATGAGGCTTAAGTCCATTTTAAAAATCACAAAATCTGATTTTTAATGAATTCTTGTCGGGGTGAACAGTGGTCGTAAACCACCATATACGGACCGTATTTTGATTTATGGTCCGTCCATTGTGGTCGTTTTTAAGCATTCCAAAAACAGAAAGTTTTGGCTGATGGACATGGTAGTTTACGACCTGGTTTACGGTCCGTAAACCAGTTTACGGGCCGTAAACTGGGTCGTATTTAACCATATTCAACATTTACAGAAAGTTGAGATTTTTGACAAGCTGGAGGACGACTGCACTATACGGTCCGTATAGTGCCATATACGACCACTGTGCTGAAAAATTTTCCGCGACTTTCTTATTTCCAAAAATTCTTAATTAGCCATTCCCGACTTAACAAAACATCATTCACTCAATTCTCATCATTCCACTCACCATACAAGTACGGAGAAATTTCCGAGGTGTAACACTTCTCTCCAATGCTCACGTTTCTACCTTTATGGAAATTCATACCAAAATTAGACAATCGAAGACATACTTATGCTTAACTAAAGCTAACGAAAATCAGTTAGCATCTTCCTTTATTTCGATAAATTCCTCTACATAATAATAATAATAATGAAGATAATAATTATTTCCAATATGACAAAAACAACTACCATATCTTATTCCACAATTTCATCAAGCTAGAGATTATCAATCGCAACATTCCCTATCACTCCTTCATAACCCTAGCTATGGCACCATCCGTGTCCATCCTCATACAATGCCTCTACAACATCTTTACTACCATTCATAGCATGATTGCACTCATTACATATCAAGAACTATGATTCAAGTCAAGTCATGATTTTAAAAATATATTTATTTTCATACTTGCACCTTACTTCCCTTTTTCTCCATAATTCAAGTCTTTTAACCCTTCAATTGTTTAAATAACATGGAAGAATCATAAAACTTACCTTAATCACTTGGAAATAAGCCTTGAGTTACTCCACTTCATTAGAATGAAATCCTCCACTTGCGTGCCCAAGAAATTCTTACCCTTCACAAACCCTAATAGGCTTTCTAGTATTTGAATCCCTTAATTCTTGGCTTTGATCTTGGATTTTTTGTATAGATTATTATGAAACTGGAGGGAGGGTTTTAGAGAGAAATAGAATCTGATTTTTGTGGAAAATAATAAAATAAAACGTGGGTTCTTATATTTATAAACAGGGCTGGAAACTTCCAGGCCGGCAGGTCGACGCGCAGGGTCGACGGCTCGTTGAGGTGCGCTGTCGATCCTCCGCCTGAGATGTCTGATCGTAGAACCTCGTCGACGGTGCCAGGCGATGACTCGTCGACGTGTCGACGGTGCCAGGCGACGACTCATCGACGTGTCGACGGTCCGTCCCTTGGGCCGTCGACGCTGCTGATGGTGCCAACAGTTTCCTGAACTAATCCGATTCAATTTGTTTCACTTCCAATTCCCTCAAAATGCCCAGAATACATACTTATACACCTGTACACATACCAAGCAAAATATCTCATAACCAAGACTTTGGTGCGGGCTACCGTACTGACGGTATACATCACCAATAAGCCAAAATATCCTTGAAACAAAATGGGAGGTGTAACATTCTCTCCCTCCCCCCCCCCCCCCCCCCTTTAAAACATTCGTCCTCGAATGTTAAGTTCTCCATAATTTTACGAAAATTTCTCCAAAATTTCATCTGTAATATGGCACTACCAACCTGTCACAACAGCCCATAACAATGCCTCACAGGGACACAACATCATAGTAATAAAGTTTGGCGACACACGACCCGAATACATAAAAAGAAAATACGCATACCTCATAATCTTGACATTTCATATTGGATTTCTTCCGGGGGCTGAAATAAATGTGGGTACTTGGCCTTCATATTTTCTTCCACCTCCCAAGTCATCTCTTCCCGGTTGTTATTTCTCCATAAGACCTGTTACTTCTTTATTTCTAAGTCTCTGTACCTGCCTATCTAGTATGGCAACGGGTACTTCTTCATAAGCCAACTTTTCTGTCACTTGAACATCATCTACTGGGACGATCCTAGTAGGATCTCCAACCCACTTATGAAGCATTGAGATATGGAAAACCGGATGGACTGATTCCAGTTCCGAGGGTAAGTCTAATTCATAAGCTACTTGACCCACCTAGCGGACAACCTTATAAGGTCCAATGTATCGAGGACTCAGCTTTCCTTTCCTACCAAATCTCATCACTCCTTTCATTGGAGAGACCTTTAAGAATACCTAGTCATCAACTTGAAATTCTAAGTCCCGCCGGCGATTGTCCGCGTAAGATTTCTGACGACTCTGGGCTGTCAGCAATCGATCTCGGATAACCTTGACAGTTTCCACTACCTGTTGGATCAACTCAGGGCCTAGTAATTGTGTTTCCCCAACTTCAAACCACCCAATTGGGGATCTAGACTTCCTTCCATATAGAGCTTCGTACGGAGCCATTTGGATACTGGAATGATAGCTGTTGTTGTATGCAAACTCGATAAGGGGTAAGTAGTCGTCCCAACTACCACCAAAATCTAGAACACATGCTCTTAGCATATCTTCCAAGGTCTGAATAGTACGTTCAACTTGCCCATCAGTTTGTGGGTGAAATGTTGTGCTAAGTTTCACCTGAGTACCCAAACCTTCTTGGAAAGACTTCTAAAACTTAGCTATAAATTGCGCTCCTCTATCAGTAATAATGGACATCGGAATACCATGGAGTCGCACTATTTCTTTAAGATACAGTCTTGCGTAATCTTCTGCTGAGTAAGTATTTCTAACTGGAAGGAAATGGGTTGATTTCGTGAGAATGTCCACGATCACCCATATAGATTCATACTTGCTTCGAGAATGAGGTAACCCTACAATGAAATCTATGTTTATTGCTTCCCATTTCCAAGTTGGAATTTCCATTGCTTGCAATAACCCTCCTGGCTTTTGATGCTCGATTTTTACTTGTTGACAGTTCGGACATTGAGCTAGAAATTCAGCTATGTCTTTCTTCATTCCATCCCACAAATACATCAATTTGAGATCATGATACATCTTTGTTGCACCTCGATGAATAGAATACCGAGAATGTTGGGCTTCTTCTAGAATTCGGCGACGTAATTCTGCAACCTTTGGAACACATAGCCTGCCTCGGTATCTAAGAACCCCATCTATAGAAGTTTCAAATGGAGACTTCTCTTTTGCATGAAATGTGTCTCTATAGTGGTTCAACTGAGGGTCTTCATATTGACGCTCTTTTACCTCCACATCCAAGCATGAAATAGTGGGATTATTGACATCAATTCCTATACTGCCTGAATCAACTAGACGAATTCCAAGATTAGCTAGTCGGTGGAGCTCACGAATTATTTCTTTCTTCTCCGGAGGAACTTCACATAGGCTGCCCATTGATCGGTGACTAAGCGCATCAGCTACTATATTTGCCTTCCCGGGGTGGTATAAAATACTCACATCATAATATTTCAATAATTCTAACCACCGCCTCTACCGCAGATTTAACTCCTTCTGCTTGAAAATGTATTGGAGACTCTTGTGATCTGTATAGATATCGACATGCACACCATACAAGTAATACCTCCACATTTTTAATGCATGAATATCTGCAGCCAATTCGAGATCATGAGTTGGGTAGTTCTTTTCATGTTTCGCAACTGTCTTGAAGCATAAGCAATAACTTTGTCGTACTGCATTAATACACATCCTACTCCAACGCCAGAAGCATCGCAATACATAACATAACCGTCTGGCCCTTTTGGAAGTGTCAAGACTGGAGATGAAGTTAGCCTATCTTTAAATTCTTGAAAACTGCGTTCACAAGCATCATTCCATTAAAATTTAGCTGACTTCTGGGTTAGATTTGTCAATGGGGCTGAAATAGAGGAAAACCCCTCTACAAACCTTCTGTAGTAACCTGCCAATCCCAGAAAACTACGGACTTCTGTAGGGGTTGTAGGCCTTGGCCAAGTCTTCACAGCCTCAATTTTCTGAGTATCCACTCGGATGCCATCATCTGAAATGACATGACCAAAAAATGTCACAGAATTCAGCCAAAACTCGCACTTTGAAAATTTCGCATACAATTTTCGAGTTTGAAGAATTCCAAGAACAATACGTAAATGGTCTGCATGTTCTGATTCTGTGCGAGAGTACACCAGAATATCATCAATGAACACTATTACGAATAGATCTAAGACAGGTCTAAATACATTATTCATCAAATTCATAAACACTACCGGAGCATTAGTTAACCCAAATTACATCACCCGGAATTCATAATGGTCGTATCTCGTTCTGAAGGCTGCCTTGGGAATATCTTCTTCTTTAACTCTCACTTGATGATAACCTGACCTTAGGTCTATTTTGGAAAATCACTTGGCACACTGTAATTGATACAACAAATCATCAATCCTTGGGAGAGGATATTTGTTCTTGATCGTCACTTTATTTAACTGCCTATGGTCAATACATATCCGTAAAGAACCATCTTTCTTTCGCACAAATAAGACTAGTGCTCCCCACGGTGATGAACTGGGTCTAATAAACCCCTTCTCAAGCAAATACTTCAATTGTGCCTTTAGCTCTTTCAATTCTGCCGGAGCCATTCGGTAAGGAGGGATAGAAATGGGCTTGGTGTCTGGCAACACATCAATGGAGAAATATATCTCTCTTTCCGGAGGAAGGCCTGGAAGTTTATCTGGGAATACATTCGGAAACTCATTCACCACCGGGACGGATTGGAGAGTTGGCGACTTTGCTTCGGTGTCATGAACTCGTACTAGATGATAAATATAGCCTTTAGCTATCATCTTTCTTGCCTTAAGGTAGGAAATAAACCTACCCCTTTGGGATGCTGTATTACGCTTCCATTAAAGCATGGGTTCTCCTGGAAATTGAAATCGAACCACTTTCATGCGACAATCAACATTAGCATAACATGAGGCCAACCAATCCACGCCCATAATTACATCAAAATCTAGCATTTCCAGCTCAACTAAATCAACTTTAGTCTGACGATCACATATCACAATCACACATTTTTTTGTAGACTTGTCTAGCTATCACGGGACTACCAACCGGAGTAGATACTTCAAAAGGTTTAATTGGCTCGAGTGTCACCCCAATACGACTAGCAATATACGGAGTGATATAGGAAAACGTAGAACCCGGATCAATCACCTCATAAACATAATGAGAGAAAATAGTTAATATACCTGTAACCACATGTGGAGAAGACTCGAGATCCTGGCGTCCAGCTAAAGCATAGATACGGGGCTGGGTACCACCTGAACTGGACGCTCCCCCTCTGCCTCTACCTCGGCCAGCTGGAATCTGGGGAGTCTGCCCTGTCGGGCGCACAGAAGAAGAGCCCGCCGCTGATCCTGTGGGCTGGACTCCGCCTCTACCGTACCTCATAGGACAATCACGCATGACGTGACCCGTCTGTCCACAAACATAACAAGCATCTGTACCTTGGCGACACGGCCTCGAATGTAACTTTCTGCACTGACTACATGGTGGAACAGGTGGTCTCCTCTGACTATAATCGCCCCCAAACTGGGAACCTGAAGCTCTCAAGCTATGACCCTACCCTGAATGAATAGAGCGGTCAAACCTCCTTCCTGAAAATTGTGGAGGTGCACTA